>NC_059105.1:6370000-8770000 GCF_020740685.1 Jaculus jaculus | reverse complement strand
ACATTTTATGTATTTTTTCCCCCTGAGGTAGGGTCTCACTCTAGCTCAGGCTGGCCTAGAATTCACTCTGTAGTCTCAGGGTGGCCTCAAACTCACAGTTATTCTCCTCCCTCTGCCCCCCAAGTGCTGGGATTAAAGGCATGCACCATGAAGTCCAGCATGGGGGACATTTTAAAAAATAAAAAAAAAGGTAGGAAGATGAAAATCACCCCAAGGTTGTCCTGACCTCCACAAGCTCACAGTGGCAAGTGCACATTCACACACACACACACACACACACACACACACACACACACACACACACTAAAAATAGAAAAGAATTAAAGCAAGAAACAGCTGTAGAAACTCAGCATTGCAGAATTCTAAGTATGTGCCCTCAGTGGAAATGTCTTGTTCAACTACCAGTTACCAAAATAACCAGTTGAAGATGAGTTGGGACTTTTTAAAATCTTTCACCACAGAGATTGATACCATTGAGGCTGTTTTGAGTTAGGAGATACATTCACAGCCCAAGTCTGGGACAGAAAAAATGCCATATAGGAAGGGGAGAAATATAGTGATTATCCCAAAGTTTATTGTTCAGAAAACTAACAAGTTTCTAAAGGGTAATGGTGATTGATAAAGACACAATCCACTTTCTGTGTTTAGAACTTGTGTAGTTTTGGGGAAAAAGCACATAGCCCAATAGCTAGTCTTGTAGGTAGTTTTCAAAAGTTACTATTAGTAATGAGTCATATGTAAGACAAGGTCAATGAAGTCATGCCATATCACATTACCTGCAGATAATCACCACTAATATTTTTGGGAAAACTATAACTTTTTTCCACCTTATACCAATCACTTAATTTATTTTGGTTACTCCCAAATGCAATAAAAGTATTTCCCCATCAACCTTGTTAATAAGTACAGAAAGTCCCACTTTATGAATGTTCTGGAGTGTGTTGAATCATCTGCCACTGTTGAGTTGTTAAGTCAACTCTGTATGGTACCTAAGATCTTTGTCTAGCCTTTACTTTTAATCTTTGTCATTAATTTTCAACTGTGTTTCTTACAAACAGCTTATAATTAGGGGTAACTTTTTAATCCAATCTGATACTCTGCCTCCTAATTAGGATGCTTACCCCCTTAACAGTTGAGGGAGGTCAGATGCTTTAGCAAAAGCTCCATGTGTAATGTTGGTTTTGATGCATCGATTTCTGAGTCAACCACATGGCATCCAGTTCCTACAGGTCCCTTCAGGGTTTTTGTTGTTGTTCTCTTTCTGGTTTTTTCTTCCCTCTTGCTACATTTATTGAGTATTTCTTATGATTCCTTTTAATCTCTTGGTTTGTCAATTGCAACTCTTGGAGTTATCACAGTAGTCACTTTAAGGCTGATAGAAGATATGTTCTGTTTATTACAGTCTAAACCACTTCCACACGGCATAAGAATCTCACAACATTTCTCTGCTCCTAACCTTTGGCTATTTTTTTTCATTTTTTCTTTAGAAAAATGACATTTTAAAAATGACTTCTGGGCTGGAGAGAGGGCTTAGTGGTTAAGCGCTTGCCTGTGAAGCCTAAGGACCCTGGTTCAAGGCTGGATTCTCCAGGACCCACGTTAGCCAGATGCACAAGGGGGCGCACCCGTTTGGAGTTCGTTGGCAGAGGCTGGAAGCCCTGGCGCGCCCATTCTCTCTCTCTCTCTCTGCCTCTTTCTCTCTCTGTCACTCTCAAATAAATAAATAAATAAAAATTTAAAAAATGTATAAAAAAAATGACTTCCAAGGCTGAAGAGAGGGCTTAGCAGTTAAGGTGCTTGCCTGCAACGCCCAAAGAATCCGTGTTCAACTCCCCAGACCCCATGTACGGCAGACTCACAAGGTACACACATGTCTGGAGTTTGCCTACAGTGGCTGGAGATCCCGGTGTGCCAGCTCCTTCCTCTCACAGAAAAAGAAAACCACACAAGACAACACAACTCAAGACTTCCCAAGAAACCACACATAGGCGTCTGCTTCGCGGTGGGCTGGTGCTCGGTGCCTCGACTCCCTGCCTCGCTCCCGACTCCCACCTCCTGCTGCTTCTCTTTCACCTGAAGGGTTTGCCTCCACGCTTCTCGTTGGTGTTTATTTTTTCCTTTTTTCTTGTTTTTTTTTTTAAATATATATTTTATTAGTTAGGGAGAGAGAGAGAAGGGGCGCACGAGGGCCTCTAGCTACTGCAAGCCAATGCAAGATGCACGGTCCACCACGTGCGTCTGAGCTTGACATGGTACTGGGGAAACAATCCCAGGTCCTCAGGCTTTGCGGTCAGGCACCGTAACCACTGGGCCATCTCTCCAGCGCTCTTCTTGCCTCTCTATTTTATCCTGTAGTGCTGTGACTGAACCCTTGACCCTATGTGTGCCAGGTTTTGTAAGATAATTTCACTGGGTCTGGAGTTCCAGGCTGATAGATTTGGTCTCTCCTCTCCCTCTTTTTTCTCCTCTTTTTTTCCTGGATATCGAACCTAGGGCCTTGTACATGCCAAGCATCTTTTTTCTTCGTTTACTACATTAAATGAAGAACACTGTCTTCTGGTTGGAATTGTGCCAGGCCGGCCACCATCCTTCACCTTCTTCCTCTGTCTTCGCAATCTTTTCCCCTCTGGCTGCTTGGCAGTGTGGTTACAAGTTACCTTAAAGTTTTCTTCACGTGTTTGTTCTTGTGGGGACAGAGGTTGGGGAAAGCTGTTGAATTTCTCATATAAATGAGTATATAGTTTTGAAAATAAAATTTGGACTATTTTTTATATATTATTGATCAAACATTTTTCTGCTCCTTCCTCTTCTAGAGACTCAAGTTGTGTCTGTGGAAGGGCGAGGGAGTAGCGGGATTAAACTTGGCCCAATTATGTCCACGGAGCAGTGTGGGGCTTGGGGGCTAAACACACCCCCACGGCATCTGTGGAAGGATGAGGAGGTGGGGACACGCCCCACAATTAGCCTACATTCTCTTTCAGGATTTAAAAACCACTCTTTTGTCTCTGAGTTTCACCTTTGATATTTCCTTTGCTATGTGTGTAGGTTCATTCATTCTTAGCAGGTTCACTCATTCTTATCAGGCTGTCAAAACAAAAATCCATTGACTGGGTGGCTTAGCTAGTAAAGATTAATTTCTTACAGTGTTGGAGTCTGGCAAACCACTCTGGTTGCAGGTGAGAAGCCCTTTCCTGCCTTCACTGTGGATTTACATGACATAGAGGGAGCTTACCCTCTCTCTTCATGTAGGTCCTTCTCTACAAGCTAGTCTTTTAAAAATATTTTATTTATTTATCTATCACACAGAGAGAGAGAGAGAGAGAGAGAGAATGGGCGCACCAGGGCCTCCAGCCACTGCAAACAAACTCTAGACAGGTGTGCCCCCTTGTTCATCTAGCTAATGTGGGTCCTGGGGAATTGAACCTGTATCCTTTGGCTTTGTAGGCGAATGCCTTATCTGCTAAGCCATTCCTCCAGCCACTTTTGAAAAAAAAATATTTTTTATTTTATTTATTTGACAGAGAGAAAGAAGGACAGAGAGAGAATATCTATAAGCTATTCTACCCTCACTACCTCCCAAAGGTCTCACCTCCAAATGTTATCACATTCCACCCACAACACTAATCTTTCCTTAGGTAATATCTAATCTGCTGTTAATTTTATTTACTAAGCTTTTCATCTCAGATATTGTAGTTTTCACTTTTAGAAGCCTGACTTGTTTTTATTTTTTCTTTATATTTGCCTATCTTTCAAGCTTCATCTTTTCTCTAAGTTCTTATCATAGGAAATACAGTCACAACTTTTAACACACTGTCTACTTGGAAAGGCAACACAGAGAGTTCTTGGATACTCTTCACATACTTTTTCCTGTTAGACTCTTACATGAATAATCACCATACATTTATCAGAACTAAGAAGACAAATCAGTACATTACTGATGATTAAACTTCAATTGCATGGTAACTCAAATGCTATTCGAGTAATGAGTTTAATTCTTTTTTTTTTTTAAAGGAATTAAGTTTCGGAGATGTGGCCATATACTGAGATTTTCTCAGAAGAAAAGATGATAAATTCATTGGACTGTATGTATAATGAAGTCTCTTGGGTGAGACCTATGGTGTTTCTCATCTTGGCCTAAACTTTCATTGCCATCAGGCCTAGAAGTGCATTCTTTTATTTATTTATTTATGAGAGAGAAAGAGACAGATAGAGAAAAAGAGAGAATGGGCATACCAGGCCTCCAGCCACTGCATATGAACTCCAGGCACACGTGCCCCCTTGTGCATCTGGCTTACGTGAGTCCTTGGGAATCGAACCCAGGTCCTTAGGCTACGCAGGGAAATGCCATAACCACTAACCAATTTCCCCCATCCCCTAGGAGTCCATTCTTAGAGATGGGAGATTGCAGTTGTTTTTTCTGGTTTTGCTGTCCCAAATGCCTCAGAAATTTTTAAAATTAATTCACTCATATTCCACCTAATTTTAAATTTTATTTTATTTTTATTTTTGGCTTTTCTGAGGTAGGGTCTACTCTAGCCCAGGCTGACCTGGACTTCACTCTGTAGACTCAGGGTGGCCTCGAACTCATGGTAGTCTTCCTACTGCTGCCTCCAGAGTGCTGGGATTAAAGATGTGCACCCCCACACCTGGTTCTAGTTTTAAATTTTAACAACAATGGTGAAACTTCAATATTTGGCAATGTGTTTTTTCCTGTTTGGGTATTAATGCACACATCCAAGTAATCAAACCACAATTATGTTTATATTTTATGAAAAGCCCTTATGAAATGATTTCATGAAATAAGACACGGTACTGGAAAAATCCAAGATGTACAGCTTCTGTCCCCATGGCAACCAACTAACTGGTTGCACCTGGTCCTCCAGGGTAATTAATTTCTTGTGTGCTGGGATGGTCCGCTGCTTCTCAAGGCTAGAGGGGAAGAGAGAGGAGAGGGAGGACAGGAGAGAGAGAACCTTTCTTTAAAACAAAACAAACTTAAATCTTATATAGATGAATTGAACTTCTGGGCATTCTCCAATTTCTCTCTTGTGAGTTTTACATGTGAATAATAAAATGGGAAGTCATATTTTGACATTTGGTGACCAATTAGAGAGATCTATTAGATTAGTCCTCTTTCTGAAAGCTTTAAGGTCTTTTTATATTTTTATTTTTTTCTCATTCTCAAATTAGTTGAGCTGAATAAAATCATGTTTGTGAGGACATTTCTGCACAGTGTGGAGAGAGGCCACTGCCAGAGGCGTCAGTGTGCAAGGACCCGCTGCCCTTGACCCTGGCTGCACACAAGGCCCTCCCCGAGACCCAACAGACAAGGTCTGAGCCCCTCCCTGCTGAAGTTCTGATCTCATTAGTCTGTGATGAGGTCTGAGTGGTGGTATTTTCAAAAATTGGCTGCATTTTTTTTTTTTTTACAATTCAGAAATATACAGAATACTCACATAACAAACTTTGGCTAAATGAAGTCACTTTTTGGAGATGATATGATATTTATAACAGCTCAGTGGTTAAGGGGCTTGTCTGCAAAGCCTAATGACCCGGATTGGATTCCTCAGCACCCACATAAAGCCATATATACCAAGTGGCACATGTGTCTGGAGTTTGTTTGCAGTGGCTGGAGGCCCTGGCATGCCCATTCTCTTTGTCCTACTTTGCTTGTAAGTAAACAAATAACATATTTTTAAAATAAAATAAAAAATGTGAGTTGCAACATTCCTAATCATTCCCTCCCTGCTGCAAATTAATGAAAGCTTCAGGGTATGCTGAAGGTCACAGGTGGTGAGAATAATCTTGAGCTTTTCCTTTTTGTATCTTAGTGTGATATAATTTAAGATTTTGGGATGCCCCTTTTATCTGAAGTGGTTACAACATCTGAATGTCAGATTCACTTTAAGGACTTTTCCCTGTCTGGGGCTGGGGAGATGGCTCAGTGGTTCAAAGAACTGAGTGTGAAGCCTGACAACTGGGTTCAGACCCGCAGAACCCACATAAAGCTGAGGCACGCATTACATATCTATAATCCCAGTGCACCTATGGCAATGTGAGGCACAGCAGGAAAATTCCAGAGCTTACAGGCCAGCTAGTCCATTGTTCACAATGGCAAACCTCTGAAAACCAACATTCTGACTTTGTCCCCTGACTTCCATACGTGCACTCTGGTGTACACACACCCATTCACACGTGTCCACACAAGAGCAGAGAGAGAAGTTTCCCTGCCCCATAAGCCAGTTGTTTTTGGAATTTTTGCCAACGGGCTGTTGAACTGTTAGTAACTTCAGATTAGTTGGTGGGTATCGTGGGTTGAATGCAGAGTGCTCCTCCCGAACCCCGCTAGCCTCATGGACTGGGGCTCTTCAGCTGGTGGAGGCCTGGGGAGGTAGATCCCTGCTAGAGGAAGCGTGCTGCTGGGTGGCCCTTGGGGTATTGTAGCCCAGCTCCCTGACCACCTCAGCGCGCACGCGCACTCGCTCTCTCCTTTCTCCCTGCCAAAGAAAAGATGCAGTACCACGATGTCCACTCCTGCCATGCTTTGCTAATCACGGTGAAGCGGTGAAGCTTGCCTTTGAAACCGTGAGCCAGAAATGAGCCCTTCCCTTCCCTAAGCTGCGCATGGGCATGTGCCTGTCCCAGCAATGAGAAGGTGAGGTTGTATTCACAGCACAGCATCAGCCGATGCCACGGTTCAGGGCTGAGCTCCTGCCAGAGGCGAGATTAGTGAATACACACTGACAAACTGCCAGTTTTCATCTACGAGGGAAAAGGTCAAAAGGATGAAATTTGAGCTCAACCTGACCTTGACTCAATATTTGATCAACACCTTACTTTCACTGATGCAAAGACTGCGCCTCAGAGTGTTAAATGACTTGTCCTTCGCTGATGGAAACAGGAACAGAAAACAGTTCACTTGTGTCTGTTGCACCTCTTCTGACTTTGGTGTATAATCTGTGGTCTACAAATGCTATCGAATGTGAACTCATTGTTAGACAGGGAGACACATGAGGTCCTCAAAATAACGCAGGCCATTGACAAAGCACTTGGTTACCTGCCAGACCAAAAATATAAAACTCTATTGCTGAAGATACCACAGGCTGTGGTCACTGGGTATCAGGAGACCATGTTGAAAATGAGTGGGGAACAATTTACTCCTGGCTAGCCCTTATAGCCCCAGAAAGTGCTAGGGAACAATGGTTTCCAACAGTATTGCAAAGCAGGCAAGACGTACATACCTGGGCAACAGTGGCACACAGCCTACGTGGGTAACAGGCTGTTCTTGGATCGGACAAGTGGCAAGGGTACCTTTTCCCCTGGTGAGACATAAACACTCATCTTCACCCCAAATAAGACTCAGATGGCAGACCAAAGTATGATTGCACCAATACCAGTTCAGTGAACCAATGAGTTTATTGGGGTTACTTACAAAGTACAGAGAGGTGTTGTTTATAGGAATGGGAAACCTCTGAAGCAGCCACTTTGGGGATGCCTGGGTCAAGATTACTCCTCGGATGCTCCTCCCTCAGCCTCAGGGCACAAGACCTCAAAGAAGCCACTTTGGTGGAGCTGTCTACATTGGGATGACCACTGTGGATGCTCTTCCCTAAGTCTCGGGGTAAGGGCCTACTTACGGAGCAGGGAGACTGCAAAGGAGCCACTTCAATGAAGCTCTTTGTTCCTTGATATTTTGCCCTCTATCTACTCTATCTCCCCATGAGGTCACAAGACTTTGTGCATTATTGCGACAGCTGGCATGGGGATCTATGACCCTCCCCACGCCCTCTCATGACCCTCCCCACGCCCTCTCATGACTCTCCTACGCCCTCTCATGACCCTCCCCACGCCCTCTCTTTTGAGTTGTCCCAGCTGCTTCCTCTCCCCAACATTCCTCTCCCCTCTTTTCTCCTTCCACACCAACCTCCTTCCTCCCTCTGTTTACATGTCACATGTGTCCCAGAAATCAACCTTAAAAGTACAAAATAAGGGTTGGAGAGATGGCTCAGCAGTTAAGGCATTTGTCTGCCGAGCCTATATGGACCCAAGTTCAATTCTCCAGTGCTGACATGAGCCACATGCACAAGGTAGCGCATGTGTCTGGAGTTCATTTACAATGGCTAAAAGCCCTGATGTGTCCATTCTTTCTCCCTCTCTCTCTCTTTATCTTTCTCTCCTTTCCACTCTCTCAAGTAAATAAATAAAAATTTTAAAACAACATTTTAAGTTGGGCGTGGTGGCACACGCCTTTAATCCCAGCACTCTGGAGGCAGAGCTAGGAGGATTGCAAGAGTTAAGGCCACCCTGAGACTGCATAGTGAATTCCAGGTCAGCCTGGGCTAGAGTGTGACCCTACCTTAACCCCCCCTCTTAAAAAAAGGTAGTATGAATTCCAAGAACACATAAAAATTAATAAAAAAGAAGGTTACTAAACCAGATTTATTATATTAGTTAATAGAAATAACTGTCCATAGTGAATATGAAACAAAGCAACTGACCTGATATGAGTCAGAAACATCCTGAAATAGCAGTGAAGGGTATTTAGGAATGAATGTTGGCTCAGGACTTCAAGTTTTCCTACGTAGACAGAAGTGGCATTTTCTTCAGCCAGTAATGTCAAAATAAGAGCTTGACCCGATGCCAAGTTCTCCTAAGTCTACTTCTGTGAAGAGGTAGTTGGCATTTTTATTTACAGTAGTCCGAGCATCACTAATGTAGCAGGCACTGGGAATTCAAAGAGAGTAAGATTTAATCCAGACCACCAAGGAGTGTGCTTCCTGAAGTGTGAACCTCTCTGTAACTCTTCCTTTTCAATCCTGTCTCAACAGAACCGGGAACAGCTCTGTGCATCTGCTTTCTGTCCGCACTCCTGGCGAGTGGTCCTTGCGCAGCAGGGACTCTGTGCATCTCACTCACTGGCGAATGGCTAGTGCCCCGCAGAGCATCAGGTGTGAGCAGACACTGGGGCTGGCTTGGATAATGTCCTCCCAGAATCCACGTCTACCTGGAACCTCAGAGCATGACTCTTATTTGGAAACAGGGTCTTGGTATATACAATTAGTTAGGACAAGGGCCAAGAGAGGTGGCTCATCTCTGTAATTCCAGCACTCACAAGGCGGAAGCAGGAGGACTTCCATGAATTCAAAGCTAGCCTGGGCTACCGTGTGAGATACTGTCTCAAAAATGTAGGATATACTGGATTGGTGAGTCTTAGATTCAATGTGGCTGTGGTCCTTATACGCAGAGGCACATGCTGAGAGCCGGAAGTCGCACGCTGACCAAGGCAGAGACGGGGGTATTCTAACCACAAGCCAAGGCAGAGCGGGGATCCCAGCCAGCACTACAGGCGAGAAAGGCTAAGTCAGAAAGAACGGACTTGCAATGGCTTCATGGATTTTCAGGGTCCTTTTGAAAGTGCAAGACCCCCATGTTTTTAGATATCTTGTAGGGTACATGGCAGTGTTTAAAAAAATAGGACTTCCAGTCACACTCTGAGTGTTTCTACCGCCACTTACACTGTGAGTCTGGCAAGGAGAGGCAACCTCTGGACACTCACTTTCCGCACCTGTAAAATAGGGGAAGTAATGAAGTTTACCCCAGATGGAGAACCGCATCCAGTGAGATTGTCCACGTGACCTGCACTATGACTCCGCACTGCTGAGTGAGGTAGCTATGAGCCCCGGGGAGCCACGGTGGGCTGGAAATAAGGCTCTTCCAAACTGAGATGTGCTGGATTATATGCACAGACATAGTGTGAAATAAAGATTGCAAATTCCTTAGTGATAACATTTTATACTAAGTGCACATTAAAATGAGAATTCTTTTTAATATAATGAGTCAATAAGAATATAAGTAAAGATCTGGGCGTGGTGGCACACGCCTTTAATCCCAGCCACCCTGAGACTACAGAATGAATTCCACATCAGCCTGAGCTAGAGTGAGACCCTATTTACACCCCCCCTCAAGACTATACATATATAAGTAAAGAGAGATTTGCCTGGTATGTTTGCTAACTGTTTTATGTGGCTTCAGGAAAATTTGAAATAGTCTATATGATTCACATTTCCAGCACACACATAGTTACTTTTACTGATCAGTGCAGAATAAATGGTTCCTGGGCTTAAATAAAATTATCCCCACTTAAAAATATGTAGCATTATTAAAATTTAGTGGTGAACAATGATCCAGAAATAATATATACCAACTGAGCTCCTCTAATCCAAAAATTTAAAATGCTTGAGCATGCACTAAAAACATTTCAAATTTCAGAGCATTTTGGATTGTCAGATTAAAGATGTTCAACCAGTAAAGTTGAATATTCCCAGATCCATAAATCTCCAAAGTCTGAAAATCTTCTGGTCCCAAGCAGTTTGGATCACTGGAACTTAAACTATAAAAGACTGATGTGTGGGGCAATAAAATAAGAAAGATTCTATGGTGGCCCGTGTTCCCTGTGGATGGCCTTTCCAAGTTATTTAACTTTTCTTCCTCGGAATTTCTACTTAGTTAACAACCACTTATATGTCAGGCTCTGCACTGAGTGGCTATTTTGTACTCACCATCTATCATAATTCTAGGGCTTGTAAATAATAATAATAGTAATGGTTTATAATACATTGTATGTGTTATTGAATCAGATATAGAAGAAAGACGGCTTTTTAAAAATAGGCTGTCAGCCAGGAACAAGGTCAAAGGAGAACAAGGAGATGTCACCTTGCCTGCCCTGGCAGTACTAACACCTACATTTGATCCAGCCTCTTCCAAGCTGCAAGCAACACTCCCTAACAGCAACTTCCCACTCAGTCCTTCATCCTGAGCTCAGCCAATCAGGGTGGGTCAACCTCCCCTGAGTCAAACCCTAGAGTCCACCGACCAATCACGTCTCTCCCTTCCTTATACACATGAATCTGATAACAAGGCTCATCCTAACTAACTGGACGTTTGATCTATAGAAAGGAGCCTAAATATGTGTGCAAACTCTCTCTTCTTCCTGTGGCTCTGCCTGAACAGCAGTGTGTAAGTCTCTCTCCTTCCCAGCTGGGTATTTTCCTGCTTGCCTTGTGTCTTGTTTTGAGGTGCTTTCTTGCTTTGTTACATGTGTAATCTTCCTTTGATCTCTGAGTCCTTCACAACTTCTTAACTCTCTCTGCCCTTTTAGGTGAAGGGGTCCTTTGGTCCTCATGTGGCGTCTCCCAGATGTGGGAGCATGCGCCTCCTCCAGAGCCCTTTTACCCCACTCCCTTTCAACCAGGCAAAAAGGAAAAAATTTCTCCTCTTGCTTGAGTCTTTCAGCTAGTATCCCTGGATTTAGGATTTTAATTCTCCTTACAATAAACCTCATGATTCAGAATTTACCCTGCTGGGAGTCTGTTTCATCAATTATTTGCAAAAATCAGATAAGGACCCTAAAGCTGGGGTTCACAGACCCTCCCAGAGCCCCCAAATCCTGCATCATTGCTAAGAGCAGACATTAAGTTCAGGGACCTTCATGTGTCCACATCACAGAGTGAGCACCCTGACCTGGGTGTGTCCACGAGAAAGGGACTCTATCACATCCTTCTTGGCAAGAGTATTTTTTCTGGAGAGAGAGCATAGAGAACTACAACCCCCCCCCCCCAAAAAAAAAAGCCTGGCACTTTCAGAAAGCACCACCAATCCCTCTAGCCCCAAAGATTATGGCCTTCAGACATGAAATATGAGCCCACTCAGTTAGTGTTGCTTGTCTTTTGCTTGGGGTGTTGGCAACAAAACTATCCCCACCCAGCCTTTTGGTATTTCAACTGAATTAATCCCTAAAAGAATTGTAAATTCCCTTGAAGAGTTGATCTAATGTTTGGCGTCTATGCAGGGACAAGACAAAGGGAGAACACAGCATCAGAGCTTTCAGCACTGAGGTCACGTTCATGTGGTGTCCTGCATAGAAACAAGAAGGGGCACGAGATTTTCTCATCACCAGACTTGCAGTCCTGGAGCTACAAGGAAGAAAAGCAGCCTGAGCTGTGAAGAAGCGCTCCGAAACGATGCAGCACTCCACTGGCTTTGCAACAATTACCACATCCACCCTCAGCCTCTTTACACTTTTAATGAAGGAAGAACGCTGTCTTCTTCCTTGATATTCTTTTCCAAGGGCATCTAATCCACTCCTGGAACTTCCCTTTTGTCTCCTTTATTCCTCAGTTCTCTCTTCTAATACAGGCAAGTGGTACCTACCACCTACTCAACTTTCCCAATTCACATATCTCACAAGCCCCTCAAGGCCAGGGTATTCAGAACTGGACTCCAGTCTTTCTCCTTCTCTTGCTCCACTGCCTTGACTTTTCAGAAGCTGGCTCTCTTTCAGGTTCCGCCATCTAGGGAACAGTTTCACCACCCACCCAGATGTACCATTAGGGATCCAAGCCACCTATGTTGTACCTTTCTTCCTTGCCTGGTATATCCAATCACTAATTAATTTTTTTAAATAATTTTTAAAATATTTTATTCATTTATTTAGAGAGACAGAGAAAGAGGGAGAGAGAGAGAGAAAGGGAGAGAATGGGCATGCCAGGGCCTCCAGCCACTGCAAATGAACTCCAGATGTGTGCACCACCTTGTGCATCTGGCTTACGTGGATACTGGGGAATTGAACTTGGGTCCTTAGGCTTCACAGGCAAGTGCCTTAACTGCTAAGTCATCTCTCTAGCCCCACTAATTAATTTCTATGCAATCTTAATTTTTAATTATTATTTATTATTTATTTTTATTGTGTGTGTATTGTGGGGCGCGATGTGATATGTGCGTAGTGTGTGCACAAGTGTGTGCATATGCATGTACCCTGTGTACATGTGTCTAGAGGCCAGCATAAAACGTAGGATGGACTCTTTTCACTCATCTGCCTATCTCCCTAAGACAGAGCTTCTCACTCAACTCAGAGCTGCTTTTTTAAAAAAAAATTGGGGTTCTGGGATCCTTTCTGGAATCCCAAGCCTGAGTCCATATATGTAAACTAACCAAAGAATTAGCAATTCCAGATTCAATAAAATGATTTTTAACACATCATTTTTTTTCATATATCACAAAGATGTTGGGAAGGGGGAAACCTGAGTGCTGAGAAAGGGAAAGTGAAGAGGGGAGAAGGGTAACACTACCCGCGTGCATCGCAGGAGCCCACATAAACAAACACGGGTCTTACATAAATAAAACATGAAAAGGGATTTAAAAAAAACTGGCATGTACCTCCAAAAGATTAAAAGTGAAGATAGTGATAAAAAATAAAAAGTGAGCCAGGCATGGTGGTACATGTTCTTAATCCCAGCACTTAGGAGGCAGAAGTAGGAGTATCATAGTGAGATCAAGGTCACCCTGAGTCTACATAGTGACTTCCAGGCCAGCCTGGGCTAGAGTGAGACCTGCCTCAAAAAAAACAAAACAGGGCTGGAGAGATGGCTTAGCGGTTAAGCGCTCGCCTGTGAAGCCTAAGGACCCCGGTTCGAGGCTCGGTTCCCCAGGTCCCACGTTAGCCAGATGCACAAGGGGGCGCACGCGTCTGGAGTTCGTTTGCAGAGGCTGGAAGCCCTGGCGCGCCCATTCTCTCTCTCTCTCCCTCTATCTAGCTTTCTCTCTGTCTCTGTCGCTCTCAGATAAATAAATAAAATATTTTTAAAAAAAAAAAGTAAAAGTGTTCCTTTTGGGCTAGAGGGATAGCTTAGAGATTAAGGCGTTTGCCTGCAAAGCCAGAGGACCCAGGTTCAATTCCCCAAGACTCATGTTAGCCATATGCACAAGGTGGCACATGCATCTAGATTCGTTTGCAGTGGCTGGAGGCCCTGGCACCGTATTCTCTCTCTCTCCCCCCCTTTCTCTTTGTCAAATATATATATATTTTAAAGTGTCCCTTCCCCTCCCACATGGGTGGAAGAGGGAGCTCTTACCAGCGTGAAGACCCAAGAGTGTTGCTGTCACAGATCTGGAGAGAGAGAGCCTCTGTCTCTCTGTGGGTCAGAGCAACCTGGACACACCTACACCATGTGTCCAAGGCAATTAGTCTGGGGTCAGAGGAGGAATCCACCCATACCTGGGGAGGGTGCGTGCTCCAGAGCTAGAGATTCAATTGGATGAGAGGGGCAAGGCTAAATCTAGCAGGTGAAGCAGGTGGGGCGAGCTGAGGTGGGCGAGGCCAGCTGGGGTTAGTGTGGTGCGTGCTGACTTAGATCACCTGAAAGTCCCTCCCCTCAGGACCTTCCTGATCCTCTCTACTCTGGAGCCTCCACGCAGTGATGCTCTGGTCTCTGTCTTCTGACCCCTACAGGCTGCGGCTCCAGTTCAAGACCATGCCCAGCTGTTTACATGGGTGCTTGGGAATCAAACTTGGGCAGGGACTCAGGCTCTCTTATGCAGCAAGTGCTCTTTGCCATGGAACCATCTCCCCAGCCCAATCACTGCTTTAACATCATTTCCTCTTTGACTACTGCCATGGGTACCCAAAAAGCTATCCTCAATAGTACCCACACCCATTCCCACTCTCCTCCGTTAAGATTCCAATGCGGACTTTCAATGCATATTCGGGTCCATAGCATATAATTCACTGTCCTGCTTAAAACTTTAAAATCACCTTCCATTTTCTCAAACCCTTGAGATAGTCCTTAAATCCCCTACTTCATTTGAATTGTCCCCTTGTGTCACTCACCTGGATAATATCCCATTATCATTTTGGGGGACAATGTTGCCTCTATTTTTTTTTATTTATTTGAGAGTGACAGAGAGAGAGAGAGAAAGAGGCAGATAGAGGGAGAGAGAGAAAGAGTGCACCAGGGCCTCCAGCCACTGCAAGTGCGCCCCCTTGTGCATCTGGCTAAAATGGGTCCTGGGGAATGGAGCCTTGAACCAGGGTCCTTAGGCTTCACAGGCAAGTGCTTAACTGCTAAGCCATCTCTCCACCCCTGTTGCTTCTATTGACAGGACATAAACTACAGTGATTCAGCAAATTATTGAACGTCTTCGAAATGATGCCCATTGCCTTAAAAATGAAGAGCATGATTTTCTATCTTCTCACTGATAAAGATTCAGTCCTAATTAACTGCTGCTGTGTGAAGCAGACTATTTCTAATAGCACTGTTCCATATGGGAACGTGGCTCTATCACTGATGCTGGGGATGGGACAGGATTTTTGTCTAGAACTGATCATTCTATATATGACCCTCAAATTAATGCAAGCTTTTGGCAGCTTGGTATGTCATTTAATAAAGGCAAGCTTAAGAACAACCTAATAATAACACAATTAAAGAACTTCATAGTGAAAAGTAGGAAAGCATTTCTCATCTTAGTATTGATAATGCAGAGGGTATATTAAGCAGAATATTATCCCACACTAATGTATCTTTTCCTATGAGATCCTATTCCTTACCAACGACTATGTTACTAGACATCTAGGAATTAACTGTAGTTATCACTGGAGTCTCTCTCTGCAAGAGATGAATTTGCTATATTTCTGCTGCCAAAACTGTTTTTCCTTAATTTTTTTCCTGTTATTTAAGAATTCTTTTATAAAAGTAAGAGCTGCATTATTGTGAGTCTGGCTTTTCATTGACCAGGACTAAAGGCTCTAAGGGACTTAGAGCTGGAAACCATAGCAATGGCTCTGGTAAATATCACATTAGCATAATAAGCAGGAGATTCTGATCTTTTGGTAGAATATGTGTTTTATCTGGTACTAAAAATAGATGATTGCGATTATTTCGAATCCAATTTCAATGATTACAACACGTAAAATGCATTATATGGGAAGACCTTGTGCTGTGAGGGAGTTTACCCCACTAAGAAGTAAGCAGTGTGCTGTTGGCCATTTCATGATTACCCTGCCTTCAGACCTCTTAAGCAAAGTAATTTTTTAACTGAGTAATAAAGCTTACAGGAGAAAAATGGACTCATCTCACTTGATTATCTGAACTCACAAAAACTTCTTGAAAGAAAACCACAAGGATAGTAGTTGGTAAGCAGTTCATTGCACATGCATCTTTCTTTCCTGGGATGAGGACGCACCTGTTCAAGGCATTCATTTTACATGTTACGCATGAATTAATGTGCTCCACTATTGTTGCTTCAGGTACTCCTAGTCAACTGCCATCTAAAAATATTAAATGCAAAACTCCACAAATGAGCGACGTGTAAGTTGTAAGCTCTGCGTCGCTGTGAATACCCTGTGGTAAAATCTAGCACCATCCTGCTCTGTTCCATTCAGGGTACGTCAGCCCTTTGTGACATACCAGCCCATAGGTGCTACCTTCCCAACAGCCACTTGGTGGGGATCCCAGCTTTCAAATCAACGCCATGACATTGTGGGGCTTGTGTACAAAGAACTCTTTGGTAGTATCTTAATGCTGTATCACAATGTCTTTCACCTCAGTTTATTTCAGTGCATAAGGACTGTATATCTCGCATAATCATGGGGCAGACAAGTGCAGAAAATAAGACATTTTGAGAGAAATCACATTTAGATTCCTTTTATTACAGTAGATTCTTATGATTGCTTTTTTTTCTGTAGCCCAGACTGACCTGGAATTAACTATGTAGTCTCAGGCTGGCCTCACACTCACAGTGATCTGCCTACCTCTTCCTCCCAAGAGCTGGGATTAAATGCGTGCACCTCTATATCCTGCTGATTGTTCTTTTTGATAATTATTGTTGTCAATGTGTGTCTGAGGCATTCATGGGGAGTCTTAAGACATGTCTCTCAAAGATCATAGCAATTATTATACTCATATTAAAGATTAAAATGCTCATCTTGGATGTGTTTAGGGGCATTTTGCATTTTGCACTGCTTGTGAATATCAATACCGGTTTTAATTTTTAATCTTTCATATATATGTGTGTTATGTGTTTACATACATATAAACACATACAAATGTATAAGATGTGTGTGTGTGTGTGTGTGTGTGTGTGTGTTTGTGTACCAGGGTCTCTTGTTATGACATACAAACTCCAGGCATATGCACCACTCATTGCATGTGGCTTTGTGTGGGTGCCAGGGAATTAAACCCAAGCTAACCGACTTTGTAAGCAAGTGCCTATAATCACTGAGCCATCTCTCCAGACCCCTATGAATCCTTCTTGATATTTTTTGTGACTGGCCACAACTGTGTTGCCTTCAAGGAAAATCTCAGGCAAGTCTTCACAGACATTCTTTATGATTCTAAAGTGTGCTAATTATCGATAGAACCGCTGGGGAATACAGCTTGGTTTCCATTCTCACTCTTGGCACCAGGGAAGTCATCGGTGGGCTTGCTGCCTGAGCCACCAAGGTACCATTGAGGTAGGGACAAAGATACCTGCATGTTGCTAAAGATAATAAACTTCAGGGCTGGATTGATGGCTCAGCAGTTAAGTACTTGCCTGCAAAACCTAATGACCCGAGTTCGATTCCCCAGTACCAACATGAAGCCAGTTGTACAAAGTGGCACATGTATCTGGAGATTTTTGCAGTGGCTGGAGGCCCTGGCATGTCCATTCTCTCTGGCTCACTCGCTCTCTGCCTCTCTCTTTCTCTCTCTCCTTGCAAATAAGTAAAAAAAATACTGAAAAGAAAACTAATAAATTAAATTTAAAAAAAATAAGTAAAAAAAAATTGTAAAAATAAATAAATAAACCAGAGAAAATAAGGTGAAATTGTCAGCTGGGTCAGTGCTGAGGAGTATAGGCTAGATATATAACGACAAACTGCCATCACTGGTGATGTCTTATGATATGTTCTTTTTCTCCCTAATAATCTGAATTACTTAAGATAGAGAAAAGAATTTCTTTTATGTAAAATGGGAATTACTAAGAACTTATACTCAAGTATGATATTTCTAAGAAATCAACCTCATGAAAATCTATCTGGTTTGCTGAAGTTATCAGTTCCTAAGCATTGACCAAAACTTGACAGCAAAGTGCATGTTCTCTTGGTCTGTGTGTACAGCATGCTTCCCTACCTAACGCTGCACATGCTCTCTACAATTACCCTCCAGGCACCACGAGGAAGATTTTGAAAATAGAGTAATTAGAAAGAGTACATCCTTTTCTGAATAAAAAGAAAATGTTCCTTCTTCCTTCATCCTCCAGCCCCGTCTCTCTCTCATCTTTATGGAGTTTGGCTGTACAGCCTAGACTAGCCTCAAGCACACAGTTCTCCTGCCTCAGCCTCCATTGTGAGTACTGAGAACACAGGACACACCACCAAGCTTGGCCCAAAGTGTTGTGAGCAATTGTGATTCATCACTACTGAATGGAACACATGGCTTTTTATTTTAATTTCAATTGCAGTAGTAAGCTGGGTTCCTTTTATCTTAGCTCTTTCATTAAAAATATAAAAATTAATCAACCATGGTAGCTTACACTTGTAATCCCAGCACACAGGAGGCTATGGCAGGAGAATCACTGTGAGTTTAAGGCCAGACTAAGAAATAATGAGATCCAATCTCAGAGAAAAATAAAAACAACTACTAATACAGCTCTAATCAAATATAGACCAAGTACAGGAGCACTTGATTTCATAAAACAAATACTACTAGATGTAACATCAGAGATTAACCCCAATGCCATAATAGTGGACAACCTCAATATTCTACTCTTACCAATAGGCAGATCATCTTTAGAAAAAATAAGCAGGGAAGCATTGGAGGTAAACGGCCTCATAGAGCAAATGGACCTAAAACACATTTACAAGCCATTTTACCAAACACTACGGAACACACATTCTTCTCAGCAGACCATGGATCCTTCTCTAAAATACATCCCACATTAGGACACAGAGAAAGTCACAACAAATGCAAGAAAATTGAAATAACTTCTTGTATCCTATCTGACCATCATGGAATAAAGCTAGAAATCAATAGCAAGACAAATTACAGAAAATGCATAAACTCATGGAAATTTAACATGGATGCAAAACCTTGAATGATGAATGGGTCATTGAGAAAATCAGTAAAATTAAAAAAATTCCTGGAACTGAATAAAAATGGGAACACAACATGCCACATCCTATAAGATATAATGAAGGTGGTCCTGAGAAGAAATCTTATAGCTCTAAATGCCTACTGTAAAAAGCCAGAAAGATCTCAAATAAACAGCCTAGTGATTTACCTTAAAGTTTTGAGGGAAAGGCACAAACTAAGTAAAAAACAAAACAAAACAAAAAATGGGAAGTAGTAGCTAAAATCAGGGCAGAAATGAATGAAATAGAAATGAAAATAAAATATGAAAAATCAGTCAAAGAAGAAGTTGGTTCCTTCAACAAATAAATAAGATTGACAAACCCTTAGCATTTAACCAAAAGAAAGAGACAGAAGACCCAAATTAATAAAATTATAGATTAAACGGAAAACATTACAACACATAACAACAAAATTCAGAAAATCACAAGGACATTTCTTAAAGGTCTATGTTCCACAAATTGGATAAGCTAAAAGACATGGATGAATTTCTAGAGGCACATGACATAGCAAAATTAAACCAAGATGAGATCAATAATTTAAACAGTTCTATAATGATCAAGATTCAAGTAGTGACTAAAAAAATCTGAAAAATTAAAAATTTTAAAAGCCCTGGTCCAGATGGATTCAATGCCAAATTCTTTCAGATTTCTTAGGAAAAACTAAAGCATTTATGTCTCCAAAGATTCTATAAAGTAGAAAGGGAAAGAATACACCCAAACTTCAACAAAGCCAGTATCACTCTGACACCAAAGGAAGATATAGATACAACAAAAAGAGAAAATTATAGACCAATGTGCCTGATGGGCACAGATATAAAAATTCTCAGTGAAATGCTTGCCAACTGGATTCAAGAACACACCAAGAAGATCATCCACCACAATTAAGTGACTTCATTCCACAAACTCAGGAATAGTCCAACATGCTTAAATTAATAAATGCAATTCATTGCATGAATAGACTCAAGGACAGACATCACATGATCATCTCAATTGCTATAAAAAGACTTTTGACAGAATCTAAAATCCCTTCATGACAAGAGTCCAGGAAGTGTTAGGGGCAGAAGGAATATATCTCAGTGTAATAAAAACTAACATGAAAAACCTATAGCCAACATCATGCTAAATGGAGAAAAACTTGAAGCATTCCCAGTAAGATTAGGAACAACAGAAGGGTATCCATTTGCTCTACTCCTATTCAGCATAGTGCTTAAAGACTTAGACAAGAGAAGAAAATAAACGATGCACTAGAGAGATTGTTTAGTGGCTTAGGCGCTTTTGCAAAGCCTAAGGACCCATGTTCAACTCTCCAGATCCCATGTAAGCCACGCACACAATATGACGCAAGTGCGCAAGGTCGCACATGTGCACAAAGTGGTGCACGCGTCTGGAGTTCAGTTTCAGTGGCTGGAGGTCCTGGCATGCCAATTCTCTCTCTCTCTCTCTCATTCTTTCTTACTCATAAAAAAGAAAATAAAAGAGATACAAATCGCAAAGGACAGAGTCAAAGTGTCATTTGCAGATGATATGATTCTATGCATAAAGGACCACAGTCTCCACCAGAATCTTTTAGAGTTGATAAACACTTTCATGAAATTGGCAAGAATACAAACTTAATGTACAAAACCAGTAGCTTTCTTGTATACAAGTGATAAACATATAGAGGAAGAAATCAAGGAAACAATCCCATTCATAATTGGCCTCAAAACATACCTTGGAATAAACTAACCAGGGAAGTGAAAGACCTATACAATGAAAAATTTAAAATGCATAAGAAATGGAGGCAGATACTAAGAAGATGGGAAGAACCCCCCCCACCACCCCATGCTCAGGAAGCCAAAGAATTGACTTCATGAAAATGAGCACCCTGCCAAAATCAGTCTAAAACTTTAGTGATGTCCAAGCCAAATATCCAGTACCTTTCTTTATAGAAAAGAAAAACAATCTTAACATTCATATGGGGTTTGAAGAGATTATTCAGCAGTTAAAAGCACTTGCTTATAAAGCCTGATGGTCTGAGTTCAATTCCCCAATACTTATGTAAGCCAGATGCACAAGATGGCACATGTGTTTGAAGCATGTGTGCAGTGGCTAGAGTCCTTAGAATGCCCATTCTCTCTACTTGCCTCTCTCTCTCTCTTTAATAAATCAAAAGAAAAGATTTTAAAAATTCGTATGGAAACAAAAGACCCCAGATAGCCAAAATCTTGAGCAAAAACAATACTGCTGGAGGTCCCCATACCAGATTTCATGTCATACTGCAGACCCATAGTAATAAAAACTGCATGGCACAGGCACAAAACAAACAAAAAAAAACATTTAGATCAATGGGATAGGAGTGAATAAAGCTGACTTTGAAGAGCAGGATACTCCTTCAGCATTTAAGCCCCTTACTTGCATGGGTCCACATTCTTCTTGCTGTCCCAATTCAGATCATCTGGTCCAAACTCAATAGTTGCAATCTCACAAACAATTGCAGCTGAACTGAGCTGTTGTCTTTAGCCTGAAGCTTTTGCTTCTTTCTCTGCCATATCAATCTGTTCACATCATTCCAGTTTTATGCAATGCAACCCTGCACAAGTTCCCAGGAGACAGGCAGGTAGAACGCAGTAAGCCTCTCACCAAACTGCTTCTAGCCTCGTCCCTAGAAAGCTTTTCTTCCCTCTTAGGCAAACCTCACAGTCTATAGTCCTTAGTGCTTTCAGATCTTTCAACTCAGACCGGAATGCTCCATCAAACTATACTTGCAACACCGCAACATATCTCTTAGGCCAAGGTTTAAAATCCTGTCACATTCCCCTCCCCAAATCAGTTCCTAAAAGCCAAAAGCCACAGAGTCAGGTTTCTAGCAGTAATGACCCCACTTCTCAGTACCAATACATTCATTTCTTGTTGCTGACAAAAAGCACCCAACCAAAAGCAGCTAGTTGGTACTGCAGAGTATAATAAGTGCAGAAAAGAAAGGGTCATTGGATTTTGCAATGCAGTTTTGCAGTTTGGAAATGGCCATGGGCAATGTGAAGCAGATTTGATGGGAGTCCCTGTATGGAGACCCAATGGCCTCAGGAGGATGGACAATGGGAGTGGACACCCCTGGGATGTTTTAAAATGCAAGGACTGCAATAGGAGTCAAGGAGAAATACAAGCTTGGGAGACATCGTTCCCCAGGCAGTGAGAAGTCCAGCTGGAAGGGTGGAATTAGAACTCCAGAGGCTCATCACTGGTTAGAGTTGTCAGACTTGGAGGTAGAGTTTGATGTTTTCACTGTTTGTTTTAAATCTTGTATTGGTTCAGCCTTTCTTTGCTATGCCTAATGCCATCTTTTGCAGTATGAATGTTTATTCTGTGCCATTATGGTTTTGGGGTTATTATGGCTCAGTTCAGAGAGCTTGGACTCTGGGGATGTTTGAAGAGTGTTGGGATTGGTAAAAAGCTATGGGAGCTTTTAAATATCAGCTCAGTGCATTAGCGCTTACATCATGGGTGATGATGATGAGTTTATGCCTCAGGTGCAGAGTGGAGTGGCTTAATTTTGGTGTCCCCCTCAAGCTTATATGTTCTGATTGCTTGAGCCAGAGCTAACTGCATTTTAAGAATTGGAATCTTTTGTTGTTGTTGTTTTTTGGTTTTCGAGGTATGGTCTCACTCTGGTCCAGGCTGACCTGGACTTCACTGTGTAGTCTCGGGTGGACTCGAACTCACGGTGATCCTCCTACCTCTGCCTCCCGAGTGCTGGGATTAAAGGTGTGCACCATCACGCCCAGCAAGAATTGGAATCTTGTTGGAGGCCGACTTATGAGTGTTACAGCTGGCTTGCCCTCGCCAGTGTTTGGCACAGTGTTCTGCTGCTGCTGAACACCTGATGTCGGCCATGAGGTGATGTCCATGTCTCTGCTCATGCCATTGTTTCCCCCTGCCATCACGGCACTGCTCCTCAAGGCTCTAAGCCAAAATAAACTGTTTCCTCCCCAAAACTGTTTTTACTTGGGTTCTTTGGGCCAGAGCATGAAGCTGACTGCAACATATAGCACAGGGAATAGCTCACCAGGTGAAGAGGCTGCCTACAGAAGAAGAGAAACCCTTTGCCAGCTACACATCTGACAAAGGATTGATATCCAGAATATACAAAGAATTCAAAAAAACCCTAAACATCAAGATACCAAAAAACTCAATAAAAAAAAATGAGTGATGGCTGCTAGCCTGACACCCCAGTTCCTGATAGCTGAGTGACAGACATGAGGGTCAAAACTCTCTGAAGCAGAAGTCCAGAGGCAGCAGAGAGCTCGACACCAAAGCTCATTGATGACACCTACTAACGCTCGGGAACGCTGTGGAAGAGGGTGTGGGGCGATTGGGCAGGAGTACCCGGACGCTTTGTCCCCCTCAGCGGTGACAAAGGCTTTCATGACCCCACAGTAACAACGCCCAGGTGGGTTCTTACTGGCAGGGGGGTGGGGAAGAGAAATATAAAAGTATGACCTTTTTATTTTTATTTAATTTCGGGAAAAGAATGAGGGAGAGAGAGAGAGAGGATATGGGTGCTCCAGAGCCTCTCAGCATTGCACATGAACTCCATATGCATGCACTACTTTGTGCATCTGGCTTTATTGTATTGGGGTGGATGCCCCAGGACAGGTGGTTTAACCACAGATGTCACATTTTAAAATGTGGGCCAGCCAGGCGTGGTGGCGCACGCCTTTAATCCCAGCACTGAGGAGGCAGAGGTAGGAGGATTGTCGTAAGTTCAAGGCCACCCTGAGACCGACACAGTGAATTCCAGATCAGTCTGGGCTAAAGTGAGACCCTACCTCTAAAGAACAACAACAAAAAATGTGGACCAATCAATATCTTACATTTCCATTAAATTATAATCACATTTCTCATGAGCAAGTTTGAGAATTTAAGGACCTTGGAAGGAGTAACCACATGCTTAGAATATAAACTTTTGTCACAATTTTCCCTCAATGTATTTGTCCATACTATAATAAACTCATATTTGCATATAATATACACATATATATTTGCATATTCATGAATAATCCCCTCCCAATTTTGACTAACAACAACCATTAAATTCATATTTATTAGATTCTATTTATACTGCGCAATCCTTAAGACCTAAAGCCATGTATTGCCTAACCAACCCAGTAAATATGAATAAAGCATTTTGAATTGATGGAATAATGTTAGCTAAAGATGTCTTTTACTGCTTCATATACTCAGCAAATGGTGACTAATCTAAAATTCAAGGCAATTTTTACTCTTTTATTCCCTTCTTTGCTATGAACCATATTTTCAACTATGTTCTTTGTTGCAGTTATTCAAAAAACATAGAAAGTACCTTCCTTAGAAGAGTATTAAATAAAACAAACTAGTAGTGGCAGCAAGTAAAAAGGAAGTCTACTTATACATTCATTCTTTGTAAAAAGAAAAAAAGATGCATTTATTTATTTACTTGCAAGCAGAAATATATAGAGAGAGATAGAGAGGGAGAAGAGAGAATGGACATGCCAGGGCCTCCAGCCACTGCAAACAAATTCCATATGCATGTACCACTGTGAATCTGGCTTTACATGGGCACTGGGGAATCAAACCTGGGTTATTAGGCTTTGCACCTTAATATGTTATACACAAATATGAGCCATCTCTGCAGCCCTCATGCATTTATTCTTAAAAATGCTCCAGGGCAAGAATGATCTTCAGGCAGCTGCTGAATGAGGCAGTTCCAGAAAGCTGGGATTTTTCCCCACATGGACCAGTGGACCATTTTGTCCTTCATGTGTTATCACAATATTTTGATTTCTCAAGCTTCTATTAGAAGATTTCTCCCCCAAGGTTTTACCTATGTATGTATGGCCAGTTTGGTTGATTTCTTGTTGCACTCATGTATGGAAACAACTTGCAGTCATGATTCCTAGTAGCAAGTAGAACTTAAGGGCAATCCTTTACCCCAGAGAAGAATTAGGGAAGAATCCAACTTCAGGGCAAGCCACACGTTGACTCAACCAGTGTGATGGTTGGTAATTGTGTTAATTTGACTGGGCACAGGGTGTCCAGGCACTTGACTAAGTGGTATTCTGAGTATGTAAATGAAGTTGTTTGTGGCTGAAGCTAACATTTAATTGGGTAAACTGAGTAAGGTAGATTTTCTTCTCCGATATTGGGGGTCGATCTTCTAATTTGTTGAAGACCTTAACAGAGCCAAAACTGAGTGAAAATCTTCCTTTCTCCCTCCCTCCGTCCTCCTTCTTTCTATGTGTGAATGCATATGCAGATATTTTTTCCTCTGGAAAACCTGAACTAATACAAACAGACATGATATTTTTGTAAATGTCTAAATGAAAGGCTTCAACAAATTTAAGAACTGCAATTTGAATGTTACCATATCCTTCTAGAAACAACAAACCACATATTATTTTAGTGTTATTTTGGGGCTTGTTCAAATATTCTCCTAGCAGAGTATTGAGCTCTGTCCTGTGACCAGCCATGCCCGTGAGGCTCCCACATGCCCTCCAAGTGACCTCTTGCCTCCCTCCTGGCACCTCAAATCTGCTCCCTCCACCTCCTGCTCCCAGCCTCTCTGGAGGAAGCTCCTTGCTCTCTGCACTCCTTTGCTGGCTTCTCGGGGTCTTTCCAGGTCTTCTGGGCGGAGTGGGGTCTGCTCCTTGTCACCGTTATCATCATTGTGAACCCCTCAGCCACCCCCCCCCCAACTAGAGCTGTTCTTGCACACATCTTCAGTCTTGTGTGATGACTAAGTCAATGAACCCAGTGATGGCTGATTTAGAAGCTTGGCTTATTGAAAGTCTAGCCGCTGTATCATACAACGGAGTAAACAACTTGCACAAGCATGCACATTGTAAATAGTTTGGTGTTGCTTGTTCTATTTCATTTCTCACTTATCTTTTATTTATTTGAAAAAGAGAAAGAGTGAGGAAGAGGCAGAGAGAGAGGCAGAGAGAGAATGGGCACCACAACGGCCTTCAGCTACTGCAAAAGAACTCTAGACACATGGGCCATCTTGTGCATCTGGGTTATGTGGGTCCTGGAGAATCGAACCTGGGTCCTTTGGCTGTGTAGGTAAGTGCCTTAACCACTAAGCCCTCTCCAGCTTGTTTGCTGGATTTCAAACTCGCTGATGGATGGCAGGACATTTAACATGGGAATGTGAAGAGCCTTCCTGTGACCAGAATCAGCCCCTAAAAGCTCATTTCTCGAATGGGGGAGCCACAGACCCCAACAACAGAGGCAGGAGGCACCAGAGCTAAGAGAAACCACGGTGATCACCTTACACCTCCAACACTAGGTATATGCAGAGGTTATGGCCAAAATAGTACAAACAACTTTGGTTGAGAGGGGCTGGGGACATGGCTCAGCATTAAAGGAACTTATTTTTGCAAAGCCTGCCAGCCCAGATCCAATTCCCCAGCACCTACTAAAAGCCAGAAGCCAAAGGTGGCTCATGTCTCTGAAATTTGTTTGTAGCGCACACACACACACACACACACACACACACGCACACACTCATAGATAAATAAATTAATAAAAATAAATGTTGAATAGATTCATGGTATTCAGTATGTGAACTTGAAAAAAATAGTACAAAGAAAATTTCTGCCTGCCTCCTAGACTGGATAATTTGGAGGAATTTCATATGATCCAAGTACATTAAAAAAAGGTCTAAATTTGGGCTGGAGACATGACTTAGCAGCTAGGGTGCTTGACTAAGAAGCCTAAGGATCCAGTTTCAGTTCTCCAGGTCCCACATAAGCCAGATGCACAGGGAAACACATGTGTCTAGAGCTTGTTTGCAATGGCTAGAGGTCCTGGTGTGCCCATTCTCACTCTCCCTCTCCTTCTTTCTCTTCCTCTCTCTGTCTCTAATAAATAAATAAGTAAATAAAATAAATTAAAAAATTAAAAGGTCTAAATTTATTTTTCTGCTCTATTTATTTCCTAAACAATCTCTTTTTTTTAAAAAAAGTGTTTAAGTATATATTAACTGTACATAATAATGGGCTCCACTGTGACATATTAATACATGTACATAATGTATTTAGATCATATTCCCACACACTCTGTTACCCTCTCTCTTCCCCTTCCCCTTCCCACTCCCACTGATCTTCCTATTTCCAGGAGCCCTCTTATCCTTTCAAAGGGTCTTTATTGGTGGCGGTGTTACTTTGTTTGGTGACTTAATGAATTGCACTACAGGTGACGGGTAAGCATTTGTTTACAGAAGCATGGACACCTTACCAGTGAATGTCCCTCCCCGCTCCCTAAAACCGTTAACTGTGTGAGTCCTTAGGGAGGGATGGGGCTCCAAGGCCAACCTCCCTGTCTGTGGTGGTTTGAATAGAAATTGTCCCCCATAGCCTCACGTGTGTGTGATTCAGTTTTGTGCTTGACCCCCAGCTGATGGGGCCTTTGGCAGCTAGGGTCTTGCTGGAAAAGGCATGTCTCTGGGGGCTGGCCTTGGGATTTTACAGTCCAGCCCACTTGCCAGTGCTGGCTAGCGCAGGACTCTTTACCTCTTCCCGTCTGATATGAGAAGACCTGAAGCCCCAGCTGTTGGCTCCCCTATGTTTTCCTGGCTGTGAGGAAATTTCCCCTCAAAACTATAAACTGAAATAATTTTTTTTTCCTTCTATAAGCTGCTTTCTACACTAGTGTTTTGTCCCATAAAGGAGGAGCTACACCCTCCCTGGCCAGATACTGACAAGCCCTTGTGTGGTTGCCACAGGTCCTGTGAGTTTCAGAATGCCACAGCCATGTCATGCCTGGAAGTTAGCATTCCACATCACTTCCTCACCCTTCCCCTGGCTCTTACAAAACCTCTCCACCCCTTTTTCTGTCAGAGTCCCTGAGTCATGGAGGGGTTGATGTAGATGTCCTGTTACAGTTGAGCATTCAACCAGCCACTCAACACCACCATCTTTTTATATTTAGCCAGATTGATCAGTCAAATCGCTTAGTTGCTATGCAAGTGAACAAGGCTCTCCTAGAATCCCCCAGGGACACATGGTCACAGACGGTGCCTATTCTATGATGTGCACGCTGCATGAGAACAGGTGTCTATTGCCTTGGGAATTGTCAAGCTATTCTTGACCCTGGAAGAAACTTGTTTCCTTCGTGACTAGTCAAATAAATCAAAGAAGGCTGCACCAGGATTTCTCCCCACTATCTTCTCAGGCCCCAGTTACTTTACCCAACATTTTTCTACTACTTACTATGTACTTACCATGGTTCTAAGTGCTTCAGATTTTTAAACAAATTAAACATTACCTTTTCCTTTAAGACGCCTCTACAATATAGAAAGACAAAAACGAGTGTAGCTAGGCATGGTGGTGCACACCTTTATCCGAGCACTCAGGAGGCAGAGGTAGGAGGATCGCCACAAGTTCGAGGCCACCCTGGGACTTCATAGTGAATTCCATGTCAGCCTGAGCTAGAGAGAGATCCTACCTCGAAAAAACCAAAGAAGAAAAAAAAAAAGCAACAACAACAAAAAATAAGTGTCATAACCAGAAGCCTTTTAACACTAAAACTGGGTCTACATGAGTCATAGTTTTTTCAACTGACACCAGTGATTAAATCCCAATTCCCTGGTTGGAGACCTGGATCCTCTCTCCCTCCCTTTTAAACATAACTTTGAAGAAAGTGAACCCTTTGTAATCCTCTCCATCCCGGTGCCGGGGGAGCTTTGCCCATGAGGCGCTTGCTCAATTCCCCATCGCCGTATCCTGCAGCACACGTCCAAAGTTAGTAGGTGGAAGATACACGCGGCCACCTGCCAAGGCATGCAGGCTGTGGCACTTATGCCGAAGAGACACTGACACTCGGTTCATGTGAGACTCGCTAAGGGAAGTTTTCAAAGCTGTAGAGTTCTAGGTCCTTCTCCAGCTCTTCCAGCCCAGTCCATCCCAGAATAACCCCTGGTATTCTTATTTTTTTGTGTCTCAAATCTCTCTTAATACTTTTGGGTACAGTCAACATTGAGGACTGCTGTACACATACCTGGATGTAGCGTGAGGGGCCTTCCTACCATCAGGGGTTATTCATTAGTGCTGCAAGGCATTAAAGGAATGAATTATGCTTGTTGAAACTGTGAAGACTTGATACTACTTTCATGGCTTTTGTTTTCTGAGATAGGATTCTATGTCTTCCAGGGTGTAGCCAAGACAACCTCGATGTTCTAGCCTTCCTATCTCTCCACCTCACCTGCTGGGGTTGCACACATCTGCCACCAGGCTAGACAGGTACTCTGTTGGGGTTTGAGTCCAAAGCTTCTGGAATGTTAGAAAAATTCTACCGTACAAGCCAAATCCTTAAATCAATCCCTTTCTCTTTATCACAGGGATGTAATTTGTGTGTGTTTCCTTTCTTATCCTTGCATAAAGCTTTTATCTGTTGATCTCCACAGTGCTCCACCGGAAGGGTGTTTGGTGCAGATTGTTAGTTTTTCTGTGTCCACATCAGCTCATCCCAATAGAAAAAGTCAGACTTTCCAGAGGACGCTTGACCTGATTCTAGTAAGAATTAGACAAGAATATCACCAACTGCTTGTACCTGGCAGGAAGGCAGGTCCTGCGACGCCCTGGCGCTCTGCAGCTGGGCCACATCTGTCAGAAGGCGAAACCATTGGCATGTTAATCATCACGTCACAAAGAGCTGAGACATCCCTTTTGTTCTGAAAAAAAAAAAAAAAAGAGATTCTAGTTATCTTTAAAAGAATATATCTAAAGTGGTTTTTGGTTTAAAACTGAATTCACCTTCAAACATTATTTCAAGTGCTTAAACTGATTACTTTTATTCAAGTAAAAATGGTCAGTTGCCTAGAAATCAACACACAAGAACCACTGACTTGCCCGAGTGGGATAAAAACCAGAGGGAGATGGATCAAGGAAAGTTGGTATCCGGAGTGCGGACAACGTGCAGACAAGCCCTGGGTGCAGCCAGGACCAGGACGTGCTGCTCTTCAGGTGGGGGTTGGTTTTGGAGGAGGGTTTATGAAAAGAAAGCTTTATTGGAATGCGTGCTACATAGCCAGGGCACTGCTGGAGGCTTCGAGGGGTCACATACATGAAAAGGCCTCCTTTGAAGAGGCTCTGGGTGGAGTAGAAACGGCACATTCAATATGGAAAAGGTAGTGGGTGAGCGTGGGTATGTTGAAGAGAAGTGAAAGAATCATGAGGAAGCTTAGATGAGCCTCTGTGTCAGTTCCTGTGTCATTGCTGCAATGGCCAAATACCTGACCAGAAGCAACTTAAGGAAGGAAGGTTTAACCCAGTTTAGAGTTCCATTCTGGCGGGGACGGCATGGCAGCAAGACCTTGAAAAGATGACATCAAAATAAAAGAGAGAGTAATTGGGGGGGGAGGGGATATGATGGAGAGTGAAGTTATAAAGGGGAAAGTGGGGGTGGCAATTATTATACTTTATTGTCTATAATTATGGAAGTTATCAATAATAAAATACTTTCAAAAAATGAGTTGGGCTGGAGAGATGGCTTTGTGGTTAAGGCGTTTGCCTGAAAAGTCAAAGGACCTAGGTTCAATTCTCTAGGACCCACACAAGCCAGATACACAAAGTGGCACATGTGTCTGGAGTTTGCAGAAGCTGGAGGCCCTGGTGCAGCCATTCTCTCTTCTCTCTGTCTCAAATAAATAAATTAAAATATGTTGGGGCTGGAAAGATGGCTTAGTGGTTAAATGCTTGCCTGTGAAGCCTAAGGACCCCGGTTCAAGGCTCGATTCCCCAGGACCCACGTTAGCCAGATGCACAAGGGGGCACACGCGTCTGGAGTTCGTTTGCAGCGGCTGGAGGTCCTGGTGCGCCCATTCTCTCTCTCTATCTGCCTCTTTCTCTCTGACTGTCACTCTCAAATAAATAAATTAATTTAAAAAAGTTAAAATATTTTTAAAAATTGAGTTTGCAGCTTTAGTCCCGAGCAGGCAGACTCCTGCTGGGCGGGGGCTGTCACGGGGGCTGATCTGAGTCCCAGCCTACGGGCATAGGCAGAGTTGGCGCTCTGGTAAGACTCATGCTGTCTGCTGGTGTTGGGGTTTCGCTTGCTGCAGCTCAGACATATGGAAGGAAGTAGCTTCCTCCGCCATTGGAGGAATGTCCCCTGGATTTGAAAGCAGAAATAAATCCTATTCCTTCCCGGGTGGGGAGGGAGAAGGAAAGAAAAGAAGAGAAAGAAAAGAGATCACATTCTGTCCACAGTGAAGAAACAGAGAGCAATGAATTCGGGGACTCAGCCCCCCACTTCTGTGTAGAGTCAGTCCGAAGTTCTGTTCAGGTGGGTCTTCCGCTGCAGTTGATCTATCCAAGACAACCCTGGAAGGAAGCGCAGAGGCTCGGTTCCTGGGTGACTCTGAGTCCTGCCAAGTTGACGGTCAAGAGAAGCCATCAGAGCCCGGAAGGTCTGGATTAACGGCACAAGGAGAGTGCGTGGGGAAGGGGGCAGAGCCGCGGAAGCAGCAGGGGAGGGAGGTCCGGGGCCCAAGAGGTGACCTGCCAGCCTTTGTGTGTGACCGGAGCTCCTCGCTTAGTGACTCCAAGCCTCTGTGCTCATGTGTTCAGTGGAAACAACGGAATAAGCTGATAGAGTAATTCCTTAGGTTGCTGTGAACATCAAGCGAGTTGGCTGGACAATCGCGGTCCAGAACAGAGGGCATGCACTGCCGGCCACTGCCAGTGTCATTATGATCCAGCCAAGAGAAGTACCCAATGTGCAAACATTTGGCAATGGCTACTGACTGGAAAATGACTAGATCATGGAACACATGGAATCAAGGAGTAAAACGGAATGAGAATAATACAGTTTGAGCTAGTGGATGACCTGGAGGATCAGCCGAGGTGGGACTGAGGTGTATGTTTGAGGGGAGAGGTGTTCGATCATTCTGTACCAAAAATTGCACTCACTTTATAAAGACATACTTTCATGAAGAAATGACCAAGTGAAATGAAATGCCATCATCCAACCCAGAAAGGGATTTGGGAAGAAATCCATGACTTCATACTTCACTTGTCAAAAGTCATAAACATCCCTTCTCAGTTATTCTTAGAAAGAAAATATGTGTTGAGGACAGCATACTCATTACAGATGGGGTGTCTTCTCTGGTCATCTCTTTCTGCAAAGTCATTACAACATTGAGAATGTTCTGACATATCTATTTCTAGAGTCTTTAGGGTGGGGGTGTTTGGTTTTTAATTTTTTTTTTTTTTTGAGGAAGGAAAGAAAGTGACTTGATGGTAAAACACTCTGTCATGGCAAAGGGGCCACATGGGTTTAATTTGGAAGCAGGGTAGAGTCTGTCCAGTTAAGTATAAATCAGGTTGTTATAGTCCTGACAGGCTCTGACAGCTCAAGCCCAGCATACCAATGTCCACAAGTTTCATATTATCAGTGGACTGAACTGCAGATTATGGCTTGACTTTCCAATCACACTCCACCCTACCTCTACCAGCAAGCACAGAAAATGGATCTAGCCCCCAGGGAGAGGCTAGGAAAGGCTTTGTATTAGTTCCTAGCTAAATAATTCTCTCTATGCCCATCATTTTGATTCTTCAATAGAAAAATGCTCAGATCAACATCTCTTATCTCCAGGGAAGATTCTTAGAAATTACACAGTACCCTTCACCAGTTTCCTGTATTTTCACAAAGAAAAAGAAATATACTGGACAGAGGAGTGCAAACTAGGTTCCTGCCCAGTTATAGCCAGTGCAATATCCAAAGCCACTGAGGCAAAACAAACACCACACACACACACACACACACACACACACACGAGAGAGAGAGAGAGAGAGAGAGAGCGAGAGAAAATCTTTACTTTTTCTCTCCCAAATTTTACACTTTTGTTGAATATCATTATTAAAGAACTAAAAAACCTTGGCAGGAATGTTTTTAAATGGGGGAAAGAACTCAATACTTCAAATTTGCTACTTACTAAAATTTATTATATAGGTTTGGTCTAAATGAAGGTTAAATATGGCTGAGTTAGGTGTTACAGACTGGATTCAACCAAACTCAGACAGGACAGACTCAAACAAAAGAGTTACATGGGTACTGAACATGTAGGCGTTTCTCTTTTCCTGTCATTATTTCCTAAACAACATACCTCAGCTATTTGCAAAGCAGTTATATTGTTTAGTGAGTATAAGTATTTGAATTGGTTATGTGCACATACTTGGCCATTTGGTACAAGCATCCTTGGATTTGATAACTGCACTTTTTTCAAAAAATATTTATTTATTTATATGAGAGAGAGATAGAGGGAGAGAAGGGGCACACCATGGCCTCTAGCCATTGCAAACAAATTCCAGATACATGTGCCACAATGTGCATCTGGCTTACATGGGTACTGGGGGAATCGAACATGGGTCCTTAGGCTTTGCAGGCAAGTACCTTAACTGCTAAGCCATCTCTCTAGCCCCATTGATAACTGTACTTTAAAACTGTATTTATTGAGTTATCTGTGGGCTTGGGCATCCCTAGTGCCACCTTTGCAAAGAAATTCTTCCACGAATTATTGACAAAGAAAATGAGTGGATGTGAGCAGTTTCTACAGAAGAGAGGATCCTAAATTCCACTCCTCAGGACACTCACCAGAGGATCCGGGTTCCCACCCCTGAGATTAGGAGATGGGCCAAGTGCAGCAGCAGCACATAGGTATGTTGAGGCGAATGGTCTTCACCCAGATTGTTTTCAGTTTTATTTATTTACTTGCACGTATGCAAGTGTGTGCCAGTGCCTCTTGCCCCTGAGAATGAACAACCCATGCTTGCACCACTTTTTGCATCCAGCTCACTGGTGGCTTGGGAGCTGAGCCTGAGCCAGCAAGCTTTGCAAGCAAACACTATTTAACTGCTGAGCCATTTCTCAGCCCCTGATCTGAATTTTTAAAGTATGTTATTTTATTTATTTGCAAGGATAGAGAAAGGAAAGAAAAAAAGGGCTGGCCAGAGCCTCTAACCACTGTAAATGAAAACATGCATGGGCTATTTTGAGCATTCTAGTATAGTTGAACCTTTTTAAATGTTGGAGTTGAAAACCAGAGGTACCTCCACCATGTGGCCTTTATTGTGACATTTCAGGGGATTTGCTTGACTTGATATAGCCTAATCCCCATGATTATAAGGTATATGTTAGCTTGACTGAGGAAAAAAAGCCTCAGAAATCCAAATTTGCCAAGTGTCTCATGTTACATGTCATTGCATTAGCTATTAAGCAATTGACTAATGCATATTCCCCAATTCTATTAGCTTCTTCAAAATCACAGTTACATTACTTCTTTCAGTCCTTTCTGGGACAGGAAAACATTCCCTAAATCTAGTCTTTTCTCAAAAGAAAAAAAAATTAGATTTTTTTTTTGTTAAGAAAACCCTAAGTAGAATGATATGAGATTACCAACCCACATATTTCTAAGCATATTGTGACATTTCCATCATGAAGCAAAAGATATAGTAAAAATCCTTATAAATAACAACTATTTGGGGAACTTAAGAAAAAGTATCAGGTTGAGAAATGGCTTAGCAGTTAAGGCACTTGCCTGCAAAGCCAAAGGACCCAGATTTGATTGCCCAGGACCCACATAACCCAGAAGCACAAGGTGGTGCATGTGTCTGGAGTTCCTTTGCAGAGGCTAGAGACCATGGAGCATCCATTCTCTCTCTCTCTCTCCATCTTTTTCTCTCTCAAATAAATAAAAATAAAATATTTTTAAAGTAAGTATCAGTGAGAAAAGTATCTTATTGTTGATGGCTCTTTCAATCACTTCCTAACCTCAAGCAGCCCCACCCCACAGAGACTGACTGAGGCCCTCAGGACCCCACCATGAATGCGAACAACCCCAATGAGAAGGACACTCAGTTGAATGGGGGCTGAGGAAAAGGGATATAAGAGTATAACCTTTGGGTTAGAGAGATGGTTTAGTGGTTAATGGTTGTCTGTGAAGCCTAAGGACCGTGGTTCCAGGCTCCATTCCCCAGGACCCACATAAGCCAGATGCACAAGGTGGCGCATGCAACTGAAGTTTGTTTGCAACGGCTGGAGGCCCTGGAGTGCCCATTCTCTCTCTTTCTCTCTCCCTCTCTCTCTCTCTCTCTCTCTCTCTCTCTTTCTCTCTGCCTCTTTCTGTCTGTCACTCTCAAATAAACAAATGAAAAAAAACAAAAAAAATTTTAAGGGTATAACCTTTAAAAAATAAACTTTAATTTGTATATATGTAAGTAGAAGAATAGATTAATGGGGGTGAAAAGGCCTAAGTGAGGTCAGGGGAAGAGATTGAGAAAAGGAAAGGTTGAGAGAGGCCTTTCAATATCTAAGAGGATATAAATAAATCATATGGAAACCTACTTTTTTGGACAATGGAACACTCAGAAGATGTAGATTATTACCAGAAAATTTTCAGTGCCAGGGATGGGATACCTTCCAGTGAGTTGTTGGCCAGGGAGGTCCCTGATGCCCCCAAAACATTATAGTCCATTGGTTTCCCACCAGGAATAGATGGTAAGACCCTATCACTGAAGACTCCACATACTTGGGCTGTAAGGCCACTGAAAAATCCTGTTGGAGCTGAGCTGATAACCTCCTCCATGTAGACCAGCTGACAGAAAGCTGGGAGAAGCCATTCTGCATGCAGTTCAATGGGAGAGAGAGAGAAAGAGAGAGATATCACCAGTGAAGATACTCGACAGGAGACACTGCAAGTCTTATATTTGGCCAGGCCAAATGAGCCAATGGGTGCAATCCATCATGGTGGAAACCAACTTCCCTCTAATTGGACTGTAGACCTGCTCCATGGAAGGGAATACATCCCTGATACTGAAAACCTACAACAGGGGTAGTCATGAGCCCTAGGGGTTAACATCTGTGCTATCTGGCTAAATGTATATACTATGCTCATCAAACTGCCCAGTAAGCACTTCTCTTAATGTTCATACCCATATATTAATGCTACTCTCACTTTTGGTAGGGAACCTTCTCTTTTCAGATTGCAGTGACCTTGGGATGACTCAAAAGGCATCATGGTGATAGGAAGAAGTGACAGGAGTGCTCAGCACTGCAGTATCTCTATCACACCTTGCAGGGCTCAGGATCTAATATGGAATAGGTGGCAGAAAGAATGTAAGAGCCAAAGGAAGGGTAGGACTCCTTACAAGGTGTTCCTCCAGACACAAAACAGCCTGGATATTCATGACCTCACAGCGCCTGACACTACCTACACAAGACCATCATAATAGGAGGAAAAGATGATGATATCAGAATAAAAGAGAGACTGATTGAGAGGGGGTAGCGATATTATGGAGTTTCAAAAGGGAAAGTGGGGGGAGCACATTGCCATGGGATATTGTTACAATCATGGAAGTTGTTAATAAAAAGAATAATAAATAAAAACTAAACTTTAATTTGAAAAAAGACATCCCAAGAAGTTCTCCAAGACAATAGGTACAGAGGGAAGAATAAGGAGAAAGAGCAGGAGGACTTAAAGTATACCAAGCTCATGAGCTCCTTGTGAAGGTGCAAAGTAGGTATGGGCATGGGCATAGGCATGGGCATGGACTCTGTCTCACACTAGTTGTAGGGCCAAGAGCAGGTGGGTGGACTCTGAGCATCACTCTCGGGGTCTTTAAATGTGCCCTCACAATTACAATGCCCACTGTGGTAGCTTGAATGTATGACACCCCTCTTTATATTTTTATTAAGGTTAAGCTTTCCTGCTTGTCTCCAGCAGCATGCTGGAGGTGGCATGTCACTTCGATGGATCTGAGCCCAGCCCAGAGGTGTGGGGAGAACCACTGTGAGCTCTGGCCGTGTTTGCTCACGGCACTGTCTGCTGGTGCCGGCATTTACTTCTCTGTTCGGATGTATGGAAACAACTTCTACCATTGATGAAACTTCCCCTGAGATTGTAAGCTTGAAATGAGTCTCTTTCTCCCATAAACTGTGTCTAGTTGAATATCCATGCCAGTATTGTGGAGCTGACTACAACACCCAGCTACAGATAGATGTGCTAAGAGCTCATCTAATAAAACAAGTGAAGAATGCAGCCTGGACTCAGAGTGGATGCACAGTATAGCCAACAGCTCCCCACGGATAGTAAAAACATTCATTAAAAAGAATGGCAAGATGACTTGGTGCATCCATTTTCTCTCTCTCACTCCTTGCAAATAAATAATAAAATATTTTTTAAAAAGAAAGAAACTTCAAGTGTTTAAGCTCAGGCTCATTGTTTATAAAATAGGACTAGCCTAAAGATGCTGTGAGAATTTCCAGAAGAGAGAGTATCCACTTCTTAGTAAAGGTCTGGGGCAAGATAAACCCTTGGTATTCGTACCATTATTTCATTACGATCACTTTTAACAGCATGGAATGCATTAACGTCTTTGAATGTTCCTTGCAGAGCAAGCTTATTTCAGTAAAAATCTAGGTTTGCAGAAGGTCAAATTACAGGATCTCGTCCTTCATGCAGCAAAACAGCTTCTTCAGTCTTTTCCAGATCACCAAGGCTGCCCACATATTTGGCTTCTAACTGTGGAAATGATTGTCATCTTTACCGAGCGCTCCTGCTAGCTGAGCTGGAGTCGTAGCTCACTGGCCACTAAGTAAGCGCCACAGCAGGCCTTTGAGCTCAGCGGCTCAAAGGCTCTGAGCGTACCCTGAAAGCGCAAATCCCAGTGATCCCTCGGGCACCCAGTTAATTTTGACGCAATGTGTATCTTGCTTACCCTGAAAGAGATTTTTTAAAAATGCATGCAGATTCCACTAAATGATTCAGACTAACAAAAGAATGGTTTGTGTGTGGTATGCAAATTACGTAACATATGGAAATTATAAAGCAGGTCTTTCCTTGAATAATCCTATGGGCAATAACCACCTTCCATAGAGTCTGGAGTCCACGTAGCTGAGTGTGGGAGAGGGAGCTGAGAAACAGGATGTGGTGGATTCTGCTAAGTCAGGCCCTTGTAGATGGTGTTTGGGAGCGGAAGTGGGAAATTGTGCTTCCCAGGCTGGCTTCAAAGTTGATGCTGCCAAGGGCTAGTGGCAGCTCCTTCCTCAGATGACACTAGACTCCAGCCAATTCTGCTGGCAGCCCTGGTTCTAGATCACTGGAAGTTGGCACAAATCCAGGAGCTTCTACTGCGTGGGAGAGCAGCATGCTTACAAAGTGTCCTTTACGTTTCAGACAGAGCCTTTGGACTGCGCTTGACGACTTCAGTCTTATGAAGGTCTCCTTTGCCAGGCCCTGTGCTCGCCTGGAATGTAGCATTTTACTCACTTCCTAACCGTGTAGGCGCATGGGCCTAGAGGGGCTTGGAGCCGGTGCTGTCCGCCTCAGGGAGGAGTCTGCTATCTGCCCTCTAGTCAGTCTCAGAGGGTGGCCCACTGTCCGTCTTCACCACCCTTCCGGGCACCCAGCACATGGACTGGCATAGGTGTTGTCTGTAGGGGTGGGGAGTGGTAGTGAAAATCTGTCTTAATGAGAACCTGAAAGAGAGATAGAATCAGAGTTGTGTCTTAGAGAAGGGGAACATCTTGGAGCAGGAATGTATCCACGCAACACACGAGATGCAGAAGCAAACACAGTGAGAAAGCAACGTAGTACTAGGAGGGGGCTGGAGAGATGGCCTAGCTGTTAAGCACTTGCCTATGAAGTCTAAGCACCCAGGTTCTAGGCTCGATTCCCCAGAACCCACGTAAGCCAGATGCACAAGGTGGCGCACGCGTCTGGAGTTCGTTTGCAATGGCTGGAAGCCCCGGTGCACCCATTCTCTCTGCATCTGTCGCTCTCAAATAAATAAATAAAAATAAACACAATTTTTTTTAAAAGGAAAAAGAAATACTCGGAGGGAGATCATTTTACATATTTTTCAATTTTTAAAATTTATTTATGAGATAAAGAGAGACAGAGGACAGAATAGGTACACCAGGGCCTCCAGCTACTGCAAACGAACTTCAGCCACATGCGCCACCATGGTCATCTGGCTTATGTGGGTTCTGGGAGACCGAGTCTGAGTCCTTAGGCTTTGCAGGCCAGCACCTTAATGGCTAAGATGTCTCTCCAGTGCAAAAGGAGGGAGATTTTCAAATTGAAAAATTTGTGTCTCCTTTACACTGTCAGAAGAGATGACGCAGATGATGTCGCACTGCAACTGTACTTGGCGTGTCCCCTCAGAAGCGTGGGTGCGGGACGAGCTCCAGATGGCTGCAGTTACAGGAGGCGAGAAGTTCCCAGGGAAGTCCCTCAGCAAACAATGGGTGTCGACCAGGACACGTTCTATGAATACTGGAAGGCCTATGTCTATACCAGAAGACTGAGCACACACTAGTTTTCTAAAAATTAATTGTCTGAAGGCAATGGTAATGGTTTGAATTAGGTGTTCCTATAAATTTAGGTGTTCTGAATTCTAGGTTCCCAGCTGATGGAAATTTGGTAATTAATGCCTCCTGGAGGCAGTGTATTGTTGGGGGTGGGCTTATGGGTGTTATAGCCAGTGTCCCCTTGCCAGTGTTTGGCACACTCTCCTGTTCCTGTTGTCCACCTGATGTTGGCCAGGGGCTGATGTTCATCCTCTGTTCATGCCGGCATTTTTTCCCTGCCATCATGGAGCTTCTCCCTTGAGACTGTAAGTCAAAATAAACCTCTTTTTCTCCCCACAAGCTGCTCTTGGTTGGGTGATTTCTACCAGCAATGTGAACCTGACTGCAACAGCAATAGTGAGCAAAGACTTAAACTTTAGGAAGAGGAATCCAGAGCTATTGGATAAAAATGTAGGGGGCTGGCTTCCGGTCAAGATGGCGACCGCCTAGCTGCACTACAAACAACGAGGGAAAAAAAGATAGATGCAGATCCTAAGAAGAGAGCTGCCCCAACATACCTCAGAAGGGGCCCAACTGAAACTAAGGACAACTGGCGAAATAAGCAAGGGTGATGTTTTCCTGTGAACTGGATACCAGCACAAAGGGGAAGGAGATCAATGCAGAGAAAAATCAACTCCTACCAAATCAGAGAGCCAGAGCCTCAGAGGCCCCCAACACCTCAGCACTGAAGCAGACCAAAAATGAACCCAACATGGCTCAGGGAAATCTTGCGGAAGAGGGGGCGGAAAGAATGTCAGAGTTACATGTTGGGTCATGATTTTCAGAGACATTTATCATACTAATAACTGGGGGCTAACTCCACAATGCACGACCCATTTTCAATAACAAGGAGGGTCTAATGGGAGGGGGTAGATCACAGATGAGCCTAAATAATGGTACCAAACTGCCTGTATTTACTGAAAAGAAAACTAATAAATTAAATTAAAAAAAAATAAAAAATAAAAAATAAAAATAAAAAAAAAAATAAAAAAAAAGTAGGGGGCTAAAAAATAGTTATGCAGTTAAAGACACTTGCTAGAAAAGCATGTGTGCCCAGGGTTCAATTCCTCAGTACACATGTAATGCCAGATGCACAAAAGGGTGCATACATCTGAAATTCCCTGCTTGTACCTATTCTCCTCTGTCTTTATCTCTGTCTAGTAAATAATTATTTAATTAAAAAATAACAAAAGAGTGGGGTGGAGGAGAGGTAGGGGGCTGGAAGCCTCATGGGAAGCTTGTAAGGGTCTTTTGAGGATGATCTACTGTCCATATTTGTCAACCTTTGTGACACAGAGCACTTGCCATACAGGCTAGTTTGCAGTGCAAAAGGGTAGATTCTAGGAAAGGAGGTAATGGGGAAGATGGTGAAAGAAGGAGTGCTGAGGGATGTAGGAGGGCAAGCATTGCCGACATTGCTCATTGGGAGTCTGTTTTGATTAGTCCCAATTTGTAAAAGTCAATCAAAAGAAAAACCAGGGAGCTGCTTACAATGAAGAGACCTGCCACGTCATTCACTGCATTCTGCAGGGCTGAGTCTCTTGGCTTGGATGCGGAGCTGAAGATGCAAGCTGGGAAGAGCTGGATGGCAGTGTGGGACTTCTCCATGCACTCCTGACAACTTCCTGTGGGCCCATGATTAATTCAAAATAAAAAGCTTGCCCAGAACGAGCAGGAAGACATCTGTGTCAGATGCTGTTTGTTTTTCTTTTCTGGCAACTTCCCCGGATGAGCCCGCCTGAGTGAGGAATCTCATTCACAGGGTCATGCCCCTGCGTCTCTGACGACACCCAGCCTCCGCAAAAATCATGTACTGCCCTAATCTCTAAAAAGTACGGCGTTTTTTTTTTTTTCTTCTAGATATCCCAAAGTTCAGTTTTCTATTTCATAATGTTTCTTTATGCTTTGACTCACTGTGATCTTTACATTCACTTTTCTTTTAAATTTCTTACATGTCAGTTGTTCACATCATTAAAGTTCACCTTGCCTCGCCCTCCAGTTCTCACAAGACATAACCCACGGCTCCACTTGCCCGTAAGCGTTGCTGTGAAATAGGCCCGGCCTGAGGTGCTCATACTTGATCGTCATGAAGAGGCTGGATTGTGCTCTGCACGGAATCCACTCGTCCATTGTGATGAACCACCTCCTACAGACACTTAGAGCACACAGTGCGCAAGAAAAAAGAAAACGTGGAATTTTAGAATAATTTGGTGGCAGACATGTCTTTGTCATTGTGTGTGGAGAAGCCCTGTCTGCCTTACTAGAGTGTTCTCTGGAATATCATCTATGTTTCAAAGAAATGCCCACATCATGTGTATATTTCTCTGTAACAAGGGCATGATGGCTAGATATTTTTTAAAAGATTTTATTTATTTTTTAAATTAATTAGTTTTGTATTCAGCAAATACACTCAGTTTGGTACCATGATTAGGCTCATCAATGACCTACCCCCTTCCCATTGGCCCTTCCTTGTTGATATATATGGGTCGTGCATTGTGGAGTTAGCCTACAGTTATGGGTAGGATAAATGTCTCTGCATATCATGACCCAACATGTGGCTCTGACATTCTTTCCGCCCTCTCTTCCTCAAAATTTCCCTGAGCCATGTTGGGTTCATTTTTGGTCTGCCTCAGTGATGAGGTGTTGGGGGCCTCTGGGTCTCTGGCTCTCTGATTTGGTAGGAGTTGATTTTTCTCTGCGTTGATCTCCTTCCCCCTTGTGCTGGTATCCGGTTCACCAAGAAAACAGCACCCTTGCTTGTTTTGCCAATTTTTCTTAGTTTCAGCCCGGGCCCTTTTGAGGTATGATGGGGTGGCTCTCTCCTTATCTGAAAGAGAGAAGCAGATTCCCCAATGGACAGTAAGTTAGCACCAGGACAAATGAGATAACACTTACTTTTTAATATAGATATTTAGTTATTGGTAGCTTAGCTTTTCTTTTCCTTTTTCCATGAAAGTTTTTCTAAAGTGAACTCTTTCAATTGTGAATTAGCCAATGAAACAGAAGATCATGGGATATTGCTCTCAAAGCTCTACGCATCATTACTCCCTGACTCTCAGATCTGATTGGGAATTTCAATCACCTACTTTTTTTCTGCACAACTAAGAAGGTTATAAATTCCTACCTACCACTTTGTTTTCAAGATTCATTGATTATATGGTAAAATAAGCATTTCATCTAAAATGCTTAGTACAATGTCTATGCAAATTGAATACTAATAAAATGTAGACAACGTTATTGTCAGTAAGTTGTATTTGCCACCTGACCTTATAATGTCTGTTAGAAGTGTGATGATTTCTAAATTCTTTATATTTTTAATCTTTGTTTATTGTGTTACTTCATATTTTGCTTTGTCTTACAATTTACAAGGAAAATGGTAAAAGATGGAAAATAATTGAGCAATTCATAACTGATTTTGAGGACAAAGCATTATAAAGATTCTCCAGTCTCCACTGCTTATTGCCCCTAAATAATGGCCTGAAAGACATAGTGAACCTTTGTTTATCAGTCAATGTATACCATACAGTTCAGCAATTATTCTAGATGGGAACATATTAGCTTAAACAAATAAAACCTGAATCACTCCATATGGAAATCAGACTTTCCATTTCCTTGCTGCCTGGAGGTTGTGTTGACAGTGGGGTCTGAAGAGCTCTCATTTTCTTTGGTCATGTTAGAGGAGCATGCTGCTTATTAGAAGGATGAAGTTATTTCTGAAGTCCAGGGGAAGAGAGACGAGTGTCTCATCCAAGAAACAAAACATTAGAGCTCAAATGAAGATCAGAGGAGTCTGTCTTGGACTTTGCCATCACAGAAATCCCTGGGTGGCCAAGCAGTTACCTTCTCATTGCTGGACAAGATATGCAACTGGAAGCAGCTTATGGAAGGAAAGGGTTTATTTTGGCTCACAGTTTCCAAGGGAGGTTTCATCACGACAGGAAAAGGACAATAAGATCAAATAACGAGGCGGGCGTCACATCTCCACAGCAGCAGGAAAGAAGTAGTCTGAGTTCTGGGGTTGTAGTTTGAGCTGTGTTACCTCAAAACCCCCAGGAACCTTCAGCAAAGCTCCACACCCCTAAGGCCCCACTACCTTCCCTAATGGCCACCAGCTGGAGAACCAAGAGACTTAATCATAAATACATGAGGCTCTAGCAGACACTTCACACTCAAATTATCATGGGTGGGTAGACAGGAGAGGGATTCTACGATGTTGGCACCACCTGAACATAGGTGTGAACTGAACACTAAGAAATGGTGCCAACATTCGTGGCTGGAGAATGCACATCTAGGTGAATCAGTTACTTTTGGTCTCATGTTGAAACTCAATCCCCACTATAACCGCTGTGGGAGCTGAGGCTCTCTGAATGGTTTTTATACCAGCCACGAGGACTCTAGCCTCACTAATGGATGAATACGGCTACAAAGGGGCTTATGAGTGTTTTTATGTTTGCATTATACAGGTCTTTCACATTCTTAGTGTTATTCCAAGGTATTTAATTTTGTGTGGCGATTGGAAATAGAACACCCTCTCTGATTTCCTTCTCTGTATATTTCTGCTTTTCACATAGTGAGGCTACTGATCCCTGAGCATTGATTTGTATCTTGCCACATTGCTAAAGGAATTAATCACCTTAAGAAGTTTTAAGATGGAGACTTCTGGGTCATTTATGTATAGTATCTTGTCATCAGCAAATAGGGCTAATATGACTTCATTATTTTTCTAATTTATAACCCTTTTATTTCTTCCTCCTATCTTATTGCTTGGGCTAGGACTTCTAGTACTATGTTGAAGAGCAGTGGTGAGAGTGAGCCCTCTTGTCTTGTTCCCAGTCTCAAAGGGAACTCCTTGAGTCTTTCCCTATTAACTAATATTTGGGCCTTAGGTGGTTTATACATAGCTTTTGCTATACTGCGATACAAGCCATCCATGCCTATTCTTTCTAGTGTTTTTTTTTTAAATTTTTATTAACATTTTCCATGATTATAAAATATATCCCATGGTAATTCCCTCCCTCCCCACCCCCACACTTTCCCGTTTGAAATTCCATTCTCCATCATATTACCTCCCCATTACAATCATTGTAATTACATATATACAATATCAACCTATTAAGTACCCTCCTCCCTTCCTTTCTCCACCCTTTATGTCTCCTTTTCAACTTACTGGCCTCTGCTACTAAGTATTTTCATTCTCACACAGATGCCCAGTCATCTGTAGCTAGGATCCCCATATGAGAGAGAACATGTGGCGCTTGGCTTTCTGGGCCTGGGTTACCTGACTTAGTATAATACTTTCCAGGTCCATCCATTTTTCTGCAAATTTCATAACTTCATTTTTCTTTACCGCTGAGTAGAACTCCATTGTATAAATGTACCACATCTTCATTATCCACTCATCTGTTGAGGGACATCTAGGCTGGTTCCATTTCCCAGCTATTATAAATTGAGCAGCAATAAACATGGTTGAGCATGTACTTCTAAGGAAATGAGATGAGTCCTTTGGATATATGCCTAGGAGTGCTATAGCTGGGTCATATGGTAGATCAATCTCTAGCTGCTTTAGGAACCTCCACACTGTTTTCCACAATGGCTGGACCAGATTGCATTCCCACCAGCAGTGCAGAAGGGTTCCTTTTTTTCCACATCCCCGCCAACATTTATGATCATTTGTTTTCATGATGGTGGCCAATCTGACAGGAGTGAGATGGAATCTCAATGTCGTTTTAATCTGCATTTCCCTGATGACTAGTGACGTAGAACATTTTTTTAGGTGCTTATATGCCATTCGTATTTCTTCCTTTGAGAACTCTCTATTTAGCTCCTTAGCCCATTTTTTGATTGGCTTGTTTGATTCCTTATTGGTTAACTTTTTGAGTTCTTTGTATATCCTAGATATTAATCCTCTATCAGATATATAGCTGGCGAAGATTTTTTCCCATTCTGTAGGTTGCCTCTTTGCTTTTTTCACTGTGTCCTTTGCGGTGCAAAATCTTTGTAATTTCATTAGGTCCCAGTGGTTAATCTGTGGTTTTATTGCCTGAGCAATTGGGGTTGTATTCAGAAAGTCTTTGCCAAGACCAATATGTTGAAGGGTTTCCCCTACTTTTTCCTCTAGCAGTTTCAAAGTTTCCGGTCTGATGTTAAGGTCTTTAATCCATTTGGACTTAATTCTTGTGCATGGCGAGAGAGAAGAATCTATTTTCATCCTTCTGCAGATATTTATCCAGTTTTCAAAACACCATTTGCTGAAGAGGCTGTCTCTTTTCCAATGAGTATTTTTGGCATTTTTATCGAATATCAGGTGGCTATAGCTACTTGGGCTTACATCTGGGTCCTCTATTCTGTTCCACTGATCTACATGTCTGTTTTTGTGCCAGTACCATGCTGTTTTTGTTACTATGGCTCTGTAGTATAGGTTAAAATCAGGTATGGTGATACCACCAGCCTCTTTTTTGTTGCTCAGTATTATTTTAGATATTCGAGGTTTTTTGTGATTCCAAATGAATTTTTGGATTGTTTTTTCTATTTCCATGAAGAAAGCCTTTGATAGGTCTTGCATTAAATGTGTAGATTGCTTTAGGTAAGATTGCCATTTTCACGATATTGATTCTTCCAAGCCAGGAACAAGGGATGTTTCTCCACTTTCTAGTGTCTTCTGCAATTTCTCGCTTGAGTGTTTTAAAGTTCTCATTGTATAGATTCTTTACTTCCTTGGTTAGGTTTATTCCAAGGTATTTTATTTTTTTTGATGCAATTGTGAATGGGAGTGATTCTCTGATTTCATCCTCTGTGTGTTTGTTGTTAGCATATACGAAGGCTACTGATTTCTGTGTATTTATTTTGTATCCTGCTACATTGCTGTAGGTTTTGATCAGCTCTAACAGCTTGCTAGTAGAGTCTTTAGGGTCCTTTATGTATAGAATCATGTCATCTGCAAATAATGATAACTTGATTTCTTCCTTTCCAATTTGTATCCCTTTTATGTGTGTCTCTTGCCTTATTGCTATGGCTAAGACTTCCAAAACTATATTAAATAGAAGTGGAGACAGTGGACACCCTTGTCTTGTTCCTGATTTTAGTGGAAAAGCTTCCAGTTTTTCCCCATTTAGTAAAATGTTGGCTGTAGGCTTGTCATAAATAGCCTTTATTATATTGAGATATGTTCCTTCTATTCCCAGTCTCTGTAGGACTTTTATCATGAAGGGATGTTGGATTTTGTCAAATGCTTTCTCTGCATCTAATGAGATGATCATGTGATTTTTGTCCTTCAACCCATTTATGTAATGTATTACATCCATAGATTTGCGTATGTTGAACCATCCCTGCATCTCTGGGATAAAGCCTACTTGGTCAGGGTGAATGATCTTTTTGATATACTCTTGTATTCTGTTTGCCAATATTTTGTTGAGAATTTTTGCATCTATGTTCATGAGGGAGATTGGTCTGTAATTTTCTTTTTTTGTTCTATCTTTGCCTGGTTTTGGTATCAGGGTGATGCTGGCCTCATAGAAGGAGTTTGGTAGGATTCCTTCTTTTTCTATTTCCTGGAAAAGCTTAAGAAGCAATGGTGTTAGCTCTTCCTTAAAAGTCTGGTAAAATTCAGCAGTGAATCCATCCGGGCCTGGGCTTTTTTTAGTTGGGAGATTATTGATAACTGCTCGGATCTCCATGTTTGTTATAGGTCTATTGAAGTGATTAATCTCATTTTGATTTAATTTAGGTAGGTCATATAGATCAAGGAAATCATCCATTTCTTTCAGATTTTCATACTTTGTGGAGTATATGCTTTTATAGTATGTCCCTATAATTTTTTGAATTTCTCTGGAATCTGTTGTGATGTTACCTTGTTCATCTCTGATTTTATTAATTTGTGTCTCTTCTCTCTTTCTTTTGGTCAGATTTGCTAAGGGTTTATCAATCTTGTTTATCCTTTCAAAGAACCAACTCTTTGTTTCATTAATTCTTTGGATTGTTCTTTTTGTTTCTATTTCATTAATTTCTGCCCTAATCTTTATTATTTCTTCCCGTCTACTACTTTTTGGTTTGCCTTGTTCTTCTTTTTCCAAGGCTTTAAGGCGAAGCATTAGGTCGTTTACTTGCGACCTTTCTAATTTCTTAATATAGGCACTTAAGGCTATAAATTTACCTCTTAGAACTGCCTTCATTGTGTCCCAGAGATTTTGGTATGTTGTGTTCTCATTATCATTTGACTCTATAAATTTTTTTATTTCCTTTTTGATTTCTTCATTGACCCACTCATCATTTAGTAGTGTAATGTTTAGTTTCCATGATTTTGTGTATGCTCTATAGCCTTTCTTGCTACTGATTTGTAGTTTAATTCCATTGTGGTCAGATAGAATGCAAGGAATTATTTCAATTTTCCTGAATTTGTTAAGATTTTCTTTGTGTCCTAATATATGGTCTATTTTAGAGAATGTTCCATGTGCTGCTGAAAAGAATGTATATTCTGCAGCCTTTGGATGAAATGTCCTGTATATATCTGTTAGGTCCATATCTTCTATGACCTCATTTAGTCCAGATGCCTCTCTGTTTATTCTTTCCCTGGATGACCTGTCAATTGATGAGAGTGGGGTGTTAAAGTCACCCACCACCACTGTTTGGTGTTATCTGTGACCTTAGTTCTAATAGTGTTTGTTTGACAAATTTGGGAGCCCCCATGTTAGGTGCATATATGTTTAGGATTGTAATGTCCTCCTGTTGGAGTGTGCCCTTAATCAATATAAAGTGACCTTCCTTATCATTTTTGACTAACGTCAGACTAAAGTCTACCCTGTCTGATATTAGGATAGCAACCCCTGCTTGTTTTCTAGGCCCATTTGCTTGAAACACCGTCTTCCAACCTTTCACCCTAAGATAATGTCTATCCTTTGTAGAAAGGTGAGTTTCTTGGAGACAACAAATTGTAGGATCCTGCTTTTTAACCCAGTCTGCAAATCTATGTCTTTTCGTTGGGGCATTGAGACCGTTGATATTAAGAGATATTATTGAAAGGTGTGTATTTATGTTTGCCATTTGTGTGTGTGTGTGTGTGTTACTTGTTCTACCTGTGCTCTCTTCTGTTAACTGGTATTTGAGTATAGCTGGTTTTTTCTAGGTTCCTTATATGTGTGCTTTTCCTTTTGTTCAGCATGGAGGATTCTATCAAGTATTTTCTGTAGAGCTGGTTTTGTCTTCAGATACTCCTTTAACCTGCTTTTGTCATGGAATGTCTTTATTTCTCCATCTATTTGGATGGATAACTTTGCAGGATAAAGTAACCTTGGTTGACAGTTGTTATCTTTCAGAACTTGGAATATATCACTCCAAGCCCTTCTGGCTTTAAAAGTTTGTGTTGAATAATCTGCTGTAATCCTGATGGGCTTGCTTTTGTAGGTAACTTGATTTTTCTCTCTAACTGCTTTCAATATTTTTTCTTTGGTTTGTGTGTTTGGAAGTTTGAGTATAATGTGGCGAGGAGAGTTTCTTTCTGGGTTTTGTCTGGCTGGGGTTCTAAAGGCTTCCTGTATCTGTATTGGCACCTCTTTCCCAATTTGGGGAAAATTTTCCTCTATGATTTTGTTGAAGATGCCTACTATGCCTTTGGAGTGGAGTTCTTCTCCTTCTACTATGCCCTGAATTCTTATATTGGATCTTTTCATAGTGTCCCGAATATCTTGAAATTCCCACTCATACTTTTCTATAAGTTTGTCTTTCTCTTTGTTGGACTGCATTAGGTCTGCCACCTGATCTTCTAGCTTAGATATTCTGTCCTCTCCCTCATCCATCCTACTGGTGAGATTTTCTACAGAGTTTTTTATTTCATTAACTGTGTTCTTCATTGCTAGTAATTCTGACTGGTTTTTCTTTATTATTTCTATTTCCCTATTTATGTCTTGTATTGCCTTCTTTATTTCATTAAATTGGTGTCCTGCCTCTTCTTTGATTCCTTTGATTTCCTCTTTGATTTCTTCTGTGATTGTTTTCATGTGTTCTTTGACCTCTTTGAACATATTTATAATTATTCTTTTGAACTCTTTCTCAGGCATTTCCTCTAACTCTTTCTCACTGGAGGACATTTCTGATGCATTAATACTTTTAGGTGGATTTATATTGTCTTGCTTTTTAGTGTTTCTTGTGTTATAATGTATATATTTTTGCATCTTGGATTAAGTTAATGCTTGGATTTTCTAGCTAGCTGTGTATTCTTAGCTGTATCAATTGATTTGATGTAATATATTTTCAGGGTAGGACCTTAAGGTATTAGGTGTGGCTCTTAAGACTCTCAGAGTATCTACAAAGATGTTCTTAGGGGTTGAGTTTCCCTGCTATAGGAGTATTCAAGCAGGCTGAGTGGAATAAAATACAGGTAGATTCTAAAGTTTAACTAAACACTGTACACATTCAATCAAAAACAGCCCCGAGTATGTATGCAAGAGTAGTTATTATAATGACCAGATCCTCTATCAACAAAGAGGTTTAGATTTCTGGTCTGTTGAGGTATCCAAGTCAGCTTGTGACCAAGTGAGACCCTTCCCTGGTGCAATCCCAGTTACCTTGGGTGATTGTGGTCTCAGTCAAGTTGCTGCCTGGGTCGTCGGGCTGCTGTTCTGATTTCTGGAGCTGGGCACTTGCTTTTCCTATGGGGCAAACTGAGCCGCTGCTGCTGCCTCTGCTGCTGTTGTAGCTGCCACCACCGGAGCCACCACCGCTGCTGAAGCTGCCGCTGCCGTGTCCACCGCCGCTGCTCACCCTGAAGCCGCCTGCCGCTGCTGCCGCTCCTGGGTCCGCTGCTGCTGGGGCCACTGGTACCGGTGCTGGAGCCGCTGAAGTTGCTGCCGAACTCTGCTCCTGCTTGGGTCCTGCTGTCAGCCCAAGTTGGCGTGGCCGGTCCCGGGCCGCTGCTGTGTTCGCTGGAGCTGGGTTCAGGTGGTGGGGGAGTGGAGGGAGCCGCGGCTGCTCTGGTTGTATCGCTGCTCCACGTGTGCTTCTACCTTGCGGTCTGCTCTTCCCTCCGTTGCTCGCTGCCGTTCTCCCCTCACGTTTCCCGAGTTGCGGAGAGCGCGGTGTGAGGGGAAAATCCCGCACCTGGCTTGTCCTGCGACTCGAGCCGAGAGTCCGGCGGCTTTCTGCCGCTCCGCGGCTGTGGCGGGTGGCCGAGCCGCCCCGGAGCCGCTGTTCCCGCCTGTGCAGGCTCTGGATGCTCTGGAACTCTTCTACTTCTCCGCTGCCGCCTCAATTTCCTATACACCTCACTTTTTAGTAAAAGTGTGTATTTTGCTGAGTTTTTTTGGTCTTTTTCCCCCCTAGGCTGCTTTGGCGTGGTACCTACGCCGCCATCTTAACCGGAAGTCTCTAGTGTTTTGATCATGAAGTGATGTTGTACTATGCTAAAGGTCTTCTCTGCATCTAATTAAATTATCATGTAGTTCTTTTTTCAAAAAAATTTATTTATTTATTTGAGAGCAACAGACACAGAGAGAAAGACAGATAGAGGGAGAGAGAGAGAATGGGTGCGCCAGGGCTTCCAGCCTCTGCAAACGAACTCCAGATGCGTGCGCCCCCTTGTGCATCTGGCTAACTTGGGACCTGGGGAACCGAGCCTCGAACCGGGGTCCTTAGGCTTCACAGGCAAGCGCTTAACCGCTAAGCCATCTCTCCAGCCCTATGTAGTTCTTATGATTATGTTTATTTATGTGCTGTATTATGTTGACTGGCTTCCATATGTGAAACCACACCAGCATACCTGGGACGACTCCTGCTTGATCAAGGTAGATAATGCTCTTTTAAAATTTTTTTTGTTTGTTTGTTTGTTTGAGAGCGACAGACAGAGAGAGAAAGAAGCAGAGAGAAAGAGAATGGGAGTGCCAGGGCCTCCAGCCACTGCAAAGGAACTCCAGGTTGCCCCCTTGTGCATCTGGCTAACATGGGTCCTGGGGAATCAAGCCTTGAACCAGGGTCCTTAGGCTTCACAGGCAAGCGCTTAACCACTTGGCCATCTCTCCACCCCAGATAATGCTTTTGATGTGTTATTGAACTCGATTTGAGAGGATTTTGTTTTTTAGGATCTTTGCATCTAAGTTCATCAGGGATATAGGTCTATTACTTTTCTTTTCTTGTTGTATCTCTGTCTGGTTTTGGTATTAGTGTGATGCTAGTTTCATAAATGGAGTTGGGGAACATTCCATGTTCTCTGATTATATGAAACAATTTGAGAAAACTTGGTTTCAGTACTTCAATGAAGGTTTGATAGAATATAGCTAAGAAGCCATCTGGCCCAGACTTTTCTTTTGGGGAGGTTTTTTAATTATTATTATTATTATTACCACTTTAATCTTGGTGAATGTGATAGTTTGTTTAGGAGACTAATCTGCTCTGAGTTTAGTTTTAGTAGGTGGTATATGTCTAAGAATTCATCCATTTCTTCTTGAATGTCCAATTTTGTGGAGTAGAAGTTTTAGAAGTATGTCCTGATGATTCTTTCAATTTCATTGATGTCTGTTGTGACCTCTCCCTTTTCATTTCTGATTTTGTTAATTTGAGACTTCTCTTTTTATCATTTAATAAAATTGGCTAATGGTTTATCAATCTTGTTTATTTTTGCAAAAATCCACCTCTTCATTTCAGTGATTTTCTTAATTGTTTTCTTGGTTTCAAATTCATTAATTTCTGCTCTCATCTTTAGTATTTCTTTCCATCTGGAGCTCTTAGGGTTGGATTCTTCCTGTGTTTCCAGTGCCTTTAGGTAGATGGTTAGGTTATTGACTTGGGCTCTGTCCATATTGTTATGAAGGCATTAGGTGCTATCAATTTTTCTCTTAGGAGTGCCTTCATTGTGTCCCATAAGTTTTGGTAAGTTGTGGTTTCATTATTATTCAATTCTAGAAGTTTTACAATTTGTTTTTTGATTTCTCCCACAGCCCGTTCACTGCTTAAAAGTGCATTGTTCAGTCTCTAGGGTGGAATTTCTGATATATTTCTTGTTGTTAATTTCTAACTTAAAGCATCATGATCTGATATGATGTGGGAAGTTATGTCAATTTTCCTGAAGAATGATTTATGGTCTAATATTTGATCTATTTTGGACTGCTGAGAAGAAAGTGTATTCCGTAGAACTGGGTGTAGATGTTTGTTAGGTCTTACTGATCTATGGTGTTGTTGAGCTCTATTACTTCCCTGTTGAGTTTCTGCTTGGATAGATCATTAATGAGAGTGGAGTATTGAAGTCTGAAACTATTATTGTGTTGGTGTTTATTTCTGTTTTGCTGACAACTAAGTTTTGTTTCATAAACTGTGGTGCATCTGTGCTTGGTGCCTATATACTTACGATTGTGATGTGCTCATGTTGAATCATTTCCTTGATGAGCAAGAAGTGGCCTTCTCTGTCCTTTTTGATTATTTTTGGTTTGAACTCTATTTTATCAGATTTAGTATAACAACATCTGCTTGTTTCTTATTTCCATTTGCTTAGAATATCATTTTACCATCCTTTCACCCTGAGGCGTTGTTTGTCTTTAGAGGTGAGGTAGATTTTTTGAAGACAGCAGATAGAAATGTCCATGTTCCTGATCCACCCTGTTGACTTGTGTTTTTTGATGGGTAAGTTAAGACTGTTAATATTTAAGGTTATAAGTGTGGGGTTCAATTTAATCCCTGCCATCATGGGATGCTTTGTAGAGTTTGGTGCTTTCTTGTGTTTTGTACTTTTTTGAACCTGGTCTAGTTTTGCTTATTGTGATCTTTTTCTTGCAGTCTCTTGTGATTGGTTGTTTGACTCTCCTGTGTGGCGTATTCCCTGAAGTATTCTCTGTAGGTTTGACTTTGTGTTCATATAATCATAAAGCTGACTTTTTTCATGGAAAATTTTTCTTTCACCGTCTATTATTATGAGGGATACATTTGCTAGGTATAGTAGTTTGATAGGAAGCCATAGTTTTTTAGATTTTGAAGTGTTCTGCTCCACTCTCTTGTGTCTTTCAGGGTTTCCATTGAGAAATCTGGGGTAATTCTGGTGGGATTGCCTTTGTATATAGTGAGTTGTTTTTCTCTTGCTACTTTTAGCACTCTCTTTGTTTTCATTGTTGAGCTTTAACTATCATGTGCCTTGGAGAGGGTTTTGTTTTGTTTTGTTTTTTGGTTTTTGTTCTGTCTATTTGGTGTTCTGTGAGCTTCTTGTATCTGGATGGGCCTCTGCTTTGTGAGACTGGGAAAATTTTATTGAATGATTTTGTTGAATAGGTTTTCTATGCCTCTGGATTTCTTCCTCTTGTGGCATATCCATGATCCCTATGTTTGGTTGTTTTTAGGGTATCCCACAGTTCCCTCATATTCTGTTCACATGATTTCTGGAGCTTAGCAAAGTTTTTGGACTCCCAGTAAATTTTTTATGCCTTGTCTTCTAGCTCAGAGGTTGTGTCTTCCACATTAGTGACTGTTAGTGAGAGGTTCTAGAGAGGTTTGTAAAAGCTCTATTTGATTTTTGTTTTCCGGTTGGTTTGTTTGTTTTTTGCATTGTGTCCATTTCTTTTTTGAAGTATAACTTCAGTTTGAGGTCTGATTTTCTTGATGCTTTCTGGAATTCATTCTTGCATTTGATAATGTCTTCATTAAGCTTAATCAGCTGGCTATTGGGATCCTCTATTTGTTTACTCATCATAAATTCATTTACATATGTTTTCAGGCTTCTTTGGTTTTCTTCAATTAAGTTAAACCCAGTGACAAAAACTGAGTGCTCTAAGAGGTAATTCTGCTCAATTTCATTTATGCAGTTGTTGGTTTTTTAGTCCTTTGCTTCCTGTTCAGAAATCTCTTGATGAGGGCCACATAGCTTGTTGTGTTTTCATTATGGCATCCAATTTCTGTTGTTTTCTCTATAATTTCATTGGAGACTTCCACTGTGGGACTAGTCATCCTTGGTAGAGATCACTGTATTTTCGGACTTTCACTGGGTGTTTTTTTTTTGTGTGTGTGTGTGTGTGTGTGTGTAGTGGTTTACCTATCTTGAGATAAAAGTCTTATTTTCTTGAGGACCAAGCAAGTATTTGTCCTTGTAGGATCTGCAGTGAGTGTTTCTGTGCATGCATCCTCCACAACAGGGGATCAGTGAGTTCCTGTGATGGATTTTGTAGATTAGGTGGGAAGGTACACCCATGTGGGCAGCACCATCTCCTGGACTGTGACCCTGACCGGTAAGTCAAAAATAAAGCTAGCTAAGCATTCAGCATTTTTGCTATGTCCTTCATGATAATGTAAAGATGTGACACAGGCTTTCTGCTCAGACCTGTCATGCCTTTCTCACCATGACAGACTTCCCTATAAACTATAAGCCAAAAATAAATGCTTTCCTTCCTTCAGCTGCTTCTGCTCAGGTATTTTGCCCTGGCGTTGAGAAAGTAACTCCTACAAAGCCCCATCTTCAAATGTAACCACACTGGGGCATAGGTCTTTATGAATTTGGTAGGCAGGGGCACAAATATCTGGTCCAGGACAATATTATAGGACAGTGTGCAGAGCAGACCACCTAGAAGTTCTGGAGATCATGTCACCATTATGATCACACCAGTGATGGCTAGTTTTGCTTTTCAATTTGATCAGATCAGAAATCATGTAAGAGAGAGATGTTTTATTATGGGAAAGCCTGTGGAGGTATTTCCTGGGATGATTAGTTGTGGAGAGAAGACACTCCTGGGGAGTGGGCCACATCTGCCAGCTGCCCCGGAGGCAAAGAAGTCCTTGCTGCCTCTGCCTTCCAGACCTTGCTGCTTGCTGGCAAGTATCTCTACACTTCATTCCTATCTTTCACTCATATCTACCATGGCTTTCCAACATGTACTGAAGACCCTCCAGGACTTTAGCACCAGATTGGAACTGATAAAGACATTCAATCTTGAGAACTGAGCAGCTACCAGGTTCTCAGCCTATCCAAGTTGCAAACACACATTGTTGGACTGCCAAGACTGTATTGTATAAAACAATCTAATAAATCCCCATGACAATACATCTTTATGTTATCCATTCTGTTCCTCTAGCAAACCTTAACACAACATGCAAGTCAGAAAAGTCTTCCCCACTGCATACTACTTAGAGCATTACCTACATTTTTTTATTTCTCTAATGAGAGGCATGACTGGGTAGGGTCTTCAAGTTATTCTTTGAAACACCTGCTGTGTTTAATCTTTGCCTGTGAACTTCTGAAATTTATTTATATTCTGTTCTCCCCTGGTGTACATACAGTCCACATGAATCCCCCTTATCCACATGGGAAAGCAACTATGGTGACTTTCAGCCAGAGATCTGAACAATGGAGCACAGACATCCTAGAGCATCACACATAGAGAACCACCTCATGGAGAGAAGATGATGCCTGGATCCAAGGAGGCTCCATCTAGAGTGCTCCTATCAGGTTAAGTCCTGATGGTTGAGAGGTTGGGAACAAAATGAGTTAGAAAGTATTCACTTCTGTCATATTTTTCCCTTGAACACCTCTTTGCTTGGATAACCTGAGCATATTCCTGGTTGGTTGTTATGGGGTGAATTTTATTAAGCCCATTGCACTTCTGAATCTGAGTGCTTAGGAAGATAACCTTATTTGGAAATAGGAGTTTTACAGAGGTACCATGTTAACATGAATGGGCCTTGATCTGATATGGTCTGTGTCTATGACTAGGGCATTTGGACACAAGAAAGACCTGTGTTATCCAATGTGATGTGAATATATGTACCAGAAGGTCACCATAGGAGGACTGTAGTTATGCGTCCATTAGAGAAGAAATGTTTAGAAGTGACAAAAGAAGCCTAGAACAGGCCTTCCCCTAGAATCTTGGGAGAAAACAGAGGTTTGACAATACCTTTCAGATTTCCAGCCTCTAGAACCATAACCAAAAAATTCTGTTTAATATTAATCTATTTACTTATTTATTTATTGTAGTGCTTTCGAGGAATCATATTCAGGCCCTTCGTAGGGAAGTGCTCTACCACTGTGTCTTTTTGTCCTTATAAGTTATTAAGATACCTACTTCATGGTGTTTTATTACAGCTACACCCAAAATACATGGAATTCTAGGACTCAGAAGAGCAATGACAGAATCATAGTAGGTATATATTTCAGAGATTTGCTCCAGAAATATGGATGGAGAAGTAGTAAGGGAGGAGGTACAAACAACATTGTAGACAGAGTATAAGTTAGAAATGGGAAAGCCACCAGTCCTGGTATTTAGAGAAGGGAGGCAAGGGTGAGACTCTCAAGGGTAGGACAAGGCAGTCTGCTGGTGGGACTTAACCACTGGCCTCTGATGGGTGTGTGATCAACACAGGCATAAAATCACAGAGCTAAAGATACACAAATGGGTGAATTTACAAAACAGGTGAAATCTAAGTAACTCCTGCCATCAAAGTCACTATGTGGTTCTAATGTCATTTTCCTAGGTTTGATAATGTGCTCTAATTATAGAAGGTGTTAGTTACCATTGAGGGAAGCTGGGTGATGGGCACGTGGTCTTCCTGTAGTTATTGCTTCTGAGTTTGCAATTCTTTCTTCACAGAAAGTACTTCATCTAAAAGACTGCTTGGCTGGGAGTAAGAAGACAGATGCCCTGGTTCTTCAGCTTCTAATGCTCGCCTGGCTTCCTCCTGTAACTTGGTGATGCTAACTTGACCACTTGTTCACTTAGTGTGAACATTTCAATAATCACAGGCAGTTTTCAGAAGTAGACTTGAAGGGTGCAGAGAAAACATGAAGCATTACAGTAGAATGTGCTAGAATTTCAGTTCTTAACACAACATTGGCTAAACCTTCGTTGAAAATTTCTGATCTTATTCAAATCCTATTAAGGAGTTGAAAATAACACCGAAATGCAGCCTTCTTAGAACAACAACAGACCCCTCTGCAGTGACAGCCATGTCTCACCAGCAGTCAGCTCCTGACTGCTGCAGTTATCAAGTCCAGATGACTCCTAGTTTGTCATCACATTCTTTGCACTTCAAAAGTGATTTTTATTAAATATAACAACTGAGTCTAAGATCTTCACACTCGTCATTGGTATCTTCTCAGTACCCCCTCCACCCCTTTTCCCCCGCTGTCTCCCTTAAGAAGTCATCAGTTCTGATACTCTTCAGTAACATTTTCAGGAAACACTCATTCGTTCTGTCCTCAAGATTTATTTTTAACATGAAGATACTTGAAACGCACTGATAACTGAATAAACAAGTTACAATGCAAGAGCATCTTTTCCTAATTTCTCCATGAATACATGTATGTGTTATGCTTGTTTTAATGAAGTGCCTGCATAAGAACTGTCTGAAAGAATAGACACCTCCCTCTTGACAACAGTTCTCTTGGAAAGGTTGAGATTGTGGATGGATTTCCTAGGAACAGGTTCCCATTTTAAAACCCTTCCCAACCACACTGGCCAATAAGTATTCTTACAGAGATCCCATGTCTGCATGCTTACACAAAGAGACACAGCACACAGAATATAGCCTAACAGATCATCACCCCAAAATTATGATATGGAAAGTTCATGAATCTGCAAGAATCACAAATACTATTCTTTTGTCTCTCACATTTTAGTCCAAGCTAGAATAGCCGTGTATCTCCATCCCACTGATTCCGTTCTTTTCCTTTGACCTTTACTCAGCCGGCCTCAGAACGCAGATGTATAACACCGATTTCCACTTCACCTCTCAGACAAGGAACTTGGTAAAGCATAGCATGGTTGACTTCCCTGCACAGAGACTTCTAGGTGAATGTCCGCTTCTGGCCCTGGCCTAATTTCTGAGCCCGTCTGCTCTATCCGTGATTTCTGGGACAAAGGTTGGCGGCCTGGAAACCGGGCAGCGCAGCCTGACAGTGGTCTCTCGTGGAGCACAGTGACGTCATCCACCGATATGAAGAAGACAGAGCCGCAGGTTATTCTCTCATGGGGCTTTCTACACCTGGTTCAACACACATGCATCCAAGACTAAGAAGTGGAAGCAAGTATGCAGTGAAGAGGAAAAGAGTGTGCTTAATGTCCACCAGGCACAGTTTCAGCAGAAGACAACCCAGCCTGTCCTGAGTGAATGGCTCCCCAGTAATTAATTTCTCAGCATGATAGCCTGTGAGGCCTTCCCCAGGCACCTTCTCAGGATGCAACCCTGCCCTGGGCCATGCCTACCTATCAAGGTATTACTGCCTTTTTCCTCTTTACTTACTTTAGTGGGCCAAACACATGACAGAACCACGGGTGGGGGGGGGGGGGGAGGGCGCCTTGCTTTCACCTTTCCTCTGGGAGGAGCCAAGGAGCAGTTCTTAAATGAGCAATGTTGGAGTGTGGGGACCACAGCTCTGAAAACTTCATGAATCTTAACGCTGAACTCTGATGAGAACTGTTCCTCCTTTCCCTGGCAATTGTGTCTCAGCATCTTCACAGAGAAGGGTATATAGTCCCAAGGATTTTACAATCCCACTTAAGAACATAGCTAGATTTCTTTGAAATAAAAGACGAAAACTCAATGAAAAAAACCAGAACGTTCTTAGCACGGAATTTAGAATATTTACCAAAAAAAAAAGGGAAAGTGAATACAATAAAAATGAACAACAAAGGGAAAGCCAAAATTAATAGGCTTAGTAAAGTACGAAATCTCCTTGGACTAGACCTTAAATAGAAGATTCATCCAGCCAGTCTGAATGGTCCTCCAAGGAACAATAGAAAGACCCCAAGAGTTAGGGGTGGGAGACTTAAAAACAGTAGAAGAGTGGGAGGAAAGCAGAGTTAATTATGCAAACACCCAAAGTACAAATTAAAATTGCAAGAGAAAACTTGGTCAGCTTCCCCAAGAGAACACAGGGAGATAGCAGGTAATTGTGCCAAGAAAGGAAAAATCAAAGCTAGAAATGAGATGCAAATTGCCAGCCATAAGCAAAGACATTTACAGAGTTGTTTAAATACATACAGGGTGAGAGACAAGTGACAAGTACAGGGATGTGGCCTTACAGAGTACTTTTTGTTAAATTCATTTTTAAATTAAATGAGCATACAAAGTGATGCATTTTATTATGGCGTATTCATACATATATGTCATTGTACTTTGCTATATCTTATTATTATGAACTTTATTGTACGAACATATTACATATTGGTAATGTTCCCATCAGGTTGTACTTCTAAATCCCCTCACTTCCCGCCTCTGCTCCACTGAGGGATCTCTTCAGAGAACTTGTTGGTATTCACTGTGAGGTCACGAATGCACCAGTCAGTCTAAGTGTGGGGGACAATGCCTCAAGATACATCTTTCCACCTGTGGCTCTTACAGTCTTTCCATTCTCTCTTCTGTGATGTTCCCTGAGCCTGGGCAGGCATGTCATCAGTCTCCTTTAGTATCGAGCTCTTTGCAGCCTCCGATGTTCTGTTCTGAGTGTGCTCAGTGGCCGCTGCTGTCTGTCTGGAGTGGTGGTGAGGACGGCAGTGAAGGCAACTCTGTGTCTCAATACCACGTCCTCTGCAGTGTCTCCTGAGCCCTGGCCGATGTGGGATCTGTGGCCTGCCTTTTTTGGGCAGTTGGTTATCTTTTCTAGTTACACTGATGGGTCTTGCCCTGGTATTTGCTGCCATCTGTAGAAAGGAAATTCTCCAATGAAAGTGAGAGCACCATAGATCAAAGGGGAAAAACAAAGTCCTTTCAAAGGCTTTCTGATGGACATACTCTTTCTTCTTAACCAAATAACAGTGGTAGCTTCTCTCTAGTGTCTATGACCTTCCTATCCATAGGATTCTGACTTGCTTCTCAGTAGCAGGCATGAGTTCCCTCCCACTGAACAGGCTTCATATCCACTAGAGTGCAGTTGATGACCCCTGCCGGCTGTGTGCTGCTCTTCCAGAGATGTATACCTCTTCCCCAGCTGGTTGAGCTTGCAGCTTGGAGGATCCCCTGTTCAAGCTGCTGGTGACCATTCCCCTCTAACCGCTCGTGTGGCACTTTCCAGCACTATTAGAGCTAGATACTGGGGAGGTGGCTTCCTTCTCAGTGCCAGCGTGAGCTCTCATTATCTTGTGCTCAAAGCCTGTGGTAACTTAGCATTTAGCTCTGATGGATAACCAAGTACTTTTCAAAAACCTGCATTGTTTTTGGGACATCATGGGCCTCTCTGACCAATGACTCTTTGTAGAGGACTTGTAGGGGACTAATCCTGTTCTGACAGTGGGGTTCACCAACCAGCACCTGTGACTTTGGGGCTAAGTCTCCTCCACCTTCTGCAGAGGACTTCTGCCTAGAAAAGTCCCTGCCCCTTCCACTGGGGAAAAGATAGTATTCAGCAAATGGTACTGGAGAAATTGGATAACTACATGTAGAAAATGAATCTAGACTCAATTCTCTCACCTTGCACAAAAATCAATTACAAATGGATCAAGGACATCAATATAGACCTGAAGCTCTAAAATGGCTAGAAGGAAAATTAGGGAGAACACTCTTGAGAAGTTGGCATAGGAAAAGACTTTCTGAATAAGACCCCAGTAATCCAGGGACTTAGACAAACACTTGCCCACTGGGATCTCATGAAATTTAAAAGCAATTGTACAGATAAATAAACAATCAGCAGAGTCACTAGACAACCTACAAAATGGGAGAAAATCTTCACTAGCTATACATCTGACAGAGGCTTAATACGCAGAATATAGAAAGAACAAATAAAAACCTAAGCAATAAAACAACTAAGTAACCCACTCAAAAAGTGGAGCAAAGAATTGAACAGAGAGTTCTTAAAGGAAAACATATAAATGGCCAATAAACACCTAAAAGGGTCTTCAACATCTTTAGCAATCAGGAAGATGCAACTAAAATGCCCTTGAGATTCCATCTCACTCTGGTCATAATGGCTACCATCAACTACTGGATGGATAATGAAGATGTGGTATATGGAGTTTACTCAGTAGTACAGAAAAATGAAATAATAAAATTGCCGGAAAGGGGGTGGATTTGGAAACAAATCATACTAAGTGAGGTCACCCAGGCTCAGAAAGAACAAACAACAAATGCTTGATGTTCTCTCACGTGAGGTTCCTGACCCAGAACAGCTGGGTGCGTTTGGAAGCTGCTGTCAGCGTCAGGAGCTCTGGCGAGAAGCTAAAATGAGAGTAGGAGAGAGCGGACATGGGGACGGGGGTGCCTGGGGGGCAGCCGGAAGGAGAGACCACAGGGCTGGAAGGGCCGTGGGGGGTGGGAGCGAGGGAGGGGGGTGGGAGGGGAATTAGACAAAACTAATTGCAGCATGAATCAGTTCTGTAGGAAGCCTCATCCCGGTTAGCGGTTAAAAGATACTTTGTTCTGATTCATGCCCTGACCACGGCCTCTCCCATCCCCCTCCTGCTTGTCCCCTCCCTACACAGACCCTCATTTTGCTTCCGTGTCATACGTCATCCGTTATTCCCTTTCCTCCCTCCTCTCTTAAGGTCTCTTCCTTCCCTCTCATGATCCCCTTTTTAGTTTCATGACTTAGACGTGTGCACATGCATGCACGCATATGTGTATGGGCGTGAGCACACACACACACACTCAATAGAAACGTATGTTCTTCAAGTGAGAGGAAACACGGATTTTGTCTTTCTTCTCTACTTCACTTAACATAATGAACTCTAGTTCCACACAGTTATCTACAGTTGTCGTATGATTTTTTTCTTTCTGATTGAATTAAAATTCCGTTGTTTGTATGTACAACATTTTTACTTGATCTGTTGATGCTCATCTAGACTGGTCCATTTCTTTGCTGTTGTGAGCAGCGCAGTGATAAACATGGGTGTTCAAATATGTCAGTGTTATGGTGATTTAGAGTTCTATGGGCATATGCCCAGGCGTGCCATGGCTGAGTCCTGTGGTAGTTTTATTTTAATCACTCGAGGCACCTCCACATTGACTTCCATTGGTTTACATTCTCACAAGCAGCGGATCCTGCTTCACCACGTCCTCACCAGCTCTTGTCTTCTTCATATGAGCCAGTGTGATTGGGACAAGGTTTTCTTAACAACTGATAAGAATAATCTCTTAAATTATACCTGTGTCGAGATTTGGCTGCAAAGTCATTAGGAGTCACAACAATAATAACAACCATCTAAATTGCCACTATGCAGACAACATAGACCCTAGGTATATACATTGCATCCATGCATTCATTCCTGCCTCAGTACCACTTTCAGAGCGTTTTCCTGGGCACCTTGAGTTAATAAACCCATAAAAAGTACTAGACAAAAGGGGGGTTAATATTAACTATTCTCAAAGTTTCTCCTTGCCAGTATCAATGCCCTGAATTTGACAAAAGGATTCTGTACTCTGAGAATCAGCTAAATCTGCAGCAGAGCCATCTTGTTCACTGTAAGTCAAGACAAGCCGAACCATAGGCACAACACAACCTGGAGAGAAAGCCGGACTCCAGGCTTCCAGCTACACTCAAGCCACTACTGGTATCTCTAGACTCTCCCGCTAGATGAGTTAATGGTTTGTTTGTTCTGCATAAGTTGATGTGAGCTGCGATTCTGTCACTTGCAAACTACAGACCTGGTGAGAAGAAATGCTTGTAATGTGTGTGGTAGGTACTAGAGAAATATTGAAGTCTAAGTTGTTTTTTATTTATTCATTTGAGAAAGTGAGAGAGGGAAAGAGGGAGAGAGAGAGGGAAATGGGCACGCCAGGGCCTCCAGCCACTGCAAACAGACTCCAGACACATGATCCACCTTGTGCATTTGGTTTATGTGGGAATTGGGAAATTGAACCAAGGTTCTTTGGCTTTGCAGGCAAACACCTTAACTGCTAAGCCACCTCTTCAGGCCAGAGTTTGAGATTTAAATTGGGTTCTTACCCTCACAAAGCCCATAGGTTGCCAAACAGGACTATGGACTATTAATTACAAATGTGTGGAGACTTCTCAGGGAAAAGCACAGATTCTTAATGCCAAGGTTTAATAGCAGGTGCATCACACAATTTAAGGTCAAGGAAAACTTCTACAAGGAAGTAGTGCTTGTTTGTGATGGCTAGGTTGAAGAGGAGTGTAAATAAATGATATTGAAAGAAGAAAGTTCTTGGGCACATACAAAACCCTTGTGCATGATCCTTTCTCCCTGTGTTATATAAAGGCATCTTATACCTTTGAATTCATTTTAATAGGCAATGCCAAAACATGCTGCATACAAATCAAGGCATTATAAACAAATATGTAATGTATATTAATTTCTGAAGGCACTGATAAACTACATACAAGGAAATGGCTAACCAAATGAAAATATCTTCAGGAATGTACAATGTCAAAAATTACTCCAAAAGCCAGGCGTGGTGGTGCAGGCCTTTAATCCCAGCACTCGGGAGGCAGAGGTAGGAGGATCAGTGTGAGTTTGAGGCCACCCTGAGACTCCTTAGTGAATTCCAGGTCAGCCTGGGCTAGAGTGAGACCATACCTCAAAAAAAAAAAAAATTACTCCAATGATGGCTACTACTCAAAAAGTTTAAGAATACAGGGGTTGCTTAGATGGCAAGACAGTGTTCTGCCAAAGGGTTGAAGCATTAAGAGTTCTGAAAATGACTTTGATAATCTTAGAAAAGTCCATAAGCTTGTAGACATCAAAATCTTAAATCCAGAGGATGTTGCAGTTGTAACTAAGCCAACTCTAGGAGCCCTTGTGGTGTGTCTGCATTCCAGTTTGTCAAAGCTTAATTTTGATGTATGAATTTATCATTCAGATAGTCGTCAAGTTGTAAAATTATAACCTACAGAAGCTGAAGTCCCAGCTTCCTCTGTGTAGAATGTTGGCTCAGTGTAAATCAAGCTGTGCTCCAAAAGCTGCTGACAGAAATGTGTCTGGCTGTAGAGATGCTGCGACATTGTGATTATAACATAATGCATGCCTTCAGAGAACACATAAGTGGGCATTGCCTATTTCAAAGAAATGTCCTTGGCAAATGGGGCTGTCATCCTAGATACATGCCTCAGCCAAACACAAAATGGTTATAAGAACTGCTTTTTGGAATTTCTATTGCAGTCACTGGTCATTCTTTTAACAACCTTTAATACTAATAAAATCTTCCCTTCAAATGACTTTTGAAGGTAGTGGAGTCATTTAATTCCAAATCAGGTGAATAAAGTGGGTGGTGAAGGTATGTACTACCACTATGGTCTGAACAGAGAATCAGTGAATTTTATTGCCTTATATACAAACTGATTCTCTATTAGTCAGCTTTTCATTACTATGACAAAATATCTGAGAATATCAGCTGAAAGGACAAAGGTTTGTTTTGACTCAGTGTTCCAGTGATTTCAGTCCATGGTTGGCTGACTGCATTGCTTTTAGGCCTGTGGCTAGACAGAGCTTCCTGGTGCCAAGAATACATGGTGGAGAAGGCTGTCCACCTGCCGGCAGAGAGGGAGAGGAAATAGAGTAGTGGAAGGGAGGAAGGAAGAGGAGAAGAGTAGACAAAAGTCAGGGCTCCAAAATATCCCTCAAGTGCACTTCTCCAGCAGCCTGCTTCTTCTTTCTTGGCCCCAGCTCCCAAAACATGCCACCACCTCCAAAAACCCTAGCAGCTGGTGACAAAGCCTTCGGCAGTAGCATGTGGCCTTTGGGGGACATGTCAGATCCACATAATAACAAGAAAATAAAATACAATAAAACGCTTAAGCAAAATGATATATCACAAGTGTTATTATGCAGGGATGACCACTTCAATGCATTTGTAGACTGACTTCCACATAAGTCATTTGTAATCACTTATTTGAGTGATCGAAACTAGGAACACCCTCTGTAGTTTATGTCCCTCCTAAATTCATATGGTGGAAGTTCAGTGTAGAGGTGACGATATTAAAGGCAGGGTCTCTGGGACATGACTACACTGGAGAAGGACTCTATCTTCATGGATGGAATTAGTTTTTGCAAAAAAATGGCCAAGGGGAAGGAGTTTGACCCTTATTCTAGCCTTTGGTAATGGGGGGACCCGGGATTGAGAAGCTGCCTTGAAAGCAAAGAATATCCCTTACTAGTCAAATGTTCTCGTGCCTTGACCAGGGTCTCCCCACACCCAGACCTATGAGAAATAAAATTCTGTTGCTGGAAACACCCAGTCTCAGGTGCTTTTTGTAGCAGGACACATGGATGAAGGCCTCCTCCAATAATTCTCTGTGAGCTCATCCAAAACTCACCGGCGCCCCTCCCTCTGCCGTAAGCCGTGTGATGTTATTTACAGCCGTCACTCAAAAGGCAAGGTTGACCTTTAAGAGTAAAGCGAGGCAGAAGCAAGTGAGAACTGGAGGCAGATTTTGCGTTTTACTGTCTGTCATGGGGACCCACTAGAAAGTGACATTCTGAACATTTTGAAAGCAATAGCATTTGACTAAATATATGCATCCCATGCTTAAGGACAAGAAAACTTTCCTCAATGATATTTAGAGTAACAACTTGACCAGTCTACAACTTCATACTACTACCTCCCAGATCAAAGTTCCCTAAGAATAAGAAATTCAGTCTTTTGTCTTTCTACATGTGTGTACGGCCACTAGTTGTAGCTCTTCATAGTAAAATTAGTGTTAATTTTCAAATGCTGCATCAGCTGACAATCTTTTCACCTTTTGAGAAAATTATACTTTGTCAACTTAATTAATCATAATGATTAAATGACATTCATCTACTAGTTGTCAATTTTTTAAAATTTAATTTATTAGCTTTCTTTTCAGCAAATACAGGCAGTTTGGTACCATTGTTTAGGCTCATCCATGATCTACCCCCTCCCAATGGACCCTCCTTGTTGAAATAAATGGGTCGTGCATTGTGGAGTTAGCCCACAGTTATTGGTATGATAAATGTCTCTGCATATCATGACCCAACATGTGACTCTGTCATTCTTTCTGCCTCCTCTTCCACAAAATTTCCCTGAGCCATGTTGGGTTCATTTTTGGTCTGCTTCAGTGCTGAGGTGTTGGGGGCCTCTGAGGCTCTGGCTCTCTGATTTGCTAGGACTTGATTTTTCTCTGTGTTGGTCTCCTTCCCCTTTGTGCTGGTATCCAGTTCACAGGAAAACATCACCCTTTCTTGTTTCGCCAATTTTCCTTAGTTTCAGTCGGTCCCCTTTTGAGGTATGTTGGGGCGGCTCTCTCCTTAGGATCTGCATCTATCTGAAAAAGAGAAGCAGATTCTCCAACGGAGAGTAAGTTAGCACCTGGAAAATTGAGGTAACACTTACTTTTTTGATAGAGAGTTTAATAGGTGTAGGCCCTCTTGTACCCCATGATTGATGGTAGCTTGATATTGGAGAGTGGATATGGTTCTGACTTGTTTCCCAGCTCCAGCTATGGGTCTTGTACCACTGAGGGGATCAGTTAGCCAAATCAAGAGCAGCTGGTTCCCCACCATGGCTGTGTGCTGCTATTGCACTTGTGTGGGCATCACATCAGGTTATTTGTTGCTAATTAGGTTAGACCATGAGTTGCTTGGACAGATATTGGTCATTTCCCCCAGTCGCCCATGTAGCACCTTCTGGCACTAGACACGCTGACTGTCTGGGGACTGACTCTCTCCTGGCTTCCAGCCATGCCGTTCCATTTTACATGTCAGCTGCATATGGAGTCTTCAGCAATAGGGTCTTACCACTGACCTTTGGTGGGTCATCAAGTACTCTGACAGAAGTCTGTCATTGTTTTGAGAAACCATGTAGGTTTCTCTGATCAAAAGCTCATTGTGGATGATAGCCCCAAGCTGGTAGTGGGGGTTACAGGTCAGTGCCCACTAAGAAAATAAGGAAAAAAATAACTAATATACAAGAGTTAGGAGAGAGAGAGAGGGGGGAGGGGGAGAGAGGGAGGGAAGATGTAGGAGATTTAGGTTAGTCTTGATCCTACCCTCTCCACTGTCTTGTGGTTCAGGTGTTTCCTGTAAGGGCCTGATGAAGGTTCAGCCATTTGGTCTGCCTTTTAGGAAGTAGAATTTTATGGTACCATTGCCGTTTGGGTCTAGATTAGTGTTTCCAACCCCTTCGGTGCCCTCCCCTCCATAATTCATTTTGGTATCCAACTTAGGAAATACTCAAAACCTCAATGTGAACAAGAAGTTTCCTGAATGACTTCAGGGGCTCAAAAGTGGTATAAAATAATTTCTTTTCTAAATCTATGTGTGCACTGAGATAAATTAGAAAAAAATTAAAGTGAGTGGAGACAAAAGAACCATTAAGGTTTTCATATTTTACAATTAGTAGTTTTCCAATAGCATACTTGCTACTCTGGAAAAGGCCTTTAGTTCCCACTAAGAAATATTGAAATGTCCTCAAATAGAATTCAGATCAGGTCAGAAGCCATTTAAAGTCTCTATAACTTGAAGTTCCGTTACTAATGATAAAACCAACATCAATATTAAGGCCAATACAGTAAGTACCGATAAACTTAATATTTTTCCTCAGTCAAAGGAAATCACACTTGAATTCATCCATTTCATAAAATTATCTGGCTTGAAACTGACACTACGTCAGCACACCCAGCTGCCCATATCTCTGTCAAAGGCTAGGGAGCGCCACCTCACGTGAATGTCGACAAGGGGCCAGTATTGCTTTACTCATATGGAACCGTGTGTGCCAAAGAAGATTTCACAAGACCTCAGTTTTCATATTTTTAGGGTTAACACATTCCCATGAGTAAGTGGCCCCACAGGTTGTCACTGGGAAATGGCATTCTTTCCCATGGGATTCCTGTCATTCCACAACCTCCTCATTCCTAAACTATAGAAAAATATATATTTCTATAACAAAGATTGAAGCTGAGTTTGATGTTTTGTTTTGTTTACTTGATAGTATTTATAGTTAAATGCACACAAAGTTGTTCATTTTCTGTGAGTAGTAGAAGTGGTGTGTGTGTGCGTGTGTATGTATTATTTGCACTTGTGTGTGCAGATTCATGTACCCTCATGCACACATGTACAGAAGCCCGAGGAGGATATCCAGTGTCCTCTCATTTTTTCCACTGGAGACAGTCTCTCATGGAGCTTACCCCCCAATTTTTTATTAGATTGACTGACCAGGGAGCCCCAGGAATCTTCCTATCTCTGACTCCCTTTGCTCTGTGGTTGCACACACATATGGCCATGCCCACAATTTTACATGGGTTCTGGGGATTGAACTTAGGCCTTAGACAATAAGCCACGTCCCCAGCCTAAAACTGTTTGTTTTCACAGTTCATGTTTTCTCTTCACATCAAATCAGTTAACAAAGTGATAGTTGATGCTATTGTTGACCTGGCAGAAAAATGGCCCTTGGGCTGGAGAGATGGCTTAGCGGTTAAGCGCTTGCCTGTGAAGCCTAAGGACCCCGGTTCGAGGCTCGGTTCCCCAGGTCCCACGTTAGCCAGATGCACAAGGGGCGCACGCATCTGGAGTTTGTTTGCAGAGGCTGGAAGCCCTGGTGCGCCCATTCTCTCTTTCCCTCTATCTGTCTTTCTCTCTGTGTCTGTCGCTCTCAAATAAATAAATAAATAATTTTAAAATTTAAAAAAAAAATGGCCCTTGCCTCTACTGGGTTTGAAATTTAGTGGGGAAGATAGAAGATGTAAGGAAAAAACTGAAAAGCCTGTAAGTAAGTGTTCATTTGTGAGGTCCCAAGTGCGCATTCTGGGCATCAAGAGATGAGGGAGGAGCTGGAGAGATGGCCCACACTTTATGCCAGTGTACACTAAGAAGATCCATGGGCTCAAATAATGGATACCTTGTTGATGTCACCAAGGAAGAGCAGGCTGGAGAGTCTGAATCTGAAGACCTATGGAGAGAGACAGGAATCTGTGTGCAGATACACCACATGCGGATGCTTTCAGTCTGATGTACAACAGCATCCCCAAGCGGCTTGTACAGCATGATTCTTCCTAATAACTAGAATAATAACATATGGACAGTGCCCACTTAAATAGTCCAATTTTACAAAAATGTAATAACTTGAGAATTGATCTGGATACAAGTCAATATGCATAATAACATAATTTTGACTTGGGCTACCACTAGATTGAAAGCCAGAAACCTCAATTCCATTCCGGGGCCTACAGCTTTAAGCAAAATCACCCAGCCTCTCTACTTTCTGGCTTCATTTACAGAAGCAGAGGTGCGGCCCGGAGGTTTTGTAACTGGTTTCTAATACTCTGTGAATTTACTGATTATTGTAAACCTCCTATGAGAAATTTACTTATTTTAGTAATGTATAATCATTTTAGTCAATAAAATATATGTATTCAGGCTTGTCCACATCTAGTATGGTATTAAAGTTTGTGAACATTTGTGCTAACAACATCCACAGTACGTCTCACCTTCAGAATGTCTGCAATGACTAATTTCCAACTGTCAAGCAAGGTTCTTATGTTTTGTGAGTAATAAGGTCCCAGTGATCAGGTTATTTTGCTTTAAAAAAAATATTTTAGGGCTGGAGAGATTGCTTAGTAGTTAAGGCCCTTGCCTGTGAAGTCTAAGGACCTCTGTTCTACTCTTCAGATCCCACGTAAGCCAGACGCACAAGGTGACACAAGCTCACAAGGTGGTACATGTGTACAAGGTGGCTCATGCATCTGGAGTTCGATTACAGTGGCTAGAAGCCCTAGTGTACCCTAGTGCACCAATTCTCTCTCTCTCTCTCTCTCTCTCTCTCTCTCTCCCTCCCTCCCTCTTGCTCACTTGATCTTGCTCTCTTGTATTATAAAAGTCAGTTTGTTGGGCTTACCTCAAAAATTTGAAAAATAATATTTTATTTACTTTAAAGAGAGAAACAAAGATCAAGTTTTTCTTTGGGAAGTACAAGAAATTATTTTGGAGTGAGAGAACTTTGAGCAAGGACAGATTTTCCGGTAAAGAATAATATTTAATACCAGAAGGAATGAGAACTTTTGCTTAACCACGCTAGGAGCCCTTGAAACGCTCCTCTGTGTTACCAGCCTGGGTTGCCAGTGGCCAGGCTGGCATGCCAGGACTTGAAAACAGACCTGCTCCTCTCAGCCGTCCATTCAAATTGAGTCTCCTCGCTCTCCTCTACAGTTACAGCCAGGGTCACATTGCGGGCAGAAATCACCCGACCAAGAGCAGCTTGTGGGAAAAAAGGTTTATTTTGACTTACAGACTCAAGGGGAAGCTCCATGATGGCAGGGGAAAATGATGGCATAAGCAGAGGGTGGATGTCATCCCCTGACCAACATAAGGTGGGCAACAGGAACAGGAGACTGTGCCAAACACTGGCAAGGGGAAACTGACTATAATAGTCATGTGTGCCCCCAACAATACACTGCCTCCAGGAGGTGCTAATTCCAAAAGCTCCATCTTCTGGGGGCCTAGCATTCAGAACACCTAAGTTTATGGGGGACACCTGAATCAAATCACCACACCTATCTAGTCCAGTTCTTTTTAAAAATATTTTTATGGCCGGGCATGGTGGTGCACTCCTTTAATCCCAGCACTCGGGAGGCAGAGGTAGGAGGATTGCCATGAGTTCAAGGCCACCCTGAGATGACAGAGTTAATTCCAGGTCAGCCTGGACCAGAGTGAGACTCTACCTTGAAAAACCAGAAAAAAAAAGAAAAAAAATATTTTTATGTTTATTTATTTATTTGAGAGAAAGAGGGCTGGAGGGATGGCTTCGTGGTTAAGGCATTTGTCTACAAAGCTAAAGGACTCAGGTTTGATTCCCCAGGACCCACATCAGCCAGATGCACAATGGGGCACACACATCTGGAGTTCATTTGTGGTGGCTGGAGACATGCCCATTCTCTCTCTCTCTCTTTCTCTCTCTTTCCCCCCTTTCTCTGTCAAATAATAAATAAAAAAATAAAATATTTAAAAATAGAGAAAGAGAATGGGCATACCAGGGGCTCTGACCACTGCAAATGAACTCCAGATGCATGTGCCACCTTGTGCATCTCAGGCTTACATGGGTACTGGGGAACCTGGATCCTTTGGCTTTGCCTTAACAGCTAAGCCATCTCTCCAGCCCTAGCCCAGTTTTCTGTTGTTTTAACTTCTCCCTCCATCACTTCATCATAGAGAAGGAAGTAGAAAAAAAGGGAAGCTATTTATATTTATTTATGTATATATATCATCATTCATTAGTGAAGAGGAAATGTTCAATTTACCCTTGTGTTAGCTTTCCATTACTATAACAAAATATCCAAGGCAATCAAGTTATAAGGAGGAAAGGCTTGTTTGGATGTGTAGTTTGGAGGCTCCGGTCCGCACTCAGCTGCCTGCGTGGCTTTGGAGCCTGCAGCGAGGCCGGGCACTACGGCAGGAGTGGGTGCTGAAGGGAGTCACTCACCTTGTGGCAGTCGGGAATAGAAACCAGAGAGAAGGGGTGGGGATCCCCAGATCCCCTTCTAGGTCATGTCCCCAACGACCTAACCCCCTTCCACTAGGCTCCACCTCCTACACGTTTCACTCATCCCAATAGCAGCAGGGCCGAGGACCGAGCCTTGAGAGCAGTCAAGATCTACACTCTTAGCAATTCTGTCACCGCCTTTCCTTTCCCCGGTGGAGTCGCCCACTGCCTTATGCATTAAGCCTTTCTTTTACAGGGATGGTCTTTCTATCAACTCTATTCCCCTTCAACAGTTCTCAACTCTGGCTATGTAGACTGGCCTGCAGGCCTTCTAAAAGCCTTGATGTCCAGTCCAGACAGTCTGTGGTGGGAGGAAGTACGGAGATTGTGGGGTGTTGTGGTGGTTTGATTCAGATGTTCCTCATAAACTTGGGAGTTCTGAATGCTAGGTTCCCAGCTGCTGGAGACTTGGGAATTAATACCTCCTTGAGGTGGTGCATTGTTGGGAGTGGGCTTAGCTTATGGATATTATAGCCAGTGTCCCCTTGCCAGCGTTTGGCACACTCTTCTGTTCCTGTTGTCCACCTTATGTTGTTCAGGGGGTGCTGTCCACCCTCTGCTCAGGCCATCGTTTCCCTTGCCATCATGGTGCTTCCCCGCAAGTCTGTAAACAAAAATAAACCCTTTTCCCCACAAGATGCTCTTACTCTGTGCTTTCTTCCAGCAATGCAAACCTGACTGCAACAGGTGTCTAGTCTCGTCTAGAGAATTGCCATTTTGGTATGCCAAAAATCTGAATATCCTTCTTATTTATTTATATGTTAACTTTTATTTGTGTATGCATGCGCATGTGTGTTTCTGACATATATACATGTCTTTTTAGTCAGAGGTCCACATCGAGTGTCTTCCTCAATCACTTTGCACCTTGTTCTGTTTGAAATTATTTCAGTTATTTATTTATTTATTTGAGATAGAATTGCTGTGCCAGGGCCTCCAATTACTGCAAACAAACTCCAGATGCATGCATCACCTTGCGCATCTGGCTCACGTGGGTACTGGGGAATCAAACCTGGGTTCGCAGGCAAGCGCCTTAACCCACTAAGCCATCTCTCCAGCCCAGCACCTTGGTTTCCGAGGCAAGGCTCTTGCACTGACCCTGGAGCCCACTGGTTCAGCTCTAGGTGTTGTACAACACTTTACTCCAAACTGAAACCTTTCATCCTGGAGGGGTGCTCGTGGGCTGGTTAAGACTCAGGAAGTGAACAGCTCACCCACTTCAGGAAGCTCCTGAGAGAAGGTTCACAAGGCCCCCTCCTCTCCTGAGGCTTGCAGACGCAGGGAGAACGGGCGGGGGGAAGACGCTGTCTCGTGCAGCCTGCTGTAAGGTGTGCCCTGAGGGGCATGAGTTCCAGGCAAGCAGCCTTCGTGAGTCGTCACCTGTGCAGGGGAGGGCTGTCTTTGACTCATCCTTGCTTCCGTATGAAAGCCCTTATCCATGCTCTGTAAATAACTTATTAGTTCACTCAATTGGATTTGGGTGTGATTGTACTTAGGCCTGTCACCTGTGCCCTATTGGGCTGAAGAGATGTCTGCTCACCTCTCCACAGGAAAAGCTAATGCAACAACACCAAGCCAGCACACTCCAGGGATCCTCCTGTCTCCGCCTCCCCATGCTGGAATCACCCGTGCATACCACTGCAGCCATCAAGAGAGGGCACTGTGGATCTGAATTCAGGTCCTCATCCCTGCACGGCAAACATTTTATCATCTGAGTCATCATGTCACCCAGCCCTCTCATGAATAGTTTATCACAGCCGGAAGGAAGGGAAGTTTGGCAAAATGAAGACACAGGATCAGAGAGCAGAAATACTATTGGGGAAAGATAATGAATGAAGTAGAGAGGTTGGAAGGTGTCATCTAAACTCTGAAAGTTCTGGAGTGGAAGGAGGAGTCAGGATGTGTGAGATACGAGTACAGCCTTGCTCGACTCCTCTGGGTCTAGACCACAGTATTGGAACCGGAATGGCTAGTGGGGTAAACCAAACTGGGATCCATTACAGGTTCTGGGGAAGGGAGCCTGGGATTTGAAAGCCCAGAGAGTTCTGGGTCCTCTCATCTGACATGGGCGCTGGCACTCCAGGCCACCCAGCTGTGGAGGGCTGAGAGAAGCTGCAGAGCTATGAGCAGGCAGTGCCTGGACAGCTGTGTCCCTGGTGTGAAAACCACGTGGGCCAAGGTTTCAGCATGTGACACCTTGCCTGCAATTCCAGTTCACACAGGGATGGCTGTCTCAATCACCCTGCAGCAAGCCGGCTAAATCTCCCAGGATATACCTAAGTAGACCTATGGGATCCCAGAGGACTTCAACAGGAATGAAAGGAACTGAAAAGACTTGAAGGAATGGTTGGCTGTAAGTTCACTGAATAGTAAACATGTGATCAGTGGCATGCCTTGACCCTACTCTGTGCCTCCTCAAGCAGCACTTACAATCTATAAACACAGATGTTGCAGTCAGGTTCGCATTGCTGGAAGAAAACACTGGACCAAGAGCAACTTGTGGGGAAAACAAAGGTTTATTTTGACTTATAGACTCGAAAGGGGAAGCTCCCTGATGGTGGGGGAAAATAATGACATGAGCAGAGGGTGGAAATCTCCTCCTGACCAACATCAGATGGACACTAACAGCAGGAGAGTGTGCCAAACACTGGCAAGAGGAAGCTGGTTATAACACCCATAAGCCTGCCACCAACAATACACTCCTTCCAGGAGGCGTTCATTCCCAAATTGCCATCAGCTGGGAACCTAGCATTCAGAAACACCTAAGTTTATGGGGGATATCTCAATCAAACCACCACATTCCACCCCTGGCCCCATAAACTGATAACGTACATAATGTAAAATGTAATGTATTCAGTCCAACTTTAAAAGTCCCCCTAGTTTTTATCAATCTCCATGATGTTCAAACATCCCCAAAATCCAAGGTCTTTTAACTGAGACATAATAACAAAAAATCCCTCCCAAGCACATAAGGGCACAGAATAAAGACTCATACTGCAAAAGATGACATTGGGTATAACAAAGAAATATTCAACCAATATAAGATTTAAAACAACCAAGGCAAACATTAAACTCTGTAGCTCCAAGTCCAACAACTAGTCAGTGACAAGTCTCCAAGCCTAATAATTCTAACCAGCAACAAGTCTCTGGCATTCCAAGTCCGCCCCTCCAGCCAGGCTACTCACAGTCCTGGGAAACTTCATCTGGGGCAGCAGCTCTCCTAGCAGCTGTCTTTTGGTCCCGGCATCTCCACTGCGTCTCCACTGCAAGACACAGTCCATCCTCACAGATACACTGGGTCTCCATGCGGGCATCCAGCAAACCTGCTTCACACTGCCCGGGCCATTTCCAAAACACAAGACCATGTTGCAAATTCAATGACCCTCCCTTTCCTGCATTTCTATACTCCATAATGCCAGGTGGGGTGCCAAGTTATTGATCCAAAGCGGACTTTGAAGAACAGGACACTCCTTCCGCATAAAGGACCCTTCAAAAGACTGCATTCTTTCTGTTGTCCTGTAACAGGTCAGCTGGCCCAATCTCAATGGTTGTAATCTCTCATATAACTATAGCTGAATAGACAGCAGTTTCAGTCAAAAGATTTCTTTCTTTTTTTCCTATGCCATATCCCTCTGCTCATAGTAGTCCATTTCTACACAATGCAACCCTGCACAGGTTCTCAAGACATGGGCATAACAGCAAGCCTCTCACATAAACTGCTTCTGGTCCAGTCCAGGCAAAGCTCTTTCTCACCCTCACAAGCCAAACCTCACCGTCCATAGTTCTTCCTGCATTCAGGTCCTTCAACTCTGACCAGAACCTTCCATCAGGCAGTACTTGCAGCACCGCAAGGCGTCTCTTAAACCAAGATTTCAAACTCATCCTCATTCTTGCTACATAGCAGTTCCAGAAGACCAAAGCCACAGTCAGGTGTCCAGCAGCAATGTTACCACTTCTCAGTATCAACTCTTCTGTTGCAGTCAGGTTTGCATTGCTGGCAGAAAACACCCAACCAAGAGCAACTTGTGGGGGGAAAAGGTTTATTTTAGCTTGCACGCTCAAGGGGAAGCTTCATGATGGTAGGTGAAAACAATGACACACAGAGGGTGGACATCACCTCCTGGCCAACATCAGATGGACAACAGGAACAGGAGAGTGTGCCAAATACTGGCAAGAGGAAGCTGGTTATAACACCCATAAGCCTGCCCATAATAATACACTGCCTCCAGGAGGGTTTAATTCCCAAATTGCCATTAGCTGGGGACATGGCATTCAGAACATTTAAGTTTGTTGGGGACCCATGAATTAAACCACCACAACAGCTATCTAAATCATTTTTAGGACTGGAGAGATTGCTTAGAGGTTAAGGTGCTTGCCTCTGAAGTCTAAAGACCTGGGTTTGATTCCCCAGTGCCACATTAGCCAGATGCACAAGGTGGCACATGCGTCTGGAGTTCTTTTGCAGTGGCTGGGGGCTCTGGCCTGCCCATTCTCTCTGTCTGTCTGTCTCTCTCATAAATAAATATATTATTCTCACTTCAAGGAAACACACATCAGTTTTTCATTGGCAGATAGTGGATGTTGTGATGGCTTCCTCTAAAGCTATTAAATTTCTGTTGACCCTCTCACATGATCTTCTCCTGTCCCCTTGTGGCCACAGGTGGACATTTGAGAGCCAGCTGCCTGGGGCAGAGCTGCTTGGCACAAAACAGAGCAAGTGGAGATGACAGCTGTTTTCCCATCTGGTCTGTGTAAGACTCAATCTAGACAATGACATGATGAAGAGATGGCAATTATTTGATGAATTTACAATTAGTCTATTATTCTACAAAGACATAAATGCCTTGAAAATGACCTTTGTCATTCACAAAAGGAAATCTGAGGGGATTGCACCCCCTGCTGGTAAATTTTCTCATGATCAGAATTTAATTAATATCAGAGCACATAAAAAAGGAGTATGGTTAATAGGGGACAGTCATTAAAGAACGTGATTCCTCCCAGCACCTCTGCAGAGCTTTGCTTCAGCCTCCACTAATATTTGGCCTTGCATACTGTTAAGTTGAAGGCTTTTTCTCCCTCCTTTCTTTCCTGTTAAGAATAAAGCCACATGATGCCCTGTGGCACCTGTGCATGTGTCCTTCCATTCTTTAAAAGAGAAACCAGTGCTATCATTTCTCATCCTTCATCTATGCTGTCTTATTTCCCCATTATTGCCCCCCCCCAGGAAGCTCTTTTACTTAAAAAAAAAAAAAAAACTTCCAGACAGGCCTGGTGGGGCACACCTTTAATCCCAGCACTTGGGAGGCCAAGGTAGGAGGATCTCCATGAGTTCGAGGCCACCCTGAGACTCCATAGTGAATTCCAGGTCAGCCTGGACCAGAGTGAGACACTACCTCGAAAAAAAACAAAAAATACTTCCATACTACCGTGGAAATATCTGGCCTAGATATTAGAACAGATTTCCTTACTCAACAAGGGGAGGGAATATGAATGTAAATATATTGTTTGCAGTTTCTGAAATACAACAATGCCACATCTTGATTTGCTTATTTTTACTTATTTATGAGAGAGAGAGAGAGGCAGAGAGAGAGAGAATGGGCATACTAGGATCTCCAGCCATTGCAAACAAACTCCAGATGCATGTGCCACCTTGTGCATCTGGTTTACGTGGATACTGGGGAATTGAACATGGGGCCCAAAGCTTTGAAGGCAAGTGCCTTAACCATTAAGCCATCTCTGCAGCCCCCACATTTTGTTTTAATAGACCAAATCCCATGGAAAACCTGAGGCTAACTTGGTTTGTTGAAGTGGCAAGCATCCCCGCCTCTCCGGTCACCCCTCCTCCTCTAGCGTCACCGGGGCTGACTGTGGACTCCAGGGCTGGCGCTCCCTCTCCTGTCTTCCATGAGCATGCCCCCCTATGTTTTTCTCATCTTTTCTCTCTGCTACTTGACCCACTAGATTTTTGAGCATTTGCAGTAGCTCCAGTCTTCCGCCTCAAATAACGGAAAAATAAGTAACATAAGTAAGTAATAATATACCCTGAGTGTAGAAAGGTCAAATAGTCCTCTCTTTCCAGATATGTAGAATTACTTGAGGGGAGGACATATATTATGTAAAAGTTAAGTAAAAACTAGACCATGTTGGCATAGAGCCTCTCACACACAACCCAGTCTGCTTACTTGAAAATGGGTGCTTCGGAGAGTTTGGTATATTGCAGCAAATCCACTATCTGCTATTGGGAGGAGTCGCCACTATTGAACTACTTTTGGCCATGCTGACTTAGTAGTATTCATTTATATATTAAATAATAGACATTTGTGATGCTCTTTCCCTTGTACTATAGCAAAGCTGAGAAATCACATCAAATGACTTTTCTAGGTCATCCAGAACATGGCTCTGCTCTTCAGAAGAAACACGAGGAAAATACTTGTACTGGACAGCATTCAGAGCTATTAAACCAGGTCAGGATACATCTGAACTCATAGCTGAATCCCCGTTTGTCTCTGAAGAGTTAAAATACCAGCCAATCTTATTCAGAATACATTTCTTGGTTTCTGTTTTATTTTGTGTTTGTTGTTCAAGGACAACTTGAGTAAAGTTTTATTTTTCACTCATTTTACCAGGGTTCTGTGTGCAGAGGATCAAATTGCTAATTAACAGTATTTATCTACACAGGCAATCCTCAGGGCCTTAGTTATTAATGACTTGTCATCAACTTAGACAGTGGGATGGAGAACTGAAAGGCAACATGAAAATATGAAATCCTGCCCCTCAAAATTGTGTCTGTGGCAGTGGCTGGGCTGTGGACGCTCACTATCAAAGGGACGGCTGGAAGTGAACCTGCCTTCCTACCTGTCAGGAAGCTAGCATGGGTCAAACGGAGTGTCTTTAGCATCTCTAGAGAATCCATGACATGGGGCAGGGAGCAGAGGCCCAGTTCAAGGTCTGATTGCTCCTTAGCGAAGGTAAACCATGCACGTATGCAGAGCGTTCATTGTTATGTCTGTACTCACCATAAAAGCCAGCTTTAGCTCGGAGCAATACCGTATGGCCTCTGGCTGCCACAAACATGCTGTAGTCTTCAGTTCCCGGCCCCATTGCAAAGGGGTCCTGCAAAACTAAATGAACATGTAACACCCATGATGTTTTTGGTGAGGACCGTGACCTCCTCTCCTACAACATGGATGCTGGCAGCTTCCCCGGGCCTGACTGTTGCAGAAGGAAGGACAGGTGGAAGAGCTGTGTCATGCAAACAAAACAGACACTCTGCCGATGGAAATGGTAGGTTTACAAAAGCAGAAATGTGTATTTTAAAAGCATCTCCTCTGGGTCCAGCCCGGAGGTTTAATTAGGAGAATCTGGATGGGAGTGAAGCACACATGCAGGAGCCAGCAACTCCGGCTCCGCTCTTGGAGTCGCGCCTTGACTGCGGCATTTCTTCTTGTCACTCTGGAGGGGTTTTAAGTACCTGTCCTCATATGGTCATCTCTTCTCATGCACTGTATTGAGCCACCAACCTCAAATTATCTCTGATTCAGAGAATGATTCATTTTAAATGGGGTAAGTTGTCAATGCTTTTACTCCTCCTAAGGAACAAAGAAAAGTGCAATTGCACTTAATGCTACCTCTGTTCCCGTTTTTCCAGCTTGCCTAGTACATCCACCTAAGCAACACTTGAGTTTAAGTTTCTTCAGTGATAAGAAAACTAAATAAAAATTTTCTTTGTTTAGTTGTTATAATAATTTTTATTGACAGTTTATATATGTATATATATGTATGTATCTTGTATTTTGATCATATTCTTCTCCCCCCACTCTCCCCTACCCTCCCCCATACTTCTTCCACTGAGGCTCATCCTCCCTCCAACCAACCCCTCTACTATTTTAGCTCCTTTCCTTCTTTCTTTCTTTCTTTCTTTCTTTCTTTCTTTCTTTCTTTCTTTCTTTCTTTCTTTCTTTCTTCTGCCTTCCTTGTGTTGAGTTGTTTTAAATGGTGTTTCTTCCATAAGGAAGTTTATAATCAACCTAGGATGTCTTTTCATCCGAGATAGGAAGTACAAAGGAAAGTCTCCTTCCCCCAACATACTCAATGGTTGCATTATAATACTATAACTAGATAAATATTAACTTAAAAATTAAGCAAAGAGCATTGGATATTAACAAAAAGAAATATGCATGGACAAAAAAGATATGAAACACTTTAGTTCTTTTGATTCTATAAATATAGAAGAGACTTTTTAAACTATCGAATCATCAGAGGCTCAGTCTGGATGCGGGCTCTCAGTCTGGGCGTGCATGAGGCAGGCACTCTCCCGCACCACACAGGAAGTGTGAGGTTGTAGCGCTTTCCTGAGAGAAGTTTGTTCTCCTGTAATCGGGGCTTAAAAGGCAACAACAGTGGCTTGGTTCTAGAATCCCACTGTTGAGAATCTATAGCAGAACTGGCTAACTTCCTCCTCATATCTATTCTCTTTTTAACTTTAGGCACTTAAGCTGCCAAATTTTACCTTATTTCCCAGAGTAAACACCATATGTCCCAGATGCACTTTCAGCCAGACATAACCCCAAGTTCAACTTCATTGGATGCAACTGGAAATATTACTTGTAACTTCCAAAGGATGTCATTAAAAGGCAACCAAAGTAAGTCTTTTTCTTTCATTTTGTAATGCTTGAAATGCAAATGAATACTTGGACTATATCTTGTTGATAAAAGATAAATCCGGGCGTGGTGGTGCATGCCTTTAATCCCAACACTCAGGAGGCAGAGGTAGGAGGATTGCTGTGAGTTTGAGGCCAGCCTGAGACGATATAGTGAATTCCAGGTCAGCCTGGGCTAGAGCAAGACCCTACCTCGAAAAAACAAAACAAAACAAAAAACAGGAAAAAAAAAAGATAAATAACCCTTACCTTACCAATGCCAGGTCAAACAATGAGAATGGCTTGGGTCTCAGACAACTGTGTGGTCATAGTGTCACATATGACATCATGGGTTACCTAGTCCAGAATCCCATGCCACAAGGACATAAGCACCTACCATTACTCCACAGCAGTTTGGCTTCTCTGGTTCACAGAGAAACACACCCCAAAAGTTGATTCACTAAATTTCATTTTCATCTTCATATTATGTCCATGTGATGCAAAATGCTTTCAATACAATCATAAAATCATCAAAAGCAGGGTTTGAAGGCTAATAATCGGAATGAAAAATATTTATGACGTAGGCCATCTAGAGGAACAAAATATAAACATGTACTCATTTTAACAATGAAAATGTCCTGGTACTTATTTATACCCATCTGTCACAGAAGCAGATATAGACATATGGTCCTATGGCTGGTCTGTGGCTTTTCAATTGCTACCTTGAGGATGGGGATAATTTGTTATGCAGCAACATGGAACCAGTATATTTTCTATTTGTCTCATCTTCTTTTCTCCTTTTTATATACTCTTTTAAACAGATTTTAAAATTTATTTACCCTATTAGTTTGGAAACCTTTTCTTTCCTACTCCTTCAATGGTCACTCACTAGATAGTTAATAGCATGTCAATTTCTGCAATTGATACAAAGGACTTCAAGGAAACATTTTTAACTCCACTTTCAACTTATGTGTTGTCAATCAATTGTATCATTATTATATTGTATCATAATTATTACTATTACATTCCGTGACTTAAGTCATGTCATTCACCCTTGCGTCTCCTCTCCCCTGTGGAATTATTTATATTCTGATTGAACTGCACCATCTGTAACTGTGTTCATGGAGGCCTGCTTATAGGACACTCTTTTATCTGTCTTCATTTTTAAAAGTGAGGACATTCGTTTTATTTCCATTATCAGTGTTTGGAAGTTGGCCATGCTTCTCTTCATGTTGATCCTTAGAAGAGAAGTCATCCTTATTTCTTTCCTCGTTATTCTGGACATAGGTCTTCAGTATGTCTAAGTGTGCATTTGGTCTTTCATTTTTATCTTCAATGAGATTTGTTAGAAGTGTTGAACATGTTGGTTCCACCTATCTCAATTTTTAAAATCATCAGCTATTACCACATCAAATATTGGATGCCACTCATTCTCTCACTTCTCCTGAATCTCCAAAATAACAAATGTTGAACATCTATCTCTAGTCTCTCACTGGTGTTTTCCTTATTCCTCACCAAATTACATGGCAGATTATTTTGTGGAGGGTATAATTTTATTGTATTTATTTCTACAACGTTGTTTGTTTCATATTCAACTTTGCTGTCTCTGTTACTTTGCTGTTCTAGTAAGACTATATGTATGTGTGTATATACATATTTAAATATTACATGTAATCATTTATTTGAATGACAGCAAGTATGAGCATTGCAGGGCCTCTTACCACTGCAAACCTCAGACATGTGTGCATGCACCACTTTGTGTATCTGGACTTATTTGGGTGGTTGGGGAATTGAACCCCAGGTCAGCAGGCTGATCAAGCAAGCACCTTTAACCACTAAGCAACCTCTCCAGCCCATGGTATATTTTTGCATATTTTTTTTAGTTTAAACATGGTACCCATAAGCTGTGTGGGCAACTCTCACCTAGGAAGCTTCCTTGTGTCTGTTTCTGTTTCTGTTTTTTTCTTCTTGCTGTTGCTAGCTTTTTTTTTTTTTTTTTTGCAGTGATCATTCACCTGAAAAATATCTGCAGACATAATGCAAAATGAAAGACAGAGATCCTCTGTTTCTGGGGTGAGTTTGCTCATTCCAGCTATGGAGGCCTCAAGGTGGGGGCCGGAATGACCAGGAATTGGGCTGGTGCTTGAGGCTGAGAGCCCCTTTGCCATTGGGGGTACAGACCCAGGAGAGGAACTTGCTTCTGGCAGATGCAGCTGCTCTCCCTTGTGCAGGGTGAAGAAGTCTGTCAGTGTTTCTATCTGCCCGCAAGCAGTGAAAATAGTTTCCTGTAGTTTGAAGATTAAACGGTCTGTCTGGCTTGCCCATGAGACCATCTATATAAAAGTTCAAATTGTTCATAATTATAAATACCCTCAGGGCAAAGCAATTGATATGTCTTCTCATTCTTCCATTTCTCCCTTGTAATTTCCTACTTGTTATTTCTTTACTGTTTTTAAAGGTATGTCTTAAAACATTTTTCCTGCATTTGTAGGAAAGTTTGGCTAAATAACGTAGTCTATCACCTCAAGAGATTATAAGACACTTAGCCTAGCCATCTACCTGTCACCCATCTACTTACCTTCTCTCATTCTCTCTCTTTCTTAATGTATATATATATATATATATATATATATAGTTTATGTAGTTTCTTCTTGGAGGGCAGAATAAATATATCCTGGTGTTGTCGGGTTATTCTTGGAGTGTCGCTTTTCCCTGCAGAGCTCTAAAAAGACTGGTTCCTTTTTTACCCTAAGGAATTCCTTTAGTGATGGCTACATTTATTTTACTGGCGTATTAATTAAGAAACTCCATAAATTTTCCCCTTTTCCCTCTTATCATTCATGTTCCATGAGAAAAAAATCTGCAGGAAGTCAAAACTAAAATCAGCCAGACTGCTGCCCAGTACTGACTGTATGCAGAGGTGGGCACCTTGTCCTGACGACTTGAAGCATTGGTGTTTGGGGGGATGCTACGGCCGCAGTAAGCACGGCAGCTGGGTGGAAACTCTGGGACAGAGAACTAAACATCCTAAAGTTGATCACAGAAATTAGAGTACATGCTGGGTGTGGTGGCACACTCCTTTAATCCCAGCCCTTCGGAGGCAGAGAGAGGAGGAGCACCGTGAGTTCATCCAGCCTGGGCCACCTCATGACTCATGGGTCAGCCTGCGTTAGAGTGAGACTCCACTTGAAAAAGAAACAAAAAAGTAAGTTTATTTTATTTTTTTAAACAATTTTTTAAAATTTTTTTATTTATTTATTTTAGAGCGACAGACAGAGAAAGACAGATAGAGGGAGAGAGAGAGAGAATGGGCGCGCCAGGGCTTCCAGCCTCTGCAAACGAACTCCAGACGCGTGCGCCCCCTTGTGCATCTGGCTAACGTGGGACCTGGGGAACCGAGCCTCGAACCGGGGTCCTTAGGCTTCACAGGCAAGCGCTTAACCGCTAAGCCTGTTAGTAGCAGAGGCCAGTAAGTTAAAAAGGAGACATAAAGGGTAGAGAAAGGAAGGGAGGAGGATACTTAATAGGTTGATATTGTATATATGTAATTACAATGATTGTAATGGGGAGGTATTATGATGGAGAAGGAATTTCAAATGGGGAAGTGTGGGGGTAGGGAGGGAGGGAATTACCATGGGATATATTTTATAATCATGGAAAATGTTAATAAAAATTTAAAAAAAATAAAAGTAAGTTTAGATTTCTACAGAACAATAACAGAAACAACCCTAACATTAAGGAAACCCACTGGGCGTAGTGGCAGGTCTGGGAGACTAAAGTAGGAGAGTCGTCCTGAGTTAGCCAAGGCCAGCCGGGGCTACACAGCACGTTCAAGATAAGCCTGGGACTCTGGTTCAAAGACACCTTAATTGATTAAAATAAAAGGTAGCTTAGGGATGGAGGAATGACTTAGTGGCTAAGAAAAAAAATGAGAAAAAAAATCTGCATACAGTACTGACTGTATGCAGAGTTAGGCACTGCAAAGCCAAAGGACCCAGGCTGGATTCCCCAGGACCCACGTAAGGCAGATGCACAAGGTGGTGCACACATCTGGAGTTTGTTTGCAGTGGCTGAAGGCCCTGTTGTGCCCTTTCTCTTTCTCTTTCTCCTTCTCCTTCTTCTCCTTCTCTCTCTCCCTCTGTCTCTCCCTCTTTCTGTCTGTCAAGTAAGTAAAAAAAAATAAAATATTTTTTAAAAAGATAACAGGTCACTTTGAAAACTTACCAAGGCTCTTACAGATGCTTGGACCCCACAGCCATTAACTTTAGTATCAATGTCTTTATAAGTCACAGGTAATCTTCTACCACTTCCTAAAGGCTACTCCATGAGATCTACAGGTCTTGCCTGTGATCTGAAGTTCTACCATGTCAGTTAACATGACGGATCACTGCGAGGGTGTCACAGCGGTCATTAGCTTTGTAGGCGGTAGTTACGAGCTGCACATCCTAAACACCTTCACTGTATAACCCACTGCCCTTGAGCAGTGGGAAAGTCATTAACAATTAACAAGTCACATGACCATTCACTTCAGACTAGTGTCTGTACAGTTCAACAATTCTACATTTCTGACAACTTGACACGCATTCTATCTGAAAATCATGAACTGATGGCTCTTAACCATCTGAATTACTCTGAAGTCAGTAGTGGACAGTTTTTAGGAATATCTTGTTTATTAGTTTTTAAGCTAGCGTACAAAGTAATACATTTCATTCTGGGATTTTCTTGTGTGTGTGTGTGTGTGTGTGTGTGTGTGTGTGTGTGTGTGAGATTATATCTTGTTCTTATTCACGCCCCTCCCTAGTACCCTCCCCATGGCACTGCCCCTCTCTCGCTGCCCCCTGTGCTACAGATAACCCTCTGTCTGTCTGCTTACATGTCTCAGTCACTCCATTGCTGTTTTTCTTTCCACCTTTTCTCTCCCTGATGACTCCTCTCCTCCCATAAATCCCTTTCTACTTTCATGACCCCCAATAGATTCAGGAGTTTTATTAAAGCTTCTTGGATTTCTAGCTGCCTGGCTGGAGGAGGTGTCACTGGCAGCAGATCTGAATTCCAGCCGTACATGTGCAAAGTGCCTGGGGTTCCCGGCGTGCACTTGCGTGTGCCGGTGGTCCCACTAGGGAACTTCCCCTGGATCTATGAGCTTCAAGTAAATTCCCTTCCTCTCATAACTGTGCCTGGTTTGGAAGTTCATCCCAGCAGTCTGAAGCTGTCTATTACAATGACCTACACACACAGTTAAAGGCATCCCATATGAAAGAGAAAGGCGTTTGTCTTTCTGAGTCTGGCATATTTCCTATCATAATGACCTTGGTGTCTTTCATTTTCCTGCAAATGTAATAAATTCATTCTATTTTATAGCTGAGTAAAATCCCACTGAACATATATTCCACATTTTCTTGATCTATGCATCTGTTCATGGGCATCTAGGCTGGTTCCATTTCTTTACTACTATGAACAGTGCAGTAATAAACCTGAATATGCAATTATCTATGTGGTATGTTGACTTAGCATCCTTCAGGTATATGCCCGGAAGTGGAATAGCTGGGTCAGGTGATAGATCTACATTGATTTATTCATTTGAGGAACCTCCACACTGACTTCCATATTGGCTACACCAATTTACTACTACTACTCCCACCAACAATGAAAAAGCGTTCACGGCAGACAGCTTGTCAAGACTGCTGGGACAAGTAAGTAACGCACCTCAGAGTCCAGCTGCTTCTGCCCAATGAGCTTGGTTGACTCCCTGACTCCTCAGCACCCTCTCCTGCCTCCTGTTCCACTTTAGTATGCCCTTTCCTTTATGCACACTTTTATGAGAAAAATTAAGATTAGGGCTGGGTCTTCATCTGATGCCATTTTAATAGCTGTTCTTTTGTGTGGTCCTTTAACATACTCCTTCTGGCACATGAATTTCCCAGACTCATTAATGCCAACCTTCAGTCTTGTTAGTGGGCTGTGAACCCACTTGGACACTAACATCCTCATGGTCCTTCAGCAAGGCCCAATCATACTGGGCAGAAGGAGGCATTAATGCTGGGGAGATTCTGGCTGTTCTCTTCAGAGACTCTTAAATTGCTTAATTCCACTCAAAGATTTGTCTAACCCAGCAACACTAAATGGGCATCCATTTGCTGCAATAAACAACACTAATACTTCCAGTAAAATTGGTGCTCCCCTGTGACATGACTTACACTGTGTGTGTGTGTGTGTGTGTGTGTGTGTGTGTGTGTGTGTGTGTGTGTTAGTGTATGTAGGGTGTACCCATGTGTATGTATGCTTGTGGTAGCCAGAGGACAACCTCAAGTGTTGCTCCTAGGGTTTCATCCACTTTCTTGAGACAGGGTCTTTTATGGGTCTCGAGCTCAGCAAGTAGGCTAGATCGGCTGTGATCTGACAGGTAGACCCAGAGATCTGCCTGACTCCATCTCCCCAGCCCTAGGACTGCAAGCGCATGCCATCACACCCAGCATGTTACGTGACTGATCTGAGGATTAAACTCGAGGTTTTTGTGCTTACAAGGCAAGCTCTTTACTAACTGAGCTGTCTCCTCAAACCAAGACGTGACTTCTTTGGTTGGTTGGTTGGTTGTTTTCAAGGTCTCACTCTAGCCCAGGCTAAGCTGGAACTCACTTTGTAGCTCCACACTGGCCTTGAAGTCATAGTGTTCCTCCTATGTTAGCCTGCTGAGGGCTGGGACTAAAGATGTGGACCACCATGCCAGCTTTCTCGAACATGACTTTGTGTGTGTGTGTGTGTGTGTGTGTGTGTGTGTATGTATGTTTCAAGGTAGGGTCTCCTCAGTGCTGGGATTAAAGGCGTGCATCACCACTCCCAGCTTTGAACATGATTTGTTATACATGAATTCCACAACTGTACCTTGTACAGTTGAAGTTAATGTTAGAAAGTTCCAGATACTAAGAATATCATCCTTCCATGAAATGTTACTTTAGAAATGCCAAATACTCCTTAAACAAAGTAAGAGCATGGGACATTGGAAAATACTTCTGGACAGGAAGACTTCCTATGTACCCCACAGATGATTCCCATGACAAAATGACATTGGAAAAGCTGGTACAGAATTTGCCTCTAAGCCAGGCATGATGGCACACACCTATAAACCCACACTCAAGAGATAGAGGTAGGAGGATCAGGAGTTCAAGGCCAACCTTGACTACATAGTGAGTTTGAGGCCAACCTGAGCCACATGGGAACTTGTGGCAAAAAAAAAAAAAAAAAGCCTGTAATCAGAAGATATAAATGACACCACATCTTCTCTGAAAACCTAATGAAGCAATCTGAATTGATAATTGATTAATCAAAATTTTCTTATAGCTCTAGTTTCCTCTCAGGCAACCAAGGTAACTTTGCATTATAGCCAACATTACTCTCTCTATTATATAAATAACAAAGGAATTGGTTTTTTTTTTGTTTGTTTGTTTTTAAAAGACACATGAAGTAGCCAGGCGTGGTGGCACACACCTTTAATCCCAGCACTCGGGAGGCAGAGGTAGGAGGATCACCGTGAGTTCAAGGCCACCCTGAGACTACAGAGTTAATTCCAGGTCAGCCTGGACCAGAGTGAGACCTTACCTCAAGAAAAAAAAAAAAAAAAAAGACACATGAAGAGCCAGGTGTGGTGGTGCACATCTTTAATCCCAGCAAAGGTAGCAGGTTGCAATGAGTTTGAAGCCACCCTGAGACTACAGAGTGAATTCCAGGTCAGCCTGAGCTAGAGTGAGACCCTACCTAAAAAAAAAAAAAAAAAAAAAAGCACCATGAATATCTAAACCAGGCACTGCTAGATTCTGGGCCATATTTTCATTGCCTTAGATTCATGATCAAAGCTCTTGGTGTTGAGAGCTATCACGAGAACTAAAAGAATTTTGTTTGTGAAAATAGCGTGTTCTGTCTTTGGCCAGCACACCCTGGGTGTTAATCACCACTGTACAGCGGTGGGCACGTAAGACAGCTCAGCTCATCCTTCAGCAGGGGGAGCGGCCCTGGGTAGGAGGTCAGGATTCAAGTGCTCTCGTTGGCGTCAGCCCTCCCTACGTGGCAAGAGTGCAAACGCGGAAGCTTAGGCTGCGGCTTCCAGTCAAGATGGCCTCGGCCTAACCACGCAGCACCTTCCGGGCAAGGAAAGATGGGCGCAGGTCTGGAGGAGAGAATCAGGCCATCGCACCTCATCAGGGCCCCAGCTGAAACCACGAGTAACTGGGGAAATGAGCAAGAGTGCTGCTTTCTTGGTGAACCTGGTACCAGCACAAGGGTGAAGGAGATAGACACAGAGAACACTCAACTCCTACCAAGCCAGAGATCCAGAGACACAGGCTCCCAAGACCTCATCACTGAAGTAAACCTAAAATGAACCCAGCATAGCTCAGGGAAAGTCGTGGAAGAGGGGGAGGAAAGACTGTTAGAGCCACACATTGGGGCATTATGCACAGAAACATTGCCTCCCCCATAACTGATGGCTAACCTCACGATGCGCGACCCACAATCCCCAATGAGGAGGGTCCCTGCAGAGGGGGAGGAGAGGAGGAGGCTAACGATGGTCCCAACATGGCTGTTTACACACCGTGGACATAACTAATAATAATAAATACATAAATAGAAATATCCAGGGAAAAAACGTGGATGTCATAGATTATTGACCTATCGTATGACTCTGCCTGTTTTTGTCCAAGAAGCGAGGCTCAGAAGTTAAAATAAAACATAAAATCTGCCCTTGCCATTTAGAAGCTGGCCAGGTACTCACAGCTGCTCCAATGCTGCAGCTAAATCCTGCATAACCACAGAACTCCAACCAGGAGCAGCACTAATCTGTCCCAGGAGGAAAGGACACCAAGCAAGGCTCTTTCAAAACGTTGGCTAAACACAGAAACAATCAAATAACAACAATTAAAAGAAAAAAAAAAAAATAGCTAGGTCAGCATGTTACATACAAAGTACCAAACACTGTTTGGGGCTGAAATGAGTGACTGCTGTTTCTCTCCAACATTAGATAAGATCTATTGAGATAATTATAAAACCCTTCTCTCTCCCCATTTCTTTTCTAAGTTCATCCAAACTAGAACAAAATTCTACTTCCTCTGGCTTGCCCCATATCAGTGCTCCCTCAGAATCTTGTCTCTTTCCGACACCTGCTTATGGGATCCTTCAGTTCCCGGTGGTGTGAGCTCTCTCCTGATGCAAGAAATAGTGAACGTAGTCCTGACAGTCTTTTGTTGAAACACAATGATGTTTATGGCATTTTATTTGCCAATTAAATAATTTGAATTTTTTTATAAAACTGTTCACTTCATGACCAACATACCCCAGAAAACAGTCAAAATTTTAGATAGAGATACATAAAAATAAGTGTTTAATAGATTCGTGGTAGGGCACTGCTGAAGACAGTGCTCTTGGATAAGGCTAATGTTTGGTGTCAAGTTTACAGGCTCATAGTTTCATAGTTAATATTTTTTTAATCATGGATTGAGTCTCCCCACTCCCCCCCCCCACACACACACACACAAGATTAAAGGGAGCCAGTGTCGTCTGGTCTCAATAGCACTTCTGAGAAACGTCTGTCATTCTCCAGTCCTTCTGTCCTTGCTTGGAAATCTTGCATAAGAGGAAGTCTAACTTCTCTTATAGCCCAAACACAGGGACCTGGTTCCTAGTAAGAAGGAATTCTTTCACATGGTTGTTTTAAGGGGTCAGGAAAAAGGGTTCAGAAAAAATAAAGGACTTCTGTTATCAGTTTGGGGGAAAGGATGCTTGCTATTCAGAGAATTCGCAAGTGAGCCATCTTGGCCTTTCCTCAGTAGCTGGCACAGGATAATCAAATGGAGGGTTAAATCTGAGATGTTTCCAGTCTTATGAAGGTAATTTGTATGAGAAACAGTTTTAATTTCACTTGACATAAGTTCTTCTGTGCCTGAAAAACATTTACTTTCCTTGAGGGGATTAATAAAGAAAGCTCTAGCTACAAAGCTATTTATAGGATATTAAGTATTGTTAACACCTATACACAAACCCAAACTTCTAATGAGAAACAGGGAGGTGGCAGGAACCTGGGATGGCACCTCACTGCTGAAAGCTAAGTGACTTAGAATCTGAAGTCATTTTTGTGGTATCACAGCCATAGGAAGGTTGGTAGAACTTCAAGTAATCATTGCTCTGTCATGGTGAATGGTACCAAGAATTATGACTCACATAATAAAGGCACCATTTCACTGCCACTAATCACATTTTCAGGTTTTCAAAAGAAATCCTGACTTCTTATTTAAATGAGAATAAAAGGCTTTGACATTATATTGGATTTTTTTTTAACCTCCAGAGGTACTTTTAAAGCTTTATTCTATTTGCTTAGCTTTATGAAAAGAACAGTTTATAATTATAAACAAGTAAGTTAAATATGTATCTTTCAACAGACAAAGCCATATATGAAATGAAAAGAACAAGCTATTGAGGCAAAAATAGGCCTTATAATCTTGTTTCTCACTGTCTGCCTCTGAAGCCTAAAACTTATTAAGACATCTGGTTGCCATTAACAAGATGTTTCACAAAAGGGTCACCCCTGCTTCCATGGGTAGAGCAATTTTCATGGCTTACAATTCCACTGAAGTAGGAAAAATTAATAGGTATGTCATTAATGCACATATCATTTTACTTAAATATGTTCAAAAACATGAAATTATAGTTCAGGAGGAGAACTTTTTACTCAAAAGAAATTTTATCTTTTAATCATTACACTAGCTCCTTCCTGTGGTGGGCTTCTATGATCCTTGTGAGCCTATAATGAGATAGGTGGATGTCTGGAGAATTTTCCAGAAGCCTGTGAGTGAAGCAGTAAATGAGAGACACTGTGTCCAACCAGGTAAAAGGTAAGAACTGACGTGAAAGTTATCCTCTGACCTCCACACATTCACCTGGGACTCACATGCCCAAGCACATACACACAATATTTTGCTAATTTTAAAAAGAAAACTAATATAACGAGATGACAACTCGAATACTCATACTTAAAAACTTAACAGAAGAAAAAACAAATTTATAGGATAAAGAGTATTTACAAATAGGAAGAATCAAATGACAAGAGGGAGATAAATAGCAAAACAGTAAATGAAAAAATTATTTAAAATAATTCAGAGAAAAATAAAACTGAAAAAAGACAAAAGGCATTCTGCACATGCATAACTTATGCCTTGGAAGAGTAAATTGAATATGTAGAAGTGAATAAATGTGTAATGTAAAAAAAAACAAAATAAATAAATGCAAGAATCTAATCTACAGATTAAAAAGGCATATAACATCTCAGGATCACTGACATTAAGTCATCAAACTAAGGTTCAACCCAGAAAATCTTTATGTCCAGGAAAAAGGATACTTTAGGCACTGAGGAAGTAAGGCCCCCGAAGGCTGGACACAATCTACAACACAGCCCAGCAATGCTAGAAAGAAGTCGAGCACACACGGGAACTCAGGAAAACAGCAAGCGGACCTCAGGCATGCATTCCTACAAGTTCTTTTGTAAGACAATGAGCAGAATGAATCTACAGCTACAACTAAGTCTGAATCAACTGCGAGCTTGTGATCATCAAACAGAAAGTTAATGTCATAACATGAGGATGTTAGAAACAATACTGCAAACAGAAATAGATGCTGAAAGAAAAAAGAAACAGGAAGCTACAATGCAAGCAAACGGATGGCTTCAGAGCTCATTAAATTATAATTTAAACACAAAGAATTAAAATACAGTCAATAATCAAGAGCTTTGTTTACAGTACCTTGGTTTATTTATACTTTGTAACCATGCATATATGTCAGATAATTATACAACAAGATGAACATTTACACAAGTAATGTTTGAAACTAAAAACAGCAAAGAGATGCTAACTGATTAATGACAAAGCCACACAGAGAAATGACCCCCAGAGGCTCTACATCTCACCATTTGAACTGCTTTACTGGAAATGGCCCTGTGGAAAAGAAAAAATAGAACTGCAAAGAACACAGCTTTGACATTTTCTAGCAATTATATCATGGTGGTAATGTTAGCAGACTTCTGTGTAACATGGAATGAAGTAGATGAGTGATGGCATAGCTATTTTTGACTTTTGATATATGGTAATGTTCAAAGAAGAAAAATTAAGGGATGGAAAGATGGCTCAGCAGTTATCGTACTTCCCCACAAAGCCTAATGACTGGGGTTCTATTCCCCAGTACCCACTTAAAGCCAGATGCACAAAGTGGCAATGCATCTGGAGTTCGTTTGCAGCCGCTAAAGGCCCTGGTGCACCCAATCTCTCCCTCCCTCTCTCTCTCCCTCCCTCTCTCTCTTTCTCTCTCTCTCTCTCTTGCTTCTCTGTATGTCTACTTGTAAATTAGTTAATTTTTGTAAAGTTTCTCTTTAAAGAATCAAAATTAAATATAGGAAAAATTTAGAGATGATTCTTAAAAGAACTTAACTGTAGAAGTGTTTGACAATTTCTCAGCTGACTTCTATCAAAATATGAATATGAAATATAAAAATATGCCATTTAAATTTATCCAGAGCACGGACTAAGAACATTTTCCTTTGTAAAAAAATCTATTTATTTATTTGAAGAACGTTTTCTAACTGCCCTTCATAAAACATAATGCTAACATGTTACAAAGGAAACACAACAAATGACAAAAAGCACAGGGTCGTTTATGCATCCAGAGAATCAAGTGACCATCCTGCCAGCTCTTGATCAAATTCCACACACGCTTACTTAGTGGGGAAGGGGATAGATGAGTTATTCCTTCAACTGGAGGAAAAATGTGCAGATATTGATGACATAGGGGCACTTACTGTTATGTGCATGTGTGTAAGATCCCCTTCTGTGTAAAAAGGGAGTGCCCAAGGACATGCCAAGTGGGATCCTTTTTCTAAGATTCAATGAATGTGCACATCACTGGGCACAAACTGGTCAGAAACGGTTTAGGAAACATCAAAGGCCCAAGAGATCTTGACTCTAAATTGCTCTCTGCAACTGAGAAAGAGGGTTCCTCCTCTAACATGCTGTTGGGAGGAACTTCAATCTGTTACCATAGGACAGATAGATAGAGGCTTGAGAGAGGCAACTAGAGTTGTCAAACAGATGGTGATTCAGGGAACCGTATGTAACACATGTGTCAGCTGATCTAGGCCCAAGACTAATTATTTATAGTCTGTGTCTAGTAGTGCTAGAAAATAATGCGGGCATATCCAGCACTTCTAGATTATATAATGATTTCTGTAAGTCAAAAAGAGAAACGTCAAAAAACTAATTTATTTGGGGCTTTTTAGATTTTTGTTTTATATATATTATAATGGGTTATACTCTTTCATCCCCTAGCCCTTGCTCCAGTTTCCATGGGGTCCTCCTCTGTGGGGTTATGACATTCACTATGGGGTCATGAGGCCTCAGTCAATCCCTGTGGAGTAGCCAGGGGACTGAGCATCAGGGCATTCCTACCCACTCTGTAGCTCTTACAATCTGTCCATCCCCTCTTCTGCAATGTTCCCTGGGCCATGGCAAGCTTGTTGGCAGTCTGATCTAGTGTTGAGTTCTCTGTAGCCTCTGGATTTCTTCTTTGGTGCATTTTGATTGATCACTGTGTCTGTCGCCATCACCGTTTTTAACAAATACAAATGCTAGCAATAGGAACTACCTGCCGCTCAGGAGGCTCTGGGAGCTGGTGAGCTGGGTGCAACGCAGCTCTCAGGACAGCGGGCTGGACAACACAGTGCCCGTCCAGCGTGAACTGTAGATACTGGACTACTGTGCCATGCGTAGAAGGCATTAACTAGCCGGGTGGCTAGCCATATGGATAATTATAAAAATATAATGTTGATCAAAAATGAGGGAGCAAATGGGATTTAAAACAATTCTATTTGAGCGGGGCGTGGTGGCGCTCACCTTTAATCCCAGCACTCGGGAAGCAGAGGTAGGAGGATCGCCGAGAGTTCGAGGCCACCCTGAGACTGTATAGTTAATTCCAGGTCAGCCTGAACCAGAGTGAGACCCTACCTTGAAAAAAAGCAAAACAAAACACACACACACACAAAAAAAAAAAAAAACAACAATGCTATTTGAATAAGTTTTTCAAAACACAAAACATGTGAGGCCCTGGGTTAGACCTAGCACCACTCATATTTTAAAAATATCTGCATTTGAGCCATATGCACATATATATTTATTTATTTAAATAAAATTGCCAAAGATCAATGTATGTATACATTTGTATACATATGTATACAAAGATGTATCCAAAATACATAAGAATAAGAGCAATGACAAATGGCATCAGAAATGAAGAAAGGAAAAATTTTAATTTTGGGAGACTTTCTCTTGTGAAGCCTATGCCCACAGTCTTGAATGTGCTCTCTATTTTCCCAAAGCACCTCTTTATTAAGCCCTGTGGCTAATGTATGTTAATATTTCTTCTTAATAAGCTACAATTCTGCTTAAAAACTAAAAACTAATGGGTGGAGGAGATGGCTCAGCAATTGAGTGCTTGCAGCTTATGTGTGAGAGCCCCTCCTCCCATAGACCAGAAAGCTGGATTTCCCAGAACCCATATAAAAGCTGGGTGTGGTCACACATATCTGAAACCCCAGTACACAGTGGCCAGAGATCGGAGAATCCCTTGGACGCACTGATCTGCAGCTGCCCTGGGTTGGAGGAGAGACCCTATCTCAAGGAAATGTGCGGCTAAGCAGTATGGGAAGGTAGCCAATCTCCTCTGGTCTCCACCTGCGTGCAGATGCATGTACACATGCATATGCCACACATCAGATATGCCACACCACACACATACTCTACACACATGCAAAACATTTAAAAATTAAGCCAGGCATGGTGGTGCACGCCTTTATTCCCAGCACTGGGGAGGCAGAGGTAGGAGGATTGCTGTGAGTTCAAAGCTAACCTGAGACAACATAGTGAATTTCAGGTCAGCCGAGGCTAGAGTGAAACCCTCCCTTGAAAAAACAAAAAAAAAATTAAAAATTAAAAAATTAAATAGCTACATATGGACTGATGGTGTGAAATAAATTGAGGAGCATGACTAACTCCATTCTGTACATGTGAGATCAAAATGATGAACAATCTGGAGGGGCTGGGGAGATTGCTCCGCAGTTAAAGGCACTTGTTGCCCAAGTGTGACCCACCAGTCCAGACGTAAGCTGCACACAAGTAGCGCAGGTGTCTGTAATATCCACTATGGCCATGGAAACAGGATTCAGGAGACCCGCAAGGCTTTCAGAGCAGCTATTCTAACATTCGCAACAGCAGCAGCAGCAGAGACCCTGTATCAAACATGGTGGAAGGTAGGAACCAACATGCCAAGATCGTCTTCTGGCATGCTCCCCCCCTACACACATGCACACACACACACATCAAAATAAATAAATGGTGTTGGAGAGATGGCTTAGTGGTTAAGCACTTGCCTGTGAAGCCTAAGGACCCCGATTTGAGGCTCAATTCCCTAGGACCCACATAAACCAGATACACAAGGTAGCGCATGCATCTGGAGTTTGTTTGCAGTGGCTGGTGGCCCTGATGTGTCCATTCTCTCTGTCTCTCTCTGTCTCTGTCTCTTTCTCTGTCTGTCACTCTCAAACAAATAAATAAGAATGAACAAAAAATATTTTAAAATAAATAAATACAATGAAAAGAAACAATCTTTACATTATTAGGGTTATAATTCAGCTTCTAAATTAATAAATTAGAAGCTGATGTGATTAAGGATATGGGCTTGCAAAAGCAAACAAAACTAAAACACATGAAAATATACCTTTTGAAATGAATGAGTCAGCAAGTGAAAAGTCCTCAGGCTCCACCTGAAAACTACTGATATGAGACACTGTCATCAAACATGGAGTACAAGTTGTGAATTAACATGGGGTTAGACCTTGTGTTGGAACAAGAATGTAAAATTGCACAGGACCAACACTTCAACTGACTAAGATGTTAAATAAAGCTAAAAGTGGACTCATGTAAAGAGGAAAACTTATGAACACTAGAGATGCCAATGAATGAATTTATGAGTGAATCAACTTCAGTGAAGTTCTTCAAAAAATGAGTGACACACACATGAAAAGCAATAATAATAAGAAGATTATGCCAAAATTAAACCCAAAATGCATCAGAATCGGTCTCTACAGCAACCGTCTCTGGATTCTGGCTTGTTTGCTTATTTGTTTATTTTAATACTTTATTTATTTATTTGGGAGAAAGAGAAAGAAATAGGCAGGGAGGGAGAGAGAGAGAAAATGGGTGCACCAGGGCCTCCAGCCACTGAAAATGAACTCCAGATGCATGCACCCCTATGTGCATTTGGCTTACTTGGATCCTGGGGAAGCAAACATGGGTCCTTTGGCTTTACAGGCATGCACCTTAAATGCTGAGCCATCTCCCCAGCCCTGCTTATTTATGGCAAAATGTACTTAACCTCACTATAATAAGTATATCCTTATTATTAGGTAAACATCACCCATCCACCTCGAGAAATTCATCTTACAAACCTATTAGACCTTAACTCTCCACCTACCCTCCCATGGCTCCTGACAACCTTCATTGCTGTCTCCAAGACTCTGCGTACTCCAGGAACCTCGTAAAAGTGGAATCACATGCTACTTGTCTTATGACGGGCTCATCTCACTTAACATCATGTCCACAAAGTTTCTCTGTGTGTTCCATGCCAGAATTCCCTTCCTTGCTCAAGGTAAGTGACATGTCCTGGCATGCCTGCACCAGGGGGCATTTTCCGCCTGTCCATCGAGGACCGCTGGTCTGCTCCCTCATTCGGCTGTTGTGTGTACGACCACTGTGAATGTTGGTCTGGTTTTCTTATTTTTAAATGGTAGTCTGGAGCTTGGAGCAGGTGCCTGAGGCAAATTCTCTCAAGGAACTAAAGTCCCACGCACTGGAAACAGCCCAAGAGAGCTGTGAATAAGTATGACAAAATGGTCCCAGCTGTTAAACCCAAGAAACACACACACATAGTTGTCTCCATATGTCTATATGTTCCAAATATTTCATAATTTAAAATGTAAAAAATAAATAAATAAAGATCAGCATGACATAAAATGTCCTGCACAAAGCCTTGGCAGTTGGGAAACCTCCCTCATCCCTTCATACCCAGACCTCCACAGCGCGGTCCATGAGACCTCGGGCTTCTGCCCTCTGTCATCTCTCACCACCTGTTCTGGTCACTCTCTTTTACCTGTGATCAGGTTTGCTTTTTACTTCTGAAATGGTTATGCTTTGGCCAGAACCAGCCATGAGTCAGCGTCTCTGAGGGTGGGTGAGACTGAGCTGCCAGCAGAGAAAACAGGGCATGGAACCGAAGCAGCAGCAATAGCTCGAGCCCCCAAGAGCCAGGCCATGGCTGTCTGTCTGGAAGCAACTCCCTAGGCTTTTTCTAGTTATGTTGTCTAAGCCCTAGTGCCAGACCCTAGGCACAAGTTCTTGGCCATGCACCTTGGGCTACGTGGTGGTTTTTCTAACCAAGATACGTAGTCACTACCAGCATGCCCATCCACACACACACACACACACACACACACACACACACACACACACACACCTACTGGAATAGACATAGGAACATTTTAATGGAACTGTTTAGACAAAGAAGAGATAAAAGGTCCACTGGAGATTTCATCACTTGCTGGAGAGAACGTTCTGGGCTTGAGTTTTCCTGCACGAGGGGAAGTTTCAAGGAAGGAAGCTTAAGGTACATGAAGAAGATTCTGCAACAAATAACCTCTCTCTCTCTCACCCTCCGGGGAGCGAGTGCCCTGGCTTCGTTTCCGTGCCTCCCTCAGGGATCTTACAGGACAGCCAGCAGGGTACACAGGATGAGCTCAGCTCGAACTCCACATGTTTCTGAGAGCCCAAAGCCCCAGGATCCTTGGTCTCCTATGAAGATAAGGAGCTATCACTGCATGGAAGGTTCTACAACAGAGCTGAGGAGAGTAGACGGGGAGAGCGGAGGGTTCGCGTCACACCAGATTCAAAACCACAGGGGTTCTGTCAGGTTGGCACACTCCCGTTCAATGTCGATGTGGAATTGGAGGGATGGAAATAGCAACAAGGTTCCCTTGGAGATGGAGAATCAGTGGGGTCCTGAGTGATCTCTGGAAGCATTTTTTTCCAGCACCTGGAGCCCACATTAATACTACTGGCTCAGCAGCCAGACGTCCTGGACTTGAAGGCCTGCAACATAACAGCTAAGTAACCTTGGGTGTGTGACCTTGGGAAAACCATTTAATTTCTTCAGGTCTCAGTTTATGAAACAGCAAATTATTCATAGTAATCGTATCTACCTTACAGGCTTGTGTGATGCCAAAAGGAATCACTATAGAGAGAGAGCTGATAGAGATAGATAGAGAGAGAGAGAGAAAGATAGATAGATAGATAGAGAGAGAGAGAGAGAGAGAGAGAGAGAGAGAATGTTTGGGAAGTCTCATAATGGGACCAGCTACTGTCTTAATTATATAAAGAGCAGTGCTTATGCTAAAGATACAGATAAGTTCTCTCGGCACTAAATTCAGATCTGCTGCAATATATATGCAAATATCATGCCTTCCCTGGAGAAAGAGATAAATTAACCACAGCCAGAAATGCTTCCCATCACAGATCTCTGCATACTCTATTATTTGATTGTTATTTTGCAGCAGTGAACTGCTTATCATCTTCCTGGTTTCCACATAGGCTCAGAAACCTCCAGAAGCTTAAGGGAACCATTATAAAACTTATCCCCACAAAGTTACTTAGCCCAGTTTTACTTCTTTCCTCACCAACATTCAGGATTACATAGCTGTTTGAAGACAGATGTTTTCCTAACACATCTGACTTTTTCTATCACCTGACTTGACAATTCCTTTGCATGTGTGTGTGGTGTGGCTTTCAAGGTAGGTTCTCACTCTAGCCCACGCTGAGCTGGAATTCATTTTGTAGTAGCAGGGTGGCCTTGAACTCATGGCGATCTTCCTACCTCTGCATCCCCAGTGCTGGGATGAAAGGTATGCAGCATCATGCCCAGCCTGGCTTGACAATTCTTCCTTCAGGAAACAATGTCACTCTTTTTATCCTGAATAAAAATGTTAGATAAATATGATGTTATATTCATCAGTAATTCATATTTTACAATAATGGTAAGTATAACAACATATGTCTATTACTTTTTAGCCATTGAAAATAAGATGATCTGATATCTTCCTACTGCTTTGGCCATGCTCAATAAAAAAATAGCTCTAGGGATGGAGAGATGTCTCAGTGGTTGAAGACATTTGGAAAAGCCTGACAGCCCGGGTTTGATTCTTTGGTAACCATAGAAAGCCAGGTGCACAAAGTGGCACATGTGTCTGGAGTTCGTTTGCAGTGGCAGGAGGCCCCAGGATGCCCAGTCTTTCTCAATGTCCTGAGACCAGACTTGACTACTGGCCAGATCCAAATGGTAGTGTCGTGGTCATTTAGAACTGGCCAGTAACCAAGTGCTTTGGCAATGGCCTGCATTAGCTGGGGACTTCACAGGCCTCCCTGACCAACAGCTCACTGTGGGGTAACTCAATTCTGACACTGGGACTTGCCAACAACAGCCTATTTTACACAGCGTATTAGTTACAATCCTTGTTGTTGTAAGAATACCTGACAAGAAGCAACTCAAGGGAGGAAAAGGGTGTTTTATTTTTGTTGGTTTGTTTTTTGGCTTACAGTTTGAGGGCATCCAGTCCTTCACGGAGGAGAAGGCAAGGCAGTGGGAGCTGGAGGGAGCTGGTCACATTGAGTCCACAGTCAGGAGGCAGAGGGGTGAATGCTGTCAGCTGGCTTGCTCCTATTTGTTCATCCCAGGGAATGGGGGCCTACCCATAGTTAGGGTGGGTCTTCGACTTTAATAAACCTAATCTAGAAACTTATAGAAATCCCCAGACATTTGTCTTCTAGGTGATCGTAGATCCTGTCAAATTGGCAGTCAATTAATCACAAATGTGATGAAAGATTTATGTCATTCTCAGTATATCATTTGTTTCCGTTATTTCATTTACTTGTTTGGGAGCACTTCATGTCACTGTCTAAAAGTATCTTATTTTTTTCTTTTTAGGTTGTTTGTTTGTTTGTTTGTTTCAAGATAGGGTCTCGCTCTAGCTCAGGCTGACCTGGAGTTCAGTATGTAGTCTCAGGGGGGCCTCGAATACATTGATCCTCCTACCTCTGGCTCCTGAATGCTGGGATTAAAGGCGTGCACCACCACACCCAGCTTATTTTTTTCTTTTTTTATTGTTGTTTTGGGGTTTTGTTTTTAAATCAGCCTCTCAGGTAGCCCAAGCTAACCTTGAACTCCTGATCCTCCTGTCTCCACTTCCCAAGTGCTGGGGTTTTAGACATGTACTACCGTACACATCTTTTTGTTCATTTCTCCATTCACTGGTTTACTGGAAAGATTGTACCGCTCCCTTGATGAAAACCGTCCTGTTGCTCCCTCAGAAGTTCTGTGAATCCCGGCATGCTGATGCAATCCAGTAAACTCAGCACTTGAGAGCTGAAACCAAATACTGCCACAAGTTCAAACCCAGCCTGGACTATACACAAAGACCTTTTTACAAGAAAGAAGACGAGGAGGAGGAGAACTAGGATGATGAGGCATAAAGAGGAACCAGAGCCATGAATAAAAGCTGACCTGGGGCTGGAGAGATGGCTTAGCGGTTAAGCGTTTGCCTGTCAGGACTAAGGACCCGGGTTTGAGGCTCGATTCCCCAAGACCCACGTTAGCCAGATGCACAAGGGGGCGCACGCGTCTGGAGTTCCTTTGCAGAGACTGGAGGCCCTGGTGCGCTCATTCTGTATCTGTCTATCTGCCTCTTGCTCTCTCTGCCTGTTGCTCTTAAATAAATAAATAAATAAATAAATAAATAAATAAATAAATAACAAAGAAAAGCTGCCCCTACGCAGAGGCTGTTCTCTGTGTGGTGAACGCTTTTGTGTGCTTAAAGCCAAGGAGCCGCAGCTCCAAGGTCACAGTCAGGGAAGTCTTCCCTGTGGTCTGCATGGCACCCTCCACAGGTTTTCTCTTTTGCCTCTTCCGACATTTCTCACCTATGTCTCAGTCAATGGCATCACCAGCTAGAATATTAGCTCTCCCACAGGCATGGCTGTGTCTGCACAACCTGACAGGACACCCAAGGTTTCACTTCCAGTAAAATGACATAGGAATTAGAGAAACCAACTACTATTGTTGCTGGATAATGTGTGAATGTGTGCACTAAAAAAAAAAAAAAAAAACAAGGCCAGGTGTGGTGGCACACACCTTTAATGCCAGCACTTGGGAGGCAGAGGTAGGAGGATCGCCATGAGTTCAAGGCCATCCTGAGACTACATAGTGAATTCCAGGTAGGCATGGGCCAGAGTGAGACCCTATCTCAAAAAACAAAAACCAAAACAAAAAACCCAAAGCTAGCAAATTTAGTGAAAATAAAAATACACACCCATTCTCTCTGTCCTCTCTTTCTCTCTCTCTCTCTGTCTCCTTGCAAATAAATTTAAAAACATAATAAATTAAAACCACTTGTGGGGCTTGGGAGCTAGCTCAACGGAAAAAGTGCTTGCCACGTTAGCATGGCCCCAGAACCCATACAAAAGCTGGACACTGTGGTGAGCCTCTGTAATCTGGGGGTGTCGGGTGGGAAAGGGAGCAGAGCCAGGAACAGCTTCTGGAAGCTTTGGGCCAGCTAGTCTGGCAAAGGCACTGATGAACAACAAGGGATTCTGCCTCAAAGTGAAAGGTGAGGACTGGCAGTGAGGCCCCCTGGCCTCCATACACGTGCACGCACGAACATACGCTCACACACACTCCAAAAAATGTCGCTTGCTAAACCCATCCTATATTCATATCGCACATGAGTTAGAAATGATGATCTCAAAAATACCCTTTAAAACAGAATAAAGTATACAAGTTACATGTTATGTGACAAGTAACACAAGATACAGTCTTGCGAATATTTCTTGTTTTCTGTTAATGAGGTGAGATTCAAAGTTGAATTGTGACAGCCCAGCGTCCGTGCCTTGCTTTCATTTACTGACTTGCTTCTACTTACTGACGTGTGGCAGTGAATTTACATCTGCCTTTCTAATCATCCCGAACTTGGACATAGTTACACTGAGGAAGACAGCCAGGGGCAGAATGAACTGCAGATCATATATACACTTCTTTGTTTTAGAGGAACAAAATTAGTGCTGGGAAAATTCCTTGTGGAATACCCCTAATTAAAAATAAGTGAATTAAAGTCAAGAATATGAAGCAAATAAGTTTTGCAATAATGTTATTACTTACATTAAAATATTTTTAAATTAGAAATACTATGTAATTTAATAACCAAATAATGTCTGTTTGTTTATTCATTAGTGTTAGCTCTAGTTAATATTAGCTATTGAGTTGAAGTAGTATTACTCAATATAACACTAATAAAATTGAAACTAGAGTGAAAGATTTGGAAGACCGTCAGTGGATTTTCAATTATGTAGAGTGCAGGTCATGCTGTTGTCAAGATAATAAAAGAACTGGCGTGAGCCTGCCTCTGGGGGGTGGGTGATTGCTGACTGTTGTTATGTCCGGGCTTGCTTTAGTGAGTGGCAGGATGTTGCCAGGTGTGGTGGTCAGCTTCCTTTCACTATGACGACTTCAAGGCTGGGTAGATGGCTGAGTGGTTAAAGATGCTGCCTTGCAAAGTCTGCTAGCTTGGCTGTGATTCCCCAGCACCCACACGAAGCTCGTGTGCAAAGTGTCGTGTGCGAGTGAAGCTTGTTTGCAGCACGAGGCTGTGACATGCCCAGGCACTCCTTCCTCTCCCCCCTACTCTCTGCTCACAAATAAATAAACAAGCAAACAAATTAAGCAAAAAAAATTTTATTTTGGCTCATGGTTTCAGAGATTTTAGTCCATAGACATCTGGCTGTGTTTCTTTGGGCCAAGCTTGGTGGGAATATATGGTAGAAAAAAGCTGCTTGCCTCATGGGAGGAAAAGGAGAGAGAGCGCGCGAGCCACCAAAGACCCACCCCCAGGAGCTTGCTCCCTCCAGCTCCCTCTCACTTCACACGATTCCCGATTCCCGTCACCTTCCAATAGTCCACCGCTGCTGACGTGGGAATCAAGCTATCAACGCATGAGCTGCCGGGGACATTTCAGATGCAAATCGTAACAAAGGGGTGTATTCTATTATACTGAAGAGGCTGTATATTTCTCAGGAAATTACTTTCTGGGATCTTTGAGATTTTGGATGAACATGTTCAGTGAAATGTTTCAATGATGTACTCCTTGATTTCCTTCCAAAACATGTGTGCTTTAATATGTTAGGGGTGCATATGGCACTATCAGTTTTGGGTGTGCCCGTGGGACTCCAGCTCTCATGTAAATGCCATCTGTCCTTTATGTCCAGTGTTCAAGTCCTGGCTTGGCCCCTAAGCAGCTACGGTGCCTCTGAAAGCGACCAAGCCTCTCGGATTCACTGTTGCATCTGAAAAGTAGCTGAAGCAGTACTTACCGTACAGTATTGTTGCAGAAGAAAAACAAAACAAATGAACACATGTAAGGTCTAGGACACAACATGGTATACAGTAGGTGCAGCATAAAAGTGAACTGTGACTCTCACACCACTGGATATGTGCCCAGCCTGAGGCACCATGCTTGTGCTGTCTGAGATGCCAGGAAATGGCCGCGCAGCTGCAGTGGGCATTGGTCGCATTTCCTCTTTCTACAGGAGCCTGATGGCCACTGAGCCCACATTGCAGATAGGTTCTCATCGCTGGCAGAAAGCACGGGAGCAAGAGCAGCTGGGGGGCGGGGGTTATTTTGGCTTACAGACTGGAGGGGAAGCTGTATGACGGCAGAGGAAAATGATACATGAGCCGAGGGTGGACATCACCTCCTGGCCAACATCAGATGGACAACATTAGCAGGAGAGCATGCCAAACACTGGCATGGGGAAATTGGCTATAATGGCCATAAGCCCAACCCCAACAGTACACTGTGTCCAGGAGGCATTAATTCCCCATTAATTCCATCAGCTGGGAACCTCATTCATTCAGAAGTTTATTGGGAACACCTGAGTCAAACCACCACAGGCCGTTAGCCTTACAGTGGCTCTCTGATTAAATGCTTTTTCCTCAGCCCACAACCTCTTGTCCAGGCAAAGAAGCACAGAGTCACTACCCTCCCTCCCCAAAGATAAGAGCTATGAGGCCTGGAGGGCACTGACCACAGGAACAGGTCATGATTTTGCAGACGGAGTCACTTCAGAGGGTCTCTGCGGCTTTTAAGAGCTTGGCTCCTTCAGTGTGAAGATGTGCAGAACAATGGAGGCCGAGCTCACCAGGCGAGGTGTCGCTCTCTCCGGAGTTTGTGAAAGATGTTCTCACAAAAGGAAGACACAGAAATTAATGGAACATCCCTTAGGGAAAAGCGAAGGTCTTAACCCTGCCACTTGCACAGTGGGTGTTCTGGAAGCATTTGACCTTAGCAGCATTTGACCTTGGGCTGGTTGGAAACTGAACATTGAGACAGTCACGTGTGAGGACGCAAACTTCTGGGACACAGCTGCTGAGAGTCAAGCGTTGTAGCAGCTGTAAAATCTAAATGGGAACCGGCACATTAATATTAATTCCCAGTAAGTGTTCCGGTGGACGAGGCAGCTCTGTTGATGGCAAACATCTATCTGTTGTTAATTATTGGGTTTTTGTGAGTTTTTTTGTTTGTTTGGTTGGTTGGTTGGTTGATTGGTATTTTTTGGTTTTTCAGGTAGGGTCTCACTCTAGCCCAGCCTGACTTGGAATTCAGTACCTAGTCTCAGGGTGGCCTCGAACTTTTGGCAACCCTCCTAGCTCTGCCTCCCCAGTGCTGGGATTAAAGGCGTGTGCCACCACACCCAGCTGTTCTTTTTTGTTGTTGTTTGTTTGCTTTTAATTTCTAGATGTAGGACAATCAAAAACAAAATTTAACTGCCTACTTTTCAATTAGAGTCAGTTCAGTGTTTATCTGCAATTCCTTTTGGATGTCTCACCTGTTCAGGGCCAAATTAAAAGTAAAAATGAATTCTGAATGACGTTTGGTTTCAAGGTAGAGAGTGAAATCAGGTAACAGCTTTTCCACTAACAATCATCCAATTTTGCAGAATCTGAAGAATCAAGAGCACTTTTAGCTCCAACAGAGCCCCATACCCTATTTACCCATCTGCCCACATCCCACATTCCCACGATCCCTCCTAGTAGGATGAATATGGGAGCTCAGATTATGAAAGACTTTGTGATTTCTGCTGCAATGTCTCTCTCCCTTCCTCCCGCCCCCTTCCTCTCTCCAGGGTTAGAAGTACCCAAGTGGACAAGGGGCAGTGCATGTGGCAAGGAAGTGAAACTGAGGTCATTATCTCACAGCCAGGGGAGACTGGACCTCCTGCGTGCTGCATGTGAGTGTGCCTGGCAGCCGCTCCCCATGGTCAGAGAAGCCTTCAAATGCCCCAGCCCCCCACACAGTGTGGGCTTCGGCAGGATAAGCTGCCTGGGCCACGGCCATTCTGCCAAGCCGCTCGAAGTTTGCTAGTTGCAGAGAAATTGTCCCTTGGCCAGTGCTGAGGAGTTAAGCTGCGGTGCGCGCTGGGAGCTGCCCACCACGTAGCATCGATAACTCTTCCCTCACTTCTGCACCACACCGATCCAGTGTAGTGACCGGTGTGGCTGGACTTACAGCTAGCTTCCTCTCTACTCTCTCGGTGCCCTCTGCCCTCTGTTCCCTGTGCCGAGCGGTCTGGTGCCTCTGCTGGCTCACCTCCCTGTAACCGTGCTCGCTCGAGCCAAGTGTGGGGGTGCATCTGTGCAGTCCCAGCACTTGGGGCAGGGGAGGGGGCAGGAAGATAAGGAGTTCAAGGTCTTCCTTGGTTACATAGCACATTCAAGGTCAACCTGGAGTACATGAAACCTTGGCTCAAACAGTTGATAAATAAGAAAATAAATAAGCATATACAGAGAGCATGATAGTAGAAAGGAGAACAGGAGCGAGAAGTAAGAGATCTAAAGGGAGGAGGAGGTAGAAATAAAAGGGTGTCGTTGAATGCATGTGCTATCAAAGCAGAAGCAAGGACTATTCGGTTGGGTGGCAGCATGAAGCAGCCCAGCAAAGGGAAGAAGGACAATGGAAGGAAGAAAGCAATGGGGGGCGAAAATAGAAATAAACATAACAAAAGAGAGATTGAAAATTAGAACTAACCCAGATATCCACCAGTGACTGAGTGGGTATGGACTGTGGTATACCCATGCAATGAAATATAACTCATGGGTTAAAGCGATATACTACTGATGCATGTAACAACTGTGAGTCTGCGGCGCTGGAGAGATTGCTCTGCAGTGAAGGCGCTTGCCTGCAAAGCCTAAGGACATAGGTTCAAGTTCTCCAGTACTCATGTAAGCCGGATGCACAAGGTGGCGCATGCATCTGGAATTCATTGGCCCTGTCTCTCCCTGTCTCAGTCTTAAATAAATAAATTAAATAAATAAATAAAAGAATCCAGACTGCCCACCCCTCCCTCCCCCAAAAAAGTATGTGTGCTACATGACGACATTACACAGGAGTCTAGAAAGCGTAAGCTTGAGCGAAGGCCGGTCCGTGGGTGTGTAGAGACCACGTGGAGAGGCGCGTGGTCTGAGGAGAGGGGAAGAACACGAGCAGCTTCAGAGGTAACGGCAGCTCATTATCCTGATTGCAGGGGGAGTTTCATGTGTCAGAACTTGACGAATGGCACCTGCGAAAGTTGCTGATCCCAAGAGAGTATGGTTCTTGTTGGATTCAGACAAATTAGAGTCAGGAAGCAACAGGGAAGAGCGCTCGTGTCTAGCTGTCTGAGATCACCCTGCTGCTTTGGCTGCTCTGAATGCCCAGGAGAAAGTGCTTCCTGCGCACACGCTGCCGTGTGTCTCACGAGGATGCGGGCACACAGTGCCCGCCGTGTCCTTTCTTCAGGGCTGCAGTGTTCCCCACGAGTGCCCCCATGGAACCCCTGCCCAACAAAGACACCATCACTAACAAGCTGACTCCAACTCAGGCATGTGGTCTCCAAGAGCAGTGAGCTGTGTATCCAAGTAGCATACATAAATGTCTCCTTTTTGGTCTTTAAAAATGTCCCTTTGTCTCATTGTCCTTAAATCTGCCCATAGTTTAATACAGCATGCAATCAATGGTCTTCTGTTCCCAAATAAATTTCATTATTTAGAGAATAACCCTTTAATTATGTTTTAATTTGATATATATTTTAAATATAAGTTTATTCTCTGTCAGTTACACCACAAAAACATTAAAATAAAATTGTGTAGATCTCTGCTGTTATGTAGCTTACAGCAAGAGAGAATGAAAGAAAAGTGAATTTTATTAAACTGAACCATGTGAAACTGCTGTTTGCAGGCCAAAAAAATTAATAATAGATGAATTTCACTGCCTTATGACTCAACCTAACATATGTAAATGTTAGGCATGGTGGAAGTTGATAAGCAGCATGCCTACATTACAGGGTGTGCTACAATCGTAATCAAGGAAGGCCCCTTGAGGCAGTGACATGGCAAGAACTCAGAGGGAAAGGGAGTGGGCATGCGGATGTGGGAAGAGCAGAGGCCAGAAGGTAGGAGAAAAGAATGGGAAGAAGCCCATGTGGATGGAACATGACAGTAATTTCTTAAAAGATATTGAAAACCTCACAGAATAGCTGGCAAAACTGGGGAGTTATACTCTGAGGAAGGCACAGGAGGACGGAGATCTAAGTCCACAGAGGGTGTCAGGCCTACGAGGGCCCCACCGTCCTGGGAGCACATGTGAGTTTGTCCAGTTGCTCTGAATCCCGGCCGCAGATTCCTACGCCACCACCATCGGCAGCAGAGTAGCCCTGTGAGCTCATGTCTGGGGCACAGTTCCCTCCTGCGGACAGAGCTACTGCCTGCCCTGGCTGAGAAAGAGCCAGGGATCCTCACTACCGGAATCCAGCCCAAGGTATGTCCAGCTCCTAAATGGCACACGGAATCTGCCCTGGCCTAGTATGGAAACAACCAAGGGAGATTTACTGTACCCTCTTATTAGTTACTTTCTCATTGCTGTGAACAAATGCCTGTCCAGAAGCAACTCAAGGAAGACAAGGGTTTGTTTTGGCTTGTAGTCGAGGTAGGAAGCTCCATGGCAGGGAAGATATGGTGGCAGGAGAATGAAAAAGAGCTAGTCACACCATAGTCAGGAAGCAGAGGATAAACAGGAAGTGTGGCTGAGCTATTTAAAAAGAAAACCTCTGGGCTGGAGAGATGGCTTAGCGGTTAAGCGCTTGCCTGTGAAGCCTAAGGATCCCGGTTCAAGGCTCGATTCCCCAGGACCCACGTTAGCCAGATGCACAAGGGGCCGCATGCATCTGGAGTTAGTTTGCAGTGGCTAGAAGCCCTGGCGCGCCCACTCTCCTCTCTCTCTCTCTCTCTCTCTTCCTCTTTCTCTCTCAAAAAAAATTAAAAAAAGAAAGAAAGAAAACCTCAAGGCCTTCCCCCACAAAGATTCACTTCCTCCAGAAAGGCTCCATAACCTTCCCAAACAGTGTTACCACCTGGGGGACCATTGTATCTGACACATGAGCCTATGGAGGACACTCAAACCACAACACCATCTCACCAACAGCAGTGTGAAGGAAGCAATCCTGTCTTCCCTTCCCTGAGTACCACCAACAGTACCCACTGGTGATGGTTTTAAGATGGAGCGGACAAATCATCCATCGCACTTCAGCCCAGCCTCAGCTGAAGCCACAGAGGAATTAGGGAAATGAGCAAGAGTGCTGCTCCTTGGTGAACCTGATACCAGCACAAGGGTGAAGGAGAGAGACGCTGACAGCTACTAAAGCACAGATCCAGAGGCTCCTAAGAGCCCATCACTGAAGTAGACTTAAAACGCACCCAACGTGGCTCAGGGAATTTCACAGAAGAGGGGAGCGGAAAGACTGTTAGAGCCACAAGCTGGGACATTATGCACAGAGACACTGCCTCTCCCCCATAACTGACTGCTGCCCCCATAATGCACGACCCACAATTCCCATGGGGATGACCTGCATCCCCATTGAGGAGGGTCCTTTAGGAAAAGGGGCAGGGAGGAGGGAAAGGATGGTACCAATATGTGTTGTTTACATACTAAGCATGTCCATAACTAATGAAAATAAATTTAAAAAAAAAGATACAGTGGAACAAGTCAGAGACTTGGACATTCCATAAAACAACTCTTTGAAAACAGTCTATTATGTTTGACAATATAGATTACTACTCAAACCCTGAGGAAATGAAGCACTGACTCTCTGAGTCAGAAGATGAATAACAGATTCCGATGACTGCAAACCTGAATGAGCCTCGGACCCCATTCCTAGGAATTCAAGAGCCACTTTCTGAGGGGCAGATCTCCTCTGCAGCCCCTGGCCAGGCAACCCTTTCCCAGAGAAGCAAACATCTGAGACTGAGAAATATTGGACACTGAGAGCAATTTTCAAATGAGCTACTCCCTAGTTCCTAGTGGCTCACAAGGATAGCTATTCCCAGGAAGTAAGAGGGAAGAGGGTCCTGGAGAGCTACATTAAGTAGGGACCTAGGGAGGGCTGGGGACATTACTCGGTTGCTAGGGTGCTTACCTATCAGGTAGGACACCCTGTGGTCCATCCTCAAAACCAGGCATGGTGGCACATGGACTGTAAAGTCAGTACTCAGGAGGTAGAGGAAGGATCAGCAGAAGCTCAAGGTCAGCCCTGGCTACACAACAGGTTCAAGGTCATCCTGGACTACATGAGGGGATATCTTATATTTAAAAAAAAAAAACCAGTTTAGAACTAGGGTAGGCTTTCTGGATGGAAGTCCAGAGCTCCTACTGGCTATCTTGAAATCCTTACTAATTGGCTAAAGCCCAGTGGGAACATGGGCAAGAACTATTTAGATGTGTCCCATCTGCTTCTCCTCCTGGCCTCTGGGTCATTTTCTCCATCTCCTGTCACCCCAGGGCTCGGGGCCACCTGCAGCCCTGACTGAAGGGATCACTGAGCCCTGAGCTCATATTCCCAGGACATTCTGCTCTGTCCTTGCAAGGAGCCAGTGCAGAATTAGCAACACTAAAGAGCAGATTTAAAAAAACAAACGAACAAAACACATCAGGTTGGGGAGATGGCTCAGTGAGGTCAAATGCCTGTCACACAAGCATGATGGCCTGAGTTCAGATTCCCCAGCACCCATGTGAAAGCTGGGTGCAGTAGTGAGTGTCTACAAACCGGAGCCTACCTGCGGGAAGATGGGAGGCCAGGACACAGGTATCCTAGAGGCTCATGGGCCAGCCTGGTGTTGGCAGCAGTAAACCACAAAGACATCCTGCTTTCAGGAAGGTGGAAGGAAAGGATCGACAGTCAGGTCATCCTCTGATCTCCACACTCATGCTGTGGCAAGCGCAAGTTAGTTGTAAAGAAAACCATGTCTGCTTTGAGTGAGAGAGAGATAAGAGGGGAATGTAGGTTACTGTGATCAAAACATACCATATATGTTTGTTTTGTGTGTATAAAATTGTCAGAAATAAAAATCTAAACAATGACTTACCACAACCACTCAAGAAAGGGCACAGGAGGGAAAAACTCTGGCTATTTTTTCTTTTTGTCTGGGCTGGGCCTCCTTATGTAGCCCAAGCTGACCTTGAACTCAGTACTTTGCCCAGGCCACCCTCAAATGTGAAAACTGGCTCACCCTTGCCTTTGGCACCAAGGATTTAAAAGCATCTTTGTCCTGCCATTGGTTTTGCATGAACTAAACAAGACAAGGAAGCGCTCACAATGGGGTCGGGGCGGTGGCTGTGGGTCAGTGAGTACCTCATCAGCACGAGGACTAGACTTAGGATGTGTGGCACCCCCATAGACGCCTGGCAGGAGTTGTGGCTGCCCGCGATGCCAGCGCTCAGGAGGCAGAGGCAAGGGTCCTCAGGGCAAGCTGCTGGCTAGACGACTGAATCAGCGAGCTCTGGGTTTTACTGGGAGACACTGTCCCAGTAAGAGAAAATGGAGAAAAGGAGAGCAAGAACACCCCAGGTCAACCGCTAGCCTGCACACAGACAGACACAGACCCGTGCACAGGCTCCTGCAGATGCATGTACCGGTGCGCGTGTGCACACACATGCACACACGCACACACAGTTTTAAAAAGCAATCACAGCTGGTCCGAAATTGAATGTTCACAGTCAGTTACAGATTGAACTCCTTGTTCTACGCTTTCCCCCTTCTCACTACTGCACTTGGCGAGTCTAAAAGGAAAAAAACAAAAAAGCAATCATGATAGACCATGTCCTGTGATGGAAAGTAGGAAGTTTTTAGATAAGATAAAGTCAGAATATCTTAAAAAGGGATATTTGACCTGAATCCTGAATCTAAAATGATATCTAGGCTGATGTCTGAAGGATCTGGAGGGAGAAGGATTGCAGGCAAGGGACACGGCTCCGGGGTACAGAGCCTCGCTCACAGTGGCTTACAGGACGTGTGCAGGGGACAGGTTCACAGAACACAGCCCCAGCCCACTTGGAGCTGAACAACTGACTCCTCTCTGGGCCTTAAGCAAGGAACTCACTCGCCACGTTTCATGCTTGCCAGCCGCTAATGAGTATGTCCTCTACTTGGTCCATGGGAGAGTATTGCTGAGCTGTTGGGCTTTAGCTGGGACCCCAATTTATTGCCGTGGGCTGATCCTATGTGCTGTTTCTATCATCTCCAGCTTGCCCTCAAACACCACTTGCAATAAATGCATTCATTCAGGGCTGGAGAGATGGCTTAGCGGTTAAGCACTTGCCTGTGAAGCCTAAGGACCCCGGTTCGAGGCTCAATTCCCCAGGACCCATGTTAGCCAGAAGCACAAGGGGGCGCACACGTCTGGAGTTCGTTTGCAGTGGCTGGAGGCCCTGGCGTGTCCATTCTCTCTCTCTTTCTCTCTGCCTCTCTCTCTCTCTCTCTCTCTCTCTCTCTCTCTCTCTCTGTCGCTCTCAAATAAATAAGAATAAACAAAACATTTTTAAAAATTAAAAATAAAAATAAAAATAAATAAATGCATTAATTCCACAAATCTTGCCACAGTACCTCTTAGGTTAAAAGGAGGAATAAAACCTGCCACATTCTCTGGACTCCAGCAGTGGGTGAAAAACGCTTCGCTTTCAGGACGGGATGGCTACTAAGAAAGGAACAAAAGTTCTGTGCGAGGCTCCGTGGAGCAGCGTCCCTTTTAGTCATGGTTTAGTGGAAGGAAGAGTTGTGGGCCAAGAATCACTCGAGACTAGCCTCAAAAGGTCTTAGAGATACTCAAAAGGTCAGTATCTTATCACATTTTCCAAATTCTTTTTTAGCTAATTAGAAGCTCAACAAAGCATTTTTAAAAATTAGGTTCTACAGGGCTGGAGAGATGGCTTAGCCATTAAGGCACTTGCCTGCAAAACTAAAGGACCTGGACTTCCGGTTAAGATGGCGGCGTAGGTACCACGCCAAAGCAGCCTAGGGGGGAAAAAGACCAAAAAAACTCAGCAAAATACACACTTTTACTAAAAAGTGAGGTGTATAGGAAATTGAGGCGGCAGCGGAGAAGTAGAAGAGTTCCAGAGCATCCAGAGCCTGCACAGGCGGGAACAGCGGCTCCGGGGCGGCTCGGCCACCCGCCGCAGCCGCGGCGCGGCAGAAAGCCGCCGGACTCTCGGCTCGAGCCGCAGGACAAGCCAGGTGCGGGATTTTCCCCTCACACTGCGCTCTCCACAACTCGGGAAACGTGAGGGGAGAGCGGCAGCGAGCAACGGAGGGAAGAGCAGACCGCGAGGTAGAAGCACACGTGGAGCAGCGATACAACCAGAGCAGCCGTGGCTCCCTCCCCTCCCCCACCACCTGAACCCAGCTCCAGCGAACACAGCAGCGGCCCGGGACCCGGCCACGCCAACTTGGGCTGACAGCAGGACCCAAGCAGGAGCAGAGTTCAGCAGCAACTTCAGCGGCTCCAGCACCGGTACCAGTGGCCCCAGCAGCAGCGGACCCAGGAGCGGCAGCGGCGGCAGGCGGCTTCGGGGTGAGCAGCGGCAGTGGACACGGCAGCGGCAGCTTCAGCAGTGGTGGTGGCTCCGGTGGTGGCAGCTACAACAGCAGCAGAGGCAGCAGCAGCGGCTCAGTTTGCCCCATAGGAAAAGCAAGTGCCCAGCTCCAGAAATCAGAACAGCAGCCCGACGACCCAGGCAGCAACTTGACTGAGACCACAATCACCCAAGGTAACTGGGATTGCACCAGGGAAGGGTCTCACTTGGTCACAAGCTGACTTGGATACCTCAACAGACCAGAAATCTAAACCTCTTTGTTGATAGAGGATCTGGTCATTATAATAACTACTCTTGCATACATACTCGGGGCTGTTTTTGATTGAATGTGTACAGTGTTTAGTTAAATTTTAGAATCTACCTGTATTTTATTCCACTCAGCCTGCTTAAATACTCCTATAGCAGGGAAACTCAACCCCTAAGAACATCTTTGTAGATACTCTGAGAGTCTTAAGAGCCACACCTAATACCTTAAGGTCCTACCCTGAAAATATATTACATCAAATCAATTGATACAGCTAAGAATACACAGCTAGCTAGAAAATCCAAGCATTAACTTAATCCAAGATGCAAAAATATATACATTATAACACAAGAAACACTAAAAAGCAAGATGATATAAATCCACCTAAAAGTATTAATGCATCAGAAATGTCCTCCAGTGAGAAAGAGTTAGAGGAAATGCCTGAGAAAGAGTTCAAAAGAATAATTATAAATATGTTCAAAGAGGTCAAAGAACACATGAAAACAATCAAAGAAGAAATCAAAGAGGAAATCAAAGGAATCAAAGAAGAGGCAGGACACCAATTTAATGAAATAAAGAAGGCAATACAAGACATAAATAGGGAAATAGAAATAATAAAGAAAAACCAGTCAGAATTACAAGCAATGAAGAACACAGTTAATGAAATAAAAAACTCTGTAGAAAATCTCACCAGTAGGATGGATGAGGGAGAGGACAGGATATCTAAGCTAGAAGATCAGGTGGCAGACCTAATGCAGTCCAACAAAGAGAAAGACAAACTTATAGAAAAGTATGAGTGGGATTTCAAGATATTCGGGACACTATGAAAAGATCCAATATTAGAATTCAGGGCATAGTAGAAGGAGAAGAACTCCACTCCAAAGGCATAGTAGGCATCTTCAACAAAATCATAGAGGAAAATTTTCCCCAAATTGGGAAAGAGGTGCCAATACAGATACAGGAAGCCTTTAGAACCCCAGCCAGACAAAACCCAGAAAGAAACTCTCCTCGCCACATTATACTCAAACTTCCAAACACACAAACCAAAGAAAAAATATTGAAAGCAGTTAGAGAGAAAAATCAAGTTACCTACAAAAGCAAGCCCATCAGGATTACAGCAGATTATTCAACACAAACTTTTAAAGCCAGAAGGGCTTGGAGTGATATATTCCAAGTTCTGAAAGATAACAACTGTCAATAAAGGTTACTTTATCCTGCAAAGTTATCCATCCAAATAGATGGAGAAATAAAGACATTCCATGACAAAAGCAGGTTAAAGGAGTATCTGAAGACAAAACCAGCTCTACAGAAAATACTTGATAGAATCCTCCATGCTGAACAAAAGGAAAAGCACACATATAAGGAACCTAGAAAAAACCAGCTATACTCAAATACCAGTTAACAGAAGAGAGCACAGGTAGAACAAGTAACACACACACACACACACAAATGGAAAACATAAATACACACCTTTCAATAATATCTCTTAATATCAACGGTCTCAATGCCCCAACGAAAAGACATAGATTTGCAGACTGGGTTAAAAAGCAGGATCCTACAATTTGTTGTCTCCAAGAAACTCACCTTTCTACAAAGGATAGACATTATCTTAGGGTGAAAGGTTGGAAGACGGTGTTTCAAGCAAATGGGCCTAGAAAACAAGCAGGGGTTGCTATCCTAATATCAGACAGGGTAGACTTTAGTCCGACGTTAGTCAAAAAAGATAAGGAAGGTCACTTTATATTGATTAAGGGCACACTCCAACAGGAGGACATTACAATCCTAAACATATATGCACCTAACATGGGGGCTCCCAAATTCATCAAACAAACACTATTAGAACTAAGGTCACAGATAACACCAAACACAGTGGTGGTGGGTGACTTTAACACCCCACTCTCATCAATTGACAGGTCATCCAGGGAAAGAATAAACAGAGAGGCATCTGGACTAAATGAGGTCATAGAAGGAATGGACCTAACAGATATATACAGGACATTTCATCCAAAGGCTGCAGAATATACATTCTTTTCAGCAGCACATGGAACATTCTCTAAAATAGACCATATATTAGGACACAAAGCAAATCTTAACAAATTCAGGAAAATTGAAATAATTCCTTGCATTCTATCTGACCACAATGGAATTAAACTACAAATCAGTAGCAAGAAAGGCTATAGAGCATACACAAAATCATGGAAACTAAACAATACACTACTAAATGATGAGTGGGTCAATGAAGAAATCAAAAAGGAAATCAAAAAATTTATAGAGTCAAATGATAATGAGAACACAACATACCAAAATCTCTGGGACACAATGAAGGCAGTTCTAAGAGGTAAATTTATAGCCTTAAGTGCCTATATTAAGAAATTAGAAAGGTCGCAAGTAAACGACCTAATGCTTCGCCTTAAAGCCTTGGAAAAAGAAGAACAAGGCAAACCAAAAAGTAGTAGACGGGAAGAAATAATAAAGATTAGGGCAGAAATTAATGAAATAGAAACAAAAAGAACAATCCAAAGAATTAATGAAACAAAGAGTTGGTTCTTTGAAAGGATAAACAAGATTGATAAACCCTTAGCAAATCTGACCAAAAGAAAGAGAGAAGAGACACAAATTAATAAAATCAGAGATGAACAAGGTAACATCACAACAGATTCCAGAGAAATTCAAAAAATTATAGGGACATACTATAAAAGCATATACTCCACAAAGTATGAAAATCTGAAAGAAATGGATGATTTCCTTGATCTATATGACCTACCTAAATTAAATCAAAATGAGATTAATCACTTCAATAGACCTATAACAAACATGGAGATCCGAGCAGTTATCAATAATCTCCCAACTAAAAAAAGCCCAGGCCCGGATGGATTCACTGCTGAATTTTACCAGACTTTTAAGGAAGAGCTAACACCATTGCTTCTTAAGCTTTTCCAGGAAATAGAAAAAGAAGGAATCCTACCAAACTCCTTCTATGAGGCCAGCATCACCCTGATACCAAAACCAGGCAAAGATAGAACAAAAAAAGAAAATTACAGACCAATCTCCCTCATGAACATAGATGCAAAAATTCTCAACAAAATATTGGCAAACAGAATACAAGAGTATATCAAAAAGATCATTCACCCTGACCAAGTAGGCTTTATCCCAGAGATGCAGGGATGGTTCAACATACGCAAATCTATAGATGTAATACATTACATAAATGGGTTGAAGGACAAAAATCACATGATCATCTCATTAGATGCAGAGAAAGCATTTGACAAAATCCAACATCCCTTCATGATAAAAGTCCTACAGAGACTGGGAATAGAAGGAACATATCTCAATATAATAAAGGCTATTTATGACAAGCCTACAGCCAACATTTTACTAAATGGGGAAAAACTGGAAGCTTTTCCACTAAAATCAGGAACAAGACAAGGGTGTCCACTGTCTCCACTTCTATTTAATATAGTTTTGGAAGTCTTAGCCATAGCAATAAGGCAAGAGACACACATAAAAGGGATACAAATTGGAAAGGAAGAAATCAAGTTATCATTATTTGCAGATGACATGATTCTATACATAAAGGACCCTAAAGACTCTACTAGCAAGCTGTTAGAGCTGATCAAAACCTACAGCAATGTAGCAGGATACAAAATAAATACACAGAAATCAGTAGCCTTCGTATATGCTAACAACAAACACACAGAGGATGAAATCAGAGAATCACTCCCATTCACAATTGCATCAAAAAAAATAAAATACCTTGGAATAAACCTAACCAAGGAAGTAAAGAATCTATACAATGAGAACTTTAAAACACTCAAGCGAGAAATTGCAGAAGACACTAGAAAGTGGAGAAACATCCCTTGTTCCTGGCTTGGAAGAATCAATATCATGAAAATGGCAATCTTACCTAAAGCAATCTACACATTTAATGCAATCCCTATCAAAATTCCAAAGGCTTTCTTCATGGAAATAGAAAAAACAATCCAAAATTCATTTGGAATCACAAAAAACCTCGAATATCTAAAATAATACTGAGCAACAAAAAAGAGGCTGGTGGTATCACCATACCTGATTTTAACCTATACTACAGAGCCATAGTAACAAAAACAGCATGGTACTGGCACAAAAACAGACATGTAGATCAGTGGAACAGAATAGAGGACCCAGATGTAAGCCCAAGTAGCTATAGCCACCTGATATTCGATAAAAATGCCAAAAATACTCATTGGAGAAGAGACAGCCTCTTCAGCAAATGGTGTTTTGTAAACTGGATAAATATCTGCAGAAGGATGAAAATAGATTCTTCTCTCTCGCCATGCACAAGAATTAAGTCCAAATGGATTAAAGACCTTAACATCAGACCGGAAACTTTGAAACTGCTAGAGGAAAAAGTAGGGGAAACCCTTCAACATATTGGTCTTGGCAAAGACTTTCTGAATACAACCCCAATTGCTCAGGCAATAAAACCACAGATTAACCACTGGGACCTAATGAAATTACAAAGATTTTGCACCGCAAAGGACACAGTGAAAAAAGCAAAGAGGCAACCTACAGAATGGGAAAAAATCTTTGCCAGCTATATATCTGATAGAGGATTAATATCTAGGATATACAAAGAACTCAAAAAGTTAACCAATAAGGAATCAAACAAGCCAATCAAAAAAATGGGCTAAGGAGCTAAATAGAGAGTTCTCAAAGGAAGAAATACGAATGGCATATAAGCACCTAAAAAAATGTTCTACGTCACTAGTCATCAGGGAAATGCAGATTAAAACTACATTGAGATTCCATCTCACTCCTGTCAGATTGGCCACCATCATGAAAACAAATGATCATAAATGTTGGCGGGGATGTGGAAAAAAAGGAACCCTTCTTCACTGCTGGTGGGAATGCAATCTGGTCCAGCCATTGTGGAAAACAGTGTGGAGGTTCCTAAAGCAGCTAGAGATTGATCTACCATATGACCCAGCTATAGCACTCCTAGGCATATATCCAAAGGACTCATCTCATTTCCTTAGAAGTACATGCTCAACCATGTTTATTGCTGCTCAATTTATAATAGCTGGGAAATGGAACCAGCCTAGATGTCCCTCAACAGATGAGTGGATAATGAAGATGTGGTACATTTATACAATGGAGTTCTACTCAGCGGTAAAGAAAAATGAAGTTATGAAATTTGCAGAAAAATGGATGGACCTGGAAAGTATTATACTAAGTCAGGTAACCCAGGCCCAGAAAGCCAAGCGCCACATGTTCTCTCTCATATGGGGATCCTAGCTACAGATGACTGGGCTTCTGTGTGAGAATGAAAATACTTAGTAGCAGAGGCCAGTAAGTTGAAAAGGAGACATAAAGGGTGGAGAAAGGAAGGGAGGAGGATACTTAATAGGTTGATATTGTATATATGTAATTACAATGATTGTAATGGGGAGGTAATATGATTGAGAATGGAATTTCAAATGGGAAAGTGTGGGGGTGGGGAGGGAGGGAATTACCATGGGATATATTTTATAATCATGGAAAATGTTAATAAAAATTAAAAAAAACAACAACGAAAAAAAAAACTAAAGGACCTCAGTTTGATTCACCAGATGCACAAGGTGGCACATGTGTCTGGAGTTCATTTGCAGTGGCTGGAGGCCCTAGCATACCCATTCTCTCTCTATTCCTCTCCCTCTTTCCCTCTCTCAAATGAATAAATAAAAATAAAATATTTTTTAAAAATTAAGTTCTAGGCCAGGCGTGGTGGCGCACGCCTTTAATCCCAGCACTCGGGGGGCAGAGGTAGGAGGATTGCCATGAGTTCAAGGCCACCCTGAGATGGCAGAGTTAATTCCAGGTCAGCCTGGACCAGAGTGAGACCCTACCTCAAAAAACAAAACAAAAAAAAAAAAAATTAAGTTCTACAGCTTGAGTTGCGGGCATACTGGCAGGCACCTTGAAGGTCACATAGTCGGGATGGAAGGGTGCGGGGAGGAGGGGATGAGAGGTTGGGGCATATACATACAAAACTGAACCCAAAATGAATGGATAGAAGACTAAAAGAACATTCAACAGGGGTGTGGGGGTGGGGTGGATCATCTGGTAGAAGGGCTCTGGCCTGTAACCCCCATCACCAGAAATTGGTCACTACCCACATTGAGCTGTGGGTGAGAGAGACCTAAAAGGTTCCCAAAACAGGACGCACTTCTGTCAAAGCACTGAGTACCTGCTTGAGATAAAAGGTAAGACCCTATTGCTGAAGACGTCACATGCTACCAACACAGAACCCTGAGAGATACAGCTGGAATCTGGAAGGAAGCCAATTCCCAGATAGTTAACCCCTAGAGTGCTGGAAAGTGCTTCACGAGTTGCTGGGGGAGAGTGCCTAACAACACTGTGAGCAAGCGGGGCGCACTGCTGCCCAAAGGCAACCAGCCTGACAAGACGTACACACCCGTGCAATGGTGGCACACAGCCTTGGTGGGCAAATAATGGCTTTCTGATTGGCTAAGAGATCCACTCCGTGGAAAGGAACCTAAGTGGAAAGGAACTGGAAACCAGCTCATAATCCTACAGAGATCAAGTTTATGGACTCCAACAACCAACTCCCACTAGTATTTGGCCAAAAGAGGGCCTACATCCATCAAAGTCTCCCTAAATTAACAATGTTTCTACCATTTAACCTATTCTGACCTCATTCTCCATTGCAGAATCTGTTTTTCTTTTACAGAACGTAGTGAGAACTGAGGATATTAGACAAACCCAGGTGAAGGCACAGAGAATTTGGGGAGATTAGCAAGAGTGCTGCTTCCATGGCGAGCCTGACAATCAGCACCAGGGTGAGGGAGACAGACCCTGAGGATACTCAACACATACCAAGGCAGAAATTCAAGGCTTCTAAGAGTTCATCACTGAAGTAGACTTAAAACACACCCACCACAGCTCAGGGAATTTTGTGGAAGAGCAGACATAAAGATCGTCAGAGCCGCAGGTTGAAAAGGCATATACAGAAGCATTGCCCCATACTTTGCATATCTTAGGCTGGAATTTGGATCACCCCCAGTAACAAACACCTCCTCTCGCCAGGTGGCTGGAGATCTAAATTACAAGCTTTAATAAACTCCTCAGTGTATTGGAAGACATCTGTGGTGGTTTGATTCCGGTGTCCCCCATAAACTTCGGTGTTCTGAATGCTAGATTCCTAGCTGATAGAAATTTGGGAATTACCATGTTTTGGAGGCAGTGTATTGTTGGAGGCGGGCTTATGGCCATTATAGCCAGTGTCTCCTGGCCAGTGTTTGGCACAGTCTCCTGTTCCTGCTGTCCACCTTATGTGGGCCAGGAGATGATGTCAAACTTCTGCTTATGCCATCATTTTCCCTGTCATCATGGAGCTTCCCCTTGAGTCTGTAAGCCAAAATAAACTCTTTTTTCCCAAAAGCCACTCTTGGTCAGGTGATTTCAACAGCAATGTAAACCTGACTGCAACAGTGATATTGGTACCAAGAGTGGGTCATTTGCTGCTAGACACCTGACTATGTGGCTTTGACCTTTTGGAGTTGGTTTTCATTCTTTTTTTTTATTTATTTGAGAGCGACAGAAAGAGAAAGAATGACAGAGAGAGAGAGAGAGAGAGAGAGAGAGAGAGAGAGAATGGGTGTACCAGGGCTTCCAGCCACTGCAAATGAACTCCAGACACATGCGCCCCCTTGTGCATCTGGATAACGTGGGTCCTGGGGAATCAAGCCTTGAACTGGGGTTCTTAGGCTTCACAGGCGAGCACTTAACCACTAAGCCATCTCTCTAGCCCTTGGAGCTGATTTTCAAGAGGAATGTGGAAGGACTTGGCCTAAGGGATACCTTGCAGGGCTGTAAGTACAGCTTGATGGACTACTCTGGTCAGAGTTGAAAGACCTGAATGCAGAAAGAACTATGGACTGTGAGGTTTAGCTGATGAGGATGGGAAAGAGCTTTGCCTGGACTGGGCTAGAAGCAGTTTGTGTGAGAAGCTTGCTGTTATACTCATGTCCCAAGGACTTGTGCAGAGTTACTTTGCATAGAAACAGACTGATGTGAGCAGAGGGTTATGGCAGAGAAAGAATTTTTTAGGCCAAAATTGTTTTCCTATTCAGCTGCAATTGAGAAATTACAACCATTGAGATTGGGCCAGCTGACCTGCATTAGGACAACAGAAAGAATGCAGTCTTTTGAAGGGGCCTGAGTGCTCAAGGAGTGTCCTGTTCTTTAAAGTCTGCTTTGTTCCTCCTTGGATTAACAAATTGGCACCCTACCTGGTATTATATAGTATAAGAAATCCAGGAAAGGAAGGGTCATTGAATTTGCAACACAGCTTTGTATTTTGGAAACGGCCATGGGCAGTGTGTACCAGGTTTGCTGGATGCCTGCATGCAGACCTGATTGAGCTGTGAGGATGGACAGTGGTTTGCAGTGGAGACCCAGTGGAGATGCCAGGACCATGAGATAGATGCCAAGGAAAGCTGCTGGCCCCAATGAAGTTTTCTAGGACTGTGAGTAGCCTACCTGGAAGGGTAGAATTGGAACTCCAGAGAATTGTTGCTGGTTAGAATTATTGGACTTGGAGATTTGTTACTGACTAGAGTTGTTGGACTTGTAGTTACAGAGTTTGATATCTGCCCTGGTTGTTTTAAATATTGTATTGATTGAATATTTCTTTGCTGTGTACGATGGCATCTTTTGCAGTATGAATGTTTATTCTGTGCCATTATGGGGTTTTTTGGAGATTTTTTTGGTATTATGGTTCAGTTAAAAAACTTTGCATTATGGGGATTTTGAACATTATTAAAATTGACAAAAACCATGGGGACTTTTAAAGTTGGACTAAATGCATTGCATTTTATATCATGGACGGTTAACTATTTATGGGGGTCAGGGGCAGAATGTGGTGGTTTGATTCAGGTGTCCCCCATAAACTTTGATGTTCTGAATGCTAGGTTCCCAGCTGATGGGGATTTGGGGATTAACACTTCTTGGAAACAGTGTATTGTTGGGGGCAAGCTTATGGGTGTTATAGCCAGTGTCCTCTTGCCAGTGTTTGGGCACACTCTCCTGTTCCTATTGTCCACTTGATGTTGACCAGGGGGTGACGTCCACCCTCTGCTCATGTTCTTTTCCCTGGCATTGTGGAGCTTCCCCTTGAGTCTGTAATCCAAAATAAGCTCTTTTTTTCTCAAAAATTGCTCTTGGTCGGGTGATTTCTACCAGTAATGTGAATCTGACTGTAACAACATCCATTTAAACTACCATAGTGACCCGATAACATTTTTGTTCTCAACAGATATTGGTAAAGGATAAATTTGACAGGTTTGTAAGCAGTCTTGTATAGCCTGGCGACAAAGTGAAAGAAAGTTTAAAAACTTTTTGATTTCCAACCTCCACGCATACCGAACACGCCCCACAGTCACCAGCCTCCCGTCCCCGAGTCCCCTCGGCCTCGGTCTCTTCTCACTTTCAACTCGTCTCTCCTCTGTTCCATCACCGTCTCTCCCCACTTCTTATGCAGGTCTTGTGTTTCTGCAATACTGTTTTCCAGATGCAAAGTGGCCTCTGTGTTCATGAGCTCACAGTGGCTGAGGCTCCTACACAAGACCTGCATTTGACTTTCTGAGCCTGGGTTACCTCACTTCATATAATCTTTTCCAGAGCCATCCACTTCCCTGCAAATTTCATAATTTCTTTCTTTCTTTTTTTTTTTTTGTGAATGAGCTCTTGAGAGGGAGAGGCCACCTCCAAAAGTGTAAGATTCTGCTTAGGTTTTCCCCGGGCAGTACCCACACATACTAACAACTTATGATCGGCAGGCAGCAGATAGTCCCAAAGACGACCACATTCCTGAACTTCCGCGTGCACTGGGATACATGTCAAAAGGGATTAAAGCTGTAAGTGGAATTAAACATGTTGACTTGTATGGTAGTTTGAATGGGATAGTTTATATGGCTCCATAGATTCAGGCATTTTCTTTTTAAAAAATATTTTTTATTTATTTACTTATTTGAGAGAGAAAAAGAGGAAGGGGGAGGGGGAGTGAATGGGCACACAAGGGCATCTAGCCCCTGCAAATGAACTCCAGACACATGCGCCCCCTTGTGCAACCGGCTTATGTGGGTCCTGCAGGAACAAACCAGGATCCTTTGGCAGGCAAACGCCTTAACCACTAAACTATCTCTCCAGCCTGATTCAGGCATTTTCAATTCAACTTCCTGCATGAGCCCCTAGCACCTAGATCCTTGCAACATGGGAGTCAGTCACTGTGGGCAGATCTTATTGTCAAGCCCTAAGGTGTGTTTGGGGAAGGATCTGAATTCCAGCCCAAAGGTGTGGGAAGAACTGTTTGACTGTGGCACTCCATGCTTGTTTGTGGTGCTGGGCTGGCTGATGGTTTCTCTCAGCTTGGATCTATGAGAGACAGCCAGCTGCTTCTGCTGTTGATGGTGGTCCCCCAGACTCTGCAAGCCTGAAATAAATCCCTTCCTCCCAGAAAGTGTGTCTAGTTTGATGGTCTTCCCCACAACAATTGCTGGCTACATCAGCTTAGCTGAGAGGAAGTTTTAATCAGAAACAGAGGTCTTATAAGGCTTCACTGAGCAACAGATGTTGCAATATCACAGGTAAATAGAAAGGAATTAATACCCATCCAGGTGGTAAAACAGCAGAGGCAAAATTCTGAGGCCAGCAAAGCTACAATATGAGAGTTGAGGAAGGCTGTAGCTGGAAGGGAGACCCAGACGGGAAGGGGGTTGGAGCTATGGGGGACGGATGGGGGAGGCCAGCTGTGGGATGCCAGTACAATGCCCTGTAAACCACATTCTTCGGTTCAAATGAGCGTTGCAAATCCCCATGGGGATAATCGCATCCCCAGTGAGGAGGGTCCCTTGGGGGGGCAGGGATGAGGGTAAGGATGGTATCAATATGTGCTGTTTACATACTGAGTATGCCCATAACTAGTTAAAAAATTTCAGGATAAAAAAATTTACTTATACAGAATGTATTTTTTTTTATTTGTATGTATACCACGGTGTTTTTTTTCCAATTACATATTTACTTGCATGTGTGTAGGGATGGGTGGGCACACCAGGGACTCTTGTTCCACAATGAACACCCATCCAGCTTTACCAATCTGGCTTTACATGAATGGCTAAGGAACTGAACCAGAGCTGCAGACTCTTCAAACAAGCATCTTTAACCACTGAACCATCTCTCCAGCCCCCAGAATGTATTTTTAAGGAATGCTATAAAAATAGCATGGTTGGGCTGGAGAGATTGCTTAGTGGTTAGGGCATTTGTCTGCAAAGCCATAGGACCCAGGTTCTATTCCCCAGGACCCATGTTAGCCAGGTGCACAAGGGGGCGCACACATCTGGAGTTCGTTTGCAGTGGCTGGTGGCCCTGGCGCACCCATTCTCTCTCTCTCTCTCAAATAAATAAATAAAAATAAAAAAGGTTTTAAAAAAATAGCATGGTTAAGCATATTGTTTCAGAAGATTGTCACTGAAATCTTCAAATTTGAGTATGATTGAACAGTAGCAATATTACTGTCTCTCAGAATATTTGCAATAAAATGTAACTTAGTAGAAAAATATTTGAAAAATTCATTAGAGCTTTTTAAAAATTATTCCACTGGCATTTATTTTGATTACAGTAATCTTATCTGACATCATCTTATGAATATTATATTGCATTTCTACAATTACAAAATTAAATTATATGCCGGCTCTCAAAGCAATTTATTTTTAGCAGCTTAAGCTTTTCTATTAAATTATAGACATAGTTTGATAATAAAATCCACCATGATTTTTAAAATTCCTTCTACTTTTTTTGCTTGTTTTGTTTTTCCAGGGTGGGGGTCTCACTCTAGTGTAGGCTGACCTTGAACTCACTCTGCAGTCCCAAATTGGCCTCAAAACCACAGAGCTTTATTGACTGAGCACATGCTCAAAACTGAAAGGAAAATCGTGTGGACAGCATTTTAATAAGTGCTCCCATGGGCTTCACTGTGAGCATGTAACATGCAGGTCATATGCTTGCCACACTGTAAGTGGCCAGTGTTTCCCAGGAATCTAGGGAGCTCGTGGGTTCCTTCCTGATTAGCTGATGCAGTCACAGAGCTATGACCGTATAGAAATGTAGAAAAGGGCATCTGGTCTCAAATTGTTTTCCTAACCAAATGTGTAGTGTGTGTGTGTGTGTGCGGGTGTGTGTGTGTGCATACACTAGTGCACACAATCACAACACACACACCACAAGACAAGATGATTTAATGAAGTCACGTATCTACAGCGCATGAGTGGACTTTATTGAAAATAATAAGATTATATAAAATCAACATTGGCCTTTTTTTTGGCAGGGTTTCTTACTTAGCCAGATTCAAGAATTGCCTATCGAGTATTCCAACAATACTATCAAGGCTCTGTAACTAGAGTTGGTATTTATTACAATTTCAAATGCTCTGGGGGCTGCAGCGAGAGAGATGGCTCAGTCAAACAAAGTGCTTGCCAATCATTTTTTAGAAGGATTTATCTGTATAAATAAATGGCATACACAAAAATAACAAAAAAGTGCTTGCCTTGTAGGCATGAAGAGCTGAGTTTGGTTCCCTTGTGGAAGCTTGGTGTGGTGTGCAGACACATACCTGTAATCCCAGAAGCCCTGCCAAAGTAAAAAAAAAAAAAAAAAAGCCATTATTTTTTCAAGTGGAAAAAGGAGACAGAGTACTTTGCAAACATCCTTCAGGGTATCTTTCTTAGCCATTTGAATGCTTCTGCCATTTACATGCAAAGGGATTTATCTGTGATGTTCTGACTCCACCACTTGTTCAAGAGCATCAGTTCCTGGATCTCTGGTAACCCCCACCCCCAGCACCCGTGTTCTCACAGCTTAATGCAGGCCTTGCTGCTTGTTGCAGTTACCTTCACATTGCTGACATGAAGAACCCAACCAAAAGTAGTTTGTGGGAGGAAAGGGTTTATTTTAGCTTACACACTCGAGGGGGAACTCCGCCATGTCAGGGGAAAAGGTGAAATGAGCAGAGGCTGGACATCGCCTCCTGGCCAACATCAAGTGGACAGCAACATCAGGAGGATGGACCAAACACTGGCAAGGGGAAGCTAGCTATAATACCCGTAAGCCCAGCCCCAACAACGCACCTCCAGAAAGGCTTCAAATCCCAGCTTGCCACCAACTGGGGATCAAGCCTTCAAAACACATGAATTTAGGAAGCGTACCTGACTCAAACTACCACATTGTCTATGCGCATATTTCTCAATCCCCAATGCAAATTCTGAATGTCACTAAACAACACCTTACCTCTTCCTGGACCTTGGTTTCTTGATTTCTTCTAAGCTAGGCTGTGGTTGTGGAGTACCATACTTGACTGGCATGAGACAGAAGGACACTCCACATCTATCATGGGGTAAATAAGAGACAACAGTCAAGATCATACACACACATGCATACATATATACATACATCAGTAGTGATATCAGGTCCCATACTCCCCATGAAATGAAGACTGCAAGAGACCATCAAAGCATATGTATGCTAAAAAAAAAAAAGAAAGAAAGAAAGAAAGAAAAGAAAGCAGAATAAGCTCTGCGACATACAGTGATATGGACAAGTCTTTTAAAACAGACGTTCAGAAGACCACATATTGTATGATTCACTTAGAGCATTCTGGAAACAGGAAAAACTATGTGGTCCACGTCCTGGTGGTAGTCATTTGCCTGCTGGGATTTGTCAACACTTGAAGCTGTGTACAAAAAGGACTGAATAAGAATTATACCTTGCTTAAGCATTTGTATTTGCTGTTTCTGTTTTACTTTAGATTTTGCACAATATATATGATGTATTTTGATCTTATTCCCCTGAATTCACCTTTTTTTATCCCCTCCCATTAACACTTTTCTTCTTCCCCATGAAGCCTCATTTTACTTTCATGCCTTATTTTTTCTTCTGTTGAGTTATTAGGGCTGCTTGTGTGATCCTGAGTGAAAGGACTTTTACTGGGGAGTGGGCAAGTTACCAGTGGCTGGCACCACTGAAGAACCCAACAACCATCAGCAGCCAGTAGCCGCTCTGGGAGGTCTGGGATCTGAGAGACCCCCAGTGATGGTGACGTGCTGACGGGCTCAGTATTGTGCTGGAAACCACAGCCACCTGGAATTTGGGAGTGTAATGACATGTCATCCAAAAGACAGCATTTCAAAGCCTTCCTCCCCATCCCACGTTTAAAAGAATATACTTAGAACTAGCATTCAAGTCTAGACTAAATTTAAATTTGAAAGTTATTTTAAATAGTTAAAATGATGGCTTTTAGTCAAGGAAACTGTAGATTACTACAGGATGGGATTCTAGGATAGTGGTCTGGGAGCTGATTGTACCAGGGTAGGAAGTTGCCTCTTGGTGTTTTCCAGCATAGTAGGGGAAAGTCTCAACTTACCTATGTACATTGCAGGATTTTTTTAAAAGACTTTTGAGAGTCTCTTTGAGGTATATTTCTTGCAGCTGATAACTTGCTTTAGCAATGACACAGGGTCTCTGGGATTTGAGACTTATGAAGTGTCTGCCAAGCTTCTATATGGATGTTTTAATTTTTAAAATGACATACCAGAGATATAAAATTCAAAGTTACCAATCCACATAGCTAGAAATATTTTGAGATTTTTTTGTCTAAAGAAAATGTATAGCCTTTTGAAGAAAAAGAAGATAATACCAGAAAATAAGCAATAACCACAAATACCTATATGTCAGGTTTCAAAGACTCGAAGAGACAAGTCTAGTAATCCTTTTCTGTTTCTTTTAGTCATTTCTCATAAAGCATCAACCAGAATTGTTGGGTTGGATTTATTTTATTAAACAATAATAACAAGCTAACATGTGCTGTAAGAAAATTCTGTTTGGAGCAAAGGGTGAGTGACAATTAGAACACTGCTCTCATCACTACCACCAGCAGCTGCAGGAAGACCTTGCTGTGGTATCAGCAGGGGTGGCCTGAGTCCACTAACTGACCCTAGTCAGCTGTGTGACAGTGGATGGATTAGCTCTCTCCACGTCAGTGTTCTGACCTCGAGTCACGGGAACAAAAGTGCTCCCCCTCCAGAGCTATTATTTCAAGTAAGTGGGGTAAAGTTTGTGGAAACTACCCAACAGCATGCCTGACCTCTAATCAGTTCTCCATACATCGATGACACTGTGAACATTTAATTTAGGAGAAATTGTGAGGATAAAACCACTAGATGGATACAAAATTCTTGCTGTAATCTGATGATACATTGATCTGACCAACGGGTCATTCATCCAGGTAAGAATAATCCTATCTGCTGTGGAAAATAATCTGTGACTGGCTTTTCCTGTCACTAGAGAGTCCTCAGCAAGCCCTGGACCAATCATCATCTGTGTAGAAAGTTCATGCCCTCACACTGGAAGGCACAGTGCCTCAGTGACAAGAAAACCGCTTTCCTTTCGAAGAGAAGGTGGAGGGTGGGAAGCAAATTTGTGATTCATGGTGGAAGAAGCCAGAACTCTATCCTGCATGAATTACAGGGAAGCCCTTGCTGGGAAAATATAGAACTTGTATATCCATAAAAACATAAAGTACATATTTAGTCAGCTCAGCTACTTAAAGTGAGAGAATGCTTATGCCAAGTATGCAAACTAAAAGAATATATAAGTATGCATCCTTTGCCAAATCTATCTTTGAATTGTGCTGCATGAAAATATCAAGGATGCCTCCACTGAGATGAAATGAGGAATTGTAACCATCATTAGCTACACAAAGTAGTCCAGGTGTGTTTCTTAGGAATGAAGCCAGATGTTGATGGTCTCACCCTTTGAAACTGTGTGTTATGAGGGAAGTCGTCGAGAAGATTTCCTACCCAGTGTCAGTGGCAAGGCGGTGGTTTTCTTTGCCCTTCCTTCTGGAAGGGGCACAAACATAATAAAAGAGAAACTTATGGAATCAAAAAAAAAAAATAACCTATTAGGTTTTCATGCCACATTTAGTGGGGACTTCTTCCTAAAGTGTTTCAAGTCAACTATTACAAGAAGTAGCTGCTTTTTGGCACAGGGTAACAATTATTTCACCTTTTAAAAAAAGGCTTTGTAAAATTGTTTTAATATGAAAGCATTTAATATGAAAGATGTGTGTAGTGTGGGATTCCAGTGTACTGTAGTAAGACACATGGTCGTTGAACTTGTGGCACATGACCAGTTCAGTTTCTAGAGATGCCCACAACCTATGTGTCTGTACTAGATGCAAACTAGACTTCTAACTTCTCACCCACTCCTAATTTTTACGAAGCAAAGTTAGCAAGTTTATTAATTAGGTAGCTATATAAGAAAATGACGACACCCAAGCCTAAGACACGGGTACCAGCTTCTCTACAGCGTCTTTATAATGGCTATATACATGATCCTGTGGTTTGTAAGCTATATTCCTCAAAGGGTGTGATTTCCAACAAGGTTTGAAGATTAAACAAAACTGAGAATTTAAAGCTTAAAAATTAAGTAATACAGGGCTATGGAGATGGATCTGTAGTTAAGGTGCTTGCCTGCCAAACCTAACAATCCAAGTTCAATTCCCCAGTACCCACATAAGCCAGATGCACAGAGTGGCACATGCATCTGGAGTTCATCTTCAGTGGCTGGAGGTCCTGGCATGCCCGACACTCTCTCTCCCTCTTTCTCTCTCTGTCTGTCTCTCTCAGTATCTGTGTCTCTCTCTTTGTATCTCTCTGCTTGCAAATAAATTTTTAAAAATTTTAAAATAGATGATATTTTATCATCTTATAAATGTAACGTAAGGTCATTTTATGAGGTGCATTGTTTAGATTTAAGGATAAGAAAATGGTCCTAAGTCGGTCAAACTCAAGTTTACAAAATTCTGACCTATGTGAGTACGAGTCATTTGATTTTATTATTGTTGTTAACTTTTTAAAATTTACTTCTGAGAGAGACAGATATGATGGATATGCCAAGGTTTCCTTGTGCATCTGGCTTTACATGGGAACTGGGGAATCGAACTTAGGCCCAGTCGTCTTTGCAAACAAGCACCTTCAACCACTGAGACGTCTCTCCAGCCCTATTTTTAATCTTTATTGTGCATATAGCTTAGGTGGGTACTGGGGAATCAAATCTGGGTCCTACATTGGGCTTTTCTAAACCTTGCCAAGTCACACACCCAGAATCTATTGATTCCCCTCGTCTCCCCACAGAAGCGCACAGTCAACGCACAATCGTGCACTCCGTTTCAGAGGCTTCAACGTGCTCCTGCTGCTTCTGCAGGTAAAGTGAGAACCTTTGCAATAAAAGCTAAAGCTCTTTCAAGAAAGGTGACACCAGGCTGGAGAAATGGTCTAGTGGTTGGGCACTTGTCTGTGAAGCCTAAGGATGCAGGTTTGATTCCCCAGTATTCATGTACACCAAATGCGCAAGGTGGTGCATGCATCTGGAGTTTGTTTGCAGGGGTTGGAGGCCCTGGCACGCCCATTCTCTATCTCCCTCTTCTCTCTCTCTCTCTCTCTTTCTCTCCCTCCCTCTCTATCATGAATAAATAAATAAATAAGAAGACGATGCCTGGAAGAACACTACATCTGCCACCATAAACAAGGAAATGCTGACACAGAATTGTAAAACAGTGCCAACAAATCCAAGTTCAGGAATGGTAAAAGAATTTTATGTGGGGCCATAGGAATTACAATTCAGAGATGCAGGTTCAGAAGGCTCCGAGTCAGTGTTCAAAGAGAGCATGGAAAATGGGAGCTGGTATCGACATTAAATCTCTTAATTCATTATGAGGTAAGTAAAATTGTTTAAAGGCAAACTCCTATTGACATATGAAAAGAGAGCTATGTAACCACTGGAAAGGAATGAAAACAAAGTGTGTGCTGGGTATAAATGTCCACAAAGTAAGAGTCTGGCACTTAAGCTACATCTTGAATCACATGAGGTTGTTACGCCTTTCCAGAAGCCTTCAGGAGGAGGAGAAAGCTCTCATATCCCAGCCAGAGCTGGAGACTGCTTCCTTAATCCTTTCCTATCCCAGCTCCATTTCACAATGCTCTCTCCATGTTGCTTTCATAGCAATTTCCCTTTTATGCACACTTTAGGAGAGTATAGGGAAATGAGGACTTTGAATGCTGCCTACTTAGGTCATCTTAGAAGCAACTAGCATTTCATAGTTCCATCTTCCAATGTCCTAGCCAAGAGAAATCATAGTGATAACTGAAAGAAAAATCATTAATCGTGTGCCTACCACATGCTAGGACTTGGATACAAAACTGAATACTTAAACACTTGCTTCCAGTTACTTGCATAGTCTTGATGATCTGCGGGGAGATCCCATTGGTCCACGTAGGGGTCTTCTGGAGGACTCAGCAGGTTGCTTCCAGACAACCCAGTCAACCATTCACCTCTGAGAGAGCTGAAACACGCAGAGAAAGTAGCACTTGCTACAGTTGTAAGCCTCAGGTGCCCGAAGTGCTGACACTGGGATCACAGCTGTCTTGGCACGGGTGCTGACAGACCTGTGGCTCCACAGATCGTCCATCCCGACACAGCACAGGAGGCCGGACTGTGACTTCAGCATCTGGGACAGAGGAGGAGGGGCCAGAACTACCTAAGCTTCCAGAACCTGAACTTCATAGTGCAAACCTTCCCCCATCTCAGCTGGAATCTGACTCAATGCTTAGACATCTTTTTCACTCCAGGAGATCCCTGACTTCCCTGGAATGCTCTTTTTCCTAGAAAGCAGATGAATACTTTTCGGAAACTTTACTCTGAAATAGGCCATGAATTGGCCCTAGTCAGGTTTGGCCATGGAGATGTGACATACTGGCAGCTTTGACTACGTCCAGACAGTGGTATGAGGTTTCCCATAGTCTTGCATTGCATTCTAACCCCTAACCAGCTGTCTTGGCATGATCAGCCCAAACGTCTCTGGGCTTCAGTTTCCAGATCTCTGAACAACAAGTCCTTTGAGACACTTATGAGGTACAGCTTCTAGGATCCCATGGGGCATTAGCCCCCAGGTGGCGAGAAGAGACAAGGGGGTGACGATTCATTATAATTTACAGCGATGTGCCACCAGGAGTCAAACAACATCCCCGTGTGTGTGTGTGTGTGTGTGTGTGTGTGTGTGTGTGTGTGTGTGTGTGTGTGAGAGAGAGAGAGAGAGAGAGAGAGAGAGATTTTGCCAAGAGTGCTGCTCCTCAGGACATGCACTCCAGGGGACGTTCCTGGCTCCCCACTGGCTGAGTGTGGGCTGTAAACCGGTTAGTGAAAATATGGACTCAGCCATTGGGAGTCATAATTTCAGGAAATGGCTTCTCCTGGCCTTCACACCATGCTCTGCCACATGGTGACTTTTATACAAATACTTGAGAAACCAAGAAAAGGGCAAAAGTGTGAGCGATGGAAGACAAAGTCTAAGCATGAGCTGTCGACACTTCAAGTCCCTTCATAGCTCGCAAAATTCTCATTGTCCAAAGCAGCTTCTCAGTCAATTCCAGGAGCCTGCGATGAAATTGCATTTATGGCCTCCCTTTTATTCTTGATCTTAAGACTCAGGTTATTGAGTGATGAGTGGTCTTTGCGAGGCTCGCTCCTCAAGGACACAGCAGATCGACCCTTTAACTCCTCCAGTTGAATTTTTATTTTCTCCTTCCACATGCTTCTCTTCAATAGAACTCTATTTTTTGAGAGAGCCTCTTTTACTTTCCTTTAAAATCGCTCAAAGCAATCACCCAAACACAAGATTTTCACTTACAAGAGAGGAAGAAAAGAATGAAACTCGAGGGTTTGGTACAAAGGGACTCCTTATACCATGCCGGGGTTTGAGTATCTCAAATTCCTCATGTTAGAAGAGGAGTGTGTTGCCCTGGCTGGATCCAAAGCTGGCCCTTCCTGTCTGCATGCCCATGCTCAGCCCGAGGACTTGATGGCGCCTGCCACCCCTGGGCCCCTGGGCCTCTGAACCCCTAGGACCCTGCACCCCTGCCATCTACTTTCTTCTCACTTGTCTTCCTTCCGCTCCCTGCTGTGGAGCCCGGAATCTTTCCCTGGCCTCCATCCACTTCCAGCGTAGAAAACATTGCACGTACCTTGGTGGTGCTAAGCTTCGGGAGTTACCTCCAAGCAACCGCGCTCACTTGAGGAAAACGTTAAGAAGGGCGGAAATCAAGCTGATGTTGGTTTTCGGGGCTGCAACCTCTTCTGCTTCTCCCTCATACACCACCTGTCACTGCCGGTCATGGTTTCCTAGGCTCTTCAGCATTTCAACCACAACATCCGAAGCTTGCCTCCCATTTCCGGCATCTAATGTTTTGTGCAGCCAGAGACTCTTACATGAATCCAAGGATTTCTAGGATACAAGACAAAAGTTGTTTAATATGAATTAATTTTGATCACTCAAACATCAGAACAATGTCAGGCTTCTCAGTGCTCTTTAGTCTTATTAAATCAGAGTTCTAGAAATTGAAAACCTAAGTGATTTTGTCAGGGTAGAATGAGAAAGTCAATATGAGTGCAGAGGAGGGCAGACATTTTCAAAGTCCTCATGAGCTCACCAGCCAAGTCCACAGCTCTAATTTTTTTTACAGAGGCATGAGACCAAAGAGAGACTCTGGGGGCTTTATAGACTGAAATGGGGTAGACAGATGGGGAAGCCGGGGGTCCTGCAAATGCAGCGCCACTTCCTATCCCTCCCCTTTGAAACATGTTAATGTTTGGGCAAGTTCTCCCTAACATGCAACTAAAATGACTGCTTCTAGAAACATCTATCTGATTAGAAGCTGTATGCCCCTCCCAGTTGAATGTGAATGACAAATGTTTTGTCGTGTGTACCCCCAAATCCCAACACATTAGTTACATATAACTTGCCATGGCACAGTTAATTATCACATGTTGGAGAAAGGAAAAGAAGTAAAAGGCAACTCTGAGATTAGAAAATTATATGTATCAAAAGTAAAGATTTTCGGGCTGGAGAGATGGCTTAGCAGTTAAACACTTGCCTGTGAAGCCTAAGGACCCTGGTTCGAGGCTCGGTTCCCCAGGACCCACGTTAACACATGCACAAGGGGTCGCATGCGTCTGGAGTTCGTTTGCAGTGGCTGGAGGCCCTGGAGCGCCCATTCTCTCTCTCTCTCTCTCTCTCTCTGCCTCTTTCTCTCTCTGTTTGTTGCTCTGAAATAAATAATAAATAAAAGTAAACAAAAAATTTTTAAAAATAAAAATAAAGATTTTCACCAGCCATGGTGGCGCATGCCTTTAATTCCAGTACTCGGGAAGCAGAGGTAGGAGAATCACTGTGAGTTCAAGGCCACCCTGAGACTACATAGCGAATTCCATGTCAGCCTGGCCTAGAGCAAGACCCTACCTCGAAAAACCAGCCAACCAAACAACAACAAACAAAGGTTTTTATGTCTTTAGAAATTTGACATCATAACTGACTTCACTACTCAAATTACAATTCAGATAAAGCTTCTGAGGGACAGCCTGATTGGTTGTTCTTGGGAAGGGATCCGCGGGACCCTAATGAACCCTTTCCATTGTAAGTGAACTCAGCAGTTCATTCAGACAGAGGAGAAAGTTGAGTGAACAGACATGAGGATGAGAGTTTGGATTCCCAGCACCCACGTAAAATGCCAAGTGAGGTGGCCCATGCTCACCATCTCAGGGCCAGGGCGGCAGAGTCAGGGAATCCCTACGGCTCACAGGCTAGCTAGTCTAGCTGAATTAGCGAGTGGAGCTCCAGGCTCAGTGAGAGAGCTCGTCTCAAAAAATAAGCAGAGAATAAGGGAGGAGAACACTTGACACTGACCTCTGGCCTTCATAGACACAAACACACACACATGCACATGCACATACATACAAACACACTTGAACTACACGTACACATGGAACAAGAATAAAAATGGGAGAAATAGAAATGAATCCATAGCTGTCAGTCTTGCCTGGCCTGAGTTTCCCCACCCCCCCCCTTTCCTATAATAATCAGGTGGGGTGCAGTAGACACAGGGCAAGTGTTCACTCCCTTACAGGAAACTTTGTCTACATGTATTAGAAATGCAATATACGTATGCCATGTAGGTCATGTTTTGCTTGGATTGCTGCAGTGATGCCCACACTTATGGGGAACAGATAGGGTGTGTTCTATTTTCAACCATATTGCAAAGAATCTTGTTCAAGAGCGGCTCAATATGACCTGCTTGTTAATGATGAACCCCACTTTTGTCTGCCTTGACAGTTTAAAAGTGGCAAGATTGGCTAAGGCTTGTCTTCCCCAGAGGTCCTAGAGGCTGCAAGCACTCAGGTCGATACTTCCAGCGTGAGAACCCTTTGTTAGGACCACAGATGGGCGAATAGCCAGCTACATAACGTGCTTAACTTGGAAGCAAGGCAGCAAGTCGATACTTCTTGCTGGTGAACACTGATGCGGAGAAGGATGCTTGCTTATCAGGGAAGCAGGAGCCTGGGTCCACAGCTCACTGGGAGAACATCCTTCACCTGACTCGCCTTCAGCCCTGGGCAGAAATGCCAGAACTTCCCTTCTGCACTGTGCAACCTGAACCCCCTTCTCACCGTTGTTTTAACTTGTGCCATTGCTTCTTAAAAATATTTTATTTGGGCTAGAGAGATGGCTTAGCGGTTAAGCGCTTGCCTGTGAAGCCTAAGGACCCTGGTTCAAGGCTCGATTCCCCAGGTCCCACATTAGCCAGATGCACAAGGGGACGTATGCATCTGGAGTTCGTTTGCAGAGGCTGGAAGCCCTGGCACGTCCATTCTCTCTCTCTCCCTCTATCTGTCTTTCTCTCTGTGTCTGTCGCTCTCAAATAAATAAATTAATTAAAAAATATATTTTATTCCTTTATTTATTTATTTTGAGAGAGAAAAAGAGAGGGGGCAGATAGGGAGAAAATGAGCAGGCCAGGGCCTCTAGCCACTGCAAATAAACTCCAGACGCATACACCACCTTGTATATCGGGCTTACATTGGCTACTGGGGAATCGAACCTAGGTCCTTAGGCTTTGCAGGCAAATGTCTTAACCACTTAGTCATCTCTCCAGCCCAACACATCATTTTCTTTCCACGCTATTTGGAGCCTGTATGTGATGGCTGGATTGCTTTCTTACACCTTAAGAACAAGAGGCTAGGAATCATACAGCAGAAAGCCAGTGCCAGCCTGGAGTTTGTACACACTTGGATGCTGATTGCTCAACTTTCACATAAGAGGGGAAACATTCTAGCTGCTGTGTAGGATCTTGTTGCAACCAAGCTTTAACTTGAAGGAAACAATGATACCCTTTAAAAAGAACAAAGACACAGAAACGCAGCGGGGTGTTCTTTCCAAGGTTATTCAGAATCGTGAGAAGAAAGAACACAGACAGACAGACACACAGAATAACCAGAATGTCCATGTGAACTTAACTCATCCATCCAGTGCAATAAAATTTTATGCTACTTTTGTAAACCATGGTTCTGAATGCTATCTAACATTAGAGAAAAATGTGCACAACAATGTTACTAGAAAAAGAATTGAATGTAAAACTTTAAGCAGTTTGGCTCCATTTGGAAAATAGGTCTATTTGAATACATATCCAGAGGAAAAAAGCAAACAAATAGAAGTCAAGGATTATAAGAAATATTCCTTTCTTGGGGCTGGAGAGATGGCTTAGCAGTTAAGGTGCTTGCCTGCAAAGCCAAAGGACCACAGTACCCATGTAAGCCAGGTGTACAAGGGGGCTTACGCGTCTAGAGTTCATTTGCAGTGGCTGGAGGCCCTGGCATGCCCATTCTCTCATTCTCTCTCTCTCAACAAAATGTTAAAAATATATTTAAAAAAAGAAATGTTCCTTTCTTAACTGTATTCTCTGCCCCCCCATTACTAATTTTAAGCCAGAGGAAAATTATGAAAAAACACAACTAATGCAAGATTCCTATTAAATAGTTCCTTCAGCTCACCACTAAAATAGAAGAGACCCCTTTAAATCGTATGCAAGGGGTAATACAATAAGAATCCCTGGGCTGGTGAGACGGCTAAGTAGTTAAAGACACTTGCTTGCAAAGCCTGCTGGCCTAGGTTGGCCTGGGTTCAATTCCTCAGTACTTAAGTAAAGCCAGATGCACAAAGTGGCACATTGATCCGGAGGTTGTGTGCAGCAGCCAGAGGCCCTGGCATCATGCCCACTCATGTTTCCTTGCTCGACCACTCTCTTTTTCTCTCTGCTCACAAATAAATATTTTAAAAAAGAATCTCTATCATACTACATGATAATTACCTATCACAAAAGTGAGACAAGTGGTGGTCTCAGATAGAGTAACTCATGTTAGAAAGATGGAATTTTTAAAAGTATTTTATTTATTTATAATTTATTTGAAAGGAGAGAGAATGAGAGAGCCAGGGCCTCCTGCCGCTGCATACAAACTCCAGATATATGTGCCACTTTGTGCATCTGGTGTTACATAGGTACTGGGGCATCAAACCCAGGCCATCGGGCATAGTAAACAAGTACTTTAACCACTGAGCAATCTCTCCAGCCCCAAAAGTTTGACTTTTTTAATGAGAGAATTGGCATGTCAGGGCCTCCAGACTCTGCGATGGAACTCCAGACACATGCACCCCTGTGCACATGAGCATCACTTTGTGTGTCTGGCTTACCTGGGACCTGGACAGTTGAACATGGGTCCTGAGGCTTCACAGGCAAGTGCCCTAACCACTAAGACATCTTTCCATCCTCCAAAGTTTGATTTTTAAAAAAATATATGAAATTATTACTTCAAAAATAAGTAATGGGGCTTAGTGGTTAAGGTGCTTGCCTGAGAAGACTAAGGACCCAGGTTCAATTCTCCAGGTCCCATGTAAGCCAGATACACATGGGTCTGGAGTTTGTTTGCAGTGGCTAGAGGCCCTGGCATGCCTATTCTCTCTCTCTGTCTGCCCCCCCATCTGAAATAAATAAAAATAAAATCTGGGCAGGCATGGTGGCACACACCTTTAATTCCAGCACTCAGGAGGCAGAGGTAGGAGGATTGCTGTAAGTTCGAGGCCACCCCGAGACTATATAGTGAATTCCAGGTCAGCCGGGACCAGAGTGAGACCCTACCTCAAAAAAACAAAAAATAAATAAATAAATAAAAATAAAATCTGTTTCTATTTAAAAAGAAAAATAAATAAATAAATAACGACCAGGTATGGTGGTGCACACCTTTAATCCCAGTACTTGGGAGGCAGAAGTTGGAGGATCACTGTGAGTTTGAGGTCAACCTTGGTTAGAGTAATACCCTACCTAGAGAAAAACAAAAATAAACAAATAAGTAATGATTTCCTAAACAGTGACAACTTACAAATTCCTTTGCAAATAGAGAGAGCTTCCAGATCAATCAGCAATAAGGATAAATCACGCTGCTTAGGGGTCAGCCTTTGAGGTCACATTTAAAGAAATTCAAGCACCCATGGTAACTAAAAAGGAAATGTGTCCTTGGCAGGTACAACTCTAAGAACATGGAAAAGGATAAAGGCCTTCACACACAGCAAGCATTTCAACAGCCCTTCTTACTTCTTAGTTCTTTTTAGGAAACTCATAAACCAAATCCCTAGATTCCTTCCTCAGCCCCAATCCAAGGACCTCTCCTTCTCTCAGAGATTTTTTCTTTTTTTTCTTTTTTTTTTTTTTTTTGGTTTTATGAGACAGGATCTCACTCTAGCCCAGGCTGACCTGGAATTCACTATGTCTTCTCAGGGTGGCCTTGAACTCACAGCAATCCTCCTACCTCTGCCTCCTGAATGCTGGGATTAAAGGCATGCACCACCATGCCTGGCCCTCTTAGAGTTTTCCATGTAGAACAGCCTAGTTTTTTTCCCAGGCAACTTGAGGATCTCTTGTCTGGTCCTGAGGAGGAAAGGCAGGAATTGGGGAGGAAGAGACTGGGACAATAAATTAATTTCTGCAGCCACCAAGCATGCAAAGTGTCATAAACACCCAGGGCTGGTCGGTTTGTCCCATCAAGTAAAGACCAACCACACCGCAGAGCAATCGGCTGGGTCCCTTTGATATTTTATGACTTAATTAAATTAGGACTTGGGAGCCAAGAAGATAGCTCAGCAATTAAAGGTGCTTGCTTGCCAAGCTGCTATCCTGGGTTCAATTCCCCAGAACCCATGCACAGCCGATGTGCAAAATGGCGCACGCATCCGGAGTTCACTTGCAGTCGCTGGAGGCTCTGGGGGCCCCATACTCGCGTTCATTCATTTCCTGCCTCTTCCTCCTCTTCCTCCCCACCCCCTTGCAAATAAATCAAGAAATTTGGAGTTGGACTAGTTCTTGTAAGTTACTTTTCTTGCTTGTAACTATGACAGAATACCCGGCAAAAGCAACTTAAAGGAGGTATTTATTTTGCATGATGTTTGAGGACATGAAGTCTGTCACAGCAGGAGAGGGATGGGGGGCACAGCAGCAGGAGGGGCTTGTGGCGGTGGCTAAGGAGGTGGGCACTTGCTCACATCTCTACAGATCAGGAAACAGACACGGCAGAGGCAGGGTTGAGTCGTAAACCTCCAGGCCACCCAACAGCAGCCTACTTCTTCCTAAAGGTGTCACAATCTCCCAAAAGAGCAGCGGCAGCTAGGGCCCGAGGGTCCCAACACCTCAGCCTGTGCAGGACATCCTACGTCCAAACCGTAGCAGTCCTAATTTCTGACCTTGTCAATACAAATTGCAAACTTGGTCCACCCAGGTTTGTTTAAGAACAATACAGAAAGGTGACTAGAACCTTTGTTAAAGAATAGCAAAAGTGGGCTGGAGAGATGGCTTAGCGGTTAAGCGCTTGCCTGTGAAGCCTACGGACCCCGGTTCAAGGCTCGGTTCCCCAGGTCCCACGTTAGCCAGATGCACAAGGGGGCGCACGCGTCTGGAGTTCGTTTGCAGAGGCTGGAAGCCCTGGCACGCCCATTCTCTCTCTCTCCCTCTATCTGTCTTTCTCTCTGTGTCGCTCTCAAATAAATAAATAAAAAATTAAAAAAAAAAAAAAAAAAAAGAATAGCAAAAGTTCAGTCACACCCCACACACAGATCAAAGTTTCTAGAAGTGGTGACATGACTGGACTGTCATCACCTCATAAGAGTTCTCAACTTTTAAGACTTCCAAATCACATGCTTTTTGAAGCTAGAAAGAGATCCGTGCTATTAACTTAAAGATATTAATAGTTTCTCACTGTTAAGCGGTTCCAAGAATTATGACTCATAATAGCAATATCATTCACTGACATTAATAACATTCTCAGGTTGCACAAAGCAGTGCATGCCTCTTGTTAACATGAGAATAGAAGACATAAGATGAAATTTTGATGTTTTTACAACTTTCAGAAGAACTTTATAATGCATTTTGTTTGAGCGCTCATATAATCATATTAATTATAAGTATTTTTTAAAAGCTTACTATTTCCTTCTGTACAATATACCATGAGGGAGGAATAAAATCTTTCAAAACAAATGAGTCTCCTTATCCTATCCTAATGCTGCCACTGAAACTTGATTTGAAAGGATGGTCAACAACGGCAAACTATTTTTAATAAAACAGTCCCTACTGCCTCTGAGCGGTGGGTTATTTTCAGAGTTTAAATTTCATTCACTCCAAGTCCTCTAGCTCATGGGGAGAGAATTTCAAGACTGACAGGGTTCTTATCAAGTTTCCATTTTGAGCATGAGATTATAGTTTAAGAAAATCAAAACTGTGCTCTATTTAGAGAAAGAGTCCAGAAAACTTATAAACATGGATGGTTGGCCAGTGTGATGGTTGATTTCAATTCATAACTTGATTGTATTAAGAAACATCTAAATGGAGCGGGCCACGGTGGTGAAGGGAAAGTGTGGGGGTGGGGAGGGAGGGTATTACCATGGGATATTTTTTATAATCATGGAAAATGTTAATAAAAATTGTGAAAAAAAAAAGAAAATAAAAGAAACAACTTTAATCCCAGAATTTGGGAGGCTGAGGTAAGGGGGTCACCATGAGTTCAAAGCCAGGTTTGGGCTATACAGTGAGTTCTGGGTCAGCCTTGGCTAGAATGAGACCCTGCCTCAAAATCAGCCCTGTACCAAAAAGAAAAGAAGCACCCAGAGAATTCATGAGGCACACCTTTAAGTGTGTCAGTGTGTCTATGAGGGTGTTTCTGGACAGGATTAACTGAGAATGTGCCCAGAACGTGGGTTATCCCATGGGGAAATGTCCCGGAATGGACAAAAGGGAAAAAGGAAGAAAGTGAGCTGGGCACCAGTATTGATCCATCCCTCTCTCTCCTTCCTGACTGCTGATACGATGTGACCAGCTACCACATGCTCCAGCCACCATGAATTCTCCATGACACACCCCTCTCAAAGGATAAACCAAAATAAACCCTCCTTCTCCTGGGCCACTTTTTGTAGATATTTGGCCACACTGATAAGGAAATAACTGATGCAGTCAGAGTGTTCTGTGACCTAGCAGAGCCAGGCTCCTCTGTGTGGACTTCCCTTGGGGGACCATCCTTGTCCATGGTCGCAGTCAGCTCCAGGCTGCTGCGAAGAAGCAACTTCCAAACCAGACGCAGTTTCAAGCTGACAGGTCCAGGAGAAGTTCCACTGGTGGCAGAGGAAGCTGGCCTCCTTCCACAGACCCCAGCAGAGAGACACAACCGCACAGCCAGCCCCCCAAGCACAAGCAAAACAGCAAGGAACCCGGCAGGGCTCAGGCACTCTGCATACCTTCAGCCGGGGAATCAGAGCCTCCCTAAACACATCTTTGGGCTGGACCCCAGGATCCTCCCCCAGTGGGTGACACCTCTTCCATCCAGGTGGCTAGAAATCCAAGTTACAAGCTTTAATAAAACTCCTGAGTCAGCTGGGCGTGGTGGCGCACACCTTTAATCCCAGCACTCGGGAAGCAAAGGTATGAGGATCACTGTGAGTTCAAGGCCACCCTGAGCCTACATAGTGAATTCCAGGTCAGCCTGGGCCAGAGTGAGACCCTGCCTCAAAAACACAAACAGACAAAACCTCCTGAGTCTACTGGGGAACATGCATTCACACCACCACAGCCACCATGTTCTGCTTGGCAGCTCTGCCACCGCCGGTTCCTGGAAACACGGGGCCATGGGCTCACGTCACTCGTCATAGCTCAGGAAACACCCCTGTGGAAAGAAAAGCATGCTGTCAACTCAGTGGGATGCAGATTATGGATGTAGCTGGGGGCAGCCCATGGGCCGGACATGTGTGAGGCCCAGGCTTCCATCTTCAGTTCCACCACAAAAAAAAAAAAAAAAAAGTGTATTTGTATCAATCAATGCATCACAACAGGAATTTATCAAGTATTTCTCATAACAGAACAGAAGCAAAACTGAGTTGGTCAGAAACAAACATTTGGATGGTAGTTCTGAGGGCTGAACTAGGCACAAGGCGTTGAAAGTCGCTATTCCAAAAGTCTTACCAGCCCCAACATACTTGGACTAGATCCGACGAGAGTATGGGATTGGGCTTTTTTCTTTTTACTGATAGATTTGGGTTGTCTTGGATCTTTTCTCAACCCTGAAATAAACCAAATGTCCTAAGAAGATTAAGAGGAATGGCAGCTCAGTCTTTGGCCAAAAAGAGAGGGCGGGGGGAGAGAGATTGGGAGAGACCCTAAAAGCTCAAATCTTAACGAGGGCTGGGAGTAGGGAAGTCTGGCACAGCGGAGATTTCTGGGAAGCATGGAGCTCCCACAAGCCAGCCTGTGACGTCTGCCTGGAGAGGAAGCTCTGTGCCATGAGCTGGGCTGTGGCGTGCAGAGATCTGAATCCCGCCAGACTTCACAGGACGGCCAGGCCACTAAGAGGAGAGCCAGGGGCCCGAACATGCAGCTAGGCAGTCCAGTGGCGCAAGCAAGATGGTACCAGAACGCTGGAAGAAATAATGAGCCAGAGGAAGAAGCAGACAGGGACACTGACCAAGAAGAGTGAGCAACAAACCCAAGAGCTTTTCTTCTCGAAAGAAAGCTGAAATTTGCATGCATGTGCATGATTGCATGTTGATTATCTATGTGGGCGTGGATGCAGGCACCTGTTTGTGAATTCATTTAGACAGGGGCCGGAGAGAGAATTTAGACTTTTTTTAATTTAAAATATATTTTAAATACATTTACAGAAATAAAGCACAAAATGAAAGGCCTTACCCAAAGTAAAGGCGAGAAACATTCATATTTGAGTGAAGCATTACATAATCAACTCTCAGAAGGAAAGCATTTCCGTTCCTGCTCACAAGGTGGCGGCAGGTGTCTATCCTTTTAACTTGGGCTGCACGTGGCTTTTGGAATGTGTGAAGACTCACTGAAAAGGTGACAGACCGTGTGTCCTACAAATGTGTGACACCTCTTCCCTGCGTGAATCAAGACTTTTTTGTTGTTGTTGTTGAAGTTGAATTAATGGGATGAGTATTTTCTGAATGCTACTCTACGGGAAGCCTGCAGATTTTTAGTTTTGATGTAGAGTTTCTGAGATATGCATGCGTGTGTGTGTGTGTGTGTGTGTGTGTGTGTGTGTGTGTGTGTGTTGTGGGGAATGATGTGTGGTGGTGTGTGTGCATGTATGCAGGTTCATATGTGTGTGGGTTCATATGTGTATGTATGCAGATGTCTATGTGCATTTGGAGGCCAGGGGACAAGCCTGGGTGTCATCCTCGGGTACAGCATTACCTCTTTTTGAGCCAGGGTCCTTGTCTGGCCTGAAGCTCACAGATTAGGCTAGAGTGGCTGCCTAGTGCACCCTAGGGATCCTGCCGTCTCTGCCTCCCCAGCACGTGCCACCACGCCTGACTTTTTTAAGGGGGTCATGGGGCTGTAACTCAGGTCCTCATGCTTGTGAGGCAAATATTTTACCAACTGAGCTCAGAAACCAAGCCGAGTCAGAAGCCCCGCTTCTGAGATAGTCTTCACACCTAGCTGAGGGTTCTAGAACTTGACTGACTGATCCTCAGGTGGGTCGCTGCCCTGGCCTCAGGTTGTGCTGGCTCAGACAACTCTCAACACATGACCTTGGGGTTTTCCTAGATGAGACGAATCTGACATAGGCTTCCCATGACAAAGGACAAGTGTCAGGGTTGCTAAAGACTACCTGGACTGGCCAAGCGGCTTCCTCCTGCTCCACTGATAAGGGCAGAACTCCAGATGAGCTGGCCAGGGCCAGATCTCCTACCTCACGTCATCTTTATCCAACACCTACTCGGATGCCTCAGCTGGGATAATGCCTCTGACCTCCAGATAGCTGTGACTTGGCCGGGGCCGGCTGGGATCGGCCCGAGCAGCAGCGGTCCCTGAGCGTGGAGCTTGTGTCCCTGAGCACGGCCACGCCTTTTCCTGAGCTCTGCTACTCCGCGCACCGAGAAACGCTGGCACAACCGTGCCCTGCTGAAGCCAAGCCCTACGGCCTCTTTTACTTTGAAATTTTGTTTTAATGTCGATAATAAATTTCAATTTACTTAAATACATATCCGATTGTTATACCAGATTGTGATGGTGAAATTTTGCTTGTAAGTATTTTTTATCAATTCACACACATTCTTTCCTCCACTCTCCATAGTCTGGTCTTCTCCCATCTTCTCATTCCCTCGCTCTCTACCACAGCTGCCAGCTGTTAACTTCTCCAGTGCCCCCAACCTTAAAAATTATTTTGCTCCATCGTGATTCTCAGTAACCATCCTGATTTTATTTTAAAGTTTCTAGAAGAGTGTCTGTGGGCTAGTTATCTAAGTGAGTTCAAACATCACTAAATCAGGGTCCTCTGTTGGATTAACTGAGTTAAAGGCACATGGCACTAAGCGAGTGTGTAATTCATATTCTTGCTGTTCCAGGGTGGAGCCTCTATTTCCTCATTTGTATTAAGCATACCATTTTGTTCTCATGCTTTGACATTTGGGGCCTGCCGACCCTAGACTGCTCCTATCAGAGTTAGTTCCTAGAGAAAGTAAAGGACTCACTTCAGTGTGCCTCTCACGGGTCCAAGCAGAGCCCAGATCAGAATGGTTTCCTTTATGGAGCCTCCCAAGACCCTCCTAAGTGCGCTAATTTTTCTCTTGCTTTAATTACTGCAGTGCCTGGCACAGGGCAGGTGGACATGCTCAGCCCACTGAACTTAGTCCCATTACCAACCTGAAATCTGCTTCTTCCCACAGAAACCATGAGGTGGTGGTTTGAATAGAAGAGATGGCCCCCAATATATTCAGTTGTTTATTTGTTTGTAGTTTGCATCTGTAGCCACCTGGCAGGAGGCAATGTCACTGGGTCATCTTAAGGTGTGGTGGTGGGTTTCAGATTTCAATCTAAAGATATGCAAAGTGTGCCTAGATGGAGTTCCTCAAGTGTGCTGCGTGGCTTTTGGCTTGTGGCTTTTTGGCTTGTGCTTCTCTCTCTCTGCTTGGTCCTGTGAAAGCAGGCCAGCTTCTTCTGCCATTTATGGAACTTCCCCTGGATCTGTAGGCTTCAATAAATATCCCTTCCTCCAGAACTGTGCCTGGTCTGGAAGTTCATCTCAGCGAACCTGAAGCTATCGCTACACATGATAACTACTGTCTTTGAGGGGCAGAAGAGGTGGCTTGGCAATTGCTGGTTCTTGCTTTTACAAAACTAGTAAGTTCAAGAATCCTCAGTTCTAGTTTGAAAATGAAATACTGGGGCTGGAGAGATGGCTTAGCTGTTAAGGTGCTTGTCTAAAAAGCTTAAGGACCCGTGTTGGACTCTCTAGGACCCACATAAGCCAGATGCACAAGGGGACACATGCATCTGGAGTTCGTTTGTAGTAGCTGGTAGCCCTGGTGTGCCCATTCTCTCTCTCTCTGTCTCTCTCTCTCTTCTTCTTTCTCTCTCTCAAATAAATAAATAAAACATTTTAAAAGATGAAACAGTGGAGACACTTTTGAAGTGTTATTTATAACAAAAGTGAAAGATGGACTTGTTTTGATGTAGGAAAACTTTCTTCTCCCAGTCAGATCCCTGAGCAAGAGTAGTCTACCACTAATGTGCGTGAGGAGTCTCTGGTTCTGAAGCCCCAAGCTTGTTGGATTCTTGCTGCTCTCTCACAGGGAGCATTGTGGGAAGGCAAGCCCCATGTGATGTGGGAAGGCTCATAAGTAGTACTGATTGGAACAGTGTTTTGTTTTGTTTTTAGAGAGAAAGAATTGGAGAGCCCGGGCCTTGACCACTGAAATCAAACTCCAGACACTTATGCCACGTAGTGGGCATGTGCAACCTTGCACTTGCCTCACCTTTGTGTGTCTGGCTTACATGGGATCTGGAGAGTCAAATATGAGTCCCTAGGCTTCACAGGCAAGCACCTTAACCACTAAGCCATCTCTCTAGCCTGGCAAGAACAATTGTTCACTCTTTATTAATAACTCTCATACACACACACACACACACACACACACACACACACACACACATATATAAATGTATTTTGATCATATTCCCCTGCCATTACTTTCTTTTGCTCCTCTTCCCCATCCTTCTTCCACTTGACGCCTTCTTGTTTCAAACTAGTCCCTCTTCTGCTCTGTTGTCCCTTTGTTTTTCATCATACATGACAACATATTAACGGGCCCAATACTGTGCAGGTGACAACTCCCCTCTGTAATGTCACGCATGCCGTGGCCACTTTGTGTTTGGAACATGATGTTCTAAGGCACTTCTCCTCCCCAGCCTTGGGCTCTTACCTTTTTTTGATTGTTTTGTTTCTTCAAGGTAGGGTCTCACTCTGGCCCAGGCTGACCTGGAATTCACTATGTAGCCTCAGGGTGGCCTCAAATTCACGGTGATCTTCCTATCTCTGCCTCCCCAGTGCTGGGGTTAAAGGCGCGCCCCCACGCCCGGCGGCTCTTGCCTTTCCTCTCCACCTCCTCTTCCGTGCTTCGCAAGGACAAATGCTCGTGCTTCTGCGCCTGTGTTTCACTTCAATGACCTTCAGAACGCTCAGAGCACTTGGACCTGGAGAGCAGCTGTGGCCGGCAAACGCTGTGCCTGCCTGCCAGCCATTCCGAAGGCTGGTGAGTGGTTGACTGACCCACATTTACCTGCTCTGGAAATGCCCACAGCTACACAAAATCACCCTTTACCAGGTCTCTAGACACTTGTTCCTCCAAACATGGTGCGAATACCCTATGCACAAGCAACTGCCAGTCTCTCCTCCAGACTGCAGTTTGCAGGCATCCTGATACAGCCTTTATGTTTTGGTTTTTCTTCATGACGGCTTATGCCACTCCATCATTAGGGATTTAATTTTTCAGTTAGTGGGGGTCTCTTGATCAGCTCTTTTGTCTTAGTACCTCAGACATACTGAGTTCTCATCACCATTGCTGTGATCATAACAAGGAACTGAGGTCCTGAGTCGGGGCAACACGGAACTCTCCCCTTACATAGATCCAAGCCCAGTGCCTTGGGCTCTTGGCTCTTCTTTGCTTGCTGACTTCCAAATCTGGATGCTCAGACCCCTGTGCTCCTCCCCATGGCAACCTCTCCACTAAGGCCTTGATTCAGCTCCTGTCACACAACACAATGGTTTTGTTGCCACTAGAAACCAAGGCAGAGAGTGCCTGGGTTGATGCTTTTCCCATTCCTGTTCTGACTTGATTCCATCCTGGCCGACTCACCCCTCAGGTTTCTATCTGCAAAATTAAATCACTGTCCAGATACACTTACACACTTTTGCTTTTTGAGGCATGCTCAACAGACTGGCCTTTTTATTTTTTAATGCAACAGTGAGAGAGAATTGGTACACCAGGGCCTCCAGCCATTGCAATCAAACTCCAGATCTGTGTGGCCCTCTGTGCACATATGCGACATTGTGCACTTGCATCATTGTGTGTCTGGCTTACATGGGACCTAGATACATGTGCCGCCTTGTGTATCTGGCTTTACATGGGTTCTGGGGAGTAGAGCATGAGTCCTTAGGCTTCACAGGCAACTGCCTTAACCGCTAAACCATCCCTCCATCCCCACTTATTTGTCTTTAATATTAAAACATTTTCAGGGATGGAGGGATGGCTTAGCGGTTAAGGCATTTGCCTGCGAAGCTGAAGGACCCAGGTTCAGTTCCCTAGGACCCAAGTTATCCAGATGCACAAGGGGGCACATGCATCTGGAGTTCATTTGCAGTGGCTGGAGGTCCTGGAATGCTCATTCTCTCCCTCTCCCTCTCTCTCTCTCTCTCTCTCTCTCTCTCTTTCCTCCTCCTCCTCCTCCTCCTCTTCCTCCTCCTCCTCTTTCTCTGTCAAATAAATAAATATAAAAAATTTTTTTAAACATTTTCAGAGCTGAAGAGATTTCTTAGTGCTTAAGGCACTTGCCTGCAAAGCCAAAGGATCCATGTTTGATTCCCCAGTACCCATGTAAAGCTAGATATACAAGGTGGCACAAGTGTCTGGAGTTTGTTTTCAGTGGCTATAGGCCCTGGCATGCCCATTTTCTCTTTCTCTCTCTCTCTCTCTACCCATTTCTCAAGTAAATAAATGAAATATACCCTTTAAAAAGATTTTTAATTTTTTGACAATTTGACATGTATATATATATATATATATATATATATATATATATAATTCATTTTATCACATTTGCCCCCATTACTGTCTCTTATTCTCCTCTCACTCTTGCTAACCCTTTTTCTTCCCAACTAGTCCCCTACTTTCATGTCTTTTTTTTTTTGTTTGGTGACCCACCAAGTTCAATTAGGGTTGCTTGCATGAACACAGGTCAGGGGTATTCTCTAGAATATGAGTAACTTACTTACCAGTGGTTATACCTCTGAAGAACATGACTCCTCCCCAGCAACCATTAACTGCCTATAGTTTCTTGGGGAGGGCTGGAGCCTCGTGAGCCCCTCTTACATCCATGATGGCAGGTTGACAGGCTCAGCTGGTGCAGGAAACTACAGCTGCTGTGAGTTCATGACTATACTTGGCATACTGTGTTAAGAAGACAGAATTCCACAGCACTCCTTCCCCTCCTTCACTCTTTCTGCCCCTCTTCCATGATACTCCCTCAGCTTTGTGGGAGGTGATACAGATGTCCCATTTAGGGCTAAGCAGACAATCATTATTTGTTCTCAGCATGCTTGCCACCTGCGCATCTCTGCGTTAATCTCTGTACACCACAAAAAGGAAACTTCTGTAACTGCTGCTGAGAGCAGCACTCGTCTATGGGTATAAACACGGAGATTTAAAAGGCAGGTTGAGGGCTGGAGAGATGGCTTAGCGGTTGTTGCAGTCCGGTTCGCATTGCTGTTAGAAATCACCTAACCAAGAGCAGCTTCTGGGAAAAAGAGATTTATTTTGGCTTACAGGCTTGAGGGGAAGCTCCACGATGGCAGGGGAAAACGATAGCATGAGCAGAGGGTGGACATCACCCCCTGGCCAACAGAAGGTGGACCACAGCAACAGGAGGGTGTGCCAAACACTGGGATGGGGAAACTGGCTATAAAGCCCATAAGCCCACCCCCAACAATACACTCCCTCCAGGAGGCCTTAATTCCCAAATATCCATCAGCTGGGAACCTAGCATTCAGAACACCTAAGTTTATGGAGGACACCTGAATCAAACCACCACAGCGGTTAAGCACTTGCCTGTGAAGTCTGAGGACCCCGGTTCAAGGCTTGATTCCCCAGGACCCATGTTAGCCAGATGCACAAGGGGGCACACGTGTCTGGAGTTTGTTTGCAGTGGCTGGAGGCTCGGGCACACCCATTCTCTCTCTCTCCCTCTTTCTCTGCCTTTCTCTCTCTCTCTGTCACTCTCAAATAAATAAATAAAAATGAACAAAAATTTTTAAAAGGCAGGTTGACAGCCTGTCTATTCAGCTTAGGAACAATGCTAGCATCTCCCTAGGATGACGACCTGCCTAGCCAAGGGCTTTTGAATAAGTTTACAGTGCCCGGCATGAATTCCTTCCTGACCAGCAGCCCTCAAGCCCAGCATGAAAGCAGGTGGTTGCCCCCATAACAGTCCTGCCACCAGTGCACCCCTGGCACATCTTGTCAGGATTGGTCGTGGAGCACACTGGGTCCACCACGTGGTAGACACATTTCTTTTCGTTTTCCTGCAGCTTTAACGGTAGGTACCCTGTCACTCCAAGATCCCACGCTATTCATCCTGCAAAAAGCACACAACTACGCTGGACCTTTGCATGCCTGTGGCCCAGGGGTGACTCAGCAGAAGCAGAGCTCTTGAAAGGAAGCAAAGCTTGAGTGTTGATGCAACATGGAGGGCCAGGCACCACCTTCTTAAGGAAGGCATCCCCTTATTGGGGTGTGTTCTTGAATCCTCTTCTTTTCACTTGAATAGAGCTAGTTATAGCATTGTGTGACAGCTGAGAGTATATCTATCTATCTATCTATCTATCTATCTATCTATCTATCTATCTATCTGTATGTATGTATACAAATTATATATAATTTCATCATGTGGCTTTCTAGTGTTCATCTCTCCCCACAGCTGCTTGCAGAAGTGACCAGCAGCAGCTCACATGAGCACGGAAGCTTATCATCTCCATTGCAGTCAATCCTCTGTTCTCTATAACTGACCCACTAGGCAAGGCGTGCCCACTGGTGCAATGGTGGCATGACTCTTATGGAGGTGACCAGTTGCCATGTCACATAGAATAGAAGTGTTACACCCACAGGATAAGCGAGTGGGGCTCTCTATTTGAAGTCAAGTGGTGGCATTCACTAAGTTGCTATCACTCTTTAATAAAAAAAGGTTGCCCTGGCCATAGTTATATTTTAACCTCTTTGCTAAATAATGTTCACAATAAAATGGGGAAAAATTCCTTAGGATACAGACTTCAGTGGCTAATTGGACTCTCTCCTTTCCATATGAGAACTGCAAATACAAAGCAAAAAGCTGTGTTAAATGACTTGACTCAGCCAGCCTTTCATGGGTGTGCCTGAGAGCAGAAGTGGCCACCTCCTGGGGGAGCTGATGAGTCGCCCCACCAACAGAGGCGATTTGCTCACTAGGTGCCCCGTGACTCTCACACCAGTCTGCTTTTCATTCCTCAGCAGTTCCTTCCTGTGGTAGGTATTTTTGTAGGCCCACATTGACAGAAGGACACTCGTATTTTGTGATTTTGCAATGGGAAACTATCTCGTGGTATCCTCAGGGCTCCCTTAGAGCTTGCTTAGTCAGTATTGAGATATGCAAAGTCACCAAAAGCAGTTCTTTGAAAACAGGATGATGGTCTGCTAAGAAATGCTAAGAATCTGTTTAAGTCCCCGAGGCCCTAAACCAGACAAATCCTTCCCAAGTTCCAAAGGCTACTGCTTGGTAAGAGGGCTGAGACAAGCCTTGTGGATGGAGGCTGGCTGGAAACCAGCTATCACAGTGTGGCCCTGCACAGACGCTTAAAGCTGGGCACTTCAGTGTTGTTTCTGATTGCCTGTGAGGCTGCAAAGTACCTGGACAGAAATGACTCCATTGACATTCCTTCCCAGGCGGTGTTTCAGCTTGAGGAGGCCTCTGCTCAGGTAGTTAAGATTATTTTACATGCCAGATCAAAGGCAGTTAGAAATAGGTTCCAGCCTCCTACTTTCCCATCTATGAGAGCCAGTTTAGCAAGCATCTGAAGGCTCCCTTCCACACTTCAATTACCCTAGGCCAATTTAAGAGAATAAAAATTTGGAAATGCGACTGAATTGTGAAGAAAAATGTAGACTGCAAAAAAGATCTCCCCACATGTGTTTCAGTAATTGGCATGAATGTGTAATTTGACATGAGAAAAATGTTGGGAGCAGGAGAGAAGCCCAAATTACTTACATCTGGACAGGCAAGTAAGATAAAACAAGCCCATGCAACATTCGGTGTGCACATGTGTCTGTCTACATTATTAACTTCTAGAGTAGCATCTAGCACAATGTTTAGTTCATAAATTCCATTGCTCTGAATTATGAGGCAGAAATGATTATCTGGAATTATGAAAACCAGCCGTTGGGAGCCCATGCTAAAACCAAAGGGAGATACACACCCAACTGTGATTCAGTGAGCTAGAGGCAGCCCTGAGTTTATGTAGAATGTGCTAAGGAGCAACAATCAAGGACATCGACTCTGTCATTTTCTTTCCTTCACTCAGCTCATGTTCACTGAGCATCTGCTCTGCTCCAGGCACTGCTTCAGCCTCATGGATACAATTATAGAGATAATGGGCCTTGACAGACAAAATAAAACACAAGAAAGGGAGGGAGAAAGGAGGGCGAAAAAGAAAAAGAGTATAGGCAAGAAAGAATGGCAGATGCAGTTGCCTCCTCATTGCTGGGACAAAACACCCAACCAGAAAACCAGAAGGAGCTTATGGGTGGAAAGGGTTGATCTCAGGACACAGCTGTGAGGGGAAGCTTCATCGTGGAGGGGAAAGCACAGAGCCTGGGTCACGTCTCCACAGTGGTGGGAAAGAAAAAGTCCACATGTTGGGCTTGGAGATAGGCTATATTACTCTGAAGCACCCCCTAGCTACATACCTCCTCCAGAAAGACCCCACCTCCAAAAGGCCCCATAGCTTTCCTACATTGCTATCAGCTGGGGACCAAGCACTCAAAACACTTGAGGACATTTTTGATCAAATCACCACAACAGACATAACAAAAACAAAAACAAAAAAAAAGCCAGAAAAGTTCTTATTAACAAACTCTATAATAGAGCAAATGGCAATTCCACCCCAAATTACATCTATATCCTAGACCCCAGAACCTGTTAACATGAGCTTACTGGGAACTGGGTCTTTTTACATATAATTCAAGTTAGAACCTTAGAAGTGATTGTGTGTCCACCAGTCCTGGACCTCCGGGAGCTGAAGGTCAGGCAGGACGCGTTCCTTGCCATGCGGGGCAAAGAGAGAAGCTCTGCTAACATCGATAAACTTCTAACCACAAGAACTATGGAAGAATGACTTCCTGTTTTCAACCATGAAGTTCTCACAGCAGCGTAGGAAGCTGATACAGGCTCTGAAGAGACGAAAGCTGATTAGTGGTCACCACGTGCTCCCGCTGTGCTGGAAGATCTCACACTATGAAAAACCACCTTTTTCTGTAGGAGGGAAATAACTAGGGTCCACATCCAGGACTCCCCTTGCAGGAAACACATAAAGGGAATCTTCCCTTGCCACTAGAGGCATTTGGGGCCAGGAGCAGATACCTTTGCGGTCATCCATCCTGGGCAAGAGTTCACAGGTGGTCCCGCTTCTCTGAAGGAACTTCCCTCCACCTCCATGGGTCTTACCCTGCAACCTTCCTAACTTGCTGAAGGGGAAGAGGCAGGTCTTCTTTCTCTCACAGCCAGGAGAAGAAATAAGCAACCTGTCACGTGAAACTTCTCCCTGGGGAGTTGCTAGCCCACATCTATTCACACCAGATAAGGCACAGATAGCAGATCAAGCACGGATGCACCAAAGCCAGTTTTAGTGGCCCAAGGAGTTAATGGGGTCACCTGCAGAGGAGGATGAGGGGTTGCTTATAAGAATAATGGATGACTCGAAGGTAGCTAATCCCAATCCCTAAAGCCAGACACCGTGGCACAGGCCTTTAATCTCAGTATTCAAGAGGCAGAGGTAGGAGGATTGCTGTGAGTTCAAGGCCACCTTGAGACTGCATAGTGATTCCAAGACAGCCTGGACTAGATAAACAACAATAACAAAACAAACAAACAAACAAACACAAAACACCCCAGCATAGGTGATAGCGCCCAGAAGCTACATCTCTGGAGCTCACTGCTAGGCTTGGTGGCAGCTAGCTTGGTTGGTCAGTATCTCCTCACAAGCAGTGTTTGATGCTCCTTCAGCCTTGGGGAGGGGTCTTAAGGCTTTCCCAAACTCATTTACCTCCTGAGCCTCCCTCTGGGAGCAAATGTTTCAATCTTGAGGAAATTCCTACAAAGCAGAACCCAAAAGGAAAAGGCTAATGTGAGGTGGTTATGAATCTGTCAGGGTCAGGAACAGAATGTGATCGTTTGCATGTATGTCTCCCAATATATTTAGTTTTATTAAAGCTTCTTAGATTTCTAGCTACCTGTGGGTGGATCCCAGGATCCAGCCCTGAGGTGTCTGGGGGCAGATCTGAATTCCAGTGGGAAGACGCGCAGTGCTTGAGTTCCGGCTGGGGCTCCTGGCGCGTGCTTGCTTTGGGTGGTGGTGGTGGTGGTTGCTTTTCTCTCTCTCCAAAAGGATCTATGAAAGTTTCTTTCAGATTCTTCCCGCCATTAGAGAACTTCCCCTGGATCTGTAAACTTCAATAAGTCCCTTCCTCCCTAACTGTCCCTGGTGTGGACGTTCATCCCAGCCACCTGAAGCTGTCGAGGGCACCACCTGAGCTCCTCATGTGAACGTGGCCGAGGGCTCTTCCAGCCAGACTTTCAGCTGAGGCACTGCAGCCTGGGGTGCGGCCCGTATTACACAGCGACGGACTCGACGGAGGGAGCTCAGCCTCTGTGAGTTTCACTGGAGCGTGGCAGCACAAAGGAAATGCACAGTGGTGTTCGTTACAGGACCAGAGTTTGATTTCCCGGTACCCAGTAAAGACAGATGCATAAAATGGTGCACGCATCTGGAATTTGTTTACAGTAGCAAGACGCCCTGCCATGCCCATTCTCTCTCTCTCTTTCTCTCTCGATCTGTGTGTGAGTGGGGGGGGGGGGGTTTACAAATAAAAACGTTTTTTTACAAAGAAAATGGTGATATCTGTGATGGTCTAAGTGTGTGTGTGTCTACCAAACTGACAAGCTAAAGCCTGACCCACACTGCACTGGCATCTAGAGGAGCCACGGAGAGGCGACCAGGTCACAGAAAGGGGCTCATGCCTGGACCTTAAAGAAAACGCCCCAGAGAGCAGCGTGTCCTCGCCTGGACGCCTCCCTCGGGCCGATGCGGGCTCGGGTCACAGCGCCGGGCTCCGCACAGCAGCCTGAACGAGGCGGCCCCTCCCCGCGGGCGATGCAGAGGACGCCTCCCCCATGTTCCCACCCGTGCTGTGCGACCCTTGAAGGAAGTAACCGTGCAGGCTCCTGGGTGAGAAACTGGGTGCCAGGCTGCTTCAAGATGGTGGCAACAGGGCAGAGGGGGAGGGGAGGGGCGTGGCTCAGCGGTTCAGGGCACTTGTTGGAAAGCCGGCCTCAGATCAATTCTTCAGCCAAGTAAAGCCAGACGTAGCATGGGAGGGGAGGGGACACAGCTAAATGAACGTGTATATTCTTTAATAGCACCTGCCCTGGACATGAGGAAGGGAGGTTAACCAAAACTAAAGATACATGGAAAAGGCCATAATGAACCTCCTTAATACAATAGAAAAAGTGTCTGAACAGTAGTCCCCTGTGCACAGGGGTAATGCCGCTCCCAGAAAATGTGGTTATTAAAAGAAAGTCCCAGCACCAGGCATGGCATACTTTCCTATGAGTGACTGGATGGGAAGGTTCCCGAGGCCCTCGGAACAATCCGGCCTATGGGCACTGCTTTTAGCTGCCCAACAGAAACAGCTGGTAAGATCCTATTGCTAGTGTGGTGGTTTGATTCAGGTGTCCCCCATAAACTTAGGTGTTGTGAATGCTAGGTTCCCAGCTGATGGATATTTGGGAATTAATGCCTCCTGGAGGGAGTGTATTATTGGGGGCGGGCTTAAGGGCTTTATAGCCAGTTTCCCCATGCCAGTGTTTGGCACACCCTCCTGTTGCTGTGTTCCACCTTAAGTTGGCCAGGGGGTGATGTCCACCCTCTGTTCATGCCATCGTTTTTCCCTGCCATCGTGGAGCTTCCCCTCGAGCCTGTAAGCCAAATAAACCTCTTTTTCCCAGAAGCTGCTCTTGGTTGGGTGATTTCTACCAGCAATGCGAACCAGACTGCAACAGCTAGAGATAACACCCAAATTGGTTTCAGGAGACATAGAAATGAAGCTGGAATTGAGCTAGAAGCTTCCTCCCTCTGGCCACCTTCCATAGTCCCAGAAGGCTGCTATGCAGACCCCTGGAAGATAAAAGTCATGCACAGTAGTGGACCCTGAAGGTGACACAACTGACCACCAGGAAAGGTGTGCTCAATAAATTGTATCTCTTTAAATATTTTTATTTGTTTATTTGAGAAAGAGGAAAATAAGTATAAGTGCACTGGGCCCTCTTGCCACTTTAAAAACAAATTTTAGATACATGTGCCACTTTCTGTGCCTGGCTTTTTGTGGGTAGTGGGGAATCAAACACAGGTGGGCAGGTTTTGCATGCCAGAGCCTTTATCCACTCAGCAATCTCCATAGCCCACAAATAAATTTTAAAAGTTAAAAAGAAATATATAATATCTAGCCAGGCATGGTGGCATATGCCTTTAATCCCAGGAGGATCACTATGAGTTCAAGGCCAAACTGAGACTACATAGTGAATTCCAGGTTCAGCCTGGGATACAGTGAGACCCTACCTCAAAAAAACCAAAAATATTAATGTATATGATAGTATTATATTGTATATATAAATAATATGTATACATAATCTGTCCTGAAGAATGACATTCATAAAATCACATATTTTAGGATTTTTTTTTATAAAGTTGGAAAAAAAGACATGAATATAGACCTACCCCCCCTTCCCTCCAAAAAAATCCAGCATATGAGCAAGTGAGAGCCTGTCCCTGTAATTTTAACTTCAAGATGGTAAATGCAATCCTCAGTGCGACCAGTCTGCAGCTGCAGGCTGTGAACACCCGCTGCATCCTTATGTGGCCAATGTGGGCCCATCTGTGAAAGATATTTTGCAGGAACAAAGTTGAACTTTGACATCTTCTTAAGTGTCAGCCCAGTAGATTTATCATAGTTGTAAAAACAATAAAAATGCCTTTTGGTTTTGATGGCCACATTATGTTCAAGTAGGTTATACATGAAGTCTTACTCAAACAGTGGTGTGAAAAAAAAAAAAAACGTTATTTAATGAACATATAAATGAATAAATGAGAACCGCAAAGGACTTTGGGAACCCAAATCCAATGAGCACACAAGTCCTCCTCCAGTGACCCAGCAAATCCAAGCTTCCCGCTCTACTCAGGGGAGATCTGGAATTATTCACACATCCCATCCTCCTTGTCTGTTGTCACTGTTGCCGTGTGTGTGTGTGTGTGTGTGTGTGTGTGTATGCCATGGCGTACATGCAGAGGTCTCGGCAATTTCCAGGTGTTGGTCCTTGCCCTCAACCTTATTTGAGGCAGGGTCTCTTGGTCACTATTGCAATCACCAGGTGAACTGGCCAGTGAGAGTCCAAGGGCTTCTCCTCTCTTCTTGCTGTAGGCCTCCCACCGCAACAGAGTGAGTCTTGTGTGTGTTAGGAATCTGAACTCAGGTACTCAAGCTTACACAGCAAATAATGCATTCACTGGCCCATCTCCCCATCTCTCTTCCTTGTTTTTAATATGATCTGCTTTGATAGGCCCTCTTTGGGGTAAACACAGGAGAGCTAGCAGAGCACAAAAACTTCAGTGCTGGCATTCATTTTTAACCTAATTTTTCTGAGTTTCCAGTGTAATTGCTCATTAAACGGGAAAAAAATAATGATTTATGATTTCCAAAACACTTTGCATTTTCACTCATTTCAGATGCAATCAATTTCATAGGCAAAGTCACAAGAGGGTATGTGGTGAACGAGGCTGTTTCCAAAGGAGGTCACATAAAAATTAAAAAGCACTAAAGAATAAATAGTTCATGCTGTCCAGGGGGATAAGCTATGCAACTCCAAGTAAAAGTTAAAACCCAATTACACACTAATCAGCTTTGCACAGCACATCTGACTCATTTGCATTCGATGCCAATATCCTGATAGGTGCTGAGACAACACATGCGACGCGGCCCTCGGCTCTCTGAGGAGTGCAGGCGCGGGCACCGGGCTCGCTTTCTCTGCCTGGCTGCGTTCCCTCTGACTGCGACAGCACACGGTCAACTCCCTGTGGATGGACGTCCAACGTCCGACGTGGGATCAGCACAGCTCTGCGTGCCGACAGCACTCGGTCCTCCTCAAACGGACAAGAAACTGGGCAATTCTGGCTCCGTATTTGGAGTACTGATCTCTGTTGTCAACGTCATTGGATTTCGAATCACCGGGCACACACATCTCTGGGCATGTCCGTGATAAAGTGTTTGCAGAAAGGTTTGAGGAGGGAAGACCCACCCTGGATTGTGGGTGTCACCGTTCTGGGGCCTGGAGTTCAAGAATGAATAAAAAGAAGAAAGCAAGTTGGATGCGGTCATCCATATCCCTCTGCGGCTGGACAGCTGCCTGACCCCAATGTCTTCCTGCTGAAATGGACAGTTTCCCCTCAAAGCATGCACCCAAATAAACCTCTGCTTCCTTAGGTTGTTTCTGTCAGGCATTTTGTCACAACAATGAGAAAAATAGCTACTATAGGACATTTCTAGGAGCTTCTATCTGATGGTATATTTTAGAAAAGCACATCTGTTTCATGTTATATAAAGAATTCTTCTTCTTTCTCTTCACCTTGGGCTGGCAAGTGATGGAAACATTTTGAGATAATCTTCTTTACACAAAGTTCTCTTTTGCCAGGAAGGGACAGAGGGCGAACTCTCTCCTTAAAGACTCTTTTGTTTGGGGAGGCAGTCGCCTCTGAGGATGAGCTTGGTAAGCAGGCTGCTGGCGGGCTGGCATGAAAATCCCTCAAAACTCTATTCAGAAAAGATTGCATGGGTTCTGCATTGACAACAGTGAACCCTGTGTCAACGTTTGTCTCTGCCTCAAGCCTCTGGAAGCTGTTTTCCTTGAGGCCACTTCTTGTGGCCCCAGGTTGGAGGTGGGGAGAAGGTAGGTGCCACTGGGTGTCTGTGGCTGAGCTGCCACCCTGGGAAGACCAGCCAGGACTTTTCCACAAAAGGCTACAGGAGCTGCCTGACGTCCCACTGGGCTCCAGAAGCTCCAGAGAGCGGGCTTTGAACCTTCTGCTCCGGCTCCTCCGGTTCCTTGGCTCGAGGGTTCTCATTGGAGAGACACCACTGAGCCTGGAGCCCTGATGATACAGGTTAGTTCCCAAACTGCCACTCGGAAAGGAAATCTCGCCGTTTCTAATGCCAAGTCCTGGCTTCGGCTGGACCTAGAAGACAAAGAAAGAGAAACAAATGGATCGTGGTTTAACTCAGTGCTGGGAGACCCCTATTCCTTACCCATCCTCCGCCAGCCACACCAAACTGACTTTCAGTCAAGTCGTGAAGTTACATGGAAGAAAGTCTGACTTTGAGTCTGTAGTCAGCATCTGCTCCGAGCAGCTCGCTGTCACTCTCAGACTCCCTGCATTAACTTCTCAACAAGGATGAGACTGGGAATCCAATGGACACTTGACGCAACCACAGTTCTGGTAGAGCCAGTTGTTTAAGTACAAAAAATACATGCACATGTTGCTTGCTGGCCTCCCTGGTTGTTTTAATGATGTATAACAACATACAAACAACAACAAAAGCCAACAAATCTGTGGCTACAGACAAGATACACACAGGAATAAGAATCTGATCTTCCAACATCAGTGGTCCTTCCTTCAGACCAGATCTGAGCTTCCTCTCACAGATTAGTCCTAGGACTTGTGGGCACTCTGTGTGGGTAAATAATCTGGCACCTTTTAACACAAATACTCCTGGGATGGAGAGAAAATGCTTAGCAGTTAAGGCGCTTGACTGTGAAGCCTAAGGACCCAAGTTTGATTCCCTAGTCCCCTCCTAAGCCAGGTGCACATGGTGGTGTGTGCATCTGGAGTTCCTTTTCAGTGGCGAGAGGCCCTGGCACACCAAGTCTCTCTATATATCTCTCAAATAAATAAATAAGATAAAGAAAATATTCCTTATTTTGGGGGGGTCCATTTATGTAGAGTAGAGGCTGGTATTGTGTGGAAAGAGGAAGGGGAGCTGCTTTTGAGGGTGCACTGCTGTGTTGTCCCATGAAGGCACAGTTACAAACTTACAGGCACCGATCAGCAAAACTACATCCGTTCTTCTGGTGGCTGCCCATCGCCTCCAGGATGGAGTTCACTGGCACACTTTCCATCCTTATGCTCCTGGGAGAGCCAAATGCTATCTCTAACTCAGCATCCTTCCAAGGGGATTTTTTGAAATGATAATTTTCTCCATAGAAATTGGTGTCCATGTTCTCTCTCCCACACACACAAGGAGAGAGAAAGAGAGAGAGAGAGAAAGTCAAAGTGACAGAGGGACTGCTAGTTGGGAAGAAACAGAAGTCAGGTGGAAGTTAAATGAGAAAGGAGGTCAAGAGATGGTAACAGGAGGAGGATAATTGTCAAAATATATTATATACATGTAAAAAATTATCAATAAGAAATTGGAGCTGGGCGTGGTGCACGCCTTTAATCCCAGCACTTGGGAAGCAGAGGTAGGAGGATCACCGTGGGTTTAAGGCAAGCCTGAGGTTCAATGAGACCCTACTTTGAAAAAATCCAAAAATAAAAATCACAGTATCCAGGACCCATCCTTGCCAGGACAAGTCATAAATCAAATAGAAAAAAAAAAGAATAATACACAGAATCCTAAATGCCTATTACTCACTGGAAGAAGCCAAGCTGGCAAGGCTACTCTGTGATTCCAACTAGATGACAGTCTGAAGAAGGCAAGATGATGGGTAAGACACAGAAGATCGGTAACTGACAGAGTGAGAGGAAGGAAGATGCCCAGGCGGCGCCCCGAGGCTCTCTAGGGCAACGAAGCCACTGTGTGTGATGCCGCCCTGGCAGGCGCCTGACTGCATTTGTCACCATCCGCAGACTGGACAGCATGAGGAGGGAGCCCTGTGTACACGACGGCCTCCAGGTGACAACCACTCCTCTTTGTAACACACACGCCACCCTGGTGGAAGCCGTTGGCAATGACAAAGACAGGGTGTCTGCTGGGCCCACGGTCTGTTAGATGTAAACTCCCTGTGTGTCCTGCTAACTAACACTGCCATGAAATACAGTCTACTCGAAGGGGGCATGAAAAGCGACACACGGCCATGTCCCCAAGCAAGATGGTGAGGACGGTTATGAGGCAGGTCTAACATGACTCCGCCGACATGTGCGTACACAAATTATCTGTCTGTGAATCTGCTCGTTACTGTTTTCTCTGTTGTACTAGAACGGTCATGTTGCGGTTACCTTCTTGTTGCTGGAATAAAACACCCAACCAGAAGCAGCTCATGCAAGGAAAGGGTTTGTCTGGGCTGATGGTTTCAAGGAGAAGCTTTACCATGGCGAGACGGGAGCACACAGCCAGGTGGACGTCACATCTCCATGGCAGCGGGGAGATGGGCTATGTCACCACAAAGCCCGACCCCACAACTTGCCCAAATTGTCATCAGCTAGGAACCAAGTATTCAGAACCCATAAACCTACAGAGGGCATTTCATTCCAACCATCACAGGTAGCATATCCGAAACCATAAAGACAACAGTGAAAAAATGGGGATATCTATTGCTTCTGTTAGAAGTTGTCAAATACTTCCTGTACAGAGCTACGTAGTGACAATCTGAGGCTTTCTTACCATGTAGAATTTATCCCAGATAGCTCTGTGCAAAGCAGCCAGACATAAATAAATAGTGTGTCTGTGTCCCAATAGATCTCTATTTGTGGGCACTAGAATCTGAACCTCATTTTCATGTGCCACGTTTTCTTTGCCAATCATTTAAAAATGGAAAGCTGTTTTTAGCTCCTGGGCTATGACTGTCCAATCCCTCCTCACTCTACAGCAATGAGCCCCTGATTCTCACTCATTCACTATCAAGGGATAACAAATTGCTTTTTATTTCTTCCCAAAAGCCCAAACGATGACAGCATCTAACTAGCGCAGCTCAAGGGTTGTGACAGTTTATATTGACTGTCAACTTGACAGGACCTAGAATCACCTGTGAGGGATTGTGTTCATGACACTAAATGAGGTGGGAAGACCCCCAGGCACGGTGGGTGGGGTCCTGGGCTTCCGATCAGGGAGAGGGCGGGCTGAGCTCCAGTCTACATCCCTCTGCTTCCTCACGGTGGGCTGAATGGGCCCAGCTGCCACAAGCTACTGCGAGCATGGCGATCCTACCACGATGGACTGGAAGTGGAGCTGTGTGGTGAAATAAGCCCTTCCTCTCTTACACTGATTTTTGTCAGCTATTTTGTGCCAGCAACAAGAAGCTGACTATTTCAAGGTTCTAGCACAGAGGTAACCCCTGACTGCTGGGCCTCCCTCTGTCTCCCAGCCTCTTTATAGCGACTAACACACACACACACACACACCTGTCACTAGGTGTGTGGCTTTTTTGAATACAGATGAAAAGCCACCACTCTAGACTGTTAATTCTACAGGACTAAGCCCAGTTCCCTAGAGAGCTTCACATTCCTGGACATCCACCCCCATCTCACCAGTGACATTCCATGATGCAGCCCACCTAACCACAGTGCCCCTGCTTGTGCCAGCTCCTGCCCCAATCAACAACTCTCCTAGAGGGGACACTGTTGGAGGGATGTCTGCTGCACCTTCAGATGCGCCCTTCGGCAAGCCCACAGGAGACATTCCTGACTTTCTGACATTGCTGCACACTGGAATCACCTGGGGATCATTTACCTAGAGCCCACCCCTGAAATTCTGACTGCATGGGGCCAGGATGCGGCACGAATGCCTCCTCCACCCCTAGAGCCCGTCCCTCGTGCACAGTGCAGGCTGGGGGCCACTGCTGTGGACCAGAAAAGCTGCACCCCCAATGCTCCCGTGGGCCTGTGAGTCTGCGCGGTACCATGTGGGGCCAGTCACTGTGCTTGCCCTTGGCTTCATTCTGCTGTCGCCCTTGGCTCTGTGCCTCCCTCCCTTCCTGCCTCCTGCCTCCCTTCCTTTCCTTTGCATCTGCCTGCATTTAATAAAAATCTTATTATAGGTCGAGAGTACTTTTTACAACAACAGTTCGAACCAGAAATATTTCAAATCTTGAATTTTTCATATATCAGGCTCTTTGCATACACACAATGAGATATCTGAAATATGGGGCCAAAATCTAACAACAAAATTCATTTACATTTCATATATAACTTACAATTTGAAAGCAATTTAATACATTGTTAGAAGAAGTGCATCTTTCTTTTGTTCTAATTGTTTTCTTCAATTTATTTGAGAGAGAGAGAGAGAATGTATGTAGTGGTTTGATTCAGATGTCCCCATAGATTTAGCTGTTCTGAATGCTAGGTTCCCAGCTGATAGATTTGAGAATTAACGTCTCCTGGTGGCTGTGTTGTTGGGGGTGGGCTTATGGGTGTTATAGCCAGTGTTTCCCTTGCCAGTGTTTGGCACACTTTCCTGTTGCTGTGGTCCACCTAATGTTGGCCAGGGGGTGATGTCTACCCTCTGCTCATGCCATCCTTTCCCCTGCCTTCATGGAGCTCCCTCCTCAAACCTTTAAGTCAAAATAAACCTCTTTTTTCCCCACAGCTGCTCTTGGTTGGTTGATTTCTACCAAGAATGTGAACCTGACTGCAACAGAGAGAGAGAATGGGTACACCAGAGCCTCTAGCCACTGCAAATAAACCCCAGACACATGTGCCACTTTGAACATGGGTCCTCAGGCTTAGCAGGCAAAATCCTTTACCACTAAGCCATCTCTCCAGCCCAGACTTGCCTCTTGACTGTGACCTGGAGCATAAGTTAGGTGTGTAATTCTGTGATACCATATTGGTATTCAAAACTTTCAGACGGGGGGACATTTTTAATTTTGTATTAGGGATAATCAACGTGTATAAAAGTGGTAACTAGTCCTTATAAAGATAATTTCATTGTATAAATAGAAACTAAGTCTCCCTCATCTTAGTCCTAAATTCCAAGTCCAAATTCTCACTCTTCAAAGAAAACTATATTGTTTATATTTTTAAAATTGGAGGGAGGGGATGGAGAGATAACTTAGCAGCTAAGTGCTTGACTATGAAGCCTAAAGACCCCAGTTCAAGGCTCGATTCCCCAGTACCCAGGTAAGCCAGATGCATAAGGTGGTGTATGCATCTGGAGTTCGTTTGCAGTGACTGGAGGCCCTGATGTGCTCGTTCTCTCTCTCTCTCTCTCTCTCTCTCTCTCTCTCTCTCTTTCTCTCTGTAGTCTCAAATAAATGAATAAAAATAAACAAAGCAATTTTAATTGGAGGAAAAAAGCATACCTACCATTTGTGGGTAAGGTCTCCTGGAGGACTCCCTCAGTCCTGTAGAGGACACACCTGTCATCTTGGCTTCTTGGACAACACTGAACAATATATTGTACCTGCTGATTTGACCCAATGAAGACTTTTTTCTTCTAGAAGTGGAAACTAGCATGGTTTTCTTCATAACCAAGAACCATTCAGTGTTGATTTTAAACTACCAGGCTAAGCCAGGCATGGGCGTGCATGCCTTTAATCTCAGTACTTGGGAGGCAGGGGTAGGAAAATCGCTTTGAATGCAAGGCCACCTTTGAGCCTATATAGTGAATTCCAGGTCAGCCTGGGCTAGAGTGAGACCCTACCTTGAAACCTACCTCCCCCTCAAAAAAACCTACCAAGGCTAGATAAATGTATCCTTAAGTTTAACTCTGAGGCGCCCATTTCATTTTCATTTTAAACGCAATTATTAGAAAATAGAAGCCCATGATGTGTTGTGTTAGAGGCCTTTGGGTATACTCAGGAGTGGTGTCTCACAAAGATATTATACATCTGTGTCTACTGCAGCACTATTTCAAAGTAGCCAAGTTATGGAGTTGGCCTATGCCCACCAACAGATGATAGTGGTGTTTTACTGAATCATAAATAAAAACAAAACTATGCCATTTGCAAGGAAATGCTGAACTTGAACATCTTTCAAGTCCTCAAGCATGACTTATTCCTTCCTGACACCCATGTCCACACATGATTTCTTCTTCTAGGATGGCCCTTCCCAGAGCCTTTTTCTAGAAACTCTGATCATTGTCAACTTCAACCTTACACATTGCTTCTCTTACAAATTCTCTCAATATCACCAAGTGTTGCAGTCAGCTTCGCATTGCTGGACAAACATCCAACCAGATGGATCTTATGGGAGGGACAAGGTTTTATTTCATGCTCACAGATCCCAAGGGAACATCATCAATGGTGTTAGAAGCCAACTCCCTTCTGTAGATCCACAGAAAAATACCATCAAAGAACCAGTAAACACCAGTAACCAGCAAGCACACACTTAGGGCTGGACTCCAAGATCTAACCCAGTGACAAGCAGGGATCTCCCTGCTAGGGGCTCAGTTTTTATTTTATTTTATTTTATTTTATTTTATTTTATTTTATTTTATTTTATTTTATTTTATTTTTCAAGCACAAACAGAGAGATACAGAGGAGACAGACAGAGGGAAGAAGAATGGGCACACCAGGGCCTCCAGCCACTGCAAATGAACTCCAGATGCATGCGCCCCCTTGTGCATCTGGCTTACGTGTGTACTGGGGAATCAAACCTGGCTTCTCTGGCTTCACAGGCAAGTGCCTTAACTGCTAAGCCATCTTTCCAGCCCCAGGGCTCAGTTTTTAATAAAATACCTGAGTGTATTGGTCCATACACTGCAAACTATCACATTCTAACTACGACACCAAGCTTGTGCTAGGCGCCACCATAATATTCACTTTGATACTTACCAGCTGTGGGACTTTAGATAAATTGCTTCATATTTTTTGTGTATGTGTCATGTGTGACGTGTGTGTCGTGTGTGTGTGTGGCGTATGCATGTTTGTGCCCTGTGTGTATGGTGAACAGTGCCAAGGTAGGGCATGATGTCCTCCTCGGGCATTCTCTGGCTCTGTTTCATTGAGACATAGTTTCTCACTGAACTGGGAGCTGCCACGTAAAATTAACTGACTGATCAGCAAGCCCCAGAAATTCCTTCATCTCCAACCCCCACAGGACTAGAGTCACATGTCTGAATTTTTACATGGGTGTAAGGATTGAACTCAAGTCCTTATGCTTGTGTGGGAAGCACAGTCACCCGCTGGCCATCTCCCCAGCCCCATGTCACTTAATATTTCTTTGTCTCCATTTCCTCATCCATAAAAGAAGGTAACAGCAAGTGCCAACATCACAGGGCTGCTGTGAGACAGATGGAAAGGGTGGCAGGGTGGAGGGATGCTACATGGGTCAGGATACTGATGGACTGAGATCGTCATCGTTAGCATCACTGTGGCTCCTTCCCAGTCTCAGTGCCCGACAGGCACTCAACTGCTTACGCCTCTCTTCCTTCCCCTGGACTTGGCCATCGGGAAGGGCAACACTTGCAAATGCCTTCTTCATTGTATTTCTGAACCTAGCACAGTATCCACTGCATAATAATAAGCAAAACCTCAATATCTGTTGAATAAGTAAAACATAACATTTAAATATATATCACATAGAAATTTATCTAAAAGCTAGGCCCTTGGTTACTCTTTAGGAAGACATAAGGTCATACTGAGAAAGAGATTGCTTAGTGGTTAAGGTACTTGCCTGCAAAGTCAAAGCATCCAGGTTTGATTCCCCAGGACCCACATAAGCCAGATGCACAGGAGATGCGGAATTAGTCTGCAGGGGCTGGAGGCCCTGGTGTGCCCATTCTCTCTCTCCCTATCCCTCTCTCTCTTTCCCTCTCTCTCAAATAAATAAATAAAAATAATAAAATTCAAAAGTTTTTTAAAAGAGAAGATTTAAGGCTGGGGAAGTAACTTCGTGTTGGAGTGCTTGCTGAGCATGTTGAAAGCAAGCCCTGAGTTCAGCCCTTGGTGCCAGATAGAGAGAAAGAGAGAGGATTTACAGTAACTTTATAACTTATGGCCAGACACCTCTGAAATCTTTGTAAACAGCATGATACCAGCTTTTTGAGGGACGGAGGGAGGAGTGGAGGGATGGAAGGAGGGAGGAGAGAGAGAGAGAAAAAACCTGGTTCTCAGGCCATCGGGCAGAGTGAGAGCAGCAGCGTTAGAGGGGGCGGCGGCGGTGCTGGCAGGAGCAAGTCCGGAGAGCTGGACCGCGGCTGGCAGATGAACCCTCGAGCAGAAATAAGCTCCGCTTGCCAAAAACAAGCTGGAATGCATTTCCAAGAATTCGGATCACCGGGAAATCATCATTCTAAGAACTATTTGTAAAATGCTACAAAGTGAGATCTAGGTTTTTCCAAGACTGGGGAACATTAGCAATGGGGAACAGGGAGACCATCTGTCACTCACCTGTGACTGTCTTAAACACAAGCAAAAGTGCACAGGAGAAGTGAAATGGAACTGGTAAGGGAAGGGCTCAGTACATGTGATGGGAAGACAATGTTGCCTCTTACAGACAACGATAATATCCAAATAGTACCTGATGTACTTAAGAGTTGAAACCAGTCCTTTTCAATACTTAATCTACTGACACACCACTGATGTCAACATGCTGGCCACACGTGTCTCAGTGCAGCATGACCCGGTACATGGAATGAGTGTGCATGTGGAGTGTGCATGTGGCTGCCTACGTGGGGTGTGTTGGGCACAAGGATGGAGAATGGGAAGGCAAGAGGAAAACAAAGAGGAAGCAATAAATTCCTATTGGGGAGAGTCAGACATGAGAAAGAGAAGTCCTCAAACAATACTAGAGAAGAAGAGGATAAATGCTTATTTCTGGAGAAACTATGTTCTTTTTTTATTTTTAGTTTTTTAAAAATTAATATAGGGCAAGAGAGAGAGAATTGGCATGCCAGGGTTACAGCCACTGCAATCGGACTCCAGATGCTTGTGCCACCTAGTGGGCATATGCAACTGTGTAACCTTGCACTTGCCTCACCTTTGTGCATCTGGCTTGTGTGGATCTGGAAAGTCAAACATGGGTCCTTAGGCTTCGCAGGCAAGCACCTTAACCTCTAGGCCATCTCTCCAGCCCAGAAACCATGTTCTTTTATCTCAAGTGGTTAATAAGACCTTAACAATGAGCCCAGCTAAGCATCTGTTGAGGGGTTGAAACACGGGCTGGCTTATGCCAAAGTCACTTCTGGAATGTATGTGCTCTTTAAACAAACTTAGTTCCTAAAAACAAATAGTCAATCAATCCACAGATACTGCAAGCCATTGCCTGTCTAGTACTCTACTGAAGATAAACCATCAGTAAATAAAACACTGAAAAAAGAGTCATACAGTACCACATTACAAGTGTACGGCCCAAGAATGGGAAAAAAGTACTCAGATTTACAAAGACTCATGTGTCAAATGTTCTACTTAGGAATGGTGGGTGGCGCGGCGTGCAGTTTGATCGGTGCTTGTAGGGTGGGTAACTAGGAGGAAGTACAGATCTCCTTCGATAAGGAGCAGAGGGCCACGCGTGGGTGCAGATATGCAGACAAGGGAGTCCCAGCCAGCCACTGAAGAGGTGAGATTCTGACAAACCACGAGACAAGAACAAAGCCTGAAAACGCTGTCAGGTGCAAAAAGACGTACTGCACCATTCCACTTACATGAAATGAGTTAGGCAAACAAATTCACAGAGGCAGAATAGAATACAGGGGACCAAGGTCTGTAGTGGGGAATGAATGGTGAGTTTGGGTTAAGGAGTTTCTGTTCAGGGTGATGAAAAGTTCTCAAATGCATGGCGGTGATAAGCTGTGTGCCTCGGCAAAGGCACTGAATCCCACTGGGCTTGCATGCTTAAAAATGGTTAAGGTGAGCAGGGCGTGGTGGCGCACACCTTTAACCCTAGCACTCAGGAGGAAGGGGTAGGAGGATCACCGTGAATTCGAGGCCACACTGAGACTATATAGTGAATTTCTGGGCTAGAGTGAGATCCTACTTTGAAAAACCAAAAAAAATTAAAAAGTGGTAAAGAAGGCTGGAGGGATGGCTTAGCGGTTAAGGCGTTTGCCTGCAAAGCCAGAGGACCCAGGTTCAATTCCCCAGGACCCACGTTAGCCAGATGCACAAGGGAGCACACGCATCTGGAGTTCATTTGCAGTGGCTGGAGGCCCTGGAGCGCCCATTCTCTCTCTCTCCTCTCTCTCTCTCTCTCTCTCTCTATCTCTCTCTCTCTCTCTCAATCTCTGTCAAGCAAATAAACAAAATAAATAATAAATAAAATTGAAGAAAGTTTAAAATTTTTTTTAAAAGTGGTAAAGATATAAGTGTAATGCTATATGTATTTTACTAACATTTTATTAAAAACATTTTCTGCATTGTTAAAGGTGAACATGGTAAAGTTTTCCTATGTACATTTTGCCACAATTAAAACCTTTTATTTTTTTATTTTAGTTTATTTATTTATTTATTGGGTTTATTTCTTAATTTATTTATTGTTTTTTTGAGGTAGGATCTCGCTCTAGCCCAGGCTGACCTGGAATTCACTATGTAGTCTCAGAGTAGGCTCGAACTCATAGGGATCCTCCTATCTCTGCCTCCAGAGTGCTGGGATTAAAGGTGTGAACCACCATGCCTGGCTTTATTTTATTTTTAATATTTTATTTATTTGCAAGGAGGGAGGCGGGAGAGAGAGAGAGGATGGGTATGTCAGGACCCGCAGCTGCTGTAAACAAACTCCAAGTGCACGTGTTCCCCTCTGCATCTCTGCCTACATAGGCACCGAGGAACGAGCCCAAGCTGCCAGGCTTTGCAGGCAAGCACCTCGACTGCTGAACCATCTCTCCGACGCTAAAAGCTATTTTTAAAAAAGAATCGGTACAAGAATAAGCCTAGACTTCGAAAAGGATAGGAGGTGGGAAGGTGAGGGTGGCCAAAGAAAGCCACACAGGGAGGAAGAAGCTGCTGGGACTGGGTGTGGAGAGTCTCGGAAAGGACTTCAGCTGTACTCGCTCCCACTTTGTCAGTGAAGTGAGAAGGAACAGGGCAAATCTTTTCCAAAACTGCCTTTTGACAGTAGTGTGCAGGTCACGCAGGCTGCCTGGGGCCAGGACAAAGACTTAAAAGTCAAAATCACAACGCAGACTTGAAGTTGCATGCGCTCAAAGAAGGAAGGTGGAAAGAAGAAACGACTTCAGAGGAAAATCGGAGCAGTTGGTGACTGATTTGATGTGGGGTTTTGAAAAATAAACAAACAAAAAAGAAGGCTTCAAATATAGCTAGTGTTTCAAACCCTGGACAATCTGACTTTCAGAGTTGAAACGGGAAAACCAGTCTCATGCTCTGAGAAGAGTGTTCAAAATCACTTAAGCCATCTATCCGTAGTATTCAGTAAAACTGATGTACAATCTCTTGATTTTTTTCAAAACTTTAATTTCACATTTAAGAGAGGAGACCTTGGTACCAATGAAGCTATACACAGGACAGCTATGGATGTTTCTAGTTGCAGGAGACCTTTAGAATGTCCCGGAAAAGTTCTATCCAATGCAGTAGGCACTAACTCTATAAGGCCAGTGAAACTACTAAAATTAAGTAAAATGAGTAATCCTGTTCCTCAGGGTCACTGGCACTCAGCAGCTTTTCTGTGGCCAAAGCCACCATATAGAACAGTGCAGAGCTGGAATATTTTCACCATTACAGAAAACTGTAGAGACAGCCAGGTGTGGTGGCGCACGCCTTTAATCTCAGCACTCAGGAGGCAGAGGTATGAGGATCACCGTGAGTTCGAGGCCACCCTGAGCTGAGACTACACAGTGAATTCAAGGTCCTCCAGGGCTAGAGTGAAACCCTGCCTCAAAAAACAGGGGGGAAAAGAAAAAGAAAATTGTAGAGGACCACATAAGTCAAGAATGTATCTCAAGTGGAGAGGGGAAAGTGGAGTGTTAGGTATATGAAATAAAATCTTTTCCAAAAACCACACAGTTTCTTTCACATGCCTGGGTTTTGGAGACTTCTGTGGGACCCAGAGGCGAGGCCCAGCACTGCCTGTGAGATGGCTTGTCACATGAATTCAGCCCATTTAGAAGAGTAAGTTAGAAGAATCCAGCAGGGGACATGGCTGACCACCTATGCCTGTTGTTGAGACTGGAAACCCCAGATTGGTTAGCTCCTGTGCTAATGTAAGGACCTGCCTATCCAGGTCACCAGTCCTGGGGGGGAAACTGGTTGGGGTGATGGGGTCAAGGAAGGAAGATCTGGAAGGTAAGGCTTTAGGGAGACAAGAGAGGGAACCTCTGCAACTCTTGGAGTTTTGCTGTCAACAGATACAGACATGAACAAGACCAGGCAATGACGTCACAGCCCCATCTTGACCTGGGAGCTCTGGGAATGGTGGCAGCCATTGCTCTTCTTGTATCCTCAATGTTTCAGAAAGATCTGGGGGCTGGAGAGATGGCACAGTGGTTCCTATTTCCGAATTCTTCTGACCCAGAACAATTACAGTCATTTCTTTAAAAAAAATAATTTATAGGGCTGGAGAGATGGCTTAGCGGTTAAGTACTTGCCTGTGAAGCCTAAGGACCCCGGTTCGTGGCTGGATTCTCCAGGACCCACGTTAGCCAGATGCACAAGGGGGTGCACGCGTCTGGAGTTCGTTTACAGTGGCTGGAGGCCCTAGCGCGCCCATTCTCTCTCTCGCTCTCTCTCTCTCTGTCTGTTGCTCTCAAATAATAAAATAAATAATGAAGAAAAAAGTTTAGAAAAATAATTTGTATATTTGGAGAGAGAGAGAATGAAAATGGGGGCTCCAGCACATGTAGCCACTGCAAACAAACTGCAGGCGCATGTGTCTCCTCGTGCTTATGTGGCTTACATGGGTGCCTGAGAATCGATGCTGGGTCCTTAGGCTTTAACCTAAGGCAAGCGCTTTAACAGCCAAACCATTTCTCCAGCCCCGAGGTCATTTGCGAGGTAATCATTTCACACTCTCCTATTTGGTGGATCCAGAGTCGCTGACCTACAGTGTCATACAATTATGATCCCACCGGCCCCTTCTCTTAAATCCTGAATAAAAGACTTTGAATCTCACTGCTGCGATGGCTTAATTGATTTTCAGCTTAACAGGATTTAGAATCACTTGTGAGGACTGATGTAAATTAGCTGAGCCTCTGCGGAGGCCTGCGGAGGCTGGCGAGGAGGTGAATTCCACCCTACCCGGAAAGCACTGTTCCGGGCTGCGGGGGGGAGGGGCGCTGCGACGGGCCAGCCAGCTCAAACTCCTGCCTCCAACCGTGAACTGTAGGCTGAAATGAGCCCTTCCTCCCCTGAAACTGATTTTGTCATATATTTTGTCCCAGTAACAAGAAGGTAACAAATAACCTGCTTTATGTGCTTCTGCGCTCACTCCCAGTGGATCAAAAGTTGCTCTCCTAAACTGTCTGGGCTCCGCGACCCTTCCCCCCTCCACGGTGCTACAGCTGATCCGGTCCCGGCTGCGTCATCCCTCCTCCGCTCCTCGGAATCAACGGTCCATTTAACCTTTCCCTGTACTCCACATGGGTGCTTGACGCTTCATAGTTACGTGTTATCACATGACACCTGTACTCTACATACTAAGGGAAGAACCACGTCTCATTAACTTGGAAGGGCAGCGTGCTTCCACACAGAACACTTAACCAGAGTCCATAAAGTACCTTAGTCAGCTCTCTGTCACTGTGACAAAGAGCCAGGATAACCAGACAAAAGTTTGTCTGGGGCTGGAGGGATGGCTTAGCGGTTAAGGTGCTTGCCTGCAAAGCCCAAAGGGCCCAGGTTCGATTCCCCAGGACCACGTTAGCCAGATGCATGGGGGGGGGGACACTTGTCTGGAGTTCGTTTGCAGTGGCTGAAGGCCCCGGTATGCCCATTCTCTCTCTCTCTTTCTCTGTCAAATAAATAAATAAAAATAAAATACTTAAAAAGTTTGTCTGGCTCACAGTTTTAGAAGTCCAGCCCACGCTCGTTGCCTTGCTTGTGCATCTGGTATGCAGCGGCATGTCATGGCAAGGGGCACATGTTGGAACAAACCATATGGTGAAGAAGCAAAAGGAAGGAGGCTCTCACTGTCCCTTTCGAGCACATATCCCCAAGGAGTTAAGGACCTCCCACTAGCCCCAACTCTAAAAGGTTCCACTACCCCCAACTGTGCTCAGCTGGGAATCAAAGCTTACCTCACGGACCTCTGGTGGGTGCTTAGAATCCACACTACAGTGCAAAGACATGTCTGCCTCATTTCCCCCCCCGTGGCCACGACTGGTAGACTTGCTGGAACTTTGCAAGTAGCTTTTAGAAAGACTTAATCTTTTTATTTTTATTTATTTATATTTATTTTTTATTTTATTTTGGATTTTCGAGGTAGGGTCTCACTCTTGTCCAGGCCGACCTGGAATTCACTATGTAGTCTCAGGCTGGCCTCGAATTCATGGCAATGCTCCTACTTCTGCCTCCCCAGTGCTGGGATTAAAGGCGTGCGCCACCACGTTATCTCTTTAATTTATAAACGTCCCCACTGACCATCAAACAAGATAAGATAATCAGTTCTAACACAGTGATCTGAAATTCTGAATCTGCCTGAAGCCTGCACAAAATGTGTGGTCAGATTGACCAAACAAGTACCGAGAGATCAAGGACGGCACAGCAACCAGGGCTGGGGACTGGGCCTGCGGAGACGGTGGGGGACAGCTATAAAGTGCAGAGAAGGACAGCAGTCGCCAGCCATGGAAAGCTGAAAAGAACCCGCAGCAGCTCCCAGCGGTGTGGAGTGTGGCTGATCTGATTGTAGGCTGGATTTACAATGCAGGAGGCTTAAACAAAGAGGAAACACCCGACTTCCCTTGGCACACAGACATCGTCCCTGCCACCAGTGGCCAGGCATAACGAGGAAGCAGAGAGATGCAAGATGGTGAGAAGGAAGAAGAAATCCACTCTATTTACGCATCCACCTAGAACTGAGACGGCAGGGTCTGGCCCCGGGGAGGCACTCGATAAGCATTTGCAAAATGGATCCGATAAGCATTTGCAAAATGGATGGGCTTAGGCTTGCTTGCTTATTCACTTACTTACTGAGCATCTACAGGACGCTTTGTCACTCAGTCTACAATGATGAGAGAGAGACCCTGTGGGCTGCGGACATTTAACAGGATCGCTGACAGCCTTCTGACACACGCAGGGGACAAGTGTGCTGCTTCTGTATGGCCTGCAGCAGGTTCCACTTAAAGAAACTGCATGTATATTCCTTCATCTGAATATCATAACACAAATCATAAAAGCAGTATGTGTTGGGTGACATTGATTGCATGACTCCATCCTGTCCCGGTAGAGAAGTTAATTTAGTGCCATGCTTTTCCTCAAGTAGGTATCTTTTTCTTATTTGGGGTGAACATCAGTCATTTGGGCCCATTCAGTCTTTGCCCGCTCCACTCTGCTCTTCACTGAGGACCCTCACCCTTCCTCAGCAGTCCCACAGGTCAGGCCAACTCCACACAGAAGTAGAGAACACCACCTCTATGTCTAATCTAATCTGCGCAGCCCTATCCTCCTGGACGCAACTATTATTGCAGAGAAGAAAATCAGATCCAAGTTGGACCAATTGAAGCCCTGTCCTAAAACTTGCTGGGCCATTGTGGGTTGATAATCTGTCCAAGATAAATGGGTCAGAGCTCAGAGTTTGGCCCTGGGTATACCGCTTAAGGTCTAGTCTACTTACTTACAAAAGCCAGCACAACTAACTGCCATCCTTGTGGCCCTAAGCCCCATGCCAAGAAAGTTTGAACTCGTCTATCTGTCTTTAAAAAATCATTCTGAGGCCAGGCATGGTGGTGCATGCCTTTAATCCTAGCACTCAGGAGGCAGAGGAGGAGGATCGCCATGAGTTCGAGGCCACCCTGAGACGACATAGTGAATTCCAGGTCCGCCTGGGCCAGAGTGAGACCCCACCTCAAAAAAGCAAAGCAAAAAAATCATTCCAAGCTGTGCTTGGTGGCACATGCCCTTAATTCCAGCACTCAGGAGGCAGAGGTGAGAAGACTGGCAAGAGTTCGAGGCCACCCTGAGACTACATAGTGAATTCCAGAGCAGCCTGAGCTACAGCGAGACCCTACCTCAGAAAAAAAAAAAAAAAAAAAAAAAAGTCATTCCATTCTAGAAGCAAAAGAAAGCCAGGCATGGAGGCACATATTTTTAATCCCAGCACTCGGGAGGCAGAGGTAGAAGGATCCCTGTGAGTTCCAGGCCTTCCTGAGGTTACATAGTGAATTCCAGGTCAGTCTGGGCTAGAGCAAGATCCTACCTCAAAAAAAAAAAAAAAAAAAAAAAGCCAGGCGTGGTGGCACATGCCTTTCATCCTAGCACTCAGCACTCGGGAGGCAGAGGTAGGAGGATCACTGTGAGTTCAAGGCCACCCTGAGACTGTGTAGTGAATTCCAAGTCAGCCTGAGTTAGACTGAGACCCTACCTCAAAAAACAAAACAAAGCAAAGCAAATTAGGGGCTATAGAAATTAATCAATGGTTAAATACATTTGCTTGTAAAGTTTGATGCCCCCAAATTGATTTCCAAGACCCCACATAAAGCCAGATGTACAAAGTGGTGCATGCATCTGGGGGTACTGGAACTCCCATATTCTCCTTCTTCCTTTCTCTCCTACTCCCTTCATGCCCTCTCTTGCTGTCTCTCTGAAAGAAATAATATAAATAAGTACAAGCAACATAGTTAAATGGTGCTACAGCATGCTAACTTCTATAGTATAGCACAGCCAAGCCTTGTGTACATTTTCCTCAGACACTGTTGTGACAAGAAACTAAAGCAGAATTTTCCAGAAAACAATCCCTCATTTCATTTGCGAAAGCTTAGAGTCATGGTTAGAGAGAAATTAAGAAGAAGGGACAAAAATTCAATGTTTTGGACTAGGGAAGAGGTATATAAAGTTCTCAGAACATCCTAAGAGGTCAGGAAACAGGCCCAGATGGGCCATCAGAATGAAGAAAAATGCTCAACCCCAACCTGAGAGGTGGCCAGACTCCTGGAAAATCCTGAGATAAATGGAGCTATTTTTATAATGCATATAGGCTTTATCAAAAAAAATAAAAAACAAAAAGCTCTGATATCCCCAATGTAGCTCAACTTTTCAAAGTAACTAATTATATTTCTTTATCTCCCAAGAAAGTGAACAAAAGGCTTAACTTTTAAAGCAAGAGTGAATGTTTCCTGCTACACACACACACACACACACACACACACACACACACGCACATTTTTGCTTTCTGGTGATGTTGATTTGAATCTCTGTAGGTTAACTAGGAGTGTAAGAAAAACCAGATGCCTTCAAAATTAGGGCATTGTGTAGCTGGGCGTGGCGGTGTACGCCTTTAATCCCAGCACTCCGGATGAAGAGGTAGGAGGATGGCTGTGAGTTCGAGACCACCCTGAGACTCCATAGTGAATTCCAGAAGAGCCTGAGCTAGAGTGAAAAGAAAAAAAAAAAAAAAAAAAATAGGGCATTGTATGATAAGTCCCTAAAAGGAAGTTCCTATCCACCTCTATCAAACAAGAAGGCAAAGAAAAGACTTTTAAAATCATGTAATTTAGAATCAGTATGATTCATGTTTGATTAACTAAGGCAAAGGAAAGAAATAAAATTAAATTAAATAGGAATGAAGCCAAGCGTGCTGGTACACGCCTTTAATCCCAGCACTCAGGAGACAGAGGTAGGAGGAGCGCCGTGAGTTCAAGGCCACCCTGAGACTACAGAGTGAATTCCAAGTCAGCTAGAGTGAGATCCAACCTCAAAAAAAAAAAAAAAAAAAAAATAGGTAAGACATCTCACTTGCTCTCTATTGCTTTATCAAATAGGCCTTAAAGGGGTACCTACTGGGGAGGCACCATGGGATCTTTTGCTGTGAGCGACGTATCATCCACCCTTATGGCCCACAGTGACATGCACGCATACACTCCTGTGGACCACTGGCTGCCACCACAGATACTGTGGCCTAGTAGCCACTTGCTAGCCAGCTACTCCCTAGCACTTGGGAGGCAGAGGTAGGAGGATCTCCATGAGTTCAAGGCCACCCTGAGACTATATAGTGAATTCCAAGTCAGCATGGGCTAGAGTGAGACCCTACCTGGAAAAAAAAAAAGAGTTAAATGAAAAATACCAATCTAAAAGCCATAGGTTAAATTGGGTGTGGTGGTGCATGTCTTTAATCCCAGCACTGGGGAGCCAGAGGTAGGAGGATTGCCTTGAGTTTGAGACCACCCTGAGACTACATAGTGAATTCCAGGTCAGCCTGAGGTAGAGTGAGACCTTACCTTGAACTCCCCCCCTCCAAAAAAAAGAAAGCCTTAGGTTAGGTTAGGTTAGGTTAGGTTAGAGTGCAAAATAAACACTAGTATCTAAAATTGAGTTCTGGGCACCATCTTAACGGTGTGCTTTAGTAAGTGCCCTATCATTTCATCTAGGTGACTACCTTTACCAACAAAAGGTGCCAGCGTCACCTTTCCTGAGCTAAAGCCACACAACTACTAAGTGGTGAAGCTTAGCTGCCGCATCACACTCTTAAGGGACAACACATGGCAAACCATCACAATGAAATATACACTGCTTAGGAACAGTTTGGTGGCCAAGAAGGGTAGCTCTCATTTTAAATCACGTTTAGAAGGGGCTCTGGTCATTGAACTTGATTTGCGGTTAAACTTGACAGTGACGGAAGATGTTTCCAAATTAAGCTGGGGAGGGAGTTGGCTGAACGGTTAGAGCATCAGCTGCTCAAGTCAGACCCAAGTGTGGTCCTCACACCCCACACAGGAAGCCAGAAGCTGTGGCGGATGTCTGTAACCCCAGGCGCCACCTGCAAGATGGGAGAGGAGACAGGGGAGTTTCCCAGTAGCTCTCTGGGGGTGCAGCAAAAACACAGCAGAGTAAGATCCAGAAAAACCCTGCCTCAAAAGAGGTGGTACAGCCAGGATGGACCCAAAAGCTGTCCTCCAACCTCCACATGCATGCACTGTGGCATGTGTGGCCAGAACATCACACACACGTGAAAGCATACACACGTGCACACACAAGCACACACAAAATAAATTTAACTTTAAAAAAAAAATCAAGTTAGGCCTGGAGGAATGGCTTAGCGGTTAAGGTGCTTGCCTGCAAAGCCAAAAGACCCTGGTTCGATTCCCCAGGTCCCACGCAAGCCAGATGCACAAAGTGGCATATGTGTCTGGAGTTATTTGCAGCGGCTGGAGGCCCTGGCACACCCATCCCCAACCCCCTCTTTCTCTCTGTTAAATAAATAAATAAGTAATCAAGTTAATGATGCTGCAAACTCAACATCCCCAAATATCATTACAGCTTGAAATTCTTTAAGTCAGGTGGAAGAAGCTCATAATTATCCTGAATCGTGAGCGGGCCAAGTATGCGTACGCAGGTGGCAAGCGTAGTGAAGGAGCACAGCCTGACGGCACCGCTTGTCAAGCCCAAATTCACTCCCAGTCGGAAAGCCCTGTCCCACAAGGAGATTGCATTAGATCAGTGTATGTCAGCCTCGTGGCATATTAGACTCATTCAATGAACCGGCTTCGTAGGGTGTGTGTGTGTGTGGTGCAGACATGCATGTACGTGTGTCCATATGTGACATGGGTACATAGGTGTGCATGCATGTGCACACACGTGTGTGTGAAGACCAGAGGTCAACATAGAGCACCCTTCCTCCATCACACCACACCTTGTTTGCTGAGACAGTGTCCCCTCCCTGCACCAGGAGCTCACCAATTTGGCTAGACCAGCTAGTCAGCCAGCCCTGGGGATCCCATTCTCTGTCTCCCCAGTGCTGGGCCCACCACTACACAGGCTTTTATATGGGTGCTGAGGACCTTAACTCAAGTCCTCCAGCATGCAAGGCATGTGCTTTGCCACCTGCACTTCTCGGTAAGTTGTTTCGTGTGTTTGTTTTATAAAGGCTCTGTGTCCCTCCAGAGAGGCCAGTCTAATGATCCCAGAGTGCAGCTGTGGAGAGGGAAACACTGAAAAAAAAAACAGACAGACATCTACGGTCCTTCTGGATGCAGGAATCACACTGTTCCCACGTGCTACAAGTCCCTAAGGCAAGCAGAGGACGCACCTGCAGCAGAATCGTGTTGCCCTCGTAGTCCTGGGTCTGCCACCGCCAGCTGCTGATGGGAACGCAGGGGTTGGGCAGGAGAGGCACCAGCTGGCCGATCTCCTGGACCTGGAACTGCAGCACCGAGGACTCCCGGGGGTCCACAGACACGCCCAGGGGCAGCTGCTTCAAGGAGAGCTGCACGCTGAAGCCCTCGGTGGCATAGAGCACGAAGACACAGACGTTGGTCTTCTGCGGGGTGGCGTCCCTCTGCAGGATCATCTCGTAGAGCCTGATGGCATCCTCGTAGTTGTCAAAGGCACAGTACAGAGTCACCCTGAGCACCTCGGCACCACGGTGCACCTGCCTCACGCCCCACACGGGCATCTGGTGGTGCAGGCTGTAGAACTCCTGGTTGGCAGGGAGGTAGGGACGCGGCCTCCCCTGCGCCTGCTGGGTGGGGAAGCCGTGCCACGGCGGGCGCTGTAAGGCGTCCAGGACGCGGAGCAGCCGCTCTTCCCCAAGACGTTCCTGGAGAAAGAGCAAAACAGACATGCCCGGGAACCTTGCCCTCCGGGGTTGGTACTTTTCGCAATAGCTCCTAGTTCTGACCCTCTCGGACACCAGGAAGACGCGCACCTCTGGGCAGATGTCACCCAGGAGCTGGTCCAGAGCCTGCTGCAGAAGCGCGCCATGGCCACAGTCGGCCAGGAGATGCACCGTCATGGCCACAGGCTCCTGCGTGTCGTCCATGGCAGGACCAGGGGAAGACAGCGGACTGGACCCACTGCCCACTTCCGGCTTCTGCAGTGAACCAAAGGCTGGGGCGAGGCCACCTTGGGCGAACAGCAAAACTCCCGTTGCTTCAGAACAGAGGCCTTGTCTGGATGACAAGGGGGACTGTCCCTCGGCTCTGTCCTCTGCTGCCCACGCACTCACCACTCACCCTCGCAGACGAAGCTGCCAGCGGCGTGCTTGGCTTTTTCAGGCATTCTCTTGGGTTTCTGTTTGACCTAAAAACCTACAATCCTGAGAACCGCCCCAGTGGGAGGCTCGGTGCAGCGACTCCGCAGAGGAAATGACCAGCCAGAAAGGAATAGGAGGAGGCTCCCTTTGGCTGATAGCAATCTGTTACATTGAAAAGACACCCATTTGGTGGACCACAATGGGCTCTGATTTCCTACTTGCATCTCCTAGTGTTTATAGTGGCCAGCCAAGCCACCTAAATACAATGACTTCCTTAAAAAAAAAAAAAAAAAAAAAAAAATCCCAAAGCTTGTCGCTTTGCCAGCCACCCTCCCCCTTCTGTCGGTTTTTTGTTTTTGTACTTTCTATGCTAGGACATGAAGAAAATATATATTTTTTCTAAATAGTGTTGACTTCATTGAAAATCATGTACACGAATGAATCTGAAGATTAAAAAGACGTTAAGAAACAAAGTTACCTTTGGCCCATACAAATTCAGTACGGAGTGAACATTCGCTGTATCGGTGAAGTGTCTACTACGCATAGTCATAACTGCCCTAAAAGTTTACCTGAATTGGTTGAATCATCCAAGAAACCTATGAAGATGATTGCTGATGAATCTGGGGCACAGAAAAGCTAAAGGACGTGCCCAAGGTTGGAACCCAGGAACCGAGGAACCCCTCTGAGGCTCCGAAGTCCAGCCTCCTTGCCCCTGCCGAGGGTGAGGAAAAGATGCCACGACCACTTCTACCTGGCGCCTTAGCCAGCGCCCGTGTGCTGCTTCTTGAGTGACCTTCAAAAAGACTGGCAACAAGCTTTGCCGTAAGCCCCCGCAAGCTCGAAATACTGTGTCAAAAGTATTTGCTAGCTAGGCATCGTGGTGCATGCTCAAAATCCCAGCACTAAAGCTACTGGGACAGTAGGCTGCTATGAGTTTGAGGCCAGCCTGGGCACACAGCAAAATACGGTCACAAACTAAAATGAAAAATTTTCAAGCATACTTCTGAAAAGCTGTGGGCATGCATATTTCTCTAAAGCTTAAAGGAAGCAAGTTATTCTTAGTGCTACAGTTGATCATAGTGTTGCTTGGCTTGTTATAAATTGAAAAAACAATCACTTTTCAGATGAGCATTCTAACTCTAAGTTTTATATATGTGGATTTCTTTCATGATAGTGTAGGCATGATCCCACCCTGGGGGAGTGGGCTGGAGCCGTGGCAGGATGGAGGAGACGGTCTAAATCCTCAGAAGAGATGCCTGCACCCCTCTGTGCTAAAAGTGGAGGTACCCCGAGGACCAGCTAAACTGATTCAATGCTAAATCTACTGAACCTCTGGTCTTTGTCCCTCAGTTTTCTACAGTTTTTTTTTGTTGTTGTTTTGTTTTTCAAGGTAGGGTCTCTCGCTCTAGCTCAGGCTGACCTGGAATTCACTATGGAGTCTCAGGGTGGCCTCGAACTCACAGCGATCCTCCTACTTCTGCCTCCCCACTGCTTGGATTAAAGGCGTGCGCCGCCACATCCAGCTAGCTTTCTACAGATTTTAAGACCCCGCCACAGGCACTGGGGTGAGAGGTGGGGGCTGCAATTCTTTCTCTCCCTTGTGTTGCTAAACTGTAAGTAGGAAAATTCTGTTTCTTGATTCTTTTTGGAATTAGGGAAACTGAGGCAGTGGCTTATAAAAAAACTTCTACCCATAAAAGGAACCATTTCCAGGCAGATTTACTTTCTAAATATACCTACAATTTTAATCATTTGAGTTTATAATTCCTGTGCTTTCTTCATTAGAAAGGCATACAGTTTATGACAAACAGATTGATTTTTAATTACTATATGCAACTCAGTAATCAAATTCATTTGACTTTAACTTTCTAAGAAATCATTAGAGCATTTTGAAGTGTTAAGGCATTACAGCTCTCAAACTTTAAAAAAAAAAAAAACTAACTTCTGGGGCTGAAGAGATGGCTCAGCATGTAAAGGTACTTGATTGTGAAGCCTGGTGGCCTACATTCATTCCCCAGTAACCATGTAAAGCCAGATGAACAAAGTGGCACATGCATCTGGGGTTCATTTGCAGTGGCAGGAGGCCCTGGTGTGTCCATATTCTCATATATTTATTCCTCTCTCTTTCCTTGTAAATTAATAATAAATTTAAAACATTGTTTAAACAGTATTTAACAGGCCTGATGGCACATGCCTTTATTTCCAGTACTCTGGAGACCAAGGTAGGAAGATCGTCATCAGTCTGAGGCCAGCCTGAGAGTACATAGTGAATTCCAGGTCAGCTTGGGCTAGAGTGAGACTCTATCTCAAAAAAAAAAAAAAAAAAAAAAAAAAAGCCGGGCGTGGTGGCACACACCTTTAATCCTAGCAAGCAGGAAGCAGAGGCAGGAGGATTGCCATGAGTTTGAGGACACCCTGAGAATACAGAGTGAATTTCAGGTCAGGCTGGGCTACAGTGAGACCCTACCTCAAAAAACAAAACAAACCAACAGAAACCCTTATATCACGTCCCATGCTAATATCTGAAATATCCGAAAGCAGTTGCTGTTCTCTTTCCGCACCCCGTCCCTCTCCACACCCCATCCTTCCACTACAGAGCTTACTATACCAAGTCAGTTTAGACTAGCTGTGGTTTTTTGGAGTCTTTGAAATTCAGGAAACAACAGAAATAATTAAAGCTTTGAGGAGAAAAACTATATCCCCGAGTTAAAAACATTAATTCATTAGCTCATAATACTTTGTCCAATACAAAAGTGAAAGCTGTTATATTGGAAAAGGTTTTACTTCTACCCAATGCTGAAAAGATGCTCTATTTTTCTACAGGGGCTATTATTTCTGATGGGATTTAAAAGATCTTATCAACCTGTTGCCTCTGCTCAGGGTCATCCCCTTCCACTTAACAAACGGCGGCTTCTCTGCTGAGCTCCACAATGGCATTCATTTGTTCATTTGTTTGCTTTACAATGTCCCTGCAGAAAGCATAAAACGGCTCAAGGACACCTGGGCAGCTAACATTGGCCCACTGTCTTGTTTTCTCCGAACTTGGAACCCATGTCCCGGTTCCTGTCAGCTATCCATTTCTGGACAGTGGCCAGCTGTTCCACTCTGCACACCAAAGTGGAATGAATTATTGGTGACAGGCAGCGACAAGAAATCATGGAAATCAGCTACATAGTCACCAAGCTCCACCTTGAAGAAGTACCTAGTGTCCTGATCAAGGGCACTGTAGGTCCCTGGAGACCCCCTTGGAGGCTGTCCTAGTGAAGGAGAAACAGGAGAAAGACAGCTTGTTGCACAAGAAGTCAGCCAGGGACAAAGATCCAAAGAGAACATGGATGTCCCCTTGCCCGTCCTGGTGGGACTAGAACCCGTGTCTGACCCAGTGTCATTCAAGACGGCTGCAAGCAACACTCCCTGGCAGCAACTTCCTGCTTCTTCCTCAGCTCACACACCTGGGTGGGCTGGCCCCTCCTGAGGCAGCTCCTTGAGTCCACAAACCAATCAGGTCTCTCCCTTGCACATCTGAGTGTGGTGGCAAAGCTCATCCTAAGTGGATGATGTCTGGCCCATCTAAATGGGAAACTCTCCTGAGCCCTTTTCTTTTGACACCAGAATCTCCTGTCTCTGGTCCCTGCCTTGGTAAGTTCTTCCCCGTTCTTCCTGTTGGGGCACCTTGGTGTTGGGTGCTTTCTCGCTTTGCTGCATGTGTGGTCTTTAACTATTTCTTAGTCTGTCCTGAGCCCTACGTGAGTGGGAAGGTGAAGGACGGGCACTGTCATGTTCCACCATGCGTGCGTGTGTGCGTGCGTGTGTGCGTGCGTGTGTGCGTGCGTGTGTGCGTGCGTGTGTGCGTGCGTGTGTGCGTGCGTGTGTCCTCTACATTGCCTTCGCCCCTGGAGATTTCCATCTCTCCTTTCTCTCCCTCCTCCTTTCGCACAGCCACTGAGGAGAATTCCCTCTGGCTTGAGTCTTTGTTAGCCTTTTCCCTGGATTCTCATTCTCCCTCAAATATGCCATATAATTCCTAATTTACCCTTCTCAAGATCCATTTTTGTTTCAATTATTTGCTAAATGTGGATAAGGACTCAAAAGTTGAGGTTCGAAGGCCTGGCATCTCCTGCATATCTCCTTGAACCCCTAAATCCTGCATCACTGGGAGACCTGCAGGAGAAGAGATGCTACTTGAAGCCTTCATAAGTGACTGGGAGAGGAGCCTCAGAACACTGGAGAAACTGCCGGAAGTTCATCATGGTTGGAGGATGGGAAGTGCTGGAAGGAAGCCAGGAGCTGGGTCACTGCCTTTAGGAGAAGAGTGGTCCTGTTTTCAGTCAGGAACATTGAGACTGGGTCTCACGCTGCCCTTCGCCCTGCCTCCTAAGTGCTGGGAGTACAGGTGTGTAAAATCATGCTTCCCCATCCCTCCTTGGGGAATAGGACTCAGCAGCTCTTCTGCCTAAAAGACAAGGAAGCATTGCTTTGAGGAGCTATGGACTCCAAGGCATATGAGAAGCCAATGGACAGGCTTGCCAGCTGGTGGGACGTGTCTCAACCCTGAGACCTCCCAAGGTGATGCTCATAGGCATCTGGATGAGGTTGCCAGGCCCACATAAGGACCACAGCAGAAAGGGGGGTTGCAATCAGGAGTGAGCATGAGGAGTGTGGGAAGATGTCTGTGGGACCCACAGTAGAGGTGTCCAGAAGCCACATCACACACAGCTCAGAGGAGAGCTGCAGACCGAGAACACGGATTGGGGAAATTCTGGTCTTTAGCTGTGAGGATGGATGTGATTCCTAGAGAGCGTGCATGATGGGTGGGGACACAACCCAGCAGAGAACCCCGTGTGAGTGACACTAAGTGGCCCCTAAGGAAAAGCAGATAAGGGGCCGTGTCATCCTGTGTGCCTGTCTTCAGACTCAGGAGTCCAGAATTTGGCTTTGGCTGGATAGATGCTGTCCCTCAGACACTGTCACGTGGGTGACTCACTCTCCTTTCTCAATTAGGCAAAGTCAAAAGAAGCAGCTATAGCCAGGAGACCTCAGAGCCCTGCAGATCTGTCTTCCTGGTCCCCCAAAGAACATCAGCTCGGTCTGCTCCTCCCTTGCAGGAGCTGGAGGAGGGGCCGCATAACACAGTTCAGCTGGGGCCAGTAGCTTAGGACCCCTTATCTGCAGATTGGGCACCACATGTCTCTGCGTGGATATGGGACTCTGGGCGTCTCCTGGAAGACGCAAAACACAGGAAGGCCTACTGGCAATCTGGTTGTTGGCAGAGCCTGGATTTCTGGGTTTAGATGATGCTCCGCCCCACCCCCCTCCAACGGACTAGGGCACAGCAGCTACTCACTTAAAGGTCTGAAGATCTTAGGAACTCAGGGAGCCAAAGCTAGAGGAGTAGGGAATATTCCTAGAATCCTAACGCATCGTGCTCCAGGGACACACACACACACACACAGAGAGAGAGAGAGAGGGGGGGGGGGGGGGAGATTGAGCCTTGGGATTACACTCGTGGCAGGACCAGAAGCAGACACAAAGCGGAGGCCGGTGCTGTCCCACCCTTTCTGGGCTGGACTCCGGCAGAGATGGGAAGGGAGGAAGGAGCCACTGTGAGCACCTTCTCCTCTTTCCCAGCTCCCCAGGGAACACCTCCTGCTTAACCCCAAACAATGCTATCAGGTTCCTATTAAACACCATCTGTTTCCCCCTTTCCCGGACAATGCCGGGCGGGGAGAAGGGAGCGAGCTGCTGACCTGGTTTCCACAGGTGCAAACAAAGAGGGCGGGCTCCCTCCTGGCTGCTTGTTGATCCTGTGATCCATGGTGGTGACTTCACTTCCTGTGCTCTGGCCAGCGCTACCCAGCCCCCTCCACCAGCCCCGGGCCGAGGCCTGAGCTCTAACACCTGCGGCTGTGCACATCAGGCAAGCCCTGAGATTTTGTTTTTTTAATTAAAACAAAATATATTTGTTTGAGAGGCGGGTGGGAGAGACAGGGAGATAATGGGCATGTTAGGGCCTCCAGCCACTGCAACGAACTCCAGACATGTGTGCCACCTTGTGTAGCTGGATAACATGGGTCTTGGGGAATTGAATCTGGGTCCTTTGGCTTTGCAGGCAAGCGTCTTAACCACTAAGCCATCCCTCCAGCCCTACCCTGAGACTTCTAATCCCCCGGGTTGATTTCATGACCCATTGAAGAGAAAAGCAGCCGTAGTGTTAATAGACGAGACTCTGGAGAGGAACCCAGGAGCTCAAACACCCCTGACACCTTGGAGTTTCCATATGTTCTTGTCGGGGTGTCTCCGGGCAGGAGGGTTACATTTCACCCCCAAACAAAGTCTGGTAAGTACTGTAGGGAATAGGTAAATAAGTTATGCATATTGTTGCCATATTATAAGTGAAATAAGTTAGTTTACAGTACTTCTATAGGTTACTATTCAGCTATGATAAAAATCAACAAAAAGAATGTTCAATCAACTAGATTTGGGGGAATCTAAGTAAGTGTGCACATCCTCTAGTACTTGACCTCCCAAGAAGCTCTGGGGAAATCCTCCCACATGTGCATAGGTGGGGGTCAGCGCTGTTTGTAGCTTCCTAGCTTGGTTGGTAGAAATAGCCAGGAAAGACGGGGTAGAGGGAAGACCGGCTATGTGACACCAGAGAAAGAAGGGCGTATAAATTTTTACGTGTCCTCACAGAAGAGTCGGTGTCAAGGGAAATGAGCGGACTTGAGCCACTCATTTCATTCTTTACTTTGTAAAATTTATTTATTTATTTGAGAGAGATAAATTAAGAGAGAGAGTGGGTGTTCCAGGGCCTCCAGATACTGGTGATGAACTCCAGATGCATGTGCCACTTTGTGTATCTGGCTTACATGGGTCCTGGGGAATCAAAATGAGGTCCTTTGGCTTTGCAGGCAAACATCTTAACTGTTAAGCCATCTCTCCAGTCCCATTTTTTTTTTTTTTTAAGGTAGGGTTTCACTCTAGTCCAGGCTGACCTGGAATTCACTATGTAGTCTCAGGGTGGCCTTGAACTCACGGCGATCCTCCTACCTCTGCCTCCCAAGTGCTGGGATTAAAGGCATATGACACCATGCCCAGTGTCCAGCCCTGTTTTTTAATATCTTTATTGACAACTTCCTTAAATATAAATTATACACCATGACTACCATGCCCTCCCACAGCCTTCCCTTTCCCCCCTCCCAAATCCCTCCTCCATTGAATCCCTTCTTCTTTCTAACTAATCTTTCTTCTATTTTGATGTCATCAATTTTTTTTTCTGTTCTAATTTTCAGGTCTAATTTTCAGCCACTGTGAGGTCATAAATATCAAGGCTACTTTGTGTCTGGAAGACAGTATTGTTAGCATTCCTCCTCTTCCTTTGCCTGTTACATTCTTTCTGCACTCTACTTCACTTTTTTAAATGACTCTCACAGAAAAAGATTGAGTGAAAATAGCAAGACCCCCAAAATATATAAACAATTCTATAATTGGTATAAAATTTGGAAACATGCCAATACTTTTTTTCTTTTTCTTTTTTGAGTTTTTGAGGTAGGGTCTCACTCTAGCCCAGGTTGACCTGGAATTCACTGTGTAGTCTCAGGGTGGCCTCGAACTCACGGCGATCCTCCTACCTCTGCCTCCCGAGTGCTGGGATTAAAGGCGTGCGCCACCACACCTGGCAACACTTTGTAATGGATATAAATATAAACCTCAGTAGTTAAAAAATTATGAAGGTTTGGAATATAACTCAGTGGTAGAGTGCTTGACTAGAATGTATGAGAACAAAACTGCAAAAAATGAAAAAAAAAAGGCTAGGGAGATGGCTCCATCAGTAAAACATTTACCACGTAAACACAGAGGACCTGAGTCCAGACCCCCACATCCTGGTAAAGGTCCCAGCATGCTGGCATATACAGATAGCCCCAGGATGGGGTGGTGAAGACAGGAGAAGGCCCAAGGCCTGCAGGTTGGCTTGTCTAGCCAAATTGGTGAACTCCTGGCTCAATGAGAAACCCTATTCCAAAATAAGGTGAAGATTATCAGGAAATCACCAAACATCAGCCTCTGTCCTCTATAAGCATATACACAAGCACCCATGTGCATACAAACTTATAAACACACATATACACACTCAAAATAATTTTAATGTATTTTATTTATTTATTTATTTGAGATAGAGAGAGAAAGAGGGTGAGAGAGAGAAAGAAAATGGGCATGTCAGGGCCTCCAGCCACTGCAAATGAACTCCAGACACATGTGCCACCTTGTGCATCTGGCTGACGTGGGTCCTGGGGAATCAAACCAGGGTCTTTTGGCTTTGCAGACAAACACCTTAACCACTAAGTCATCTTCTCCAGACCCAAAATAATTTTTAAAAAATTTTAATGCATGAGAATAAGAAGCACCAAATTCAAGGAGGTGATCACTTCAGGTGTGAATAGAATGTGATCAAGATATTGAAAATCTCTGCCGTGCTGGGTAGAAAGCTTGCAAGTGCTCATTTTGTTTATTTCTAAAATATTTGATAATAACTTATATACAGATCTGGAATTACAGGACCACTATAGTGTTAAATAAAACAAAAATATTAAGCCAGGTGCATGCCTTTAACCCCAGCAGTTGGAAGGCAGGGGTAGGAGGATCACTTTGAGTTCGAGGCCACCCTGAGACTACATAGTGAATTGTAGGTCAGCTTAGGCTACAATGAGACCCTACCTTGAAAAACCAATAAAAAACAAACAAACAAAAATATTTGGTATAAGATTCTATTTTTCTATAGAAGCTACATGTGTGTGAGCATGCACATGATTGTTAAACACACAAGAGAGAAATGTCTGCAATGGCATAATATAAGCTTGTATTGATAGTGTATGAATAGTGAATACCTCTGAGAGATGAGAATGGGAATATAGGAACAGTTTCATTTCTTCATGAATTATTAGTACTTACTGTAGACACTACATATTACTTTTGTAATTAAATAATAAAGAATGAATGAGTCAATTCAAATAAACTATACACAAATGATATAACTTTCTAATTTACTCTTTTTCCATATTTCATTTTATCTTATTTATTTATTTTTTATTAACAACTTCCATGATTGTAAACAATATCCCATGGCAATGCTGAAACTCCATTCTCCATCATATCCCCTCCCCCCCCCAATCAGTCTCTCTTTTATTTTGATGTCATGATCTTTTCCTCCTATTATGATGGTCTTGTGTAGGTAGTATCAGGCACTGTGAGGTTAATTTACTCTTTTAACAAATGCTTATTATGATGAAAGAAAATTGATACTGCCTGACTCTCAGGAGGTTATATTGTGGTGAGAGGAACAGATATTAACCAAACAATCACACAGTTAAAAATGGCCCTTGTGGGCTGGAGAGATGGCTTAGCAGTTAAGGCTCTTGTCTGCAAAGCCAAAGGACCTTGGTGCAATTCCCCAGGAGCCATGTAAGCCAGATGCACAAGGTGGCCCATGCATCTGGAGTTTGTTTGCAGTGGCTGGAAGCCCTGGCATACCCATTCTCTCCCTCTTTTCCTCCCTCCTTTCCTCCATCTCTCTCTCTCTCTCTCTCTCTCTCCCTTTCTCAAATAAATAAATAAAATATATTAGAAAACAAAAAATGGCCCTTGTGCTAAGAGGAAGGCAGGTAACCATAGGGTTTGATCTCCTCGGGGAGATTAGAAAGTCCATGTCTGCAAAAGAAAGCTGGAGCTGTGGTCTTCACGGGGAGCGCCAGCAGCTGGGGGAAGGACACTGTAGGAAGAGGAAGGCCGTGTGACAGCCTTGTGGCAGGTGGGAGCAGGGTGAGGAGCTCCCTGTGCTGTCAATGGAACCATCCCGTCTGACACGACGGAGAATTCTGCAAGAAGAGCAAGTTTGGCTGGGGCGTGATGGGAAGGGTTTTGACACACAACTCTGGGAAAATTCACATGACCCGGACTGCTCCCAGCAAATCCAATTACTGGACGGAAGATAAGAACAGTTTAAACACTGACTCGTGTTAGCTCACCCTGATAACAACCTTCTGCGGTAGGTGGCATCGTTATGTCCATTTTGCAAATGAGAAAAGAGGGATCGAGAGAAAATAAAAGCATAGGAATTTTACCTCCAAAAGTAATCTTCATGAGATGTATAAGAAATGACACCCCCAAAACAAACACCCAAATCCTTCCAGACTTTGCCAAATAATCCTAAGCGTGATTAGCGCTCACCTTGCATTCAGACCAGCATTTCCCAATGCAAGGCTCGCATTCACAAACTGACATGTACAAACTGGTGAAAGCGACGCAAGTGACTTTGAACCATAAACAATTTTAAACATTTTACTAACATATTTTAAACATTTTACTAACATATATACCCCTTTAAAAATCAGCTAGAAGTAGGCAGATAATATGAAACCACACCTCAAATGCTGCCAACAATGACGCTCCCACGAAAGTCTGGCTTTAATTCCTAGCTAGATTACAAATAGAGATGGAAAGGCACATGGCAGGAAACCTGACTTTCTCTGCCAACTTTTAAATCGTTAAAGCTCAGCACAAAGCTGACAAGCCAATCAGACTGAAACCAGCAAGCCTGGGCTGGTCGGCCGGCCCTACAGCGTGCAGAGCCGGGCTGGCATTAGTCAGCTGCTCTACACTCCTATGAGCTCCATTCCCTCTTTATATTTATATCCCAGCTGCTTCCAAAGGCCGTGCCTGTGCCAACCAAGCAGCAAAAATAGAAAGAAGAGAGGAGAAAATAACCCTGCACATGCAGAAGCATGCTGCTTCAAAAACTACAAGCAGGAATTCTGTCCATTAAACTTAATAACAGAACTTGTAGAAGACATGAACTGAGGTTGTGGCTTCTGTGACATGCCTATCTTTGTGGCTGAATCTTTCTCCAAGTATGAATCATTCTAAAATGCTTTCCAAATTTGTTGATGGTATCTGTTCTGTAGGATAGCACAGGGGGAAAAAATGAGGGTGTCTCTCACCTTGACTGGTATAAATGTAAACAATACTATTGCTGAAATATGCAACTCAAAAAGTTGAGTTTGAACACTGGAAGGAAAATCGGTCTAAATTGAGAGACCTTTGTGTTGGAATACTCACTGAATTACATACAAAAGTCAAGGTGCTTTGCTTGTTCCCAAGTTGTTAATGTGATTATAAGACAGTTTAGGGGTACGAGTGCTCCCCATAATAAATAGGGAAGGAATAGACCATGTGGGGGGATCTGATTTTTTTCTTATTAATTTTTTCTAAAACCTACCAGGAGAATATGAATAAGGTTACTAGGTACCTGAACTGTGTACCTGGCCTGAGATCTGTTTTTTGTTTTTTTGTCTTAAGGGAGTTCCCCTTCTCTAGAAATCAGACTGGAAGATATGAATAAGATTGACAAGTGCCTGAACACGTGGCATGAAAAACAGACTGCCCAACTAAGGTCCCATCCAGTAAATTCTCATTTTGAAAAAAACAAATCATGGGTGGAGAGACAGCTTGGTGGTTAAGGTGCTCGCCTGCGAAGCCTAAGGACCCATGTTTGACTCTCCAGATCCCACTTAAGCCAGATGCAGAGGTGAGGCAAGCGCGAAGTCACACATGCCCACTAGGTGGCGCAAGCATCTGGAGTTCAAATGCAGTGGCCGAGGCCCTGACGTGCCAATTCTCTCTCTGTCTCTCTAAAATAAACAAACAAACAAATAAGTAAATAAAAGCCTACCATGATCTCCTGGTAGGCTTTCCCATTTCTGGGGACCCCCCTCCTGCCTCTTAGCAGGGACTCTGTCTTTTTTTTTTTTTCATTTCTAAAGCTCTGTGTGCTGTAATGATGCCGAGTAGGAGCAAAGTAGCTTTCCCACCATGGCAGTTGGCTAGGGACTGGCCTACAAAACTCAGGCACTACGGTGCCTGCCCTCACAGGACTGCAGACCCCCCCACGGTGCCTGCCCTCACAGGACTGCAGATCCCACCCCGCTCAGTCCCCTCCTGGTGAAGGCAGCCACTCCTCAGTGGCCACTCACTGCTCTTACACCAGTCTGGGCTTAGCCCCTTCCTGCCCTCTGAGGCCTACCGGCCAGGCGGGTCCTGCCCACACACCTGAGCCAGGTGATGAGGCTCGTAACTGGATGTTGGAGTCCAATAAGAGAGTCTGAAAAGCGTTTATAAGTGCGTCCTCTTCTGCTCACGGGCGACTTCTTCCCCAGAGAGACCTTTCCCTGGGTGAGGGAGATCCTCCCGTCTCCCCTCCCCTTCTAAATTGGGAAGGGGGAGAAGTGCTTTTGACTTGGGCATTCCACATCTTTGTTTTCCCTCTCGCCTTACTCTTCCTAAAATAATTATTATAACGTCCCCTTTTCACAACCCTCTCCCCCTCGCCCCGTTAACCCCAGGAGTTCACGTTTTTAATTCTTTGGTAACGTGGATGAGAACTGGAGACTTGAGGCTGCTGGCGCCAGAGTTCTTGGCCCACAGAGCTCTCTCCTGCATCACTCGCTCTATACTAAATTCTTTCTAAACTTCACCCTGTATGTTTTGTAGATTTCATCTCTTGAGCATTCATAAGAACCTGTAGGCTACTAACTCAATAGAAGTTTTATTTTTTAGTATTTTTATTTTGTTTATTTGAGAAAGAGGCAGAGAGAGAGGGACAGAATGGGCGTGCCAGGGCCTCCAGGCACTTTAAACAAATCCAGGCACATGAGCCACCTTGTACATCTGGCTTATGTAGGCCCTGGGAACCGAACCATGGTCCTTTGGCTTTGTGGGCAAGTGCTTTAAAGGCCAAGCCTTCCCTCAAGCCATCAGTAGAAGCTTTGTGTGGCTGTGAACATCCCAGCACCTTAAATCCTGAGGCACAGTCCAACCAAGAGCTCTGAAACGCTCCATCACTCTCAAAGACAAGCCCAAATAATCATATCAATAACAGACCTGCAGGTACCTAACATAAGGCACAGGCCCAACAATGCGTTTGTTGTTGTACTTATTAAATTCATTTGTTTATTTTGGAGTTTTGAGACAGAGTCACATGTACCCCAAATTTGCTAGGTAGCCAAGAATAACATTGAACTCTTGATCGCTCTGCCTCTAGCTTTCAAGTGTTAAGATTACAGCTGAGGTAGCATTTCTGCTTTTGATCTAGGAAATGTGCTTGTTGAATATTCACTGTTCAGTGCTGCCATATTTACTCTACATAGTTGTTAAATTTTATATATATATATATATATATATTTTTATGTGAGACACAGAAAGAGGAAGAGAGAGAATGGGTGTGCCAGGCCCTCTAACAAACTCTGCAAACAGTGCAACTGCCTTATGTGGGACCTGGAAAATTGAACCTGGGTCCTTAGGCTTTGCCCGCTAAGCCATCTCTCCATCCCTTTCCATATTTTTAACATCCCAAGCAGTTCTAAACACCTTTGCAACAGCACGTGTTTTAACGTTAAAACATGTGTTTGGAGTCGTGATCTTAAGTAGGAAAGCCAGATGTTTCTCCATATGGGAAACCTAAGGCATACAAACCTAGACATGAAATGGCCTGTTCAGAAAAGTCATCCTTGACGATTAAGAACACAAGCCTCTTGACTCACCCCATCTGTTCCCGAGGCTCCCAAGACACACCAAGCAGGCAGCTTGTTGGAAAAGGTTAGTGGTGGGAGGAGGGGAGAAACAAAAGGAGAAAGCTGTGGGACCTGGCACTGCCATCCAGTCTCCTGACCCTCAGGTTGAGATTACAGAGCTAAAGCAGGAGGGTCCCCTGGGGTCACTAAGGGCGACGCATGCAGGGCGTGGTGGCACACACCTTTCATTCCAGCCCTCGGGAGTTGTGCCGGGAGTTCAAGGCCACTCGGAGACTACATAGTGAATTCCAGGTCAGCCGGGACTAGAGTGAGATCCTGCCTTGAAAATCACACAAAACAAAAGAGTGCAACGCATAAAAGTCTCTAAGGGAGTTACTTCTGTCCAGAAGCAAAACCCAGGCCACCCTAGTTAACTAGTGGATTCCATCTTCACACTATCTCATGAATAAATTGAGTTTCTAGTGGTGACTTCCTTTTGTTATAAATTAAAACCACTCTTCCATTTTCCCAGTGAGAATGTACTAGAAGAATTCAGGTTAAGAGAGAGAATGCAATCACTGATGGCCATTCTGCCGTGGGAACTTTCATTACTATATGAAACAAGAACAGAAAATGATCAGATAGAACCAAGTAGAAGGGAAATTTCCCAGACATCTCGTAGTGGGGTCTTACCAGGACATACTTCTGAGAGCTGGTAGAGGTTGCCCAACTTCTGACAGTCAACCTGCAGGGATTCACTCACAGGACTGCTGTCTCCAGTCCGACTGCAGTCAGGATCGGGGATTTTACTTTGTTTTCTTTGCTCCTGAGGTTAGGTGTTGGGAAACTTCAGATAAAAGCTATGAATTGTGGAGTAAAGATACCATAGGCAGCCAAGCTAGTAATGCTTTTTCTAGCTTCACCTTGGCCTATTTTAATAGCTTGGTAGAACGTTTGTCATAAGATGTAACCTATATGTGGTGTGAAGTGTTTAGCTATAAAAGCCAGATTCCATTGTAGACCAAATCTTGTCCTGAGATGTATACCCTGATGTTGAAAAGAAAAAAAATATACAAAATTTTACTAAACTGACAAGATTCTTATGTCTATCTAGCTGCTTTTTAAAATTTTTACTTATCTGAGAGCAACAGACAGTGAGAAAGAGGGAGGGAGAGAGAGAGAGAAAGAGAGAATAGGTGTGCCAGGGCCTTCAGCCTTGTGCATCTAGGCAGTCGAGCCTCAAACCAGGGTCCTTAGGCTTCACAGGCAAGGGCTTAACTGCTAAGCCATCTCTCCAGCCCTGTCTTTCTGCTTTTTGCTGTGCACTTAATGAGACAACTGGGCTGGAATAATAGCCAGCTAGGGAATGTCAAGTCCATGAGGTAGAAGCAGGGAAAGAGACTGCTCCAGGTTAAAGGAGATTGACTTGACATGACACAGCCAAATGTAATGTGTAGATCTTGACCCATCCTGGCTCAAATAAGCAAATGGCATGTAGGGACGTTTGGTGAAGTTTGAAAGTTGGGTGTTAATGACTACTGAGGTAGTTTGAATGGGTGTTCCCCAAGAAGAGTTTTATTAAAGCTACTTGGATTTGCAGCTACCTGGCCGGAGGAGGTGTCACTGTGGGTGGACCCTAGTGTCCAGCCCTCAGGTGTGGTGACAGACCCAAATTCCAGCTGAAACATGCAAAGGGCCTGGGTGCTGCCTGGGTCCCCTGTGGTTTGGCTGCCGCAGTTTTGCTCTTGCTTTTGGTGGTGGGTTTTCTCACATTTGCCATTATGAAACCTCCCCTGGATCTGTAAGCTTCAAGTAAGAGCCATTCCTCCCACAAACGGCCTGGTTTGAAGTTCATCCCAGCACCCTGAAGCTGTCTGCGACCACTGGCAAGGAAATGTTGGTTTTGTTGCTAGGTGAAGGAATAGCCCTGCTCCAGAGTGAGGCACAGTTAGTATGTAAGAGAAATTAGCCAGGCGTGGTGGCGCGTGCCTTTAATCCCAGCCCTCGAGAGGTGGAGTGTTGCAGTCCGGTTCCATTGCTGGTAGAAATCACCCAACCAAGAGCGGCTTCTGGGAAAAAGAGGTTTATTTTGGCTTACAGGCTCGAGGGGAAGCTCCACGATAGCAGGGGAAAACAATGGCATGAGCAGAGGGCAGACATCACCCCTTGGCTAACATAAGGTAGACAATAGCAGCAGGAGAGTGTGCCAGAACTGGCAACAGGAAACTGGCTATAAAACCCATAAGCCCGCCCCCAACAATACACTCCCTCCAGGAGGCATTAATTCCCAAATCTCCATCATTTGGGAACCTAGCATTCAGAACACCTAAGTGTATGGGGGACACCTGAATCAAACCACCACATAGAGGTAGGAAGATTGCCATGAGTTCAAGGACACCCTGAGACTCCATAGTGAATTCCAGGTCAGCCTGGGGCTAGAGTGAAACCCTACCTCAAAAAAACAAAAAAAAAATAAAACAGTATTTAAGAAAGAAATAAACATCTATGCTAAATTTGAGGGGGGAAGCAGATTAAGTGAACTATTACTTTCCACTATATCCATTGGTCACCTGAAGAAGTTCTTGGGACTTGCTGAGGGGAAGAGAGACCACTCTGCGACTTCCCTCACACTGCTCTGCCATGTCCATTTGCTCCCAGCACACACACAGCCGGTATGTTTCTCCTCTTTTCCTGTCCTTTCCTGCCCTTTTTTGGGGGGGGAGGCTTTTTTGTGGCACAGTCTCACTTTAGCTCAAGCTGACCTTGAACTCACAGCAATCCTCCTACCTCAGCCTTCCCAGTGCTTATATTATAGGTAGGAGCCACCACACCTGGACACCAGGAATATTTCTTAAAAGAAATGAGATATTTCACCTAAGTGTATCAGGTAGGAGTGTATTAGGTAGAAGATGACTAACTGGATAACAGGATGATTTTATAATATTATTCTTGGTTTTTAAAATGTCTCTAACCTACTTGGCCTTGGCTGTGTGGGGGTTTCAGATACTGGAGTGAGCACCGAGTAGTTCTAAACAATGGGGAGGGAAGATGCAGGAAAGCTCCCCCAACATATTAGAAGATTCATCTCTTATAGTGTTGAAGACGTGATCAGAAGAACCTCTTTTCCCCTGTCATGAGTGAGGCCAGCTTCAGGCTCCAGCCTGGTGAACTGGAAGCCGGAGGACTGTCAGATGTGGTAAGGGCCGATGTCTTTGTGTCTCATTTTTTAAAGCATTTTTTTATTGAGAACTTTAATCCATGCGCATACTATAATTTTCTCACATTCCTGTCCCATTAGCCTTTTTTATTTCCCCTCCCTTCCCCCATTCTCCTGAGCACCAGCCTCAGTCCAAGCAGCCTTTCCTCTGTTTGGATGTGTCGTCCAGTGCATGACTTCATCACTGAATATTTACTGAGCACTCAGGACATGGGGAGCTGAGCCCTCCCAGGGCTGTGGCCACTGACTATGAGGCAGAAAATGCATTATTGGCAACTGGTGCCCTGGGGCTTCCTGCAGCTTCTCAGGTTCCCTGGCCATCCCTCCTGTGTCCTCTTTGTGTCCACCTGAGGTGCTCACGTGGACAATTGACACGGGGGCTGGAGCCAAGAGGTAAGTCTGGATTGAGAGGAATCTTCTCCCACAAAGCCAGCTGAGCACGTGACAAACAGCCACCAGTTTGAGATATTTGAGGACAGGGGGAAAGGTGAGGAGAATGATTGGTTTGGCATCAATGTGAGAGGGAACCAGTTAGATAATAATTAGGTAGCTAGTTAGAAAAAGGCTCGCAGGGCTGGAGGGAAGGCTTAGTGGCTAAGGTGCTTGCTTGAGAAGCCTAGGGACCCAGGTTTGATTCTCCAGATCCCATGTAAGCCAGATGCATATGATGACGCATGCATCTGGGGATAGTTTGCAGTGGCTTGAGACCCTGGCATGCCCATTCTCTCTCTCTCTAATAAATAAGTAATTTAAAAAATAAAGAGAAAGGCATAAGGGAAATCTTAAATTGATTTCTGTCTGCCGCCTGGAACACAGGAGGGTGCTTGCCTCACAGGGACATGCCGTCACACCGCCTCCAACAGAGCCAGGACTCAGCCTCTGCCCCAAGCTCAGCCAGTCAGCTCTCTCACCTCCTTCTATTGCTGATCGCTTCCTGATCCACGGCCCTGAGCCCAAGCCAATCAACCCTCTGAAAAGCCCTCCACAGTAAGATTATATCCAGATCCTCACCAGGTGGGCAGGCCCGCTTTTGTGCTGGCCGTTCATCTCCCCTCAGCTTCCAGGATCCCGTCCTTGGAAGCCTCCTCTACTCCCCACGGCTCTCCTCCCCGCCCCCCACTTCCTCTGCACTTCTCTCTCCTCCCTAAATCCCTCTGTGTGGTTCAGGTTCATTCACTACTACATGGGTCAGACCACACGGGAGCCTGCATTCCCTGTTCCTTGGTCCATGGACTTTCCCTCACCCCTCCTGACCCCTGAATAAATGTAATAATTTAACAATTATCCTTCTCAGTCTTGTTTTATTTCAATTCTTTGGTAAAACAGACATGAACTTAGGGTTTGGAGTTTACCTTTCTTGAACCCCCCAAGCCCCATTACCAAATGGGGTTGTTTTTATGGTCTTTAAGGATTGTGCCCTCATCAGCACCCCATTCTCAGGGAAAGAGCCTACCTTCCAACACCCTGGCTGCCAAGCCATTGGGTGGAGAGGGGTTATTTGTACTTTTACAGAGAGAAATTCAGAAAGGTGCTTTCAAATATTTCTCTACGTGCGTAGTCGAATCATATTAGAGAAAAGACCCTCTTAGACATAGCAGTCTATTTGTCAGGTTAGTAGTGAACACCCCAGCAGGCCTTCAAAGGCAAGCTTAATGAGCAGTGACCCCGTCTGGTTAGGAAGGCATGCATTGAGCAACCGAAGGGTTTAAATTAACTGCACCTCGACGATGGCTTTGGAACACAAGCAGACTTGTTAACGCTTTGTAGTGGACTCGCAGCACTCCTCACCAGCAGCACGTGGGCTCTCGCGTCTCCTACTGGATGCTTCCAACCTACACAGAGGCGTGGAACTGCCTGGCGCACACTTACTTGCTAAGTTAATGCTTCCTGACCGTGCAGACACACATCACACACACACTGCACACACACACACACACACACACACACACACACACACACACCCCATTTCACTGTGGTTAATCCAGTGTGTTTCACCACCTTCAAACCTGTGAGTAATTCCTCACTGTATTTAGCTAACAGGATTTTGGAATTACATGCTTGAGATACAAACAGAAAAGCCAAAAATACAACCTGGACTCAGGAGTCTCTCCTGTCTCATCAAGAAAGGTGAGTATTTTCTAGCAAAGTTGTCAGCCTCTTGGAATTTTACCTGCTCACTTGTTTGGGGGTTTAAACTGTTTCTTAGATGTCAATGTCTAAAATGTACCTAGTGGCCCATATCTGATGCTGGGCATGATGTGAGCATGGAGTCCACAAGGCCAGACATGCTGGGTTTCTAGATCTTTTGACACTGCTTCCTTTCATCTCCCTGAGTTGTGCCTTAAATTTTTCAGGCACCAGGGGACCAGCCAAACTGCAGGTATCTATTCAAAAAACTATCATTTTTCACATATATGAAAGAATGCTCTGAGAATTTAAATTAACCTACCTTCTCTAACTTTTCTCTCCCATGGAAAGAAATGTTTCCTACTATAGATTCTTACCAGGAAAAATGAAAAAAAAAAAAAGAATGTGCAAGAGAGTTAGAATAATGCTATGTGGGGTATCCATTGGAGGTCTTTTATTCTTCTTATTTTTATGTTAATGATTAGTAGTAACATTTTTTTATTGGTACCCTCTTTTCCCTCATCCTTTCCCCCATTCTGTTGGGGAGCTCCTCAGTGAGGTTGCAGGTATTCCCCATGGGGTTGTGGTTTATGTGTTATAGGAACAGTAGTCAGTTATTTTGGGGGGAGGGAATGCTTCTGGGTATGTCTCAACCTGTGGCTCTTATGATCTTTCTGCCCCCTCTTTCACAAAATTCCCTGAGCCATGATGGGTGAGTTTTAAGTTGTTATTTGGTTTTTCGAGGTAGGGTCTCACTCTAGCCCAAGGCTGACCTGGAATTCACTACGGAGTCTCGGGGTGGCCTCGAACTCACAGCGATCCTCCTACCTCTGCCTTCCGAGTGCTGGAATTAAAGGTGTGCACCACCACACCCTATCTTGGAGGTCATTTTTGATGCAAGACCACCCCCAGAGTGAAGCCATTCTTGTCCCTTAGTAGCACAGCTCTTGGGAGAAACTTAACAATGGTCTGATGCATACAGATCTCCGTGTATAGAGTCACGTAGGATGCCAGAGCAGCTCCGAAACACAGCCACAGACACGGGTGTGTGAGTGTTCTGGAAAACAATTAAGTAGGCTCTCTATTGTGAAGAGCTTTAAAAACGTTGGGCTGGCTGGGCATGGTGGCGCACGCCTTTAATCCCAGCACTCGGGAGGCAGAGGTAGGAGGATCTCTGTGAGTTCGAGGCCACCCTGAGACTCCATACTGAATTCCAGGTCAGCCTGGGCTAGAGTGAGACCTTACCTCGAAAAACCAAAAAAAAAAAAAAAAAATGTTGGGCTGGAGAGATGGCTGAGCAGTTAAGTGCTCGACTGTGAAGCCTAAGGACCAAGGTTCGAGGCTGGATTCCCCAGGACCCACTTTAGTCAGATGCACAAGGTGGTGCACATGTCTGGTGTTCATTTGCAGTGTGTGGAGGCTCTGGCGTGCCCACTCTCTCTCTCTCTTTCTCTCTCTCTCTTTCTGTCTCTCACTCTCCAATAAATAAATAAAAATAAACAAAATTCCCTGCCAATGAGAGGCCCTGTCTCAAAAGCAGGTTGATGGTGCGTGAGGTTGACAAACCAGAGTTGTCCTTTGGTCGCCGCATGTGCACACACACTTGTGTATGCATGCCTCATACTTACACATGTGCCCACCCACACACAAACATGCGTGCAAGCACATCACACACACTATCAAAAAAAAAAAAAAGGTGTTAAACCCTTTGACTCTGTAAGCTTCCTTCTAGGAAACTACTTGTTTTAGCAATTTGTAAGTCTGTTTTTGTGGGGCTGGGGTTTGAACCAGGGTCTTACGCCTGCTAAACAAGTAGTCTCACTGAGCCATGGCCCCAGACCTTTCTACCAAACTATTTTAAGTGAATGTTAGAAACATCGACAAACACTTGTACAGAAGCTTTTGTTGCAGTGTGAGGTTATAATAGTAGAAAAAGCAGCTGGGTTTTCAAATACAGTATCAGTTATAACCCAGACACAGTATAGAATATTAAAGTAAGTTATGACACCAAACACTTAAAATTCTGCTTCCAAAAATGCTTATTGATGTAAACTCTCTCATGTTAATATTAAAGTTGTAAAAGGAGAATATATTTCATTTGTAATATGATCCTAATTTTAAAATGATTTATTTTATTTATTTATTTGAGAGAGAGAGAGGGAGAGGGAGAGAGAGAGAGAGAATGGATGCACCAGGGTCTCCAGCCACTGCAAACAATCTCCAGACGCATGCGCCCCCTCATGCATCTGGCTTACAAGGGTCCTGGAAAATCGAACTGGGATCCTTCGGCTTTGCAGGCAAATGCCTTAAACTGCCAAGCCATCTCTCCAGCCTGTATGGTCTTAATTTTAATATTTCATTTATTTATTTATTTTAAAGAGAGAGAGAATTTGTGCTAGGACCTCCAACCACTGCAAACAAACTCCAGATGCATGTGCCACCTTGCACCTCTGTCTTATGTGGGTACTGGGGAGTTGAACCTGCATCCTTAGGCTTCTCAGGCAAGGACCTTAACTGCTAGGCCATCTCTCCAAATTTTAAATATTCACAGAAAGAACAGGATGAGAGCACAAATATGAATCTCTAGATAATAGGATAATTATACTATTGCTTTTCATTTTTAGCTTTCTAAGTTTTCCAAGTTCTCTGAAATGTACATTTAGAACTTCAATAAGAATAAAACAATATATGCCTTAAATAGTGTAGCTGAAATACAGCCCTTCACTCCTCTTTTCCCTGCACAAAAATATAGAAGTGGATCCAAAGAAAGTCACTGATCAGTGGCAGAGGCTTACAATAGGGTGAGGCCTGACAGGAGCTCCGCAACGGGCTTCATAACAGACAGAAGACTGTCAAGCAGGTTCCTCCAAACATACATTTGTATTTTGAAGACAGACTCTTGACTGTGCACACCACACCCACTGCCAACATTTTACCAAACTGGATATACTTTCTTAATTCAAATTTCAGTAAACCAGGGCTGGAAAATGGCTTAGCAGTTAAGAGACTTAACTGTGAAGCCTAAGGAGCCAGGTTCGATGCCCCAGGACCCATGTAAGCCAGATACACAAGGGGTACATGCATCTGGAGTTCATTTACAGTGGCTAGAGGCCCTGGTGCACCCATCCTGTCTTTCTCTCTCAAGCAAATAAATAAAACATTTTTTAAAATTCAGTAGACCTTCAAGTGAAACTTTTCTAAGGCTGCTTTTCATAGTGACCTCCATGTTCTGTGACCCTAAAGTATCTTTCTTTCTTTCTTTTTCTTATTTATTTATTTATGTCTTTATTTGCAAGCATAGAGAGGCAGATAGAAGAGAGACAGAGAGATAGAGAATGGGCTTACCAGGGTGTCTAGCCCTGGTAATCAAACCCATGTCATCAGGCTTTGTAGGCAAGTACCTTAACTGCTGAGCCATCTCTTCTGCCCTGTTCTTTCTTTTTTTAAATATATATTATTAAATTTTTATCTTTAAAAAAAATATTTTATTTTTATTTACTTATTTGAGAAAGAGGCAAAGAGTGAGAATGAGCACATTAGAGCCTCCAGCCTCTGCAAATGAACTCCAGATGCCTGCACCACCTTGTGCATCTGGCTTACATAGTCCTAAGGAGTTAAACCTGGATCCTTTGGCTTTATAGGAAAGCCCCTTAACCACTAAACCATCTCTCCAGCCATTTTTTACTTATTAGAGAGAGAGAGAGAGAGAGAGAATGGGCATGCCAGGGCCTTTGACCACTGCAACTGAACTCCAGAAGCATGCACCAGCTTGTGCATTTGGCTTACATGGATCTTGATCAAACCGGGTCCTTTGGCTTTCTAGACAAGTGCCTTAATTGAAAAGCCATCCCTACAGCCCACTGTTTTTTTCTTCTTTTTAATCAATATATTTTTATTGAACACTGATTATAGGTCAAGGACTCTATTAGTGACCAAGGACAAAATAGTAAATAAAACAGATATGATCTATTTTTCTCTCATTCAATGGAATCTATGTGTCAATGAACACTTACCATAAACTGCAAATACATCCATGAAAGCAGAGTCAAGGTGGGTCCCAGGTTATATCCAGCATCAGGGAACAACTCCTCTGAGGACAAGGAGAGGAGCCAGCAATTAAATAGCATTTTAGGGAGAAGAGATGTGATATACCAATAGTCTGAGGCAGAAAGACATTTGATGTGTTTTAGGAAGCCCCAGGAATCCGTGTCATCGAAGGGTAACTGACAGGGAATTGACAGCCAATGGGGTGGAAGAAAGGATGGCCAGAGTCACAGTGCAAAGTGCTCCTGTGGTTCAGGGTCAGGACCCTGACTGGCTGAGATGGAAAGTCAATGAAAGGATTCTTTTTATTTAAATGTTTTAGGGGGGCTGGAGAGATGGCTTAATGGTTAAGATACTAAGGACCCATGTTTGATCTCTCTCCAGATCCCACATAAGCCAGACGCACAAAGGTGAGGCAAGTGCAAGGTCTCACATGCCCACTAGGTGGCGCAAGCATCTGGAGTTCTATTGCAGTGGCTGAGGCCCTGGTTCACCAACTCTCTCTCTAAAAAAAAAATGTTCTGGGGGGTGGAAGACATGGTTTAGTAGATAAAGGTACTTGTTTGAAAGCATAACCACTTGGGATCAATTTCCAAGTACCCATGTAAAGCCAGATGCACAAAGTTGTGCATATAACTGAGCTTCTTTTTTGCAGTGGTAAGGGGCCCTGGCACATCATTTTCCTTCTCTCTTACTCTCTCCTTGAAATCAATAAATAAGCTATTTTTAGAAAACTTTTTAGGGGCTGGAGAGATAGTTAAAGCCATTTGCTTACAGAGCCTGACAGCACAGGTTTGATCCCCCAGTGCCCACATAAAGCCGGATGCACAAAGTGGCTCATGCATCTGCGATTTCCTTGCTGTGGCAAGAGGTTCTGGCGCACCCATTCTCATTCTCTCTCTCTCTCTCTCTCTCTGTCTCTCTCTCTCTTCCTCTCTCTCTCTCTTTCTCTGCTTACAAATAAATAAATAAAAAATATTTTGTAAAAGCTTTAAGATTTTTTAACCAACTATAGACTGTCTTGAACGTGCAAAGCTAGTAAGTACATAGACACCTGTCACCCGTTCACTCAGTCTCCTCCGATCATATTGGAGAATAAAGCAATATCAAAGGCAGGAGTGTTACAACAGTGCAATCTAGAAGTCAGGCCTCATTTAGATTTTATCAGTACTCACGCAGATCCACTGATGTCAACACATGTAGGGGCCCATGCGGTTTTATCCCATGACAGATGCTAGTGAAGGATTGTGAATGAGTGCTATGATCTGATCGGTGCTTTGGAGTCAACTGCTGGGAGGAGAAGGGGATGTGGCGGAAGACCCGTTAGGAGATTACCACCGCAGGGCAGGAGCACGGTGAGTTAGTAACGGTTCACGCCAGCGCACAGGGAGCCAGCAGAGATGGCAAAAAATTGGTGTTGGGCTGGAGAGATGGCTTAGCAGTTAAACGCTTGCCTGTGAAGCCTAAGGATCCCGGTTTGTGGCTCAGTTCCCCAGTATCCACATAAACCAGATGCACAAGATGGTGTATGCATCTGGGGTTTGTTTACAGTGGCTGGAGGCCTTGGTGCTCCCATTTTCTCTCTCTTTCTGTCTGTCTGTCTGCCACTCACAAATCAATAAATAAAAACAAACAAAAAAGTTGTTATTGTCTGAGAGGCAGAAGAGATGGAGCCCATAACAGTTAGGATGAACTGCATGAGGGGAGTGAGAAGACGGGAGAGATTGAAATGTTCCCGAGTGACCTACCGCGCAACCAGCTGGACAGAAAGGCCATTTTCTGGGAGGAGGACGTGCTGGTTTGGATCAGGCGCTCCTCATAAAGTCACGTGTTTCAAGTGCTTGGTTCCTAGCGGGTGGCAGCTCGGGAGGTGGAGCCTTGCAGGAGGTGTGTTGGGGGGATGGGCCTGGGGGTTCCTCAGCCCCTGGCTTGCTGCTGTTTGTCCAGCTCAGGCTCTTGCGGCTGTTTCCACCTGGGGTGGCAGAGCTGATGCCCAGCCGCTGCTCTACCACCTTTCCCTGCCATCTTGAAGCTTCCCCGTGAGACGGTCAGCCAAAGTAATAAAGCAAAAACAAAAACCTTCCCATCAATCTCTTTTGGTTGGGTGCTTAATCCCAGCGACAGGAAGGAAATGGCAACAGAGGACATTTGGTCAAGGGGATGATTGGAAGGAAGCTGCTTTGATATGCACATGTGAGCCGCCAGGGGAAGAAAGCACCTGAGACCCAACAGAATGGGGTCTCTGAAACTTTATCTGAAGCCATGAAGCATCCTTCTGCGAGATCACCCACTGAATGAACGAGAGGGAAGCGAGAAGATGGCCCATTGCTCTGCACAACCCACGTCCATAAATAGCACAAGCTCTTTCTACTCCACCAGCTGCGGGTCACTCAGCAGACAGCGATGTCTCCTCAGAGAGACTGCAAACCCGCAAGTGACCGCGATTCTGCCTTGCAGTCGGGCTGAGCTCTTGACCACGCCTGGCGCTGCTGGCTCCGTGGCCAGCATTTCCTAACCAGGCCCGCTGGACTCACTCCGGAGGCAGAGCGGAGCACTGACCGGTCCACGAGTCACTCTCAGCTTCCACGTGTATTCAAGTAATGAACCAGGGGAGTCCGAGCAGACATGCGCTCTTCTTGCTCTGACGTTCCTGGATAAAACAATATGCCCGTTGACAACAAGGAGTCCGTCTTCTCAGTGTGGGCGCCAGCTTCCTGCAATTGCCATATGTCAAAATAACAGTCGTCTGTGGACTACTTTTGAGCATTCCTGGAAACTGTTATAAGCTGCCATTAGCTACAATTCCTGAATGATAACAGGACGATGTGTCAATTATTTGAACATTTCATTGGCTATAAAAACAATTTCTGGTAGATTGACTTTCAATATCATCATAGTAAGTGGGGTCTAATCTATCAAAAGCAAGCCGATATTTTCTGTTCTGCGGAGAGCCCTTCGGTGCGGCTGTTTGAGAGTGCGGGCTGCGGGCTGACTGGCTGCATTCGTAGCTTGATACTGAATACAAGTGGCCGGAAGGCGAGAGAATGACCTGATAGCGCTTCCCTGGAAAGCCTTTGTTGGATAGCCCAGAAACTTTTCACTCTTCAGAAAATCCATGATGTTTGTCCCATTTCAAAATACTTGTCATTAGATTTACTTCAGTTTTCTTTAACTAAAAAATCCAAGCTGAGTATTTTGGCCCCTACCTACTAACCCCAGCACTTGGGAAGCTGAGGCAGGAGAATGGCCATACTATCAGCTCCAGGCTAGCAAGTTCAAGGCCAGTCAGAGCTGCACAGAAAGATTCTGTCTCAAAGTAAACTAAAACTAAAATTAAAATCCATGCCATTCATTAATTCGGTGACCATCTATTTTTTCCTAGTATGTGCCAGATATTTTTCCAGAGACAAAATGGACAAGGTCTTTGTTTTCCTCTGTCTCAGTGGGCTGCTCAGAAAACAAACCCAACACATCTCATGAGGCCAATCAGGAACGAGATCCAAGCACAGACCAGAGACATAAAACGGTGACATGAGCAAAGGCCAGGCTCAGAGGACATGCTGCACTCTGTGGGGTCCAGCCTGCCAAACAGTCGGGTTAGTTCTGCGGACTGTATGTTTGAGTCCCTGTCCCCAAAATCCACATGCTGAGCCCTGCCCCGAGTGTGCCTATGTTTGAGTGAGGCCTCAAAGAAAGCAATTAGGACTAAATGAGCTCATGGCAACAGGGTCGGCTTGTCTGCAAGTAGTGTCCTTGCGAAAGAGAACGCCAAGGAGCGCTCCCTCTACTTTCCCTGGGACAACACAGCAAGATGACCTCCTGCAGGCGGGGAAGAGCCCTCACCAGAAACCAGCCACGCTGATCTTGGGTCTCCAGACTCTAGAGAGAGAACATAGATTTCTGCTAAGCCACCTGTCTGTGGTGTTTGGTTACGCTGCCTGAGCCAGTAATGCGATAACATGCCGAGATACAGCTGGGTGCATTGCTTTCTGTGATGATCCTGCATAACCTTGCTCAGGTGGTTTGACTTTTAGGACCTCATTTGCTAGGCGGTGTTGCTGGCTTTTCATGAGTTCTTGTCCTGTGACCCGTACAATGAATGGCATGCACGGACATGGCAAAAGGGCAAGTGAACAAGTCTTCTTTCATGATATTTATTCTGCGCGATTGTGTGGATTCACCGGCATCTCATATCACTGCAAATAAATGTGCCACGTTTTGTGTCTGGCTTTACGTGGGTGCTTGGGAACTGAACCCAGGCTGTAAGGCATGTTTTTTTGTTTGTTTGTTTGTTTTGTTTTTCTGAGGTAGGGTTTTACTCTGGCCTAGGCTGACCTGGAATTAACTTTAATTTAACTATGTAGTTTCAGGATGGCCTTGAACACCTCCTACCTCCTGAGTGCTGGGATTAAAGAGGCTTGCCACCACACCCGGCTTAGGCTGTCAGGCATGGTAAGCAAGAGCCTTTAACCATTGAGCCATCTCCCCATCCTGACATCCATGTTTTCTGGGTCTGTGTCCCTAATACCTACAAAAAAGGCTACCTCAACTCTATCAGTAGCATCACGGTGACCAAACTTTTCAAATTTCTTTTCAGTGGTGTGCTTTTTTACATCTTGAACTCTTCATTCTACTTTATATATGTTAATTTATCTTTGACCTCCTTGCAAACAGGTTTGAGTGCCCTTACTGTAAAAGTCATAAAATGAGGGCCAGAGAGATTGCTCAGTGGTTAGAGTGCTTGCTTACAAGGCCTAAAACCACAAGTTTGATTGCCCGGTTCCCATGCCAGATGCACAAAGTGGTGCATGCATGTGGAATCCATTTGCAGCGGCTGAAGGCCCTGGCACACCCATTCTTCCTGGCTGTCTCTCTTTTATTTCTCTGCTTACAAATAGATAAATAAAAATATTTAAAAATAAAAATCATAGACCGAAATATAATGACATGGAATAAAAAAAGAAATTACAAATAGAAAAGGAAGAAACTTACTCAAAGCAGAAGACCTGACAGAATTGTTGAAGTTGAGCTTCCTGGTGGCCAAAGCAAAAACTTCCAGAAACTATACACCAGATTTACTAACCCAGCACCAAATTTACAAGGTTAGGTCCTCTGGGATCCAGCAAGGACATGGACTGTGGTCAGCAAATACAATTCCAGCTCATCTCCCCCACAAAATCCTTCCCCCTGGCCTCTTCCCTTAAATGTTTCTCTACTGGGCCACCGGAGCAGCCCTTCAGAATTGCCATTTGCTCTCATTGCTGAGTTCTAGTACTAAGAGCAGCCACAGGTGACGAAGAGCTAACTTCTCTTCTAGGTGCTTCACGTGTATTTTTACATCACTGAAGCATCTCCAAACTGTGACATGATGGGTCATATTACTACTGCTATGTTCCAATGAGGACATGGAGTTACTGAGAAGGCTAACAGACGTGTGACGGAAAGAAGGTAAGAGCCAAAGCGAGGGTAGGACCGCTTACAACGCACTCCTCCAGACACAAAGTGGCCTGGATATCCATGACCTCGCAGTGCCTGACACTACCTACACAAGACCCTCATAACAGGAAGAAAAGATGATGATATCGAAATAAAAGACTAATTGAGAGAGGGAGGGGCTATGATGGAGAGTGGATTTTTTTGTTTTTTTTTTTTAATTTTTTAGTTTATTTTTATTTATTTATTTGAGAGTGACAGAGAGAAGGAGGCAGAAAGAGAGAGAATGGGCATGCCAGGGCTTCCAGCCACTGCAAACGAACTCCAGACGCGTGCGCCCCCTTGTGCATCTGGCTAACGTGGGTCCTGGGGAATTGAGCCTCGAACCGGGGTCCTTAGGCTTCACAGGCAAGCGCTTAACCACTAAGCCATCTCTCCAGCCCAAGAGAGTGGAATTGTAAAGGGGAAAGTGGAGGGGGGAGGGAATTATCATGGTTTACTGTCTATAGTTATGGAAGTTGTCAGTAAACAAAATTTAAAAATTAAAAAAGACTTGACCCAGGAGCACACAACTGGTTAGCCTGGGCCGCTGCCTCGCCTGCCTCTGCTTCTGCATTAGCCCTCTCCGGCCTCCACCTGCCTCTTCTCCACCTGCCACAAACTTCACTCCATTAACTCCAGATGCCAAGCTCCAGAGTGCCCACTGTCTGTCCTGAGAAAGAAGCCTATCTCTTGGGCTGGACACCCAGGGACCCGGCCACCCTTCCCAGCTGGCTCTTCGGCTCTGAAGAGAGCTGATCTCCAGCTCGGTCCACCTGCTGCCGCTTCCCTCACAAGCTGCACCCTTTCCACCTTCACAGGCAGAGAGGTCTTCAGTGCCCTTGCCTGACCTCACCCACACCGTGCCCCTGGCACACTAAGTTCTTTCCTAGAGATTTGTTGGGCATGTAACCTCCTTCCTCCAAAATCTTCCCCTGACTTCTGAAGATCTTGCCGCCGTCGCTCTCACATCAGTGCATGGGGCACGTTACTATAGCTACCCCAAGATATCTGTCTCCAGAAGGGAAGAGTCACACATTTGTTTGCAGATCCCTAGTGCCTGGAAAATCTGTTCTGTTTTTCAAAACTTGGAAAATGAGTAAATGAATAAATAGTAAAGAAAAGTGTGAAAGGCCAGCACAGGTGGACAAGCGCATCAGCTATGAGCTGATCTGATGGAGCAGCCACACCGATGAACTGCTTTTAATGGTTAATTGCAGAAAGAATTCTCACTTTTTAAAGATTTTTTATTGAGCTGGAGAGATGGCTTAGTGGTTAAGGCATTTGCCTGCAAATCCTAAGGACCCAGGTTCAATTCCCCAGGACCCATGCAAACAAGCTGCACGAGGAACCTGAGCATCTCGAGGATGTTTGGAGTGATGAGAGGCCCTGGTGTGCCCGTCCTCTCTCTCTCTCTCTCTCTCTCTCTCTCTCTCTCTCTCTCTCTCCCTTGGCTGCTTTCTCTCTCTCTCTCTCTCTCTGCTGCCTCTGCTGCTTTCTCTCTCTCTCTCAAATAAGTAAATCAAAGTTTTATTTTTTTATTTGAGAGAGAGATAGAAAGGGGCAGACAGAGAAAATGAGTGGGTGTACCTGGGTCTTCTGCCACTGCAAACAAATTCCAGACGCATGTGTCACTTTGCAACCAAGTGCGTTTTACCACTGAGCCATCTCTTCAGCCCAAGAATTCTAACTTTTATAACTGCAGAACATTATTAGTTATTGTTAAAGTTCAGAAAAGAGGTTTTGGGACACAGTTCCCTTGGGTTAGGGAGTTGATTTTTATGTACAAGACAGCCCAAATGGACAAAGAAAGAGAAATACTAAAAAGGCCAGAGGAAGGGAACGGGCTAGTGGAAGAGAGAGCTGCGTGGTTTGGGGGGAGAGGGGAAGAGCGCTGGAGAACCACACGGGCTAAAACCCTAATGCAGCAAACACTGGCTGTGACTTCTGTGGCATGTACCAGAGCACTGGCACAGCCGGGCAGGTGTGCCAGGACTTAGCAAAACTTGGGGTGGATTAGCAAAAGTTGGTGGAAGGAGAGCTGGGGAAATCCAAACCAGACCTGAACTAAGAAGCAAGGAGAGACTGAGAGGAACCACAAAATAGGCAGAAGTGAATAGAAAGAAAGATAAGAAAAGGAGGGGAAAAAAAAAGCATTAAGAAACAGGGGGAGAGACAGAGACATAGGGAGGGACAGAAAACACGCCTTAGTTCAGAGAGAAGCCATAGAATGAAAAGAGGGCATCTGAGGGAGGCCTTATATACATGCTTCCTTCAGGAGCAGGGAAACTGGCCCGAGAGGGAAGGGCCTTCAGAGCCTGCAGAGGTGTGGGCTGTGGTCCCAAGTCAAGCCCGCTTGACACCCCACCACACACGCACACAGCCTGTTGAGCCTTTTGGGAAAGTGAGGCGTTGAAAGCTTCAGTTATGGCTGGTTTGGAGAGAAGAGAGGGCTCTGAGACCCAAACAATCATCACCCCTAGTGTTCATCTAAGATGGGGCATGCACCTGCCAGTTTTATTCTGCGGCTCATACTCTACTAGTAATAAAAGAATGACGCTATTTGTAAATAAAATAAGTTTAAATAAAAATCATTGAATAATTCTTCTTTCAAGTTGAACTTTTTCCCAGCAGGCAAACATCACCCAACCTAGAAGGGCATCTGTAGTCATGTGGGCAGATCTTATCTTCGTGGGAGGATCAGAGCCTAATGCGGAAATGTGTGAGACAGATGTGTTTAACTGAAATGGAAGCTCAAAAGAGAACGCGTCTGGACACGCCCACTCACCGTAATAACAGCACAATACAAGTTCATAACCCCATTGTCCAGGCCCTTCCTCTTAGGAAGAACAGGGAGTCCAGCTAATGCAGACTCAACCAGTGCTAATCACTTATTTCCTCTTGAAGAGCCACACAAAACAAAATTCTTCATGATTATAATAGCAAAACAGTTCTCTATCATTTAGTTGAAAGAATTTAATTAATGCTTATAGCAGGATTCCCAGTATGTAGCAGTCTTTGAAAAGAGGAAGTGATTTCAGTTTTGTCAAAAAAAAGGATGGGCTGGAGGGAGGGTTCAGTGGTTAAGGTGCTTGCTTGCAAAGCCTAACAGCCTGGGTTGGATTCCCCAGTACCCACATAAAGCCAGATGTACAAACTGGTATATGCAGCGACAAGAATCCCTGGTGCACCCATTCTCTCTCCCCCCTTCTCTTGCCTTGCAAATAAGTAAATAAATAATAAATAAATAAATTATTTTAGCGCTGAGTGTGATGGCACATGCCTTTAATCCCAGCACTTGGGAGGCAGAGGTAGGAGGATCGCCACGAGTTTGAGGCCACCCTGAGGCTACATAGTGAATTCCAGGTCAGCCTGGGCTAGAGTGAGACCCTACCTTGAAAAATCAAAAAAAAATTTTTTTTTAACGGAAAGTAATTTAAAAACTACCTAACTCTGTCAACAGTCACCCCCGGGAGCTATATCCATGGCTCAGGCCCGTGGTTCTGCCACTGATGCCCCAGAAAATAGCCCGCATGAAGCTGGCTCACAGTGCATGCAGTGGCCATCAGAGGAATCCAGGCTGGTAGGAAATAAAATAGAAAGAAACATATTCAAAGAAATAGAGATGAGAAGGAAAACAGCCATTGGGAGCTGTGAAAATGGCCCTTTCGTGTGAGATTGGGCCCTACGGTTTCCTAAGGGCTTACACTGGGAATCCTGGTGACATTTTCCTCTGTCCTGTGATGCCTGTCCCGGTCTGGATCTGACAGGTCCTTTGCAGGGTCATGTTCTGAAAGCACAGTGTGAACTCGTTCTGTGTTGAAGGCTGTGAGATCGTTTGGGGTTAGGTTCTGGTGGAACTAGGTGTGAAGGGCCTTTGAAGGTTACGCCCACCCCTGCATCCTAGTGGGCGGCTCCCTGCCTCTGCCATGTTTGGGCGCTACGCCGCTCTGACCTCCATGGACAGCCGCTCCACTCTGCCCTCCCTGCCACCGTCAGACAGCTCGCTGAAAGCATAAGTCAGAGTAAATCTTTCCTGGGCCAAAGAGATGGCTTAGTGGTTAAGGAACTTGCCTGCAAAGCCACAGGACCCAGGTTCAGCTCGCCAGGACCCATGTAAGCCAGATGCACAAGGTGGCGCACACATCTGGAGTTCATGTGCAGTGGCTGGAGGCCCTCGAGCATTCCCCACCCCCTGCCAATTTCTCTTTCTCTCAAATAAATCAATAAAAATAAAATATTTTTAAACATCTTTCCTCCCATAAATCAATTGCCATCAGTAATGAAAAAGAAAAATAGTAAACCAGGCATGGTGGTGCACGCCTTTAATCCCAGCACTTGAGAGGCAGAGGTAGGAGGAACGCAGTGAGTTTGAGGCTACCCTGAGACTACATGGTGATTTCCAGGTCAGCCTGGGCTAGAGCGAGACCCTACCTCAAAAGACCAGCCAAGCAAACAAAAAATAATAAAAAATAAATGCACCACCTCTGCACATATCTACTTTATAGCAAAAAAAAAAAAAAAAAAAAAAAAGTCACCTGAAGTCATCTTTCAGGCCATAATGAGTCAGTCTTTGAGTAGGAAGCAATTCCATCTCCTAACTAGGAAAGCTGGAAGGGTCTGAACTCAGATTAAGACCCCAAATCAAGCAGCAGATTTTAGCAAAATAGGAAGCACCTCACGAGTGCAAACTTGGGACTGTGGGGCATCTTCACGTCGATGTGACTCAGTCACAGAGCCGGGTCCACCGCTGGGTTCCTGCCGCAGGCGGGTGACAGAAGGATGTCGCTGACTGCCCCAGCCAGCGGCGTCTGTGTCTACAGAGCCAGGCTCTTCTTCGGAACTGCTTTGCCCAGCAGAAGCTGCTGGTTTCTGAAGCTTTGATAGTTTCAGTTTATGAAGTAAAACCAGCAATATGTTAGCAGGAAAAAATATGAACATATGATTATGTTCCTAAACATGTCTACACGGACAGATGAGGAGCCACAGAGAGAAATGAGGGCTTACGGGGTGTTTAGGGCAGGGGCTGGCAAAACACTAGGAGGTTAAGGAAAGGAACGCAGTGACAACGGCTGTCCTGTGAGGCCGGCAAATGGTACCTGAGGTCACCTCTTGCTGTGCCATGTGTCAGACCCTGAACAGGTTCTCCCAGGGAGATCTTTCCGAGGCAGGCAACGGGTCCTCAATGTGAAGAGCCTCTGTCGTGAACCCTACTTCCGGTGTACATGTCAATTGTTTTTGCCCAAAAGGCAGTGTTTTCAGAGCCACTCTTGGATCTGCAGAGCTCTGCAGACTTTAAAATAACCAATTCAAAATATGCTCAGGAAATCTACTTTGAATGGGATAGTCTGATGTACTTCACAGACTGCCCCTCAGGAGACTCCAATCTTTGCCCTCTTAGAACATTCACCATTTCCGTGCAAAGAAGCTGAGGCTTAATGCCAAAGCATCAGTCCAGTGGACAGCGTGCACAGAAGGACAGTGTGTCAGTTACGTTCTGGCTGCTGTGGCCTGACAAGAAAGGACTTAAGAAGGGTGCATCGTGCGTCATGCACTGCGACGGGAAACGCACAGGGGCAGGAGCAGGGAGCAGAAGGGAAGTCCCATCCAGGCATCAGACTTCAAGGCCCAGTGGCTCACTTTCTCCAAGTATCTTTATATTAAAACTCCTTTTCTGCTCTTACTGTATGGCTAATTCTGTGTGACAACTTGACTGGGCCACCGAACGCCCAGGTGTCTGGCTAAGCATCCCCTTGGGACGTGTCTATCAGGGTGTTTCTGGGTCAGATTGTCAGCATGGGACACAGGTACATTTGGCAGGTTCTTGGTCTCATAAATAAAGAATTTAATTATGATCATGGTATATTGTCTATATTTGGGGGAGGTTGTCAGTAAAATATTTTTAAAAAGAAAAGAATTTAGACAACTCAGAAAGAAATTGAAGGAAGGTTTTGAAGGGTTTTTTTTTTTTTTTTTTTTTTTTGGTTTTTGAGGAAGGGTCTCACTCTAGTCCAGGCTGACCTGGAATTCACTATGTAGTCTCAGGGTGGCCTCAAACTCACAGTGACCCTCCTACCTCTGCCTCCCGAGTGCTGGCATTAAAGGCGTGAGCCACCACAACCAGCTTAAGGAAGCCTTTATTGGACTTTCAGAGAGAAAACAACCAGGCTGGCCAGCTTGTGGGCACCCACCCTAGGACGGGGGAAAGAGGGAGTAAGCCTGAGGCGTCAAGGCAAGCAGGCTTGGGATTTCAGCTGGTGTCCAAAAAGGGAGATAGAACATGGGACAGGGGAAGAATAGAACTCAGAAGTCGGGCAGGCTTAGCAGTGGGGGTCTGTAAGCAGCCGTAAGGGGGAGCAGAAGAAGGTTGCAAGTTCCAAGAGAGCAGCAGGTTTGTTGAGGGTCCGCAAGCAACTGCATGATTGGCTGAGAGGGAGAGAAGGTTGTACTTTTGAGAACTCAGAAATCTGGCCGGTTTAGCAGAGAAGGTGTGCCAGCAATTGCCTTGAGGGAAGGGTTCCTGGAGTATATGTATAAGTATACATCTCTTTAAGGGCATATTCTTCTCATCTTCTTCTTTTTTATTTATTTATTAGAGACAGAGAGAGGGAGAGTGGGCATGCCAGGGCCTCTAGCTGTGGGAGCTCTTGCTTCTCAGGTCTCAGGACTTGAACTAGAATCTTCATCCTGCCTCTCCAGGCGCTCCAGCTTGCAGAGGGCAAAATAATTAACGTCATCGGGGAAGTACTGGGGGCTCAGTCACTGGGGCGTTTGCTGTAAGTGTGAGGACCAGCACTCACATCACTGCAGGAAGGGTGTGCTGACACGCCAGTCATCCCAGTACTCTAGAGGAGACAACAGGATCCCCGAGCAAATGTGCTACCTACACTATTGGATTCAGTGAGCTGTGGGTTCAAGGGAGAGATTGTGTCTCAGTAAGTAAGATAAAGAAAGATCAAGGAAGACACCTGTTGGTAGAAATCACCCAACCAAGAGCAGCTTGTGGGAAAAAAAGAGGTTTATTTTGGCTTACAGGCTCAAGGGGGAAGCTCCATGATGGCAGGGAAAATGATGGCATGAGCAGAGGGTGAACAACACCTCCTGGCCAACATAAGGTGGACCATAGCAACAGGAGGGTGTGCCAAACACTGGCATGGGGAAACTGGCTAAAACACCTCTTAGCCCGCCCCCAACAGTACACTGCCTCCAGGAGGCATTAATTCCCAAATCTCCATCAGCTGTGAACCTAACATCCAGAACACCTAAGTTTATGGGGGACACCTGAATCAAACCACCACAACACCCAACTTCGACCTCTGGCCTACACATGCACACACACACACACACACACACACACACACACAAGCAAGCAAGCACACATATACACATATATTATATATGCTCATACATGTGCAATAAATATGATACATACATGTGTCCTATTGGCTCAGTGATGGCTTCGTTTGCAGTTGCCTTTTTCCTCTCCTCCCACTCTCCACCATCTCCACTTCATTTTGAAGGACTTTACAAGACAGCCCGGAGGAGGAGGAGCTCAGACACGCGGCCTAACTCTACGGCCATTTCCAAACACATACGCGGTCTTAGTGAAGCAGGGTGCTGTTCTGCAGCGAGCTCTCTCAGGAGGGGCCGCCTGTCCCAAGTGAGATGTGTCAGAGCATATATGAGAACATTTATGTCTTTCCCCAATGACAGAGCCTTTATGAGTAACATTAAATGCGGTAGCTACCTCAATTTGTTGGGTGCAATTCAACAAGTACTACTGATTTCTCTTACCAGATAGGGCCACAAGCAATTATAGGTTCTTTTATATTGTTCAAATCTGGTGCTGGAGAGATGGCCCAGCAGTTAAGGTGCTTGCTGTAAAGCCCAATGACCTGGACCCAATTCCTCAGTACCCACAAAAAGCAGATGCATAAAGTGGCATATTCATATGGAGTTCATGTGCAGTGGCTGGAGGCCCTGACACGCCAATTCCCTCTTTCTCTCTTTCTCTCCCTCCTTAATAAAATATTTTTTAAAAGTTATTCCAATCTTTGTTGCTGTTTTGAGATAAGTTCTCACATATCGCAAGCTAGCTTTAAGCTCCTCTGTAGCCAAGAATAACCTAGAACTCCTCCTGATCCTGAAGCCTCCACTGCCCAAGTGTTAGAATTACACCCAACACTCTTTTCTGGATGATGAATAAATTCCCATTACTACCTCTGTAGCATCGTTAGGATGTTCACCTACATGTGGAGGTCCCTGTACTCATGACCACAGTGCCCCGCTCTTCGCTGCCACTCCAGGGCCAAGCATCCCATCAGCTGTACCAGCTCCCACAACAAGCTCTCTGAGATTTATTCCAGAAGACATCTTCACTGTTCACTCAGCTTCCTATAGAATTGAAAAGCCTTATAAATAACTTTCAGTGAGTCTAGGCAAGTCTTTGAAGGCCTTTGCCTAAGAGCATATAGTTATAATGTGTCTAAAGGACTTATTTGTAATGTAAATTAACCTTTGTCATGCAAATCACATTGTATGTCCACTGAAAAAGGAATCAAACCAACATTAACTCATTTACTGTTTATTCTTATTTTCTCCCATTTCTCCTTCCATGTTTGGATTCCTAGGACAAAAAAGATGTGTCATAGTCAGCTTCACACTGCTGGGATGAACTTCCAAACCAGGTGCAGCCGATGGAAGGAAGAAGGGATTTATTGAGGCTTGCAGATCCAGGGCATGTTTTATGATGGCAGAAGAAGCTGGACGCCTGCTCAAACCCCCACAGAAAGAACCACTTCCAGCAGCACCACAGGCGCCCTTGGGAGCGCCAGGCAGAGCCCGGGCTCTCTGCACAGCCGAGTCTTGGAACAGCTCAGGCCTCAGGGCTGGTCTCCAGCACCCACACGCAGTGACACCTCTTCAGCCACATGGCTGGGAATCCCAGCTTGGATAAAACTCCAGAACCCGCTGGGGAAGGGCGTCCATTCAAACTACCACAACATGAGTTCTACTTAAAACAAAAAACAACGTTTTATTGCCAGGCATGGTGGTGCACACCTTCAATCCCAGCACTCGAGGTGGCAGAGGTAAGAGGACTGCTGTGAGTTCGAGGCCACCCTGAGAGTACGTAGTAAATTTCAGGTCAGCCTGGGTGACAGCAAGACCCTGCCTTGAGGGAAAAGAAGCAAAAAAAAACCTTTTTATTGACAATATCCACATATACATATAATACCCCATGATTGTAGTCCCTGCACCCCACCTTCGCCCAGTCTTGCAGCCCCTCCACGGAGCGCCTTCTTCCAAGCTAGTCTTTCTTCTAGTTTCTCACTGACAATATTTGTGTGCGGACAAAATGGATTTTGATCATCTTTTCCCCACCCGCCCCCACTCCATCCTCTGCCCTCTTCCTCCCTCCAGCTAGTCCCAGCTAGCACCACGGGAAGGCTAGATGCTGACCTTGAGCGTGACAAGACAAAAGGGGAAGAAACTGAAGTCTGGATGGATCTGGGATGCAGACCTCCTTAGGCCTCTCTTCTCTCTCTTGCATCTTAATTCATCGACGTCAGGTACTGGATCCTAAGCAGCTTCTTTCTGCTGTGGTTTGTAAACTCTTTCTTTATCGGTGCTATTGGGGATTGAATAATGCTAGACAAGTGCTCTACCACTGAGCTATATCCCAGACTTTAAAAATTTATTTATTTATTTTGAGAGAAGGAAAGAGAATGGGTGTGCCAGTCCTTCAATGGCTGCAAATGAACTCCACACACACATGCGCCCCCTTGTGTACATGTGCAACATTGCATGCTTGCATCACTGTGTTTCTGGCTTACGTGGGACCTGGAGATTTGAACATGACTTCTTAGCCTTTGCAGGCAAGTGCTTTAACTACTAAGCCATCTCTCCAGCACTCAGACTTTAATTTTTATTTGAGACAGTGTCTCACTAAATTGCCCAAGTTGGATTTGAACTCACTCTGTAACCACAGCAGGCCTTGAACTTGCAATTATGAATTAAAGGCCTGCACCACTAGGTCTGGCTCTATTATTCTTTTGTTTCATGGTGGGTTTTATTTTCATTTTTGATGTTTTGAGATAGGGTCTTACTACATATTGCTGGCTGGCCTAGAATTTGCTATGCAGACCAAACTGGCCTTGAACTTGCAGTGATTCTCCTGCCTCTTACCTCCTAAATTCTAGGATTTCAGATGGTTGCCGCCACACACAACTTCTATTATCCTTAAAAACCAATCAGAATTGAGAACATGCCAACAACTTATTTTGGTAATTGCTTCTTTCAGATAAAATAGGAGCTATGTGGACTACCTTTAATACTTAACAGTATTAATTATGAATTTGGGTCTTTTCTCTATTAAAATATCTATTATGTACCTATTAATGCTACAGCATGATTCTTACAGAGATAGCTTTGTGTATGTGTAATCACATTAGCACTAGTAATTATATTTATGAGTAGCTTTCACTGGGTGTGCACAGACATGTCCTATCAATTCTCACAACCTGTTGGCAGATTTGAAAGCAAATGCTTGGTTGGAGGGGTCAAAGCCTGCTGTGTGGTTTGAACGTAAAATGTCACCCATAGCTTCATTGTGGTTGTGATGAAGCTTCATGCTTAATCACTGGCTGGTGGAACCTTTGGGAGATGGAGCCTTGCTGAAGAAGGTATGCTGGAGGTGGCCAGTCTCTGGGATGTCATAACCCACCTCCACTTGGCTCACTCAGGAACATCATGCTCTGTGCCTCCTCTCTGCTGCTGTGAAGATATGACACCCACCTTCCTGGCCCTGCCATGGCTTTGTCGGCCATGATAGAAACTTCCCCTCAAAACTAAAAGGAAATAAATCCTTTCCTCCCATAAATTGCTTCGGGTTGGTGGTTTGTCCCAGCAATGTGAGAGTAACTGATTGATAAACCTGCCTTCTAGGGGTGGGGGAGGAGTCAACACTTCTTTAGGTTACCCACAATCTAAACTGACTTCTTTGGGCCCTGGCTTGTACGACCATCTGTTGCTGAAGAGAGAAAGATAGTATAAAATGCTTCCCATTTAAAAACCTCTGTGTATGGTTCAACATTTAAGTGACATACATTTCCCATCTTGGACTTGCAAGTACAACTCTAAAATCATCATTTAAAAAATATTTTATTTATTTATTTATTAAGAGAGAAAGAGAGAGAGGAAGAGAGAATGGGTGTGTCAGGGCCTCCAGCCACTGCAAACGAACTCCAGACACATGCACCCCCTGTGCATCTGGCTTATGTGGGTCCTGGGGAATTGAACAAGGATCCTCAGGCTTTGCAGGCAAATGCCTTAACCACTAAGTCATTTCCCCAGCCCTAAAATGATCACTTTTAAGTTGGGCTCATTCATAATTGATTATCTTTGCTCATTGGCTCAATAAGATGATTTTTAATTTTTTGTTTATTTTTATTTATGTATTTGAGAGCCACAGGCAGAGAAAGAGGAAGAGAAAGAGGGGCGGGGCGGGTATGCCAGGACCTCCAGCCACTGCAAACGAACTGAGGGGGGGAATAGAGTCTCAAACTGGGGTCCTTAGGCTTCACAGGCAAGTGCTTAACTGCTAAGCCATCTCTCCAGTAAGATGATTTTGATAAAAAGTTTCTCCTATCTTTCTATGCCTCAGTATCATCCAGCTTGGAGCTCTGAGGTAAGGTGGTCTCATGGTTGTTTGTCCGGGTCCTGCTCAGCAAACCACTTGAATGTGAACCCTGTTGATGGGCAGCAGAACAACAAGAATTTACTATATCTCACTCCTACAGTGCACTTTGCACTTCTCAGCTATTGGGGTCCAGCAGACTCCCTCTAACTTGAAATTTTATTTTTCAAAGTATGAATTTGGCAAATGAAATCATCCAGCTTGGACTTCTTTTTCCGTAGGTCAGTATTTTGTTTGTTTGTTTGTTTTTATTTATTTGAAAGCGACGGACAGAGAGAGAGAAAGAGGCATATATATAGAGAGAGACAGAATGGACACGCCAGGGCCTCTGGCCACTGCAAACGAACTCCAGACGCGTGCGCCCCCTTGTGCATCTGGCTAACGTGGATCCTAGAGAATGAGCCTCGAACAGGGGTCCTTAGACTTCACAGGCAAGCACTTAACCTTTAAGCCATCTCTCCAGCCCCAGTATTTTTTTTTTTTAAATGGAAGCTAATTTGTAACAGCATGACCTTCACCAAGGAATCCCGACCCACAGGGTAAGAACGGGGAAGGGAGACATATCCTGGCTGCTACGTTTATCTGACCTCAGTCCTATTCTGGCCCAGGCGTCCGTCCTCTTGCTAGCTCAGGGTTGTCCCCTAGACGCCCGTGGCTTCAGTCCCCGCAGCTACCCTCACCTCCTCCTTACCTTTTTGGTATCCTAACAGTGCTGGGGTCGCCACTCACCTTTTAGTATCAAAAGAAAGAAGGAGAAGATGAAAACATTTTCAGTGTCCAAGAGAAAGCGCAGTCGCGGCACAGGGGTGGGGAGGGCCGAGAGCAGTCAGGGATGTCTCAACCCACCCAAAGCAGACCGCTGGGGCTGCGGTGTCCGCGGGCTCCTGGGTGAGCGCGTCCTGGCTGGCTTCTCACCAGCTCCTGGCTCTCCTGTCCAGCCGGGCAGCAGGGGGTCAGGCTATGGGGTATTACGAGGTAAAAGGTTCGTATCCTTTTATGCCACGTGCAAAGTGGCTGCTGTGTGCGGTGGAAGATGGAGTAAGGGGCCTTGTACTCAGGGGTGCCTGGTGGGCCGGGCTGGCGCGCCTGGGGTCTCAGTCACCATCCTCAGGCGTCCCCAGTAGCTCCGCTCCTCTCCAGACCCGGGGCAGCTCGGCCTCGTTCCCTCCGGACCCCGTCCGGACCCCCTCCGGACTCCGCATCAGCTCCCCAGAGCCAGGTCACCTCCTGAGAGTGCGAACCCCGAGTCCGTGGGCCAGGGTCTCTGCCAGCATCCCTTAGCAGGCCGGAGGGGATGCGGTGCGCCCGGGTCCCGGCGGGGGCGGAGGGCTGCGCGGCCGGAGCCGGAACGCCAGGAAGCAGGGCGCGCTCGCGCTGCTCCCAGGCCTGGATGCGGGCCCCCTTCCTCCTTGTTTTCCTACCGATCTCCGCCCTCTGCCATCTCAGACCATGCCACTTTGGCTGCCACCTTCCTGTCTCTGCAACAACTCACAACCTAACCATAACGCCCCTCGGATAGGTCCCTTGGGCTCTCCAAGAACCCAAAAGCAGCGAGGACTGCACTGTCCACTGCAAACTCTCCGGTCCACAGCATGTCCCTCCACAAAACAAAACGGAATCAGCACTTCAGAGCTCTGCACTCGTGGGTAGCTCCCCCTCCCCCCGCCCATGTCCCCTTAGGTGGGCGCAGGCTTGCAGCCGGGGCCGCGACCTCTCCTCCCCGACCCCTCCGCTGGGCTCGCCCCGCACGTCCGCCCGGCCAGGCTCCTGCCTCCCTCCCTGGCCCACCACGATTCCCAGGCAAAGGAGGCAGGCTGGGAATTTCCACAAGAAAACAAAGACTCCAGAAAATTATTATTTAAAAAAAAAAAAAACTCTAGCCGGGCGTGGTGGCGCACGCCTTTAATCCCAGCACTCGGGAGGCAGAGGTAGGAGGATCGCCACGAGTTCAAGGCCACCCTGAGACTACAGAGTTAATTCCAGGTCAGCCTGGACCAGAGTGAGACCCCACCTCGAAAAACAAAAAACAGAAAACAAAACAAAACAAAAAATCTCTGAAACTTATAAAAAGAGATCTGAGAAGTTGAGGTGCTCAAGTCTACCCAGGGACACCCTTTTTCTCAGGTCAGGCTGGGTGGGTGTCAGCCAGAGCCCGGGAGACATGTCAAGCCAACCGGGCACCAGGGCCTCGGACGGAGCTCCAGGGCAGGACAGGCCAGCCAGGCTCGGGGGGAAAACTCGTTGTTCTGAGCGACGTCATGCGGAGAGGAAAGACCACCCAGCTTGTCTTCAAAGACATCAATGTGGAAGTTACAGGAGATGGGGGAGGGGAGAGAGACCCCCGACCATGAAGGGAATTGGGAACTGTAGCACTTGGGGTTGAAAGGGATTTAGGAGTCCCGGAAGCTGCAGGCGCAGTTCAGAACGTCCCCCTTCGTTTCTTTCGTTTGTTTTTTTTTTTTTTTGTTTTTTAAGTCTAGATTGTTCATGGGAGAGGAACATGTGATCCTTTTGTTTTCCCGAAACTGCCTTATTTCACTTACCATGACCATCTCCAGCACCATCCGTTTTTCTGCATGATTGTGATATTCTTTATAGCTAAAATTATATATATATATAAAGTTTATGTTTATATATATACATATAAACACACACACACATATATATGTATATATGTAATCTAGGCCGATATCATAATTTGGCTATTGTGAATAGGTACTCAGGCATTGTACAGTGACGTAGGGTGCTGTGAGTGTATACCCAGGAGTGATTTAACTTGATCTTATGGAAGCTTCGTAGTGGTTGTAGTTATTTATATCCTAAAGTATTTTTCTCTCCTTGCTATTATGTAATCATCACTCTAAAAGTTTTTAAAAAGTGGGGGTTTTTTTTGAGGTAGGGTCTAGTTCTTGCCCAGGCTGACCTGGAATTCACTATGTAGTCTCAGGCTGGCCTTGAACTCACACTGATTCGCCTATCTCTGCCTCCCACGTGCTGGAATTGAAGGATATGCCACCACACCTGGCTTTATTATTTATTTATTTTTGTTTTGTTTGAGGTAGGGTCCTGCTTTAGCTCAGGCTAACCTAGAATTCACAATGTGGTCTCAGGGTGCCTTGAATTTAGGGCAATCCTCCTACTTCTGCCTCCAGAGTGTTGGGATTAAAGGTGTGTGCCACCACCCCAGATTTTTTTTTAAATTTTGTTATATTTATATATTTGAGAGATAAAAAAAGACAGGTAGAAGAGAGAATGGGCATGGCGGGGTCTGTAGCTACTGCAAAGGAACTCCAGATTGATGCGCCACCTTGTGGATCTGGCTTAAGTGGGTACTGAGGAATCTAATCTGGGTCTTGGTCTTTAAGGTGCAGGAAAGCACCTTAGCTGCTAAACTATCTCTCCAGCCTAATAAGTTTTATAAGTGATATGTATTATTTCTAAATTCTTAAAAATTATAAAATTAGTACCCTATTAAATGTGTTAAAAATCACCCAGCACGACTGCAGGATTATTTATTTTTCCTCATGTAATATTATTTTTGCCTTCTGTGGTTTAAAGCTAATTTGGGGGTACATACAAGTTCATGCACATTATATGCTCTTCTCTTTTCCTAGGTTCCTAAGGGTTTTTTGTTGTTGTTGTTGTTGTTTTGTTTTTTGAGGTAGGGTCTCACTCTGGTCCAGGCTGACCTGGAGTTCACTATGTAGTCTCAGGGTGACCTCAAACTCACAGTGATCCTCCTACCTCTGCCTCCCAAGTGCTGGCATTAAAGGTGTGTGCCACCACGCCCAGCTCAATTTCTTTCATTTTTTTTTTTTTTTTAATTCCAAACTGGGTATGGTGGCTCATGACTGGGATCCTAGCACCCAGGAGAGGCTGAGGTAGGAGGATCACCATGAGATCCAAGGACAGATGGGGCTTGAACTGATAAGGGAATCTGGGGTGCTTTGAGAGCATCAGAGCCTTACCTCAGCTCTTGGGTGGGCAGTGATTCCGGAGCTAGGGGACTGGAAATTCAACAGCCACACAGAGCCTTCCCTGACTCACTGGCCTCTTCACTCTTGTCTTAGGAGTTTTGATGAATAGAGCCCACAGCTAGAAGGATAAGGTTAGAGTGACTTTATTATAGGGAGAGTTTAGAGTTTAGAAGAAAAGAACACAGAGCTCCTGCCAGCTGAGCAGAAACAGGGCTCTCAGAAAATGGGAAATCCCACTCAGAGACCCAGTTTGGGGCCCTTTCAGGGAGTCCTGGTTGGGAGCAGCAGAGCTGGACAGTTCAGTCTTGATACCAAGTGTCTGAAGTCAGATTTCTGGGCAAGGGCAATCTTCCTGGGAATCTTAATCTTCTAGGAAGGGTGGAACCTTCTGGAAGGGAGAGACTCTCTCTTGTAGGGAAGGAGAACTCTTCTAGGGAAGAGATTAGGAAACGGCAGACCCTCCTGAGACCAGATCCTTCTGACATTTCTGAGCTCTAGAAAGGTAGAGTGACTTAGATTCTCTCCCTTCAGGCTCAGAGACATCGTTGACTTCAACTTGGGGCAGAGATGTGGGAGAGAATGGACTGTCACTCCTAAATGGCCTCAAAATGAGACCTTGCCTCAGAAACATGTATATATTGTTTGTTTGCTTCACAAATTGTCTTTTTTTCTGAAGCAGGCATTGGTGTTCTAGCTTTTCAGGTTTATTATTTAATTATTATTTGCAAGGTACAGGTTCTCTAACGCTTTGTTATAACTTACCATGGTGGCTTTGCTCTGTGTGTATGTTGTGTAGGAAAGCTATATGCTGTGGGCTGAAGGTTGTGTCCATCCAAACTCACATGCAGCCTGAACACCGATGTGGTAGTATTAGGTGGAGATTTTGTCATGAAGGTATACGTTCTCCCTAGTAAGACGGCCTCAGCGCTCCTCCGCCGTGGGGGGACACAGCCAGAGGCACAGCTGTGAAGCAGACCGGGAACAGGGGACTCTCATCACACAGTCTGCTGGTGGACTCATCTTGGGCCTCCAAAACCATGAACAACAATTTTCATTACTTATAAACTGCCCAAATCACGACATTTTATTACACCAAACCAAATTCACTGAAATTCTATCCCAATACTTACTGATCGATTAAAAAAAAAATTCTCCAGCTTAGCTTTGTACTTCTTGAATCAAAACAAAATTTGAAGGTTTTCTTTTTTAATGTTAATATTTTAGCCGGGTGTGGCGGTGCACATCTTTAATCCCAGCTCTTGGGAGGCAGAGGTAGGAGGATTGCCATGAGTTTGAGGCCACTCTGAGAATCCATAGTGAATTCCAGGTCAGCCTGGGCTAGAGTGAGACCCTACCTCGAAAAACCAACCAACCAAACAAAAAAGTTCATAAATATTTATTTACACGTTATCAATTTTTGCACTTCTCTTCCCTTCTTTTCCAGGAAGGAAGGGAGACCAGATCTTCTCTTATGGGCTCATTCCGTAGTACCCACATAAGCCACATGCACAAGATGGTGCATGCATCTGGAGTTCATTTGCAGTGGCTGGAGTGGCTTTGAGTACTAATACCTCTCTATCTGCCTCTTTTTCTCTCTCAAATAAATAAAAAATTTTAAGAATTTGTATTAATTTTGAAGCTGACTTTACCTACCTGCTTTGTTTTTGCTGTGGTTTTCATGCAAAGACTAAGTGATGAGCCACCCTGTCCTGAAACCAGCAAGGGATTGTTGAGTTTCTGGTCCTCAGAGGACCCAAGTAGTACAACACAAACTCGCCTGAAAGGGGGAGAGTGTTTTGTATTTTTCTTATTTGCATATGCATATTGCAAAGAGTATTTGGTTTTTCTAAGCTCTAGACTTTTTAATGTTGGTTCAATTAATAGAAATATTGGGATATCAGGGTAATGTACTGACCCCTGGTGGATTCAGCAAGTGTCTATTTTGACAACTTCTGGAGCTGGGTTATAAAGCTTATTCTTAGAGTCACAGACTCCAGTGCTACCAGACACCAGGTGGGTTATGTTAATGTGACAGATCACTCTGTATATGATGACAGGTCATGGTGTCACATGGAAAAACTGGATAAGGCAGTCTCCATGAAAGGCACATACAATCAATGTTTTCTAAATAAAACAAAACGGGCTGGAGAGATGGTTTAGCAGTTAAGGTGTTTACCTACAAAGCCAAAGGATCCTGGTTCAACTCTCCAGGACCCACCTAAGCCAGATGCACAAGGGGGCACATGCATCTGGAGTTTGTTTTCAGTGGCTGGAGGCCCTGGCGTGCTCATTCTCTCTCTCTCTCAAATAAATAAAAAAAATATTTTAAAAAATAAAAATTAAAAAATAAAAACAGGGCTGGAGAGATGGCTTAGCGGTTAAGCGCTTGCCTGTGAAGCCTAAGGACCCCGGTTCGAGGCTCGGTTCCCCAGGTCCCACGTTAGCCAGATGCACAAGGGGGCGCACGCGTCTGGAGTTCGTTTGCAGAGGCTGGAAGCCCTGGCGTGCCCATTTTCTCTCTCTCTCTCTATCTGTCTTTCTCTCTGTGTCTGTCACTCTCAAATAAATAAATAAAAATTTAAAAAAAAAATAAATAAAATAAAAAAAAATAAAAACAAAGCAAAACAAAAGTTAGCAGAGCACATGTAGGTGCAACCTGAGTGAGCTTGGTTGGAACAATCAGCTTGGCCCAAGGTCCCGTATTTAAGTTACACACAGAAAGATTATGCCATGATGAGATCACACCAAAGTTCAGCTGTAAATTAGTACTGATTGCTCTTGTCATGATTCACTCTTACTTTGAAAAACTAGCAAAAAAAAGGTATCAATGCTATTATTGGCTATCAATAAAACAAGGTTAGAAATTTGGTCTCAAAACTCAATGGGAAAAATATTGTTGAAGTGATTTCATGTTTTATTGCTAAGTAAAAAAATAAAAATCCTTTGTACGATATAGAAATAGGGAGAGCAGTGGTTTTGTGAAATTAACTTGAAAAATGATACCTTAATTGGAATTGTTAATGGAAACTTACGATCCCTCATCCACACACACTGATTTACATTTATTGCCTCCCATTTTTTTCTAGGGTTTGTGTGATGTCTAACTTCAAAGCTTTCAATGACTTCCCATTATGTACCCATCATGTTCAATGCCCAAATCCCCCTCTATTTCCCACCCTCATTCTCTGTATCTTAAGCCCCACATTCCCATTCTACACTGTGAAGTCAAGATCAGCGTCTTTCACATGAAGCTTTGTCTGTTCCCCACCTAGGTCTCCCCACGCATCGCAGGAATGTGAAGGGTTAGTGTGGCTTCCTTTCTTGAGACAGAACTCCGGTCCAACCTTCAGCCCAGTGAAAACGGGTCCTCAGTTCTGAGTCTCCTTGGTTCTGTGCTCTCTTCCCTTGACACACTATTGTTCTGTATGTTATGGCTTTACTCAGACCCTCAAATTCTAAATAAATAAATAAATAAATATTCCTGGTAGCATAAGAAGCCTAAGGAACAGTGTTTCTTTAAATGTGTATGCATAAAATAGACACAATCACATCTTCCCATGTGTGGATATTTCAGTCATCTGCCATGTGTTTTGAATGCTTGGTCCCCAGGCGGCAGCACTGGGAGGGGGTGGAGCTTTCCTGGAGGAGGTGTGCTGTCGGTGGACTTGGGGATGTAGTAGCTTGCTTCCTCCCGCCAGAGATTGCCTCAGCCTTTTGCTGTTGTTTTCCACCTGCTGTTTCAAGGAGTGGTGCTCAGCCTCTCCTCCTGGACCATCTTTTCCCTGCCACCATGAAGCTTCCTCTTTAGACTGCCAGAAAAAACACATCCTTTCCTACTATAAGGTGCTTTTGGTCTGGTGTTTTGTCCCAGCAACACAAAGGTAACTACAACACTTATAAAACATATATGCGAGCTGGAGAGATGGCTTAGCGGTTAAACGCTTGCCTGTGAAGCCTAAGGGCCCCGGTTCGAGGCTCGGTTCCTCAGGTCCCACGTTAGCCAGATGCACAAGGGGGCGCACGCGTCTGGAGTTCGTTTGCAGAGGCTGGAAGCCCTGGTGCGCCCATTCTCTCTCTCTCCCTCTGTCTTTCTCTCTGTGTGTCTGTCGCTCTCAAATAAATAAATAAAAATTAAAAAAAAACATATATGCATATTACCCTTATCTGAACTACCTAAAAGAAATTAAGAAGTTTAAAATAAAATGTTCAATAATTTTTTTTGAGGTGGTGTCTCACTGTAGCTCAGGCTGACTTGGGACTTTAACTCTGTAGTCCAGTCTGGTCTCACACTCATGGCGCTCCTCTCACCTCAGCTTTGCAGTGCGGGATGACAGGTATGAGCCACCTCGTCCAGCCAATCAAATTCTTACGTTGGACAAGGATTCAAAAGTATCTCCATTAAGAATATGACGTGTACATGTAAACCGTCATAGGTACCGATGCCAGATACTCATGACATGAACTATAATAACTTTCTAAGACACTGCTTTTAGCTTTTAGTGTTTAACAGGAAACTTTGTGAATATTGTTAAATTTGCAAACTCCCAGACCTATCCTTCGGAGCTTCATATTCAGTACTATGAGAAGTTCAGACACAATGGCTTATTTTTGTAAATATTTTACTTCAATTTCTGTTGCTATAGCAAGACACCCAAGGTGTGGGTCACATAAAGAAAATAGTTTCATTTAGGTCACAGTTTTGGATGCTGCAGGTCCAAGACCAGATGACCCCATCTATTTTGGCTCTGCTGAGGGTCCGCTTAACTGTGTCTCACATGGTCAAGATGCAGGAAGGGAAAATCTGTGTATGGAAGAGACCAATGTAAGGTGACCAAGCTTTGGAATAAGCTACTGTCTCAAGAACTTACAATAACCTAATTATTGCATAGGAGGTGTCTTCCGTTAGAGGTACAACCATCTCTCAGCATCACCATACCAGGGGGACTGATTTTCCAGCCCATGAACCATTTAAAATATCCTCAAACCACAGCAGCAGACATCAAAATCAGTGGATGACTAGAAGAGGCTTATGGGAAGGAGTTTATGTCAGGCTTACAGTTTGAAGGAAGCTTCACCACGGTAGAGGAATCTGGTTTGCTTCATCTATGCAGAGACAGAAAAGCCAGCAAACACAAGCAGACTCAATACACACGTAGGGCTGGGCTCTGCTGCTGCTCTGCACAAGCACTTGAGGCTGTGGGGATGCTTTACATTTAAACCATCACATCTCCATAGACTCAAGTGTTAACAAAATTAATCTCCATTTTTGGCACTGTTTGAGGAGGCTGTGGAACTTTTAGGTGGAGCCTTGCTGGAGTGTGTCAGTGGAGGTGGGTCTTGAGATGTTACTGCCTGGCCCCAGGTGTGTCTACTTCCCTCCCGATGTAAGAAGTGATGCCAGCCATCTGCTCCTGCTGAGCTTTCCTCACCATGACGGACACTTCCTCTCAGAACTGTGAGCCAAAATCAACCCTTTTCTTTCCTATGCTGCTTCTGGTCAGGTATTTTTTGTCTCAGCAGTGAGAAAGTAACTGAAAATTGGTACCAAGAAGTTGGGCCCTTGACACAGTAAACCTGACCATGTGGTTCTGGGTCTTTTGGGACTGGTTTGCAAGAATAATGTGGAAAGATTTGGAACTTGGACTTGAGAAGCCTTACAATGCTGTAAGCAGAACTCAATGGGCCATTGAGAGTTCAGAAAACCAGGATATAGAGAGAAATGCAAACAATGGAGGCTTGGCTTAAGAGGTTTCAGAGAGGAAAAATGATGAGTTCATGGATTAGAAGCAGTCCATGTGATATGTGGCAAAGAAATGGGATGTGTTTTGCCTATGTCCTAAGAACTTAAACAAAGTTGAACTTAAAAAGTAATGGGCTAATGTGTTTGGTGGAGAAATTTTCAAGGTAGAAAAACATTGCCTCTGAGACAAGTTTGAGGCCAACCTGAGGTATCTGAGACCCTGTCTCTAAATATATGTGTGTGTGTGTGTGTGTGTGTATATATATATATATATATATATATATATATATATATATATGAATGAAAGTGTCTGGAGACAGTGGTGGGGGCATCAAAGGTCTCAAAATGTCCAGCAGCCTGGGGTGTCAGTGGTTCATCCATGTTCATAGATTCCCTATGTGTCCAGCTACTGAGAGGAGAAATGGTTCTCTAGCATAAGTCTAACTGCTGCCTGATTTCACTGCTGCCAGTGGATCCCATGAATTGCCTGGCTGATATTAACTTTGGTTGCAGCATACACTGGCCTGTGTCCTGGAGGTTTATTTCCAAGACCAACAAGCACAAGTAAGCAATGAACTTGACAGCTAATTTGTTTCGCTGAAATGTATCTCTCACCTATTTACCCTCTCCAAAGACCACATCCTTTCTTTTTCTTTCTTTCTTTCTTTCTTTCTTTCTTTCTTTCTTTTTTTTTTTTTTTTTTTTTGAGGTAGGGTCTCACTCTAGCTCAGGCTGACCTGGAGTTAATGACGTAGTTTCAGGGTGGCCTCGAACTCATGGCGTCCTCCTACCTCTGCCTCCCAAGTGCTGGGGTTAAAGGTGTGTGCCACCATGCCCAGCTCATAATGTTGACTCTTATTCATTTCTAATTTATAATTATTATATAATTTTCCTTTCTTTTGTTTTATGTTTATCTTAGTACTTGAATTCACTGTTTAATCGATTTCCCATTTAACAATAAAAACATGTGAGCCCAAAAGTTTCTTCATTGTATAGTTGAGGCCAATTCCCTTGTAATTAATGTATAACAACATCATTGTTGCTTAATTCTAAGGGGATTGTGGGTTCAGTTTTGATTTCTGACTGATTTTAAAAGAATAGTGTTAACTCTCCACATGGAATTACTTGCAGTGTCTTTTTATTTATTATTGTCTACCTTGCTTCATTGTTCCTCAAAAGAAAGTAGACCTGGGAGAGCTTTACTAAAATGTGTATTTTTTCAATAATGTCAATTCCATTTTAAAAGTTGTCTTTTAGCTTTCTGTCAGTTTCATAACTACCTTAGGAAAATTATTTAGAATCCATTATGAAGTTTAAGTAGCATAGTACAATGTTTATAAAACATCTATGTGTTTTCTTTCTGCATACCCATATACATGAATCCAAGGTGGTTACCCACCATCAAGAAATGTAAACAAATGAGAATTATTCAGATTCTTCTGTAGGAACAAAACGTACTGATGAACAAAGGGTCTTCCAATTCTGACATTTATGTGGCATTTTCTACTAAGACAATAAGCTTCAGAGTCAGTTAAAACAAAGAAATGTCTGGATTTCTTTGCTTCTATTCAATACACAAATACTAGAGTTGGACCAGATGGAGTTACAATTTCTCCCAGAGTTCATGGAAAACAGTCCCATCTGCCATGAGAGATTAGGCAGGAAGGCTAGAATCCAGAGAGGCAGGACATAAAAAGCCTGCCACTTTGTCATGGGAAGTGGAAAGAGTAAGACAAAGACTGGACATGAGACATAGGAAGAGAAAGTTAAATAAATGAGTGCCCGGTTTCTCTTCTCAGAGTATGGACTTCATGAGGAAAACTTGTGCTGGAAAAGCTGGTGAGGTACCAGCTCCTGCCTGGGGTATGGAAGAAGACTATGGTGCAGATATGCCCTAGTATAATACCAAGAGGGCAAGCAGAGAAGAGAGACAGCTGGGACTGGTGTCCTCGCCTTGTTCAGACCTAAGACGAAGAGATAACAGTGACTGCTGGGAATGGCGTGACTACCAGAGTGGTACATGTAACGACAGAAGTCTGCAGCTTCAGTGACAACATTGAGAGAGGGCAAAGAAGGATGAGGGACAAGCAGCTGGCTCTTGGTAGGAAACAGAAGCCAGGTGTGTACACACACAAGATGCAGAGGAGGATGTCCTCATAAGAACCAGATGCAGACACTGCAAGATGCAGAGGATGATATCCTCACAAGAACCAGATGCAGACACCATAAGATGCTGAGGAGGCCGGGCGTGGTGGCACACACCTTTAATCCCAGCACTCGGGAGGCAGAGGTAGGAGGATCGCTGTGAGTTTGAGGCCACCCTGAGACTCCATAGTGAATTCCAGGTCAGCCTGGGCTAGAGTGAGACCTTACCTCAAAAAACCAAAAAAAAAAAAAAAAGAAGAAGAAGATGCAGAGGAGGATGTCCTCACAAGATCCAGATGCAGACACCATAAGATGCATAGGAAGATGTCCTCACAGGAACCAGATGCAGACACCACAAGATGCAAAGTAGGATGTCCTCGCAAGATCCAGATGCAGACACTGTAAGATACAGTGGAGGACGTCCTCACAGGAACCAGATGCAGACACCCACAAGCTGCAGAGGAGGATGTCCTCACAAGAACCAGATGCAGACACCATAAGACGCAGAGGAGGATGTCCTCACAAGAACCAGATGCAGATACCCACAAGATGCAGAGGAGGATGTCCTCACAAGATCCAGATGCAGACACCACAAGATGCAAAGCAGGAAGTCCTCGCAAGATCCAGATGCAGACACTGCAAGATGCAGTGGAGGATGTCCTCACAGGAACCAGAGGCAGAGGAGGATGTCTTCACAAGATCCAGATGCAGACACCACAAGATGCAGAGGAAGATATCCTCACAAGAACCAGATGCAGACACACACAAGACGCAGAGGAGGATATCCTCATAAGAACCAGATGCAGACACCACAAGATGCAGAGGAGGACGTCCTCACAAGAACCAGATGCAGACACCACAAGATGCAGAGGAGGATGTCCTCACAAGAACCAGATGCAGACACACACAAGCTGCAGAGGAGGATGTCCTCACAAGATCCAGATGCAGACACCACAAGATGCAAAGCGGGGTGTCCTCGCAAGATCCAGATGCAGACACTGCAAGATGCAGTGGAGGATGTCCTCACAGGAACCAGATGCAGAGGAGGATGTCCTCACAAGATCCAGATGCAGACACCATAAGACACAGAGGAGGATGTCCTCACAAGATCCAGATGCAGACACCATAAGATGCAGAGGAGGATGTCCTCACAAGATCCAGCTGCAGACACACACAAGATGCAGAGGAGGATATCCTCATAAGAACCAGATGCAGACACCATAAGATGCAGAGTAGGACGTCCTCACAAGAACCAGATGCAGACACTGCAAGATACAGTGGAGGACGTCCTCACAGGAACCAGATGCAGACACCATAAGACGCAGAGGAGGATGTCCTCACAAGATCCTGATGCACACACACACAAGACGCAGAGGAGGATGTCCTCACAAGATCCAGATGCAGACACCATAAGATGCAGAGTAGGACGTCCTCACAAGATCCAGATGCAGACACCCACAAGATGCAGAGGACGATGTCCTCATAAGATCCAGAGGCAGACACTGCAAGATACAGAAGAGGACATCCTCACAGGAATCAGATGGAAACACTTGCAAAACGTAGAGGACGATGCTGTCAGTGGGCTCCAAAAAGTACACATCCAATTCAACCTGAAATTAAAGTAATCATTTTATTTCCAAATGATAGGAGCCTTTGCAGCCCTCATTCCTTTTCCTTCCCCACATCCCAAGAGCTGTGGAATATAGCGTAATCCTAAATTCTCCCACAAACTGACTTTAGCAAAGTTTGCATAAATTATTGTTGAACTACAAAGAAAACATTTTCCATGTGGGACAGGTAGGGATGGGAAGGGAGTTCAGCTTGTTTACCAGGCAACCTCCTCACATCCTCTTTTCTGAGGACTGTGATCCACGTCTTTCAAGGTGAAGCTCAAGTTTCCTTGCTCATTACCACAGTGACATTTTGACTCTCACGTGCTCAAGGTTTGCAGCGGAAATCCAGATACAAATTTACCTTTGGATGAAGAACTTTAATTTTTTTTTTCAGTGACCTATATGGTTATATGTTCTTTTTCTTTTAAAAAAATATTTTATTTGAAGCCAGGTGTGGTGGTGTATGCCTTTAATCCCAAGACTCAGGAGGCAGAGGTAGGAGGATTGCCATGAGTTTGAGACCAACCTGAGACTACATAGTGAATTCCATGTCAGCCTGGGCTAAAGCGAGACCCTACCTCAAAAAACAAAAACAAAACAAACAAAACAAAAATTTATTTAACTTAATTCTTTCTTTCCATCTGGAACTCTTGGGTTAGGCATTAATTTGAGATCTCTCTGTCTTTGTTATAAGGTATTTAGTACAATAATTTTCCCCTTAGGACCACTTCCACCATGTCCCATAAGTTTTAGTATATTGTGTTTTAATTATCATTCAGTTCAAGAAACTTTACAAGTTCCTTTTACCTAACCCTTTTTTCCATAACCTATTCATTGTTTAATAACATGTTGTTCAGTCTCTACTAGCTGGTGTAATTTCTGTTGTTTCTATTGTTGCTAATTTCTGGTTTTAATGCATTGTGGTCCGATACGATCCAGGAAGTTACATTAATTTCCCTAAATTTACAGAGTCATGCCTTATGCCCTAGTATATGCTCTATTTTGGAGAATATTCTATGGGCTTCTGAGAAGAATGTGCATTCTGCAGAATTGGGGTAGAATGTTCTGTATATGTCTGTTACGTCTAATTGATCTATGATGTTAAGATCTATTATTTCCCTGTTATTTTTCTCCTTGGATGATTTGTCTAATAATAATAGTGGGGTACTGACATCCCCTGTTATCATGGTATTGGGATTTCTGACTTGTTGGCAAGCAGATTTTGCTTTATAAATGTGGTGCACTTGTGTTTGGTTCATACGCATTTATTTGTGATGTCCTTTTGTTGGATCATTCCCTTGATGAGTAAAAAGTGGCCTTCTTTGTCTTTTCTTTCTTTTTTGAGATAGGGTCTCCCTCTAGCTACGCTGACCTGGAATTCACTATGTAATCTCATGGTGGCCTCAAACTCACAGTGATCCTCCCACCTGTACCTCCCTAGTGCTGGGATTAAAGGCATATGCCACCACACCCACCTTTCTTTATCCTTTTTTTCAAAATTCATTTTATTTATATGAGAGAGAGATAAAGAGGAAGAGAATGGGCACTCCAGGGCCTTTAGCCAATGCAAATGAACTCCAAATGCATGTGCTACCCTGTGTACCTGGCTTATTTGGGTCTTGGGGAACTGAACCTGGATCCTTTGGCTTTGGGAGCAAGTACCTTAACTGCAAAGCCATCCCTCCAGCCCCTCTTTGTCCTTTTAAATTATTTTTGGTTTGAAGTCTATTTTGTCACATATGAATATAGCCACACCCATTTGTTTCTTGTTTCCATTTGATTGGAAAATCATTTTCCATTCTGAGGAGGTGTCAATCTTTAATGTTGAGATGGGTTTCTTGAAGGCAGCAGATGGAAGGGTCCATTTTTCTGAACCACCCTGTTAACCTGCGTCTTTTTGTGGGTTAGTTAAGTCCATTAATATTTAGAGTTAAAGGACTGGAGCAATGGCTTAGTGGTTAAGGAACTTGCCTGCAAAGCCTAAGGACTCAGGTTCTACTCCCAGTATCCACATAAGCCAGATGCACAAGGTGGCACATGCATCTGCAGTTTGTTTGTAGTAGCTAGAGGTCCTGGCCTGCCATTCTCGTTCTCTATCTGCTTCTTTCTCTCTCTCTCAAATAAACAAATATTTTTAACAATATTTAACTTCCGGTTAAGATGGCGGCGTAGGTACCACGCCAAAGCAGCCTGGGGGGGGGGGCGGGAAAGACCAAAAAAACTCAGCAAAATAAACAGTTTTACTAAAAAGTGAGGTGTATAGGAAATTGAAGTGGTAGTAGAGAAGTAGGAGAGATCCAGAGCCTCCAGAGCTTGCACAGGCAGGAAAAGCGGCTCCGGCAGCTCCGCCAACCGCGGCTCGAGCCGCAGGAAAAGCCAGGTGCAGGCGCTTCCCCTCACACCGTGCTCTCCGCAACTCGGGAAACGTGAGGGGAGAGCGGCAGCGAGCATCGGAGGAGCAGACCACGGGGTAGAAGAACACGTGGAGCAGTGAGACAACCAGAGCAGCCGCGGCTCCCTCCCCTCCCCCACCGCTTGAGCCCAGCTCCAGTGAACAGAGCAGCAGCCCGGGACCCGGCCACGCCAACTTGGGCTGACAGCGGGACCCAAGCAGGAGCAGAGTTTGGCAGCAACTTCAGCGGCTCCAGCACCGGTAACAGCGGCCCCAGCAGCAGCGGACCCAGGAGTGGCAGCAGCAGCAGACTTGGCGGCAGCAGCTTCAGGGGGAGCAGCGGCAGTGGACACAGCAGCAGCAGCTTCAGCAGCAGTGGCTACAGACCCAGCAGCGGCAGCTTGAGCAGCAGCAGTTCCAGCAGCAGGGGTGCTGATCTGCAGGGCCACACTTGCCAGGCTCGGTTTGCCCCACAGGAAAAGCCAGTGCCCAGCTCCAGAAATCAGAACAGTAGCCCGATGACCCACGCAGCAACTGGACTGAGACCAAAATCATCCAAGGTAACTGGGTTTGCACCACGGAAGGGTCTCACTTGGTCGCAAGCTGACTTGGATCCCTCAACAGACCAGAAATCTTAACCTCTTTGTTGATAGAGGATCTGGTTGTTATAATAACTACTCTTGCATACATACTTGGGGCTGTTTTTGATTGAATGTATACAGTGTTTAGTTAAATTTTAGAATCTACCTGTATTTTATTCCACTCAGCCTGCTTGAATACTCCCATAGCAGGGAAACTCAACCCCTAGGAACACCTTTGTAGATACTCTGAGAGTCTTAAGAGCCACACCTAACACCTTAAGCTCCTACCCTGAAAATATATAACATCAAATCAATTGACACAGCTAAGAATACCCAGCTAGCTAGAAAATCCAAGCATTAACTTAATCCAAGATGCAAAAAATATATACATTATAACACAAGAAACACTAAAAAGCAAGATGATATAAATCCACCTAAAAGTATTAATGCATCAGAAATGTCCTCCAGTGAGAACGAGTTAGAGGAAATGCCTGAGAAAGAGTTCAAAAGAATGATTATAAATATGTTCAAAGAGGTCAAAGAACAAATCAAAAGAATCAAAGAGGAAATCAAAGGAATCAAAGAAGACGCAGGACACCAATTTAATGAAATAAAGAAGGCAATACAAGACATAAATAAGGAAATAGAAATAATAAAGAAAAACCAGTCAGAATTACTAGCAATGAAGAACACAGTTAATGAAATAAAAAGCTCTGTAGAAAATCTCACCAGTAGGATGGATGAGGGAGAGGACAGAGTATCTAAGCTAGAAGACAAGGTGGAAGATCTAATACAGTCCAACAAAGAAAGACAAGCTTATAGAAAAGTATGAGTGGGAATTTCAAGATATTCGGGACACTATGAAAAGATCCAATATAAGAATTCAGGGCATAGTAGAAGGAGAAGAATTCCACTCCAAAGGCATAGTAGGCATCTTCAACAAAATCATAGAAGAAAATTTCCCCCAAATTGGGAAAGAGGTGCCAATGCAGATACAGGAAGCCTTTAGAACACCAGCCAGACAAAACCTGGAAAGAACCTCTCCTCACCATATTATAATCAAACTTCCAAACACACACACCAAAGAAAAAATATTGAAAGCAGTTAGAGAGAAAAATCAAGTTACCTACAAAAGCAAGCCCATCAGGATTTCAGCAGATTATTCAACACAAACTTTCAAAGCCAGAAGGGCTTGGAGTGATACATTCCAAGTTCTGAAAGATAACAACTGTCAACCAAGGTTACTTTATCCTGCAAAGTTATCCATTCAAATAGATGGAGAAATAAGGACATTCCATGACAAAAGCAGGTTAAAGGAGTATTTGAAGACAAATACTTGATAGAGTCCTCCATGCTGAAGAAAAGGAAAAGCACACATATAAGGAACCTAGAAAAAACAAGCAATACTCAAATACTAGTTACTAGAAGAGAGCACAGGTAGAACCGGAACCACACAAAAAAATGGCAAACATAAATACACACTTTTCAATAATATCTCTTAATATCAATGGCCTCAATGCCCCAATGAAAAGACATAGGTTTGCAGACTGGGTTAAAAAGCAGGATCCTACAATTTGTTGTCTCCAAGAAACTCACCTTTCTACAAAGGATAGACATTATCTTAGGGTGAAAGGTTGGAAGATGGTGTATCAAGCAAATGAGCCTAGAAAACAAGCAGGGGTTGCTATCCTAATATCAGACAGGGTAGACTTTAGTCCGACGTTAGTCAAGAAAGATAAGGAAGGTCACTTTATATTGATTAAGGGCATACTCCAACAGGAGGATATTGCAATCCTAAACATATATGCACCTAACATGGGGGCTCCTAAATTCGTCAAACAAACACTGTTAGAACTAAGGTCACAGATAACACCAAACACAGTGGTGGTGGGTGACTTTAACAGTATTTAGAGTTATAACAGGAGGTTTGATTTGATCCCTGCCATGCTGGAAGGTTTGGTGCTTTGTACATGTTCATGTCCACTCTGTTTTCGGTTAGTGTGATCTTCCTCTTGTAGGATGTTTAGGTGATGGTTTGATTCTTCTGGGCGGAGTATTTCCTGAAGTATTCTCTGTAGGCTTGGTTTTGTGTTCATATAATCATATAGCTTGCCTTTGTCATGGAAAGTTTTCCTTTCTCCGTCTATGATGCAGAATACTTTCACTGGGTGCATTTGTTTGGGTTGGAAGACATAGTTTTTTAGGGTTTGAAATACTACATTCCAAGGCTTTCTGGCTTTCACGGTTTCCATTGAAAAATCAGAGATCAGGGCTGGAGAGATGGCTTAGCAGTCAAGCGCTTGCCTGTGAAGCCTAAGGACCCCGGTTTGAGGCTCGATTCCCCAGGACCCAAGTTAGCCAGATGCACAAGGGGGCACACGCATCTGGAGTTCGTTTGCAGTGGCTGGAGGCCTTGGTGTGCCCATTCTCTCTCTGTCTAACTGCCTCTTTCTCTCTGTCACTTACAAATAAATAAATAAAAAATTAAAAAAAAAAAGAAAAATCAGAGATCACTAAGATAGAATTGCCTTTGTATGGGAAGAGTTGTTTCTCTCTTGCTTCTTTTAGCACTCTTTGTTTTCATTGTTTAGAGTTTTTGCTATGATGTGCCTTGGAGAGTTTCTTCTTTGGTCCTGTTTGGTGTTCTGTAAGCTTTTTGTATCTGGATGGGCCTCTCTTTTGTGAGATTGGGACAATTTTTCTTCAGTAATTTTGTGGAATATGTTCTCTATCCCTTTGGCCTGGATTTTCTCTCCTTCTGGTATACCCATGATCCATACATTTGGTTCCTCACATTCTGTTTGCATGATTTTTTTGAACTTATCAAAGTTTTTGGACTCTCGATAAATTTCTTTTGTCTTGTCTTCTAGATCTGAAGTTTTGTCCTCCACAAGTCAACTCAGTTAGTGAAGTGTTCTAATGAGGCTTTAAAAAGCTCTATTTGATTTTTTTTTTTTTTTTTTGCATCATGTCCATCTCTCTGTTGAATTCCAATTTCAAGTCAAGCTTTGATTTTCTTGATGCTTCCTGGAAATTGGTAAATCTTTTCAACAAATGGTATTTGAACTGAAATACCCAATGTTTAAAAAGACAGAAAAGGGAAAAATGAATCTTGCACTTTTCATAGAAATTAGCTCAAATGGCCAGGTGTGATGGCACATGCCTTTAATCCCTGCACTTGGGAGGCACAGGTAGAAGGATCACCATGAGTTCGAAGCCAGCCTGAGACTAGAGAGTGAATTCCATGTCAGTCTGGGCTAGAGCAAGACCCTACCTTGAGACCCCATGTTCCCCAAGAAATTAGCTCAAATGGCTTATATGTCTAAATTTAAAATGTAAAACTATAAAACTTTTAGAAAATTACTTGGAAAAGAACCTCTGCAACCTCAGTCTTGGCAATGAGCTTTTAGATTTAATATCAAAACACAATCCCTGAAGGAAATAAAAAGATGATGAAAGTTCAAAATTTATGCTCTGTAAAGCACACCATTAAGATAAGCAACATACTGGGAAGAAATATTTTCAGTACATCTGATAAAGGACAGAGACCAAAAACATATGAAGAAACCTTAAAATCCAAAACAATTCTAACATGAACAGAATATCTGAACAGATAATGAAGACATACAGATGGCAAATAAGCTCATGAAAAGCTGCTTATCATTGTTTGTTACCAGGGCACCGCACACTGAAAACAAGGAAATATTGTTGCATGGCCCTTGGAGCAGACATAATCCCAAGACTGATGCTGACAAATATATGGTGCTCCTCCACTGCCCCGGCCAATGTGGAATGGCACAGCCCCTCTGGGAGACAGGGCAGCAGCCTCTTCTGGGGCCAGAGATAATTCTTAGCATATGATCTGGAAACTGTGCTCCTTAGCACTCACCCAAATGAGCTGAAAACCCTGACCACTAGTATTTATAGAGCTTTATCCATAACTGCAAGAACTAGAAATCACCAAACTTGCTTTTAACTGGAGAGTAGATGAATTAACTGTGATATGTGCATGTACAACTCCACAATGAAGGGATGAGTTATCAAACCTCAAGAAGACACGGAGGAACCAATGGCATGACTTTTCTGGAAAGGTTTAACTATGGAGGCAGTAAAGGGATCAATGGCTCTCTGAGGGAATGACAAGGAGGCATGAATGATGGAGCAAATAGACTTTCAGAGCAATGAATTATTGTATGTGACAATGCAATGGTGGATATCTGACAGTGTGACTGGTCAAAACCCACTGCAGGCTATTTGGGAGGTGAAGTCAGGAATATCAGAAGTTTAAGGTCATTCTCACTACATAGCCAGTTTGATGATGGCCCTAGCTACTTAAGAGTCTGTCCCAAGAATTAGAAATAATTATAGGAGGATAGCGAAGGGGATATGGGAACTCAGTGTACTTTGTGCTATTTTTGCTGTAAACCTAAAAGTTCTAAAAATAAAGTGTATTCACAAAAGCCAACTGTAGTTTCTTATCCATTCTCTACCTCTGAAATTTTCCCAAGTGAATTATAGGTTACTCAGAAATGCTGGCGAAACAAAGCACAATCTGAAGACTTCCTGGGGTTACTTGATCTTTCTTCAACAGTGCCTGCATTTTCCACATTGCTGCGCATTCACATGATTTGTTCCAGGTCAGCCTGGGCTAGAGTGAGATCCTGCCTTGAAAACAAACAAACAAAACAGACAAGCAATTACACTCTTGGGCTGGGATGTCAACTCTATTGGTTGCTGCTTGCCTAGCATGCACCAAGCCATGGGTTTGATTCCTGGCATCACAGAAACTGAGTATGGTGGTTCACACTTGTAATCCCAACACTCGGGTGGTGGAGGCATGAGGAGCAGAAGTTTCTGGGCTACATTGTAAGTTTGAGGCCAGTCTAGAGTACCTAAGACCTTATCACCCACCCACACACATACAAAAAAAAACTTGAGAAGGTCATGGGTAGAGGGGACTGGTGGTGTGTGGACATTTATTTCTTCTGTGCTGGTCTCTCTGTCCCGTCCCTTGTAGAGCCCCCAGCTGCGTCATGTTGGGACACAGCATCTGAAGGCTTATGATGTCACAGCCACTATGAGGAGGGCCCAGCGAAGACCTTGCCATTTTTAGTGGAAAACAAGTGGTTGTTACTGGCCACTATTCCTGGCTGTTTTCTTTGGATCTGGATTTGCAGCAACTTTCTTTATAGCAAGACACCAATTGTTTAAAAAATAAGGATGTTTAAATTCATCCATTAAACAGATATGAAGACTGCTTAAGACATACAATCTCAGAAATGGATCAGACTCTTAAACTCTTACAAGATATGATTGTAAATATACTAATGACATAAAAATAACATACACACACTTGACCTTAACATGACCTATTGAGTTTATTGTGTTTATTAGTAGACAAATACTTTAGACAGCACTCCAGGTGATTTGTACATTTGTATTATTAAAGAGCAGCTTTTTCTTTAAATGAACATTTAAAAAATTATTTATTTACTTGACAGAGAGAGAGAGAGAGAGAGAGGAAGATAAAGAATGGGTACACCTCTAGTCACTGCAAATGAAGTCCAGGTGCATGATCCACCTTGTGCCTCTGGCTTTATATGTGTACTGCGGAACTGAACCTGGGTCTTTTGACTCTGTGGGAAAGCTTCTTAATGTCTAAGCAATCTCTCCAGGTCAAAGGGCAGCCTTTTGACAAGTCAGGAATAACTCTATGTTGTAAAGCTAGGGAAGAACTATCAGTGAGAGGAAAAGAACTGGTAATCCCAAATTGCCAATCTCTGGTCTCACACTAGTCAACACTCATCATGTTAGTACGTGTAAGTTGTTAAACCCCTCAGGACTCCATCTGAAAAGAAGAATAAAGCTTGGCCTATTTTTATTTTTTTAATAATTAATTTTTTATTAATTAGTTTTGTACTTAGCAAACACAGTCAATTTGGTACCATTATTAGGCTCATCCATTACCTACCCCCTCCCCTTGGCCCCTCCTTGTTGAGGTATATGGGAGTTAGCCCACAGTTATGGGTAGGATAAATGTCTGCATATCATGACCCAACAAGTGGCTCTGACATTCTTTGTGCCCTTTCTTCTGCAAAATTTCCCTGAGCCATGTTGGGTTCATTTTTGGTCTGCTTCAGTGATGAGGTGTTGGGGGCCTCATTTATTTTCATATTTTTTTCACTTCTGTATTCTTTTTTTCTCAATTTTTATTAACATCTTCCATGATTATAAAAAATATCCCATGGCAATAACCTCCCTCCCCCCACTTTCCCCTTTGAAATTCCATTCTCCATCATATCCCCTCCCCTTATTGGCCTATTTTTAATTTTTTGGAGAGAGAATTAGTTTCCTTGGTATAGCAGGCCAAAGAATGGCTGATATGCTACTTCCCTGAGCACACGAATATTTAGCAGATACGATTAAGTTAAAAAGCTCGAGCAGAGTTATCCTGGGTCATGTGGCTGAGCCTGATGCATTTACAGGGCCCTTGAGAGAGAGCACAGAAAGTGGGAGGGGAAAGAATGGTGGGGTGCAGCGGCCGGGGATGGGGGGGTGGAGGTGGAGGCGGAGGCAGAGTGCTCCTTGGCTGCGCGCTCACGGGCTGAGGCAGAGATAACACTCACAGCAGCACCTTCCTTTGTGGGGGCACACTGACAGTGAAAAGTCCAAAACAAGGGGAGAGAGAATGAAACAAAACCATTCTCTCTCCGCCTCTCCCTAGCGGTCAACGGCACACTTATGTTTCCAGCTTGAGGGAGAAACCCTCTGCCTCTAGGAATCACATAGTTAAGCAACTTAGAAATTGTGTGGCTGGCATAGAGACTGAGAAACTACATGGGTGACTAGGGACAGGTTGGGGCTCTGGGAGTTCTTCCAAAACATTGGGGTCGGGTTGGCCAAGGCAGTTAATCACTTGCTTTTGTGATCAGCCTGCTCCATTCCCTGTTCTCTGAGCACATAAGATCTCCTGCTTACTACTAAACTTTCAATAGACAATCGGTGTAGGACAATTTCAACACACGTAGGCTCCTGCTCATAGTCCCGATTGGGTGCTGTTCGTGCTGGTGATTCACCCTGCCTATTTGTTTCTGTGTTGGCTATAATTCTGGTCCCCATACAATAAAGCGTGGTGCCCACCTCCACTCACTCTATCCTCCTGGCCTTTTGTCTCTGCTTGGCTTGCAGGTGGCAATTCTTTGTCATTCTCTAAGTAAGAATCAGCAGAGCTTCTCCCTCCCACTTCAAGCTTCTCACGGCCAAACCATAAATAATAACCAAAAGACCAATGTCTCTGTCTGTGTACATGGGATGTCTGAAATGTCTAGCTAACCCTGGGACTCAGAAAATGGAATATTAGGAGACTTGTGTTAGATATAGGAAGCAACTCCTAACCCTGGGGACTGGTTCACAATGGTTACACTTCCATCAAGATCAAGAAAAATGCCAACGTTTTTAATCTGTAAGTCAGAATTTTCAGCCAAAGATCATTTTCTCTATATATGGTCTGCTCTAGCTGCCATGATAAATGCCAGCAACCACGGGACATGTAAACAGAAACTCCTTCCTTACAGCTCTGGGCGGCAGGAGAGAAAGACCCAGATGCAGGCCGGTCTGGCGTCGCCGGGAGAGACTCACTGCCTGTTGCATCCGTGGCACCTTCAGGACTTCATCCCTTCCCCAAAGCCTCACCTCACACAGACGCATGCAGCTGCGGAGAACGCATGCGTGCGGACCGTGGCGGGATGCAGTGAGCACACGTGTGCTGGGAGGCGCACTCTCCCTTAGGAAGCTTCACCTCACCTGGAGACACAGGCGGCCCATGTGACCACACAGTAGGCAGGAGAAAGGGGAGTTGCAAAGAGATACTATTTAAGTCTGAAGGGAGGGCTGGAGAGATGGCTTAGCGGTTAAGCGCTTGCCTGTGAAGCCTAAGGACCCCGGTTCGAGGCTCGGTTCCCCAGGTCCCACGTTAGCCAGATGCACAAGGGGGCGCATGCGTCTGGAGTTCGTTTGCAGAGGCTGGAAGCCCTGGCGCGCCCATTCTCTCTCTCTCCCTCTGTCTGTCTTTCTCTCTGTGTCTGTTGCTCTCAAATAAATAAGTTAAAAAAAAAAAAGTTAAGTCTGAAGGGAAGGTGCTTGGGGAGGCTAGAGCCGGCTGGGGCGGGTTAAACTGGAGCCTCCCAGGGGCCCAGCTTTCTAATTGTCTGTCAGTACAGTTCACCCTCCCTCATCTTTTATTTTCTTACTCTCCCCTCCAGGCCCCCACACTGTGTTTTCATCTTCTCCTTGCCGTGGACTCTCCAAAGCCTCTACTTGCCACAAAGGCTAGCTAAAGCTCTCCCTGCCCAGCTTTGCTTCCTTCTGTCCACATTTGGATCTCGCCCCCTCTTCGGGGAGGACTTTCCTAACCACTGACAGGTACTAGTTGAATCTGTCATTCCTGTCATTCGCTCTTTCATGTCCTTGTTGCTCAAATCCTTCCAAAATGACACCCGTGTAGCAAGATGGCGTGGCTGTGCGTACTGGGAACTCTGGTGCTGAGGGCATGGAAGAGAACCGCGGGGCTCGCTGCCAGCCAGTCTAACCCAGAACAGTCAGACCGAAATTCAGCGAGAGACTGTTCACAGGACATGCAGCAGGAGAGCCGTGTGGACACAGCCTCCTGCACGCGTGCTGCGTGTATCTGAACACACACGCCAAAACAGGGAGCTTCATGAAGACAAGCTCTTTGCCCCCCTTTTTTTCCAAGGTAGGGTCTCACTCAGGTCCAGGCTGACCTGGAATTCTCCATGGTGTCTCAGTGTGGCCTCGAACTCTCGGCGATCCTCCTGGCTCTGCCTCCCGAGTGCTGGGATTAAAGGTGAGCACCACCACGCGCGGCTCCTTGCTTCCCTATTTTACTCACTGTGACATCCTGGCTCTTAGAATAACTTGTAACACAACACACAGTAAACACCACAGACCTGTGAAGAAACACCGAGACACATCTCAATAACATATGCTTTCCCCATCGACAATAAGTGATGTTTCTACTTATTTTTTTGTTTTTATATTTATTTATTTGAGAGCAACAGAGAGAGAAGGAGAAAGAGGCATATTGAGAGAGAGAATGGGCACACCACGGCCTCCAGCCACTGCAAAGGGACTCCAGACGCGTGAGGCCCCTTGTGCATCTGGCTAACGTGGGACCTGGGGAACCGAGCCTCGAACCGGGGTCCTTAGGCTTCACAGGCAAGCGCTTAACCACTAAGCTATCTCTCCAGCCCTGTTTCTACTTATTTTTAAAACACATAAAGCCCCACAATTTACAAGTGACTCAGTGAGGATATTCCAAACAATATTGTCTCTTCCCACACATGGTAGGTTACTCCCTGGGGCCCTGGAAAGCAGCATTTCACTGGGATTGGCAGTTCGCTGACCTTCCCAACTTGCTACCAGTGAGGTCTCAGAGCCCTTTGCCAACCCTTCTGCTTCCCTCTTTACTCTCAACTCTTATGTCAGTCTGGATATAGTCAGGAGGCAGATGCTACACAGTAACTTAAAACAAGGGAAGTCTAAATAAGGAATTACTATTTAAATGATTTAACAGGGCAAGCAAGGACAACCCTCTGGGAAGTTGAGGCTGACAGGCAGACTAGGCTGTGAGGAAGGGCCTGAGGCATCCTTAAGACAGCGCTGGATGAACCAGTAGTTGGAGCAGCCTTGCTGAGTCCAGCTGGGCTTCCACATATGGATGGTACGGAAGGAATAAGAGGAACAGAAGGAACAAAGGTCAGGTGACCAGTTCACCAGAACATCCATAATGCCTAAGTGAAGGGGTGCTCTAAAGGGCAGGGGGTGGGTGGGATGCAGGCCCATACTGTTTGGGGTTCCCAGCTAGGCTGTGGTATCAAAGTCCAGGGTTGGAGTAAGCTATGCTTTGCCAGTATGGTGACTAGCCGTGGAGGATGCACCCAAGGGGAGCAGGAGACACCAAAGAAGAGGGCACCTTCTAGAAACCTGTTAGGTGAGCCACAGGAGCTGGGAAAGGACCAGAAGTGCTTCCCCTGGGATGCTCCTTCGGGTGCTTTTGGAGTGAGAGGCACTGATCACGCCGTAGGACTCCTTTATGGGACCCTCCAGTCCTGTGGCCGCGTGCGTCACCGACATGTGACAACTCCTAGAAATGGCTCCCACGCATTCCCTTCTCCCAGACCCTGGGCATCCTCCTGACACACTCAGTGCGAACAATCGGTCTTGACCCTGAACTAATCTGCTCTTCCTCACAATGATCAACTTCACTGTGCACCTAAAGCAGCTCCAAAAATACAGTCAACTGGGCTGGAGAGATGGCTTAGCGGTTAAGCGCGTGCCTGTGAAGCCTAAGGACCCCGGTTTGAGGCTCGGTTCCCCAGGTCCCACGTTAGTCAGATGCACAAGGGGGCGCACGCGTCTGGAGTTCGTTTGCAGAGGCTGGAAGCCCTGGCGCGCTCATTCTCTCTCTCTCCCTCTATCTGTCTTTCTTTCTCTGTCTGTCGCTCTCAAATAAATAAATAAATAAATAATTAAAAAAAATACAGTCAGCTACCAATACATAAGATCACAACGAAAAGAAAGAAAACAGAAAAATCAAATATTCCACCTCTCTGAAAGGTAAAGGCATGGTTGTTTTCAGTTTCTCATACCAAAAGTCTTTTGTAACTTTTTTTTTTTTGTTTGTTTCTTTACACTGCCAGTACTGATGTCAGAATCTACATTCAAATATGTGCAGATTTGGGTCACTTCTCACCAAGGCTGCCCCCATGACACTTACCATGATCCGCGCTCATCACCCTGCTGCTAAGGGCCATGGAAACGTGACCCACAGCGCCATAGAGCTCTTTATGGAGAGTGAGTGCGATTGTTGCTCTACCTACCCCTACAATGGGTCTCCCTTCCGGAGGAAAAGCTGATCCTCCTCATGACCCACACCACTTGTATCTGAGGCTCCTACCTCTGCTTTCTGACACTTGTCCTGGATTCTGCATGGGTGACTCCAGCCTCCTCTGAGGCTTGCTCTCCAGACAGGGAGTTGGACTGCCTTCCTCCTCTGCCTGGAACTTACTTCCTTTCATCGAGGTATCCCTCACTCCTTCAAGCTACCTCTAAACATCCCCTGCTCAGTAGGACCAGCTCCATCACACCACTCTTCACAACCCTGAGCTGCTTTATTTGCCTTCATAGCATTTCCACATCTGTGCTACTTGCCATTCTTTCCAATGGGTTCCTCTTGTACAAAGCTTTTTGTCCATTTTCTTTCCTGTTGAATCTCCAGAGCCTAAACCTTTATCTGGTACATAGAAGGTGCTTGATCAGTACAATGACATAAATTCTATGAAACAAAGTGAGTATAATTTAAAAATATATCATTGCATTCACGTTTAATGTTAGATGAAGCAGAGCACAGGCGTCAGTCAGGTGACAGGTTGGGAGCGTTCGTTTCCAGCTGCACTTGCAGTAGACAGATGTTCACACCAATAAGTCCTCAGAACACATGAAGTTGCGTGCACCCACTTGAGTGAATAAGGAATGAATTAAATGTCGGTGGTAGTCACTCTATGGTCCCCTTCAAACATGTAACTTGGATATCCAGCAGTCAGGTTGGAGGAGGTCACTGGGAGTGGATCCTGGGATCTAGCCCTAAGGGGGCTGATCTGATTCTAGCCCACAGGTGTAGAGAGCAGTCTGAGCTTTGGGGTCCTACTTGGATCTATGAAGGAGGCAACTTCTGTCACTGATGAAAGTTCCTCTGGATCTATAAGCTTGAAATCAGTCGCTCTCTCCCATAAACTGTCTGCACTGTGTGTGCATCCCAGCAGGGTAGAACGGACGCAACATCTTTCAACTTTTTTTTTTTTAAGTTTTCCCTTATAAACCTGGACTAAAACCTCAAGAATTAGAATTCAATGTGGAGAGCCAATTTTAAATTAAACAGCCACACAGTTGCCTAACATTGACATGGGAAATTATGACAGGAATACAAACCACATAGATCTAGGCTGCACTAGTTAATGGAACATTTCTGTATAAACTCAGACATCTTTGTTTATGCATTTCTAGTACTTTTTTTAAGCCAAGGAGAATGCAGATATTCACAATATAGAACCTGATTATTCACTTAATGAGAAAATAACTTACAAACACAACTTTTTTCACACGTTTATGTAGTTTTTGCCTAGTAGAATTTTATTGATATTTAATAAGTTTCTTAGCAAAGATAGTGAAATAAACCTAGGATTGAAGTCGTTTTGCTATGTTTTCCATGACTGATGAACTATACATGCAGTGATCATGTAACAGAAATTCTCTCCCCTTCAACTTTCTCCTACCTGTACGATTCAAAGTCACGCATCACACACTGACGTGCACGTCCACGCCCATGTGCATGACACGCCTGCGCACGAGCACCAACACTGAACTAGACTGCAAGAACGCGACCGCTCCGCAGCTCCGTCAGTAACTCATAGTTTGGTCATGTTGATTTAAAATGTGATTTTTAAGGAAGTTTACGGTAGGTAATTCAGTATATTTCAGGAAGCTATACTGTCTTTTAAAAGGACCATTTTGACCTGGTTCTGCTCACAAATCAAAATTTCTAGGTAGTAAGGTCAGCTGGTTGTAAGGGGAGTTACGTAAGACAGCTCAGGTTCAGATGCAGGGCTGTAACTTCAGACGTTGAGTGTTCAGCCTACGCAGCGGGTCATAAATGACTGCTGTTACCACGAATGGGTGACAAGTTAGAACTGAACTTCCTGACGGTGCTGTGTTATGAGCTGTTTTAGTTGGTAAATTTAGGAGAGGCGACTCGGAACATATAGGTGATCCTCCAATCAGGGATGATTTCACTAGAGTCCCTTTTTAACATCTGGACAGACGACCATCAGGACTATGGCTCACACTTATGTGACAAACTTGTGGCACAAACACCTCAGCTGTCGCCTGGCACTAATGTGTTGCACATGCCAGTTCTTAAGTGAGGGAATTCCAAACCTGCTTGGTAGGCACTTACCTTCCCCAAAGAATCAAAACCAATGTTACTGCCTCCACTCAACAGGAGACGAGTCAGAGCCTTGAACACTGGGCTTGAGGCTCAGGCTCCCTAGTGGGAATGCCCAAATCAATCAGTACAACACACACTACCTTTGGCTATGAGGTCATCTCAACTTTCTGGTCAGGCACGGAGGTGCACACCTTTTATCCCAGCAGTTGGGCGGCAGAGGTGGGAGGATCCCTGTGAGTTGCAAGTCAGCCTGATCCCAACTTACAGTCAACAGAAAAACCTGACTAATAAACCAACACAAACATCACAAAAGAATTTGCCAAGAAAATCTCCTAAGATCAAAATTCAACTTATCAAGTTCTGCCCCACCTGCCAAAATCATAATTCCTGTGGAGACAACGTCTCCAGGGCACAGGTGTCAGAACCGTATCAGGGAGCAGGGGACCTTGCACGCCTTTTATGCCAGCGCGCCTGAGCTCCTTCACTGGGTCTTGGGAGGTTCAAGAGAGGGCGCGCTGGCCAAGCGCACCTATCAAAGACACATCGAGGGCTCAAGATCATTCAATCCCACCGACACATCCCACTTCTTATCTAGGTGAACATCGTTTTACTGATGTGAGAAACACAACCCACAGTGCAAGCGCCTCCAATAATGTGCCGCAATGTTGGCGCTACAACAGGTGATTACTAAGCAGATTTCATTTGATATTTACCACACACCCGCACCCACATGTACCAGACACTGTGCTGAACATTTTATTTGGGAATCACAACTGCAAAAATAACCAGGAGACTCAGAATTTAGTAGTTCTCACTGCAAGAACTTGAGTGCCTTAGTTTTATTACACAAATTATACTAACACTGAAATTTGACCATTTCACAATTACTAAAAATACAGCTCACCTTTACTCTGAGCTTCTCACGTCTAACTTTAAAGCTACTTTTGCATGGTTCACTTAAGACCAAGTTAGACCTAAATATTAAAGGCCAATTAAGTGTCATGTTCACAAGTGAACGTGCCATTTCTAAAATTAAACTTCAAGATATTCTAATTGCAGGGTTAGAGTGATGGCTTAGCAGTTAAGGCCCTTGCCTGCAAAGCTACAGACCGGGGTTCAATTCCCCAGTGTCCATGTTGTCATATGCACAAGGGGGCACATCTGGAGCCTGTTTGCAGTGGCTAGAGGCCCTGGTGCACCCATTCTCTCAAATAAATTAAAGAGTGTTTTAACAAAGGATATTCCCATTGTGCACCTTCTCCTGCGCACTGGCTTCATGACCAACCCTTGTCACATTCATGGTCATTCATAGGTTTCCTGTTTTGTGGATAATTGAATTGGAATGGAAAAGCACAGGTTTTTTTTCTCCTTCCTTCTTTCCTTCCTTCCTTCCTTCCTTCCTTCCTTCCTTCCTTCCTTCCTTCCTTCCTTCCTTCCTTCCTTCCTTCCTTCGTTCCTCCCTCCCTCCCTCCCTCCCTCCCTCCCTCCCTCCCTCCTTCCTTCCTTCCTTCCAGAGCGACAGACACAGAGAGAAAGACAGATAGAGGGAGAGAGAGAGAATGGGCGCGCCAGGGCTTCCAGCCTCTGCAAACGAACTCCAGACGCGTGCGCCCCCTTGTGCATCTGGCTAACGTGGGACCTGGGGAACCGAGCCTCGAACCGGGGTCCTTAGGCTTCACAGGCAAGGGCTTAACCGCTAAGCCATCTCTCCAGCCCAGCACAGGTTTTTAAAGTACAGAACTTAGATGATGCACTTACCTCATAATCTAATTACATGTGTAAAACTTTCACAATGACTTTGGGGAGCAGTTCTTAAAGTTTTATTTATTTGAGTGACAGAGACAGAGGGAGGAGAGAGAAAGCCAGAGACAGACAAAGGAAGAGAATGGGCATGCCAGGGCCTCCTGCAACAACAAACTCCACACAGTCATCACTCTGCACGGCAGGCTTTATGTGGGTACTGGGGAATTGAACCCAGGCCCTCAGGCTTTGTAAGCAAGCACCTTTAATGGCTGAGCCATCTCTCCAGCCCCACCCCCATATTTTTCTTTTAGAGACATGTTCCCAAATTGCCGTCATCTCCATCCAGCTTTTCCTTCCTGCCAGTTGGCACCAGTGAAGAGACATCCACGACCACGTGCAGAATTCCACTCAGAGGTGTTAGCTTCCCTTTCCACAGGGTATCCTTCTACTTGTGTAAGTGGGGTCTACAAGAACTGTAGAAGGGAAAACCATACCCATCTGCCATACAGGACAGACTCCGGAGGCAGAACTGGATCAGAGCTGGATCCAACTCCTACCTTTGCCAGTGTCTGGCAGCACTGCTGAGTGACAGTTACGTACGACGGCCCTTACGCGGAAGAGACAACTGCAGTGAAGCGCTCAGACAGCACCCAACACGCACTGAGCACTGTTCACAGTATGGAACCTGCTTATGTCTGCTCTTGGACTAGAAACAACTCAGGATTTTGTCAGCCTGAATGTTTCACTATCAGTAGAACACAATGTACTGACGGCAGGACTAGGCACTACTGCGTACCGCACAGCCTAGTGAACAAGCTGCAACTGACACCCAGCGGCTTTTCCTGCCACGACTGGGCCACCAACAGTAAATACCATCCAACCAAGGAAAAACTGGACTGTTCTCACAGTAGACGAGCAAGGATAAACCCAGTATTAATCATTCAAAACTAACCAAATAACATACCAAAATTATTCAACTGGAGGAACTTAAGTATTCTGAAGCCTCAGAGAGTGGAGCCAAGAGTTCAAATCTAGAGATGCCAACGCACATGTACTCTTAGAAGCCCTTCCTACTACCCGCACACCGTGCAAAGACAATGCCATCAGTCACCGTTTCAGCATTCTTACTGCAAAGGAGGACTATTATTTTGTGGGGGGTCTAGGAAAAGCACCAGCCCTGTTTACAGTCCCTCACAGAAGCATCCTTTCCTCAATTCCCCGAACTCACTGAAATACAAAATCACCGAATTCAAAGCCACTGATTTTGTGAGGCTGTTTTGTAATTGTGATACACTCAATCTTGAATCAAAATGCAGCTTATGAACTGTGCAGGCCCAGGGACACTTGCAGGTGCCGGGCAAGCTTTGCTTTTCCTCCACGCACAGCAGCACCCGCCAGCTCGGCTCCAGGCCGCAGCACTTCCACGGCTGTGTGAGCATCTGCGAGGGAGCAGCATGCCGGAACATCTCCCGACACTCCAGACCTGAGTGACCCTTCCAGCCCACTTGAGATGACGACGGAAAACCTAGTGACTTCTCAAAAAATGGGGTTCAACCAGCACTTCTGACTTATTTTAATGCCTCACTTACATTTCAGTAACTAAAGCTTTCACATCTTCCATGGTTAACCTGAGATGTCCTATTTCCCAGAGTTATAAATTTTTTAACTGAGACTGGAGGGCAAGAGGGCTTTCAACGTAAAATATCCATGCTTTCTTGTAAGCATCCTGTTTACATACAATTCCAATTAAATCAGACAGTGCACCTCTTCAGGATTCTGTGGAACAGCAACTCCCTACCGCTCACATACAGTAAAGTGTCCTGAGAACAGTGTCCGTAGTTTTCATTGGCATCTTCATTCTATTGTGTAAAAGTGGGGAAATGTAGAGATTAAGAGCATAAGGTTTATAATTCTAAGTCCAGATGGAGGCAAATTTAAATTCAAGAAGAGAGTATTTGCAAGTGTAAAAAGGAAAATTATAATCCAAGACGCACGGGGAAAAATATTTATGTGGAGTTTTTAATCCATAGAGTTCAGTTGAAACTTGACCATAACTTCAAACAGAAACCATCCTCGGACATACATACTAATAAATGTATCAACAGTATTGATAGTCAAACGGAGGTTTGGTTATTGAACTTAGTAACAATTCATTTTTCTATCCAACAGAAATCTATAGTGGTTTGCCCCAATTACATATCTGAAACATTATCTCTTGAGAACAAAACTGAAACAAAATTAAATAGAATGGAAGATAAAAATGCTCTGAAGTTAAAGCAAACTATAACCCTTGGCAGATCAGTCAGGTAACAAACGACGTCGTGGTAGTTGGAAGCACAGGATCAGTGACGAGAATCTTCAGCACAAAGCACATCTTTGAAAACATGGAACGATGACTCCTCAGGACAAGATAGTTAAGTAGCTAAGAATCATCATGTCTGAAGAATATTGCTTCATCACTTTCCAAAACACAGCTGCAAAAACTGAAGATTTCATTCAAAGTGTCAAGGTAACTGGATTTATTGCATCTTTAGATTGCATTTGAAACAAAATCAATAGCGTGCCACAACTTCACCAAAATATATAATTAAACTGTGTGTGTGTGGGGGGGGGGCGATATTTATAAAGAAAGTGTAGATTGTGTGTGCTTTTCAAAGGGGCTGAATTAAAAATAACCAGCTGCCAACTTTGTGCTCTGACATACTTGAATTAGTGTATGTGAATACTAAATTTATTTTTGTCTACAATAAATGAAATAAAAACACCACCCTATACAATTCACTATTAGCAGTAAGTACAACAGCAAAAAATTATTGTACAATTTATACATACTAAAATATTTTCTTTCTCTAGAAATAACTCAAAACGAAACCTAATCATTTAGGACTTAATTTGGAAAACCTGAAATTACAATAGGGAAAAACCAAATCAGGGTATGTATGGAGGCCGGAACAAAGTTTCTTGGTCATAAGGCTGTGAGATCGGTAAGTGCAGGTGGAAGGGAAAAGCGTGCTCAGACTGTAGGCTTGGGTCTTCGTATACTTGTCAAACCTTTAAATTAAACAAGACTAGCTAAAGAAACGTCATAAGCAGAGCAAGAGAGTTGGGAGTTGTGCATTTCTTTTGCCATTTTTTGTTACCCAACTTACACAATGCGCAAAGTGCTACTAAGCAACACTAAGGAAACACACTTACATCCACACCGAAGACCTGGGGAAATGAAATCCAACAGTTTTATTTAATGAGCTGTATTCTCTAAATTTCTGTTTTTATTTTTCCTGTTTCCATACAACATTGAAAACAAAACGCGGCACATTCACATTTTCCCGAGGAACTGTAAAGATGACCTCTACAGGGACAGACGTTGTAAAGCCTGAAGCTCAATCAACTGATGTTGAAAACTCTCAATGGGAGTAAAGGCTTGATCTGAACGGTCTAGAACATGTACTGCAATTTAACAGAAGAGATGGTCGTCTTAATATTAATGATTTAAAAGAACTTCCCAGTCCATGCGAAGAGTACAGTCCAAGAATAAATCAAATTCTGAACGCATTTTATGCTACATATGTGTACACTTTGCGATCCTCAGGTGTTCGTGCCAAATATTCTCTCTCAATAAGTCCTTCAATACGTTTTTTAATAACCACTGGACTTGGTAAGAATCGAGCCTTCAACTGCTGAGTTACCTAAAAAAGAAGGTACAGAGACTAAATTCTTACCATAAACACAACTCTGACATGTAAAACGCCAAATTTCCTATGTGTCACTAGAACCGATTTATCATTTAGCGACTGTACATCCAGTTATAAGTAGAGATGCCAGCAGGCCCACGACCCCAGCACCTGAGAAACCAACGCATGAACATTACCCGATCGCAAAAAGTAAGTAAAACCCAAAGGGGGAAGAAGTACAAACCCATTTAAAGGTTTTGTCTGCAAATGTGGTGTGGGATCAGATCACACTTCTTGTCTCAAGCTGTGAATGAAGAGGCGCTGCTCGTCGGTGTCCTAGAGCAGCGCGCGGATTCACTGCCCCGACTCTCCCATTACCGGAGTGCTTTCCCAGGTCCCAGTTCCCAGAACACGGGCAGCAGAAACAAATTTCCCCCAACTATGGTCAGGATCTTAAGTATTATGTTACCAGAAATTAAGTACTTACAGTAGCAGCCAGTCTGACTACACACAACCTGTCAATCATTTTGTATATATTAATTTGTTTAATGCTCCTAACTTTGCAAAGTGGGCTGTCTTGTTTTGTAAGGGAAAATTAAACCAGAGAAGAAACTTGACATGAACAAGCAATAAGCAACAGATACAGCAGAGATGAATCTAAACCGTTCTGATCTCAAAGTTCCTAGTCTTTCCAATTAGTAATCCACCATGCCTTTCTTGCAGAGTCTCCACCCACTGATAAACCAGATTTTCTTTTACTCTTGATCACTGGATTGATTTTTTTTATTGACATTTGAGTACTTCATTCTGCAACTACAATCTATGACTGTTTGGGAATTACCATGCAAGCATCACAGAACTTGCTCTCAGCCCACCTGAAACCGCACATCCTAGCCCTTCTGTCCAGACTACGAGCAGTTTCTTCGTGACGGGAACCTGGGTTGCATTCTGGATCGCTCAGCAACACTCAGCAGCACCTCAACCTCTCCACTGCTGTGGGCTTACTCGACAATCTACATCTGAGTAGGCAGGAGGCATCATAAGCCCAATACTACCTAAAGCGTGTCTTTGTAAAATCACTGAAACACAGACACACTCGTTTGTTCACACGCTGTCTAAAAACCTGCATTTCGCTACACCTGGCCAGTTAGAAAAATGTCTGCCAGCTCTGGGAGAAGACCCCAAACAACCTTACAACCTGAAGCTCACTAAGCCCGTGAGCACCTTTCTCAGACACCAATTCTCATTTCTGGTAAGCTTCATGGTTTTCTAACCTCAGCGCTCTGTATAGAAACTCATATTCTGTTTTATACAAGAAGAGGCCATTTCATTTCAGTATGAAATGCCTCCAATGCCTTCCCTAGGTATGTACATATTTATCCATATCTTATCATTAATTTCATCAGCATTCATCAAAGCACCCTGCCTTGTGGCCTTAAAGAGAGGCACATTTATTAATGTCCATTAATTATGACTAGCAGCCACATACATATCTTCCAGCCAATCTCCACCTAGAGTTTGGACCTCCTTGTCCTTTCTTTTGTGTTCTTATGCTTTTTAGCTTCCTCTTCCTTATCCTCAGTATATCATCATCTTCCCATGGGAGAAGGGAGGAGAAATCCAGAATCCCCAACTCATCACCCAGCGCACAGCTCTCTCTGCCTGTCCCCTAAGCCACTACATCAACGGCCCAAGCACTCTTGGTGGTTTCCACTTCCATGTCCTTTATAAGGCACCACCAGCAGATAGTAATAGCCCATTAGTCCAATAAAAATGCCTGAGAGGGCTGGAGAGAGGGCTTAGCGGTTAAGGCGCACTTGCATGTGAAGCCTAAGGACCCATGTTCTACTCTCCAGATTTCACTTAAGCCAGACACACAAAAGTGAGGCAAGCACAAGGTCACACATGCCCACTAGGTGGCACAAGTGTCTGGAGTTCAAATGCAGTAGTTGAGGCCCTGGCATGCCAATTCTCTCTCCTTCTCCCTCCGTCTCTACTCAGAAATAAAATAAATAAAAATAAAAATAAAATAAAATAAAATAGAGCCTGAGAAAGTCATCGAGTCACTTTGCTGGCAGTATGCACGGCCATCTTGCTCTTTCCATGACTTCAGTCTCAGAGTTTTTTTTTGATTGCTCCTCACCTTGTGTTTTGAGATAGGATCTCTCTCTGGACATGAACCTGCTGCCTGGGCTAGTCTAATGAGCCATCTTGCCCTGGGGAACAGCCCCTTTCCACCTTCGGGCACTGGGATCACAGGTGCACACTACGGTGCCTGCACTGAAACACATGCTGGGAACCTAGCGGGTCCTCACACTGCACACTAAGAGCTTCACTAACTGGGAACCTAGCGGGTCCTCACACTGCACACTAAGAACTTCACTAACTGGGAACCTAGCGGGTGTTCACACTGCACACTCAGAGCTTCACATGCTGGGAACCTAGCGGGTGTTCACACTGCACACTCAGAGCTTCACTAACTGGGAACCTAGCGGGTCCTCACACTGCACACTCAGAGCTTCACTAACTGGGAACCTAGCGGGTCCTCACACTGCACACTAAGAGCTTCACTAACTGGGAACCTAGCGGGTCCTCACACTGCACACTAAGAACTTCACTAACTGGGAACCTAGCGGGTGTTCACACTGCACACTAAGAGCTTCACATGCTGGGAACCTAGCGGGTGTTCACACTGCACACTCAGAGCTTCACTAACTGGGAACCTAGCGGGTCCTCACACTGCACACTCAGAGCTTCACTAACTGGGAACCTAGCGGGTCCTCACACTGCACACTCAGAGCTTCACTAACTGGGAACCTAGCGGGTGTTCACACTACACACTAAGAGCTTCACTAACTGGGAACCTAGCGGGTCCTCACACTGCACACTAAGAACTTCACTAACTGGGAACCTAGCGGGTCCTCACACTGCACACTCAGAGCTTCACTAACTGGGAACCTAGCGGGTGTTCACACTGCACACTAAGAGCTTCACATGCTGGGAACCTAGCGGGTGTTCACACTGCACACTAAGTGCTTCACTAACTGGGCCATCTCTCCTCTCATGATTTTTAATATTACTGACAACTCTCTTGAATTCTCTTCCCTGCCATGAAATATCATTTTTTCCCCTCTTTCTATTGGATAGTGCTCTGAAATGTAAGCATAGTGCAGAATTACTGAGAGAGCTTATTAAAACTCAGAGTGGGCAGGCTGGAGAGATGGCTTAGTGGCTCAGGTACTTGCCTGTGAAGCCTAAGGACCCAGGTCAATTCCCCAGTACCCACTTAAGCCAGATGCACAAGATGGCACATGTGTCTGCAGTTTGTTTGCAGTGGCTAGAGGTCCTGGCATGCCCATTCTCTAATAATTAAAAATAAATAAATAAATAAATAAATAAATAAATAAATAAATAAATAAATAAATCAGACAGGTATGGTGGTACATGCCTCTAATCCCAACACCCAGGAGGCAGTGGTAAGAGAACTGCTGTGAGTTTGAGGCCACCCTGAGACTACAAATTCCATGTCAGCCTGGGCTCAAGCGAGACTCTATCTCAAAAAAAAAAAAAAAAAATCCAACTGACAAACAAAAAACAGAGTGGAGCTGCAGAGATGGTTCAGCAGTTAAGGCACTTGCTTGAAAAGCCCTAGGTCCCCTGGTTCACTTGCCCAGTACCCACATAAAGTCAGATGCACAAAGTGGTATGTGCATCTGGAGTTTGTCTGCAGCAGTAAGAGGCTCTGGTGTGCTCTCTCTCTCTCCCTCCTTGCAAACAAAGAAACAAATAAAATAAAATAAAATAAATTAAGAGTGCTGGGCCCTGACCCTACCGTTTCTGACTGAGCGGGTCGGCAGTAGGGCTGAGAACCACCCGTGCTTCTGGTAAGCACACTGGCCACGCTACCGCAGCCGGCCCAGAGGTGCTCCTGTACCGCCAGCACTGGAGAGGCGCGCTTCTCCCATTAGCTCCTCTCGCTGCTTCCTCTGTGGCAAGGAAGTCTGCATCCTATACATTTCCTTTGTTTCCTGCTATTCTGAACCGATTCAATAGTAATACATGGTTCTAACTACATTCCCTATAGTGAATCCCCAGTTCCAACTTCTAGTCGTCCTCTTCCTCTGATGTGGTATTTTTTTAATTTCCAAGCAGACCGAGACAGAGAGAAAGAGACTAAGCATGCTGAGCTTTCTGCTATTGCAAACGAACTCCAGATGCATGGGCCACTTTGTGCGCTTGGCTGTCTGTGGGTTCTGGGGCTGTGAACCTGGGCTGTCAGGCTTTGCTCACAGGTGGCTTAAACTGATGACGCTCCTGCCCAGTCACCCCCCGCCCCCGACCTTTCAATGCCCTAATTGATCCCTCCCCCTGGAGAGGACAGTGATGTTAATTTCATAAACATTATTACTGACATCTAGGCCATGTTGTACAACACCGTACCTTTTTGGCTATGGAGATTAACTTCCGCCTAATCATCTGCATCAAAAACCTTAGAGGCTGTTTCTCCCTCTCATTTCCCATTATCAACTAATAAATACTGACAATTCTACTTCTCAACTATCTTCATTCATTTCTCTACCTGCTACCAACTCTTTCCTTACCTATGCTCTACTAATCTTACTTGACTATGTCAATGACTTCTCAAGATCTTAATTTGTTAAACAAAACCCTCAAAAAATAGTAACTGGAGCTAGGGAAATGGCTCAGCAACTAAAGGTACTTACTTGCAATGCCTGCCTGCCTGCCTCCCTGGGGTTCAATTCCCCAGTATCCATGTAAAGCCAGATGCACAATGTGACACAATATGTCCAGAGTTCATTTGCAGTGGCAAAAGGCCCTGGACTTGCTCAATCTCTCTCAAATAAATAAACAAACAAAAAGTTTTAAGAAACAGCTAACTGTGCCAGGTGTGGTGGCGCTGTCTTTAATCCCAGCACTTGGGAGGCTGAGGTAGGAGAACAGCCGTTTGTTGTTCTGGGTCAGCCTAGGTTAGTGAGACCGTGCCTCAAAAACATCAAAAAGTATCTGTTACTAATTTTCAGAACGACAGGTAGTTTGTTTGTATGAAGATATAAAAGGTTCTATTCCATGCTCAACTGTGTCCTACAGGCACTAAGCAGTGTAACTTGAGGCTAAGTGGAGAGTGCTCTCCTCTTTGCTGTGCTCTCCGAGGTAGGCGTCGCTGTGGCGGCCTGCGCTAAGGAGCCTCCCGAGCCCAGGCCGCCGGCGCGGCGCCCGCTCACCTCCGCCACCAGCACGTTGTGCTGCATCTTCTTCCTGGACTTCATTATGCGCACGATAGCAGCCTCGATCTCGTGCTTCCTGTCGTCGTCCACTTTCTGCCTCGTTTCTTTCCTTTCTGGGTCAGATTCACCTTGTTTGGCTGCAACTAAAATGAAAATAAAGAATAATTTAAAAGTCTGATTAATAAGCAAACACAATACAGGTCAGCACAGAAATGCTAGCATCAACCCGAGCACACACACATTAGCTCATGGAAATGTTCCAGGTCCACTCCAACTCTAAATTAATCTTTTCTAAAAGTGTGGATCTTAATTTTACATGGAAAATAACAATCAATCAGTTTCATTTCTTAAAATAAAATACAGACATTCCTTTCCTGGAAGAAAAATGGTAGCTGGGTATCTTCAGTGGTAAACTTGGCAGTGCCCTGCCGGTGGCTACCAGGAATCACGTAGTACTCCACCACGTGGCTTTGAGTTTCATTACAGTGTAAGGATCTCGGACAGGCAAACTGTCTCTTCTGACTGCACATGTTGTCGTCTTTGAACTCAAAGCACAGCTGCCCCTCTAAGACGTCAGAAGGGGAGCAAAGAGCAATGCTGTCAACTCCAACAAGCTAAAGAGACAATCACAGCGTGATGGTGACCTCAGTAGGGGACGACACAGCCTTGAATCTAGTCCCGTACCCCTGGGCAGCCTCCCACATGCTCTCATTCACAGTGCCTTGTCATCACCTCCTCATCACACTTACACTGTATTCCAATCTGTAGTGACCCTGTCCTTTCCTATTGACTCCAATGCAGTTACGAAGTGTTTGTAAAACAAAGGTCCTTTTATCATACAACTTCGTTGTAACTGATGTAGTGGACAAAAAACCCTGATGACTGCTTGTGTATTCAGTCATTAAAAGGAAAAGGACATGTAACTTCTGGAATCAGAAACTGGAAACTCACAAAGAAGCACATTGCTGACTTAGGCATGGACACAGCCACAGACGGCAGAGTCAGCTGTTTGTAGATAAAACCCATGGCTCCGTCCATGCCTACTGGGGTTATCGCTCAGTGGCAGGGCACTTGCTTAGCGAGTGTGAGGCTCTGGGTTCAGTCTCCACATTACAAAAAAGAAAAGAAGTATAGAATCCTGCTCTCAATATCATTTGCTAAGATAACATCTTAGCAAAAAAGAGTAAAGTTAGATGAAAATAATCTACACAAAGAAAGAATAATGCTTTCCTTCAATAGTCAATGCCATAAAAAGGGTACTGGTTTAGATTAGAACTAAAAGAAACAGAAAAAGTAATGTGGGAATTGTAATCGAACTCTGAAGCCAGAGAGTTAAGATATAAAAGAAATGTTTGCGACCATGGAGAACACAAACATATGGGTGTTGTGTAGATGGCTCCTGCAAGTGTGATATAGTACCTCATACAGTATTAGCTGTACAATTACATATGCATGCACACACGTGTGGAAGGAAGGAGGGAAAGCACCAACACCTCAAGACTTCAGGTAAACACAAGTCATAGCCATACTGGGGTCCACTAGTGTTTTTCACCATCCTGGTAAATTTGAATATATTTAAAACCATAACTAGGGGAACTTAAAAAAAGGCAACCTTTATCTGGGCATGATGGTACACACCTTTAATCCCAGAACTTGGGAGGCAAATGGTAGGAGGACTGCTGTGAGTTCGAGGCCACCCTGAGACTCCATAGTGAATTCCAGGTCAGCTTGGGCTACAGCAAGACCTTACATCAAAAAACCAAAAACCAAAAACCGAACAACAAAAAAAAAAAGAGGCAACTTTTGAAACAATGCATTTGGTTCATCTGGATGTTCCTGAAGAAAAAAGTACATGGAGGCTGGAGAGATGGCTTAGGGGTTAAGGCACTTGCTTGCAAGCCTGATGGCCCAGGTTCAAATCCTCAGTACCCAGGTAAAACAAGATGCACAAAGTGGTGCTGCATCTGGAGTTTGTCTGCAGTGGCAAGAGGTCCTAGCGTACCCATTCTCCCCCTCCCTGCTTGAAATAGTAATAATAGTTTTTCCTTTAAAAAGGAAAAATATAAATGGGAAGACTGATTGTACCTACCATTTCTTGAATTATAATCCTTTTGAAAATATGACCTCCCCCTAATATTGAGTGCTGCTCCCACAATGCCTAACAGTGAGGCATACCAGCAACCCCACTGATGAGGGACCCCTGAGGAATGGGGGCAGGGAAGAGGGAAAATATGGTAGCAACACATGATGTATCCACACAAGGTACGTTCTTCATTAAAAGAAAATAGTGAGCGTTCATCCCCAGAGCCTAACAGCACTTTACTCTTAAGAACATAATGTGGGGGCTGGAGAGATGGCTTAGCGGTTAAGCGCTTGCCTGTGAAGCCTAAGGACCCCGGTTCAAGGCTCGATTCCCCAGGACCCACGTAAGCCAGATGCACAAGGGGGCACACACATCTGGATTTCGTTTGCAGTGGCTGGAGGCCCTGGCGCGCCCATTCTTGCTCTCTCTATCTCTATCTGCCTCTTTCTCTGTCACTCTTAAATAAAAAAAATAAAATAAACAACAACAACAAAAAAGAACATAATGTGGGTTGGGGAAATGGCTCAGTGGTTAAAGGTGCTTGCTTACAAAGCTTGATGACTCAAGTTTGAGTCCCTAACACCCAGGTAAGGCCAGATTCACAAAATGGTGCATGTAGCTGGGCGTGGTGGTGCACATCTTTAATACCAGCACTCAGGAGGCAGAGGTAGGAGGGCCACCGTGTGTTCAAAGTCACCCTGAGAATTCCAGGTCAGCCTGGGCTAGTGAGAGACCCTACCTCACAAAATAAGACAAAACAAAACAATGCCATGGTATCTGTGTCTAGAGTTCATTTGCAGTGACAAGAGGTCCTGGTAGGCCGGTTCACATTCTCTCCCCACCCTGCACTGCTCTCTCAAATAAACAGGCTTTGTTAAATTCAGCCATCAAGAATGAGATTATGGTGTGGTGGTGCACGCTTTTGACCCCAGCACTTGGGAGGCAGAGGTAGGATCCCCACAGTTCAAGACCACCCTGAGAATACAGAGTGAATTCCAGGTCAACCTGGGCTAGAGTGAGACCCTACCTTAAAAAAAAAGGGGGGGGGATGATGCCCTATGAAGGAAAACTGAAAAACTGGAAATCATTATATTAAGCGAAATAAGCCAGAAACAGAACACATACATGCATACACACAGAGAACTACTTAGGGAAGTTCCTAACGAGGAAAGGGACTAGCAGGAGGGGCAGAGAGAGAACTAGAGAGGAGACTAGGGAGAGAATATGGTCAAAGTACATCGTGTATCTGACTAAAAATGTCATTACTCAAGCCTACTCACTAATTTAAAAATGACAATAAACAGGGTGTATCAAGTGTTTGTTTGTGTGTGCATCTACATATGCATCTTTATACATGCTGGGGGACAGTTTTGAGAAGATAGTGATGGTATAGAAAACATCAATTATGAAAATGATTTTTAAACATATTAGTTTTGCTGACTATAATATGTATCTGATTGTTACTGAACCTCTGACAATTTAAAACTGGTGTAGTTATAATAATTCACCACTGAAGAGAAAGATTTATTTTAAAAGAGCCAAAATCACCTGAAACCATCCCATAATCAGAAATACTTCTTACAGAAACCAATCACTGAACCAAACAGAGATGATGCAGTCAAATTCATCGTATCACTAAATTCTTATGTTAACCATTCCTAAAAACACCACATACTTGCATGTATGCACCTCGTGCGTCTGGCTTACGTGGGACCTGGACAGCAAACCTGGGTCCTTAGGCTTCACAGGCAAGCACCTTAACAGCTATGCCACTACAGGCCTACTTTCTTTTTGCAAACATACATGTATGCTGCAAAGACACGGGCCAATCTCGGCTGGTAAAGAGTTTAACACTAAGTTTCTAACTATGGGGCAAAGGATACAAGGCGTTAGCTGAAATTCTACTTTGTTTTACAAATCCTCACACAGAATTAGAAAGGCCAGAAATGGAAGTGTGCAAAGCTCTTGAATTATGTTTTCTAGTATTCAAGTGCGTATGTAGTAAATAATTTTTAAAAGATATCCCCTAATAACATGATACAATCATAACTTCTATTTCAAACCACTGTTTATTTTAAGCCACATATAATGGATGCATTACTGGTACTAATATAATTGTGAAGTCAGGCAGCAAGATGCTGTACTTTTATATGGCAACAACAGGTTGCCATTTTTCCTTATCTATGTTAAACATACAATGAATGATTTTCACTATCAACATAACAGTAAATACATATTAAAAGCTGTTCAAGACTATGCCATTTGTTTTCATATTAGAGATAAATAATTTTATCTTAAAACCAGTGTTATCAAAATACAAGTGCTTCCTCCCTGGTGTGGACCCCTGAATGGTCCTGCGTGTCACACTCAGATGCTGCTTCTCTCCTCAGGTCCAGGAACCAAGTAGTACCACCAGCATTACTTTTCTTAACAACAAAAGAAATTCAACAGATGCGGATTTTTTTTTTTTCTCTACAGAAAAGACAACTTTTAAAAGGATGAATTTAATTCCAGATACCTGTTTGAATCTTGACTCTGTGTAGTTTGGATGTGAACTGATCATTAACTGTGAATATGTGACCGTTTTCTATTTCTTTTGACTTGGGTTCTTTTGTAAGGACCCGCTGTGTTGGTTTACCACAGGCGAGGGACTGTAGGGCTCTAACAAGTTCTCTTTCAGGGATATCTGTCTCTTGTTGAATTTCCTGAAATTTCATGAGATTGACATAATTAGATTGTTCTCAAAGATTACAAGTTCATCAGTTAATCAGCAAATAACCTGACCAAAGCAGAGGCTAGACAGTAATTCCATTAAAGAAATAATTAAGAACAAAGATTTCCCTGCAGGCATTATTAGAAACTTACTGTAGTACTTAGGTAAAATTAAACTGTTTGCCACATTGTGTTAGTTTTAGAAGTATTTCACTATCCAAGTTTTACTTCCAAGTTTATTCACAGTTATTTTTGCTCAGCAACTTATTTCATAGGGAAAACAAAGTAAACCTGGACTCAACCCTTCTATTATGAAATGAAAATTTAGAATGAGAGTTGACTATGTTTATTGCCTGTGCAATCAAACAAAAGACTTAAAAACCTGGAAGTTATCATTAAGCATAAAAATACGATTTAGTCCGTATGTCTACAGGAACATGCAGTTAAGGAAAAGCCAGCATTTAGAGAAACATCAAATTTCAGCAAGTCTGTACATTTCACTGCTTTAAATAGTTGGTTAAATGTTTACTACTACTGTAGACATTGCATGTACTGTACAAATTAGCAGCATACAGTTAAATAGGTCCTATTAATCATTAGACTGGAGTTGGTTACAAACATGATAAAATGACATGTTTACATATTTTACTTCATCATATTCAAAGAACTGCAAGTACTTTTTGGGGTGGTATCTTAAAATCTCAGGGCATTCCCAGAGGTAACTATTTCTGTTCTTTCATTATATGATCTATGCTTTTCTCCCTCATCTAGATAAGCAACACTGATGCAGACACACGAGCCTAAGACCCGCAGTGCAATGGCTGCACCCTGGACGCTGTCATCGTGCGTGCACCCACCTACTTTCCAGTATCAGTGTCAAACATACATGGAGTCATAAACTTGGGACTGTTGTCATTAATTTCTTCAGATGACCCCCGTTAGGAAGGAAATGCAAGCTGCTGGGAAGCCCACAGCCCAGCGGCGTGACATGGAAGGATAGACTTTGCTGAGTCCGCCTGGGTCCCCAATTCCTGACTCTGACATTGCTACTCATGGACTTTCTTTCTCAAAACCCCACAGACATTTTATGACTGATGGATGCTGAAAAGCCTGTCTCCTGAACAGTGCCCGCGTCCCGCCTTCCTCTGCACACCCGATGCTCAGTCCATGGGCATCATCAATTCACTTTTCACTGCTCTCGAGACGGGGTCCTGCTATACATATACACAGTGTGGTCTAGCCTGGCCTCAAATGGCACTGATCTTGATGCCTCAGCCTCCTGAGGGCTAGCACTGTGTCACTCACCCTACATCCCTGTCCTTCCTGTTTCTTTTCTCTTTGGAGGTAAGTAGTTCACTCAGTACCCAAGATGTCCTGCCTGAACTCACTAAGTACCCACAAAACCACAGTGCAAGAGCATCCACCCATTCTCTCACAAGCCTCCTCAGTGACAGACGTTGTTTTACCCGAATGCCGGGCGACAATGACTAAGACCAGCAGCACGAGAGCAATGCTCTGCTTCTCCTTCAGAGCGGCTCGGCTAGTTCCAAGGGCCTCAAGCCGCCGGGAACAGGCACAGGAGGCTCTCTTCAAGCAAAACTAGTAATTTAACAATGGCTTTAGAAAATAAATTTGTATTTGTGGTAAGCCCATTATTCTCTCCCAATTCTTTATAAACTAGAACTCTGAAATCCAAGTTAACATGAAAATGGTTCTTAAATATGTTTACCATATAAACAGGATCACAGAGTTCAATATTTAAATATATCTAAGCCGGGCGTGGTGGCACACACCTTTAACCCCAGCACTCGGGAGGCAGAGGTAGGAGGACCGCCGTGAGTTCGAGGCCACCCTGAGACTCCATAGTGAATTCCAGGTTAGCCTGGACCAGAGTGAAACCCTACCTCGAAAAAAAAAAAAAAAAATTAAAAACCTTTCTCTTTTTAAAAAGTTTTACTTATTTATTTGAGGGGGTAGGAGGGCAGAGGGATTTGGGAGGGGGGATGGGTATGCCAGGAACTCTAGCCACTGCAAACGAACTCCAGATATGTGTGCCATCTTGTGCACCTGGCTTATGTGGGTCCTGTGGAACTGAACCTGGTTCTTTGGCTTTGTAGGCAAGTGCCTTAACCACTAAGTCATCTCTCTAGCCATAAATCTTTTTCTTCCTATGTTCAACTACATCTAAAATATGCCTTTCAAATATTCATTATTTTAAATTCAAAAAATTAAGGATCACATGACCATTTCAATATTGAGAGATCTTTAACAGGCATTGGAAAAAGACTAATTAAATTTAATGCAAACAAATCCTGAATTAATGGGAAGAAACATAGGACAAAAAGAAAAAAATGAATATGCATATTACAATTATTATTCTAAGGCAGAAAAAGAAAGAAAGATTTTTGACTGTGCTACTAAAATAGTATATAGCTGGCCTAAAGATAGACACAGAAACCAGACAGATTAAACAGCATAGTAATGTATACACTCACATGAAGTCAAGTGACTTTTTATAAAGGTGCAAACAGGAAAAAAAATTAGTGCTTTCAACAAATGATGATAGAGCAGTGGTCTGTGTGAGGAAAATAAATTTTAATTCTCATCTTACACTATTTAAAATATTATACTGAGTAACTCAGACATACAGTAGTGGTGAGTACTGTGGATTGTACATGTATATAGACCCATACTGAATAACACACACTATTTTCCTATGTCATTGTGACTTCTATCTATACACTTTTTTGCTGTGATTGTCCTAACATGGTGAAAGTAATAGTTTAAAAAAAATAATTCAAACATAAATGTAAATGCTGGAATTGCAAACTTCAGGGTACTGATTAATTGAAGTGTCAATAGCAAAAAGTTCTGATCAACCAAAGATGAAAATTTCAGCAATCAACAGACTGAGAAAAACATTCACAATACACATACATCTAACAAATCATTGGTGGCAAAAATTTATTAAAAAAAAAAAAAAAAGTTTACAGCTCAGTTAAAGTCTTTCCAAAATGTGAGCACGTAGACAAAAGGTAGTGAGCGGCTGAGGAACAGCATCACTGAGTGGCACCTTCGTCCTCAAAGAAAGGCCGAGGAAGCTCGTGAAGCAACTGCACAGCGCTTGCAGTTCAGACACGGGATGACGAGGGCTGAGGGGCACAGCCGGCAGTTTCCTCAGGTGAACACAAGCAAACACAAGCTCTCTCCTGAAGCCCACACGGCTGCTAAGCCAGGGAGCATCAAGAAGTCAGCCAAAGCACACACAGCCAGCGCGGGTTCTGTCACTTCAGTAGTGGAAAGAATGGACGCGGCTTCTGCACCGCTGCGATGGCTCTCACTGGGCCAGTGACAAGCTGGACACAAACCACATGCATTCTGTGATCCACTGATACGAAATTCATCCCTGACTACCTGGACCAGCAGGACCATGAATGGATACAAAGAAACATGGGAGGTAATATTCATTACTGTGATGATGGTAACATAGGTGACAGTAGGTTCATTAGACTGAGCACTTCTATGAGGTGCAGAAGAAAGTTATATTTCCATGTTGATTTAAAAACAAACAAATGTGACCCAGTAATGTATGAGTTCCCAATTCCCAGTCCATGGCCCAACCTCATGCAGCTTTCTCTAACCGTACAGTTTGTCTTGAAAGTACTCAAGCAAGACAGAACCAACAAGTAGCAGTTAGAAGAAGCATCAGTGCTTACAGAACAGTGAACTGGAACATGCACATACCTCAAATGTGTATTTTTCTCTGTTATTGAAGAGCATTAATATGGTCATCTGGAACGTGGAGACCTGCAGAATGTGCTTCCGTGTGTTGGAGCCGGTTACTTGCGCCCCTCCGACACCAACCTCAGACCCATCTTCCTGTTTGATTAAAAACAAATCATTAGCTCTTCATATGCTTAACAGTTTGGTTCAGAAACAATCTCATAATCTCGACTTCCCAATAAAATCATGCCAACACCCACAGCATAAAGTCAGTGCTATGGACTGTCCAGGTTTATCCACATGGTGAATATTTTAATGTAACTGAGCAGGTAATTACATATTTTAGTGTATAAAAATATCAAATATTATTTAACTTATTGTAAAGAACTATTTCCCATGTCAATTAGCCATACAAGTATAGGACTTATGCATGTTTTCTGAGTAACAAGAAACATTTTTGTGCTACAGAGTCATGTAAAACAGGTAATATTCTTGCTAAAATCTAGACCAGCCGGGCGTGGTGGCACACGCCTTTAATCCCAGCACTCAGGAGGCAGAGGTAGGAGGATCGCCATGAGTTCAAGGCCACCCTGAGACTACAGAGTTAATTCCAGGTTAGCCTGGAGCACAGTGAGACACTACCTCGAAAAACCAAAAAAGAAAAAGAAAAAAAAAAAAAATCTAGACCAAAAATGTTATTTGCTGCTTTGGTCTTTTACTAACTTCTAATTTTAAAGCAAATAACTTTGATTTGATTCAGATCAACCAATCAAAATAAATTTGTTCTAGCTCTTAATATTACTTTTTAAAGAAGACACATCACTGGTATATTATTTTTTAATTGAATCCATTAATATTTGCATGCCTCACAGATCCCATACCAATGTCATGTTTTGGCTGATTAGAGTTAAGGACCATAAGAGACTGTATGACTTTATGTAATAGCATCTCAAGTTTAATCTTATAAATAAAATATGTAATTATTCCATTATTCATTAAGATATAATCTTCATATTTTCAAATATGGTTAAGCAAGTGAAGGAATAGCAGCAACAAATAAAAGCCAAGATTTTAGCCTTTTAAGTAAAGAAAGAGCAATGATGAATAATCTATCAGTTTATCTAAATCACAAACCAGTTTTAACAGTAATGCTAAGCTACATATCTACGTATTCTCACTGCATCAGCACTTACCTTCTTCACTGGGCCATAGAAGGTGGCGTTGAGGTCTGCAGAGCCCATGTGGTGCTGGAGGGTCAGCTGCCGGCCACTGTGCTTGGCTAAGTAGAACCTGCAGCAAATCAAACCAGGTTTTAGAGTCCTGTACAGCACACAGTTGAAATTACAAAGTACACATCATAGTCCTTAGCAAACACATGGACAGGAGAGAAACCCCAGGAATTAAGTTCAGTTTCAATGCTGAACAGAAGAAATGACAAGGGGGCATTTAAGTCCAAAGCAACTTAACCAGTTATTCGCAAACTAAGGAATTTCTTCTGTGTATCTTTCATAACAGCTTTCTCCACAAAAGCCCAATTAATTTGCTTCAAGTCAGTGACAGACTTCAACAGTACAAAACACAATCCTATTAACACACACTAATGCTGAAGGACAGTAATAAAATATTCTTTTCTTGGTTTAATGTAACCACCGTTCTTACATACCAAAACGTGTAAAGAATAATGAATCCTCTTTTGAATATTGGGTTAAAAAGTGTATATTAACTTTCATTAGAAATGCCATTAGTGTTAAAACGTAGTTCAAGCTGGGCGTGGTGGCGCATGTCTTTAATCCCAGCACTTGGGAGGCAGAGGTAGGAGGATTGCTGTGAGTTCGAGGCTACCCTGAGATTCCATAGCGAATTCCAGGTCAGCCTGGGCTAGAGTGAGACCCTGCCTCGAAAAACCAAAAAAAAACAAAACAAAACAAAACAAAACAAAACAAAACAACAACAAAAAATGTAGTTCAAGTGTGGACAGCTGTTTAGATTTAGAAATATAGTCTTATTTAGGTTTACCTTCTGAATATCTCAAACGCATGTCTTGGTGCTGGTGGGATATTGCACTTTGGTGTGGCTGACTGAGTGGGCCAATATCCTGTTGTGAGAACCCGAACTGTGAGATCAACACCACCTAAAGAAACCTATACAAACAGAAGAGACAGTCCCAAAAATTAACTATCATTCATTAGCTAACCACATAAGCTGTGTTACAATTATTAAAGTAGTTATCTTCATGTCCAAAAGCTAGTTTAAAAAAAAAAAGCACCATGTTAAGGTTAGACTTACCTGATGGTTTCCAAATAATTACAGATATCATTGAGAAGTCTTAAATACTGTTCTTTAATTTGATAAAACACAAAGAAAGAGAAAAACATACAAGGGGCCACATTAGTTATCACTATCCCAGTTTCTGTGGGTCTAGTGGTACATCACAAGAACTTGATAGAGATTTGTATAAAAGATGGACAACTTAAAAAAGTTTATTTGGGGCTGGAGCGACGGCTTAGCTGTTAAGGCGCTTGCCTGCAAAGCCAAAGGACCCTGGTTCGATTCTCCAGGACCCACGTTAGCCAGATGCACAAGGGGACGCATGCGCCTGGAGTTCGTTTGCAGAGGCTGGAGGCCCTGGCGCGCCCATTCTCTCTATCTACCTGACTATTTCTGTGTCTTTCTCTCTCTCTCTCAAACAATTAATAAAAATAAAATATATTTAAAAAAAAGTTTATTTGCATACATTTGTGTACGGAAGGGGTAGGGCTTACATGAGACGCTGAGAAATTAACCTGGGTCAGCAAGCTTTGCAAGCAAGCACCTCTAACCACTGGGGAAACTTTCCAGATGGTTTCAGTAAGATTTATACTGGCACGACTATTACTTTCATGTATTTGCATGTTTTCAAGCAAAGTAAAAATTTAAAGAATCAGTATTTCAGCAGGAGCTTTCAGTGTTAGCACACACAGCAAGTTATAGGTCATTATTCCCTTATCTAACCTGGGCGACTTAGTGACACAAGATTTTTTTTCAAGGTGTGAGTGAGTTTTCTTCACAAGTCACTGACTGACTTTTTTCCTAAAAGAACTCCCAAGGAGAACAAGATGCTTGTAAGACACACGGCGGTCACGGTGAGAACTGTGCAGCATTTGAGCATCTATTCAACCCCTAACAGGCTGCATGGGCTTACCCATAACTGCAAAGGTACAGCAAATAAACTTTCTGGTGTCTTCCCTTACATAATGCACACAACTGCTTCCTAATCTCCCTCACATTTAAAAAAAAATTAATTTTTGTTTTATAAGGCAAGTCTCCATGGACACACTTTCCGGCTGCGCGGTTCTGCCACCGAGCTGTTCCTATCGAGTGTGGCCGGCTCCCTGCTCGGGCGCTGCCGGTCGGGTCTGCAGTGGAGCGATGGCCAGCAGGCAGCTTTCCCTGAGCAGCTAGTGCAGAGCGCGATTCAGACTCCGAGCTGCAGCAGCTAGTTCTCGCTTCCTCTTAGCCATCTCAGTAATACTTTTAAAATTTTATTTAGAAGTATTTTATTTATTTGCAAGCAGGGAGGGGGGATGGACATGCCAGGGCCCCTTGCCACACCAACAAACTCCAGATGTATATGCCATTTTGTACATCTGGCTTTATACAGTATGAACCCAGGCCAGAAAGGTTTGTAAGCCATCACGCCAGCTCTCAGTAATATTTTTAAACAACTCAGCTAGCATTCAGAGACAGCACACACAGCACACAGCAGGGGCAGGAACAGAGAGGAAGAAGTCCTAAGAACACCCATCATGAGCGCACACGTCTCTGATATAGATGAATGGAAATACGCCACATGGCCTTGTCCCTCCTGTTCTATTTTAAAAATAAAAGTACATGTGGGGCTGGGGAGAGAGCGTAGCGGTTAAGGCGTTTGCCTGCAAAGCCGAAGGATCCTGTTCAATTCTCTAGGACCCATGTAAGCCAGATGCACAAGGGGGTGCATGCATCTGGAGTTCCTTTGCAGTGGCTGGAGGTCCTGGTGCATCTTGCGATCTCTCTCAAATATATAAATAAAATACCTTATTAAAAAAAAGTACATGTTGGGCTGGAGAGAGATGGCTTAGCGGTTAAACACTTGCCTGTGAAGCCTAAGGACCTTGGTTCGAGGCTCGATTCTCCAGGACCCACGTTAGCCAGAGATGCACAAGGGAGTCCACGCATCTGGAGTTTGTCTGCAGTGGCTGGAGGCCCTGGCGTGCCCTTTCTCTCTCTATCTCTATCTGCCTCTTTTTCTCTCTCTGTCACTCTCAAATAAATAAATAAAAATGAACAAAAAAAATTTAAAAAAAGTACACATGGAGGCCATGTGGACAAATACTTACATTTTCTTATAGTATTGTAAATTTGTCTAAATGAGCTACAATGTAAGTATTATTAAAAGTTTAAGTAAAGTACTTGCTATATGGCTCCTGAGAGGGAAAAAACCACTGTCATTGTACATTTCAACAGGCCAAGAATCTTGTAAAATATTAGTGTTCTGCTTGAGGGTCAATGTTAAAATTCAAAGATTTCCAAAAGCTCAAGTTGGCTTTGCTTATTCTTATCTTTTATTGGTTATTTCCAATGCAGAGGAAAGCTTAGGAGACTTGTAAACAATCTTTTTCAGAACAAGGTATTGCTTTCATCCAGGCTGACCTAGAATTCACTACGTAGTCTCAGGCTGGCCTGGAACTCACAGTGATCCTCCTAACTTCTGCCTCCAAATGCTGGGATTAAAGGATGCGTCACCACACCCTGGCTTTTTTTTTTTTTTTTTTTGGTATCCTTTTATTTTGTTAAGAACAAATGCCCACACAACTGAGGACTTACAAGGTAGTTCTATATAGAATTAAAGTCTTAGTGAAATTTGTATTAACTGTGTACAATTAAATGTGGTTTACAGGACACATCATTATGCTTCTCACATCAGATGATTATAGATGAGGTTAGCTAGAAGAGAGTGCAACACAGCTTTGTCCCACTCATCTGTGAAAAACTGGGAAGTCTCCTTGGAGCTTATACAGATGACCTTTACTCGTTATTTACAGTGTGAATTTGTAGGGGAAAAAATAATACACTAACCCTTGGGTCCCATACAGGCAAATTAAGATTGCATTCTTCAGGCTGTTTCAAAAGCACTGGATTTGGCCATTCCCATTTAGAAAATACCAAGAAAAATTTATGTACAAGAGTTGATGCTATTGCATTTGGATAAAGCTGGCAAGTTCTTGCTACTAGCATTGCCCAGGAAACACCACCGAGGAAACCTAATATATTGGAATAGATGTTGTGCCGTTTGGCCCACAGTTTGATAGCTCTCAGAGTTAACCTGAAGTTGTCAATGTTTGGTACTAGGTGTAAGATTTCATCAGTTACCCTGCAACCATTAAGACTTCTTATGCATCGTATATCTAAATTTTTAAGGAGACTGTCATCTCGTAGGTCCAAATCTTCTGGAATAGTCTGCAGTGCTAATCTTGCAAACAAAATATCAATCTCTATCCCATCAAAACACAGTTTGATAACTGGCACAAATGCCTCTTCAACAGCTCTTAAGTCTTTTACTTCTTCTTGTGATTTCAACATATCATAGAAAGATGTGAAAAAGTCACTTCGATCAACATGTCTTGGTGCAACACACAACGCATCTATATCAGCACCTTTTGTATGTACTCCTAATCTGTAAGATCCAAAGGTAAAAATTTTTCCTCCAACATTTTCAATTACAGATTGTGGAAGATTCTTGCTTTCACTGATTTCCCGAATCCACTCTTTCACCAGGTTATTTAATTTTCCCAAAATTAAAATCCTGCGCTGCAATTCCTCTTCCTCTTCGAACACCCCATAGGGCTTCAGAGTCTCAATGAGTTTCTGTGTCAGCAGGCAGTCAGTCTCCTTGGGGGCTGCTAAGCTGATAGGAGATGTGATGCCATAGTGCTTCTGTGGCGGCTGGGTTTGTTGTGATCCCTGTGTTGTAACTGGAAACGGCATCGTCTCCGGCGCCGGCACCGCCCAGTCACTTCCCCCCCGCAACCGCCGCCGCCGCCGCCGCCGCCACCGCCCTGGGCATGATCCACTGAGGCGGGAGGGAGGGGGGCGGCCTGCCTCAGCCCTGGGTCCAGCCCCAGTCCCGCACCCGCTCCCGCCGCTTTAAGCGCTTCTCCTCCTTCCCCTTCGTCCTAACATGGCGCCCACCCTGGCTTTTTTTAAAACAGTACTAGCAGGTAAAGAATAACTTTCCAGTCAACACAAGTCTTTGTCAAGAGGATTAACAGAAAAGTAGCCTGGGAGCTACTGTAGTAGTGCAGTTGCATAAAGTGACCGACAATCCAGTAAAATCACTTTCTGAGCATTTTTTTAAACACTGAAACAAGAAAACAAATGATGTGGGACTAGTCCATCTTTCAGTTCCTGGCCTCCAGAATTTGTACTTATCACTGACTTGTACCTTTCTCAGAAGCACAATCACTTCAGAGACAATTATTTCTAGTGGAGGCAGACTGTCTTCATATATCTATATACTCATCCTACAAAGCCAAGCTCTCACCATCTCCTCTGTGATGAGTTAGCTGTAAGACCAGTACAAGTGAAGACCTCTTATAAAACCAAAGGCAAGGCCTCACTTCAAGAAAAACTTACAACTTCAGTAACTATTACGGCTATGTTGAAAAGATGCAAACAAAGCAACAGGAGCACAGCAAAAGCGTTTTCATGACAAGCTCTCACTGACTGACGCCGAGGACGTGGACGTGTGGGCTCGCAAACACTGAGGAGCCCCAATCTAAGACACAACCATTTCTGCATTCCTACAGTTTAACCTCCCATCTTTCCAATGTGAAGGAGAACACAGAGGTTGGAGCTCAAGCAACCTAAAATAATCCTGAATCAAAGGGGATAGAGTATTGAAAATTCTGGGGGCTGAAGAGATGGCTTAGTGGTTAAGCCCTTGCCTGTGAAGCCTAAGGACCCCCGTTCGAGGCTCGATTCCCCAGGACCCACGTTAGCCAGATGCACAAGGGGGCGCACGCGTCTGGAGTGCGTTTGCAGAGGCTGGAGGCCCTGGCGCGCCCCTTCTCTCTCTGCCTCTCTCTGTGGACACAGCGGCTGGGAGGGGTACATCTGCCAAACAGTCATGAGATCCCGGGTTTCTTTGGTCAGCCTAGCAATATATAAAGTCGTCCCACCATTAAATTTAAACCCTCTACTGTAGTCTTCTAGTGGGAAAAATACACTAATTTTTAAAATAAAAATATATTCAAATGAAAGAAATACACAGAAAGGTTATAGAGAGACAAGTTTTAGAACACTCACAGACAGTACACATGATGTTACTCTTGACATTGAGAGAAATGACACCAGATCAGTAGTCTCATCAAAATCTCTATTACAAAAAACTTTCTATAAGCTAAGAGCAAATTAATGCAGACTCTTACCCCAGTTGCCTGCAGATGTTGCCTGAATTCATCCATAGTTGTGTTTGAGATGCTCATATCTCTAAACATTCCCTCCAGTTTTGACGTGAACTGACAGCCACACTCGGTCTGTGGAGGCAAACCAAGCGCACACGTCTTCCATGAGCAAGTGCAGAACGGGTCATGCCATGCTACTGCCACCGACTATCTCCCTGAAAAGCCCACGGGCTGCTCTAGGCTTGTGCTTACTAAGCCTTAGCATTTAAGGAATAAATAAGCCAAGGATTTCATTTTAAACTGCAAATCCCAAGCGCTTTCAGAAAGCCCAATACCCATGGTGGAAGGTGGGGTCAACAATGTGCTTCTAACGCGCACTCAGGTGGCTCGGGCTCAGGCAGTTTGGATACGCTGTGAAGCAGAGCTGCCCGGCAGTGCTGCCTTCAGAGCCTTGCGGACCTCTGATCCCGAACTTTCACTGGCCTACAGCTGCAAGAACTACCAGCAGAGCCTGGGGGCTCCTAAAAAAATAAAATAAAAATCCACCTTTAACAATCCTGGAAATAAGTAGTTAAGATCAATCATAGTCTGCCGCTGCAGTCTTCAGCCAGGCACACACATTCCACCTTGAATATTCCTTACCTTTAGCTTAGAAATCATATTTTTTTCAGAGTCATCAGAAACACTTTTATTCGTGAGCAGTCTTCTTGCCAGGTGCTGTTTGTAATAACGCTCAAACACATCCTTTTCCTGCATAAACCTAAAAAGGACCATTGCCTTGTCCAGTATGGTTTCCACTTCTTGTTCTGTTAGCTGCAAAATTAATCAGAAGACAAACACAGTTCAAATCCACCACAGCCCCGTTAAAACAGAAGAACACACATCCTACTTCACAAGACCAGGTCTCCCCTCTCATTTCAAGGCGGGCTGGAGTGGGTCCATCCCCTAGACAGTTACTGCTGAGGTGGAGATGCTGTGAGGGATGGATGGGAACAGATAAAAATTTTAATGAAAAAGAATATTTAGGAACTTTTGCATAATACTTAGGCAGAGTCTTATATGGACAAAAGATTAAGGCTAATTAAAAACTTAAATTGTTAGTTCTGGCCTTTAACTCCCAGTACCAGAAATCGGTTGCAACCCACATCGAGCTGTTGGTTGGAGAGACCCACAAGGTCCCCAAACAAGACAGGCTTCTGTCAAAGCACTTGATTACCTGCATGAGGTAAAAGGCTAGACCCCATTGCTGAAGTGAGCGCATGTTGCCATCACAGAACATCAAGAGACCTGGCTGGAAAGCAGAAGGAAGCCAGTTCCCTGATGCTCTGCCTGGACAGTGCTGGAAGTACTACTTGAGCTGCTGCGGGAAAATGACCACCAGCGCTGCGAGCAAGCAGGGAATAAGCAAGCAGCCTGACAAGATTTGTACACACCTGTGGCAACCAGCCTTGGTGGATAACCAATGGCTTTCTGATTGGCTAAGAAAATAAAATTAAAAAAAATTCAAAACATTTCCTTAAACTAAGCCGTACAGGTTTCAGACTATAAGCACTCAAGGAGTTCCCCTTGAATTAATTAGAACTGACCAACAATAATTTGTCTCATTATGAATTTTTTTTTTTTTTTAGTTTTTGGTATTTTGAGGTAGGGTATCACTCTGGTCCAGGCTGACCTGGAATTAACTCTGTAGTCTCAGGGTGGCCTTGAACTCACGGCGATCCTCCTACCTCTGCCTCCCAAGTGCTGGGATTAAAGGCGTGCGCCACCACACCCGGCTGTTTCATTATGAATTTTAAAACACTGGAAGTAAAAACGATCTCAGAAGATGAGGGAAAAGCAAGCAAACAAAAAAGGTCAATTCCATCACTGAAAGGGGGAGGGAGAGGGACTGGGGTTATATTTACACTGTTTATATGTGTGACATTTTTCAATAAAACAAAAGGTCAATTCCAAATACAAAGAATCGTGCCAGTAGTGTGCATCTCTACTTTCTGCTGCTCTGAGAGCTGGGAGGGAGGAACACCTGGGTCTAAAGTTCTAGACCAGCCTGGTCAACATAGCAAGACCCTGGAAAGAAAGAAGAAAGAAAAGGAAGAGATGGAGGGGGAAGGAAGGAAGGGCCAATAGGTCCGGGTGCACCGTACGCACGCACGCTCTCTCTCTCTCTCTAGTAAATATTTTTTTAAAAAGACTTCTTGTTTCTTTTTTAAGTTTTTGGAGATAGGGTCTGGATCTAGCCCCAGCTGACCTGCAATTCACTATGTAGTCTCAGGGTGGTCTCAAACTCATGGCAATCCTTTTATCTATGCTTCCCAAGTGCAGGGATTAAAGGTGTGTGTCAACATGCCCAGCTTAAAAAGGGCTTTTTTAAAAAAGATTTATTTATTATAGACAGACAGATGGGTGGATGGGGGCAGTGAGGATGGGCGTGCCAGGGCCTCTAGCTACTGCAAACGGAATCCAGACGCACAGACACCATGTGCCAGCAAGTGCATCTGGCTTATGTGAGACCTGGAGACTTGAACATGGGTCTTTAGGCTTTGCAGGCAAGCACCTTAACCACTAAGCCATTTCTCCAGCCCTTAAAAAAGAGTTTTAATAGACCATTGCACATTTAAGCAAAGTAAAGAACAGAATTTGAAGCCATGCAAGGTGGAACATGGCCATAGCCCAGCACTAGGAAAGGGAAGGCAAGAGCATGAGGGATTCAGGGTCAGCCTGAGCTACATGAGATTTTGTCATAAAAAAGGTGAGAAACTTAAATTTTAATCTAATATTTCACAACTTTACATCAATAAATACAATTTCATGTATTTTCAAATTTATTACAACTTACCCCTTTGACTCCCTTTTTCAACTTATCATCAATAAATAATGAGAGGTATTCAGGAGACCTGGAGTTGAGGTTGAGGAAATACTCAAAGTCCCCAGCAATAGTCTGTTTAAAAAGCCGGTCATTATTGAAGGATTCTTGGAGGAAGCGATCAAATCTACTCTTCAAATCCAATAAGCCCTTACAAATAAAAACATAAGAAACTTAGGCAACGTATTTTTTTTTCCTTAGGTAAAATATAATATAATTATTTTCCAGCCTCTAAGCTCCAAACGTCAGTGATGTCAGGATTCTATCTTTCATATATAAAAATCATATTGACAATGAAACAAAGAAGTGCCTCATACTTCTCACCCTCTTGTCTTGACCAAAGAGCTTACCCAGAGAGAAAACTAAGCTTCCTGAAAGCACCGAAAAGGAGAATAATAGAGTAAGTAGAAGCTATTCAGTGTTGCTTGAAAACAAAACATTTTGAGACAAAAAAAAAAAAAAAATTGAAAACAATCTGGTTTTTGCTAATACAATAAAGTATTTAAACTCTAAGGAACCATAAAATGCAGCTCTCATGTACCATTTAGACTAATTAAACAAAACCTAACAACTTGAAGTACCCAATATATTTCAGATACTTATGCATGTTAATTTCCTATGGAACATTTAAGTTGGACATAGGCAATACAAAGCCAAGTAAAAAGCAATCTTTTTAGCATGCACTATCATCTACAGTGATTACTAGACACTTATGTATTTTTTCTTTTTACCTGGATATAGTCCACAGGATTCTTCCCTTCTCCTTCCTCAGAAACAAGGGCTTTTCCTTGCTCCCTCAAATAGGAACTCATACATTCACACATTGTCTTCAAACCATTTGGCACACGACTAAATAATTTGTACATGCAAGCAAGGTCTGCAATCAGAAAGAAACCAATTGGCTACATTAAGAGTTAGGGAAACTCAATCTGCTCAGGGACACTTTGGTCTGCATTTTTACCACTCGCTGACAGCATTTCTGTATTAGGCATAGACATCATGACAAGCAACCTACAGAGCAGAAAAGCTCCTACCATACTTTTGTTCTTTCATTGTTATGTGTTCAGCAAATAGCTGTGACTCTAAATTACCTTTTAAAATTCTATCTTCAATTTTTCTGATCTACAACTGTGTAGCTGGGGAATGTCTTAATTTACTGGGCCCTGCTTTTAAGCAATGTCATGTCAGAAGTACAATTGCACTAATACAACTTGTCTTAAGTCATAAAGTGAAAGAAGCTTGCATACCAGGAATCAAGAATAAATTTGCATTGGTTAGAAGATGCAGATGGTTGTATGAAAAAGCTAAAATGGTCTTTTTTGCTGGTTTATTAAATTAATATGAAGAAAAAAATGTGATGGTTATTTTTCAATTACTTTGCACATACTCTGCTACCATGTATGATTAAATATAATTAAATTGCATCTGTTAATACAAAGCATATCATATTTATCAATGGTTGCTTCCCACTGTAAAAGCAGACACGAACAGTTGACTACACAGCCTAAAATATTTTGTTGCCTACTTGGTTCTTTACAATAGTGTGTCAATAGCTGGCTGAGACAAGTGTCCAAGAGCACCTTTCTTTAGAAGACAAGGCAAACAGACAAACCATAACATTTTTCTTTTTAGAGTAAAGGCCAACCTCCCCCTCTCCCCTTTTTTAAAAAGAAATTTCTCTGGCTGGAGAAATGGCTCAGCAGTTAAGGTGCTTGCCCATAAAGCCTAACAACCCAAGTTGGATTCTCTAATACCCATGTAAAGCCATATGCGTAAGGAGGTACAGATTTCTGGAATTTGCCTGCAGGAGCTGGAGACCCTGGTGCACCCATTCCCTTTCTCATTCTTTCCCTCCCTCCCTCTCTCTTTCTCCTGGGCGTGGTGGCACATGCCTTCTATCCCAGGATGGGGAAGGCTGAGGTAGGAGGATGGCTGTGTTCAAGGACAGCCTGGGTTAGATCGAGGCCCTATATCAAAAAACTAAAAAGAATAACTGTGATAATAATCTACTTTAATTATAAGACAATGACAAGTATTTAATTGTTCTTAACTTGTCACTTACCTTCCGTCTTCTCGTTTTTTCAGCATATGCACTAGGCCTGAATTCTCCATAATAACCTACTTTAATTATAAGAGAATGACAAGTATTTAATTGTTCTTAACTTGTCACTTACCTTCCGTCTTCCCGTTTTTCAGCATATGCACTAGGCCTGAGTTTTCCATCTCCACGATAGTCTTCATGTGTTTGGAGATGAGCTCCCTCTCAACCACCTTCACAATGGGCTCTTCGGTAGACTTGTCTAGGCAGTGCATCACTCGTTCGATTTCCTCATTAATTCTAGCTTCAACTTTCTTTATATAGACTGAAGCACTATTTTCTGCTAAAAATTTCTGACTTTCCATCTGCAAATTAGAAGAACATTTTTTTTTTACACATGGAAGGAAATTTAAGCAGGGGTTATATAGTGTTAACCATAAATCAGAGTAAAAGAAAAATGTAATTTCTCATTACATATTTAGCCTGACTTATAGTCATTAAAACATTTATTTCCATAAAACTAAGTTATGTTATCTGTAAGCAGTGTTTCTTAAACTTTGCTAATGTATTTCAAATAGAAGCAGCTGACCCCATGTCAGGAGTAATTCTTTGATTTTTTTTATTATAAAATATAATTCATGTTCATCCTAAGTTTTGTAAACATGCTGCTGGTTACTACAGTCCTCCCCGACATCCCGTTCCCCACTCAACAAAATATACACGCATAAAGCTTGAGAAACAGAACCTTCAATGATTAACCATACCGGATACCAGCCTTATAGAAGCTTCATTAAATGACAAATCAACTTTAATCTATTAAAAGATATGTGGCCGGGAGTGGTGATGCATACCTTTAATCCCAGCACTTGAGAGGCAGAGGTAGGAGGATCACCATGAGTTCGAGGTCATCCTGAGACTACATTGTGGATTTCAGGACAGCCTGGGCTAGAGTGAGACTCGAAAATCCAGAAAAAAAAAAAAAAAAAACAACCAGATATGTGCACATAAATTTTAAGTTAAAAAAAATCCCCTAACCTTTAAAAACAAAACATAATTTGAATCCTCAAAAATAGTTAAGTCCTTCCATATCTAATAAAAAATAAATTAAAAAAAACCAAACAGCTAAGTTCCTAAGGAAAGATTTTACCAGGCATGGTGGCATGCACCTATAGATCCAGCTCTCAGGAGACAGAAGTAGGAGGATCACCACGAGTTTGAGGCCAGCCTGGGGCTACAGAGTGAGTTCCATGTCAGCCTGGGCGAGAGTAAGACCCTACCTTGAAAGAAGCCACCCCCCTCAAAAAAAGAAATTTTAACATACTAAACAAAATCTTGGTGAGACAATCACATAATTCTAATAAACAGTATATGTAAGTATATACATATCCATAATGCACAAACACATGTCACTACAAAATATTTTAGGGACAAATAAAATAACATGAAAAGTTTAAGCACATCTAAATACAGCAAACATAGAAAATCAACACAGAACTTTGAAATGCATGGTCTGGGGGTCACACCACGGCCACACAGGTCATGAGCTATAAATTGATTTAGAAAAGAAGGAAGAAAGCAACAAGTCTGTTCTTTGTTTCTTTTGGACAAAATGAACTAAAATTCACCAAGTTCCATTTTTATAGACATCTAATGACTTTTATTAATGACCTATTACTAAGTTATTATAACTTACATTTATTCTCTACTATTAGAGCCCAAAAGTTGTTAGTATTCTACAAAGACATCTTAGGACAACGTTACATTTTTCTCTGTTAAATATATATACCGCAGTAGCTTTCAGGAAGGATACCTTTTTATCACCAACAGCCAGTATTTCCTTCCATTGTCAATGTTCAGGTGTTATCACCATGATGTCACTATAAATTAGTTCTAGCGCAGCTTCACTTTTGAGAATTTAGTTGCTTTGGGGCCAACGTGTAATTTCCTAATCAATCTTTAAGGCAAAGTACCCCACGGAATCATGCACATTGCCACTACTAATCTTACTAGTAGATGACATTACAAAAGCCCACAAAGAAGACTCACTGGAGAATTTATGGTCCTCTGCACAAGAGGAAATTCTTCAGCACGCTACCAAAACACTGCTCAGAGAAATATCCGAATGTAAGTGTGTAGGGTTAATTTTTCATAACTTATCTCCAACGGGCTCCAGGCAAAAGAGGTCAAAATGTTCAAACTAATACTCCACTCAATAATGTTAACATCATGAAAGAACATTTACACACACACACACACACACACACACACACACACACACACACACACCATCTACTCACTGATTACCTGAAAAAATTCTGCAGACATTTCCAAAAAAGGAGCCTCAAAATCTTCTTCATAGACTGATCTTCCTTCTAGACCTAGAATCATTAACATCTGGCACGCATTTCTTATTGCGCCCCTGCCAAAAGAAGTTAAATCACTTCATAATCAAGTTAAAGATGTGTGTAAAACTATGTAAAGCAATTGAAATATCCTCACAACATTTAGCATTTATCAATGTAACTAATCTCCCAGAAGCAACTCCTGTACAATGATTTAGAATAATTTTTATTGAAATGCATATCGACTTCACAGCTATTTATCAAGTTATTCTGCTGCTATAACTTAAACTTTTTAAAGAGAACACAGTTCTGATGTCTAAAATGTCAATTTACTTTGACAACAGAGTGGCTGCTTAAGGGAAGGAGCTGCGAGCCGGCTGCGCTGCACCGTCACTCGCACGAGGACAACACACACTTTACTTCTCCCAGGCAAAGCTGGAGGGACCAGCTGGAGCAATGTCTCTGCAATGGTGGCACGTCTGCTTGGGAAGTCAAATGCCCTTTGATTAGACCTCAGGGAAAGGAATTCCAGGCTGGTACTGACAACTAATTAACCCATGGCTGGGAGATCATAAGCCCTAGGCAAGAAATTACTATTGCTATCTGGCTAAAGAGATATATTATGCCCAACAAGCTGTCCTCTAAATTCTTATGTTTATGCCTATAAGTTAATGCTACTCTCTCTTTTGTTTAAAGAAGCTTCTCTTTTCAGCTGATGGTGACCACGGGGTGTTCAGCACTAAATAAGACATCTCTATCACACCCTCCAAGGCTTAGGGATCATTATAGAAGAGGTGGTAGAATGAATGTAAAAGCCAAAGGAATGCTTATAATACTGTCTACTGAACAAAAAGTAGCCTTTATATCACGACCTCACAGTGGCTGACTCTACCTACACCATACCTGCAATAAAGCATAGGGAGTGATGACATCAGAATAGAAGAGACTAGTTGGAAAGCATGGATTCAGCGGAGGGGGGATTAGGGAAGGGGAAAAAGCTGGATGGTGGGAAGTAATTATGATCATCATATACTGTTGAGATGTATGAGTTGTGAACAAAAGTTAAAAAAAACAGAGGAGGAAGGGGGAGAAGCTCTTAAACTAAGAAATTAAAATGTTACTACATAGCAAAAAGAAAACTAAAACATAGGAACAATGACATGGGTAAGCTGGTATGCTTAAATTCTAAACTGCGTAAACTGCAATAAGTTTTGAAGATTTTAACAAGTGGTGAACCTTCAAGCTTTTATTACTTCAACAATACTAGAGCAAAGAATCAATTCTTAAGATCTAAACACTAAAAAGCCAACCCACGATAACAATAAATGAAACATTACCTGTCTACAACTTCTCCCTTCCGCTCTCTTGCAATCATATCCAATAGAGTTTGCCGAAGATGATCCCTAATGCACCCGTAACGTACAACTTGATCTCGAAAAATGATTAACCCCAAATTGTAGACATTTTCTACATTGTTTTGTTGTACATATACACGGTCCTGCAATCAAAACAAGGTAACATAAATGTGAATACAATTTATGAAAACATAAAAATGATTATTGTGACTTGCAATGAAAAACAAAGGTAGTAAAAGTTCAAAAGCAGCCATTCCTCAGGTCAAGTTATCTTCAGCAATGCGGAACTTCCCAGTACCTCCCAAATCACATAAAGTTAAGCCTTACCATTTACAATAGTGAAACAGGGAATGGCTATTGCCTACTTACCACTGAAGAATAACCACAGGGACGAAGAGCAGGCATCATACTTGGAGGGGAAATGAAGAGAGCACAGAGGAGGAAAGGAAGAGCATGGCAGGCGGACCTGCCCATCTCTAAGTTATCCCCCACCCAGCATGGCTCTCTTTAAACTCTGTCCTCGGATATTCTGACGCCAACGTGAGAGTGGAAAGAAACAGCAGCACACGTGACCAAGGTGACCGGCACTGCTGGGAAGTACAGGGCTCTAAGACACCTAAGAAGAGCACCAGGCACTACAAAATACAATGCCCCACAGGACTGTCACTTCAAACGGACTGCTTCTGAATTCTTAGTGACATGATTGTATGCATCTCACCTGATGAAACATATAATCCAGAATTTCTGACTATGCATATCCTTTTCCTATTTTTAAAAATTATTTATTTGAGAGACAGAAGCAGATGAGAGAGACAGACAGACAGAGAGAATGGGCATGACAAGGCCTTCAGCCACTGCAAAGAACTCCAGACACATGCGCCATCTTGTGCATCTGGCTTACACGGGTACTAGGAAATCAAATCCAAGTCTTTAGGCTTTGTAGGCAAGCGCCTTAACCACTAAGCCATTTTTCCTGCTATATACGTCCTGTTTTGTTCATTATTTGAAATCCATTATCAATACCAAAATATGTTGCGATAACAATACTGTTATGTCTTCCAATATAAAGAACAAGGAGCTGGGCAGCAGTGACGGCTCAAGCCCGAGTGAGCTTGATCCTCCCTGGACACTACAGAAAAAGCTGGAAGCAACGGTGAGCTTTGGCAATCCCAGCACACGGCTGAAGAGACAGGAAGCCCCTGCAAGCGCAGCAAAAGTGACAACAGAGTGTGGTCCTGACAGAGACACCTGTCTCTGACAAGGGGCAAAGTCAAGACCGGTCTGGAAGATGTTCTCCCATTTCCATACATGCACCACTTCACACACATGTGCACACTGATACACTCACAGTATGTGCATACTCAAACAAAAAAATATTCCTTTCTGTTTACTAACTTTTTAAAAATATTTTATTTTTTGGGGGGGAAGAACGGGTGTGGGCAGGGGTAGGGGTGGAGGAAGAAGGGAGAGAACAGGCATGCCGGGGCCTCTAGCTACTGCAAATGGACTCCACACACTTGCACCACCTTGTGTAGCTAGCTAATGTGGGTTCTGGGTCTGCAGGCTTCACAGCCTTAACAACTAAGCCATCTCTCCAGCCCAGTTTGCTAACCTTTTAATGTTAGGAGATGATTATGTATTTATTTGCATGCCAAAGTACTTTGGAAAGAGCCAATAGCTAACAAAAGAGGCATGCATCATCACAACACAGTTAAGAACCATCACAAACAGTAATCTAAACTTTTCAGTGCTATATTATGTAAACTTAAAATACATGAACAGAGCTCAATAATACTAATAATGAAGCAAGAATAGTTTTGATGACCATTCCAAACAGCTGAAATTCTACCTCATTTAAACAAGGCATCCCTTAACCTATTGGTCATCTTACAATATGGAGGCAGAGCTAGTGGACAAAATGAAAGCCATTCTTTTATTATAGCACCTTCAGAATTTTCATTCCTACATTCTGTATAAGCCTATTAAAAGCTCCTATTTTTCAAGTTGATATATAACTTTATTAATATATGTACCACCATGACTATTTAGAGAATTTCTTCTGCCTAATATGATTCAAACCAGCATGTGGCAGGTTAACTGAAGACAAGTGGTAAAACAAACTATTAAACATTTACATAAAAACATATAAATCTCATTTTGATAGCAAGACAAGTCTCCCCTGCCCCAGTGCTGGGGACTGAATGCTGGCCCTTATACTTGCTAAGCAGATGCTCTATCACAGGCCACATATCACCATACCACCAGATATTAAGACTTACTTGGAATATGAGTCCTGTGGTTGGAGTTCAACACTTTCTTACACTAATACATTTTACATGCATGTGTGTGTGTGTATATATGTGTATGTGTGTGCGTGTGTGTGTGTGTGTGTGTGTGTATGTTTAAGGTGGAGGGAGAACTAGACAAACATATTAAATAATCTGAATATACAGTCATTCCAGATATTTTAACTTTCTGTATCATTATTTTAAACTACTCAAACCTAATCCAAACCACCTGCTTTTACCAAGGCTTCAAATCACTCAATCTACAAAATTTTGTGACAGTAACAAAAACTGATAAAGAAGACAGAAAACAAGTAAGAAAGCTAGTAAGGGAAAATAAAAATGCTTATAACATATAACAGAAGAACTTTTATCAGTCAAGATGTTTTACAGCTAAAACAGAAAGTACTGTTAACTGCAACAAGTCCTTTAAATTTTGCCTACATTACAAAGTTATGGAACACTAAGCAAATCTAGAAATAAAAATACATGTAGTAAGTTTAATATATGCTTAAGATACCTTTCTGAAGAAACCAAATGTTCTAATTTTAGGCTAAGAAAATTATAAAATAACAAACCAGATTTTATTGCTTTCTTTTTTTTTTAAAAAAAAATATTTATTTATTTGAGAGCGACAGACACAGAGAGAAAGACAGATAGAGGGGGAGAGAGAGAATGGGCGCACCAGGGCTTCCAGCCTCTGCAAACGAACTCCAGACGCGTGCACCCCCTTGTGCATCTGGCGAACGTGGGTCCTGGGGAACCGAGCCTCGAACCGGGGTCCTTAGGCTTCACAGGCAAGCGCTTAACCGCCAAGCTATCTCTCCAGCCCTATTGCTTTCTTTCTTTATTGAAGTTCTACTATAAGAATTATAGAACAAGAAGTATTTATAATGTAATTTTCGGAGTGGACCAGTTACTGATTTTTCTAAGACCTTTTGTTGTTTTGTTTGTTTTTCAAAGTAGGGTCTTTAGCTCAGGCTGTCCTGCTCACTGTGTACTCTCAGGGATGTTTCAAACTCACGGTGATCCTCCTGTCTCCCACGTGTTGAGATTAAAGGCGTGCACCACCACGCCCGGCACTAAAACCTTTTTTGATATTGTATAACTGGTGAAAGTCTTGTGCCATGAAATTCATTCATGTTGAGTATACAGTTCAATAATTGATACAAAGTACAATTTCCTTTGAATTCCATCAGGTCATAGATATTTTAGTTTGATTTTTTTTGTGTTTTATCTGTTCTAATGAGCATGGGTATGAATGCCCATTGGGCACAAGTAATCCATAGCCTCAGGGAATTTTTAAGGTTGAGCTACCTACTATAAAGTCTCCAGCAGCCTGCTGTAGATGTTACTGGGGGTAGATTTTGTAGTCTAGCCCTAAGGAGTGTGCAGAGTCAGTTTGGAGCTCTGGCTGGTTTGTTTTACTGTTTGGTGGTGTCTCTGCTATGAATCTATGGAAGGGAGCCAATGTCTTCCATCACTGATGGTGCTTCCCTTGGACTCTATAAACCTGGTATGAGCTGCTTCTGGACAGGCAATGAAAAAGCAACAGCAGTAAACGTGGTACCAAGACGAGGGTTGTTGCTTTAACGAAACTTACGTGAGTTTTGGTTTTTAGGACTGGAGAAACCTTACAGTGTTGTAAGCAGAGCTTGGTGGACTATTCCGGTGAGGGTTTGAAAATGCTAAACACAGAATTGTAGATTGTGAAGGCTTGGCTTATGGATTTCAAGAGAGAGTGAGCTTTGTTGTACATGAGCTTCTCATGTAAAGGCTAGCTGCATTCTTCTGCTCATGCCCAGAGACTAATCGAGGTTAAATTTAAGGTAATGGATTGGTGTGTTCACAAGAAGGCGTAGAACAAAAATCCACATGGTTTTAGGTTACTAACACTGCAACTGTTAAGTAGATTATCACCATTAAGGGTTGCAGGATGGTGAGCCACCGTGAGGAGGTGGCTTGAAGGAAGATGGATGAAAGCGTATGCTGCTCTTCAAGGTCAAGGGTTATCCCCCTGGATTTAAAAACTAGGCTATGCTGCTTACCTGGTATTTTTTTTAAATTTATTTATCTATTTTATTGCATGAAAGAGAATGGGAACACCACCTCCAGACACATGTGCCACCTAATGCATCCGGCTTACCAAACCATCTCTCCAGCCCATGGTATTGGTTTTGAAAGCATAAAATGCAGGGAAGCTCGTCAGGAAGGGCAACACTGTCCCGTTTTTCTAAAATGGCCCCTGGGCAAATGAAGCAGGGTTGAAGTCCCTGTGTACAGGTCAAGTAAGGACACGGGATGAAGGAAAGCCTGCTCCAGTCACTGCCGAGATGCAACAATGGGGAACAGGGTTAAAATCTATCTCTCGGAGACCAAGCAAAACCACTGTATGGAACTATGAAGATGAACTGTGGTTTGCAATGTAGACCCAAACACGTCTTGGATGCACCAGAACTGTGGAATGGCTACCATGGAGGCTGCTATCTCAGAATGGACTTTCCCTGGCTGTTCAGTCTACCTGGAGGGACAGAACTGGAATCCAGACTTTCATTACCAGCTATGGATACTGGGCTTGTACCGAAGATGTTTATCTGCTGGTAATGAGGACAGCCAGGTCTATAGGAGCTGTAATAGAGAGAGGGAATTTTTCCTGTGACGAGAAACAGTTTTTTCCCCGAGGTAGGGTCCCACTCTAGTCCAGTCTCTCTTGTTATGCCTTTGTGCAATGAAATGTTTACTCTGTGCCATTATGTGCTGGAAGTGTGCAACTTTTATTTATACAGGGCTCAGTCTCAAATCTTAGATGAAACTTGGGACTCTGGAACAATGTTAAAGCTGGTGAAGACAATGGGGACCTTTGAGGTTGTTCTGGGTACAGGTGTGCACTGTGAGACGGTCATGAGTCTACGTGTCTGTGGGGACGGGGACGGGGACGGGGGGGGGGGGGGGGATGTGGTGGTTTGACTATACCTCAGGTTTTATCAACTGCTTCCAGCTTAAAACTGCAGCCTGCTGGACATGCCACTGGGGGTGGATGTGGTAGTCCAGCTCTAAGGTGTGCTGAGCCAGTTTAGAGCTCTGTCTTTCATACTTGCTTGCTGTTTGGTGGTGTCTCTCTACTACGAATCTATGGGAATGAGCCAGCTGCTTTCGCCGACAGTGCTTTCCCTGGATTTGGTGTGCCTGAAGTAAGCCCTTCCCTCCCTCAAGCTGCTTGTAGGTCCCAGCAATAAAAAAGTAACTATACCACCATCATCTGCAGAGAACCCAACACAAATGTCAAGTTTGCTACTTTTATTTCCTTTTGCAAATCCAAAATTCAGACACTTAACTACTTTATTTTATTTTTATTTTCATTTTTTTGGTTTTTGAGGTAGGGTCTCACTCTAGCCCAGGTTGACTTGGAATTTACCATGTAGTCTCAGCTTGGCCTCGAACTCATGACAATCCTCCTACCAATGTCTCCGAGTACTGGGTGTGTGTCATGATGCCTGGCTTCCTTTAAAGTTTTTTTTTGTTTTTGTTTTGCAAGGCAGGGTCTCACTCTGGCCCAGGTTGAACTGGAATTCGCTATGGAGTCTCAGGGTGGCCTCAAACCCACGGCGATTCTCCTACCTCTGCTTCCTGAGTGCTGGGATTAAAGGCATGCGCCACCATGCTCAACTCACCTTTAAAGTTTTTACTCACTTTTAATATAAAATATTCTGACAATCATGTCTGAAAGCCTAATAAATGGATGTGAGTTTCATCTCAAGGAAAATCACATTTCAAATTTTTATTAGTAGTTCTCTCTCAGGTACTGATAGTCCCTGCCCAAGTACATCATTCACAGTCAGCCTGACAGCCAACTTACAGACAGATCATCTGTAATGCAACAACTCAGTCTTTTTTTCTTTTTTTTTTTTTCAACATGAGAGTGAAGGCAGTGTGACACATGCCACCCGTCAATGAGCTGGAGGGAAGAGAATGCACATGGTATGGAGACCCAGATGATTCTTATACCACTGTTTGGGGCTGTCATTTGGGAGAGAAAATGAAATACAAATCAGGAATCTTTTTCCCAGCTGCAGGAAGCACTTGCTTGCAGGTAGGCTTCATGTTTCTTAGCTTTTGAACATGGGCAATCCTGCATTACAGAATTTCTTGTTTAGTTCTAGAACTTTTTATTACCTAGTTAAATTTACTCCTAGCTTTTAAAATTGTACTTCACTCTTAAAGAAACACGTACTGCAGAGGTGTGTAAAGCGTGGCACATGATGGTTTGAGACTAAATGCTCACATATGGACTCGAACAACTGTTGAAAAGCACTTTTATTTTCATGCAAGAGAAGCTATCACACAGACAATAGTCTATTTTCAATCATCAATGTTTGACATCTTAATGAATTAAGAGTACAGCAAAAAGAAAAAAAAAAGGCTTTATTTATTGATTGTTTTTTCAAGGTAGGGTTTCACTCTAGTCCATGCTGACCTGGAATTTACTCTGTATTCTCAGGGTGGCCTTGAATTCATGGTGATCCTCTTACCTCTGCCGCCTGAGTGCTGGGATTAAAGGCATGTACCACCATGCCTGACTGGCTTTATTTTTTTTTTTTTTAATGCTAGGAACAAATTTTATATCTAAACTTAATTAGAAAGAACTGGAGAATTTTATACCCTCCTGCCTCAGCATTTGAAGCCATGCATGTGGGAACACAAAGCTTCTTTATGTAATAAGAAGACAGGAAATGAAACTCACAGTCAGCAGACTATTCTTCTGTCACATTTATTACATCACTCCTCCTGGGATTCCAGGATCTTGTACTGTAGCTCAGGCTATCACTGGAATCATTTCATAGCTCAGGTTGGCCTCAGATACTGCATTCCTTTTGCATCAACCTGAGTGCAGGTATTATAGGAGACCATAGACACCCTTGATCTCATCCCATTAATCAATTAAAAACTTTCATTAAACAATTACACAATCGTCTTCCACCCTCATCTTTTGTCTCTCCTCCCCCTGTAATGAGTCCCCTACCCTTCTTTCCAACTGTTACTTCTATTCTGATGGCCTTTTCTTTCTTTCTTTCCTTTTTAGCCTTCTTCCATCAATTTTGATAACATGTTGATGAGCCCAATATTATGCAGGTCTTGTGCAGGTAAAGCCAGCTGCTGTGAGGTCAGAAATGTAATCATCACTTTGTATCTGGAAGACAGCATCCACAGCACCATTCCAAGTTATAGTTTGTAAGACCAACGTACCTGCCAAGAATAACTACAAAGATTGGACAAGGGAACAAAAAAAGCACTACTTTTAAAAAACAGTAATGATGACAGCCAGGTCTACAGGAGCTGTAACATAAAGAATTTTTTCTTTGATAAGAAACAGTTATTTTTTTTTCCCGGGGTAAAAAAGGCTTTATTTATTGAGTGGTTTTTCAAGGTAGGGTTTCACTCTAGCCCAGGCTGACCCGGAATTCACTGTGGAGTCTCAGGGTTGCCTTGAACTCATGGCAATCCTCCTACCTCTGCCTCCCGAGTGCTGGGATTAAAGGCATGCACCACCATGCCCAGCAAAAAGTTAATTTTAACCAAGTTACTTTTCTGTCAAATTCCTCAGAGGGTCTACTTAAGGCTTCTGTATCTTTTCTAAAAATTAAAATTTATTTCTTTGAGTGGGGGGGGAGGGGGCAAAGAGAAAAAGAGAGACAGAGAGAGGGAGAATGGGTGCACCAGGGCCTCCAGCCACTGCAAACCAACTCCAGACACATGTGCCTCCTTGTGCATCTTGGCTTATGTGGTCCTGGGAAATCAAACCGAGGTAATTTGGCTTTGCAAGCAAACGTCTTAACCACTGAGCCATCTCTCCAGCCCAAGGCTTCTGTATCTTCACAAGACAAGAGGACATCAGCAAGGGAGGTGTGTCTGCCTTTACATGGCTGCAGGTATTATGATCTTCATTATCTCAGCAATGGTGGCTCAAAAGCACCAGGACACCTAAACTGTTACCTGTAAACCCACACTCATTAGGCTGAGGCAAGGAAATTGCAAGTTCTGGGATAGTTTGTGGTGCATAGTGAGAACTTATCTAAAAAATAAAGTAAGCCAAGTATAGTGGGGCATGCCTTTAATCCCAGCACTCAAGAGGCAGAGATAGAAAGGAACGAAGTGAGTTTGAGGCCACCATGAGACTACACAGTGAATTCCAGGCCTTTGGCTAGAGCAAGACCCTTCTGCAAAAATACACACACACACACCCTCCACAAAATGGGGGGTGGAGTTGTTGAGCAAGAGTTTAGGTTGTAAATTCTAAAATTAGCCTCTCAGTCATGTTCAACTCTGAAATTTTCAAGTCTTTTGGTTCAACTATGAAGTACAGGGAAATCTATGAATTGTTTGCTTTCTGAAGACCAGAAGTGGATCTCACTAACAGTGTGACGGCATGTTGATGGTGTGTGAAAATCATTCCTCTACACCTTTGTGGCTGTCCTCACTGTGGAATGGTAACTTTATTTCAAAAAAGCTGAAAGTGTCATGACTGTGAAAGTTGGTTAATCTAGCTATCAAGCTGGTTTAATCAACTCTGAAGTATTTCTCACATAGGAGTACTGATAATCGTTTCCATCTATTTCTTGTAAAAGGAAAACAAAAGAGAAAAACACCTTTACAAATATTAAGTATTTGTCTTACTAAGAAATAAAAGACCAACTCTAAAGAGTTAAACTCATACTTAAAAAGGAACCAAGCTCCTCCCCTCAACCCAAACACCCAAGCATGCTACAGCAAGCCTTAAGAACCTGCCTGAGCCTGCCTTAATAAACTTAATCACCAGGCAGTTTTTTCTATCAACAAGTAATAAAGTGTTTTCAAACAGGGTTCACTTTCAAGCCACGAAGCAAATATAGGTTAAGGAAAGCTTGACACAATGAAGACAGAAATAGAAACAACAACAAAAAGCCAGAAAAACTGCCAAAAAGCTATTACTGCAGAATTAAGGGGGAAAGGGCCAATTAGATTATCGTTTACAGAACTGTTGCAATATGGTTCGCATTACTGGTACATATCACCCAACCAAAAGAAGCTTGAGGGAAAAAAAAGAGCTTTATTTTGAATTACAGGCTTGAGGGGGAAGCTCCATGATGGCAGGGAAAACGACAACATGAGCAGAGGGTGGACATCACCCCCTGGTCAACAGAAGATGGACCATAGCAACAGGAGAGTGTGCCGAACACTGACAAGAGGAAGCTGGCTATAACACCCATAAGCCCGCCCCCAACAATACACCCTCTCCAGGAGGCATTAATTCCCAAATCTCCATCAGCTGGGAACCTAGCGTTCAGAACACCTCAGTTTATGGGGGACACCTGAATCAAACCACCAGACACAACAGTGCATTCAAACCACAGCTACTATGCTGCACCCAACCTGTCCCATAAACAAAATGCAACACAACACACCCAGCATCACCACAGAAGTCAGCGTCTGAGAACTGAGGCAGGGGAACACCTGGAAGCCAGTGTCCCAAGACTCTTACTTTATTCAGAAAGCAGGTTTTGAAAAGTGCAACAAAGAACCACTGCTGCTCTTTAAGAAGAGTGGCTATACACATCAAGACCTCTCTCTGACAACTAGTCTTATCCGCTTTTACTGAAACTGTTCCCATTGTGGTTGCAGAATCTATTCTATCTTACAGTTGGAGGAGAATACTGGGGAAAACAAGGATGCATCATGCATCAACACATCAAGGAGAGAGAGCCGACTGTCTAGCAGGAGACGGAACACATCCAGCTCATCTGCCCAAGCACAGAGGTCATTACAGAGGAAGTGGTGACATGGATACTGTGCTCATGGCTAGTCTGAAAACCAGTTCCAGGGAAATGGCAACAGACCTCTAGAGAAAGCTGCGGCATATCCCTATTCTGCCTGCCAAGGCTCAGGGGCGCCGCAGAGGCAGGTCAGAAAGACTGCAAGAGCCAGGGTGGCTAAGAACAGCCCAAGGAACCATAGTTGCCCATCTCTGCAGAGACTGATTGATTGAGACCTCTTGGTCTCCAAAATGAATAGCAATAACTCCATCAAATACCCTCAGCAGAATTGGGGTTGGGGAGAGGGGGCTTAAGGGTGCAACTGTTTTACAAAAAGTAATAAATAATAAAAATAAACAAAGTAAATAGCATTACATTACACCTGAAACATAAAGTTCAAATTTCAACATCTATTAAAAAGGGGAGGGGTCTGAAGAGATGGTTTAGCAGTTAAGGAGCCTGGCTACAAAGCCAAAGGACCCAGATTTGATTCCCAAGAACCCATGTAAGCCACAGGCACATGGTGGTACCTGAATCTGAAGTTTGCAGGGGTTGGAGGCCCTGGAGCGCCCATTCTCTCTCATAATAAAAAATAAAATATTAAAAAGGTCAAAAATATAAGATACTAAAGGTACCTTCTAAAGTCAAGTGGGATAAGATAATGTAACAAATAAGATAATGTAACAAACTTATCAAAAAACCAGGGCCTTACTTGGGCTGCAAGGCCATTGAGAAATCCTGCTGGAACTGAGCTAGTAACCTCCTCCATGTAGACCAGCTGACAGAAAGCTGGGAGAAGCCATTCTGCATGCAGTTCAATGGGAGAAAGAGATACCACCAGTGGAGATACTCAACAGTGGACACTGCAAGCCTTTTATTTGGCCAGCCAGCCCAAATGAGCCACCGGGTGCAATAGTGGCACGTCTGTCACGGTGGAAACCAACTGCCCTCCAATTGGACTGGAGGCCCGCTCCATGGGTGGGGGGGGAAATACATCCCTGATGCTGAAAACTTAAAACAGGGCTAATCATGAGCCCTAGCAGTGTAACATCTGCTGATGTCTGGAAAAATGTATATACTATGCTTATCAAACTGCCCAGTAAGCACTTCTCTTAATATTTATACCCTTATATTAATGCTACTCTCACTTTGGGTAGAGAATCTTCTCTTTTCAGATGGCAGTGACTTTGGGATGACTCAGAAGGTATCATAGTGCAGGAAAGAAGTGACTGGAGTACTGAGTAACATCTTGATCACACCTTCTAAGGCTCAGGGTCTAATGCAGAACAGGTGGTGGAAAGAATGTAAGAGACAAAGGAAGGGTAGGACTCCGTACAAGGTGCTCCCTCAGACATAAAACAGCCTGGCTATCCATGACCTCACAGTGCCTGACACCACCTACACAAGAACATCATAAGAGGAGGAAAAAACCATGACATCAAAATAAAAGAGAGACTGATTGAGATGGGGAGGGGACATGGACATGATGGAGATGGAATTTCAAAGGGGAAAGTGTGGGGGGAGGGTATTACCATGGGATACTTTCTATAATCATGGAAAATGTTAACGAAAAAGTAAATAAATAAATAAAAATTACCCTAGCCTTAAAAAAAAATAAAGCCAGGGCCAAAAAATCTAGAAAAAAAGCCAGGCGTGGTGCACGTCTTTAACCCTAGCACTCTGGAGGCACAGGAAGGAGGACTGCCTTGAGTTCAAGGTCACCCTGAGACTATAGAGCAAATTCCAGGTCAGCCTGTGCTAGAGCAAGACCCTACCTTGAAAAACCAAAACCTGAAAAAAAGCAATGATGTACAGATAAATAGCAAAAGAATGGGGAGAATGAGAAACTTAAGTCTTTCATAATTACACTATGTGTTAGTGAACTAAAAACTCCTATTTGAGGACAGAGCGTCAGACAGTTAAACAGGGTGCTGCCATATGGTACCGAAGACACACCTTCAAGAGGGATGCAAGAAATCTGCCATGTAACACCGTCACCAGGAAGGCTGACCATAGAACTGTCAGACAAAATGGGCCTTCAGGCAAGAAATAGGACTGAGGACAGATAATCCACAAAAATGAAAGCCAACTCATCAGGAAGAAAAAACACCCATAAATTTATACTCATTTTTCTAACAAAAACTCAAAGTACATAAATTAAAAGAAAAAAAGACAAACCTATGAACCAATCTAAGGATTTTAAGATTTGTCAATAGCCAAAAAGACTTAAAAAAAAAACTAAGAAAATGTGAACCACCTAACATATCTGACTGAATTGATGTTTATACATATCATCCAACAAGTCTAAGCTTAAAACACTAGAAGTACATGAAATTAAGTACTTTTCTTCTTTATTCAAGACACCATTAAGAAAGTTAAGCCAAAAAAGTAATAAAATTAATTTATCTAACAAAGCAATTTAAATTTATCTGACAAAAGTTTATCCAAAATAAAAACCTCAACACACTAAGAAACAACAAAAAAGATAAAGTGTTTAAAAAAAATGAAAAATCTTGTGTACCTGTACATTATATTTAAAAAATTCAAAAAAAATTAAAGACTTCAAATTGACCTGGGGCTAGTTGAGTATCAATCAAAAATATTTCCCGGGGCTGGAGAGACGGCCCCCTGGTTAAGGCGCTCGCCTACAGTGCCTAAGTACCCTGGTTGGATTCCCCAGTACCCACATAAAGCCAAACACACGTCTGTTCACTGCAGTAACTACAGACCCAGGTGTGTCCTTCTGTTTCTGCCTCTCTCAAATAAGTACGTAAGTAAAATATTTCTAAAGATTTTACAAGACTTCAATTTGGTGGAGGACTAGTGAATTGTCAAGTGGACAGTGTAACTGCCAGGATATCCAAGGTTTTGGGTGAGCTTCTAAGCATGCCCATAATGATGGTTTTAAGCAACTTCTGGTAACAACTTATTTTCAAAGTCAATTCTTTAGTGGGGATTTTACTGTATACTACAATACATAAAAGTGAGAAAACAGTTTTACTTTGTTCCAATGTGTTTTGGTAACTTACAACTAGATCATAGATTAAGTCACTATAATCAACTAGGTATGGGGAAGAAATTGCAAAATTTGACAAATATAAAAAAAGAGACTTATCTACAGAGGTTCAATAACTTAAACAAATTAATGCCAAATCAGAAACTAAAGCCAAGACTCCCTTAGGAGTCAGTCAAGTATTTTTCTCACCACTTCAAGCTTCCTGTATATGCCGCATCATTCCACTTTATGTACTTCTCATCCCGCTTACTACAAAGAGCACACGCTCTATCTGCTGACTACACACTACACCACAGGGCCCAGTTCGTGTCAGGCCCCGCATGCAGTGAACACTAGCCTTCTAATGGATGCTATAGCCTGCTAAAGCATCACCACAGACAGAAAATCATGTTCACTGTGATTATTATAGCTCTATGATTAGCTCAAAGATGAAATTATTAAATAACTATGAATAATAAAAAGGAAAAAAGTACTTCTGCCTGGTAGCAACAAAACAGTCATGACAGGCAAGAGCTGACATGGGAGGATGACACATCTGTAATCCATACAAAGTGTGCAATAATGCTCTCCTTTTACAGAAAGGCCGAGTATTTACCTTTTAACTGAGCTATGCTGCCCGTCAGACACACATGCCAAGGAGCACACATGGGGAGTACTTGCCTTAAGCAGACTCTGCTTGCTATTTAAATAGACTTGGTAAACTTGCTGAACAGAAGCAAAGTTCACAGGACCAAGTCAGCAGATGGATCCTGTGTTCTTCTAAAATGTCATTTTGGAAGCAGATAATGTGCCAAGGAAGACTCTTCATCAACCTAGCTTTGTTTTCCCAGAATACGCATGATTTTCACATTTTCTAGCTGTTCAATCTAGATTATGTAGCAATGTTTGTAGAGTTATAAAGGACCAAAGCCCCGAAGACAAACTTGTAGACCCACATATGGCAACATCTCCAAGTTCTCATCCATCTTCTTGCCCTTCAAAGGAAGGCTGTTTTCTTCAATTCTATGTGCTGCCCTTGGCAATGACAACCTTCCTGTTAATAAACAATCTCACATATTTCTTACAGATACCTTAATTTTTACCTCCCACTGTGTTAAGGTTCCCTTTAGCCACATACTGCAAGAGAAACTGTGGGCCTCATCATTAGAGGATACACAGTAATTCCAACACTGAAGACCTTCTTTTTCTTCCCATTTCTACTTGGTTGTACTAAAATGAACCTTCTCTTCATACTCCCTTGATCTCTGGGCCTACTAGTAAATCCTGATTTCTCTTGGGATTTTATGAGGCATTTGCCTCCTTAGATGCATGAACCTACAACCAAACATGAACCATGTTACCAAATTCTCCCTTACTGCAATATGCAATATGCAGGTTCTCCTTAGTTTGAACATTCTTTCTGAGGTAACTTAAGTACACCAAGGAAAGCGCATGCTCTACTGAATGGGTCCCCTATTAAAATTTGCAGCAAGGTACCTAAACTATATCCTCAACACCCACAATGCCTACAGGTATTCCATTTATTTATACCTAGTTATCCTGTAAAAGGGAATTCCAACTGCTTTCTTTTCATTAATTTCCTATTGCTGAGAAAAAAATAACCCAAATCAGAAAATCAATCCAAGTCAACAGAAAAAAGCCACAACACTGCAAAGGACTGCTTCTCTCTGGAGGGGGCAAGGCAAATCCCTCCTTCTCTGCCCTTCCAGTTCCGATGATCACCTCTACCAACCTCACAGGACATCATTCTCATCTTCACTTCTGTCCTATCATCTCTCCAGCTTACGTCTGCATCTCTCTGGTGAGGACAACTGTGATTATATCAGGCCTGTAACAACATTCAGGATCATCTCAACTAAAGTTCTCTAACACCCACAAAGTTTCTTGCGTTATGTAAGATAACATCCCAGGTTCCAAGATCAGTCGTGGACGTATTGGAAATGAACTTACCAAGAAAGTGTTCAGTGGGCAAATTTTGACCAGTGTCCCTTCCATGTAATCACTGATCTTATGCCGCTCTCTAGTTGGCATATCTCACGGCACCTGGCAGAGAAGCATGGTACCCAACACTAAGCTCCACCACTTCAGACACACACGTTCTTGTTAGGAGGAAATGCATCAACTGCCCAGGTAGGGGGATGTAGGTAGAGAGTGTAGTTTCTCTCCTCCTCTGAGTTGAGCTCTAAAATCCCAGCAGTAAGAGGCAGGTGTCTCAAAGAACTCTGACAGGCTCCATATGAATATAATCACAAGGCCTGAAGGACATGCCCAGGAAATGTGACCTGAGATGTCAAGGATAAGGTAGAAAACTTTCAAAGGAAATAGTGTAATGTCAAAAGAAAACCTTATCAATTTCTGGAAAATTAAAGGCATTTACTTATCCAGGTTGGCTAGTAGAAATGGGTATTTGTTACAGAAGTGCATATATTTGTCAAAACTCACTTTGTATGCTCTTTAGTTAATCACAATGAATATAAATTTTAATTAATTTAAAAATACACTAGTAGGTGCATTACTTTAATTAAGGCCAGATCAGTATATATTAAGAAGGTATAACAGAATGGAGGACATAAAAGATGAAAACGTTTAACTTTGTACAATATGAGGATAATAATTCTTTCTGAATCTAACACTTTAGTAAGCATTCTGAAAAAGCAGAATATCAGAATATTATTATTAATTCATTCATGGTACATGTGCATGCCTAGTCTATGCATGGAGCTCTGTGAGATGTTAGAAACCCAATGGTTTATCCGGACACCATCCTTGTCCACAGCTCTGTCAGGCAGGTCAACTACACAGTACAGACATGACAGCTGCCCTATTTATCTTAAGCTTTGCAGGTGGTTTCAGCTACCCTTAGTCAACTGTAGTCCCTGAGGAGTAAATGGAAATTTTCATGAACAATGAGTTTAAATCATACCTTTCTGAGTAAAGATATGAAATTTCAGGCTGTCTGCTATGATTCGCCTGATGTGAACCAACTTTAAAAACAAAAATTTAATTTTTAGAATTTACTTATGGAGGGGGGCGAGAATGGGTAAGACAGGGCCTCCAGCCACTGCAAACGAACTCCAGATGCATGTGCTCCCTTGTGCATCTGGCTTATGTGGCTCCTAGGTAACTGAACCAAGGTCCTTTGGTTTTTCAGGCAAATGCCTTAACTGCTAAGCCATCTCTCCAGCCCTGAACCAACTTTTTGTACAACATTTCCACACAGCATTAACCAGAACCTCCAACCTTCCTTTGTAGCCATCTTGGTTTTTGAAATCTACATATCACACTATTGTAAACCTTTTGTTCAAGTAATTATTTTATTTAATAATGACCCAAATGGCAACAAGTCAGGGGGTGCATAGGACTACTACAATGACTTTCATAAATGCTGCAAAGGAACAGCTCTGAGCACCACAGCAACTTCATCCACTGGGGAGTGACAAGAGTGACATCTCCTGGAGGCAGGGTCTCATGTACCCACTCATGCTGGCTAGCTCCAACCTAGTATATGGCCGAAGATAATCGTGCACTTTTGATTCCCTTGCCTTTGCTGTCTAAGTGCCAAGATTACAGGTAGTCACGACCACTTCCAAGACTGGTTATGAAAAGAAATTTCAAAATATAAGTAAGTTGCAAGGAGAGATTTTGAGAAACCTTAGAAAAGAGAGGATGTGTGGGCTGGAGAGATGGCTTAGTGGTTAAGCGCTTGCCTGTGAAGCCTAAGGACCCCGGTTCGAGGCTCGGTTCCCCAGGTCCCACGTTAGCCAGATGCACAAGGGGGCGCACGCGTCTGGAGTTCGTTTGCAGAGGCTGGAGGCCCTGGTGCGCCCATTCTCTCTCTCTCCCTCTATCTGTCTTTCTCTCTGTGTCTGTTGCTCTCAAATAAAAATAAAAAAAAAAAAATTAAAAAAAAAAAAAGAGAGGATGTGTGAAAATTCCCAGAAGAGAGGTAAAGATTTAAAAGATATGATCAACTTTGCATTTAAATGTAGCAACTCTGGGAAAATGTAGATACCAGGGTGGAGAATAACCCAGTGAATGCTGTGAGAGCATTCACAGTGAACTGCCACAAGGAAGTGACGGTGGAGCAGGCTTAGTCAACAGACATGTAGACATGAAGGAAGAAATCAGAGATCTAGTCATATAAGGAGAAGGAATGGGGAAAAAATTCCACATTTTGGTATGGGCAACTGGAAAGACAGCCATTATGAGCTCATATGAACATTCTGACTTTGAAGTGCGCCTTGTGGGCAATGGAGAAATTAACAAAATCTGTCTGAATCCATGACACTTAAGGATCTATGTACAGTTTGGAAATTGTGTACAGAGGTACACAGAACTGGAAGAGTGAAAGTACATTACGAGAACCAAAGTCTAGAAATAAGTCTAAAGAATTTTCAATTTAAATGGGTGCAAGAAGAAGAGGAGGAAGTGAAGAAGGAACAGAGATGGTAGGAAGCAGATACAGTGCTTTCTCACAGTAAGCAAGGGCGCGTCGTGTTAGAAGAAAAGTGCAATCAGCTATGTCAAGATGGCTAACCAATTATCAAGGAGAATGTGGGTCAACAGTGGTCTCCATATTCTGAAAGTGCCCCCAACAGTACAAGAAACGGACAGAAGAGTTGAGGTTAGATGCTTAACTGCAACGTATTTGTTTGGAGTGAACGAAAGGTGAGAAAAGAGCGTATTTCAACATTTGTTATCACACATTTATCTGTGAGCGGCAGGTAAGGGAGGTTGGTCTTCAGGGGTCTAAGAGAAAACTTATCAGATTTTCATTCTGACAATGTGAATGGCTCCAACATGCTCAATGTCAATAAATAAGATCAGGTGTTTTGTTTTGTTTTTAAAAGGTAGAAGCTCAGTACTTAAGATTGCAGTCCTGCTGGTAAGGGCCGTGGTCCACCGCACAGGCAGGGAACTGGCCTTTGGCAGGACAGCAGATAGCACTCTGGACTACAGGAGGAGAGAAAAGGTACATGAGCACCATCCCTGTGTGAGGCTGTCTTTTCTCTGAGGCAGAAAGCCAGATTCTTTCCTAGGAGGGAAGGAGGCAGAGGGCAGAGGTGCCGGACTGAAAAGAAGTAAGTGGTAGGTAGCGCACACTCTTGGCGGACGCTGGGGCGACACGGCAGGATCCCGGCAGGGCTGACGGCAGAACCGCGGCGCGGACCTGGCTCGGAAGAGACTCCTCCCGCAGACGGCAGTCAAGGCAGGCGAGGGCTTTACACAGCACAGAGTTTCCGCAGGTGTTTGACACAAGACGAGGGACAACAAGTACTGACACTGGTGCGCTGTTGACTGAGCTCATCACTGTGGACCGACTTCTGTAAATGCTTTAGATGGATGGCTCAGTTAAGCCCATTTCACTCAATTGGCAAGAGTAATTTTTTTTTAAATTTTACAAATGGAGAACCTGGCACAAACCAATTACTTGTTTGATAATGGTCACCTAAGAAGTAGAGTCAGGGGGCTAGGAAGATGGCTCCATGGTTAAACTTGCTTTCTTGTAAAGCCTACTTGCTGGCCTGGGGGTCAAGCATTTGATGTTCCTTTGCAGCAGCAAAAGGCCATGATATGGCATTACACACTGTCTTAGTCTGCCTACCTACCTATCTTATACTTTAAAAGAAAACAAAAATAGAGCCAGGTTTCAATTTCTAAGATTTCATTTTAAAAAAGGTGAAAGAAACTGAAACAAAAAAATAAGTGAGTAAATACTTTTAAAATAGTTCATCAATACACATATGTGATAAAATGACAAGCGGTTTTATAATTTTGTGTTAGGAAATTGGTATGGAATTTAAAGACTAAAAAAGCCAAAAACTACAGAGGAGAAAAGCAGCAAGTTTACTCATTTCAATTTATATACCAGACATTGTTTTCACATGCAATCTTAGGTACTCTGTGTGGCTCAAAACCAGGAAGGGTAAATGGCACTCAGAAATGCAAACCTGGTAGACCTTTTACCACATTCCTGAAAAAGTAAGTGGCCTCGCCCCGGCCCCTGTGCTCTTTGCCACTAAGCCCTTACGAAACCAGAGGAAGGACTGCCTGCATTCACTCCGCAGAACAAAAACCCCACGGTGTCTTGTTCTCACTGGAACTGCACACCAAGCACCTGCTACTCTATTAAAAAAGAGAATGAAGACAAGTGTCCACTGCTACCTGCAACTAAAACTCACAACTCTGCAGATGAAAATAAAGAGTCAGGGTTGCAAGAAAAATCACTGCAGCCAATGCCCAGGTACAAACACTAGCAAGAGGCAACAAATGAATGAAAAGGAGCTACATTCATTTTACGACCACACTAGATTCTATAATCTCCCCTCAGGTACTAAGTATCTCAGCTCAAGCCAGTGTCTACCAAACTGCCAGGCTGAACAGTGCGCTTTTCAGGTGGCAGGACGGGGCAAGGGGGCAAAGCCGAGCAGGGTGGTGGGAGGGACGCGCGGCACGAAGGAGCGCGAACTGCAAAGCAGCAGGAGGAGGTGAAAACAGGTTCCACACCCAGTGAGCTCAGGTCCTCGAACAGGATTTAGCTGCAGTGGCGTTGTAAGCACTGACTGGTCGCAGAGAAGGATGCCAGCTATAAAGAGTCTCATTATCAGAAAAATGTTTATATTAACGTGGTGTTTTTGACAGTGAAAAATACTACTATTTTGGTTTTAAAAGCATGAAGAGAACGTTCAGCTTTCACTTCATGCTGTCACTGAACTAACCCTACTTTAGAAAGGACTGCTGAGGCTTTTTAATACTTTCTATTTTAAGTGAAAGTGCTACATATTAAGAAAATATTTTTTAAATCACTAATGTTTAGTTTCCTATTCTACTCATTAAATAACTGTCAATAATTACATTTCATTTTACTCAGGTTGTGGCTGGCCTTTACAAAGAAAGCACTGTTTAAGAAGCAAAAGCCAAAACCATCTTCCACACAGATGTACCGTCCCTGTGTTCTGAAATGTCAACAAAGCTCCACTTACCATGTACATGAGTATGTCTCTGATCATCACCATCGCTGTCTGATGATCATTCCAAGCTTGATTTAGTGTCTGAAGAAAGTTGTTATTCAATGAATTTAGTACATCTTCTCGTACCTATTGATAGAACAGTTCATGAGATTATATGCAAACATTCATATATACAGGTATATGTATCTACTTACTTAATAAAATAATGAAGTAGAATCCTTAGTTTTAATCAAAGACATAGTATGGACCAGCAGAAATATTTTAAACTATAACCTATAAAGACTATAAAATGTGCATATACAGTCCACACTTCTTAACTCCAGAATAAAGCAACTTCCATAGCATTTCTAATCACCCAACGGCTCAACATCATGGTGAGAACAAAATCCTGAATTCTTATAATCAACCTCAAGGCCCTATAACTGGCCAACTAAAGGCTACTGCTCTAAGCAAATTTCTCAGGACTCCTGCCTTTCCCCAGGTCTAAGACTACTGACTTTGGACTCAAGCTACCTTGAATGCCAACCCTAGCACTGTGACTCGCTGTGCGACTTTGGATAAGTTATTTTTATCTATGGGCCTCTGCTTCCTTGCATACGACCAGTATCCTTCTTGGTGGACTGCTACAAGGACAACGAGTATACCGCACAGTGCCTAGCACTCAGGAAATAATACACCAAACCACTATCTCATCCACTGTCTCGGCCTCAAGTCACATGGCCCCCTCCTTCACCTTCCTGTGCTCAGAGCTCATCTCCACAGACAGACCTCTCACTTCACTCGCCTCTACTTCTTTACCCTCCGGGTGCTGTTCCCTTGCTCCACTGTGTATCTGTGCATTGCTTCTCCCTCTTCTGTGCTCCTCTCCATAGGCAGTGGTGCGTCCTGTGGGTCAGATCTTGCACTCCCCCCACCTCCAATGCTAGGCCTTACTTTAAGGAGCCGAGCACTTCGTGTGCTCCTCTCTGCACTCAGTGTGGGGTCTGGGCACGGAACATCGTATAGTTCACTCCACCTCTAATACAAGGACTTGACATGCTAACACTTAACACGCTAAGCACTTTCAGGAGACCTGCTTTTGTATGTCAAGTTTTGAGTGTGGAATGTCCCCTAATCCCATCCTAAGAAAACAGTAATCAACCTTAAGAAATCTTTCCTTATTCTACAAGTTTTACACCACTTTCCTAATACCCTTTCTACTAATGCTCTCAGCCCAATGGAGTATATCTGCCCAAACAAAACAACCTATAGGTTCTGACTCCAAATTCAGAATGAAGTATGGTTTACCCTAGGTTTCTATAGTATTTTGAGATTATATAGTCAGACCTCAGTGTCCACAGGTTCTACACTCAACCAACCATGAACCAAAACATTTGGGGGGAAAGCCTGTGCCTCTACTGAACATACAGGCATGCCTTTCCCCACTTGTCTTTAATTCCCCAAACAATACAATGTCATAGCTGTTGTATTAGGTATTCTATGTACCGTAGAGATGACAAAGCCTACCAGATAAGGTACAAATACTCCCTTAACAGAAGGAAATGAACATCTGGATTTTGGCTGCCATAGGATTCCTGGACTGAATCCTAGGAGTAATCAAGTATTGACTACTGAATATCAACTCTACCATGGAGGGACAGCAGTGGAATGGGGCAGAGGACAGGGGATATAAGATACAACTCTATGGGAATGTGACCAATATGCAGTATGTTCATATTGTAAAGTTCATAATAAAAGTATTTTCTGAAAAGAAATGACCACTATACTGCCAACCTCTATAAATCAGTTCAATCAATCTTACATGGTCCTAACTCAACTCTAAACAGCTCCAACATGAGTGTTATCTTGTAGCTCTAAACACCCTTTCAAACAATCTGTACCTGTGGTTAAAACTTTTTCAAGTTGATGGGCTGGAGAGATGGATTAGCGGTTAAGCACTTGCCTGTGAGCCTAAGGACCCCGGTTCGAGGCTCGGTTCCCCAGGTCCCACGTTAGCCAGATGCACAAGGGGGCGCACGTGTCTGGAGTTCGTTTGCAGAGGCTGGAAGCCCTGGCGCGCCCATTCTCTCTCTGTCCCTCTATCTGTCTTTCTCTCTGTGTCTGTCACTCTCAAATAAATAAATAAATAATTTTTAAAAAAACTTTTTCAAGTTGAGAAAAATCTGAAGTCGTGGTGCTTTACAAAAATAAAAACCCAAAAAACAAATTAATGTGTATGAGATATACTGACATCTATAAACCTGAATTGTAAATACATATAAAGAAAATGCCATTGTACAGCAGTTCACGTATAAAGGAAGATGCAAAGTGCCACATGTGTCTGGAATTTGCTTGCATTGGCTAGAGGCCCTGGCACACCTATATTCATTCATGTTTTATCGCCCCCCTTGTGAATAAATAAAATGTATTTTTAAAAAACTGTCTGGAAGAAAATAATCACCCCAGCAAAGAAAGTTAAACCTGAGAAAATAGTGAGGTTCCCGAAAACTCCAAAGCAATACTAGCTGCCGTCAATGCTCTTGGTTGCCCACCAGAATTAGATGGTAAGACCCTTCTGCTGAAGACATGCATCCTGCAAAGTTTATTTGCAGGACACTAGGGTATCAAGTTGGAACTGAGCCGAAGCCGCCTCCTTGCTCTCATGGTACTAGACAGTGCTATGTAGGCTGCTGAGCGAGGAAAGGTCAGCGGTCTTGACCAGCGGTGACTAACAGAGCTACAAACGGCCAGTCACGCAGGACGTGACTGACTGACTGACTGACTGACTGACCAAACGCTGTCTTACGTGGATGGGAGGACACTCAGGTCTGCTACTAAAATTTCACCAAAAGTCTATTGGGAAAAGGGGGGTTGGGGAATGGGTCAGCAGTTTTGCTTGCAAAGCCTGCTGACCTGCATTTTATTTCCAAGCCACCCACGTAAACCAGATGCAGAAAGTGAAACATCAAGAATTTATTAGCAACAAGAGGTCATGGTATACCCCTCACCATAGACAAGAGCGTGTGTATGTGCATGCATGCACACAAATACACTTAAAAAAAAAAGAGTGAATAAAAGCTTTGGATCCCTTAAAAAAAAAGTGTCCCATTACTGTGAAGGTCATAGACCCTAGAAAGAAAGCTTCTAGTGTTGTTTAGCCAAATGGGTATGTTGTGCTCACCAAGTTACCCTCTAAATATCTGTTTATACCCAGCAGTCAATGAGACTCATTTATCATGCCCTCCAACGTTCAGAAAATGTTGCAGAAAAGGAAACGAAACTAAACACAAGGATGAGGAGTACTCTGCTTTTGTGGACATGAAGTGGACACTGCATACATGACTTCACATTTAAAACCCAAAAACTATTATATGCATCAACATTTCAACATGGATGGGGAATTAAAAAAAAGACATCAAGGTAGAAGTGGACTAGTTAATAAGAAGGGTCCAGTGGAAGAAGGATGGAGAAAGGACACAAAAGAAGGTAATGGAGTGGACTTATGATCAAAATACACATGTAACATTGTAGGAAAATTGCCAATAAGTATTTTTAAACCTGAGACACCACTTGTTCTTATGTGCTGGGGAAAGAAGATTGCATTTTAATGATGAAATAATACATCTAATCTACCAAATGGAAAATAATATTTTATTCCACACAAATTATAAAATTATATTCTATCTTCTCTTCATAAAACTGAGCTCTCTGACTTCAAGGTTTTAACTCCTGGAATTGCTTCATAAATATACCGACCTTTTCAAAAAAGATAACTATTTCATACTGTTTAGTTGATAGTATCATGTTAAACAAACACTTATACATAAAATTGCTCTATAATAACTAAGTTATAAATTGTTAAATTAAGCTGATACATGATTTCAATTCATTGATTTTGAGCAAAACAAGCATTAGATCTTGTGTCTGTCAAATGCAAATGTCAAGGTAGCTAACCTTCACTATTATCTAAATGAAAACGTGTCTATTTACCTTTTCTTCATATAATTTCACTAGATTGCTAAATTTTGAGTAGTAATTAAAAGTTGGAATCATTAGCCGGGCATAGTGGCGCACTCCTTTAATCTCAGCACTCGGGAGGCAGAGGTAGGAGGATCGCCGTGAGTTCAAGGCCACCCTGAGACTACCGAGTGAATACCAGGTCAGCCTGAGCTAGGGTGGAATCCTACCTCAAAAATCCAAAAAAACAAGATTAAAAAAAAAAGATTTAAAAAAAAAGTTAGAATCATGACAAAGCAGGAGAGTAAGGTTGCCAGGTGCTGAGATTCAAGCCCTCTGGGAGCAAAGGGAGGAGGACTCAGGACTCAGAGTTCTAAGCCAGCAATATGTACGTATGTGATACTGTTAGTGTAAGTCCCCTAACATCTGGGGAAATTATTTTTTTTTTGCATCAGCATGCACACAGTATGGAACCCTGCTGCCAAGGCAGCGCAGAAAAAAGGGGTCCTACGGATAAGGTGGGACTGGTATTACCATGCATGAAAACCTGTGTTGTGTTCACCTACATGAAGACATAGCATTTTAAAAGTGACACAAGAAACATGGGCAAACAAGTAATGCTGTGGTTAAGTCAAGAAAAGATGGGCCACTGCAACAGAGATGACAAGAAAGCAGTGAGGAGCGAGTGCTGTCATGGCATAAGCTTTGCAAAAGAAGAATGAGAAAGAAGCAAGTAACTCGGAGGCAGTCCACAGTTATTAAAAACCACTAGAAGAGCTTTTAGAGAGAGATTCTACCAAGACAGTGAGAAGACATGCTATAGACGAGGAGAAAATATTTGAAAGACCTATCTGATAAAGAACTATTAGCCAAAATACACAAGGAAATATTAAAATTTAATGAAATATTAAATAATACAATTTGGGGGGCTGGAGAGATGGATTTGCCATTAAGGCATCTTCCTGCAAACCCACAGGATCCCGGTTCGATTCTCCAGGACCCACGTGAGCCAGATGCACAAGAGCACACGCATCTGGAGTTGGCTGTGGCTGAAGGCCCTGGCGTGCCCATCCTCTCTCTGCCTCTTTCCTCTTAAATAAATAAATAAAACTGGATTATTTAATTTTATCTATTTTGCATCTGGCTCACATGGGTCCTGGAGAATCGAACCGGATCCTGTGGGTTTGCAGGCAAATGCCTTAGTGTCTAAACCACCTGCTAACAAAGCCAAAGGATTCACGTTTGATTTCCCAGTACCCTGCAGATGCACAAGGGGGTGCAGCGCATGGAGTTTGTGAGCAGGGGCTAGAGGGCTGGCACAACCTACTCCCCCCACCTTTCAAATCAATCAACAGATAAGCATTTCTTTGAATGTGTAACAGTAGCTTTTCTTGTAACTGCCAAAACGTGGAAAGAGCTAAGAAGCCCTTCAATAGGTAAATGGACAGGCTATGGTAAATACAAACAGTGGAATATTACAAAGAACTAAAAGAAACAAGGTACCAAAGCAAGAATAAGAAACTTAAATGTGCTAGGCATGGTGACTCACGCCTTTAATCCCAGCACTTGGGAGGCACAGGTAGGAAGATCATTGTGAGTGCGAGGCCAGCCTGAGACTACACAGTGAATTCCAGGTCAGCCTGGGCTAGAGTGAGACCCTACACTGAAAAACCAAAACCAAGCAAGCAAGCAAGCAAGCAAACAAAAAAAAAACCCAAAAGTCAAATGTATACTGAAGGACAAAAAAGCTAGTACTTTTTTAGGCAGTTTCAGTTAGAGATTAAGGCCCAAAGACAGCCAGGAGATGCCACCTCACCCTGGCATGAGAATGGAACTCTTGGCAGAAATGAACTCATGTCTCATCAAGACTGGTCTACAGCGACCCCTGCTGCCCACAGCTTAGCACTGGCCCTAGAGACTCTAGGCTGGCCCTAGAGTCTGTCCTCCAAATCTACAAACCAACTGGGTCTTCAACTTGCACCCCGGAACCTGGCACTATAAAAGGCTGAATGAGGCCTCCTCCTCCTCCTCTGTGAAATTTCCCTGGATTCCCTCTCATCTCTGCTTGGGTACACGTGAGCCTGGCTTGGTGGGGTGGGAGAGCATAACGCCGTTTCTTGGTAAGAACTTTTCTGCTTGCCTCTGTTTTATAGTTCAGAAGATTTTCCTCTGATCTCTGAAAATACCACAAGGGTTCTCTTACCATCTCTAGGCTTGCTACCTGTGCAATTTCTTTAAACTCAGTGTAACCATGAGTGTAACTCTCTTCATTACTCATTTCTTCCCCTAAATAAACCTAATAATTCGTAATTTATCCTTCTTGTGCCCATCTTTATTCTTTATTAAAAAAGTAGGACAGAACCCAAAACTTGGGGTTCATAAATTCAGGGGCCCCTCTTCAACCTTGCATCAATACTCCAGGGTGAACAACGCCGAATGGAAAAGGCACATGCTACTTGACTGCAATTACATGACACTCTGGCAAAGGCAAAACCAGGCATCAGTGGAGACTGGGGTGTCACAAACTAGGGGCAGAAGGGCCGATCAGAGGAGAAGGAACGCTCTGGCACTGAAACTACTCCTGTGCTATTACGGTTGGATACATGTCAGCAATTATCCAATTATCTAAAGCCATGGAGTGATCTCACACTAAACTCCCATGTAAACTGTGGGCTTGGAGTGATAGTGAGGTGTCAATGTCCCAGTACGGTAAAGGACGGCAGCAGGAGAGGTGGGCGAGAAATAGCATGTGGAAAACTTCTGGCCCTTTCACAGAATTTTGCTGTAAATATAAAACTTTTTTGAAAAACAAAGTCTACATAAACAACTTTTGATGCCACTCAAAACCCAAAGCCATATAATCTAAAAACTAAAAGGCTACATGCAGTAAGTAATTCTGACACAGCTAGAGGTTCAGAAGAGAACCACAATAGCCATTGCTACTCCTCAGCAGTTCTTCAACATGAATGCTGTTATATAGTCATAGAGTCGTTGTACAATTCTAGCTCCTGGTTTTTTAAAGCCAGCAATTAGTATTTAACATTAACTTTATCTTCAGGAGAATAATGCCTCCTTACAACTCCAAAGCACCATAGTAAATCAAAGAAAAAGGCTTAATTGTAATGAAACATAAATGCAATCTAAGATTTTAAAGCAACTGTCAACCTGACTTATAAAGCACAATTTACATAAGAAAAAGTGATAAATTGGACTCCATCTAAATTTCTTAAAAATCCTTTTATTCTACAGGTCAAGAAGTTATAAGCTAACAGAAAAATCAATGATTTGTATTCAGAAAACATAAAAACTTTTAAAACCCAGTAGAGAAAGTAAAGACCGAAATTTAAAAAATGTTCTAGGGCTAGAGAGATGGCTTAGTGGTTAAGGCACTTGCCTGTGAAACCTAAGGACCCAGGTTTGGTTCGCCAGTACCCATGTAAGCCAGATGCACATGGGGTGCATAATCTGGAGTTTTTTTGTAGTGGCTAAAGGCCTGGCTTACCCATTATCTCTACTTCTCAGCTTGCAAATCAACCAACCAACCAATAAAAAATATTTAAAGAAGTGGTCAAAGACTGGAACAGACACTTCAAAAAAGCATATACAGGAGACAATGCTGTACATGAACAAATGGTTCAACAACATCTGCCACTTGGAAAATGTAACTAAAAATCATAAGACTAAAAATAAAATTATACACACACACAGACACAGAAAACATAAGACTAAGCACACTTGAAAATGGCTGAAACAAGCTAACAATATTAAGTGTTGACAAAGCTTTGGAACAACTGGAACAAGCATATGTTAGTGGTGGGAATGCAAATTCACACAACCATACAGGAAAAGTTTGGCAGTTTGACATTTAAACACGCATTTATAAGCCCCAGTATACTACTAGCAAGTATTAATCTTGGAGTTCACAAAAACATTGTACCTAACTGTTCACATGCGCTCCTAATTATTCACAATCGCAAAATGCTATATACAAGAAATGTCTTTCCGTAAGAATACAGGTAAATACCATGATAACCTCATATAATACATTATCAGCTGGCCATAAAAAGAAGCAACCCAAGGAACAAACTAGTCCTTCCAACAACCTAATCACTATAAGACAATCATTATGCTGAAAGAAGCCAACCTCAAAAGGTTTCATACAAAGTATGACTCCATGTGACATTCCTGAAAATATATAACTACACGGAAAGAAACAAAAGAGTGGTTGCTAGAGATTAGGATTGCATAGGTTGTATGGAGTGAAGGAATTGTTCTATGTCTATGGTGAAAGTGGTCATACCAATCTACATGCTTGCCAAAATTTAAAGAACTATGCATATAATCAAGTCCAATTATTATATATTCTTTAAAAAAACTTATAATGATAGGATTAAGTCAGTCCTATTTATCATCAATTATGATGCCAAAAGCTTGGCTAATAAAAGCAACACGAGTTATCAATACCATAATTGTTAAACCAATACTCTGCAACAAATGATTTAAATACTATTTTTAAACATTTTCAATATTACTGTTTGTGAAGATTAAGGTAGAATTATTTTTTTAAAATTATTTATTTATTTATTTATTTGAGAGCGACAGACAGAGAAAGACAGATAGAGGGAAAGAGAGAGAATGGGCGCGCCAGGGCTTCCAGCCACTGCAAACCAACTCCAGACGCGTGCGCCCCCTTGTGCATCTGGCTAACGTGGGACCTGGGGAACTGAGCCTCGAACCGGGGTCCTTAGGCTTCATAGGCAAGTGCTTAACCGCTAAGCCATCTCTCCAGCCCTAAGGTAGAATTATTAAAGTCATTATTCTTCACTGGTCATGGGACACATAGCCTCAAAGCAGTTAAGCTTCCAACCTGGAGAAGAACGGGAAGCTGACAGCAGAGGACAGACAAGACAGCAAGCAGGACGGAACGGGGCTAACCAACCTTCGCTCCTGAGGTTCTCGACCCTAACATGTGGGATGGCTGACTCCTGGGCTAATTACAGCCAGAGGACGTATTCTGCACAGAACCCTCCACCCCCTCAACACACACCATTTTAACCACTAATAAAAGAAATTCATTTTTTAAATTTTATTTGAAATAAAGAGAGAGAGAAGGAGAGAAAATGTGTGCACCAGGGCCTCTAGCCACTGCAAACAAACTTCAGATGAATTTTGTGCATCTGGCTTTGGTAGGTACTGGGGAATCAAACCTGGGTCCTTAGGCTTTGTAGGCAAGTGCCTTAACTGCTAAGCCACCTCCTCTCCAGACCCAAAATTCACTTTTTAAATTTTAATGCTTAAAAAAAGCTCCAGACAGCTATTCCTAATTGAACTACTGACTTGCAGCAGCCATATAGTCAGCAATGACATGGAAAATGAAAATTGAAGACTTCCTTCTTAAAGATTCAAAATTTAATACAGCATCTACTCAAGTACAAATACTTGTAAGTATATAAACACAGCATTATGTCACATTGAAAATATAAGCCATGTATACAAAAGTGGGTCATGGGCTGGAGAGATAGCAGTTATTTGCCTGAGAAGCCTAAGGACCCAGGTTCGATTCTCCAGAACCCACATAAGCCAGGTAACATAAGGTCATGGTGCATGCATCTGGAGTTCATGTGCAGTATCTAGGATGCCATGGTAACCCACTCTCTCTCTCTCTCATAAATAGATGTTTTTAAATGGGTCATGGGATTGGAGAGATGGCTCTGCGGTTAAGGCGTTTGCCTACAAAGCCAAAGGATCCCAGTTCAATTCTCTCAGACCCACGTAAGCCAAGCACAAGGGGGCACATGCGTCTGGAGTTGGTTTGCAGTGGTTGGATGCCCCTGGTGTGCCCACTCTCCCCCCCTCAACCTCTTTCTCTCTTTAAAATAAATTAAAAAATATAATTTTTTTTTTCAAAAAGTGAATCATGATTCCAGCACTTGGGAGGCAGAAATAGGAGGATCACTGTGCATTTACAGTGGCCAGCCTGAGAAGACACAGTGACCTCCAGGTCAGCATGGGCTAGACTTGAAACAACAACAAACTGTAAAGGAGGGGCTGGGCAGGTAGCTTAATGGTAAAGTACTTACTCCCAGCACCGGGGAGGTAGAATCAAGAAGCTTCCTGGAGCTCAATGACCAGTCAGTCTAGCTGAATCGATGAACTCCAGGCCAGTGTGGGATCCTGTCTCAAAGAGAAAGACAGGCTAGGGTGTGGCAGTGTGGGGGCCTTTAATCCCGGCACTAAGGAACAAGAAGTACAAGATCACTGTGAGTTTGAGGCCAGCCTGGCACTACAGAATGAACTCCAGATCAGCTGGGCCTGAGTGAGATGCTACTTCAAATAATAACAACAACAACAAAACAAATATTTAAGAAAAGATGTGGACAGTATTCCTGAGGATGACCTACCCAAGGGTATGCACTGGCTTCCACATACATATGGACATGCACCTAAACACACGTGCAAACACACATGCCACTCCCCCCCACCCCCGCCCGCGGAGTACAACAGAAGTCTCATACCTTTAAGGTGTATTGCCTTTCTAGACCAAAATAACCACCATCTGTATCTGCAAACAACTGTGCCCAGCAGGTAGCTGCTAACCAGCACTTTGAGCAAGTCTCGACTCTGTGCTACCTGCGGCTTTTGGAACTCTTTGTATGTGGACTGTGACCACGGTTGAGCAGACCAACAACTTGTGCCATGCTCAACCAAGTACCTTACTACAGGGAAGACTCCATTTCTCTTAATCAGCGACGATATGACATTTTAAAGGGAAATTCCAGTTGTTTAAAATAATTAAGAGTCAGTAGATATTAACTACCTTACTAGCTAGAAACCCTAAAGTTATATTGCTTGTTTTCTATGATGGAGCCAGGTCAATAAACAAATATGCAATTTTAATCATGATCTAAGACAATAGCATTTGTTTATACTTTAAAAAGTTAAAATGTGGGCTGGAGAAATGGCTTAGCACTTAAGGCACTTGCTTGCAAAGCCTAAGGACCCATGTTTGATTCTTCAGGTCACAAGTAAGTCAACTGCACATGGTGGCTCATGTGTCTGGAGTTCGTTTGCAATAGCTAGAGGCCTGGTGTGCCTACTCTCTCTGTCTTTAATAAATAAATAAAAATCAGAAAAAAAAAGTTAAAATGTGTATGTGGTCAGGGGCTTTGTCACTAAAATTTTGCCAGCTGCACAGATACTATTTTTCCAAGCAATGTTACTCGAAGATCTCAAAATTTTTCCACTTTACTACATCGTAAGAACAACATGGCCTTAACACCAAAGGGGCTTAATGCATCTCAAGGGAAGTCCAACTATGAGGAAGGAGGCCATCTCTCTCAATCTGACATAGACAGTGGAAAGAAGCTCCAAAGTTCTTCCCCATGTCCTGGGAATCCCAGAATTAACAAAGTTAAAAAGACACAGCAGTGGCTTGCAGATAGCTTAGGAGTTAAGGTGTGTGCCTGTGAAGCCTAAGAACCCAGGTTCAATTCCCCAGCACAAACTTAAGGCAGGTATACAGGGTGGTACATGTGTCAAGTTCGTTTCCAGTGGCTGGAGCCCTGGCATACCCATTCTCGCTCTCAAAAAAGGCACAGTGGCAGAAATCAGGGGTTCTTTTCTCTAAAGAACAGAAAGTTCTACATGCTTGCAATGAACTCTTACTTCCTTTTTAAAGAGATTTCTTAATGCAGGCAAACTCTAGTTGTTTGTATATTCAATATAAATTCGGGCCTGGAGAGATGGCTTAGGGTTAAGTTGCCTGTGTGCAAAGCCTAAGGACTCAGGTTCGATTCTCTAGATCCCAAGTAAGCCACATGTACCTCTGGAATCATTTGCAGTGGCGAGAGGTCCTGACACGGCCCCTCTCTCTCATTGCTTCTCTCTCTGTCTCTAGTAAATAAAAAAATAAAATAAAATATTTAAAAAACAAACTTGGCGAACAGATATTGCTATCATAATATTTCCGACAATCTTTTTGTTGTTGTTGCTTCTTTTTGGTTTTTCGAGGTAGGGTCTTGCCTTGCTTTAGCTCACGCTGACCTGGAATTTACAATGTACTCTCAGGGTGGCCTCAAACTCATGGAGATCCTCCCTCTGCCTCCCGAGTGGGACTGAAGGTGTGCGCCACCACACCTGGCTTTGTTTTTGTCTTTTTGAGGTAAAGTCTCACTCTAGACTAGGCTGACCTGGAACTCACTCTGCAGTCCCAGGCTAGCCTTGAACTCACAGTAATCCTCCCTACCTCTGCCTCCCGAGTGCAGAGATTACCGGCGTGTACCATCATACCAGGCTACTTCTGATGTTCTTTACATCACTCTGTCTCATACCAAGCTTCCACAAAGGTCAGGAGAACAAATTTCACATAATGTGAATATTTTAAGCTGTCTAAAACTTCACAAATGAAATTCCCGAGTGATATAAACACGGGACATTAACTAGGTTGGCCATATTATTCTCATTATTTTTCATTAACTTTTAAAAATAAAGGTTGCTACCAAAGAAATCACACGGTTATCTTTAATAAGACAGTAATACATTAATTGCATGGAAAAAATTTTCTGATTGCTGTAAGGATATTTTTGTGTAAGAAATTTTACTAATGCAGAGTTAATAATACAGCTTAAAAATTCACAAAGACTACAATAATCTGCATTTTAAAGTCAAATGCTATCCATCCTCACTCTGCTTTAAATGTCTAAAATATTAAAGCTCTGAAAGAAATAAAGTCATAATATTGGCTTATCTACTACTTGCTTAAAAGAATACATTAAAAACGTTCCCCAAACTGACCATTTAAATACTTAGAACTGTTTCCAACAAGCAAAGTAAAATGCTAGAACATGATGGATTTAAAGATGCATTTAAACATTCTATAATCTCCAAAGGGAAATAGGCGTAGCCTAATATTTAGAACCATTTGATCTCACAAGATGGCATTAAATCCAAAGCAGGTGTAAGAGAAAGTTTACAGGCCACGTGTTTTCACAATTGCAAAATTTTTTCAAAGATTATTCCAAGTGTTACAGAAAAGAGAAAAATTATCTAATTTTGGTATCAATTTTAAAAAGCATTCTTAGTTTAAATAATCTTTTAAGCTGGAGACGTGGTTCAATGGTAGAGTACTTGTCTAGTACGTGAGAGGCCATGAGTTCAATTCCCTAGCATAGCAAATGCTTTTCAGGCTTTAAAAAATAACCCATATCAGGGCTGTAGGGATGGCTTAGCGTGTAAATGCTTGCCTGTGAAGCCTAAGGATCCCAGTTCAAGGCTCGCTTTCCCAGGACCCACGTTAGCCAGATGCACAAGGGGGCGCAAGCATCTGGAGTTCCTTTGCAGTGGCTGGAGGCCCTGGCACACCCATTTTCTCTCCCTCTCTCTCTCTATCGCTCTCAAATAAATAAAAAGAACCCATATCAGACAATCAAGGTTTCTCTGTTACAAAATAGTACTATTAGAGGACAGGGCAGGGAGAAGGCAGCTCATCCACTAACTTATTTACTCATACTAAAAGAGCATCCCCCCAAAAAATAAATAAATAATAATAATAATAATGGAAATGAGGCGGAGAGATAACTTTCCTGACTGCGCCTGCAGTCTTCTCAAAAAGCTATGCTATGCCATGCCGTGCCATAGTTGGCATGCAGCATCAACAACTGTTCAAACTTGGATCTTCCATAGCACCTCTTTCCCAAACTTTCAAAAGAAAAAGCTATTCCACCTCCCAACGTCTTAAACAGTCCACTGTTGCTATATCCCAGATTCAGTAATGATTCCATTTCCATACTCTATTTTCAACAGTCTCTTTGAGATACGCATTTCATGTTCAGGTCACTCTTCCCACACAGTATCAGAATTTTACACCTAGCATTCAGCCTTTCCTTTCTATGCCTATCAGCATCCTACCTTCTCCAATATTCAACATAATAGATTCTCAATTTCTGCCAACAAATTTTAGTCAGAAAAAAAGTACAAGATAGCAGAACTACAGATAAGCATCAATGAAGCACTGAAAATGGTACCCACACCAACCAATTACTTCATCTCCATGAGCAGTCAGCGTCTCTTTGAAGATTAAAAGCAATGGCTCCACCAACACAGTAAACCCAAATTCCCTACAGTACTTTTTAAAACACAGTCTAGCCCACTGAACATTTTTGTCGCCCACAGACGCGCCTTTCTTTTATGCTTCATCTACACCAGCCTTCCTGCTTCACTGAGAAAATCCAACCTGGAATTTCTCTCCTGCAGTATTTCCCCACTGGAACTACTGCTCTGCCTTTATTCACATGAAGAATCTTTAATAATCCTTTAAGGGTTACCAGAAGTGACCAAGCTTTGTATCTTGCCCTGAGTTCCTCAGGCAAAATAATTTCCTCTTCAATTCTGATTACCTCATTTTAAAACTAAGGGTTTCTTGCTGGCAGGCACCATACCCTTACCTATTTTACAGTGGCTAAAATGCAGGAGAAATTCAGTGTCTGTGTGCCTTTGAACTGGGACTAATGAAAATCTGGTAATGAACCTACTAATAACCTAATGGAACTGCTAATGAAAATCTTTCCCTAACTGTTACTATAGATGTTACTCTTAATTTACTATCATTATATTGATACTTTCTACATAAATGTCACTAAAATATCCTACTCCATTCATTTTTACTGGCTGAGGAAAGAGGAAAACACTTAGAAAGTTGCGTTATAAAAGCCTTCTTAAGAAAATGGGTCTACATCTAGTAAGAGGAAAAGATCATGACATCAAATAAAAAGAGAGACTGACTGAGATGGGAGGGGTATGATGGAGAATGGAGTTTCAAAGAGGACAGTGGGGGAAGGGAGGGCGTTACCATGGGATATTGTTTATAATCACGGAAGTTGTTAATTAAAAAAAGAAAGAAAATGGGTCTAGAGAAGTTTGGAGTTTATCTTAGTTATCAACTTCATCTCCACAGGCAAATAGTAGCTTCACATAAATACCTTAATGCCTACAAATAAATGTGACATCTAAAACACTGGTTCTTCTTCACATTCCTCACCTAAAAACTGGAAGAGAAGTCAAAAGTAATTTTGCATAGAGTAAATGAGATCCTCCATATTAAAAACTAAAGTAAGCTGTCTGGTCTACAAATAAGACTGTACTTTAGAAAACTTCCAAGAAAAATGGAATTATGACCCCATCGAGATGTCAGTTTCCCTACCTGTAAAATAAGGCACTTAGAACTGCTATCAGGATTATAAGCCACAGAACAAAGAATGGAAAATATTAAGCCTCTAACTGTCACGGTGGCAGTGATGCTTGGCCTGGCACAGGACAGGTTCTCAGTGAGCAGTTTTCTGAATGAAAACAAGTGAGAAGGGTGAAGCTCTCTTGTTCTTCCAGTCAAAGCAAAGTATTATGCAAAGGGTAGAATATATGCAGAAAGAGTTTGAAAACCAACGCAGTAAATGTTAAGTTACTTCTTGATATTCACAGTTACCATGGCTGGGTGTGGTGGCGCACGCCTTTACTCCCAGCACTCGGGAGGCAGAGGTGCGAGGAACGCCGAGAGTTCGAGGCCACCCTGGGCTAGAGTGAGACCCTACTTCAACTCCTCCCCCCAAAATAGTTAACATCTTTTTTCTTCTGCTATCTAGGAATAAAAAAGTCAAGGTACAAGAACTAGCTTTCACAGGGTCCCTTGTTAATGATTTCGCTCTACATAGCACTAAGTGGAAATTAAGCAGTAGTCAAATCTAACAAACTAACTGAGCATTATAAATTGTGATAATCAACTCCTGACATATTAGGGCTAAAGGTTTTCCTTGCACTTAAACCATTAAAAACTGAAATGGTTTCATTCTAAATACATTCATGGCACAGGTATGAGTAGTATGAAATACTATGATGTTTACAAGTCTTAACTCAAGTGAGCCAGCTACAGTGGTTTACGCCTGTATATGTTAAGACACCCGAGAGACTCCATCCCAAAACTCCTGAAGGTGATTAACTCCTATAGCAAAGTAGCAAAATACAAAATCAATGCACAAAAATCAGCAGCATTTCTATATGCAAATGAAAGATATAAGGAACATAGTCCCATTTTCAATAGCAACAACAACAAAAATACCTCGGAATAACGTTAACCAAGGAAGTGAAAGATCTATACAACGAAAACATAAAAACACTCAAAAAAGAAACTGAGGAGGACTTGAGAAAATGGAAAGACCTCCCATGCTCCTGGATAGGCAGAATTAACATTGTGAGGATGACAATCCTACCAAAAGCAATATATAGATTTAATGCAATTCCAATTAAAATCCCTACAGTGTTCGTCACAGAGATAGAAAAAAAATGATCTCAAATTTCATATGGAAAGGCAGAAGGCCTCGCATATTCAAACATATCCTCAGCAGAAGAAATACCTCTGGTGGCGTCACCATACCTTATCTAAAGCTGTACTACAAAGCCATAGTAATAAAACCAGCATGGTACTGGCATAAAAACAGAAGTACAGACCAATGGAATAGACTTGAGGACCCAGACTTTGGGTCAAGCAACTACAGCTACTTGATATTTGACAAAGGCCTGAACAATATAGGCTGGAAAAAAGACAGCGTCTTCAACAAATGGTGCTGGACAAACTGAATCACCACATGCAGGAAACTGAAACTTGATCCACACATTTCCCCATGCACTACACTCAAATCCAAATGGATCAAAGACCTCAATTTAAGACCAGATACTCAAATACTACTGGAAGAAAATTTAGGAAGTACTTTCCATGATATAGGAATGGAAAAAGACTTCCTGAACAAAACCCCAGTAGTTCACCATCTTAACCAGTCACTCAACCAATGGGATCACATGAAGCTGAAGAGTTTCTTTACAGACAATCATACAATAAGCAAAGCCAATAGATTACCCACAGAATGGGAGAAAATATTTGCATGTTATCCAACTGATAGAGGCCTAATCTCTAGAATCTACAAAGAATTAAAAAATCTAAACAGTAAGAAGTCAAACACCCCACTCACAAAATGGGGCAAAGAGCTGAACAGGTAGTTCACAGAGGAAGAAATACAAATGGCAAACACACACTTAAGAAAACGTTCATCATCCCAAATCATCAGAGAAATGTAAATTAAAACAACTATGAGATTCCACCTTATCCCAATAAGGATAGAAATCATCAAAAAATAAAACAAAAATAAATGCTGGCAAGGATGTGGAGAAGTAGGAACACTCATCCACTGTTGGTGGGAATGTAGGATGGTACAACTACTTTGGAAATAGAGATTCCTGAAAAAGCTGACTATAGAGATACCAATAGATCCAGTTATTCCCTTACGGGGCATCTACCCTAAAACCTTCAAACCACAGGCCAGAAAGATTTGCTCAACCATGTTTGTAGTGGCTCAATTCGTAATAGCTAAGAGCTGGAATCAATCCAGATGTCCATCCTAGAAGAATGGATAACTAAGATGTGGTATATCTACACAATGGAATTCTATACAGCAGTAAGAAAAAATGACACAAAGAAATTTGAGGAAAAATGGTTGAACCTGTAACAGATCATTCTCAGTGAACTTACCCAATCACAGAAAAAAAAAAATCGCCACATAGTCTCACTCATCTACAGCATCTAATCCGAATCTACCCAAGATACCTTACACACCCAGCAAGTATCTCATGGACTAGACACTAGGATGGATGGGGAGGGAGGGGAGGGCATCAAAGGGGTGAGAAACAGTAATTGAGACCCAAATGGCAATGGTACCATAAAATTCTATTTCCTAAAAGGCAAACCAAATAGCTGAACCTTCACCAGGCCCTTATAGGAAACACCTGAAACACAAGACACTGGAGAGGGTAGGATCAAGTCTATCCTAAATCTTCTACATCTGCCCTCCCCCCATCTCTTGTCTCTCTAACTCTTGTATATTAGTTATGTTTTTCCTCATTTTCTCAGTGGGCACTGACCTGTAACTCCCAGTGCCAGCATGGGGCTATCATCCACAATGAGCTTTTCTGATCAGAGAAACCTACAAAGTTTCCTAAAAGAATGACAGATTTCTGTCAGAGTACTTGATGACCCACCAAAGGTTAGCCATATGCAGCTGACACGTAAAATGGAACGGCATGGCTGGAAGCCAGGACAGAGTCAGTCCCCAGACAGTCAGCGTGTCTAGTGCCAGAAGGTGCTACATGGACGACTGGGGGAAATGACCAATATCTGTCCAAGCAACTCATGGTCTAACCTACTTAGCAGCAAATAACCTGTTTTGATGCCCACACAAGTGCAATAGTGGCACACAGCCATGGTGGGGAACCAACTGCTCTTGATTTGGCTAACTGATCCCCTTCAGTGGTACAAGACCCATAGCTGGAGCTGGAAAACAAGTCAGAACCATATCCAAACATAAGCCCACTCTCCAATATCAAGCTACCATCAATCATGGGGTAAAAGAGACCTACACCTATTAAACCCTCTATAAAGAAAAGTAAGGGTTATGTCATTTGTCCTGGTGCTAACTTACTCTCCGTTGGAGAATCTAATTCTCTTTTTCAGACAGATGCAGATCCTAAGGAGCCACCCCATCATACCTCAAAAGGGCCCTAGCTGAAACTAAGGAAAATTGGCGAAACAAGCAAGGGTGCTGTTTTCCTGATGAACCAGACACCAGCACAAGGGGGAAGGAGACCAACACAGAGAAAAATCAACATCTACCAAATCAGAGAGCCAGAGCCCCAGAGGCCCCCAACATCTCATCACTGAAACAGACCAAAAATGAACCCAACATGGCTCAGGGAAATTTTGCAGAAGAGGGGGTGGAAAGAATGTCTGAGTCACATGTTGGGTCATGATATGCAAAGACATTTATCGTACCAATAACCGTGGGCTAACTCCACAATGCACGACCCATATACCTCAACAAAATTGGCTAATGGGGAGGGGGTAGGACATGGATGAGCCTAATAATGGTACCAAACTGCCTGTATTTGCTGAATACAAAACTAATAGAAATAAATAAATAACACAGGGTTTTAGGCAAACCCGAGTTACACACAAAACTGCTTCAAACCAAACAGTAGCAACAACAACAAAATGTATCACACAATTCTTATTTAACTCTTTAAGATTAAAAAAAAATAGCAGGGCTGGAGAGATGGCTTAGTGGTTAAGGCATTTGCCTGCAAAGCCAAAGGATCCCAGTTCAACTCTCCAGGATCCATGTAAGCCAGATGCACAAGGCAGTGCATGCATCTGGAGTTTGTTTGCACTGGCTGGAGGCCCTGGCGCACCCATTCTCTCTCTCACAAATAAAATATATTTTTTAAAAGTAGCAATCCTATCTCATTTTGTAAATTCACAATGTTTATTTGTGCAAGACTGTGAGTGGCAGAATTAGGTGTAAGGTCCAGTTCTATTTTCTACCTGGCACTTTCCCCTGCAGCTGCACCCGAGCATCTAGCGTTCTCCAGATGCTCAACGGGAGGTGGCACTGCTTTGCAGGACGAGCTTGAAGACTTACCAGTGACTCGAAAGGGAATGGCTCTGTTCTTAGTCTGTCCCCATGCGGGAAACTGATTATCACTATTTCTGAATGTTGAGCTGCCGGTCAACATTTAAAAACACAAAAGTTGCTGTGAAAATAGTTGTTTTCCTAATGGCTAAATGGAAGTCAAAGCTGCTCTGTATTTAAGGCTAGAGCTGACTCTTCGTATCAAGTCTGTCATAGTTTAGACTGTTGAAATCTTCAGCCAGTTATGATGCTTCAAGTTTAAGTTCCCAGCGCTCCATCTTGGACTTCACCTCTGACTTCATCTACTTCGAGGTCCTTACCTATTAGCTGTCCTGCCCACAAATGTACATCTGCAGTTTAAAAGAAATAGATATGTGTATCCAATTTTATAGGCATTTTAAAACAAATAATATGTATGCATCAAAATGAAGTTCCTTTTCCTTAATTCTTTTTAAACAATTTTCACTTATACTAGGCATGGTGGCACATGCCTCTTAAATCCCAGCACTTGAGAGGCAGAGGTAGGAGGTAGGAGGATCACCATGAGCTCAACTGAGACTGCCAAGTGACTACACCAGGTCAGCCTACACTACAGCGAGACCATATCTCAAAAACCAAAAAAATGTTTTTTTCATTTACTTATTTATGAGCAAGAGGGAGGGAGGGAGAAAGAGTGGGCACACTAGGGCCTCTAGGCATTGCAAATAAACTACAGATGTATGTGCCACCTTGTACATCTGGCTTACATGGGTTTTGAGGAGTTAAATCTGAGTCCTGAGGCTTCACAGGCAAGCACCTTAATTGCAAAGCCATCTCTCCAGTCCTGAAGTTCCTTTTTCTACACCAAATCATCATCAAAAAAAAATTCATTTAGCTGGCTGTACAAGAGCCAAAACCCTACAAATTACTTTGGATTCTTCCCTGTCTTAGCCCTTGTAATCAGATCAGCAGGTAACAATCTTGTGAAATGTGAGCTATGCCTTGACTATGGAAAACTTGTGTGTTATAACTGTTAGCACAATAGTGCAAACCACCTCTTACCTCAAGGACCAGATCACTCCTTCCTAGGCCCCTCAATTCTCCACAGAGCAGCAAGAGGACTATTTTTTGAATAATCTACACTGTAAACACATCACTATCTTGCTGAAGATCCACGGACGGCTTCCTACTGTACATACGATTAAGTACTGAGCCTCTCTGCCACAGCTTCAAGGTCTGACTCCACTACCTCTCCAACTGAATCTTGTCCTGTTCCTACCCAATCATCTTTTTGTAAACTGTTTATTCAATTGTATTTATTTGCAAGTGGGGAGGGACAGAATGGGCTCTTGCCACTGGAAGTAAACTCCAGACGTATACACCACTTTATGGATCTGGCTTTACAGGAATACTGCGGAATGGAACCCAGACCATGCAAGTCTTTAACCACTAAGCCACCTGTCCAGGTCCCCACTGCCCACTCTGACATTCTCCACTCACGATGGGTTTTGTGTCTCTGCCCATGGCATTGATAAAGGACGTACTGCTGCCTTTTTAAAATGAATTTGAGGGCTGGAGAGATGACTTAGCGGTTAAGCGCTTGCCTGCATAGCCTAAGGACACCGGTTTGAGGCTCGATTCCCCAGGACCCACATAAGCCAGATGCACAAGGCATGTATCTGGAGTTAGTTTGCAGTGGTTGGAGGCCCTGGCATGCCCATTCTCTATTTCTCTCTGTGCCTCTTTCTCCCTGTCTGTTCCTCTAAATTAATAAAAATAAAATTTTAAAATGAATTTTGACTGGAATCCTGCCACACACAACCACTTATGAACGGTGAGTGCTGCTTCTACCTACGCCACACGAGCACAGCTAAGGAAAACCAAACTGCTCTCTGGTCCTTTAGACAAAAACATGTTGCAGCGGCATTCCCTGTGCCTGCAACACTCTCCAGCTCTTCTCTGCTGTGTATTCTCTCTTTCTGTAGGACTCAGCTGAAACATCACCACTAACCTACATCGCCCTGCCCTGCCTGCCTCCCTCCCTCTCTTTCTTTTTTTGGCTTTTTAAGGTAGGGTCTTTTATAGCAAGGCACCAGCTGCCACCCCCTGCAGTCTGCTTAGTGTTTGGAGAATTTCAGTAATTCCTGAGTCTGTTTACTGGAAAGAGACATGCTTCTGGAAATGTTAAGATACACAACCAGAAATGAACTAGGGAAATAAAATTTTCTGTGCCTGTCTCAACTTTGGAAACTTACTTCCTAAGCTACCATCAGTGTCCTCCATGTAACTGCCCTTCACCCACAGCGGCTGTTTGCACTGCTCTGCATGACCAAAGCCAGTTGTAATCATGCTCACCGTTTTCATCCCCCAAACCAATGTACCTGAAGATACAAAGAAAACCAAGCCTCGGGCTACAGTGATTGCTCAGCAGGTAAGGTGCTTGCTTGCGAAGACTAAGGGTCCAGGTTCAATTCCCTAGTGCCCACATAAAGCCAGATACACAAGATGGCGTATGTATCTGGAGCCCATTTGCAATGGCTAGAGGCCCTGGAATGACCATATTTTCTCTCTTTTTCTCATAAATAAATAAATGCAAACCAAGCCACTTCCATGTAAAAATTCTATTTCCTTTTAATTTTTCAATGTGAAAACATGGGTCCTAGACATCTACACAGTGGTCCTAAAGTTTATATACACATATATGAACTTAGGTAAGCAATTCAGCTAAGTGTGAAGAGTACAGTGAACAAAAAACAGATGAATACAGCCAAAACAAAGAGTTGTCTGTTCTACGAAACTAATGACAGGTATTTCATACCTCAGAATCCTGACCTAGTATCTCAACAAGTCAAAAGGTAAAATGAAGAGACAGTAGTAATTGATTTTCATGCAGATTCATTTTTATATATTATATTATATTATACTTGGCATTACTAAAACCCTTATTTAGTAAAATAAAACAAATTGTTCCTTTTATCTGGAGGCAAACATTTTAAGCTACCATGCATTAGCCCTGCTTAACCGTTAATAATCTTTTCTGGTAGTGATCTCTTCAACGTGGTAACACTACATGTACAGTTTAAATTTTTTTCATAAGAATAAAAATGAAGACAAAAATGAAAACAAGGATACTAGCAGTGATTCACATACTTAATCCATTTGATATATAAAAAGGTAATCAACAGATATGCTAAAATGAGTGCATTTCCTCAGCAGAAGCTAGCTTGTTCAATGAATGTTTGTAAAGAATTGAAAAGTAACATTACAGATGCCAAAGAGATATTAATGATTATTTTAAGAGAAGAAATCAGAATTTAGCATATATGCTTTTAATTTTAAAAAAATTAGTAAAAATCAACTGGAATTCATGTCCTAAGGGGTAAATAAATTCTCAGGGGTGAAGCCTTCATGAATGTGCATTTATATTCTTTGTATATGCCAGTGAAGAGGTCTTGACCAATCAGGCCAAGGGCCCTGTCAGCCCTGTGGTCTGTGCGCTGCCTATCATCCATCTTTAATCCATTAAAGCTATGGGATTTATACGATGGCAGCCCACGCTACAACAGTTAACTAAGGAGCCATTATTAAGCAACTTACTAAATCTTTTCAGGTTTCTCATAGTCCTATAACTCACATGATTTCGGTATGTACTTAATCATGTGAATCCAAAAATCACTTTAACACTGACCTCTCCTCCTCACCTTTGCACAGCCAATTCTCATCAGTAACACATGGCTACAGACTTTTCTCTCTGCTCAAACTGCAAAGCATTATTAAAAAAAACACAAATTCCCCAGCAAACCAACTCCCATTTCCCTTCCTTGACAGCTCTTTAGAATACTCCCAAGGCTACAAGTCTCTTCCTCTCATTTTATAATTAGGGACAGCTTCATTACCACAATTGACACGCTTGGAAGTTGCTTGGATCTCATCATCTTTATTATACTCTGATCATTGCATTCTGCATGAAGAGTATCTATCTACAGAGTCCAGGTTTCACCCTAATTCTATACTGCCTGAATTCAGAAATAGGCAGATTACTGTGTCCAACTGGATAAATCACCAATTCTCTCTGTGCCGTCAATTCTTCCTTTGCAGAGCAGGTAACTGCTCTGACACATGCACTGTGACACTGTAACTCTACATCTTGAAACAATCAGCGATTAGCATTAGGATTATTACTCCTACAGAACCTCTGGCAAGTGCAAACATGCCTCCTCCTACTGTTCTTACCCCACACTCTCTCCCCTTCTGAGAACTCAGGTGCTCCAATGGTCTACTCCTTCAGCAGCTTTAAACAAACACTAGACGTTTTCTTTTCAGGTCAAACTTCTTGAAACAGTTTTCTTCATCTTCCAGTACTTGGAAATATGCTCCTGAGTGTCCTCCCTTCGCTCTGGGTACATCATTCTCTGAGATGGCCCATATAACACTTAATCCCTGAACGTACTTCTCAGTTCTACCAGCTACAAAGGTGTCCATAATCATGTGTTTCTATTTGGGCAGCTTATGATTCTCACTCAATTTTTCTCTCATGTAAAATGACATCTAAGTTATTTTCCAAGAATAAAAACTGTCAATATAACCTAAAATAAAACTTAGCTCCTCCTCTATTCATTCCCAGTCATTTCCCACCCTGACCCACAGTGTTTCTACTAACAGCACCTTCACTTACCAGGCACTCAAGTTCTGCCCTACCTTATTTCCCAGTCTCTGGCATAGCCCATTCTATTCTAGCCAACTCCCTATCCAGATTTCAAGCTGTTCTTCTGACTCTCGTGAACACCCTCCCCAGTCTACATCTCTCTCTCAGGTTAGGCTTCAAAGGCTCTGTCACATTATCACTCACACCTCTGCACTCACTGTTTACTCGAACAAACTCCTTAGCCTGCCATTCAAACTTTTCTACACTCTATTCCTACACTGTCTTTGTAACACTGTAATTTGCTATCTAAATGTAACACAACTCATCTCTTTTATAACCACAGGCTATCAGCCATACAGAAGTGCCTTCTACATTGTTCAAGCGTCTCCAACTTCTTAAAAGGCTCAGTTCAATTTCCTCTTTTCCCATGACTTCTTCTTGGTGGGGTAACTCTCTCCTTCACATAATTGCCAAGTTATTTATCACCTTTGCAACTCATTTTCCACTTACTTACATAATGCTTTCCACTATTACCTACATTGGTACCATCTCTCACATCAACATAAAAACAACCCAGAAGGGACAGTATATAATCTCTTAGCATCCACTGTGTATTTTTATTGAAAGCTCAGCATAGTACACACTTGTTGATTGCACAAACACAATCATCCTATGTAATGCAATGCTAAACTACTTGGCTCATGTAAGTCCCCACCCTGCCTCTAAGAGAAAGGAATTGCAGGCAAACAGAAACAGAAAGTTGCTATTGCGCAACCACTATAGTAAAGATTAGTGAAAGCATCATCGCTGATTGCTAAAACTATCACATTGAAATTTCTGGGGAAAAAGGACACTCATACAGTCTCAAATATAACTGAACAATTATGAATTACAAAGGGAAAAATGGTACCTTCACAGTGAAGAAATCTGGCGGACACCAAGTGATCAAAGTTAACACCAGCAATTATGGGATAAACTGACATCATGTGCCTCCTGATGTGATGCACTGAGGACACAACATCACTTATGTAATATTCCTGCCAAAAATGCATCACCTGAAACTAGTCATGAGGAAACAATCAGACAGACCAAAAACTGAGGGTCAAGCTACAAATCAACTGACCTATATCCTTCAAAAAATGTCAATGTGCTGAAAGATAAAGACAGGCCAAGGAACTGAGAATGATCCTGGACTGGATCAGAAAAAAATAACTATAGAGAACATCACTGCCACACAGGACAACCAGTATTATTTGAATATCAACTATATGACAACACTGTATACATATTAAACTGAATGGTTTCAAGCATACCTCTTTGGTTACATAAGAGAATTTCCTTATTCTTAGGAGAAAGGTTGTAAGTAGTTGAAGTGACATGAAATTTAAAACTCGTATCTAATTATGCAATAATGATAGCAATAAATAAAAGCAGCAATAGAAAGACTTGCCAAAATATGGCAAAATGCTCATTTACATTACATAATGAACTTTAAGAGTTTACTGTATTACTCATGAAAATTATGAGTTTATTTCCCAGAATACTTAAAAAAATGAATACATTAATAGCATATAAAAATCATGGAAAATTCATAAATCTGATGTTACACTGTATTTGACAATGTCAGGGCAAAAAATTGTGGTAAAGTTCTTCACAAATGAAACTAATTTTATTTGCAGTTTGTTCAATGAAAACACTTATTCTAAACAAAAAAGATACACCTTTATGGAATCAGAACCATTTTATAATGTTAACCACTATTAATAATACTGAACAATTCACATCTACCACAGAAGTTAGTCAAGTCAATTTTAATCAGTCAAAGAGAATATTTGAATACAAGTTTTATTTTTTAAACATACAGAAGAGAAAGATCAAGGCAAAAACATCTAAAAATAATTATCTGTCATTAACACAATAAATTAGTATTTATCAATAACTTATATGCTTGTTTTATTCTTATTTTCTATTTTTCATTGATCACAAACTTCATCTTCCTTCAATAAGCAAAAATTCTGATTTAGCCAACTGTAAGTGTTGAGAAAAGTTCTATAGTATAGTCAGATATTAAGTAACTTCTACAGGCTTCTTAGAGCCTTGAAGAAGAGCACCCTAGCCAATGTTCTCGACAGTACCAAGGGCTGTCTACAGCTGACAGTGATTGAGCAACAGTCCACAAAAGTTGGATACCTTATTTATGAGATGTTCGGTAACAACTTCTCTTAGTCCAGTGTAGAGTTTTTCTCCATGTTTATGCAAAACCATCGTGTATGCATTTCTATAAAGCTCCTCAAAACTAAGACCACTGTTATTCTTACGCTGGATTTCTTGAATTGCATTTTTCAGAAGGTCCCAAATGCTGTTTACATATTTTTCATCCATGGTCATCTGCAACATCCAAGAGAGAAAGAAGAGAAAAAAGAAAAAAAGTGGTTGAAAATACATCCACATTTGTCTACATAGTAAATATTGTATTATGAGGTTACAAATCTGTATGATTACTAGGGATGTTAACCTGCTTTAACAGAAATAATGGAATACATTTTTATGTTTACTTTCTTGAGCTAAGAGAAATTCACAATCATTTATTCTCTCCCTGCAAAACATTTGGACCACTACATTCTAACAGCCCACCTACTCTTCATATGAACCCACGTAGTTAAAAGTGACACATCCAAACCTATGAACAAGTGTGCACTTCCGGTAAGCCCACATCTACTTTTCCAGTCTACTGATGATATTTGTCTAGATGACTGTAAACCACCCTCCTACATCCTCACCTGAAGATGACTGTTTCCTGTTCCACTGAGAAACAGAACCAACCAGAAGAGACACTGTACAAATGGACATTATTCAGCAACCCTTTTGATTATCTGTATTGACCTGCTCTTTTTTGGTGGTGCTAAGTGTGTAATGCAGGAACCAGATATGTAAATGGCACAGAGGGACTTTTTTGAGATGCAGAATTTCAGGACGCACTCAGGCCTACAGAACAGAACTTTCATTTTAACAGGAACTCTTAAAAAAAAAAAGAAAAACACAGAATCAAGTCTTTCATCTGAAACAATCTACCTAATCCAGGACCTCTTTTATTGGCAATCCCCCTGCTCAGCATTATTGATATTTTTCCTGCCTACTAAGTAATTTCCATTTGCCGTCAAAACTATTACTTTCCCACCTTAAAAACAAATCCTCTTCTAACCTAACTTTTCTTTCCATTTATAGTGAAATCATGGCAGGGCAGGCAGTAGGGAGTTTCTAAAGTCACTGTCTCTAAGCCCCATTTTCCCACTCTAGCTTGAATCCTTTATAGGAAGCTTTCTCTACCACCAGCAGCACCACTTCACTCAAACTACTCTGGAGAGAGTCTCTAGTGAATTCTGCAATACGACACCTAACAGTCAAAGGCCCAGATCTCATCAATTCTCCTTTAATTCCTTACCTTCTTTCCAAGCATCACAGTCACTAGCTGTTGTCCTGCTTCACTGGTTTCTAACTCTCCAGTCTGTTTTATAGGTTCTTACTCACCTCAACCTCCAACTCTAAGGCTCAGGGTCTAGGTCTCATCCATCCACATTCAGCTTCTAGGTAAGTGAGTCTCATTTACTCTCTTGGTTTTAAATCAACCTCAAATTTTACATATGTCTCTTCCTGTCCCTTGCACAGGAAGTCTCAATATTTCTACTTAAATGTCCAGTAAGCATCTCAAATACATCAAGTATGAAGTGCAAGCCCTAGTATTTCCTACAGTTTGCTGGTCCTACAATATTTTCTAAATGAGCCAATGTCTGCTTCATCCTTCTAGTGCTAAAGAGAAAACCCTTCTAAGATCTTCCACTACTCTCATCTCACCACCTGACCAAACACAAAGCCTGCTGCCTTCACTTTAGAACACACTCAGGCTCCTTCACACCCCTCCCAGTACACCACTGTGGCTCAAAGCACCACCTCTGAGATTATTCAACAGCCTCTTCACATTCCTGGCCTGCCAGACTGACCTCCTGGAAACAAATCAAATTATGTCACTTATCTGTTCACAACCCGCAAACAACTTTTCATTTCCCTTGAAGTTAAAGTCAAATATCCCCTACAAAGCCTCATCTGATCTCATAATCTCTCAACTTCTCATCTCCCATGATCACTCTGCTCTATGTGTATCAGCTTCCTGACTGCACCTAGGAATCCACACACAAACCACGTAAGAGTCACTGTGTTTGCTGCTCTGCCCCGAATATTTTTCTATCAGATATGTATCTATCCACATGACTCAACCTCAGAGTATTAGTCGCCTTATAATGCCCCCCTGTTTACAACAGCAGTCTGTCACTACTAATTCCCAAATCCAATCCCTATTATTTCTCTTATGGCAAATTTTTTTGTTTTGTTTTTATGGTCTCTTTTCTCTAAGCCATAATGCAGTTCAATAAAGACGTGGACTTTCTTTTTTTTAGTGTTTCTGCAGGCACACATACGTGCATCTATGTGTGGAAGCCAGAAGACAACTTCAGTTGTCATCCTTAGGACCATCACCCACCTACTTTTGAGACAGAATCTCTCACTGGACTGGAGCTCACCAATTATGGTAGACGGGCTGGCCAGCTGCTACAGGGATGCCCCAGCTCCAACCTCCCAAGTGTTGCAACTACAGATGTGTGCCGCCACATTCAGCGTTTTATGTAGGGGCTGGGAAATGAATTCAGGTCCCATGCTTGTGAGGCAAACACTCTGACTGACCTATCTCCTTAGAACCCTAATCTTGTGGTTTTTATTTTTATTTTTATTTGAGAGAGAGAGAAGGAGGGAGAAAGGGGGGAGAGAAGGGGGAAGACAGAGAATGGGCATGCCAGGGCATCCAGCCACTGCAAACGGACTCCAGATGCATGTACCCCCTTTGTGCATCTGGCTTACATGGGTCCTGGAGAATTGAACCGGGATCCTTTGACTTTGCAGGCAAACGCCTTAACTGCTAAACCATCACACCAGGCCCCTTGTGGTTTTTAAACAGCTGAATTCCTTATCCTTTAGGCCAATATCACATAGTAAGCCCATTTTGCTGCTGAATTTCTGCTAATATTTGACTAAGGAGCCTTTAAAAAAACTTATAGGGGAATGTGGCATATGTGTGTTTACGTTATGCTGTGGTGTGTTGGTTGCTGCATGTACACGTAGGTGCCCTTTGCAGTCCCTGTGGTAGGAAGTGCTCACCAATGAGTGGCCTGAATTGATCCATATGTCCAGCTCTACGGCTATTTGCCTTGCCTTGTTTAGAGTCAGTCTTTTTAATGATTCCACAGCCTTTTTTGGTCATGCCTATGTCCTTAAGTATAAAAGAAAAGGCACCTAACAGGGTCTTCATCATCCTGGCTGTAAAGCATCAGCTCAAAAGCACCCATAAGATGACTGTCTTACAATGGTGATATCTGGGGGGTTTAAACAATGATGCTTCAATAGAGCAACTTTTACTCAAACCTCCAGTCGCCAGAGACTCCGGGCATCTACCCCACCTCATCAGTGAACCAACCAAGACACAAGCAAACCTAAAGACATTAAACAACTGAATAAAAATCACCAATTATCCCAAATCCAAACCAAGGAACTCAACACTCCTCCTATCACTGTGTTATGGTGCAACTTAGTACCAAACTGTGAGTCACTAAATGACCACAGAGCACATCATAGGTTTTGCTGTCAGGGAGATCTGAGTTTGTGTCATGGCTTTACCACAAACAAGCCACAAGACTGTTGAATTTAACCCCTCTGGAGGGGCTGTAGAAATGACATAGTGGTTAAGGCACTTGCCTGCAAAGCCAAAGGACCCAGGTTCAATTCCTTACAGCCCACGTAGGCCATATGCACAAGGTGGCCCATTATGTCTGGAGTTCGTTCACAGCAGCTGGAGGCTCTGGCGTGCCCATTCTCTCTATCTGCCTCTTTCTCTCTCTCAAATAAGTAAATAAAAATAAATTAACTCTTCTAGGTTTTGATTTCCTTCTTTGTAAAATGGGTTCAACATCCCTATTTCAACGTAAGAACTATCATAAAGAGTAAATGAGAATCTGAATTTAGCCTAGTTCAGCATATCTCACCTAATTCAGGCCAGGGTACAGTAACTCTCCTAAATTATCACACACTGGGAAGAAATACAGCTTTAAACCTTTGCAAATAGGTAAGCAATGAAACAAAAGTATGTTAAGAGCACAACCATGTATGAAATACCCACCAGTCAATGTAATTGTGCTTCACAACTATTACTCTCCACCATAGGCCTCCGAATCTTATCAGACTTATTTAATTAATTACTGTTACCATTACTCTGTCCTTTATTCTTTTCACTCTAGACCGGATCTTTACCTACCCTTGGTTATTATTGTGCCCATAACTACTTGCTTGGTAGGATTCAGAAACTGATGGGACTCTAAGACTGAGCGGAACATCAAAGTTTCCTAAAAGTACATATGAAATTTTGCAGGCAGGTGTAATCCGTATGCCACTTCTTCCTTTAGGGTGAGCCTCTAGCTTTTATCCCATTTCCCCAGGAAGTTTAGCCCATGTGTCTTAAAGATACATTATACCGGCATACCTGTTCATGGCTGCCAGCCCCATGTCCACCCAAAGCCTGAAAACACCTATTCAACAACCTGCTACACACCCCAAATAGATGCTTCAGACACCGACAGAACAATGCCCAGATCCCTTGAGAACTTTGCTAACCCTAACCCTGCAAACATGTCCAATCTCTGTCATGTATTCTTCTATCTAATCACAGCAACATAGGCTAGAAGCATAAGCCTTGTCTTACACTCTTTCCTGTCAAAAGCCTTCTACGGACGTGAGGTGGAATGGAGGAACACATCCTAGAAGGTCCATGTGCTGTTTCTCACCGTATTTCCACCAGTCGAAGACTGTCCCCAGCCAGCATCTTCTTTGTATCCCCATGCTTTGCCTCTGAATCCAGCTCAGGTACCCCATCTGCCTGGACTCTTTCTTCCTCAGATCCTCCATAATTCTTAGGGTATCTCTAGTACCATACTCCTATATTGCTTCCTAGTTATTTTGTGAGCCCTCCACTAGACCAAGGGTTTGTAGGTACTTATATTTTTCCTCAATGTCATTTAAATGGAAACCAAGGACTGCCCAAGGAAAATTGTCTCACCCTTGTTATACCAACTCAATATTCAAAATGTGAACCATTAGTAGGTATAATGATATAAAAGAACATTTGAGGGCTGGAGGGATGGCTTAGCAGTTAAGGCATTTGCCTGCAAAGCCAAAGGATGCAGGTTCAAGTCCCCAGGACCCACATTAGCCAGATTTGCACAAGGGGGAGTGTAGCAGACAGATTCACGTTCGCTGAGATGAACTTCCAGACCAGGCACAGTTATGGAGGAAGGGATATTTATTGAAGCCTATAGATCCAGGGGAAGTTCCATAAATGGCAGAAGAAGCTGGCCTGCCTTCACAGGACCAAGCAGAGAGAGAGAAGTACAAGCCTAAAAGCCAAAAGCCACAGCACACTACAGGAACTCCATCTAGGCACACTTAGCATATCTTTCAATTGAAATCTGAAACCCACCATCATACCTTAAAGATCACCCAGTGACACTGCCTCCAGCCAGGTGGCTAAAGATTCAAACTACAAACAAATGAACAACTGAATATATTGGGGGCCATCTATTCAAACCACCACAGGGAGCATGTGTCTGGAGGTTGTTTGCAGTGGCTGGAGGCCCTGGTGCACTCTCTCTCTCAAATAAATAAATAGATAAAATAAAATATTAAAAAAAGAACATTTGAATGTGCTTATCTGAAGCCATTAATCTTATTTTTAAATACCCAAATGTCGTTTTCAAATAAAGCACAGTAATACACAAGCAATGGAGTCTCAAATCTAACAAGTAGTATTTTCACATTTACTAATTTACCTTAAGGGTCCCAGAACCCCACTTATTCATCTATTTTATTAGTAAACGTTAACTGGGAATAATAAGCAGAAGAGTAAGCCCTTCAGGAAAGGATGAAAATGTTATAATCTTTCTTTCCCTAAATAAACAAGTCTAAAAAATACAGAAAATGAAACAGAGTGTCGTATAACTTCTTCCATAGATATGACTTGGTCCTGCCATCAAACAGACATGCTAACTCTGGTGAAGTAACTGCTACCAATTACCCTTGATCTCCTACTCATACATCTTTGATACAGAAACATTAACTGACAATGAAATTTTTTTTAAGGACTAAGAGTTCAGTCTTCACCTCAATCTGCTAACCATAAAAAAACGCGGCTAGGGCTGGAGAGATGGCTTAGTGGTTAAGCGCTTGCCTGTGAAGCCTAAGGATCCCGATTCGAGGCTCGGTTCCCCAGGTCCCACGTTAGCCAGATGCACAAGGGGGCGCACACGTCTGGAGTTCGTTTGCAGAGGCTGGAAGCCCTGGCGCGCTCATTCTCTCTCTCTCTCCCTCTGTCTTTCTTTCTCTCTGTGTCTGTCGCTCTCAAATAAATAAATAAAAAATTTAAAAAAAAACACGAGGCTAGACTTTACTTAGGGATTGAAAAAATGTTAGAGCTGTAACTTCATATGTTCTAAAAACACATAAGTCACCAATCAAGTATTTGAACAGAACTGTAATTCCATTGGTAGCACTTATTAGCTTATGTCTGCCATAAATGCAAATAAACTCAGGGTGTAAAGCAACCAAACCTTCAAAAACAGTAATAAAATAAAATGCACATATATAATATTTATTGTTTAATATGTAATTATGAGTCTCATTTACTATCTTCTTCAAAAAGCTTAAGTTACAAAGTTATCAGAAAGCAACTTTTTTCAGCAGGAATAGAAACAAAAACTCATTTAATAAGAAAATATATAATTAAGTATTCTCAAATGCTTATACTATCATAAGCCTTGTAAAAACCAAAACTTAAAAGTGTACTCTGGCCCCTTCCCCCCCAAACCAGAAATTATAATTTCCTCACTAGAAAATACCAATAAAAAGAATTCTATTTTCTTTAAAAAATCTCATTTTTCATCTATCAAGTAACATAGCCTTCAAAATGCTAAAATTTGAAAGGATGTCTATTAGATACTTACACCTCTTGAAAGTACTGGAACTTATATTAAAAATTGGACTGAACTACATCGTAAGATTCATTAAAACTAAGATGAAGAGAACTGTATTCTTTGTATCCACTATGTACACAAAGCACAAAAAGCCTTCAGTCCTTTTTGAATAATATTCTAAGAGAAGAAATTTGGAACAGGGTGGGTGGGGGAAACTGTTGAAAAAACTCCAAGCAATTCAGAATGACACAGCTAAAAAAAGGGGGGTGGGGGGAATGCTTGGTCTCAATTTCAAGCTTTGGCCTCAAAAAGGCTTCCTTGGGAGAAACTATCTGAGGAATGGCAGTATTCTGATTGGATACACACATCTATTATGGAAGTAAGCTTCCATCCAGACTATAAGCACCTCAGAATAGAGTAGGTCCTCTCTTCCTTCGTTACTGTATGTCTCATAATACATGGCATGATGCCCAGCTGACAATGGAAAGAGTATTACTGAATACAGTCCACTTAGTTAATATTGATAAAGGATCTTACTTGATGACCCATGATGCAATGATATATAACATCACCAATGACCTCACTGACCAACCAGTAAGAGGCCTGTGATATTAAATTACAAGACAGCAACACTCATAAGAAAGTTAAATCAAGAGGATGTTCAATTAAGCTCAGCATTTGACTCCTTAACACCTGAGTAGGATGTCTAAATATGAGGTAAAAAATGTGGGAAACCTGGGACTAGAGAGATAGCTCAGCAGTTAAGGTACTTTGCCTGCAAAGCCTAACAACCCAGGATCAATTCCCCACATAAGGCCAGATGGACAAAGGGGCCCATGCATCTGAAGCATGTTTGCAGTGGCAGGAAGCCCTAGGGCATCCATACTCACTCTGTCTCTCTGCCTCTTCCCGTCTGTCTCTCTCAAAGAAACAAAAATACTTTTTAGAAAAATTTGGGAAATTTAGAACTTTTTTCCAAAAACAAAATCAAGCTTCTAGATTAATCCAGCAAAGTCCATTTAGTTATAGAACAATTGACTTAAAAGCACAAACAACACACTTTCAACTATATTCTCTGAATAATGTACTTATAACATTTCACATTCCAATGTAACCAAAGAGGCAATCATGTAAGCATAATCATCTCCCAGTATCAGAGGTTGGGTCCCAGGATCCCTGTGGATACCAAAATCCAAGAATGTTCCAGGCTGTTATGTAAGATTATATACATAAATCCTCCTGTATATTTAAGTCATGTCTAGATTGCTTATAATACCTAATACAACACATACCGTATAAACCACTTGTTGCATTGTTTAAGGATCTAAGATAACAGTACTTGGGAGGCAGAGACAGGTAGATACCAGGAGTAAGTTGGTTAGCTAGACTAACTACATCAGTGAACTCTGGTTCAGTGAATGATGTGCGGAGCGACTGTGGAAGACATACAACATCAATCTTGGTCCTCACACACACAAGCATCCACACAAACACATGATCACATGCACATGTAAAAAGCCCTCTGCAAATAGTAACACTAAATTGTGCTTACATCCAAGAATCAATTATACACAGACAACAAAAACAAAAACAAGTGGCGACAGCAAAGGGTCCACACTGCATAAACTTATGACAAAAACTGCCACTGAATCTGCTTAAATTTGTCTGGAACTGTCAACTCACAAAAAGACATAGACGAGAACATAGCTAACTTTCCCAGTTTCATATTAGGATTTAACCATAATAACATGTAATATCCTATTTTTAAAAATATTTATTTATTTGACAGAGAAACAGGGAGAGAAAGAGAATGGGCGTGCCAGGGTGTCCAGAAACTGCAAATGAACTCCAGACGTGTGTGCCCCCTTGTGCATCTTGCTAATGTGGGTTCTGGGGAATCGAACCTGGGTCCTTTGACTTTGCAGGCAAACAACTTAACTGCTAAGCCATACCTCCAGCCCATAACACCCTATTTTAAAGAATATGTCAGAAAAGGTAGGTAATTTTTGCAACATCTCCCAAAATGTTCAACCAAATTCTAAGAGCACAGCAGCATCAGTTCCTAGAATTTATGTTTAAACTCCTTTTCACTGACATTTTTAGATCCAAAAGGTACCTAAGGTAACCCTTTGTTTTACAAAACAGGAAACAGACCAGGTGGTTTACCAAAGACTACAAAACTAGTTAAAAGAATGCAAGAGCCCATGAATCCTACTGTACACCAAATCACCAAGATACCTGATATTGAGAAATTACTTTATAATTAAGAAGCCTAATGTTAACACTGAGTTATATACTATGGCTATATACTTATCTACTCTGATCCACAAAACATTTTTTTGTTCGTTTGATTTTCAAGGTAGTTTCACTCTAGCCCAGACTGACCTGGAATTAGTATCAGGGTGGCCTCAAACTCATGGCAATCCTCCTACCTTTGCCTCACAAGACAAGTGCTAGGATTAAAGGCATGCGCCACTATACCCGGCTTTACAAAAACGAGGTTTTGTTACTGTTGTTGTTTCCAAGTTAGGGTTTCACTCTAGTCCAGGCTGACCTGAAATTCACTTTAGTCTCAGTCTCTGCCTCCCCAGTGCTGGGATTAAAGGTGTGCACCATCACACCCAGCTTTACAAACTGAGTTTTTAACTAGAAATCCAGCCATTAATAGTTCTTCCATGAATACAAGTGAAGACCATATTCCTAGGCTAAGTCACCCTGCCTAGTCCTCAGTTTCCTCATGTGTTTAAAATAACTGATTCTCTCGAACCTTCCTGTTATAAGTGCGTATTTGTATTCTCTCAAAAACTTGTTACACTCGCCGGGTGTGGTGGCGCACGCCTTTAATCCCAGCACTCGGGAGGCAGAGGTGGGAGGATCGCTGTGAGTTCGAGGCCAGCCTGAGACTACATAGTGAGTTCCAGGTCAGCCTGGGCTAGAGTGAGACCCTACCTTGAAAAACCAAAAAATAAAAGTAAAAATAAATTAAAAAAAAAAAAGCTTTAATTCTCAAAAATTAAAAAAAAAAAAACAAAAAACTTGTAACAGTAAGTAGTGGTATTAAGGAAGTAGGGACTACAGGAGGTAAACAAGAAAGTGAACCCTCATAAAATAGCTTAGTGAAGGGATGTAACCCTGCTTGGCCTCCCCTTCAGGGCATGCAGCATCTAAGCCAAGAGCAAGCTGCCTTCACCAGAAAATGGAACCTGCAATTGCCCTGGGTCATGGCTTTCCCAGCTCCAGAAATGTGACAGTGTAAATGTCTATTCTTTATAAACTGTACAGCCTGTGATACACAATCACAGCTACCAAGTCCCACTTAGGTTAGAAGCAAACAGATGACAATGAATTTGGCTTTTAACATTCATTTAAAAATATACTTCACTTACCAAACATATATCTGCACTTACCAAGAGAGACATCAACTTGAAGTCTCTAATCCTTGTGCACTAAAGTCACTTTACTATTTGTGATTTTGGTATTTTCTGAAAAATTTCTAAATAAAGTACTTAAGAACATGTTACTTTCAAGGAGTGCCTTTTTTCTAAATACACAGTTAAAATGTACTACACTGTGCTTGTGTACTGCATGAACCTCAGAGTCCCTGGCTATCTGCAGCCAAAAATTTTAAATAGCCTTTAGAATAGCTCTTCCAATATGTTCCTATTAAAAAAGTACATCTGCCTGGCATGTGGCACACGCCTTTAATCTCAGCACTCGGGAGGCAAAGGTAAGAGGATAGCCATGAGTTCGAGGCCACCCTGAGACTACATAGTGAACCAGGTCAGCCTGGGCTAGAGTGAGGCCCTACCTCAAATAACCAAAAAACAGAAAAAGAAGAAAAAGGTACATTATTTTAGAATCTACAAAATTTTAGAATTTTTAGCAACACCAAGTAGCTTGTGTAGTGTAATGGAAAATGCATGGACTCTGAATCAAACACAAATGGATGTGTATCTCAGTCCACCCTTTTCTATTATATACTTACCGGGTCTCTCGGAGCCTAGCTAGATTTAAAACAGGAATGATAACGTCTTGGGTGCTGGACAGATGGCTCAGCAGTTAAAGTGCTTGTCTACACATGCATAACGATCAGGTTCGATTCCCCAGTACCCATGTAAAGGCAGATGCCCGGGCATACCCATTCATATGCTCTCTCTTTGCAAATGAGTAATTTCTTTAAAATGGGTAAACTGAGTATTTTGAGAATTTGAGATTATTCAAAACCAAAAACAGAAGACAGCACAAAGATTGCTTATTTTATAAAGCAACATCTCTTTATTGGAGGTAGAGATAAAGAAAGGAAAAAAGCATCAGACAGTATGCTAAAGAATTTCTCCTGATGATGATGGATTGCTTTTACAGAGAAATATTTCTAGGAAATCTTGTATCTTCCCCTTTGAAGTTTTTTTTTTTTTTTTTTTTTTAAATTGTTGGTTTTTCAAGGTAGGTTCTCACCCTAGCCCAGGCTCTCCTGGAATTCACTCTGTAGTCTCAGGGTGGCCTTGCACGCATGGCAATCCTCCTATCTCGGCCTCCTGGATACTGGGATTAAAAGCCTGTGCCACAATGCTCAGCTTCCTTTTAAGTTTTTATTCACTTGCTTAGGGTAACATTTATCACTGAAGTTAGGTCCACTCCCTTCTCTGAGACTGTAAATCTTTTTTTCATTTATTTATTTATTAAGAAAAAATAGGAAGACAGAGACAGAATGGATGCACCAAGGCCTCTAACCACTGCAAACTAACTACAGAAGCATACAGCACCTTTTGCATCTGGTTTTACATGGGTACTGGGGCTTTGCAGGCAAGCACCTTAGCCATGGAGCCGTTTCTCTGGCCCTTGAGTATTTTTTTCTGTTTTTAAATATTTATTTGAGAGAGAGAATGAAAGAGGAAAACAGATAGCATGACAGTAAATCAAAAATGGATGGAATTACAATGTCATACTTAATGGCATTTCAAACTTTAAATGTGAATTTTAAAAAATTAAAAGGAATGATTTCTCAAAGAAAAACCTCTGGGTTAGGAATGCAGGCCATCCACAGGGTTCCTTCTTTTAGTCATTTTTAAGGCAATTGGTTAATGCACATAGTGAATTCCAGGTCAGCCTGGGCTAGAGTGAGACCCTACCTCAGAAAACAAAAACAAACAAAAATATATGGTTCACAGAATCTCCCATCAAGGTAACACAACTCTAAATGGTCAGGGAGGCAACACTGAAGACGCACATTCTGCTCCTCCCAGGCATCTCTGGTACCAGAGTCCGTCCAAGATTCTCTGGAAAAGTCTCCATGTGACTGTCCTACAAGAAACACGCAATATTTTTAGTTGAAAATGCCAGCTTTGCAGGCGGGTTTTTGTTGTTCAGATTTTTAAAGAACTAAGTAGAGCTGGGGAGATGGCTCAGTCAGAAAAGTGCTTGCCTTGCAAGCAAGAGGACCCAGCTTTGATCACCAGAACCCAAACTAAAAAAAGCCCAGCACGGTGACATGCACTTGTAATCCCAGGGCTTGGGAGGCAGAGGCAGGTAGGTGGATCTCTGGAATCTGCTGGCCAATCAGCCTAGCTTACTGGTGAGTTCCAGGCCAGTCAGAGACCCTAACTCAAAATAACTGTTAGTACCTGAAGAGCAACACCCAAGGTTGTCCTTTGGCCTTTGCATGAGAAGCTGCATGCATATGCACATAAAATATCTAGGTTATACCAGTATTTACTAGAAAATTTGTATTTCATTTAATCATTACAATTATTTTATGAAAAACTAATACAGCTCCCGCTCTTTTAAGATTAAAAAAAAAACAAAACCCTAAACAGTACTATATTGTTTCATTCACTGAATATGGCCTACTATATGTTGAATACTAATACACCTGAACTGCTGAAAAGTAATACAAAAGACCTGCTGCCTCCTCTAAAAGAAATTATGTTCTTAAAAAGGAGCTCTAGACCACTTTATGAAGAATCTTGACTATGAAAGAGAAAGGAGATAGTGATCGTGATGGAAAGATAAGACCAGGGGGAAAAGTGAAGAGTAACGATGCACATTAAGATACATATATGAAAGGCATGATCACTGAACAAGTTTACCTACTGACATAGGTTTTTTCAGTGAGGCGGTAGTTAAGGTTCCTTAAGAGAAGGAATGCTCAATAAACAGCCTAAGACCAGTAATTAAAATTTGGTGGTGCTCAGCAGGAAAGGTGAGAGGAGGCTTACTAAGCTGTACATACACTCACACAAGCACACAAACACACACATACACCCAAAGCACTGTGTGTCCAGCTAAGTTAGACACCACTGTCATACAATTTTCTACTGGGCCATATAATAGCCTAGAAAACTTGAGCCATGACAGCAGAGATGGTCGAATTATCTAGATGCTTTCTGTGACACTGTGGCCTAGCTCTGGGAAGAAAGGAAACATGGGGCAAGTTGTGTAGCCCAGGAGGCAGTGATAACACCATAGCTTGGGAGAGTGAAAAGGGTCCTCTGGAAATCCATAAGCCTGTCCTGAGAAGAAAAGCAGCAATGAGTAACAATAACTAAGCAAAAGTTTACATTTATCTACAATGTTTGATACATTTCAGCTACTTCTCTAAAAGCTTTCCAGATCTTGACTCCATCTTTGGAACAGTTTTGTAAGGTAGGCACTATCATTTTCTTCTTTTACAAAAGAGGGGCTAGCCAGAAGTAATTTGCTCAAAGTCCTATATAAATGGAGAAGCCATGACAGATGTAATTGGGAGTTTTAAAGATTTCCAGAATGGTTGAACAAGACACTCCTAGACAGGGTGAAGATCATTACAATTCACAAGAAGCTAGAGCCATGGTTATTGCTGTGGGTGAATGCTTGACTCATAGCACGAATACTAATCAACACTTTTAAGTTCAGCAAGTAAGTGCCTCTTCCCACATGCAATGGATCTGGACCTGAAGAAGGATCTGAGAGTGAACATAACTAGGTAACAAGGGGTACCACAGAGAGGAGAATAACTTCCAAGAGGCTGAGAAAAAAAAAAAAATGATGGGAAATAAACAGCACCTGGGCCCCAAGACATAAGGACTATGAAGAAAATAGGAGCCTCCGTTTAAGAAGGTAAGTCTCTATTCTCAGATGGAGAGGAAGCAGAGAGAATTCTGAGGACAGAGAGTATAAAGGAGAGAAAAGATCTGCAGTGGACACAGCAATCAGACTGTATAGTGAACAACAGAGGAAGAGAGTAGATGAAAGGAATGTTAAGGTACAGAAAATGAAATGCGGAGTTCTGCTACTGCTGGTCTAGTTGGGAGGTTAAATCTTCAGATGGGGAATGTACAGTGCACATCCACCACCACACCTTTATTTTCAAGGCATTACTGTGTGAGAGAACATGGAGACTACCTTTCTAAAAGTTCATTAATGACATACTACTCTATCTAAGGCTCACAGACTCAAACACTTCAAAGCACCATTTGCACTCAACTAGCCAACTGCTATGTGTTAGAACTAGCTTCACAATCAATCATTCGCTAATCACCCACACCAAGCGCTAACTGTTCTCCAGTTGGAAAAGGTCTTGCTTTAAATACTGAGGAAAAGCCATCAAGTTCAGAAGTGATACCCCCCAAAAAAGAGGGGGAGAAAATAATCAGACTCTTTTGTAGCCACACACAAAGCCAGTAGTATTTTTCTGCAGAACCCTAGAGGTACCAAAGCCTTTTAGACTTAAGTGTTCTGGAGTGTTTCATAAAATGCTTGAAAATACTAAGTTCTAGAGTTTATACAAAACAGGTAGGGTGGGCAACATCACTAAAATAAGTACCCAGTATTTCAATGTAACTCTCTATGAAAACACTCCAATTTTCTTATTTAAATTTTGACAATCACAACATGGGCATACCTGTAGCTGTGTACCAAGCAGCTTTTAAAGCCTTATTTGCTTTCTAAGCAACAACCTGGTAAGGTAAGTCCTTTCTGTTCTCATTTTACAGAGAACACTGAGGTTAGAGGAGGATAGGACCTCCTTAAGACCAGACTACAAAGAAGTGGGTCTAGGGTTCTGAACCATTACTTCCTATCTCCCTATGACCTCACTTTGTAGGTGTACCCCTAACATATCTATTGGATACTTAACTACAAAAACCAAGTGAAAATTCCCTGTGGTCTCTCCATAGATTCATTCTTATAGTCAAGAAATGCTAATATACTATTTTTAAAGATTTATTTTCACTAATTTCTTAGAGACAGAGAAAGGGGGAGAGGAAAAAAAGGGCACTGTCAGGGCCTCTAGCCACTGCAAATGAAATCCAGACACATGCACCACCATGCGTATCTAGCTTACGTGGGATGTCAAGAATCGAACCTGGGTCCTTTGAAATGCCTTAACCACTTAACATCTCTCCAGCTCAAAAGTACTATTTTTTTCACTATGAAACTAAAGATATATTTGGCAAAGATCTCTCAAGTTCAAATGACACAACCTTAAGAGGTGTAATTCCAATCAGCACATTCCTTATTCAAGAGGGCCTTACTGGGCTACAATCAAAGTTCTGCTATTTGCACACAGAACAGCCTTGATTCTACTTAGCTCAAGATTCCATAATTGAAGACAGGCTCAAGTACTTAAGTTGAAGTTGCATTCTGTATGAGAGAGAAAAATACAGGCTCCAATAAAAATACTAGACTGTAGGGAAATGGTTAAATAAATTTGAACTGTAAAGTACCAGAGTCACTGAATCATGTTTATAAGAATATTTAACATGGAACTCTATATACTGTAAAACTATTACTAAAGCGGCAATTTAATGGTACTGGAGATGGCTCAGTGATGAAGGCACTTGCTTACAAAGCCTAAGAACCAGAGTTCAATTACCCAGTACCCATGTTAAGCCAGATGTACAAAGTGGCACATGTATGTAGAATTTGTCTGCAGTGGCTGAGGGCCCTGACATATCCATTCTCTCTCACTCTGTCCTTCTGTCAAATAAATTAATATTTTTTAAAAGGCAATATAAGGGCTGGGGAGATGGCTCAGTGGTTAAAGGCGCTTTCTTTCAAAGTCTGACTTCCCGGGTTGGATTCCCCAGTACTCACATAAAGTCAGATACCTAAGGTGGAGTTTTTTGCATCAGCAAGAGGTCCTGGCATGCCCACACTCACTTTTTCTGTCTGTGTCAGAAAGTTAGACAAGTCTAACAAAAGTGCCAAAGACCCTCCTGAGAATCTGGAATGAAAGTAACAGAGGGAAGGAAGGCTTGCTTCTTTTTCTAGTCATAATTCTACGTTCTTCCTGGACTGGACAAATGTCACTACTTGGCTACATTTAACAGATGAATGATGTATGAGCAAATAAAGTTTTCTCTAGTTTGTAATTAACATACTATACATAAAAGGTCAGATTTTCACATTATAGACTGTATTATTAGGTTTAAACTTAAATACAGGTAGTAATATTTTCCAGATTCTTCTGAGCTGCTACCTAAAAAAATAATAATAACAACTTTCTCAATTATGACTTCATGCTCATTTTTTCCTTTTAATCTCTGAAGTCAAAGAGGTACTACCAGCTATAAATACAGTTGCTGTCCTGAAACTGTTAAGCAAAAAGAAATCAGTCTAAGTGTTAAGCAACACTTTAATGAATCTGTTACACCTTACTCCGTAATTTCTCTGTAAGAAAATAACACAGAGGATGAAAAACAAATTTATAGATAATTCCTAGCTCTGTATTTCAAGTTTTAGATTTCAATACTATTATTCAGCTCTTTCTATATACAGTCCAGGTAGCCCTATACAACAATTACCTTCCTGAAGAAAAAGTAACCTTTTATGAAGATCAACCCTATTCCAAATCTGGCAAATACTACTAAAGCTAGACATAAGAGAAAAGAAGAAACACGACTGTCTCTTTGTCCTTATCCCCTCATGGTCTAAAGTATATCACAAAAAGATGGTCAAACTATCTCTTTCACTAATGCCAATCATTTGGTAGGTACTCCCTAAACATAACTGGACATCCACTACTGACTATGATACACAGGTGGTATTCATATAGAATTATGGAGTGGACAATTCATCCAAAGATGCTTCCTTGTCATAACTGAGCACCATTCATAAACTAGTAGCTGATTATTTCCAAAGACCTCACAGTAGCAGTCCTAAGAACTGGGTCACATTCTAGAGAGTTTAAGAAAACCCTAAATGAAGCCAAGAAAGGCAAATGAGAGAAGACAGCACTTTCATTCAAAAATGAAACCCTCCAGTTCCAACAAGCTTGCAAAGACCATGTTAACAAAAACATGGACAAGATAGCAAGGAATAGCTTTACAGAGAGGAGTACAGTTACCTGACAGCAATTAATCCTACAGAGTGGAAAACTCAGGAGCTATTACACTTGGCAACAGCAAGGAAGAGATTTCTTGCAGAAGAATTATTTGGTCCAAATCTAAATAATGTTAGCCTAGCTGTTAGTTTATGTACAAAAATCTTTAAAAATATTATGAACAAAAGGCTGTAAAATGAGATATTTTATGCAAAGCAGGAAAGCCACAAATTAGAATCAATTTTTTCCTATCAACAGCTTATAAGTAAAGAAATTATTTTATATCTTAAAAAATTAATTTCTGTACATGTACTTAAAAATGTCAACTTTATTGAACTGTAGGCTGTTTACTCCTACTTAAAGAGAATCTGAGTCTTCTTATGAGACTGTTGTCTGAAGCATTCTCACATTTAAAGTATCCTATAACTTAACACTATTTTGCCATGAAAACGAAACAATTCTAAAACATAGTCCGTATCTTTTGCACATCATTTTGCTAAATAATCTGAAATGAACTGAACATTTTGGCTAAACTCACTTTCCAATAAATTACAGTAACTATATGCCCAATGGTAATATATACATTTGTATACCTATGTTTATGACTTCTAGCTAGCAATCCCTGCAGACAGTAGTTATACAAAGATCACAACCTGGAAATTTTGAGTCTGTAAAGGACTATCTGAGTATATAAAGACTTAACATGCAAAAGAAGAATCAGTGAAGTATCATCACAGAGGCATAGCTATCCCTTAATGATGGCTCAAAGAACTATAACTTTTAAAATTTTATTTATTGGAGGAAAGAAAGGCAGAGAAAGAGAAAGAATGAATGGGCATGCCAGGTCCTCTAGCCACTATAAACAAACTCCAGATCCATGTGCCACCCCGTGCATCTGGCTTACCTGGGTATTGGGCAATCAAACCTGGGTCCTAAGGCTTCACAGGCAAGCGCCTTAACCATTAAGCCATCTCCCCAGCCCTATAACTTAAATTTTATTGAGAATATAATGGCTACTTCCAATGGGAATTACTTGTGAATGTTATTAATACCTATGAAATGAAAATCCAGAAAACTCAGTTTCAACACAATGTGTTAACCCATCACACAGTAATACTTTTCAGCTAATGGTATGATAATATTCTCCCCAACTAGTAGCTCCAGAAACTAGAGAGGTCTTTTCCTTTTCAGCTATACTGACAAATCCTAAACCCCTAGGAAGAGTGTCTGGCTCACAGTACTCAGTATTTCTTGACCCAACAAAGAAGAAAGTAGGTAAGTAGGGAATATAGAGATCAAAGACTTGATCTCACACAGAGGTAGAACTGGTTCCTCTGAATAATATTAGCATAAGTGAGTTGCTGTTGAATACAAGCTATTCCATATCTTAGCAAACAAACAAACAAAACAACCAAAAACGACTTCAAGAAGGAGCAGTGTACTAGAACAAAAATTTCCTAGAAAACCTAACAGGTCAGACTGCTGACTTCAAAAACTTTGGAATGACTCTGAATTCTGCTAAGAAAGAGATTTAATAGTCACCTGGATGGTTGATTCAGTGGGGAAATTAACATTACTCATAAATTCATAAACCTTGCTCTTTGCCCAGGTATAAAGGAAAATATGCTAGTGAATATTTATTAGTGCTTTTGCCCAACATTTCTCACTTTCTGATGTAGTTTCTCACATTTATTTAGAAAAAAAATCCTGCATTTAGTCCCTTTAACTGGCATCAAAATACTTAATTCTCCTAAGTACAGCCTATTTACATTAAGCCTATTTATCTACATAAAGTCTTAAGTTTGTACACACTGACATTAGTATGTTCCTTGTAATGTTGCACCAGGTGTATACTTCGCTTTTAAATGTTAAGAACCCATAGGTGCACACGTTCTCCAGGATAAAGTGACTTCCTCAACTGGGACAATCATACGAAGACTTTCCCCACCGTAATAAGCACTTCAGTAACAACGTACTTTAAACGTGATTACAAAACCCCTTTCCACTGAACACTTATGAGTCCAAGAGGGAAAAATAAGAGCTTTCGCTGGTGGTGGTTCTAAAAATTTGCTCAATTGCTCTATTTGCTTTATACCTGTTACTGTAGAGTCAAGAGCAAGTATGTCCAGTTTCTCTCTTACAACAGTGCGCTTTAATTGCTTGCCATAGGCAATCACAATCAGGTACGACTTCCAAAGTTTACTCCATAAACCAAGCACCGCAAGTGTGTTATGACTCAATGTAATAACAAAAAGAAAAGTTTCCGAATAAAATACGTTTGCTGTCGATAAACTGACAAGGTACAACCAGTCTGCGTGGTGACTACACTCCTTTTTTGGCTTCTTTCAAGAAATGGAAAGCCAATGGTCCAAATGGTCCTGTATTGCTTCCCCCGGACCCACCTAGGGGTGGCGAGGCAAAGCCCTAGCAAGAGTTGCTAAAGTGTATTAAGAGGCGGGGGTGTGGGAGGGGGGTGAAAGACGCTATAAATACGCTCCACGTTATTAGGATATTCGTGCTGAGCATTTCGTGGAAACACTGTCAGTGTGCCGGAGATCAGGCTGATGGCAAAACCCTTCCTTCCCGACGAGGGGGACAGTCCTTCTGCATCGCCCCCCAGAGCCTGGCTGGGTCGTGTTTTCAACCGCAGCGAAAAGTTCACACACACGCCCCACGCACGCACGCAGACTCGGGCAGCGCGCATCCCTGCGGGGCTGGAGTCCCGGAGCCGGGCGGGAAGAGGCGGCTGGGGGAGCGGGCACCGCAGCCCCGCGGCGTGGCGGCGCGCGGGCACCGGCCCGAGGCTGGGCGCGGGGAACGGCCCGGGGAGGACGGCCGCGCCGCCCCGTTGCCGGGAAGGCTCGCGCCGGGCCACCGGCGGGCGTGGGGGGAGGGGAGGCCGGCCTGCGGCCTGTTGGGGGGGAGATGAGCCCCGGCCTCGCGTGCGGCGCCCGGCCGGGTCCCCGGCCCCGGGGTCCCGGGCGCCGAGGAAGAGACTCACCGGAAAGGCCCGGATCCGCATCTTGGTGTCCTTCCGGCTGCCCGTGCCTTTGCTCAGATTCGACATGGTGCTCGTCCCCTCCCCGGCGGCGGCTTCGGGTCGCACTCCGAGGCGCCGGTGTCACATTTAAGGCTGGCGGGCGGGCGGGCAGCGGGCGGGCTCGGGGCTCGGCTGGGGGCGGCGGCGGCGGCCCCCCGGGCTGGGCAGGGAGCGGGCCGGCCCCTGGGCGGCCGCGGCGGCGGGGGGCGGCGGCTCGGGCTCGGGCTCGGCCGGGGGCTGCGCTGGCGCGGCGGCTCCGCGGGCTTCTCCCCTCGCGCCGGGTTCGGCTCCCTTTATCGCGCTCCTGCGCGATGGCGGCGGCGGCGGCGACGGACAAACATCTCACTGCGCAGGCCGAACGTCGTCCTCCTCCTCCTTCTCCTCCTCCGCCTCAGCGAGACGAGATCCGGCCCAGAGGGTGGAGGGGGGAGGAGGGAGCAGGGAGGGAGGGAGGGAGGGAGGGAGGAGAGCCCGGAGAGCGGGCAGGCTGGGCGGGGGGAGGGGGCGGGGGGGGCGGGCGGCCGCGACGGGAGGGCCGCCGCTCCAGATCTCGCGAGAAGAGGCGGGGGGCGGAGCGAAGGCCGGGAGCGGGAGGGCGCAGCGTGGAGGGAGCTGGGAGTTGCGGAAGTGGGCGGGGCCAGCGCGGCCGAGGGCCGGCGCTGGCGGCGGGAGGTGTGAGCTGCCCTTTCGAAAGCCGGAGCCTCGGAGACGCCGGGTCTGGGCAGAGGCGCTTGCTGATTGGAGGAGCGCCGAGCCGCCCGTGGGTAGGGTCGGGAGGGAGGGCGGGGCGGGCCCTGGTCACGTGAGCGGTGGCCGGGGGAAGTTCCGGTAGCCGGGCAGGTCTGGTCGATGGTAGGCTGGGCCGGGCTGAGGCTCGCTCGGGGTGGCGAGGTGACTGTTCCCGGGAACGAGCGTGGGGTGCGGGTCGGAGAGCCAAGACTTGGAACTGGTTGCTGAGTTTTTCTAGGACGTGGGCCCTGGGGATGCGCGCTTGACTTTGCACCCGCGTGGCTTCCTGCAGTTGCACACGCTCCAGGGTCTCCTCACGCACTGATGCTTTCTGGGCGGCCCGGGGCTCACTAATGTTCAAACGTAGTTTTTTGGTTTTCTTTTAAATGAATGACAATGTTTTGGCAATTCGTTTAAATGATAGAAACATCTTTAACCTGACAAAGGCTCTTTTTTTAACCATTGCCATCAACATTAATAGTTGCAAAATGGAAATTACTGTGTAATTCAATTTGCTGTAAACTTGGAAGAAATTTTTTTGGTCATCCAGTAGTCAAAATGTCTAGTTTGCCTCAGTTTTGTTTATCATTCAGTGTGAATCACACTTCCTAACTTACCTACTTGTTCAACTGCCATTGTGCTTGGGTTCGCAGGACAATATACGAGAGTTTTACTAAAGTTTCTGGTGGTCCCATTTTAAATGACCTATTGTTGGGATGGACATCTACATTTGAAAGCTAGGATTTGAATTCTAATAGCAACCTTTTTTTCATTTTTATTTATTTGAGAGTGACGAGAGGGAAATAGAAAGAGGCAGATAGAGAGAGAATGGGCGCGCCAGAGTTTCCAGTCACTGCAAACGAACTCCAGACGCGTGCGCCCCCTTGCGCATCTGGCTAATGTGGGACCTGGGGAACCGAGCTTCGAACCAGGGTCCTTAGGCTTCACAGGCAAGCGCTTAACCGCCAAGCCATCTCTCCAGCCCTAAAATAGCAACTTTAATAATGAACATAGATGCTTGTTTATGGCCGAGTTTTACTTTACGTGTGTTGACTAAACCCCTGTCATACTTTCAGCTTCTTCGTTGAAGTGCCCCATTGAAAATATATTTTCTTGGATTTTTTAGTAGTTGCTAATCAAACCAAGAGCTTGAGAAGTGGTGGGGCATGCCTTTAATCCCAGCAGAGGGAAAATGATCACTGTGAGTTTGAGACCAGCCTGCGACTACAGAGTTGAGTTCCAGGTCAGTCTGGGCTAGAATGAGACCCTATCTCATAACACCAAAAATAAAATAAACCAACCAAAGCTCTAAATATCGGACATTGAAAAACCAAAACAACACCAAAAAAGGAAGCAAGAGTCTTAGAAAGGATTTATAACCTGTATGCTAATTCCATCTCTATTTCCATAATCATTACAATATAAAACTCGATTTTCATTCTATTTCTGTCCTGCCATATGGCTCAATATCTTGATTATATAAAAATATATGTTCTGGGCTGGAAGGATGGCTTTGCAGTTAAGGCATTTTCCTGCAAAGCCAAAGGACCCAGGTTCGATTCTCAGGACCCATGTAAGCCAGGTGTTCAAGATGGCACATGATCTGGAGTTCCTTTGCTGGAGGCCCTGCTGCACCCATATTCATTCTCTCTTTCTCTGTCACTCTCTCCCTCCCTCCGTGCCTCCCTCCCTCACTCCCTCTCTCCCTCATCCTGTTAACTAAATAAATGAATAAATAAAAATTAAAATGCATGTTCTGACTTTGTATCAGAGTTACTTGACTTTGTATTGGAGTTACCTGCAGGGCAGCTTAGTGAGGGCCTGCACACCCCAGACTGAAATGGCCAAGCTCCCTTCAACTGCAAATGCTCCTGAAGCCACTGGTTTGAATATAAGCTCCGCCACTTCACCGTGCTTTATATCGTTGGGGGTAAAGACAGCTGTTTTGCCTTGAGTTCTTTGTAAAATACAGTCAGTGAGAATACTCCGTCCTTGTGCTATTGTGAAATGGAAATGAGTGAATCCATTTTAAAAGCCATCACAACAGAGTAGCCACTCAACATCTGCTGCCATATATCATGGGCATTAAGTATAGCCAAGGTTGTACTAATCTTCCTTTATTCAGTATATGGGTTTCTAAAAGAAATGCTTGTATGCTTTAATAAAATTGATCAGATCTTAAAGCTAGCTTTCAGTTTGGATTCCACAAACCAAGAAAACATGTACCAAAAAGGTAGAGATGGAGTAGAGATGTCTTAGTGGTTAAGGTGCTTGCCTGCAAACCCTAAGGACCCAGCTTGGATTCCCTAGATGCACAAGGTTGTACATGCCTATGAAGTTTGTTTTCAGTGGATGGAGGCCCTGATGCCTTTCCACCCGTCTGCCTCTGTTTCTCTTTCTCAAATAAAATGTTTTTTTAAAAAGCTGGAGACCTACAATCATATTGTCAATCTTATTTTGGCAAGTAGAGGCATTAAAAGGAACAACCATCATAAACCACCCCCATCAAAAGATGTCATAACTTTGCCGGGTGTGGTGGCGCACGCCTTTAATCCCAGCACTCGGGAGGCAGAGGTAGGAGGATCACCGTGAGTTCAAGGCCACCCTGAGATGACAGAGTGAATTCCACGTCAGCCTGGACCAGAGTGAGACCCTACCTCAAAAAACCAAAAAAAAAAAAAAAAGATGTCATAACTTTAGAAATGGGCGGTAACTTTTATGTAAAGAACAGTTTGCCTACAAAGCCAAAGGATCCCGGTTCAATTCTCCCAGACCCACATGAGCCAGATGCACAAGGGGGTGCATGTGTCTAGAGTTCATTTGCAGTGGGTGGAGGCCCTGGCTCTCCCATTCTCTCCCCTCTTTCTCTGCCTCTCTCTCTCTCTCTCAAATAAATAAATAAAATATATTTAAAAAAAAAAGAAATGCGTATTTATTTACTTGAGAAATTTTACTGGATGGCTACTGTTTGTATGAAGCCCTGGGAAGGAGCAGTACTTTCCATCACAGGACACACAGGGCTTACTTATGGCTCAGAACTGCTGTCACAGAACACACGGGCCCTACTCATGACTCAGACCTGCCATCACAGGACACACGCGCCTTACGGCTCAGACCTACGGTCACAGGACACACGTGCCTTACGGTTCAGACCTGCGGTCACAGGACACACGCGCCTTACAGTTCAGACCTGCGGTCACAGGACACACGCGCCTTACGGCTCAGACCTTCGGTCACAGGACACGCGCGCCTTACGGCTCAGTCCTGCCATTACAGGACACACGGGCCTTGCTCACAGCTCAGAGCTGCCACCATGGGGATACGCAGACCTTACCCTCCTTACTGTCAGGTCAGAACTACCGTCATGGGTCTCACGGGCCTTACTCACGGTTCAGACCTGCTACCAGGCCTTACTCATGGTTCAGAACTGCCGTCACAGGATTCACGGACCTTACTCTCAGCTCAGAACTGCCATCACGGGACACACGGGCCTTACACCTCAGAACTGCTGTCACTGGACACATGGGCCTCACTCATGACACAGAACTTACTCATGGCTCAGACCTGCCGTCACAGGAAACACAGGCCTTACTCATGGCTCATAACTGCCATCACTGGACACATGGGCCTCACTGATGACATGGACCTTACAGCTCAGACCTGCCGTCACAGAACACACAGGCCTTACAGCTCAGAGCTGCCGCCATGGGGATACACAGACCTTACCCTCCTTACTCTCAGGTCAGAACTACCGTCGTGGGTCTCACAGGCCTTACTCACGGCTCAGACCTGCTACCAGGCCTTACTCACGGGCCTTACTCTCAGCTCAGAACTGCCATCACGGGACACATGGGCCTCACTCATGACATGGACTTTACAGCCCAGACCTGCCGTCATGGGACACACGGGTCTTACTCATGACATGGGCCTTATTCATGGCTCAGAACGGCCGTTATGGGACACGGGCCTTACTCACGGCTCGGCCATACCATCATGGGACACACGGGCCTTATCACGGCTCAGAACTGCTGTCACAGGACACACGGGCCTTACGGCTGAGAACTGCTCTCACAGGACACATAGGTCTTATGGCTGAGAACAGCCCTCACAGGACACACATGCCTTACAGCTCAGAACTAGAAACCACAAACCCAGCTTGCACTTAGCAACAACTTCCTGTATATTTCACCCAGAAGTCAGAGGTTTTTCTTTCTAAGGAAGCAACATCCTCAGTACATGTATGAACAACTTTTAAGCAGCAGTAGACTCTTCGGTGCCCAGTGGTGCCCTGGCTTGCAAATAGAAAACGAACTTTCTTTTCTGCAAATGGACACCTTTCTGGCAGAGAAGGGGGTGGGCGGAATAAGAGCTCACTAGATCTCACATGCCTGACAGTTGCTCTTCCCACTCCTGCTGACGGTGCCCTGACACAGGGAAACGGTGGCCCCATTGCCAGTGATCCACACAGAGGACCCGCATTCCAACAGGTCCAGCCAGGCAGCTGGGTGGGCCAGCCCCTATTCTAATTCCCAGTCTGTTAATGGGCACCATGAGGGATGAGGGGCCTGCAAAAGGGTGCAAGAGCTGCTTCTTGGCCATGGGTTTCTAGGTATCCAGGATACCAGGCCACTGCAATGACTGCTTCAGCCCTGCTGGTTTGATTGTGAAGATATTGGTTATTAAATCAGCTCGCAGCTACCAATTCAATTAGAAGGACTTGTTCAGTAGTTTTGAATGGGCCACGACTGTGTTAGGGAAAGATGTATGCTCTTCAGATTAGAAAACAAAGATGTAGAGATGGCCCTGGGTCCTTGCATGAAAGGGCTGGATCCTCTACTTTCTTTTTTGTCCTCACTCCGAGCTGACATGTTCAGGGAAGGAGCATGCATACATGCCTTGTAAGAAGCTATGTTATCAAAGGGAAATAAGGGTATGTCACTGACTAACCGCAGACACTTAAATACATGAAAACTTTGTTCTTTTTCTATGCACTTATTTTGTCCCTATCTTTTCCATATTCAGATGATCATACAATACATGTGAGCATATGAGACAAGTTACATCTTGAACCAAAAAGAAAGAACCCAACAACTTACATGCCTGATCATATTACAAAAACCCACCTCAGTACTTCATCACACCGTCATGCTAAGTATTATCTCATGGACAACTTTTTAAAAAACTGTCACAACCTTGGTGTTTCGTTTGTTTTACATTTACCCAGGGAATTAATATTTTGGAAATAAAAATATTTGTGTATAGAACCAACTAATTTAGCTGAATATAAATTCTTATTTAAAAATTATAGACATTGCATCCATATGACTTTATTTGAAGGAAAAGGATTTCTTATTACTGATAGCATTATAACGGTAACCATATCAAGAAACCTCCAGGGGGCAATTATGATGCATACTGCTTTCATTCATGACAACTAAAGTATATGTTGAAATTTATAACTCATCAGCTCTGTCTCTGGAAGGTAATTTTGAAGTTGAGATAAAGCATGGTACAAGAGAGACATAAAAGCAAATAGTCTAAATCTTATTCTACATTTAAGCATTATATAAACTACAGCTATCAGCAAATATAGTAAAATAGCAGAGTTTTATCCTTCCTCAATAAGCTCTTTGTCTTTAGTTCACAGTAAAACCTTATCCTTAATTCTTACACCATCTGGAGCTGGTTGAAATCAAAGCCCAAATAAGCTAGAGGAGACCTTGCAGCAGAGATTACCTGCAAGAGCCAAAAGGTATCACAGTTGATGGGGCTAGTTGTAGCCCCAAATTTGCATAATGTGATAATTCCTAGAGGTAAGTTGATTCTAGGTCTCTAGTTTCTGTATTAATTCTTGCGTGGCTGGTTCTGGAGAAAAGATCCCATTGGTTAGGCAGTTGTGAGACACTAGCAACATGGACACCTTGTTAAGATGAAACTGACAGTCTCACATTAACACAGCTAACATCCTTCTCAAGGGGCTGGGGAGATGTCTCGATGGTTAATGGCAAAGCTCAGTGGCCTAAGTTTAATTCCCCAGCACTCAAATAAAACCAGATGCAAAGTGGCACATGAGTCTGTGATTCCAGTGTTCCTAGAGCAATGGGGGACGGGAATGGGGCATTTGGCAGAGGTGAAGCCAGGAGGATCCAAAGCTTACGAGCAGCTAGTTTGACTTTTCTTTGTAGTCTATCAGTTCATTTGCAGGCACAAGAGATGCTGTCTTAAATAAGGTGGAGCACAGACACCTTGAGGCTGCCCTCTGACCTTTACATGCAAGCATGAGCTCGCATGCATGTGCGTGTGCACACACATACACACACACACGCACACAAACAGTTTTTTTAAAAACTCAATAATTTTTATTCATGAGTCTTACTAGGAACAGTACTTCTCTGTACTTCATTGAAAAGTGCTCATCTCTATATAACTTTCAGGACTTTTAGAGCAACTACTTTGTTTAACAATTTTTTTTTCCCTTAACTTATTTGAGAGAGAGGAAGACGGAAAGAGATAGAATGGCGTGCCAAGACCTCTTGCTACTGCAAACAACCTGCAGACATGTGCCGCTTTGTGCATCTATCTTTATGTGGGTACTGGAGAATTGAACCCCGGCCAGCAGCCTTTGTGAGCCAGTGCCTTTACCTGCTGAACCACCTCCCCAGCCCGGAACTTCTTTAGATGCTTCAATTGGTAAGTGGCTTTGCATCCTTTGATTGATTGTGACAGTGATGGGAGTAATGTTTGTTCTTTCAAGGGAGAAAGTGTTATTTATTTTTTAACTCCTTGATTTCTACTTTTAAAGGAATCACTGAATAGGAGTGGTCTTGGTGAATAGTGATGTCCACTTCCAATCACATTAGTCAAAGAGGACTAATCCATCTGTCAGTAGATACCTGTGACAAGGCAATCAGTCCTCCTGAAAACTGAGGGGGTGACTGAAGGACACAGGGCCTTGGGCCTCAGGTGCAGGAAGTAAGTGGGGCTCTGCCCAGCTGATGACTTTTGCATCACGGATGCTCCTTAGTTTTCCAGCTGTCTTCCTCCTGCTTCTTCTCTCAGCCTCCTCTTCCTACCTCCTCATGATTCTAGAACTCCAAATATCCTTTTATCCCTTTCCCCAATTCCACTTTTCCTAAAGTAGTCAAAGTTTGTTTCCACTATATATCTATCAAGGTCCTTGCAGGGAAGTAATGGCTCACTGTGGCAGAGAAATTAAGAACAGTTTAGCTAAGGAATATTTCATACACAATCCAGGTAAAGATGAGTGTGACCAGGAGGTAATCAAGCACCTCCACCCCAGCAGTCACAGGTTCCACCAAAATTCCAGAATTAAGACTTTGTTGTAATTAACTCCCATCTGACTTTTAAAGAAACAAAGCAATGTGCCCTGTTATGTTCCATGATCACCCTGAGTTCTTTGCAAGGCACAAAATCTGTGAACTTTAGATACGTACATCACATTTCATTTAAAACATCATCATTGGTGCTCTTTCCTTCCTTTCCCAAATTCCTTAAGAATTTGATCAAAAGTTTGATATTCTGCTATCGAGAATGCTTTTTGTATCTATTGAGAAGGCAGTTAGTTCTTCCTGTAATTGTGACCTGGTTGTTTGATTCATCACATGACCACTGCTTTTGGTGAATTTACACAGCTAGCACATCATGTTATGCTAACCATGGAAATAAGGTAGGTACAGGGAGCAATCAACAATTAATTGAGGGGCTGGAGCTATGGCTTAACAGTTAAGGCATATGCCTGTGAAACCTAAGGACCCAGGTTCAATTCTCCAGGTGTAAGCCCATTCTCTCTCTCTCTCTCTCCCTACCTCTCTAATATATAAATTTTAAAAATTAATTGAAAACAAGGAACATTGCTTTCTAAGGCAAGCAAGCTGACTTTCTTTCATATCAGTACCTGAATTCTTTGAGCACAGAGAACAGTAGCAATTGTTACATGGTTATATCATAGTAATGGAGTAGACAAATGGCTGGAGAAATACATGCAATTAGATGACTGCTAAATGCTGATGTTGTACATGGGAAAAATAGTGCATCTCAGTCAGCTAAACTGCTTTCTATAGATGGTAACAAAAACCTCAACTCTACCTGGTATAAGAATAATCAAATTATTGTCCCCTATATCAAGAAATTCAGAGTTAGGATAGGATCCAGCCATAGTACATCTAGACTCTAGCCCAACTTCGTCTTGACACTGGGCTAATAACAAGGCGGCTATAGTCACAATATCACTTGTAGATCCTACAGATCCTTGGCCAGAGGAAGGCGAAAGACAGACTTGTTCTTACGTGTCTGTGTTATGAACTAGGAAATGGCTCCCAGAGGCAGTTACCGGACACCTGTCATGGCTTATTGGCCAAGCATAGGTTATACTCCTAGTTTAGCCCATTCAGGGGAAAATGGAATAGGCTTTGTTCATAGTAGTCATTGGGAAAGAATAGATCTTGGGAGTCAACCACTATTATGAGCACAGAGTGCATTTATGTTTATCTCCTTTTGAAGAGATTTCACATGGAGATCAATGAGTTCAGAGGAAAAAATTATATATATATATATATATATATATATATATAGAGAGAGAGAGAGAGAGAGAGAGAGAGAGAGAGAGAGAGAGAGAAACATGCAATGTTTAGCTAATGAAAGGGCGTGATCTCAGGCCCCCAACTGCAGTGAAAGGAGAGCTCTTATAAACAGATAATTAAGCCAAAAAAGAAGCTCACCACATCCAGGGACCCACGGCAAGGTAAAGGTTATCACAAAATGATAGGATGGGCGTGTACACTTATACAGACACCTATACCTTCCCTTCAGGGATTATAGGCTCATCTTTCAAAAGCACTTAGCAAGAACTTACCCCTGTTATTTTTTTTTCACGTGGACTGTAGACTAGGGTAGCTATAGGCAACTGAAAACAAAGTAATTGCCCACACAGTGTTTGACAGATGACAAAGAGGTCTATTTACCTTCTAAAACTCTCCTTTAAGAACAAAACAAAGTAAACCAAATTTTCAAAATTAAGAATGAACTAGCCATATGCTTAATGGATCACACAGTTAGCTACAGGTTAGGGTGTGGGGTGCTTTGTGCTTTCTCTCCGAACCCTTGTTCTACTGCAAAGCCAACAATGAAACATAGAGCAGTTGGCTCTTTTCTTAGGTCTTAAAAAAAAAAAAAACAAATACTGGGCTGGAGAAATGGCTCAGAGGTTAAGGTGCTTGCTTGCGAAGCCTAAGGATTCATGTTCGACTTTCCAAGTCTCACATAAGCCAGATGCACAAGGTGACCCAAGCACACAAGATGGTGCACACATCTGGAGTTTGATTGCAGGGCTGCAGATCCTGGCACACCAGTTTTCTTTCTCTCTCATGCTCTGTCACAAATTCTCTCCCTCTAATAAAAAAGTTTTCAAAAAAAGGAAATACTCATGGAAAGCCTATATTATTCCATCAACATGTTCACCTTAATTATTATATCACAGAAACTAAGCTCACCCAAATAAAGCAAATTCCTTGGATGGAGTCCAAATATTCTACTGAATTAATGCAGTTCATTTTGCTTCAAAACTTGAAACTTTAATTTCTTCCTCTAACAAAGTAAGGACATAGTCAACAAAACTGAATCTTTTCTTGCTAATTTATGTCTTAAAAACTGTAGAATAATCTGCTTTTTCTCTTTTTTTGGGGGGGGGAAGGGGTGTGAGGTTTGAAGTAGGATTTCAGTCTATCCCAGGTTGACCTGGAATTCACTATGTTGTCTCAGGGTGGCCTCGAACTCACAGCGATCCTCCCACCTCTGCCTTCCAAGTGCTGGGATTAAAAGTGTGTGCCACCACACCTGGTTAATCTGCTTTCTCCTTTTTATTTCTTTATTTATTTTTATTAACAGTTTCCATGATTGTAATCAATATCCCATGATAATGCCCTCCCTTCCCCCACTTTTCCCTTTGAAACTCCATCATATCTCCTTCCCCTCTCAATCAGTCTCTCTTTTATTTTGATGTCATGATCTTTTCCTCCTATTATGATGGTCTTGTGTAGGTAGTGTCAGGCACTACGAGGTCATAGATATTCAGGCCATTTTGTGTCTGAGGGGAACACATTGTGAGGAGCCCTAACCTTTCTTTGGCTCTTACATTCTTTCTGCCACCTTTTCCTGAGCCTTGGAAGGTGTGATAGAGATATTGCAGTGCTAAGCACTCCTGTCACTTCCTTCCAGCACAATGATGCCTTCTGAGTCATCACAAGGTCACTGCCATCTGAAAAGAGAAGGTTCTCTACCAAAAGTGAGAGTAGCATTAATATATGGGTATGAAAATTAAGAGAAGTGCTTCCTGGGCAGTTTGATAAGTGTTCTATATACATTTACTCAGACAGCAGCAGACGTTACACCCCTGGGGCTCATGACTGCCCCTGTTTTAAGTTTTCAGTCTCAGGGATGTATTCCCTCCCATGGAGCGGGCCTCCAGTCCCATTAGAGGGCAGTTAGTTTCCACCATGACAGACATGCCACTATTGCACCAGTTGTCTTATTTGGCCTGGCTGGCAGAATTTAAGACTTGCATTGTCCACTGTTGAATATCTTCACTGGTGATTTTGTGTATAAAGTTTTCATCTTTTTTGTTGTTGTTGTTTATTTTTATTTATTTATTTGAGAGTGACAGACAGAGAGAGGAAGACAGAGACAGATAATGGGCATGCCAGGGACTCAAGCCACTGCAACCGAACTCCAGATGCGTGTGCCCCCTTGTGCATCTGGCTTACTTGGGTCCTGGGGAATCGAGCCTCAAGCTGGGGTCCTTAGGCTTCACATGCAAACGCTTAACCACTGAGCCATCTCTCCAGGCCAGCTTTTATCTGCTTCAGGTACACAGAGATAGTCGTTAAGGGTATAGTAGACAGCTCCACGATGCTGAGATGAACATCCAACCAGACAGCTTATGGGAGGAACACCTTGATTCTAAATTGTGCCCTACTCTTCGGTTACAAAAGTGCATGTGTCTCTGAATGATGGAGAGAGATAGCATAATCAGGAAATTTTCATTTGGGAATGTAAGTTACTACTTCAGGACAAATCTATTCTTTTGTTTATTTTAAAAGCATTCTTATTTTTTTTTAATTTTTTTCTGTTTATTTTTATTTATTTGACAGTGACAGTCAGAGAGGAAGAGGCAGATAGACAGACAGAGAGAGAATGGACCCGCCAGGGCCTCTAGCCACTACAAAGGAACTCCAAATGCATGCGCCCCCTTGTGTATCTGGCTAACATGGGTCCTGGAGACCCGAGCCTCGAACCGCGGTCCTTAGGCTTCACAGGCAAGCGCTTAGCCGTTAAGCCATCTCTCCCGCCCCCAAGCATTCTTATTTTTGAGATGAGAGAAAGCGTGCCAGGACCTCTTGTCATTGAAAAAGAAAAAAAAAAACCCTCTGGATGCATGCGCCCACCGCTTTAGGTACTGGGGAATTGAACCTGGGTTGACAGGCTTTCTAAGCAAGTTCATTGCTTCTTTTGGTGGAGAGTCACTGACTTCCTACAAATAATATGACATCTAAAATGTGGATTCCAGTTGTATTACTTATCTTCTCATTCCTGGGACAAAATGCCTGACAGAAATCAGGTTAAGGGGCTAAGGAATTAATTTCTTAAAGGTATTTTATTAATTAATTAATTAATTAATTTATATGGATAAGAGAGAAAGAGAAAGGGAGAGGGAAGATAATGGAAACACCAGGGCATCTAACCACTGCAAATGAATTCCAGACACATGTGCCACCTTGTGAATCTGGCTTTACGTGGGTACTGGGACATCAAATCTGGGTGCTTGGCTTTTGCAGGCAAGTGTCTTAACCAGTGAGCCATTTCTCCAGCTCAGGTGGTTTATTTTAGGTCAAAGTTCCAGGACACTTTCAGTTCCCAGTGAGGAAGCCACGTGCCGAGTGCTTGTGTTCAGGCACCGTGTTCTTTTCATGCAGTCCAGTACCCCAGCCCATGACTCTCACAGCCGTGGTGGGTCTTCCCACTCCAACTACCCTAATCAAGACAGCAGATCACAGGCATGCCAGAGGCTAACCTGATCTACATAATCCCTCAAGAGGACTCCAGGGCCTGTCCTGTTGACAGTGTAAACCACCACACTTGGTACTTTTACTTGGGTTTACTTCTACCAGGGAAAGGAGGACAAACTGATTGAATGCCTACCACATGTCTGTCTCATGACTCAGGTCTGCCTATTTCTTCTTCACACAACTGTGTGCATTTGAGTGTTATTATTCTATTATTAGCACTGTGGTGAGGGGTACTGAGTTGAAAAAAGCCCAGTGATCCTGGGTGTTCTTGTATAAAGATAGGTAATACCATTACCCATCTCTTGGTTGTGAGAATTGATAGATCTAAGTGACATGCTGTGCTGTTACTCAGTGTTGCAATGACCAGAAGCAGCTTATGGGAAGAAAGGCTTTATCTCAGGAAGATGGTTTTGAGGGGAAGCTTCATCATGGTGGGGGAATCTGGCTCATTTCATCATATACCCACAGCAGAAAAAGAAGAGCGGCCAATAGGCTAGACTTGAGATCAGCGCCCAGTGACACACTGCCAGAAGGACTCCTCTGGCTGGGGACCAGATCGGAAGCTTAATTAAAAACCTGAGGCTATGGGAGACATTTGCATTTTAACCACCACACTCAGCATCTCACAGACACTCAGCGCTTAGCGGTGCCAGCTCCCGTGTTTCATTGTTATCCCATTTTACAGGTAAGAAAGTCATCTCAGAGAGGTTGAGCAACTTGCCATATCTGAGAGAAGTTAGGTATCCTGCTTAATGTTTCTACATAAGTAGATCACAAGATCACCTACTTTCAGGTGTGTCTAATTCCGGAGTCTGTATGTTTCACAACTATATTATTTTCCTATTGAATCATTGACTTGAGACACTAATCCAACTCAACAGGATGATGGGATGAAATGCTCAGTGGGTCAAGTGCTTGCTGTGGAAGGATGAGGACCTGAGTTCCGATCCCCAGAACCTACCTGCAAGCTGGGTGTGGTGGTGCCCTCCTACAGTGTCAGCATGAGGGTGACGAAACATGTAGCTACTCAGGACTTGCTGGCTAGCTACTCTAGCCAAACTGGTGAGTCCCAGTTCCAGAGAGAGACCCTATCTCAATAAATAACATAAAATAAATCAGGTGGGGATGGAGAGATTGCTCAGGGTTAAGGCACTTGCTTGCAATGCCAGGGTTCGCTTCCCCTGTATCCATGTAAAGCCAGATGCTCAAAGTGGCACATTATGCATCTGGCATTTGTTTGCAGTGGCTGGAGACCCTGGTGTGCCCATTCTCTCCCTCTCTCCCCGACCTCCTTGCAAATAAATAAATAAATAAATAAATAGATAAATTTTTCAGCTGGGTGTGGTGATGCATGCCTTTAATCCCAGCATTCAGGAGATATAGGTAGGAAGATTGCTGTGAGTTCGTGGTCAGCCTGTGACTAGATAGTGAATTCCAGGCCTGTCTGGGCTAGAGTGAGACTACCTCACAAAATTTTTAAAAAAATTTTTAATTCTTTTTTTTTTTTGATTTTTTGGTCTTTCAAAGTAGGATCTCACTTTAGCCCAGGCTGACCTGACCTGGAATTCACTATGTAGTCTCAGGGTGACCTTGAACTCATGGTGATCCTCCTTCCTGTGTCTCCTGAGTACTGGGATTAAAGCCATTAAAATAATTTTTTAAAATGTTTTAAAAGCCGGGCGTGGTGGCGCACGCCTTTAATCCCAGCACTCGGGAGGCAGAGGTAGGAGGATCGCCATGAGTTCAAGGCCACCCTGAGACTCCATAGTGAATTCCAGGTCAGTCTGGGCCAGAGTGAGACCCTACCTCGAAAAACCAAAAAAAAAAAAAAAAATAAATAAATAAAAAAAATAAAATAAAATGTTTTCAAAAATAAGGTGGAAGAGCAATTGAGGAAGACACTGGATATTGACCTTTTGTTTCCACATGCATGTACACACACATAAACATGTACATGCATGCACACCACACACACATATACACAAAAACCATTTTTGGTGTCATCTTGAATATTCAGAAGTCAGAAAGTAGATGATGATATATGGATAACACACAGTGGGTCTCTGCCAAGACCCTGACACGTGACCTTGTTGAAGTTTTGAGTAATGGGCTGCAACATGTCGATACCCACAGCTTAGCAAAGTGGATTAGACTAGATAGTAGAGCTAGGAGGTGGCATGAGGAAGAGTGTGAGGCCGCCTGTGCCAAGCATTTTACCTCCCTACTGGATGGCTTCCTCGCTCAGAAAAACAATTGTATCCAGAAAAAGTTTAGTACAATATATAGCAAAAATTTCAAATTTCAATAACTGGAACATAAGACCCTGCACTATATATATGTGTGTGTGTGTGTGTGTGAACTAAATGATATGATGGCGAGTGAATAAGATCAATAAAACAACATATAAAACCCACATGCTAAATAAAGCAAATACCCCTGTGGACCCAATAGAGGATAGGAATGCTGTCGTGCAGTCAATTTTTGTACTATCTGCAACATTTGTATTGCTGTCTGTGTTACTGTGATCTCTACAGATGAAACTCATCTCTGTGTACACAAATAGGTCAGAAAGATTTAGTTACTTGAGCATATTCCTCTCAACATGTTAGAGAAATAAAGTCTCAAGTTTTGGAACAAAATGAATTTCCTTAGCTAACAAAAATATTTAGATATATCTGAGTATCCGACCTATGTTCAGCCAATGCCTCCCCACCCCCGAAACCGCAGCGATGCTTCTTTCTGCTCTGGTTTACCACTCTATGGATGTGAATGTGCTCTAGGTCAGGTTGTGTGGCCCCAGCTCGGAAAACCACAGAGGAGAACATCAAGGTGGCTTAGCTGGCCCGTAAGACAGTCCTTCAACATCAAAATGTTATCTTATCTTAAAAGTACTTCTTTATAATTATTTATTTATTAAGAACACTGTTTTATTTATTTATTTGCAGGCAGAGAGAGATAGAAGAGAGACAGAGAGAATGGGTGTGACAAGGCCTCTAGCCGCTGAAAATGAACTCCAGATGCATGCACCTCTTTGTGCATCTGGGTTTACATGGGTACTGGGGAATCGAACCTAGGTGTCTAGACTTTACAGGCAAGTACCTTAATGGCTAAGCCATCTTTCCAGCCCTACTTATTTAATTATCTATTTAAGAAAGTATGCATCAGCATGTCAGGACCTCCTGCTGCTGCAAGCAAACTCCAAATGCATGCACCACTTGTGCTTCTGACTTTACATGGGCACTGGGGGATTGAACTCCTGGCCATCAGGCTTCACAAGCAGGTGTCTTTAACCTCTGAGACATTTCCCCAGGCACTAATGTCAAAAGTTTAAAGTCATTCCAATACACTGTTGTAGCAAATATAATTTTAATTCTGATTTGGATATTTAAATCAGTCAGAAATCTAAATAGCTGGGCATGGTGGTACACACCTTTAATCCCAGCATTTAGGAGGCAGAAGGAGGAGGATGGCTGTGTGTTTGAGGGCAGCCTGGGACTACAGAGTGAGTTCCAGGTCAGTCTAGATTAGAGCAAGACCCTGCCTTGAAAACCAAAAACCACAACCCCCCCAAAAATCTAAAAATAAATACATAATTTTACTATGAGTTACGTTTTAGCTGAAAGGAAAAGAAAAGAAACCACAAACATGTTGTTACAATCTAACAATACACAGGCTTATGTATTTAGGAGTGCACTGTGCTGATGTCCTCAACTAAATTTGAAATACATAAAGGAAAATGAGATTGGGGGTCTGGAGAGATGACTCCACAATTAAGGGTGCTTGCTTACAAAGCCTGCTAGTCTGGGATTGGTTCCCCAGTACACATGTAAAGCCACATGCACAAAGTGGTACATGTGTCTGGAGCTGTCTTGCATGACATGAGGCCCTGAGTGCCCATACTTCCTGTTCTCGCTCTCTTTCTGTGTCTCTCCTTCTCTCTTTCCCTTTCTCTTTCGCCCTCCTCTCTCATAAACAATATTTAAAAAGAGAAAAATGGCAAATGTTGGGATAAATATAGGAATGGTAGGTAGATACATGATAATACCAACATAATAAAATGAAATTGTAGAATCTAGGTAGTAGTTTTAATATAGGTGTTAATAACACAGTTCTTTCTAGAGTAACTTTGACATTATTCAACAATATGATAGGGGAAAACAGGTATACCTGAATTAAATTACTTAGAGCCAGACTTCATATGAAGAGTTAAAAATGTACTTTTAGGACCAGACATGGTGCACACAGCTTTAATCCCAGCACTCAGGAAGCAGAGGTAGGAGGATCACCATGAGTTTGAGGCTACCCTAAGACTACATAGTGAATTCCAGGTCAGCCTGGGCTAGAGTGAGACCCTACCTTGAAAAATAAGAAACTATAAATAAATAAATAAAAAACATAATTTAAAAAATGTACTTTTTGGGCTAGAGAGATGGTTTAATGGTTAAGGCACTTTCCTGCAAAGCCAAAGGACCCAGGTTCGATTCCTCAGGACCCATGTAAGCCATATGCACAAGGTGGCACATGAATCTGTAGTTTGTTTGCAGTGTCTAGAGGCCCTGATACTCCCATTTTCTCTCTCTCTCTTTGCCTCTTTTTCCGTTATATAAATAAATAAATACGAAATATTAAAAATGTACTTATGTTATTAAAAAAAACTTCACATGAAATTAGTTTGATGCCTGAAAAGGTGAAATTAATCATGACATTGGCTACGACTTTTCTAGTGTCCATAGTACATCAGGAACTTAAAGAGTGCTTCCTGAGTATTATCTAATTTGATTTAATACACATAAGTACCACTTGTAAATGTGTTTTCCTTATTGGGAAGCAGGTGTCAGAGGTCAGGGAATTTGCAAGAGGGATGGGGGGCGAAGTGCAGAGCAGAGCAAGAGGAACGCGGCCACTTGCTGTAGAAAGCAGGCTCGCCAACGGAGACCTTTTGAGAGCTTCCAGCCCGCTTTCTCTGTATCTGCTACAAATTGCATGAAGGGCAGCCTCACAGAACCTCAGGTTTTCTATTCCTCAACCAAGGCTTCCCCGTGTTTCTTCAAGTGCACGGGTTTTGTTGTTATTGTTTACCAAAATGACATCATTTTGGAATTTATGTAGCAAATTTCTGCCATGCACTTTCACTATAATTTATATAGTAGGACTTTCTCTTTACCCTTTTCCAGGTATCAAACATGCCACAAACACACCTTGATGCTATAAGCAGGATATCCTAAAGGGTAACTTATTCTTTCAAATGCACTCCAATCTTGCATATTCCCCTGCTGGAAAGAAATTCATGAAATTTTTGAACTAAATATGTATTACCCCCACTTGAGCAAAAATGCTAATTCTGATAATCCTTAAAATTGTTCACAGATGAATTCCAAACCCACAGCTTTTCTTTGTTTTCAATTTTGGCAGTGACTGACTGACACAGTGCAAGTCACCTTAAAAAAAAAACAAAAAAAAAAACAGGCAGCAAATTGAAAAGCAAACGGCATATTTCGGAGGCATTTTCCATCCACTATAAAGCCCTAGCCTCATAGTATGCTTGGTAGTAGGTTTACTGTGAGCATCAAAGGAAAGACAGTGTACTTATGTGTTGTTTTTAAGTAAAAATCACGGTGAGGGAGATGTTTCAGGACTTCCAGACGCTTGCTTACAAGCCTGCTGACCTGACTTTGATTCCAGCACCCACAGAAAGCAAGATGCAAAGTGGCACATGCTTCTGTAAACTCAACATCATCAACAGGAGGCAGGGCGAGGAGGAGCTCAAAACTCGTGGGCCAGCTACGTGGGCCTTCCCAACTTCAAAACAAGTGAGGTCCTATCTTAGAGAAGATGGCAAGAGAGGACCGACACCCAAGATTGTGCTATGGCCCCTGCATGGGTGCCACAAGACATGCTCACAAGCACACACTTGCACTTTGAAAATGTCAAAAGAAAAAAGAGTATTAAAAAAAATTTTCAATTTATTTTGGCTGGAGAGTTGGCTTAGTAGTTAAGGCACTTGCCTATGAAGGCTAAGAACCCAGGTTTGATTGCCCAGTATCCACATAAAGCCCAGATGCACAAGGTGGCACATGCATCTGGAGCTCATTTGCAGTGGCTGGAGTGGCTGGCACACCCATTCTCTCTCTATCTGCCTCTTCCTCTCTTTCTCCCTCTCTTCTGTCCTTCCCTCTCTTTCTCAAATAAATAAATATTGTTAAAATTTTTGCAATTTATTTGTTTCTTACCATTTCTTATTAGGCACAATTATATGGGTTTAGATGTGATAAAATTGTGAACATCTGTCTTGATTCTTGTGTTGCATGACAGTTTTCCACACATCTGATGATCTACATATCTTCCAAGTGAGGCACTGATTGTCTTTATTATAGATGATCCCTTAAAAGGTGTTTTGCATAACAGCCTTAAAAGACAGAGATAGTGCCTCCCTCTAGAGCAAAGAACAGACATGCTGGTTTTTCCACATGAAAGATTTGGGTTCCTGGACTGGGGAAATGGCTCAGGGTTAAAGGTGCTTGTTTGCAAAGACTGCCCATCCAGGTTTGATTCCCTGGCATCCATAAAAGCCAGATGGACGAAGTGGTGCAAACATCTGGTGCTTGTTTGCAGTGGCAAGAGACATGGTCTGCCCTCCAGCACAGAAGGACAGGTAAGATTTGCATCCCTAACTCCAGGGTTTCTTTCCTGTCACCCAACACTACATGCAGTTTGTTTGAACTCATCTGCATTACCCGCTAGAAAATAGGCTCAGCGCAAATGTTGATGCTGGGTACCGAATGCGGTAAGCCCTCTGTCTACACCCAAGAGTCATCTAACGGCCTTTATCACATCGTGACAGGTGGATCAGCTAGCCAGAGTGATGGTTTATCTTCATTGTCAACTTGGCCATATTTAGAATCACCGAGGAAACCAACCTCTGTGTGTATCTGACAGTCTTTCCTGAGACAGGGAATACCCACCAGTGTGGTATTCAGTGTGGGGGAGCACCATTCTATAGGCTGGGTCCCAAGACTGGGTGAAGAGGAGAAAGCGAGTGAAGCGCTGGCATTCATCCCTGTCTGCCTTCTGCCTTGGCGCCTCGTGTGAACAGCTGCCCCAAGTTCAGGCAGTCACGCCTCCCCCTCCACCATGGGCTGTATCCTGAAACTATGGGCCCCAATAAGCCCCTCCTTCCTCACGTTGCTTTGGTCAAGTGTTTTGTCACAGCAACAAGAACAGTTAACTCATCTACCCGCAAGGAGTCAGCACTCAGCCTCCTCACAGACCTTGACGAGAGGTTTGAAGTCGTGTGGGGTTAATGACTCTTTCCCTTATGGTTCCCTTTTTGCAAAGTATGACCCAGACGTTGTGGAGAATGGGCCGTCACTGTATTGTATTGACTAAGCATCCATACTCTGTAACCAAGCTGGTGGGGTGTAATCTTGGCTAGGGCTTGCTTTCCATTTAGAGTCCCCCCAAAACAGAACCCGAGACAAGCATATGAATGAAATTCTCTTAGGAATCACTATTAGGGAGTAAAGAGTTAAGAAGGGGGACAGAAGGTCATTAAATGGTGAACTGTCAAGACAATGTTGACTGTGGATGGCTAAGGCTTAATTCTAATTAGGAACTCTTGGTGGCCAACACAAAACGTGAACTTCAGAGTGATCCTAGCCGAGGGGTAAAAGAGCTAGGAGATAGTACACCGGGTGCCACCTGTCGTAGGTTGTGGGTTGTTTCTGGGGCGGGGTAGGTGGTGGTTCTAGTTGGGGCTCTCTAACCTGTCCTTCAGGGATGAAGAAGGCTAAGGCAGGTCTGGCCTCTGGAAGTGAGGTCTGGCCCTGCACTATGAGGATCAAGCCAAGGAAATACAGTTGGCTCTCCCTTGGCCTTTGTTCTGGGTGCCCGTTAGCAGGGTCTTCTCAGGAGGTTACCTGAATCTGCTTATGTGCCTATTTCCTCGTCTGACAAGTGAAAACATTAACAGCACCATCACATGGGCTTGGAAACAGGACTAGAGATTAAATGCACAGAAAACTTTACACAGGAATTTTGTAGACATTTGCTACTAGAGGCCGGGCGCTTCTTACAGAAGAATGCAGGAGTTACCCATTGCTTGGTATCTTGTCTGCTGTCTGACACTGGGGTCACATCTTGTTCCCGTGCACCGTGTTGTTTTATCTCACTAACGCCTGCAGTGGGCTCAGAGACTCGAGGGTTCCCGACACGCGTCAGGAGCCACCTACGGCTGCTGCGTGGGAAGCACAAAGAGAGATGTGTCTAACGCTTATTCCTATTGAAATTTCCTTAGAGAATTTATGGGGCCAAGCACTCCTGAACTCTTTAATTTAAAGATTTACTGCTCTGTCAGAGAAACTAATTAAATCTTATTTGAAGTGTCAGTAACACAGTAGCATTAGACTCAAGTTTTTGTTCTACAATAGGAATGAGAATATAAAACAAAAGTGTGTTTTAAATTCAATTTTCTAGTATTATGTATCATTTATGTCAGATTCCCATGAATCAACATGATAGTAACTATGGAATTCACCAAGGTGCTCAGGAATTTAGTAAAGATACTTAAATTTTGATTCAGGTAAAATTGCATTATTAACCAAACAGCACTGGCAGGAAATTACTCTTCATTAGAAAACCCATCTTTATGGAAATCATCTCTGCAGAGGTCTATGCAGTGGCCTTCTTCATACCCTTATTGCTATTCTTTCGTCTTCTGTTTCTTATGCGCGCGTCTGGGCATATGTGCGGGTGCAGGTGTGCGATGTCTGTATGTGTGCGGGTGCAGGTGTGCAATGTCTGGGTATATGTGTGGAAGCATGAGTGTGATGATGTGAACGCAGCCAGAGGCTACTTTGGGCTCTTTCCTCAGGAATGCCATCCACCTTTTCGTGAGTCAAGGTCTTCCATTGACCTGGAGATGACCAGCTAGGCTAACCTGCAGGTCAACAAGCTCTGGGAATAACCTGAGGTTCATCTCAGCACTGGGGCTTCAGGCCTGGAATGGGGGCATCAAACTCAGGTCTTCATTCTTTCAAGTAAGTACTTTACCATCTGAACTCTCTTCCCAGCCCCTGGTCTTTCTATTTTTTGTTTCCTTTCTTTTCTTTTCTCCTCCCTCCCTCCCTCCCTCTCTCTTTTCTTTTTTCCTTTTTTTTAGTGACAGCTTCCATACTGAGACAATAAACAATGATCATTCCCTCCCTTCCCCCACTTTCCCCTTCACAAATCCACTCTCCATCATATTCCCTCCCTCTCTCCATTAGTCTCTCTTTTACTTTGATGTCATCATGTTTTCCTCCTGTTATGAGGGTCTTGTGAAGGTAGTGTCAGTCACTGTGAGGTCATGGATATCAGGGCCAATTTCTGTCTGGTTGATTGCATTGTAAGCAGTCCTACCTTTCTTGGGCTCTTACATTCCTTCCCTCTCTCTCTACCTCCCTTCCTCTCTCCACCCTTCTTTATTTCTTTCTTTCTGTAAGTCAATAGCTTTCTTACTCTGCCTTGCCTCTTGACCTCTTATTTAAAGATCTCAGCCACTTTGAAATATCATCTGAGTTTCTGTATTAAGGAAGTTAAGATCTCAGCCACTTTCAAGTATTATCTGAATTTCTGTATTAAGGAAGTTGGCAAAAAAAATTTCCACCAATTCCTCTAATTTTTTAGGGCATTAATTTTTTTATTGAAAACTTCCATAATTATAGACAATAAACCATGATAATTCCTCCCCCCCCACTTTCCACTCTTCATCATATCCCCTCCCCCTCTCCATAAGTCTCTCATTTTGATGTCATCATCTTTTTCTACTGTTATGAGGGTCTTGTGTAGGTAGTGCCAGGCACTGTGAGGTCATGGATATCCAGGCCATTTTGTATCTGGAAGAGTGCATTGTAAACAGTCCCACCCTTTCTTTGGCTCTTACATTCTTTCCGCCACCTCTTCTACAATGGACCTTGAGCCTTGGAAGGTGTGATAGAGATAGTTCAGTGCTGAGCACTCTTCTGTTACTTTTCAGCACTATGGTGCCTTCTGAACCATCCAAAGGTCACTGTCATCTGCAAAGAGAAGCTTCTGTAACCAAAAGTGAGAGTAGCATTAAAATATGGGCATGAACAGTAAGAGGAGTGTTTACCGGGCAGTTTGGTGAGCATAGTATATGCATTTAGCCAGACAACAGTAGTCATCACACCCCTAGGGCTCCTGACCTCCCCATCATAGGTTTTCAGTACCAGGCATGTGTTACCTCCTGTGGAGCAGCCTCAAGTCCAATTAGAGAGTGTTTGGGTTCCCCCATATCAGACATGCCAACATTGCACTTGTTGGCTCATTTGGCCTGGCTGGCCAAACTTAAGGCTTGTATTGTCCCCTGTTGTTTTTTTTCGCTGATAACTTCTCTTTATCCCGGGAGCTGCATGCAGTGTACCAACAGCCATCACTAACTGTGGATGCCCAAATTGTTCTCCTCACACCTTTGAGCTGGAATTCAGATCCACCCCCAAACACATCTTAGGGTTGGACTCCAGGATTCACCCCCAGTGACAGCCTTCTCTAGGAGACTCAAGTTACAAGCTTCATTTTAATAAAATCTGATACTGATAAGTCATTAATGATAAGGGATTTAGCATAGTGTCAGGCACACAAATGTTCCCTGAGAATATAAAACATCTGGTAATCTTCTTAGGGCATATCTCAGAGACAATTACTTAGATATGTTTCTTAAACTACCAAGGCCAACGCTAATATATAAAATCCTGAGCGGATAGTTACATTTGGGGACACACTGTCCATTTCTGACTTTGAGTCTCATATAATCAATGCCTGTGGTCTGATGAGCCTAGTCTCATGGGCTAAGTCTGATGTGGTAAGAATTGTATCAAGTGTCAGGTACATTGTTGGACGTTCAAGGCTTTGTCAGTAATGTTGACTATTTCTGGGCACTAGTACAAGTCCCAGAAAGAAAGATTAGTTACATGTTTTCTTTAGTAATGACATGAGTTAAATAATGTTACCCTGAGATTAAATGTGTCACCTATTCAATAGAGTTTTACAGAAAGCCTCAAAGCAAATGTAGTCTATGAAGTGTACAAACTGGGAATGTTGACAGCTGCCAAGCCCACACAGTGTTTATACAGCTTACACGCTGAGAAAGCACGTCATTCAGACAGTCTGGCCTAACTGTGCTTCCTTCTTGAGAACCTGGTCTCATTGTTTCTGGTAAATGGGCAGCAACACACATAACCCTGCCCTGCTCATAGCAGCCGATTGGTACAGAGATGAAAGAGATGGACAGACACAGAGACAAAGAAGTCTACATAAAGCCAGACAGTAGGAAGCCAATAGGAAGCAAGACAAAGACAGGTGGCCATGTGGCTCCAGCAAGTGAGGATGGAAGAAATGAAAAGCATAAATGTATTTTGTTTTAGTTTAGAGTTGCTTTATGGAGGACCAGCATGGACTAGAATTTGCCATCGTTTTACTGTGCCTGCTCCCCCTCCCTGGGGGGCTGGGCTGCCAGGTGCATGGTAACACACCCAGCCCCATGTCTCGATTTTGAGACCTGCGATTTCTTCTTCTGGTTTGTGAGTGGCTTAGAGGTGCTGCCTACCTGTGCAATAGAGAATCTCGAGAGAAGGCTGAGTGCCCAGCAGCACAGTCCAAAAGAAATAAGATGCCAGCCACCTATGTAATTTAAAGGTTTTCTATAAGCCAAGTTAAAAATGAAAAGAGACGGACAAAATCAATTTTAATACACTATCTTATGTACCTCAATTTAGTCATAGTTTTTCCGTTGCAATATGTAATTGACATAAAAATTAACAATGAGCTATTTGCATTCTCATATTGATGCTAAGTCCTCGAAGTCAGGGCTGCCTTTTATACTGTGGACTTCCTCAGTGCACAGGACCGGGTTGAATAGAAGACGCCTGTTCTCTCAGGGACCACTTTCCTGACGGCCTTGTATCTTGCTCAGCCAGATGTATTAGACTTTCATCACAAGGAGAAATACAGGAGAAAACCTAAAAGGAAGAGACGTTCATTTCGGCTTATCGTTTCAATCCATGGTTGGTGCTTGAGTCCGGAGGCAAGGCAGAGGGATGGTGGCAGGAAGTGACATGGCGGAGTAGAGCAGCTCACTTCCTGTCATCTGGCAGAGAAAGGGACAGAGAAGGTCTCAGGGCACAGTATGCCTGCAGGGACACGCCCCTGCTAAATTACTCCCGCCAGCCTCACCTGGAAAGTCTCCTGACTTCTCCATGGTGCCAGCAAATTATGAATCCACCAGTGTGTGAATCCAGTGATTAGCTCAGAGTCCTCATGATTCTGTCACTCTGTGATGACTGTGAACATCAGCCTTTGGGGACACTTCACATCCAGATCCTAGCGCCACATGGCTAGTTATTCATAAAGACTTGGAAGTCGAAGCTGTAGATGTTACTTTCAAAATAAGATGATTAAGAAATGGTCTGGCTTCTTTATTCTGCTGACCCTTCTACCAGCATGGTAGAAAGGACAGGCCAGTCTTCAAGGCTGTGAATTACAGAGGGGAAGGAGCATGTGTTCTGAGTCACCACTTCAAGGGTAGTCCACTATTCATTTTGAAAGTTAAGCAAGAAATAAGCCTCTTGTTCTACCCTATCCAGTATACTTATAGACTTATAAACAAAAAACCTTGTGGGCTGGATGTTTTGGTCCCCAGCTGAAAACACTTGGGGAGGTGGAGCCTTGCTGGAGCAGGTGTGTTGTTAGGGGCCTGTTTGGGGTGTTATAACCAGCTTCCCCTTGCTAGAGTTTGGCTCACTCTCTTGCTGCTGTTTTCTACCCACTGTGGCAGAGATGATGCCCAGCCTCTGCTCATGTCATGCTTCCACCTGCCACCATAAAACTTGCTCCTAAAACTGTAACAAAACAAAAATTTCCTCCAATCAGAGGCTTTTGGTTGGGGGTGGGGGCTTTGTCCCAGGAATGAGATGGTGATTACATCAAAACATTATGGCAGTTTTTTGTTTTTTTTTTTTGGATTTCACTTTTTTATTTTTTTAATTTTTTTATTTAAATTTTTATTAATATTTTCCATGATTATAAAATATATCCCATGGTAATTCCCTCCCTCCCCACCCCCACACTTTCCCGTTTGAAATTCCATTCTCAATCATATTACCTCCCCATTACAATCATTGTAATTACATATATACAATATCAACCTATTAAGTATCCTCCTCCCTTCCTTTCTCCACCCTTTATGTCTCCTTTTCAACTTACTGGCCTCTGCTACTAAGTATTTTCATTCTCACACAGAAGCCCAGTCATCTGTAGCTAGGATCCCCATATGAGGGAGAACATGTGGCGCTTGGCTTTCTGGGCCTGGGTTACCTGACTTAGTATAATACTTTCCAGGTCCATCCATTTTTCTGCAAATTTCATAACTTCATTTTTCTTTACCGCTGAGTAGAACTCCATTGTATAAATGTACCACATCTTCATTATCCACTCATCTGTTGAGGGACATCTAGGCTGGTTCCATTTCCCAGCTATTATAAATTGAGCAGCAATAAACATGGTTGAGCATGTACTTCTAAGGAAATGAGATGAGTCCTTTGGATATATGCCTAGGAGTGCTATAGCTGGGTCATATGGTAGATCAATCTCTAGCTGCTTTAGGAACCTCCACACTGTTTTCCACAATGGCTGGACCAGATTGCATTCCCACCAGCAGTGCAGAAGGGTTCCTCTTTTTCCACATCCCCGCCAACATTTATGATCATTTGTTTTCATGATGGTGGCCAATCTGACAGGAGTGAGATGGAATCTCAATGTAGTTTTAATCTGCATTTCCCTGATGACTAGTGACGTAGAACATTTTTTTAGGTGCTTATATGCCATTCGTATTTCTTCCTTTGAGAACTCTCTATTTAGCTCCTTAGCCCATTTTTTGATTGGCCTGTTTGATTCCTTATTAGTTAACTTTTTGAGTTCTTTGTATATCCTAGATATTAATCCTCTATCAGATATATAGCTGGCGAAGATTTTTTCCCATTCTGTAGGTTGCCTCTTTGCTTTTTTCACTGTGTCCTTTGCGGTGCAAAATCTTTGTAATTTCATTAGGTCCCAGTGGTTAATCTGTGGTTTTATTGCCTGAGCAATTGGGGTTGTATTCAGAAAGTCTTTGCCAAGACCAATATGTTGAAGGGTTTCCCCTACTTTTTCCTCTAGCAGTTTCAAAGCTTCCGGTCTGATGTTAAGGTCTTTAATCCATTTGGACTTAATTCTTGTGCATGGCGAGAGAGAAGAATCTATTTTCATCCTTCTGCAGATATTTATCCAGTTTTCAAAACACCATTTGCTGAAGAGGCTGTCTCTTCTCCAATGAGTATTTTTGGCATTTTTATCGAATATCAGGTGGCTATAGCTACTTGGGCTTACATCTGGGTCCTCTATTCTGTTCCACTGATCTACATGTCTGTTTTTGTGCCAGTACCATGCTGTTTTTGTTACTATGGCTCTGTAGTATAGGTTAAAATCAGGTATGGTGATACCACCAGCCTCTTTTTTGTTGCTCAGTATTATTTTAGATATTCGAGGTTTTTTATGATTCCAAATGAATTTTTGGATTGTTTTTTCTATTTCCATGAAGAAAGCCTTTGGAATTTTGATAGGGATTGCATTAAATGTGTAGATTGCTTTAGGTAAGATTGCCATTTTCACGATATTGATTCTTCCAAGCCAGGAACAAGGGATGTTTCTCCACTTTCTAGTGTCTTCTGCAATTTCTCGCTTGAGTGTCTTAAAGTTCTCATTGTATAGATTCTTTACTTCCTTAGTTAGGTTTATTCCAAGGTATTTTATTTTTTTTGATGCAATTGTGAATGGGAGTGATTCTCTGATTTCATCCTCTGTGTGTTTGTTGTTAGCATATACGAAGGCTACTGATTTCTGTGTATTTATTTTGTATCCTGCTACATTGCTGTAGGTTTTGATCAGCTCTAACAGCTTGCTAGTAGAGTCTTTAGGGTCCTTTATGTATAGAATCATGTCATCTGCAAATAATGATAACTTGATTTCTTCCTTTCCAATTTGTATCCCTTTTATGTGTGTCTCTTGCCTTATTGCTATGGCTAAGACTTCCAAAACTATATTAAATAGAAGTGGAGACAGTGGACACCCTTGTCTTGTTCCTGATTTTAGTGGAAAAGCTTCCAGTTTTTCCCCATTTAGTAATATGTTGGCTGTAGGCTTGTCATAAATAGCCTTTATTATATTGAGATATGTTCCTTCTATTCCCAGTCTCTGTAGGACTTTTATCATGAAGGGATGTTGGATTTTGTCAAATGCTTTCTCTGCATCTAATGAGATGATCATGTGATTTTTGTCCTTCAACCCATTTATGTAATGTATTACATTTATAGATTTGCGTATGTTGAACCATCCCTGCATCTCTGGGATAAAGCCTACTTGGTCAGGGTGAATGATCTTTTTGATATACTCTTGTATTCTGTTTGCCAATATTTTGTTGAGAATTTTTGCATCTATGTTCATGAGGGAGATTGGTCTGTAATTTTCTTTTTTTGTTCTATCTTTGCCTGGTTTTGGTATCAGGGTGATGCTGGCCTCATAGAAGGAGTTTGGTAGGATTCCTTCTTTTTCTATTTCCTGGAAAAGCTTAAGAAGCAATGGTGTTAGCTCTTCCTTAAAAGTCTGGTAAAATTCAGCAGTGAATCCATCCGGGCCTGGGCTTTTTTTAGTTGGGAGATTATTGATAACTGCTTGGATCTCCATGTTTGTTATAGGTCTATTTAAGTGATTAATCTCATTTTGATTTAATTTAGGTAGGTCATATAGATCAAGGAAATCATCCATTTCTTTCAGATTTTCATACTTTGTGGAGTATATGCTTTTATAGTATGTCCCTATAATTTTTTGAATTTCTCTGGAATCTGTTGTGATGTTACCTTGTTCATCTCTGATTTTATTAATTTGTGTCTCTTCTCTCTTTCTTTTGGTCAGATTTGCTAAGGGTTTATCAATCTTGTTTATCCTTTCAAAGAACCAACTCTTTGTTTCATTAATTCTTTGGATTGTTCTTTTTGTTTCTATTTCATTAATTTCTGCCCTAATCTTTATTATTTCTTCCCGTCTACTACTTTTTGGTTTGCCTTGTTCTTCTTTTTCCAAGGCTTTAAGGCGAAGCATTATGTCGTTTACTTGCGACCTTTCTAATTTCTTAATATAGGCACTTAAGGCTATAAATTTACCTCTTAGAACTGCCTTCATTGTGTCCCAGAGATTTTGGTATGTTGTGTTCTCATTATCATTTGACTCTATAAATTTTTTGATTTCCTTTTTGATTTCTTCATTGACCCACTCATCATTTAGTAGTGTATTGTTTAGTTTCCATGATTTTGTGTATGCTCTATAGCCTTTCTTGCTACTGATTTGTAGTTTAATTCCATTGTGGTCAGATAGAATGCAAGGAATTATTTCAATTTTCCTGAATTTGTTAAGATTTGCTTTGTGTCCTAATATATGGTCTATTTTAGAGAATGTTCCATGTGCTGCTGAAAAGAATGTATATTCTGCAGCCTTTGGATGAAATGTCCTGTATATATCTGTTAGGTCCATTCCTTCTATGACCTCATTTAGTCCAGATGCCTCTCTGTTTATTCTTTCCCTGGATGACCTGTCAATTGATGAGAGTGGGGTGTTAAAGTCACCCACCACCACCGTGTTTGGTGTTATCTGTGACCTTAGTTCTAATAGTGTTTGTTTGACGAATTTGGGAGCCCCCATGTTAGGTGCATATATGTTTAGGATTGTAATGTCCTCCTGTTGTAGTGTGCCCTTAATCAATATAAAGTGACCTTCCTTATCTTTTTTGACTAACTTCGGACTAAAGTCCACCCTGTCTGATATTAGGATAGCAACCCCTGCTTGTTTTCTAGGCCCATTTGCTTGAAACACCGTCTTCCAACCTTTCACCCTAAGATAATGTCTATCCTTTGTAGAAAGGTGAGTTTCTTGGAGACAACAAATTGTAGGATCCTGCTTTTTAACCCAGTCTGCAAATCTATGTCTTTTCGTTGGGGCATTGAGACCGTTGATATTAAGAGATATTATTGAAAGGTGTGTATTTATGTTTGCCATTTGTGTGTGTGTGTGTGTGTTACTTGTTCTACCTGTGCTCTCTTCTGTTAACTGGTATTTGAGTATGGCTGGTTTTTTCTAGGTTCCTTATATGTGTGCTTTTCCTTTTGTTCACCCTGGAGGATTCTATCAAGTATTTTCTGTAGAGCTGGTTTTGTCTTCAGATATTCCTTTAACCTGCTTTTGTCATGGAATGTCTTTATTTCTCCATCTATTTGGATGGATAACTTTGCAGGATAAAGTAACCTTGGTTGACAGTTGTTATCTTTCAGAACTTGGAATATATCACTCCAGGCCCTTCTGGCTTTAAAAGTTTGTGTTGAATAATCTGCTGTAATCCTGATGGGCTTGCTTTTGTAGGTAACTTGATTTTTCTCTCTAACTGCTTTCAATATTTTTTCTTTGGTTTGTGTGTTTGGAAGTTTGAGTATAATGTGGCGAGGAGAGTTTCTTTCTGGGTTTTGTCTGGCTGGGGTTCTAAAGGCTTCCTGTATCTGTATTGGCACCTCTTTCCCAATTTGGGGAAAATTTTCCTCTATGATTTTGTTGAAGATGCCTACTATGCCTCTGGAGTGGAGTTCTTCTCCTTCTACTATGCCCTGAATTCTTATATTGGATCTTTTCATAGTGTCCCGAATATCTTGAAATTCCCACTCATACTTTTCTATAAGTTTGTCTTTCTCTTTGTTGGACTGCATTAGGTCTGCCACCTGATCTTCTAGCTTAGATATTCTGTCCTCTCCCTCATCCATCCTACTGGTGAGATTTTCTACAGAGTTTTTTATTTCATTAACTGTGTTCTTCATTGCTAGTAATTCTGACTGGTTTTTCTTTATTATTTCTATTTCTCTATTTATGTCTTGTATTGCCTTCTTTATTTCATTAAATTGGTGTCCTGCCTCTTCTTTGATTCCTTTGATTTCCTCTTTGATTTCCTCTTTGATTTCTTCTTTGATTGTTTTCATGTGTTCTTTGACCTCTTTGAACATATTTATAATTATTCTTTTGAACTCTTTCTCAGGCATTTCCTCTAACTCTTTCTCACTGGAGGACATTTCTGATGCATTAATACTTTTAGGTGGATTTATATCGTCTTGCTTTTTAGTGTTTCTTGTGTTATAATGTATATATTTTTGCATCTTGGATTAAGTTAATGCTTGGATTTTCTAGCTAGCTGTGTATTCTTAGCTGTATCAATTGATTTGATATAATATATTTTCAGGGTAGGACCTTAAGGTATTAGGAGTGGCTCTTAAGACTCTCAGAGTATCTACAAAGATGTTCTTAGGGGTTAAGTTTCCCTGCTATAGGAGTATTCAAGCAGGCTGAGTGGAATAATATACTGGTAGATTCTAAAATTTAACTAAACACTGTACCCATTCCATCAAAAACAGCCCCGAGTATGTATGCAAGAGTAGTTATTATAATGACCAGATCCTCTATCAACAAAGAGGTTTAGATTTCTGGTCTGTTGAGGTATCCAAGTCAGCTTGTGACCAAGTGAGTCCCTTCCCTGGTGCAATCCCAGTTACCTTGGGTGATTGTGGTCTCAGTCAAGTTGCTGCCTGGGTCGTCGGGCTGCTGTTCTGATTTCTGGAGCTGGGCACTTGCTTTTCCTACGGGGCAAACTGAGTCGCTGCTGCCGCCTCTGCAGCTGTTGTAGCTGCCACCCCCGGAGCCCCCACCGCTGCTGAAGCTGCCGTTGCCGTGTCCACCGCTGCTGCTCACCCCGAAGCCGCTGCTGCGGGATCCGCCGCCGCTGCCGCTCCTGGGTCCGCTGCTGCTGGGGCCACTGGTACCGGTGCTGGAGCCGCTGAAGTTGCTGCCGAATTCTGCTCCTGCTTGGGTCCCGCCGTCAGCCCAAGTTGGCGTGGCCGGGTCCCGGGCCGCTGCTGTGTTCGCTGGAGCTGGGTTCAGGCGGCGGCGGGGGAGGGGAGGGAGCCGCGGCTGCTCTGGTTGTATCGCTGTTCCACGTGTGCTTTTACCTCGCGGTCTGCTCCTCCCTCCGTTGCTCGCTGCCGCTCTCCCCTCACGTTTCCCGAGTTGCGGAGAGTGCAGTGTGAGGGGAAAATCCCGCACCTGGCTTGTCCTGCGGCTCGAGCCGAGAGTCCGGCGGTTTTCTGCCGCTCCGCGGTTGCGGCGGGTAGCCGAGCCGCCCTGGATCCGCTGTTCCCGCCTGTGCAGGCTCTGGATGCTCTATAACTCTTCCACTTCTCCGCTGCCGCCTCAACTTCCTATACACCTCACTTTTTAGTAAAAGTGTGTATTTTGCTGAGTTTTTTTTGGTCTTTCCCCCCCCAGGCTGCTTTGGCGTGGTACCTACGCCGCCATCTTAACCGGAAGTCTATGGCAGTTTTTTAAAATTACAAATAGATTTATCATGTGATCCATCAATTTCAGTTTATTTTTGTTTTTGTTTATTTACTGGAGAGGGAAAGAGAGAGAATAGGCACGCCAGGGCCTCCAACTGCTGCAAATGAACTCCAGATGCATGCGCCACCTTATGCATCTGGCTTACATGGGTACTGGGGAATCGAACCTGGGTTCTTAGGCTTTGCAGGCAAGTGCCTTAACTGCTGAGCCATCTCTTTAGCCCAAAGCCACCTCTCCACCTTCAGCAATTTCATTAGTAGAGATATATCTTCCAGAATTGAAAGCAGAAGATAGATGGTTCAGCTATTAAAGGTGCTTACTTGAAAAACCTGACAGCCTTGGTTTGATTTCCCAGTACCCACATCACAAAGTGGCACATTTGCAGTGTCAGGAGGTCCTGACATGCCCATACTCCCCCCTCTCATAAATAAATAAATAATTTTTTTTTTTTTTTAAAGATGAAAGATCTGAGCCTGGCATGGTAGCATACACCTTTAATCCCAGCACTTGCTATGCAGAGGTAGGAGGATTGCTGTGAGTTCAAGGTCATCCTGAGACTACATAGTGAATTCCTGGTCAGTCTTGAATTCCCAGTGATCCTTCTACCTCTACTTCCTGCGTGCTAGGATTGAAGACATGAACCACCACACTTGGCTAATGAGGTGTTTACTAGGGGCCAACACTGTTTCAAGCATGTGTGAGAGTGGTGTAGGATTAGGCAAACATGTTTTATGTTCACTATCCATTAAACATATTGCCTTTTTGTCCAGGAGCCATAATCACTAAACTCTAGAGTTACAAATGCCTTTGACCTCCATGCTTGGGGCACTGCCCCCCAAACTTACCTATGAGACTCCTTTAACAGTCTGGACCCCAGCAGGTTCTAGACCCTCCTGTTGTCAGGCCTGAGGACTGGCTCTGTTGAACCAGCCACAGAGCCTGGATACTATATTTGCAGTCTTTGAGCTCACCTTAGAATATCAAAGTGTTTTGTAAATGCCACATCTCTGGAAAATAACAATATGCCCTAGGATTTTGTAAGCCTGTTTCTTGCTTCAAATTTAATGCTAATGGTAAGCTGAAAAAGATTCCAAGTGACAGATAATTAGTGATAATGGTGATTACTGGTCTTTATGCAGTCTTTCACCCAAACAGATGGCAGAGAGCTTAAAAAAATGAATGTTTTAAGGCATAATTTCTCCTTCTAAAATACAAGTTCCTCTAAGGTCAGCAATAGTTTGTATTTAACACACTGCATTATGTTACATGTAACTAAATAACAATTTTTCGGTAATTCAGTGAGCTTGTTAATTTGCTAAGCAATTAGCATTGAATGGATTTTTTTCTGATTACATCATAAGTGTTTGAATGTATGCCTTGTTTATTTTCCTTATTTCCTTACTTAGGGTTTATAAGTAAGTGCTACATGGAAGACCTTCAAAGCACAAGAGGCTGGCACACTGCTAGCTAAGACGTAGCACGTCTCTGCTTGGTGGTCGGCCATGCCCTCTACCCAGCTCTGTTACCTGCCTCTTGAAAGACATGTGAGTATTGCCAGGTTTGTTTGAGATATCCAGGTAGTTGTAGAATTCTAGCACTTTATACCAGGATGTATTTTCTGGAGTTCTTTTATGTAGTTATAAATGCATTAAAAAGGCATCAAGGTTTAATTAAAATTGATCATCCATTTAGCTTATGAAAGGGAAAGCCTTCCTTTCCTTGTTGAGGTTCATGAAGGCCCTTGTATAATGGAAGACTTCATAATGTGGTCTGGGGAAATGTCAGGGTAGCGTTGTCAATAATAAAAATAAGATATTAACCGTAAGAAATGAAGTTTTGTTAGTGGGAGAAATATGAATGTCTATGATGGACTGGAGGTGAAGTTTCAAAGGAAGTGGATCTTGTGTTCTTAGATGGGCTTGGTTTGCAGAGGAGATGAGGTGGCAGGTGGCGGGGTACATGATAGGTGGGTGGTAGCCTGGAAGGGAGGCTCTCATGTCCCCTCTCCTCTGTCTGTCCTCCTCCCTAATTCTTTCCTCCCCAGGACAGATTTTCGTCCTCTTCATCATAGTAGACAGTCATGGCCAGGGTAGGAAGCAAAAGAGGGGACGCTGTGGCCCAAGGACAAGGGAATCCATGACCCTTGGCACCAGGTGGGCCATTCTGTACCGGAAACTTTAGCTGCTTCTTACAGAAAATTGGGAGGACAAATCCACTGAAGTGCGGAGGCACCCCACGGGCAGTGTCTGACAAAACCCCATTCGTGCAGCTGTGGTGATTGTCATTGGCTCTCACAGCGCCTGTAGCTGTGGGGTTTACTTGTCTATTCCATGTACAGAGAAAATGCTAGGGAATACGGTATTGGAGGGAAAGGGATGACATGGGATGAAAGAGAAGATGGTGAATAAGAGAGGCTTCGGCAGGCCCACATCCCATGACGGCTCAGGAATTCTTCTGGAGGCAAACCTTCCTTACAGGAGAGAGAGGCAGAAGTGGCCGCGTTGAGGCGAATGAGAACCGGCCCCAGGTGAGAGGCGCAGTGTGTTTCCATCCCATCTCCTGGATCTCCTACTCAGCATGAGGCTGGTAGCAGAAAATCGGTTCCAGAGCTTCAAGTTCAAATGCTCGTGTGTGGCCGCAAAATACCTCAGACATCCAAGGAAGCCAAGAGTGTGAACTGAAAAACCTTCTGATTCAACTTTCTTCCTTTTGGTTATTTGAGGTAGGGTCTCACTCTAGCCCAGGCTGACCTGGAATTCACTATGGAGTCTCAGGCTGGGCTCGAACTCATGGCAATCCTCCTACCTCTGCCTCCCGAGTGCTGGCATTAAAGTCATGTATCACCACACCTGGCTCAATTTTCTATTTATTTATTTATTTTATGAGAGGGAGAAAGAGAATTGGTGTGTAGGGCATTCAGCCACTGCAATTGAACTCCATACACATGTGCCATCTTGTATGAACGTGCAACCTTGCTCACTTGTGTCACCTTGTGCGTCTGGCTTACATGGGATCTGGAGAGTCAACCATGGGTCCTTAGGCTTCACAGACAAGTACCCTAAGTGATAAGCATCTCTCCAGCCCAAATTTCTGTTTTTATTATTATTATTTTTATTAGTTTTCTATTCTGCAAGTACAGGCAGTTTGGTACCATTATTAGGCTCATCCATGATCTACCCCCTCCCCATTGGCCCCTCCTTGTTGAGGTGTATGTGTCGTGCATTGTGGAGTTAGCCCATAGTTATGGGTAAGATAAATGTCTCTGCATATCATGACCCAACATGTGTCTCTGACATTCTTTTTGCCCCCTCTTCCGCAAAGTTTCCCTGAGCCATGTTGGGTTCATTTTTGGTCTGCTTCAGTGATGAGGTGTTGGGGGCCTCTGAGGCTCTGGCTCTCTGATTTGGTAGGAATTGATTTTTCTCTGTGTTGGTCTCCTTCCCCCTTGTGCTGATATCTGGTTCATCAGGAAAACAGCACCCTTGCTTGTTTTGCCAATTTTCCTTAGTTTCAGCCGGAGCCCTTTTGAGGTATGATGGGGCAGCTCTCTCCTTAGGATCTGCATCTATCTGAAAAAGAGAAGCAGATTATCCAACGGAGAGTAAGTTAGCACCAGGACAAATGAGATAGCCCTTACTTTTTTTTATAAAGAGTTTAATAGGTGTAGGTCCTCTTGTAGCCCATGATTGATGGTAGCTTGATATTGGAGAATGGGCTTATGTTTGGATATGATTCTGACTTGTTTCCCAGCTCCAGCTATGGGTCTCGTACCACTGAGGGGATCAGTTAGCGAAATCAAGAGCAGTTGGTTCCCCACCATGGCTGTGTGCCACTATTGCACTTGTGTGGGCATCACACCAGGTTATTTGCTGCTAAGTAGGTTAGACCATGAGTTGCTTGGCCAGATATTGGTCGTTTCCTCCAGTCGCCCATGTAGCACCTTCTGGCACTAGACACGCTGACTGTCTGGGGACTGGCTCTCTCCTGGCTTCCAGCCATGCCATTCCATTTTACGTGTCAACTGCATATGGTGTCTTCAGCAGTAGGGTCTTACCACTAACCTTTGGTGGGTCATCAAGTACTCTGATAGAAATCTGTCATTCTTTTAGAAAACCTTGTGGGTTTCTCTAATCAAAAGCTCATTGTGTGTGATAGCCTCATGCTGGTACTGGGAGTTACAGTTCAGTGTCCCCCTAAGAAAATGAGGAAAAAAGGTAACTAATATATAGGAGTTGGAGAGGAAAGAGAGGGAGATAGAGAGGGAAGGAGGTAAGATGTAGAAGGTTTAGGTTAGACTTCATCCTACCCTCTCCAGTGTCTTGTGGTTCAGGTGTTTCCTGTAAGGGCCTGATGAAGGTTCAGCCATTTGGTCTGCCTTTTAGGAAGTAGAATTTTTTGGTACCATTGCCATTTGGGTCTAGATTAGTGTTTCCCACCCTTTCAAATCCCTCCCCTTCCTCCCCATCCTCCTAGTGTCTAGTCCATGAGATGCTTGCTGGGTGTGTAAGGTATCTTGGGTAGATTCAGGTTATGTGCTGTAGATGAGTGAGACTGTGTGGTGATTTTTTTTCTGTGATTGGGTAAGTACACTGAGAATGATCTGTTCCAGGTTCACCCATTTTTCCTCAAATTTCTTTGTGTTATTTTTTCTTACTGCTGTATAGAATTCCACTGTGTAGATATACCACATCTTACTTATCCATTCTTTTAGTGATGGACATCTGGGTTGATTCCAGCTCTTAGCTATTACAAATTGATCTGCTACAAACATGGTTGAAGTTACCTTACATATCATTAATTTTACTGGCCTTTAGGTTTATTTGTAAGCTTTATCTATTTATTGAAAAAAAGTTCTTTATTTGTTTGTTTTTCGAGGTAGGGTCTCACTCTAGTCCAGATTGACCTGGAATTCACTATGTAGTCTCAGGGTGGCCTTGAGCTCACAGTGATCCTCTGACCTCTGTGTCCTGAGTGCTGGGATTAAAGAAATGTGCCACTATGCCTGGCTTATTGAAATTTTTATTGACAGCTGCCATACATAGGCATCTTAATCATAACCCCTCCCACTACCCTCTTTGTCTCACTTCCCACGTCCCCTCTCCTCTGAACCCCTTGCTCGTTCCAACTTGTCCCTTTCACACTTTGCTGTCCTCTTTTTTTCCCTCCTAGTACATGGGTGGCATGTAGGTTACGTCAGCCGCTGCGAGGTCCTGGGTGCGAGGGACACTGCGTATCTAGGAGACAGCATCGCAAAGCACTCCTCCCCACCCTTCGGCTCTTACATTCGTTCTGTCACCGCCTCCACCACGGTCCCTGAACCTTGGAGAGTGTGATGGAGACAGTTTGCTCATTTCTTTTCAGTGCTGAGCACTCAACTGTCACTTCTCAACACTGATGACATTTGTAATCTTTGACTTAATCTTCCAAGTAGTGTGTATGTGTGTGTGCACATGCACACGTGCACACACACACATGGTGTATGGGTGTGCTTGTGGTGCACGCATTTGTGTGTGTGAAGGTGCAGGTTTCCTGTGCGCACATGTGAGAAGCCTGAAGGAGAATGTCGAGTACCCTCCTCTGCATTTTCCTTGAGGGGGAGTCTCTCACTGAACCTGGCACTGCAGTTTGCAGTCAGACTGGCTAACCAATGACACCCAGTAATTCCCTGGTTTTTGTTCCCCACAAGACTGGGATTACAGGTGTGTATGGCCCTACCCAGCATTTTAAACTCATTTTTATTTTATTTTATTTATTTGACAGAGAGAGAGAGAGAGAGAGAGAGAGAGAGAGAGAGAGAGAGAGAGAAAGAGAGAATTGGCACACCAGCACCTCCAGCTACTGTAAACAAGCTCCAGACACATGCACTATCTGTGCATCTGGCTTGCGCGGGTCCTGGGGAATTGAACCTGGGTGCTTTGGCTTTGCAGGCAAACACCTTACTGCTAAGCCATCCATACAGCACTATGCTCAGTTTGATTTTTTATTTAACTATGGGTTCTGAGGATTGAACTGAGGTCCTCATGTTTGCAAGCAAGCACTCTACCCACTGAGTAGCTTGCCAGCCCCTCCCCCTCTTGTTATTTGTCTATGCACTCACTCTCTGCATTACTCCTTTTAGAATTTCTCCAAGAGATTGTTCCTCTCTTTTCTGAAAGTTTAACTTAAGCTTTCAGTCTTCTCCTTTAAAAAGTCAGGGCTGGAGAGATGGCTTAGTGGGTTAAGATGCTTGCTACCAAAGCCAAACGACCAAGGTTTGATTCCCCAGTTCCCATGTAAAGCCAGGAACACAAGGTGGCCCCTGTGTCTGGAGTTTGCTTGCAGTGGCTGGAGGCCCTGGCATGCCCATTATTTCCCCTCCCCGCCTCTTTCTTAAATGAATAAATAAAGAAAGAAAATATTAAAAAAAAAACCTCATTTCAGCTGGGCATGGTGCAGAATGCCTGTAACCCACACCCTTACTAGGCTGATGTTGGAGATCAAGGCCAGCCTAGGCTTCATAGTTAGACTTTGTCTCAAAAGCATTTTGCTTATTTCTTAGGCATTTTCTAATATCTTTTGTGTCCTTCATGGATAATAAGATCAGTCCTTTGTGATATTATGTTTATGTTTCCCCACTGCAATGTCAGAAGTTTCTATACATTCTGAGCTTTTATGCGAAAACCTTCTTTTGTCAATTGCAGTTGAATTGAGCAAACACAGCTCTCAAGCTTGATGCAGCTACCCAGTGGCTGGCTGGTTGGTATTTTGGTCTACAATTCATCTGCAGCACGCATTCATCATGGCTGCGGGCACCTGTCACAGCGGGGAGGCCATGCACAGTACGCCAATGTCTTAACATGGTCTAGCAATGCATTTGTTCAAACCTTTGTGTATACAGATACACCAGATGGATGACAGCAAGGAATAGTACTCGCTTTGTATAAGACAATTTGAAGTCTTACTTAAGAATAGGTAAAACAAGGTCTGGAGGGATGGCTTAGCTGTTACGGCACTTACCTGCAAAGCCAAAGAACCCAGGTTCAATTCCCCAGGACCTACTTTAGTCAGATACACAAGGGGACACACATGTCTGGAGTTCATTAATAGTGGCTGGAGGCCCTGGCATGCCCATTCTGTCTCTCCCTCTTTCTCTGTCAAATTAATAAATAAAAATAAAATATTTTAAAAAAGAATATGTAAGACAAATAAGAAAAGAGAAGTTATCAGAGTTTAATTAATCTATTTATTTAGTAATGCTGATGTGTTAGAGTACATGTCGTTTTTGGTGTGTGTGTGTTGGGCACATATATGTGCATACTCATATACCTGGTGCCCACACTTGCAGAGGCCAGAGGAGGACACTGGCTGTCCTATTCTATTACTTCCTTTCCTTATTTCCTTGAGATTGTGTCTCTCACTGAGCCGGGAGCTCAAAATGCTTTTGACTAGACTGTCTGACCAGCTAGCCTCACTCTGGGGTTACAGTCATATGTGACCATACCCACCTTCTCGCGTGGAGATCAGAGTCAAGTCTTCATGCTTGTGTAGCAAGCACTTTTCCCACCAAGAAATTTCCCATCCTTGGAGTACATGTCCTCGCCAATTTCTCCTGATACACACTTGTCAGGAGAAGCTATTTCTAACAGTTAGATAATAGCAGGTCTTGAGGTTGCCAAGTCCTCTGGGATTCTGTTTTCTTGAACCCAGTAAATGTTGGGGTTCTCCAGAGGAATAGAAACAATAGGACACAGACACACACACACACACACACACACACACACACACACACACACACCCCTCTAAAGAGATGTATCATAAGGAATGCTCTCCTGGTTATGGAGGCTGACAAGTCCTAAAATCCACAGGGTACATTGGCATTTGCTGGAGAGAGACCAATGAGAGTCTATGTTGCATCTTCCGTCTACAGGTGAAGAGACTGGAAACGCAAGGCTAGTGGATGTTTGGATTTAAATCCCAGGGTAGGAAAAATCTGATGCTCTAGTTCAAAGACAGGCAGAAAGAATTCTCTCACTCCAGGGAGAGTCAGTCTTTTTGTGGGGAAGAATCAAATGCAATTACAATATTTGTACATATGACAGAGTGAACTTTACTTTTGTGCTTTCTGTGGAAATATATTTTACTAATATAAGTAACTGTGTACTATAAAATATTCTACCTTCCTAAGAAAAAAACTCAGTCAGCTGTTGTTTGCATGCAATGTCCTAATTACAAATTATTTTTAAAATCTCATTATAAAATAAAAAAAGAGCATTTCTCCAAAAGCATTCTGCAATTTAGGCTGAGTCCCTTATGAACACCAAAAAGCTGAAAAAGGAAAAATCTAGTCAAACTGTATAAATGACTTAATACAGTCCTAGGCTGGAAAGGACTTGCTTTCAACTATCCTGATTTTATTCTGTTTATCAATCTTTCTAAAGTCCCTGGGAAGTAGCCTTATTTAGGAGATGTCCTTTTGTAAAAGATAATTAGAACACTGACAGATTTTATTTGTATCAACGTATTTTGTTGTTAGATGATTCCATCTTTTTTATTTTACATCTAACTGCCCCCACTCAGCCTTTTCTTTTTCATGTTTCTACACACACACACACACACACACACACACACACACACACACAGAGGGAGAGAGAGAGAGAGAAAGAGAGAGACAGAGACAGAGAGAGATAGAGAGAGACAGAGAGGGAGGGAGATCAATGGAAAGCGTGATAGTATATACTGCAATTATTTTTAACTTTTACAGCATTCAGTATCCATTTGTTATTCCATGCTAGTGGTAAGGTATAAGCAAATCTGTGACTTTTACCAAATACCTTTTTTTTATTGTTCGTTTTCTGAGGTAGGGTCTCACTCTAGTTTAGGCTGACCTGGAATTTACTATGTAGTCTCAGGTAGGCCTCAAACTCACAGCAATCCTCCTACCTCAGCCTCCTGAGTGCTGGGATTAAAGGTGTGCACCACCATGCCCAACTTAATGAATGTAATGAATGTTTTCATTTGATCTTTAGTTCTTATTTGTTCATAACAAGAGCTCAAACTAAACAAATTTTTATCTCCTTTTGTTTGAAAATACTTTGTTGATAAAAACTCATGTGTCACATTTGACCTGCTGTAGTCCGAGAGCACATTTAATATAATTTTAATTATCTGCTATTGCTTAACTTTTCAACTGTGTTAGTTGGAATTTAGAGAAGTTAAGAAAAACTTAAAACATGGAATAGTCCAAACCTGATAATCTTTAGTCATAGAGAAGCAAAAGCCCTGGTCAAATTGTATCTGTTTCCACTTTTCTTCCCTCACATGCAAACACACACACACACACACACAGAGAGAGAGAGAGAGAGAGAGAGAGAGAGAGAGAGAGAGAGAGAGAGAGAGAGAGAGAGAGAGAGAGAGAGAAAGAGAAGAGAGGAGAGAAGAGAGAAGAGAGAAGAGAAGAGAAGAGAGGAGAGAGAAAGGCATACATTTTGCCCAGGTGAAATTGGATCAAAATAAGCAGGAGGTGCCCGTCAGAGTGACAAGGGCTACTGCAGCATGTGTAACACCTGAGCAAACTGCAGTACCAGAGATCAGCCTTCTTCAAAATGTGTGGATTACAAATGAAGCAGCATTCTCGGATGTGGCCATGTTTATGAATTCCAGTTGAGTTCCACTTGTTTCCATGGCTATTCCTCAGAGCCGTTAGGGCAGCTCTAGGTATTTAGGAAAAAGCCTTCTTTCTCTTTGAAAAAACAAAACAAAACAAAACTAACTATATCATATTCTCAAGGAAAGATCTCTAATCTGGAAATCAGAGACTATTAGATAATGCAAATCGTTAAATATTTTTATATCTATACTACATAACTTAAAATCAGCCATTTGTATATTTAGATCACATAATTAAAAAGTTGAGTATCCATTTCATATATTTTGCATGCATTCTTTTTGCTTGGTGTGTGTGTGTGTGTGTGTGTGTGTGTGTGTGTGTGTGTGTGTAAGTTCATCTGTGTGAGCGTAGACATGTCCAGGCCTCGTTCTAGATTCTCCTGTCTCTGTTTCCCATTTTGCCCTGGGCACACTGGGATTACAGACGCTGGCACTGCAGTCAGCCTTTGACTGGGCTCTGGGATTTGAATGCAGCCACTCACACTTGCCATGCAGTCTTCCCACCTGCACTTAGTTTTCAAGACGTCTAGCTCAGTGGTGTGTAGTACAGGCATAGCTTGGTGCGACCACCATTGCTATCTCCCTGCCTCCTCTCTGTACTTATCCTTCCCGGCTCTGAACCCGCTGCCCCACTTTCTGTGTGCATTAGCCCACTCTAGACAGCTCACGGAAGGAAAGCCATAGGAACATGGTTTGGGCGCTCTGGATTCTTTTAATTGGTATGATATTTTCAAGTTTCACCCTTGTAGTAAAATGCATTAGTACTTCATCCTTTATTTTTGTTTTGGTTGGATAGTATTCCATTGTGTGGAAGTACCACATTTTGCTGATGTATTCTTCAGGCGATGGACACTGAGTGGTCCCTACTTTCTGGCTGTCAGAAGCAATGTAGCCTAAAACATTGCTATACAAGGTTTTGGTTTGCATATGATGATTCAGTATTTGTGATGTACTTTCAGATCCCTCATCTCATACTTCATGAGATAAGACAAGTCTCACTGTTTTCTAGGAAGGGAAACAGGATTTTAGAAAGAGCTGCCTAGTTAGCGTGAGAATCAGCAACTCAACCCAGTTGGGTTTTTGAAAATAACTTATTTATTATTATTTATTTATGAGAGAGGCAGATAGAGAGTGCAGGCACACCGTGGCCTGCTGCCACTGCAAATGAACTTCAGACACACCTGCAATGCTGTGCATCTGGCTTTACGTGAGCATCAGGGAATTGAACCCAGGTCGTCAGGCTGTGCAAGCAAGTACTTTTATCTGCTGAGCCATCTTTCCAGGTCCCAGTTCTACTTTTTTCTTTTTGGTTTTTCAAGGTAGAGTCTGTAGACCCAGTTGACCTGGAAGTCACTTTGTAGTCTCACAGTGAACTCAAAGTGATCCTTCTACCTCTGCCTCCTGAGTGCTGGAATTAAAGAGATGCACCACCATGCCTGGCTTCGCCAGTTCTAGTTTTTTAAAGACTGGTTTAAAGAATGTCAATAGGGCTCAGTGCAGTGGCCCATGCCTTTAATCCTAGCATTCAGGAGGCAAGACAGGATCACTGTGAGTTTGAGGCCAGCCTGGGACTAGAGAGTGATTTCCAGAAGAAAACGTTGCCATAACAAGTGGTTGAAACTTCCTCAAGCAGACTTGAGATAGGTAGGGTTCTGCTGGCCTGTGGCACAGAGCAGTGGCTTTGCTCTTTGCTCTTCGGTGTTCACTTTCAAGGAACACGAAGGACAGAGTGTAGCTGTTCAAGAGCCCCAAGCTCACAGGGAGCACATCTACATTCTTTTTCTCTTAATTCACATGCACATTGGAGGCATGTTTATGACTAGATCTAAATCTTAGCATAGTCTATTAATATTTCAGCTTTGGCATCAGACACGAGACAACAGTCATACAAACCTTGCCAGAAGCATTCTGAGTCAAAACCTGATGAAATGCAGTCCTCCTTTTGATCATTTGAGTCATCATATATCAACACTCAGCAGAGGGTTTTAGAAATGGTTTAATCCAAATCCTTCCACCATGCATGAATCTTGAATCATGGAGTTGGGTGTTCCCTCCTCGCTTGCCCTCTTATGGCCAAAAACAGTGTCATTTTTATAACAAAAAGCAGAACCAAAAAGAACAAAGAAATGCTGTGTTCCACTTTTTCCCTGCTGGGGCCATCTTCCCACATACGGTCCCCGTGGCATGTTCTGACTTTCGGCTTCTCTTCTCTGACGTCCAGAGCTGTCACGCTTACCAGTACCAATGCTTTTGTTCAATGTATCCCACTGGAGCCATATGTCTGCTTTCTTTTCTTTCTTTATTTCTTTATCTTTTTCTCAATTTTTATTAACATTTTCATGATTATAGAAAATATCCCATGGAAATACCCCCCCACACTTTCCCCTTTGAAACTCCAGTCTCCATCATATCCCCTCCCCATCTCAAACAGTCTCTCTTTTATTTTGATGTCATGATCTTTTCCTCATCTTATGATGATCTTGGTAGGTAGTGTCAGGCACTGTGAGGTCATGGATATGCAGGCCACTTTATGTCTAGAGGGAGCACGTTGTAAGGAGTCCTACCCTTCCTTTGGCTCTTACATTCTTTCTGCCACCTCTTCTGCATTAGACTGTGAGCCTTGGAAGGTGTGACTGGGATGTTACTCAGTACTCCAGTCACTTTTTTCCAGCACTATGATACCTTCTGAGTCATCCCAAGGTCACTGCCATCTGAAAAGAGAACATTCTCTACCCAAAGTGAGAGTGGCGTTAATATAAGGGTATAAATATTAAGAGAAGTGCTTACTTATTTGTGAGAGTGAGAGAGAGAGAGAAAGAGAAAGAAACAGTTAGAGAGAAAGAGAATGGGCATGCCAGAGCCTCTAGCCACTGCAAATGAACTCCAGATGCATACGCCACTTTGTGTACATCTGCACTTTCTATCCTATGACTACTATAATTTACATACTCTGTCAATCATTGACATCCAGAATTTCTTGTATAGTTAATTTGGGTTGACTTTTCTGTGTGTGTGTGTGTGTGTGTGTGTGTGTGTGTGTGTGTGTGTGTGTATGCAAGTGCACATGTGTGTGGCATCCAGAAGACAACCTCATGAATGGTTTCTATGTGCTGTTCAGCTCTTCTTGAGACAGGGTGCCTCAATGGCCTGGAGCTTGCCAAGTAGGCTAGACTGGCTAGGTAGTGAGCCTGAGGAATCCACCTGTCTCTGCCTCCCCACTGCTGAGATTAGAAGCTCATGCCACCACACCAAGTTTTTTGTTTTTAACATGGGTTCTGAGAATGAACTCAGGTCCTCATGCTTGCAAAAGGATCGTCTTTAAAAATTTTTTTTATTGTATTTATTTACAAGCAGAGAAAGAGAGGCGGGTGCATGCCAAGGCCTCTTACAACTACAAACGAACTCCAGATGCATGTGCCACTTTGTGCATTTAGCTTTATGTGAGTACTGGGTAATCAAATCCAAGCCATCAGGTCTTGCAAGCAAGTGCCATAACTGCTGAGCCACCTCTCCAGTCCCTAAATAACAATTTTGAAAAGAAACCACTATCACTGTTAAACTCATCATTATCACCATCAGCAAGTAATGAATCATACTGTGAATTTCTATCTAGCTGTTTTCTTATTTTCTCATATTTTTCTAAATATAGATGGTTATAGTGTTATGAATGCCTCATCTTTAAGTAAAATCTGCTTCCTTCTTCAAGATTAATCTTTTTTGCTGGAAACAATTTTTATTTTTTTTTAATCTTTTCACAATTTTTATTAACATTTTCCAAGATTATAAAAAATATCCCATAGTAATACCCTCCCCCCCCCCCGGCACTTTCCCCCTTGAAATTCCATTCTCCATCATATTACCTCCCCATCTCAATCATTGTACTTACATATATATAATACCAACCTATTAAGTACCCTCCTCCCTTCCTTTCTCTTCCCTTTATGTCTCCTTTTTAATTACTGGCCTCTGCTACTAAGTATTTTCCTTCTCATGCAGAAGCCCAATCATCTGTAGCTAGGCTGCATATATGAGGGAGAACATGTGGCACTTGACTTTCTGGGCCTGGGTTACCTCACTTAGTACAATCCTTTCCAGATCCATCCATTTTTCTGCAAAGTTCATAACTTCATTTTTCTTTATTGCTGAGTAGAACTCCATTGTATAAATGTGCCACATCTTCATTATCCACTCATCAATTGAGGGACATCTTGGTGGGTTCCATTTCCCAGCTATTATAAATTGAGCAGCAATAAACATGGTAGAGCACGTACTTCTAAGGAGATGAGATGAGTCCTTTGGATATATGCCTAGGAGTGCTATAGCTGGGTCATATGGTAGATCAATCTTTAGCTGTTTTAGGAACCTCCACACTGATTTCCACAATGGCTGGACCAGATTGCATTCCCACCAGCAGTGTAGAAGGGTTCCTCTTTTTCCACATCCCCACCAACATTTATGATCATTTGTTTTCATGATGGTGGCCAATCTGACAGGAGTGAGATGGAATCTCAATATAGTTTTAATCTGCATTTCCCTGATGAGTAGTGAGGTAGAACATTTTTTTTTTAGATGCTTATATGCCATTCGTATTTCTTCCTTTGAGAATGCTCGATTTAGCTCCGTAGCCCATTTTTGATTGTCTTATTTGATTCCTTATTATTTAACTTCTTGAGTTCTTTGTATATCCTAGATATTAATCCTCTATCAGATATATAACTGGCGAAGATTTTTTTCCACTCTGTAGGTTGCCTCTTTGCTTTTTTCGCAGTGTCCTTTGCGGTGCAAAATCTTTGTAATTTCATTAGGTCCCAGTGATTAATCTGTGGTTTTATTGCCTGAGCAGTTGGGGTTGTATTCAGAAAGTCTTTGCCAAGACCAATATGTTGAAGGATTTCCCCTACTTTTTCCTCTCCCGGTTTCAGAGTTTCAGGTCTGATGTTAAGGTCTTTAATACATTTGGACTTAATTCTTGTGCATGGAGAGAGAGAATAATCTATTTTCATCCTTTTACAGATATATATCCAGTTTTCCCAACACCATTTGATGAAGAGACTGTCTTTTCTCCAATGAGTATTTTTGGCATTTTTATCGAATATCAGGTGGCTATAGCTACCTGGACTTACATTTGGGTCCTCTATTCTGTTCCATTGATCTACATGTCTGTTTTTGTGCCAGTACCACACTGTTTTTGTTACAATGGCTCTGTAGTACAGGTTAAAATCAGGTATGGTGATAGGAATTGACTTTAAAAAAAAATTATTTTTATTTATTTGAGAGGGAGGAAGAGGGAGAGAGAGAGAGAAGAGGGGTGAGAATGGGTGTGTCCGGGCTTCCATCTGCTATAAACAAACTCCAAATGCCACCTTGTGCATCTGGCTTACATGGGTCCTAGGAAGTCAAACTTGGGTCTTTTGGCTTTGCAGGCAAACATCTTAACTGTTAAAGCCATGTCCCCAGCTCAGGATTGACTTTTCAATAGATCTCCAGTAGTCTGAGTTCTAACTGCCAGTTTTGAAATCACCAACTGCAGTTCCGTCAACTAACACATGCTGAGCCCTCATAGCTAGAGGAATTAAACTGGATCTGTGAACTCTCTTGTGCATGGTTCCAGCACTTAGGAAGTTAATACAGTCTATGCAAGGTAGAAGTCAAGCCAGACAAATATAGATTCAGTATTAATACATAGCAAGACTACCAATCCATAGACATGTAATTAATGGGGTGTCAATATTTGGTATAAGAATAAGGGTTAGAGGTAAGGAGATTGGGTCATGCTATTAGCTAACTTTGCAGTCTTTCTTTCAACATAAAATCAATGAGCAATTATTTTGCAGGTGGAGCCAACAGGACTTCCTGATGATAGGATGTAGGTGTGGCAAACAGAGTTAAGGATGTCTCCTGTGTTTTGGGCCATTAGAAGGGTGGAGCGGCCATCAGCTGAGGTGGGGGAATCTGTGGTGAGGCTGGTTTGAGAGAAATGACCATGAGGCAGTCTCTCTACAGAGACAGTTGTAGCACCTTAGTGAACAAAACAAGGGAAGGCCCAAGGGTCTGTCACTGCATTCCTATGGAGCATGAGGATGAGCTACGAACAAGCATGAATGGACGTTAGAAGTCATGAGAGCCAGGAGAAAGCATGAAACAACCCCAGGGACTGGTGTGGAGGTATCTGGAGGAGTGTTTTGTTCAGAGGAAACAGCCCATTTAGGGGCCTCATCTTAACAGATTGTGTCTGCTGGTTCTTGCAGGAGACCTTCGGAGTGCAATGGCTAGAGCAGAGGAGCCAGACGACCTATGAGACAAGATCTGTGGACCAAAAGGCCAGATCACAAAGGACCTGGTTGACCATTGTCAGGCCTTTGGTTTGTCTTGCTTTTGTTTAATTGGGGAATCTTTGGAAGGTTTCCTGCAGAGTGGTGATATCATCTGACTTATGTAATAAAAGTCTTCCTGTGGCTGCCTGGTTGAGGATAGGTGGGGAACGTAGACAAGACTGACAAACAGGGAGACTTTTAAAGATGCCACTATACACATTTATACAATGGAGTTCTACTCAGCGGTAAAGAAAAATGAAGCTATGAAATTTGCGGAAAAATGGATGGAACTGGAAAGGATTATACTAAGTGAGGTAACCCAGGCCCAGAAAGCCAAGCGCCACATGTTCTCCCTCATATGTGGATCCTAGCTACAGATGATTGGGCTTCTGCGTGAGAAGGAAAATACTTAGTAGCAGAGGCCAGTAAGTTAAAAAGGAGACATAAAGGGAAGAGAAAGGAAGGGAGGGGGGTACTTAATAGGTTGTTATTGTATATATGTAAGTACAATGATTGAGATGGGGAGGTAATATGATGGAGAACAGAATTTCAAAGGGGAAAGTGTGGGGGGGGAGGAGGGAATGACCATGGGATTTTTTTTATAATCATGGAAAATGCTAATAAAAATAAAAAAAAAAGACCCAGGATCGATTCCTCAGGACCCACACAAGCCAGATGTACGAGGTGGCACATCATCTGGAATTCACTTATGGAGGCTAGAGGCCCTGAAGCACCCCATTCCCTCTCTCCTCTCCTTTCTTTCTTTTGACAATGTCTCAAATAATTAAATAAAAATAAAATATTTGAAAAAAATAAAGATGCCACTATAGTAACCAGGCAGGGGCAGACAGTGTGTCACTCAGACAGAGCAGTGGTGGGGTAGAGAGAAAGCAAGAAGACGGCGGATTCTGGATATCTTTTCAAAGCAGGCCCCAGAGTACGTCCTTATGGGTTGACGGCGTGGGACGTGCCCGTAGAGGGAATCACGGCGACTCCAGGGTTTCTGACGTGAGCGTTGAGAGGAGAGGCGTGCCTTCCACAGCGGAGTCCGTGGAGCAGCAGCTTGGGTAGGAGGTCAGAAGCCTGTTTCGATAGCTTCACTTTCTGGTTTCTGTGTATTAGTACCCAATGATACGAGGGTTATGGGAGAAAATAATCCATGGCTAAGAGCAAGTAAAAGAGGGGACATTTAGAGACAGCTTGAGGATTTAAGAACTCTACAAAGAATAGACCATGGGTTCTAGGAAGTGGCATGAAGTGTTTTACAAGAGTAGAGCAAGAGTGGAAGATTAATAGGGGCAGATAGAGATTCGTGGGCATGAGAGTAAGGAAAATTCCTAGTGATGAGAGAATGTGGGTCTTTTATATGGAGTGACATGTAAAAAGATATGGGACACGATAAAAGTAATCCTGGTGTATTAGTTACTTTCCTTGTTGCTGGGACAAATAGCCGCAGAGAAGAAATTTAAGGGATAAAGGGCTTCGTTAGCTTAAAACAGTTCAAAGGGACACAGCGTTTCGTGGTAGCGAAGGCATGGAGGCAGCATCATGAAGTGGCAGTCACATCAGGTCTGCAAGCAGGAAGCAGAGACTTGGATGCCGATACTCAGCTCACTTTCTCCTTTTTATTCAGTCCAAGATCCCGGACCATGGAGTGTGTCACCTATTGTTAACGTGGGTCTTCCCGAGTCAGTTAATCTAATCTAGAAACTCCCTCACACACGTGCCCATAGGTTTGTCTCCTAGGTGACTGTCAAGCTGACAGGATTACCCATCACCTCTGGGGATTCATGACAGTGGTGATAAGCCTTTGTTGGGAGCTGGGGAAGAAGAAACATCTGTAGACTATTTTTCTGATCCTGTAGGTGACAAAGTCAGGGGAAGATTCTTCCTCTGTCCCCTTTTGGTGTGTTTAAGACGCTCTTGGGAAGGATGTAGCTTCATGAATGTGCATGCTATTGACTCTTGTTTGTGTAGGATAGAAGTTGTGTGGTGTTTGAGATCCTATCACATGTCAAGTGAGCAATGTGGGGCAAAGAGAAATCATCTGGCCATTGCTTATATTTGTGGCTATCATATTAAAAGCAAGTTGGTAATTTAATCATAGGCTGAAACAAGGACAGCCTAACTTACCCAGCAGCAGAGCATGTACCATGCTGCCACTGATGAGATGAATTCCTCAGGAGGCTCACAAACTTGAATTCAAATTCCACGTTGAAGCTGGACAAGTTCAAATTTTCTGGCTGTTAATACTTTGATGTTTTAAAAAGTATTTTATTTATTTAGTAATTGAGAGACAGAGAGAGGGAGAGGGAGAGAGAGAGAGACAGAGAGAGAGAGAATTGGCACTCCAGGGCCTCCACGCACTGCAAATGAACTCCAGACGCATGCAACACCTTGTGCATGTGGCTTATGTGGGTACTGGGGAATTGCACTGGGTCCTTAGGCCTTGCTCCTGACAGCTGGGATGATGACTCAGTGGTTAAAGGCACGTGGGAATGATTCCACAGTACTCATGTAAAGCCAAGCGCACAAAGTGACACATGCATCTGTAGTTTGTTCATGGCAGTGGGCGGCCTTGGGATGCCCATACTCTGTTCTCTCTGCTTCTCTCGCAAGTAGGATTAAAAAAAATAAAATAAAGATAAAGAGATGGAAGCTGGGCACGGTGATGCATGCCTTTAATCCCAGCACTTGGGAAGCAGAGGTAGGAGGATCACCGTGAGTTTGAGGCCACCATGAGACTACATAGTGAATTCCAGGTCAGCCTGGGCTAGAGTGAGACCCTACCTCAACCCCCCCAAAATAAAATTAAAAAAAAAATAAAGAGATGGAGGCAACATGAGTAGACTTTTCTAAGTAGAAGTCGACTGAGTAGACTTTGCTAAGCCATCTCTCTAGTCTAATACTTTGATTTTTCAATGTGTTTTATTGATATATTGAAACCTGCTTCATAGAGAAGTACTTACAAAGAAGTAATATAGGGCTGGAGGGATGGCTTAGTGGTTAAGGTATTTGCCTGAAAAGCCAAAGGACCCCAGTTGGATTCCCCAGGTCCTACATAAGCCATATGCACAAGATGGCATATATGTCTGGAGTTTGTTTGTAGCAGCTGGAGGCCCTGGTGCTACCATTTTTTCTCTCTCTCTCTCTCTGCCTCTTTCTCTTTGTCAAATAAGTAAATAAAAATAAGATATTTTTTAAAAAGAAGTAATATAAATAGAGAATGAACACAGAAGTATAAGGTGATATTGTCATCATGAGAAATGTTGGGACACTTTCCTTTCCTATATATTTAATCTCTGTCTATGATGGAGGTCTTGAAAGCATACTTTAACGTTCTTAGTAAGTGGCAGTAGAGGAACCAACTATGGACATTTCTTCTCGGATTTAGAATATAACAGAAAAAATTTTTAGAAATACTAAAATATAATTTCCTTTGTTTGCTTTATTTAGCAATGTAGACTTCAAAAATAACCTACACTAAAATTGATATTGCTATTATTTCAAAGAAAATAATAGACATGATAGGATTTTATTTTTAAATTAATGTACTTAAACACTCTTGAGATATCACAAAATAAGATTTAATTTTTTAAAAAATTTATTTATTTGAGAGAGCAGTAGAGGGAAAGAGGCAGGGAGAGAGAGAGAGAGAGAGAGAGAGAATATGGGTGTGCCAGGGCCTCTAGCCACTGCAAAATGCTCCAGATGCATCTGGCTTACATGGTTCCTGAGAAATCAAACTGAGTTCCTTTGGCTTTTGCAGGCAAATGCCTTAACTGCTAAGCCAGCTCTCCAGTCCAAGATTTTGACCGATATTTTATTGTGTATACAGTATCTACTCTTTTTTTAAAAATAAACCTTTTATTTGAGAGAGAGGAAGAGGCAGAGAGAGAGAGGGAGGGAGGGAGAGAGGGAGGGAGAGAGAGAGAGAGAGAGAGAGAGAGAGAGAGAGAGAGAGAGAGAGGGAGAGAATGGGTGTGCTAGGGCCTCCAGTCACTGCAAACAAACTCCAGACGCATGCATCCCCTTGGGCATCTGGCTTATGTGGGTTCTGGAGAATTGAACCGGGATCCTTTGGCTTTGCAGGCAAATGCCTTAACCACTAAGCCATCTCTCTAGTCCTTAGTATCAGCTCTTTTAGTAGTAAGTGATATAGTCTGATTATGAAATAAATGGTCTCCTATAGCCATTGTTCCAAAATTTAACGGATGTTGAATGTGGTGCTCGGAATCCTGGCCTTCGTTTTGTCTTTGGTGTAGAATTTACTGGCTGGTAACAATGATGGGTGAGTCAGGTTAGATATAATGGGTAAGATGGGATCCTTTGCCATTTCCCTTGGCTTTGTGTGGACCAGGAACAGGGAAAGTTTTATCTCAAAACTATCTCCAGAATATTCTCTTCATTACCTTCCTACTAACAGTTTCTCATTTTGAATGTATGCTTACTTATACCCAGAATGAATGACCACCTTCACATTTGAGGTCTTCATACAATATCAATGAAACCAAAGCTACAGCCAGTTCAGGGCCAGCAGACCTCCGGAGTTAGAATGAGTCACACAGTCACCTAACTATCAACTAAATCCCCCTCAGTGACCATCTTTTTCCTTTTTTTTTTTTTTTTTTCTCGAGGTAGGGTCTCACTCTAGCTCAGGCTGACATGGAATTCACTATGTAGCCTCAGGGTGGCCTTGAACTCATGGTGATCCTCCTTCCTCTGCTCTCTAGTGCTGGAATTAAAGGCGTGAGCCACTATGTATGGCCTGTTTTTCTTTGTTTTTTTCTTTTACTTTGTCCGCTGCACAGAGATCTAAGGTTTGGAGGCTCCCAAAGCAAGAAGCACTCCCGAGAGCTTGTTCGCTCAGTAAGTTCTCTGGTTTTAATGTAAACAGGTCCTAGTTTTATAATTTTACTGAAACAATGCTCTTTATTGAAAACAGGCCTACTGAAATACTGTTATTTTGAGAAACTTCATTAAACCTGACTTTACATTTTTCATGTTGAAGTTTAAGTTAAGTTATGTGGGAACAAAAGACATAACTTCCCCTGAAGTACAAAAAGAGAGGAGGAAGTGCTCACCACCTCAAACCTTCGCACTGGAAGCCCAGGTATAGTTAATCCAAATGCCTTGAAGTGTTTGTGTTGCTGTGCTCTCTGAGAATAAAAAAGATGGTGCAAATTGTGAGTCTCCTGAAGGGAGCACCCAGTGGTATGGATGCATTGGACAACTTTGTTAACAAGGACACAGAAAACCAAATGAAATAGCCTAAAATGACAAAGAAATTCTCTGGCTTCTACAGCCAGAAGCCCAGATATCTAATTCTACTCATGCTTCCCCCATTTCTTTCTTTATTTTTATTTTATTTATTTTGTAAAATTTGTTTGGGAGAGAGAGGCAGAGAGAAACATACAGTGTGGGCACCCCAAGGCTGCCCACTGCTGTGAACAAACTCCAGATGCATGTACCACTTGGGGCACCTGGCTTTACATGGGTTCTGGGGAATCAAACATGGTTTAAGGCACTTTGTAAGCAAGTGGCTTTAACCACTGGGCAATCACGCCAGCTCTCGGGAGCAAGCAGCTCCAGGGGGATGTGTGGAGGAGCTGATCCCAGCTGGGAGTCGGTGTGCAGAGTAGACATTTGCAGATATCAGTTGCAATGCGAGGCCAGGCAGAACAGAGCTGAGCTGAGCCAAGCTCTTTACCCCAGTCACTGTGTGCGCGCCTAGGGAGTGCACATGCAGGCACCCTCCGTACAATGCTCTCGTCATCATAAGGGGTGCTGAATCACGTTTACGTTGTAAGTCTCAGCCATTCTGTATGCTCAGCTGGAAGGGAAGCCTATGAAATGTTCGTGCCCCTGCAGCAGTCCTCTTTTTCATTTTTTTGTGTGTATATTTTTGTGTGAGGTGCACAGGCATGTATGTATGCGTGTGTATGCGTGCATACAGTGACCAGACGTTGATGTCTGGTGTCTTCCTCAGTCATTCCTCACCTTATTTTTTGAGACAGTCTTTCACTGAACCTAGAGAACAGCAGTTTGGCTTGGCTAGCTAGTCAGCCGTAGGGTCCCACTGGGTGCTTAGGCCACTTTATGTGAGCCCTGTGGATCTAAGCTGGGTCCTCGGTGTTGAAGGACACACTTTACCCACTGAACCGTCTCTGCACCCATTCTGGCTTCATTTCCCTGTGGCTCTTCCAGGTCACTCCAGACCTCTCTGTTACTCAGCTGTCCTCACTGGTGGTAAACTAGACACAGTTTTTCCAGATACATATTCCAGGAATGAGGCATAGTGTCATCCAGGGGAGGACAAAAGTTTCTGAAGAGTAAGATGAGAGGCCTGGAACACATCTCCTGAGTCACTGGCGAAATTTCCCACTGCCTAATCACTACCAAAAGGAATGTATTTACTCTTGAGCCAGAGCCCCACGTGGAAGGTCGAAGTGGGCAGAGCCTGCTGGACTGGCAGCTGAGAATGTCTGCCTACGCTTTCTTCTGAAGGCGGGGCGTGTTTACATGCTCTTATTTCTGGTATCTGTCATGAGGGTTGGTATATACTTTTTATTTAATAATCTCATTGAGTAAGTAATGGATGAATACTGAAAAAGATGTTGAGTTTGATTTATAATTGACCTCAATATGTGCGTGTCTGTGTGTGTGAAAGAGAGAGAGAGAGTCTGAATAATCCCTAATGTCCTGAATCACAAAAAGAAAGCATTTTAAAAAGCATCCTCTCTGGAAAGTATAGAGGAAAATCCAATAATGTAATCAGGACTCCAGTTACATAGGATTTTATAATAGACCAGATGTCAACCATTTGAATAACATTTGGCAGTAAGCAGACATAAATGCTACTTTTTCAAATAAACAGTTTGGATGGTGAACCAAATGCGCTTCCGAATTTCACACGATAGGAGCTGCCAGATTTTCCAGTCCGCATTAATAGGCTTAGAATTATTTTGCTTGGAGTTGGGGAAATAGGACCTTGGGTGGGTAATTTGTGGCACTTCCCCAGATTTTGTGATTATTGGATCTTAGCACTGTAGTGCTCAATAGAAACCCAACAGACAGCAATGGACAGTAGCTTTTAGGAACTACTCTGGGTTTCTTTCAGCTTTCCCAGGATTATATCAACGTCCCCGTTTGCCAACATTGGAGTCCAGTGAATAGGGGGACGCAAGAGCTTAATGAATACCTTGTCGTAACTTGCAGATCTTAATGTGCCACACCCACTATTTCTACTTTTCTGTTTGGAGCTGCTTCATTGCATGGGTGATATCGGGGTCCTTCCGGCCAAACTCTTCATACTGTAAACCTTTCCACCAGTGGGTGTCTTCGGGAGGAGCCCTCTGTCTATCACAGCAACAAACTTCAGCTCTTCCTCATTATGGCTGCCTCCCCAGTCTGATTCAAAAGAAAACAAACAAGCCTGGCTTCCACCTCAGTCGCCGCCTCTAGCTTACAAGTAGAGAGTGGCAGTTTACTGAGCTGGGTGTTCACTGCTTGTCCAGGCCCTCAGGTCCAACCAGAGGTCACAACTGTCAACTGACAGTGGTGTGCTGAGCTGGTACAAGGTGTTTTGGTTTCCTTTTATAGTAGTTGGATTTGAATGACGTTATTATGTACCTACTTTTATGGTCACTATAGGGTTCCCCTTCCCTATTTGACTCACACTTTCCCATTACCTGCCTGATTCTGGAAGACAAAAACCCTGCCAGTCTGGCTAAGCCGCAGAAGCAAATAGACATTGAAGTTAGGGTTATTTGGGTTAAGTGTGGAAAAGTACACAGTAAAACAGACACTTTTCATCATCGAAGATAAAAAGAATTATTAGCATTTCATTACTTCCCAACAACAATGGAACTTGTACTGGAAGGGCCTGTATAGCTTGCTTGTGACTATCTACCCACAGGAAACCGAGACTTTGACTGGACCTGGCGCTTGAAGGGCTTTCCTGGGACTAAGCTAAAACCTTACTTTTCCTCAGCTGTCTTTCTTAGAATGTCTGATTTCAGAAGAGAGCAGTTTGGCATTGAGAAATGTCTTCTTTCCCATGTTTCCATATTATTTTTTCTATATTAGTTTTATTTTGTTTGATAATTTTTCTTACTATATTTTCTATAGAGGTTTTCTCATATTATTATATACCTAGCCTTCTTTTGTATGTACATATATGTCTGGGGGTATATATGCATTCATATATGTGTGGGCACGTGTGTGCATGTGTGTATGTGTGTGTGTGTGTGCGTGTGTACAGGCATACACACACCCAAGAGTGCATTGTGTTGAGGACAGAGGTAGATATTGGGTGTCTTCCTAAATTGTTCTCCACCTCACGCTTTGAGACATGGTTTCTCACCGAAACTGAGCTCACCAATTTGTCGGGCTAGCTCTTGGCCTAGGGCGCCTCCTGTCTCTGCTTCCCCAGCACCGGCATTAGGGAGGCTTGCTGCCACCCCAAGCTTCTCTGAGGGATCTGGGATCAAACTCAGGTTCTCATGTTTGCATTCCAAGCACTTTACCAACTGAGCCATGTCCCTAGCTCTGTAACTGCCCTTAGTACCCAATGCCCTTTATATCCATGCATCTACCTCAGCCAGTATTTGTTGAGCCACTGCTACATGCTGGGCTGTTTTGAAAGCAGGGATAGCAAGCAACCCTTGCTTAACTCATAGAAGTTAACTTTGAGAACTTCTGACATGTTAAAATTCTTCTTGTAAGTTAGTGATCTAGACAGTTATTTCCTGGCCCTTTGTAAAAGCAGAAAAATATAACATTGATATCACAGACCCTTATGGCATAAAGAGTCTTATTCTGGTTAGAGGATAAGTAATCTGTTTTACACCAGCTTTTCCCTAACTGACTTAAGCATGGTATTTGTAAATACATTTTGTTTGAAATTATCACAGACTTATAGGAAGCTGCAAAGGTAACATACAGAATGCCTGTTGAGTTACTCAATTCCCCCCATTATAGTGCCATATGAAATACAGGAAATTGGTCCTGCTTCAACAGTTAACGTGTGTTGTTCCATCCTATTTTATCCCATGTGAAGGCCCAGGTGGCCATCACCACAATAAAGAGGCAGATTTATTTTATCTTTACAAAGATTTGCCATCCCTAACTTCCGGAAGCTACTAATCTATTTGCCATTTCTCTAGACTTGTCATTTTGAGACAGTTATTTGAACGGAATCACAAAGCAGGTGCTTTCTGAGGTTGGCTTTTTTTTGAGGTTGCCTTTTTATCCCTAGTATAATGGTTTTGAGGTCCATCTATATAGGCTGTGTGGATTAATAGCTCATCCTTCCTATGGTTGACTATTCTATAGGATGACTGTACCACAGGCTACTTTCTATCTTAAATAAAGTTGTTATGAACAAACACATAGAGGTCTGTGTTTCCAACTCTCTAGGATCAATGCAGCTGCTGGGTAATATGGTTAAGTGTAAGCTTAGTCTTTATGAAAATGATCCAAATGTTTTCCAGAGTTCTGTCTGAATTCCCAGTGAGCACTTTTTTAATTAAAAAATGGAGCAATTTCTGGGGCTAGAAAGATGGCTCAGCAGTTGAAGGTGTTTGTTTGCAAAACCTGCTGACCTGGGATTAATTTCCAGTACTCATGAAGAGACAGACTCAAGAGTGGAACTTGCATCTAGTGTTTGTTTGCAAGAGACCCTGGAGTGTGTGGGTGTGGTGTGCATGCATGTACACAAATTAATACATCGGATAATTTCTTAAGAAACTTATTTTATTTATTTATTTACTTACTTATTTGAGAGCAAGAGAAAGAGAGAGAGAGAGAGACAGAGAGAAAGACGCAGGTAGAGAGATAAAATGGATATGCCAGGGCCTCCTGCCTCTGAAAATGCTAGACACATGTGCCACTTTGTGCATCTGGCTTCATGTGGGTACTAGAGAATCAAACCCAGGCTGTCAGACTTTGCAAACAAATCCCTTTAACAGCTGAGCCATCTCTCCATCCCCGAGAAACTGCTTCCTGATAAAGGATCTTAGTTCGGGAAAATCCCAGTATGTGACTATATCTGTACTCACTCTGCCTAACTGCCCTTTGGTCCTTTTGTAGGACAACATAATGAACAGGAAAGTAAGCCTAAGGGCCTCACATAAACGAGCCATGTTGGAGGGACAGGAGCAAGAGTGGACACATCAATCGACAGGTCTTCAATTGTTGACTTCACCTTATCAACCCAGTCACAATCTGTTCTGGCATTGAAGATAATTGTGTAATTGTGACATACTTTGTTGTCAAAGGATTCTCATCCGCAAAGATATTGAAACTGTTTTTAGCATTATCTTCTGGTTTGAGCCACATTCCTAGGATTTAGGAAGAAAGTTCTTTACAGCTCCAACTTTGTTAAAGAGAGTGTGCAAATATATAAGGTCACAGTGAGGCTCAGACACAGTAGTCCAAGTACACAGTGGTGTGAGGAAAAATAACTCTGGACTCAGATTCAGTTCTTTTTAAAATATTTTTTATTTTTATTTATGTATTTGAGAGTGACAGACAGAGAGAGAAAGAGGGGGGAGAGAGAGAGAATGGGTGAGCCAGGGCCTCCAGCCACTGCAAACGAACTCCAGACATATGCATCCCCTTGTGCATCTGACTAACATGGGTCCTGGGGAATCGAGCCTCGAACTGGGGTCCTTAGGCTTCACAGGCAAGTTCCTAACCACTAAACCATCTCTCCAGGCCCCAGTTCTTTTTTTTTTATTCACATATTTTTATTTATTTTTGTGGGAGAGAGACAGAGAGGGAGAGTGAAAGTGAGTATGTGTGTGCTGCTGTAAATGAACTCCAGATACAAGCACCACTTTGTGAATCTGGCTTTATATGGGTACTGGGGAATCAAATCAGGCCTGGAGGCTTTGCAAGGAAGCACCTTTAACCATTGAGCTATCTCTCCAGCCCCAGATTCAGTTCTGATACTAGTTTTTTTTGTTATTATTATTCAGATATTGACTGGCCCAAGTTACTCAGTGTCTTTAGGCTTCAGCTTTCTTCTATGTACAATGGGAATACTGATGGCTACCTGACAGGAGGAATGACATTAAATGCAACTGTTTGCATAAAGCAGTTGGCACATGGCTGGAGAGATGGCTTAGCAACTAAGCGCTTGCCTGTGAAGCCTAAGGACCCCGGTTTGAGGCTTCATTCCCCAGGACCCATGTTAGCCAGATGCACAAGGGGGCGCATGTGTCTGGGGTTCATTTGCGGTGGCTGGAGGCCCTGGAGCGCCCATTCTCTCTCTCTCTCACTGCCTCTTTCTCTCTGTGTCTGTTGCTCTCACATAAATAAATAGAAATAAACAAAAAATTAAAAAAAAAAAACAAGTGTCTTTAAAAAAAGCAGTTGGCATACAGAATCACCAGCCATCGCCACTATTTGTCTGGGCTTATTGTATCTGAGTCTTTTCACTGAGCCCTTTGTAGGCACTGAAAACAACTGTGCACCCCTTACTTCTATTCTTTCTTACTCTTTTAAAATCTCCCCAAAGCTAGAAATATGATGGTGGATTTACAGCTTCATTTCCTTCATCCAACAATAATTTATGAAGCTATGAGCCACATACAAGTTTAGGTTCTGAGGACACAGCCTGAACTTGTGAGCAGACAGGCACACTGCGGCACTTCACAGTGACGAGGGCAGGAAGAGGAGGAGAGGACAGGGAGCACGAGAAGACGCCGGGACAGGCAGGGAGTCCGCGAATGGGGCTCCATAAGGAGCAATGGCCTCAAGGAACTACCTCTGAGAATGAGGAAGCGAGAAGAAAAGCAGCAATAGAAACATACAGGAAAGGACAGGAGATAGAATGTATGAGAGTGTAATGAACTTGGACTTAGAGGTACAGAAGGTTAGGGCTCCTGGCCCTCAGCAGATAAAAGAGGGAGTAAAGGACATAGCATAAAAGTTATCCTTTCTGGAGCCGGGTGTGGTGGCGCACGCCTCTAATCCCAGCACTCGGAGGCAGAGATAGGAGGATCGCTGTGAGTTCGAGGCCACCCTGAGACTACATAGTGAATTTCAGGAGAGACTGAGCTAGAGTACAACCCTATCTTGAAAAACAAACAAACAAACAAACAAAAATGTCCTTTCTGGGACTGGAGATGTGACTCAGTGGTTAAGGCTCTTGTCTGAAAAGCCTAAGGACCCATGTTTGATTCCCTCCTACACACGCAAAGCCAGATGCACAGAGCAGTGCATGTATCTGGAGTTTGTTTTCAGGGCCTAGAAACCCTGGCATGCCCATTCTACCCCCCCCCTTGCAAATAAATAAATAAATAAATAAATAAATAAATAAATAAATAAATAAAATATTTTAAAAATTGTCCTTTCTGGGGCATAGCAAGACATTTGACATCATTCTAAAATTGATGGCAGGTTTTTTGAATGTTTGAATAATGTAACTGATTTAGGCTTTATAAGAAATACTTATATTGTTGATTGGTTTTTAGGAGGGAGGAAGCTGGCAAGGGGGCACACAGGGGAAGAGCTGGGGGCTGCTCCAGCAGATAGCTGTGGCTGAGCCAAGGATTTGAGCTGCTGAGATGGACAGAGGAGGTTGGGCTCGAGGGAGATTTGAGAAAGGAGCTGGTGGGATCTATTCAGGTGGATAGAACACTGGGATTAAAGCTCAGTGGTAGAAAGTTTTGTTTGAGCCCTTGCTGACGAGGGGCGGGGATCCTGGGCTCTCGCTACCTAGATGTTTGACAAAGGGAACCCATGGTGTGTGGTGTAGACCGCCGCACTTCGGTTTGCGTGTGCTCTCATCCAAAAATCAGCCCTGGCCTGGTGGAACTAGAGAGGAGATATTGATCACCTCCTGGATACTTGATTGTTCTCTCTGCCCACCAGTGGTGGATGACTTTGTAACTTTTGCCCAAACCTCCTTCAACTGTCCCAGTTTCCACCTCTATCCCTTGTCTGTCAGCCTTGCTTCTCCCACACCTCAGCTTCACAGGGTATGGCCATCTCATCAGATTTGGCAAGGATCCTAGAGGCTGAGACTCATGGACTTGTCCCTCAAGCCACGTGGCTTTGTTGCTTAGTAAATGTACTGCCCCTTCCTGTTTGCCTGCCCTGATCCTGAATGAGATTTGGGGGGCTTGGCGAGAACAGAGAAGAGCAGGCCCCTTTCCAGGCCTCCTCTGGCTTGGGGGTCTTGGGGGGAGGTTTTGCAACCTGAGTGGGTCATGGTACTGAAACCCCACTCCTTATGCCTCACTTGGTTTGGAGGTCTTGTGGGAGGCAGGTTTTGCAACCTGAGTGGGTGGTACTGAAACCCTAGTCCTGTGGCTCTAGGCTGACTCTGCATGGGGTGAAGACTGTGGATGGCTTCTCACTGCCCGGAATGGACAAGCACTTTGGGGAGAGCTGCTTAGCTTCTCTGAGCCTCAGTTTCTTTATTTGTCAGTTGGAGGCAGTAATACTTCTTGCTCTTTAGGCCTGTAGATTTAATTTGAGAGACAGTGAACAGTGAAGAAGGAAGCTGGCTTGGAGTCTGTGGTCAGGGCCCCTGGATCCTTTAGATCTGGGATATTTGAATGTGGGATATGGGGACCACTTCCTAACTCGTGTGTGCCTCAAAGGAGAACACTAGTGCGGCCTCCTTCAGATGTGAGAATTCAGTGAAACAAGTCTTGCAAAGTGCTTCAAACTTCCCCTGACATTTGACAACACCTCATTAACATACCCATGGATGGGAGGCGCTTCATGCACGGCTTTCGTGAAAAAGAAGAGATGCCTATGAAGGGCTTTAATACCAATAAAAAGTTAGCTTTCATTCTAAATTTTATGACACCCTCCATTACCCTTGCCTTTTCAGAAATAATTATCACCTTTGTATGTGAATCTGTGGGATCCAGGTGAGAGGAGCGCGAACTCAGATGTCTTCAGGGGCAGGCAGGTTACAGGGATAACTGCAGGAAGCGAGCTTTGGGTAGGCCGGAGCGCACACCATCTCATCTGTCTAGACAGGTTGTGGAGTCTTAGCCACAGCTGGCTGCTTCCATGCCAGCCAAGTCGCAGGCAAAGTCTTAGAGAAGCTGAGAAGTTGGCATTTTAGATAAAACTTTTGGTGTTACACATAGTGGCATTTAAACCAAAGAGTTTTAAAAAACATTTGGACTGCTAAAGAGAGTCGTGTTTTAGGGAGGTGTTCCTGACCCTGGGCCACCCATTTAGAAATGCCCATGTAGGCGAGAGCAGAATGGTTGGTGAGCTCAGCCAGAAACGGGATCCGGGAAGGGTCGCCGTGACTGAGAGGCTGGCTTTAGCCCAGAAGCCCCGAGGCAGACAGGACCAGGGAGGCAGTGCTCAGAAGTGATTCCGGGTAGGAGGATGCCAAAGAGATGGAGCATGTGACCCGAGGTGACCTGGGAAGACGTTACGATCTGATCTGAGGTGCCACAGAGGTCTGCGCTTTGAGCGCACAGATTGTTTTTCCTTCCTTGGTCATCAGAGCGCACAGAGACAGTGTTGGTGGAGTCCCATGGCTTGTTTCCTGGAGTTCTAAGTGCACCTGCTCCCACAGCTTTGTATCACCCCTAGTTAGGCAATTGCTTGCTTTGGTCTTGAGCCTCTTGTGGGCCTTACTGGGCGTAGGTATTTTGAAGGAAATATAAGCAGGAAGACTTCACCAGAATCCCATAACATAAGTCAGTAGGTAAGTCAAGTGAACAGGTGGTAGATAATGCTCATTAATGGACTGATCACCTCTATCTCAATTATAACACAGCTCTGTGGTTATAGATTTCAAAACTCAACGAGGCCTGCTTCAGGACTGAGGGTATTTATATAATGACCTTCCATTGTGTGGCACAAAATAAACAAAGTGTGGGACCGTGGAGATGGCTCAATAGTTAAGGACATTCTGCACCTCTGCCTAATGGAGTTCACACCCTGGAATTTATGTAAAATTGGATGCTCCGTGAATAGCACACACTCAGCTGTCACCCCAAAGCACCTATGGCGCTGGGAGGTGGAATCAAGGCCGTCTTGAAGCTCAGAGGCCCCTGGTCTGCTGTTTGCAGCAGGATGACAGGAAGAGCAACTCTGTCTCAAAACCAGGTTGGTCGTCCTCTCATCTCATACACTGCCAACACACACACACACACACACACACACACACACACGCACCCCGCATGTGTGCGCAAGCGTGAAAGAAAAGAGAAAGAAAAAAAACACGTATTACTAGTATTCCAACTAAGAAACATTGAATGTAATTTTAGTTACAGGACAATACCAGTTAATGAATTGTTCTTAGTAGGGGACCATTTTGCCTTGCTGAGGGCCATGTGGCACCTTTTGGAAATATTTCTGGTCTTCATAAATGGTGAGATTGCTACTAGTATGTAGTGACAGAGGCCAGACATGCCTCAGAACAACCCACCTCCCCAGCGCACAAGGAATGATCAGCCCAGTGTGGCTACAGCGACAAGGCTGAAAAACCTGCCATGAGTGAAAAGATAAAAGCACAGAAGGATCAGTAGGAGAATTAAAGGCTGCCACTTATGCAGCACGTAACAGGAGTACATTTGTCTGATTATATAAATCTGACATCCTTCGTGAAATCTATATACGTAGAAAGCTATCCACGTGCTCTTACACCAAAGGCACTTCACTGTACAGGAGAGGCTTACAGCTGTGCACAGAAGACCCTCAGAAGATGAACAATAACCACACAAACATGTAACTGGGTGAGAGTAACCAAGGGCTCGTGATGCTGCCAACGGGACCCACCAACTGCCCATCTCCCCAGTGCTCCCAGAAGTAGGGTCTCTGCCCTTTGCCACCTTGTTTTACTAAGAGATGCTCTCAATACACAGGAAACAAAAGGCAGGTGGGAGCTGAGGAGGGCTGGGTGCTGTCAGATGTGCGTCTCCTGGGAGGTTGCCCCGGGACTGGAGCTGTGGAGACGCTACCCGGGAACAGGCCAAGCTGCTGAGAACAAAGTGTGGTATAGAGTAGGGGACAAGCTTGGGACGTGGCAATGAAGTTCTGTAGCTCACGAAAGGCCAAATAGCAGGCAAGTGCAATGTGTGATTGTGGTTTTTTATTTTCTTGTAAGGACAGTTTTGCTGCTTAAAATGTTATTCTTTTTTAAGGAAATAGGCATTTCAACTTCACTGTAAGTGGGCAGGGCTAGGATATGGCTTTTGGATGAAATCTATGTTTGATCTAGTAAGCTAAGGATATTTCTCCCTTGTTTTTAATTCATCTATCTTTATTTGAACCCATGGGAGTCATACCACTCAGAAAAGCCCAATAGAAACCAACACTCCAATGAATATTTATGTGAGATATTTAGCAAGCCTTCACTGGTAAGCTTAATTGATGCATACATCTACCCCCCCCCAAAGTCCCATTCTTTTATGTCCCGTTATTAAATCCCCCTCCTTTTTGAACTCAAAGACAGGAAGAATTTGTATCTATTGAGTGTTTATGAGATGTTCTAAGCACTGCACACAATGCAGCTGCTTGTATGAACCTGAGCTCTGAAATATGCATTATAGTTTTTAAACCGAAATGGAGGCTCAGAGAGGTCAAATTAGTTAAACTGATCCCTGAGGATCTGAGATTTCAATCCTGGTGATCTTGTTGTGGAGCTGCAGCTTACACAGAATGCAGCGCTGCCTTCACTCTGGTCAGAAATTGGGGTGAGGATTTCTCTAAGCTTTCTAAGTCAGTTTTGACAGGGAGAATACTGAAAAAATGCACATGTTCTTTTTTTTTTTCCTGGAGACTAAAAATTTTATTGTTCTTTTTAAAAAGGACAATAAATACTTATAAACTTATAGCTGTGGGACATTTTAAGGCACTTTTTACAGATTGCTGAGGTGGCAGTGGTGGCAAAATAGACTGTGGAGAGAAAAGTTCTAGTTGAACCTACAATGGAATGATGGTGGGAAAGTTTTTCTGTGTCTGTCTTAGTTTCCTCATTTGTAAAGTGAATAGTGACACATTCTTGAGTCATCATGAGGATTAAATGATTCACTCAGGTAAAGTACCAAGCAGTGCTGGCACTTGGTGATAGCTCAGTGAATGTGAGTTCTGGCTTTATGCAGGAAGCCTAGTAGAATTACAGAATGGGGTGGGGGGAATTATCAAACAAATTCCCCCATAAGCATTTTAAAACTGTGAAATTCAATTCTGTTTTGTTCAGGCCCTTGGAAAATGATTTTGAAGCTTTGATTTATTAAGCACATGTATGTATATGTCATACAAACTCAAAATATATGGCCATTTTTGTAATTTAATTAGATGATACATTTCTCACTGGCAACCATCTTTCTATTCCATGTAGTAAAGCCTCTATGTTCAAAACAAAACAAAACAACAAAACAGAAAACCAAATAAGACCCAGATAGAGGAAGTTATAGACAGGGCAACTAATGAATCACTATTTTGATGTGGGGCAAACATCATTTAATATTTGGGTGCCAAGAAACAAAATCAGATGAGGAAGATGATAGGATTCTACTTATACTGGTAGGGACTTTTGGGGATTACTTGTTTCTTGACACCAAGACAATTTAAGGTGAGTAAACATTCCATGGATAAAGGTGGGTGGTGTGTCACAGCAAACTTGGAAGCAGTAGAAACTTCCTTTCTTCAAGGCTTCACAAGAGACGAATTTCCAGTTCAAGGTTTGGTTTGCTCCAACTCTTTCCCATGGTATCCCGTCCTACTAAAATTAGCAAGGCTCGCCCTCTAGAGGTCAAGCTGAGAGTCTAATTGGGATGCAGACCACCTCTGCAGATACAGTTCCCCTTCATGAGGATTTGAAGCTGAAAGAAACTCCTAATTTGAGAAAACATGAATTTAAAGTTTGTAAAGGGGAGAATATTTTACCACATGGGGATAATTATTATAATTTATGTAATTAGGTAATCCAGTTTACTTTCCTTCTGAAGCTTTCACATCACACAAATTAAATAAAGCAGCAAATCTTTAATGTCAAATCCCTTTCATGAGCAGAAAATTCAAGAACAGTCAATGAAAGAAACAACTGTAACTAGCTAGGGGACACAATCCTATGTCTTCCTGTCGCTGCTAAAAGAGTGAATGCTTTAATGCCATCTGTATAATCTGGTCAATTTGTCAAGACTAGACAAAGGGTATTGAAATGTCAGGTACACCAAATTTTGCTTGTAGTTTATCTTGTTCTCTTTGCTTAAGCAATGCTGGAGTTGACTAATAAAATACATGTGATTCACATGATAAAGATGAGGCCAAAGCTGGGGGAACTTAGAAAACAAGAGAAATCTTTTAGAAGATACAATGTGGGCAGTCATTGCTAACACATATTTATGAATGTGTGAACACAGGTCAGACTAATATTTAAGTAGAATATTTTCAATCAGAGTTTACTTCATTGTGAAAATGATACACATCAAAGATATACATCTAGTTTGATCACTGCAGAGCTAATACACTCATTTCAATACTGATAAGTTTTCAGCACTGGAAACTCAGAGTAATATAATCTACATCTCCTAAGCAAGCTGGCATGCAAACGCTGCAGTCACCTAATCTTTTCATGCATGGAAACCCTAATAAACCGCGCTAGGTTGGTAAAGTCTTTGTAGGCAGTATCGCTTAGTTCTTTGCCAATCTCCGTTGGCATGTTTATAAAACTGCACTCAAGAGGAAGGGAAAATCGCATTTCTTTTAAGATGTCATATTTTTGAATGGTTCTCTGGCTCCTTGATGAAAGTGAGCTGAAAGTGGGTGGCAGATTGAATCTTAGCTGGCAATTTTTTGTGAGACCATAAATTCTAGGAGTCAGGCATAAAATCAGTAAATAAGAGTTATAGCAGCAGAGAAGTGTGAGCCAGAAACCCTGAAGGCAGGATGTAAAAGTGACTTGAGAGTTATAGCACCTAAAACTCAGGATACGGTTGTATGTGAGCAGGAGAAAAAGTCTTTTTGGACAAGCACAGAGACATTGCACCGTTGACTTGAAGTTACCAAGATGGATGGAAAACACTATTTGATCAAGGATTTGGCTTGGAATATGCTGTTGGGGATTCCTCATCACTGTACCTTAAGTGACATGTCAACAAATATACCCATCCACTATATTCCTTAAAAGGTTGTGCAAATAAGGAAAATAACAACCCTAAATGACCTGAAATTTCTCTATTGATCCTAAGAAATATTGGACAAAGTTATATTTTTAACCTGAAATTTGTGAATATTACTTCTTGGTAATGAAATTAGTAATCAATGTGCATTTCAAACTATAAAAGTATATTCATTATATTTGATATGGTTATTTTTATTTAACCAGGAAACCTAGTTTATGTAGCTATAAAATGACTGGGCCACAATTTGTAAAAATAACTTATAGTCAAACACATGAACAAACCTTCATGTACCATATTGTATGTGATTTTTTCTCTCAGAACAACCCAACTCATCTAGGTAAGATATATGAAGTTGATTGGCCAAAGAAAAGAGTGGTTTGAGATACTACCAGAGCATGATGTTGTACATGTGAACCCTCCAACCTGGTTTTGATATATCTTTCACTTTAGTCCACAGGGGCCACCCTACACATTAACAACATCTAAGCATAGCCATGTTGCTAACACAATACTCTAGCATCATGTCTGTCACAATGTAACAGTGTGTACGTCAGTCCAGGGCGGGGTATGTGGTGAGGGTGAAGTTTGGGTTCCCTCTTCTGGCCTTGAACCTACTACCTGCCAGCCGTATTTCCTCACCTCCCCCCTGCCCCCCGCTGGATTTACATTCCCCTACAATTTGGCTTACAAATTATTCTATCGTGGAATATTGTGGTTTAGGGATTCTCACAAGAGCATCCACATGGCTTTGAATTTGAGGGCTGAGCTGTGGTGGTTCCACAGTGGGGGAGTGGAGGCAGCCCCATCAGTGATGGATAGATAGTTCCCCGCTGTCCCCAGGACGGCCCCTTCAGTACTCCCGTGGGAGCAAAAGCTGTTGGTGACTCTGTGGGCCCCACTAAGAGAAAACACGTAACCCTCATGACGTTTTGTTTTGGTCAGAAACACTGCTGGGCTCCTCCCCGGCAGGCAGATGGTGCTGAGGAGGGACCTGGCCCGCTGGTTCCTCCCAAGGGGTTGAGGAGAAGGATGAGCATCAGACGACTCAGACCCTCTCCTAGTTACTGGAGCAAAACCACACGGAGTCGGGGGTCTTGTCCAAGCAGGAACTCACTTTATTGTTACAAGAGGTTGCCTATATAACGTTGGGAACGAAGGCGGGGGTTCTTGGATGGGGGAGAGGTAAGGGCCAAAAGTAAACCGAGACCATTGAGATGATTGCTCCCAAGCATGCGGGAATTCCAACTGCTACGTGGAAGAAGCAGGCCACAGGCCATTAGGTGTAGCTGGCCCGAGGCAGATCACCAAGCTTTAGCTAGGCTCAGCAAGTTCCACTAGGCCTCACATCCCATATATATGTGTGTGTGTGTGTGTGTATACATATATGTACATGCTTATTATATCTAATAAATGAAAACAACACATGATTTTATATTAAACGTTTATAACATAAATATATGATGACCATAAATATATAGCATGATAAATGAATATATTACATATCATAATTATGAAAAATATGCTTAAGGATGATAAATGGAATATTTTACATTTAAATATGTATTTATAAAGTTATGACTAGGATTTTAATATAAAATTGCATTTGCATGTATCTTTAATTTATGGTACAGCAGCAAAGTGAGAGGAAACTTGTAATTTTCCCTGAGTGTTGTAGAGCCTTTGGTGTTTGTTCAGTCTTGGCGGAGTGAAGGGCTAAGGAAGAGTAAAGAAGGCTAAAAGAACTGGGAAGTCTGGAAAACTTTGACTTTTATGTGAAAGTGAAGAGAATAGGTATAAATGACTCGTCGAGGGCTGCTTTTCCCGGTGGTATTCTTTTTGTCCTGATGGGGAGGAAAGCCTGCCTGCCATTCTCCAGCACTGAGGTGTTGTGGATGCAAATTTATCTTGTACTGATACTATGATATTGACATGGGGCAAATTTGTGAGCGTGCAAGTGAGGACGAGAGAGAAGGAGTGTCAGAAAGCTCAGGGGGACCTAACCGGCTGCCATCTTTTGGCTGGAGGCTGAGCATTATTAGAAAAACATTACTGAAAAGGAACTGTTAACTGCACATTGAATCTTTGTTGTAAAAAGCACCCCTTTAGGTTTTTTCCTTTTAAATGATGGAAACTGTCAGGCACAGGAGAGTTTGGTCACTTGATTGACAGCTGTCAGGCTCTTCCCGGTGTAGAGCCCGTAGTGGCTGCTCCTCAGGGCAAGCGGGCGCTGGGAGCGGCTCTCCACCGCAGATCCCGAGTGAGAGGAAGGCGAAGCGAAGCCAGGGCTACCGAAGGTCAGGCAGCAGTTCTAACACTCCATGTTTTTTTTTTTTTTAATATTTATGAATATGAGAGAGAAAGGAGAGAGAGAGAGAGAGAGGGAGAGAATGAGAATGAGAATGGGTGCATCAGGACCTCCAGCCACTGCAAATGAAGTCCAGATGCATGCACCCCCTTGTGCATCTGGCTTACGTGGGTCCTGGAGAATAGAACCCCGGCCCTTAGACTTCGCAGGCAAACACCTTAGCTGCTAAGCTCTCTCCCCAGCCCCACCTTTTTTTTGTTTTTTAAAAATACTTTATTTATTTGCTAACACCTCATTTTCATGGGGGCAACAGCAGCTGTTCGGCTGCCAGCCCCTTCAAGCTGTCGTCTGTCGTCGAGAGCACTGGGGCAGGCTTGGACACCGGGCAGCCGCTCGGGGCAGCGCCACGGCGTCCGTGAGCGTCGGGAGACCCTGCAGTTCGGCCGCACGTCCCAGTCCAAGCAAGGCTTTGTTCTCCTGGAGCCCTGCTGCGTTCTCAGCGCTCTGGGCACGCAGCATGTGTGTGTGCGGGTGGGGGGGGGGGTTCACTAGGCCTATGGCAGCCTCAAGTGGCCTTCACAGAGGCCCCGTTGTAGCTGCTCCAGGTCAGCCTGCCCATGCGGCTCTGTGTCTCTTTGCAGTGCCCACTCCAGCTGGCACGGAGCACTGCCCCAATGGCCTTAAGGCTCCAGAGTGTTTGTGGCTGGCCACGGAAGCAGCATGGGCCTCATTCTCCTCTGGGCAGTCGGGGAGACTTCCTACCTGGGCACTACCATGGCCCCTCCTGGGTGGGGAACATTAGGCTCCAGTAAAGCCTCTTGGAGATGTTTTCATTGCTCACCTCCCCAGCAGATGCAGCTAGAGGGTGACTGACGTGTTCCGGGGAGCTGCAGAGAGCAGAGCAGGTGGAGTCTGAAGGACTGGGGAAGCGGAAGTGCAGGGAATGCAAGAGGCGGATGAGCTCGCAGTGCAGAGCTGGCACCCCAGCTGCTGCCAGAGCCACCAGAGCCGCTGAGCCGCCCAGCGCGCGCGCGGGGTGAAGGTCCTGATGCCCAACGCTCCGAGCTGTAACTCCGCTTCTGGGGACGGTCCTGGTGGAACTCAAGGACCAGAGCAATAGGCCTCTGGCCTTCAGAGCCCGGAGCCATCGGTCTCTGGTTCTCGAGGCTTAGGTCTGTCAACCTTTGGCTTTGAAAGCCCACTTTGTAAGCCGGTAGCACAGAAAGCCTCAAGACTGCTAACCAATATTAAGGAGCTGCTTGCTCCCTGCACACAATTTCTACCTGAGTGGGCACCCGAAACTCTCATTCGCCCACCACGTCTGCAAGTGTCTTTTCTTCCTGCGCGCTCAGAAAGCAGGGGTTAGCAATGTGTGCTTGCCTCCCTTCACACAGGCAAGATTTATGTAGAGAAAAGCTTTTCAGAAGAACACAGGCATTTTTTTTTTCCCTCTTCTTATCTCATGCCTGTAGCCTTTTCTGGCTCTTTCTGCTGTAGAATAATAATGCTTGGAAGGTAAATCTTAAGCCCAAAGGTGATGTTCTTGGACAGGAGTGAAGAAAATAATCACTGACCTGGGCAATCGTAGGTGTGTATCTCAATATACACGTTCACTCATCATACTTTCAGACCACTGTCAAGCACAATGAGATTTAAAAAATGTGCAAGTCAAATGTAAAATATGTGCCTGTTCATATCTACAAAAGGGTTGAAAAATGAGGTAAAATGCAACATAAAAATTTCAAGGCCACAGACCATTTTGTAAATTGAAGGCAAGGTCCTTGTGTGGTGGTTTGAATGCAAAATGTCTCCTCTAACTTCAAATGTTTGTGATTAAGCTTTCTACTTCGTCACCACCTGCTGGGGGAGCCCCTGGGAGCTGGAGCCTTGCTGGAGGAGGTGTGCTGCCTAGGGCAGAGCTTGGGGTTGATTACTTCACCCTACTAGCTCTTCAGACAGTTTGCTCTTGCTGTTCTCTTTGCTTTGGATGTGTGACATTGTAAGCCAAAAGCTTCCCTTCCCCATGGCGAAGCCTCCTTTTGAAGCTGTAAGCCTGAAATAAATTCTTTCTTCTGTAAGCTGCTTCTGGTTAAGTGTTTGGTCCAAGCTACAAGGATGTAACAGCCGTAACCTGAAACACATAGATGCTTTCAGGGTAGTTAACAGGAGCTAACAGTGAGAACATCAGGTTTTTGTTTTATTTCTATTGAATTTTCGAAGCCCAATTGACTCCCCTAGCCCAGAAGCAATTCTACGAGTGAAGTGCACACATAAAATTGATTACCATACCTGTGATATTTGAGTGGTCAGACAGCCAAAAGTTATGTACTTTGAGAGCAGTCGGGCTCTCAAAGAGTCACCACAGGGCTAATGACCAAGCAACTGCTTCAGCACTTTCTTATCTCTTAAGTTTTCAGCAGCCACTATGCAATGTAGATAGATAATGCGCTGAGCGGAGCGCGCTGCTCTGAGAACTGCTGCTGCTGGATCCTGCTCTTGCTGCCGCGCCTTTGCTATGTGAGGAGGAGTCGGGGAATTTAATTATTGAGTTAAACAATAAACTCTTTAAATTACCCCAGTTTCCGAGGGATTTAACAATTCTATTAGTTGAATTATAAATAAGTAAATAAGACCTCAGAAACATTGGGGAACCCTTAACAACAGGCAGAAGATTGGAAAAGACTTAGTGCCCCAGGGCCTAAGTAGTATCACTGAATGCAGCATTAAAGAAAAGTGGTCTCAGAAAACAGAAAAAGCACCCAGGCAGGTGTCCTCTTTCCCAAAAGCTTTCCGACCTTGCGCGCATGGGTAGCATGAGTAGGGTTTGCATAATTGTTATATTTTCTTATATTTTGTAAAACATAAAAGGCATTTCAGATCACTGAGTTTTCTAGTACATAGAAAGAAGGGACAATTCTCCTGCATGTATGTTCCATGTCATAACCTAGTAAAGGGAGAAAGAAAACGCATACTCTCTCCCTTTACCAAGAAGAATGTCGTGGGAGATGATAGAATAAAATAACAGTTAAGGGCTGGAGAGATGGCGTAGCGGTTAAGCGCTTGCCTGTGAAGCCTAAGGACCCCAGTTCGAGGCTCGGTTCCCCAGGTCCCACGTTAGCCAGATGCACAAGGGGGCACACGCGTCTGGAGTTCGTTTGCAGAGGCTGGAAGCCCTGGCGCACCCATTCTCTCTCCCTCCCTCTGCCTGTCTTTCTCTCTGTGTCTGTCGCTCTCAAATAAATAAATAAAATTAAAAAAAAAATAACAGTTAATGGCTAACCCAGGGCCTCATGCATATGTTTATGCTAGAAAAGTGCTCTACATATGCTAGGCAAGTGTTCAACAACTGAATGACATCCTAAGCTCTTACTAGGGCTTATGTAAATGCCAGACATGCTGCTCAATAGGTTTTATCCATTATTCCTTAAAGTCTGAGTGTAGCCTTGAAAGGTGAATACTTGTTATGGGTTGAACTATGTTCCTCCAAAATTCATATGCCAAAGTCTTAAAAATTATACTCATGGTACTCTAAATCTGCCCTTATTTGGAGACAGGATTGTGATCAATTATGCCATGTGAAGGTCAAGACAGAGACTCACATGCCAAGGAATGCCAAAGGTTGCTAGCAAACCACCTGAACTAGGAGAGAGGCGGGGAACAGATGTTTTCCCCTACAGCCATCAGAAGGCATCCACTCGGCTGACATCAGACCTGCACTCTGTAGAGTTCTAAATTAATACATTTCAGTGGTTATCTTATGGTACAAATTAGTAAGATACTATTATGGCCCCCACTTTATAGATGTAGATTCTGAAGCTCAGAGAGGTAAACTCATCCAAAGTCAAACTGTCAGGAAGGGTTCCAAACATTGTGTTTTTAAATCCCTTTCTCACTTTCTGAAAAGTAGTTCAAGGACTACTTGCATTAGAACCACCAGAAATCTTTGTTAAAAGTGAAAATTTAGGAGCTGGTGAAATGGCTTAGCGGTTAAGGCATTTGCCTGTGAAGCCTAAGGACCCTGGTTCAATTCACCAGGACTCACGTAAGCCAGATGCACAAGGGCCTGCATGCATCTGGAGTTCGTCTGCAGTGGCTAGAGGCCCTGGCACACCTAGTCTCTGTTTCCCGCTATCTGCCTCTCTCTCCTCTCTCAAATAAACAAATATATAAAATATTTTTTTTAAAAAGTGAAAATTCAGGGATTTGCCCCAGAGCTACTGAATATGTAATTGAGAAAAACAGGAAGAAACTCTAAATAAATATCCTTAATACTAATTTTGATGCTGAGCTAGAAGCCTTTAATTTTCTGGTTAAAATTGGGGTGATTCAGCCAGCAGATGTTGGCCAATTTGTTATCTGGATTTCTACTTTGATTTCCCCTAAAAGTGAGGACAATCAAATGCACCTTATTTTACCTCCCAGGATCAAACCAAACTATATAACTAAAAAAAAACTATATAGGGTTTTAGACTGGAAATAGTGTAAGTTATCTTTATTTGGCTCATTTTGTTGAGACTGTGTTGGAGGCACACTTTAATGAAAATTCTAAATATTTTTCTTTGAAAGAGTTACAACTGCTAATTTATTGTGCTTTTAATCTGAACTTGCTTCTTTTTGCAGCAGCCGGAGCTCAGCCTTACTTACCGCACATCTCTTCTATCTCTTGGGTCGTGCTCTGTACTTTGTATGCAATCTTTGTAACCAGGAAAAATCTCTCATAATCTCACAATCTGGCATGGGGGATTTGAGCATTTTCTAGTTTCATCGTAAATACAATGTCATACTTAATTGTTGGTTCTTTTGTTTGCTTGCAGAGTTGGGGAAGATAGTTGAATAAACTTTTACTCCCTCTGTTTTCACAGCCAGTGTTAACCCAGGAGAGAGATAGCATAAGTCTCAAGACTGGTACTTACACAGCGAACAATCTCAAGCAGGGAACAATTCCACCTTTGCTAGATGGAGCACATGACTTAAATTGGCTCTGCAGGGTGACTTTAAATTTTGTCTTTGATTTTTAAACTATACATGTGGTTTCTTCTGACTTCAAGGTGCTTTGGGTGAACTAAATGTAAGAGACCATGGCAGTTTATGGTTTAGGCTGTGAACTCATTTGTGAACTAGATTCAAATCCCAGCTCTGCCTGCATGGCTTTCATTATCAGTTCCATTTTTGTGACAGACCTCAGAATCCTTCCTTACCAATATTCAAGGCTGCTGGAGTGAAGGGTCACTGGGGAAAGTGCTTGCTGCCAAAGCTGAGGACTCGCGTTTGATTCCCAGTGCCCACGTGAAAGCTAGGGATGGTGGCACACACCTCTGACCCCAGTGATGGCGAGGTGGAGGCAGAAGGGTCACTGGTATGTTCTGGTTAGATTTTCTAGCTGAATTGGTGAACTCTTGATGCACGGGAGATCTTATCTAAATAAGTAAAGTGGAGAGTGATTGCAGAACACATCCAACATTGACCTGTGGCCTCTACATGCACCACTGCACACACACATGGGCTTGTACACATATGAACACACATGGGCATATGACACACATACACATGTGCAAAAAACTTAAAAAGAAAAAAAATGACTGACTGAAACCTGAACAATACCTATATCAATTAGCTATTATTGTTGCTCAATAGAACAGCTTCAAATATATTGGCAATTTAAAACAATGCTTTATTCTTTCTTTCTTTTTTTGCTTTATTGTTTCTTATGTTTCTAAGGGTTGACTTTGCATGTTTTCTACTGGCTTTTCTTGAGCACATCCATGCAGATGCATTCAACTGGAGATAACTGGCCTCCAAGCCCACAGTGGCTTTGTTCTTATGGGAGGGGTGCTGTCTTTTGGCTGGAATAAGTGCCTTTTTTCTCCTCAGTTTCTCTCTCATCCTCCATTAGATGAAACCAGCTTCCTCTCTATGGCAATTTCTGCCCCCTTTTTTGAAAAAAGACAAACGTAGAAGCTGTGAGGCCCTTGAGGGATGGGGGCTTGCATGACATCATTCCCGGCACATCCTATAGATAAAAAAGCAAGTTACAAAGCTGGCTCAAGTTCATGGAGATTGAAAAATTGACTCTAACTCTGGATGGGAGAGTAAGCAAAGTTATACTGAAAAGGATGCATTAGAAGATAAGAGGAATTTCTGGCCTTAAGCAGTCTATCACAATGGCAACATGACAAGCTGCTGTTATTCTTTTGTTAATGCCCATGTTTTAATACTAAGAATATGGCTGCAAGTCAGCCAAAGGTTCACTAGAATACCAAACAGAAAAAACCGTCTCACAATAAGGTCGACTTTCAGCAACAAACAGCTAATCCTCCTCATAGCACAAATAAAAGGGGATTTATAGGTCATTATATTAGCCAGATATGTTGTGTAGTACCTCAACGAAATCTGTTACCAAAGGTGAGAGATAACAGGTGTCCTCTCAAACATATGCTTTCTACATCTAACATAGACGAAGAGCGTCTTCCTCAGGATGCGGTCCATGGGCTAGCAACGCCCCCGCTGTCCCTCAGACTCTATCCAAGACCTGCTGAATTCTGGGGTGCGGTCCCAAAGCTGCATTTCACAATTTCTCCATGTGGTTTTTATGTACACTACAGGTTGAGAAGTAATGATTCAGGATCAAACCCTTCTCCAACACTTAACTTAAAAGTGCTAGGTTAGAGATAATTTCCCCGCCTCCTTGGGGCTAGCCCAATGATCTGTAAGTTTCAATTCATTTAACTAAAATCACGTACTCAGTTTCTCAAGAGGTTTGAATCCAAATGACTAACTAGTAATTATCAATATTTCCTATTTCTCCTATAAGTTTAAGAAATCAATAACAGCAATTGCACATTGTTTGTGCTTTTTCAGGATATTTATTCCACAGGATTGGTGGAAGAGGCCAGCTTAAGAATGGCTGGGTGCATTGAGCTCTGTGAAAATATGTATTTATGTGTTCACAAAGCAGAACAAACATAACCTTGCAAAGCTCGGCCAGGTACCATTGTGCTTTTGGACGCAGCTCTGTGGCAGACAGCAGCCTGTGGTCACCAGGCGATCCATCACAAAGAAGGGATTTAGGCTTACTTGCAAAAGTCAACATAGCATTGCTATTCAGAGCCTGTGCTTTTTTTTTTTGTTTTTGTCTTTTAGATAATGAAGACTTACTAAAGTAGGACAGACCAATAGCATTTCTAGAAAAAGCATTTTTCAAAGAGAGACCATAGCAGCATTAACTTGAAAAACCAATATTATTAGAAAATTATTGAGAGGATTTTTGTTAATCAAGAAATAGGCATCCATATTTAAGGTACTTCAGTCTTTGTAGATTTATATTTGGTATCTTAGAAATCAGTGCAAGTCCTTTGAACATTCCTTATGCATCTCAACCTCAATTGCAGCATGATCACATCCTTTTTTCCTAATCACCCAAGCATTTGCCACTGTCTCCACTCAGACTTGGAATCATGGAAAATTCTCTGAGGAATTCCAGTTAACTTCCATGCAAGGAGCAAGTAGAATTTGAATATATGTTTTGATTGTGGAAAACTGTTGTGTCGATATTGCAGCACTTCCTGTCTAGACATACATTTGTCTTCCTTTTTATTGGTTCTGGGATGTGAACTCTGATGCCTAAACCCTAGGAGCCCTTGCAGCTTCTTGCTTGCTCCCCTGGGGTGAGAGGTCTGAATCCACTATGTGAGATCTACAACTACAGGGCGAGAGGACGCCAGTCACTGCGTGATGTCATCTCCTCTCCCAGGCAGCCTCAGTAGTGTATAGAACATGAATGGGTCCAGACCAAAGCTCAAAAAGCCGCCCAGCCACTTCACACAGAAAAATATATCTTTACTGTTTCAAGCCACATGGGTTCGGGGGGGGGGGTGATTCACTATGCTGCAATAAGAAACTGAGACGTGATCTTTTAAAAATTGTCGTAGAGCCGGGTGTGGTGGCGCACGCCTTTAATCCCAGCACTTGGGAGGCAGAGGTAGGAGGATCACCTCGAGTTCAAGGCCACCCTGAGACTGCAGAGTGAATTCCAGGACAGCCTGAGCTAGAGTGAGACCCTACCTAAGGAAAAAAAAAAAGAAAGAAAAATTGTGGTAGAAACACATAAGATTTCTAACTTAATCAGTTTTTGCTGTACAGTTTGGCTGTAGCAAGGACATTTGCATCCTGGGAAGCATCTCCACATGTTTGCATGTTGTACAACTGAAACTATAACTATTAAACAGCTCCCTGTTGCCTCATCACCTCGGCTGCTGATAGCACCACCCCACTTTCCGTAGCTCTGGACTCCACCACTTAGATGCACATAGACGCGTGCGGTATTTATTCTTTTGTGATTAGCTAACTTTCCCTTCCATATTGTTGCTAAGGTTCATCCACATTGCAGCGTGTGTTAAGATTTTGTTTTTACTTTTTTTTTTTTTTAAAGACTGAGTGATAGCCCCCAAATGAAGAAGTAACAGTAGAGGAAAACACACTTTATTAATGTGGCTTCAAATCTCTTTCTGTGCTTCAGAAGAAAGTTTGAAGTTCCTTCTATATCACAATACCTCCTTGAAGGTATAAATTGAATAATTTTCTCCTCATATTGCTCTGTTTTCCATGATGAAAGCAATAGAGTACCTGTTCTATTTACGTTTTTGAAGAGGCAAAATATTAGAAGGCTGGGTGAATGGGGTGAGAAGCTAGAGACCACCTTTCTTTCTTTTCTACTTAAAATTTTATTTATTTATTTGGACAGAGAGGGAGAGAGACAGAGACAGAGACAGAATGGGCACACCAGGGCCTCTAGCCACTGCAAACGAACTCCAGATGCATGTGCTCCCTTATGCATCCAGCTTACGTGGGTCCTGGGGAATTGAACCTGGGTCTTTTGGCTTCACAAATGCTTCAAACACTAAGCCATTTCTCCAGCTCCTAGAGACCACCTTTCTGAAAAGCAGATGAGAAGGTAGAAATCCCAGAGACTAGCTCACTCTCTGGACAGTGAGTTGCTGGCAGCAGAGTTCTAGACCCAACTCCCCCTTGGAGGTCTGATTGCAGCTTCGTTCACCATGGGTTCATCTGGGCCTTCAGGGCCCACCATGCTAATGTCCCATAATCCAACAGTCCATTTCACGTTTTCCTATGGCACGCTGGTGCCTAACCCACGAAAGAATTAGACCTTACTCCCTTGGAACACCATCCTCCTTTCTGTCTTTCATGGGAGGACATTCTAGGAAGTCAAGCCCCAGTGTCCAAGCAGTTACCAAATTATACTCACACTATGCTTGATAGCTCTCTATGGGCTGTAAGAAGTCATGTGACCAAGGCTGTTTTGAATGAACATGCTAGGAAAGATTATGAGTTTGATATAATTTAAGAGGGAGAACAATTCGCTCACAACTCAGCAGAGCCCTTTATGTTAATACTTAAAGGTCTACACAAATCGGTGGGCCAAGTCCTGAGAGAACCCTTCCTCTGACTGGATGGTAGCCGAGTCAGCCGGTGTGCAAGCCTCTTGTGTGTTCCTATGTCCCTGGCAGCGGGGAGGCAGTGGCCAACAAGATGGCTACAGTACCTGTCCTCAGGGGGTTCAGATATTCCTGGTGAAGGCAGAAAAAGTGAACATGCCAAGCTCACTTTGTTATTTAAAGTGATTGCTAGGAAGTGGTGGGCAGTTACTATTTTGCACAGGGTAGTCGGAGCAAACCTTTCTGACATAGTTTCCTTATCTGTAAAATGGGATGTGGCAGGGAACTGTGAGGGAGCAGCGGTTATATCTCACATCGGACTTTCTGGGCCACAGGAAGGCATTTAGGGACCTCCCTCAAAGTATTATGGAAAGTCATTCAAGGGTGCTTAGGGGAATAAGACCATGTGTTGTATCGCTGCATAGTTAGGAACTGTAAGGGACCAGCACAGAGGCAGGTACATCGGGTTGGGAAGAGTCCAAGGAAAAGGAGAAGGCAGACTTGAATACATTATGAATAATGCCCGCCGATAGCCAGGTGGCTAAGGGAGGAAAAACAAGTCATCGACAGTGTCTCTTAGATATATGGCTTTAACAACCAGATGAATGATGGTGACATTTAGTTGGTTTCTGGATCCTGGAACTACGTAACCTGGACCATTTCCATCAGGACCTTATGGATAAGATTGTGCTCTTAAAATCCTGCAATGATTCCACTCATCGTTTGTATATATGAAGCATAATATTTAAATACTACCCTCAATGGGCCTGGCATTACTTAAGGGCTTTATAGATAATAAAGTTTTGAATCCTCAGGACAACCTGAGCTCAGCCCTATCACCATTATCATTTTCAGGAGGAAATCCATGGAACTATAAAAGAGAGGAGCCCAAGCAGACTCCAATGGCTTTGCTCTTAACGACTGGAGGGCCTGTATTAGTTGTGATACTAAATAAAGTCAGGGGACAGTTTTGGCATTTTTTAGATTAATAAACTTAAATAAAATTATGACTTATTCTCCAGAAGGTGTAAGTGTCACAAATGTGCAAATCATTGAGTCATCAAAGTGGGAAAGTCCAACAACCCCACCCTGGTCAAACAGTGGGACACTATTGGTACCAACAGTCCCCTCCTCTCCCTGCCTCTTCCTCGGAGATAACCATTCTTCTCTTTGCCATAGCAGTAAGAAAAAAAAATGCCCTCTTTTTTTTGCATGTGTATGTATGTATGGTGTGCACGCATGTGTGCATGATGCTTGTGCGTGAGTGCTCATGTGTATGCATGCATGTAGAAGATAGAGGTTGACATTGGGTATTTTCCTCATTTACTGTACCCCATTTCTCTCACGTGGACCCAGAGCTCTCTGATTAGGCTGGTCTAGCCAGTGAGCTTGACCTCGGATGCCCCTGCTTCTGCTTTCTGAGCTCTGGGGTTATACTCAGGCCACCACACCCACCCAGCATTTACTAAGGTGCTGCTGGGCGCCTGAGCTTTTCTCACACTTGCCAACAAGTGCTTTGTGGATGGAGACTGTCCTATTTTCAAACAAATGGTGGGAGTTGTAAGTTTAGTGACAATTGACTGCACACTCCGAGGGAAAGTCAGTGTTTCTGTGCAGTGCAGTGTGGGGCCAGGGGTGGGGTGCGCTTCCCTGGGCTTGCCAGTGAGATGGAGCTGTCTGCCTGGGGAGGCACTAAGTGATGTGAAAATGAAATTTTAAGGGAAACAACTTGGGAATACATGGATAAAACTAGACATGTGTACCAAGTGGAATTAATAATGTGGGAGACTACGAGACACAATTAGGGGACAAATAATAATAGGCAAATACAAGGTAGGACATTCTTGGAAAAAATCATTAGTTTATTTGGGATGGTTAGGGTGAGAAGCCATTTGGAGTGGTTCCCAATTAATCTTTTTTTTTTTTTTTTTTTCCTTTTTGCTCGCAAGGGTAAGCTCTTAAAAGTCAGTAAAGGACTAGCAATTATTATGGTGTGGTTTATTTGATGCAATAAAAAAGATTAAGGAATTGCACAAGCTTTCAACTGTCAGGTATAATCACAAGCTTCACGAGTGATGAGAGGGACTTTGTCATCCAACATCTACAGTTTCTAGAAGCCCAGCCTGGCTCAGAGGACAGAGCCACCTCGCCCGGAACCCCTGGAAGGGAGCAAGAATGGCTTCGTGGAGGTTTAGTTCTTTTCCTTGTACTGAACTGATTTTCTTCCCAGTCAGACGTGTGTTTGGATATTCTTGTCTGGGAACTCCCATCATATGCGAAGACCATTTTGCACGCTGTTCATTTGCTCTTCATTTAAAGGCAACAAGACAAGGAAGGTGGTTCCTGAGGGTTGAGAGTAAAGTAGAACAAAGTACTTTCCTTTCTCCCAGGTCTTTGAATGCCAGCCTTCCTGCATCCTTCAGTTTTGGTTCTTGAACCTGTACTTAATTTTTCTCTATTACATACCCAGTGGGTTTTCTTCTGAGTACCGGTGTCAGTAAGTGTGAAGGTGGGTGCATGCAGGACCATTCATAATAGACATTTATTTCTTACAGTTCTGGAGTCCGGGAGGCTTGAGTTCAGGGTGTTTGATATGTGGAATTGGACTTCTTGTTGCAGTACCCCATGGTGGAAAGTGGAAGGGCCAAGAGTAGGTGGTGATAAGGGACAAAGAAAGGCCACACATCCTTTTATAGGAAATACTGATACAGTGGCCATAAAATTTCAATGTGAGTGGGGGGGGAGCATTCGGACCTTTGAGAGGTCATTAAATCACGAGGGCAGAGGTTGCGGCCTTGTAAGAGAGACCACCAAGAGACGCACAGCAGGGAAACACCGTCTTTGGGCCCAAATATGACTCCTCACCCTGCTTTGCATTTGCTTTGCTCTTGGACTTCCAGCCTCCAGAACAACGCAGAGTACATTTTTGTTGTTTTCAAGTCACTCAGTGCATGGCATTTTGTTATAGCAGCCCATAGGGACCAAGACGGTGACCTTTCCTCGGGGAGGGACCACCTACCAATATGAGTGTCTGGTGTTTTGCTTTCAGGGATTAAATTCCATGGTTATAAAATGTTCTTTTCTCCTTTTCCCCAGAGTTCTGAGACCAAAAGACATTTTCCATGCTCAGACCTGGTTAGAACTTGCCTGGAAAATGCCACACATGGTATATTCTGCTCACCTAGAAACCTCCAGTTTTCTGAGTTAGCATTGCTTGTTAGCTCAGCAGAGAAGCGATACCACTTCCCTTAGGAAAGGCCCTTGGTGCAGTGTCAAGGCCCAGCTGCAAGCTAGAACCAAGATGGCTCACAGCTCTATCAGCAAGGCAGGTGCACATGCAGGTGAGCAGGATTAGCCTGGAACAGGGCCAGAGGGATAGCTTTTCATTTTATGTTATCTTAAAAGCTCAGTCCACAGTTATTTTCCAGGAAGTGTGATAATATATGTTGGCAAAATAGTGCAAATGTAACTGACACCATATGGCAGAGTAGTTATTTTCTTATTAGGCAAATACTCTTAGACTTTACATAGCAAATATCTGTCATGAATATATTTTACTGTGAACAAGGTGGTAGTTTAAGATCCGTGAAAAAAAAGAAGCTGATATTGTTCCATTTTTAAACTATCCTTCAATGTGTCAGCACTTAAAAATCATTTAAATTTAACCAGTTTTTCAATTCAACTGTGATATGATATAAGAAGCTCCAAATGCAAAACTTTAAGATGCAAAAAATTATTTATCTCATGGCTTGTTTACCCAGTTAAAAAGTCAAAGTGAACCATAAATTAAATGACCCACATTATCAAAGAGTCCCTTGGGTAAGATCGTGAAGGATGTGAGAAAAACACAGAGGAATTTGTCCTTAGCCCTCATAACATTCTACATATTGTATGTTGCTTAGATTTCTATATGCCCTTCAGTCGAATCAAAAACCAAGTTTGGGGGCTGGAGAGATGGCTTAGCGGTTAAGCGCTTGCCTGTGAAGCCTAATGACCCCGGTTCGAGGTTCAGTTCCCCAGGTCCCACGTTAGCCAGATGCACAAGGGGGCACACGCGTCTGGAGTTCGTTTGCAGAGGCTGGAAGCCCTGGCGCGCCCATTCTCTCTCTCTCCCTCTACCTGTCTTTCTCTCTGTGTCCGTCGCTCTCAAATAAATAAATAAATAAACTAAAAAAAAAACAACCAAGTTTGGGTTTATGATTCACTCCTAAATTGGAAAGGTTATTTTTGTTAGACTAATGAGTGAGATATGAATTTGCTGTTTGAATTTTATCACTGCATGTTGTTTGGCTTCTGTACTGAATTTTGATGACTTCCTTTATAAGGCCTATCATGTTTAAGTGTTGTTCCAAGCTTTCTGCTTAATATCTATAGCTATATATAAATATGTATGTATGTGCATATATGATCTCCAAGTTTTCTGCCGGATATATATATATATCCATAAATACACATAAATATGTATATATATGTTTTGTTCTTAAAAAACTTTACTTATGGCTTTTTTGTTGATGTACAATTTCTACAATCAGCAAAATTGATGCATAAGTACCACGGTAGGCTGGATAATTAACACCCAAGTTGTTCCCATCTCAGTCGCTGATACCTGGACTTATGCTGCCTTCCACAGGAAAAGCAACGTTTCAGATGTGCTTTCGTGAAGGGACTTGATACGGAGTACTATTCAGTATTATGTACATGGACCAAATGTAATTGTAAAGGCTCTTGAGGTCAGGGAGGGAGGCGGAAGGAGATGTGGAAACGCCTGTTACTGGCTCTGAAAATGGAGAAAGGATGCCATGAGCCAAGGAATGTGAAACACTCTAGAAGCAAGAGAAGGTCTTCTCCCTGAAGACCTTAGAAATGCATGCAACCTGCTAAAACCCTGCTTTTCGTGCAGGGAGCCTTGCCAGGTTTCAGCAGGAGATTAGATTTGAATTGTTTTGCGTAATTAAATGTGTTGCCACTTGTTATGGCAGCAATGGAAACCAAATTCAACAGCTAAATGAATTTTTAAAAACAACTTTTTAATATATTTTTATTTGTTTGCACACCGAGAGGATAGAGGGAGGGAGGGAGGGAGAGAGAGAGAGAGAGAGTGAGAGAGAGAGAGAGAGAGAGACAGGGAATGAGTGCACCAGAGCCTCCAGCCACTGCAAACTCCAGATGCATGTGCCACTGTGCATCTGGCTTTGCACGGATACTGGGGAATGGAACCTGGGTTGTTAGGCATTGCAGACAAGCACCTTAACTGCTGAATCATCTCTCTAGTCCCTAAGTGAATTTTTACACATGTATAAATCTGTGTAACAGCTATCTAGAATAAGATTGAATGTTTCTTCAAGCCGAAAGAGTTCTCTCATGCCTTTTCCCAGTTAATGTCAATAATCTGATGTAACCACTTCTATCTTCATAGATCAATTCTGCCTGTTTTTGTCCTTTTCACAGACATAATCATAGAATATGCTCTTTGACGTTTGGCTTCTTTCCTTTAACATGATATTTTTTAAGCTGGGTGTGGTGGCACACGCCTTTAATCCCAGCACTCGGGAGGCAGAGGTAGGAGGATCGCCATGAGTTCAAAGCCACCCTGAGACTCCATAGTGAATTCCAGGTCAGCCTGGACCAGAGTGAGACCCTACCTCGAAAAGTAAAAAAAAAAAAAAAAAAAAACCATGATATTTTTAAAGTTTATCTGTCAATGCCATTCATTTTTATTGTTATATAGTATTCCATTGTATGGTATATTACAATTTCTTCATTTGTTTCTTTTTTATTTTTAACAGTACTCTTTGAACATTCTCTTATAAAAAACATGTATTTATTTGCAAACATAAAAAGATAAAGAGGGAGAGAGACAAGGAGAATAGCAGGGCTGCTTGCTGCTCTGACGCACGCCCCCACCCCCGTGCGTCTGGTATTATGTGGGTACTGGGGAATTGAATTCAGGCCATCAGGCATTGCAAACAAGCTCCTTAACCACCGCGTCACCTCTCCAGCTCTCCCGAACATTCTCATGCAGAGCCTTTTATGTAGGCATGTGTATTTCTCTTGAAAATATTCTCGGAGTAGACTTGTTGGCCATTGGTAGTTGTATAATACTAAAACCTGCCAACAGGTCTTCCAAGTGGTTATACTATCGCTGAATAATTTCTCAAAGATTTGAACCAGATGCACAAAATCTTTCTGGAAAGACATGAAAACATTATGCAGTGGCTTCTTTCCTAAATGTTTCCAGTTTTCATGCATAAGTTTTCCATTTTTCCTGAAGCTTGCCAGGACATAAAAGCTGTACATGTTTATGGTTCACAACCTGATGTTTGGATAAGTGTGCACATTGTGTAATAATTGAATCACGGGAATTGGCATATACATTGGCTTACGTGCTGTGAGGAATAACCTCTAGTTGTCAGTTTGACAGGACCTAGGGATTACCCGGGTTAGGTGAGTCTTTAAGGGTTTATCTGGATTAGGTTGATTGGGGTGGGAAGACCCACCCCCTCCTGGATTGAATGAAAATGAGAAAGCTGGTGAAGTGTCAGTATTCACTGCTCTCTTCCTTTTCACTGTGGACTGAACATGACCAACTGCCTCAAGTTACTGCTACCATGTCTTCCACACCATGATGAGCCATAACTTAAACTGTGAATTGAAATAAATTGTGTGATCCCTGGGTTTGATCCTCAGGGCAAAAGTACAGAAATAATATTATAAATGGTTTTTCTTCATTACTACCCCAAGTAGTACATTTTTGGAGAGAACCCAATGTAAAGCACTTTTATTGCAATAATAAAATTTGAAGCTCATATATGGTATGTGGGACAAGAGGCAAAGCAATTTCTCTCATCAAGTCAGTATACAAGATAGCAAAGGGTGCTCGGCATGGTGGTACAAGCCTTTAATCCTGGCATTTGGGAGGCAGTGGTCAGAAGATTGCTATGAGATTGAGGCCAGCCTGAGACTTCACAGTGAATTCCAGGTCAGCCTGGGCTAGAGTGAGACCCTACCTTGAAAAACCAATAAAAAATAAAATAAAAAAATAAAGGGTGTCGTGACACGCTTGTGGAAGTCAGCTGATAGCCTTGGGGATGTCCTCACCTCCCACCTTGTTTGAGGTCGTTTCATGGTTCCCTGCTGTGTGCTCCAGGTACAGCAGTGACCTTTTCAGTGCTGGGACAAAATGCCTGATAGAGAAGCTTATAGAAGGAAAGGATTCACTTCTGCTTACAGTTTCAAGGGCAAGCTTCATCGTGGAAAGCACAGTCAGAGAAGACAGCCTGAGGTAACATCTCTACACATGAGCAAGGAGGAAGTCAAGAGAGGGAGCTCACTAGCATTGGCAAGTGGGCTAGATGATAGAATCAAAGCCTGCTCTAGGGACATGCCTCATCTAGCATGGCTCTAGTTCTCAAAGACTCTACCAGTTGGGTATTATATATGAGGCTTAATAACCAGCACATGAGGATATGGGGATATTTTATATTCAAACCACCACTCCAGGCTAGTTGGCCCATGGGCTTCTGGGAGATTGTCCTGTTTCCACCTCTCATCTTGCTGTAGATTGCTGGGATCATTGAAATGAGCCACCACACTCACCTTTAAATGAGTTCTGGCGATACACACTCAGGTCTGCATGCTTGTGTTCCAAGCACACTTTACACACTGTGCAATCTCCCCAGCTGTTGTAATTACCTTTATGTTGCTGAGATAAGCACCTGACCAAAAGCAGCGGATGGGAGAAAAGGTTTCATTTTTGCTTACAGGCTTGAGGGGAAGCTCCATGATGGCAGGAGAGACTATGCCATGAGCAGAGGGCGGGCATCACATCTGCCACATCAGGTGGAGAACAGCAGCAGGGGAGGGAGCCAAGCTCTAGCAAAGAGGAGCTGGCTATTGCATTCTTAAGCTGGCTTCCAACAACACGTCTTCTCTACCACGTCTCCCCCAACAAATTGCATCAGCTGGCAATCTAGCATTCAGAACAAGTGAATTTATGAGGATCACCTCATTCAAACTACCACACCAGCCTAGAGAAGACACATTTTTTAAGGTTACTATCTTTTTGAAATTTTCTTGAAGCTCAATTTCCTCTCAGGATATTGTTAAAATTATCACACGAGGATTAGAAACACTGTCTTAGAAGTCCTTGAAGATAAAAAATCTCTGCCCATCTCCACTGCTGACTACATAAATAAGTATGGCATAGAAAATAGATTTGGATTTTTTTTTTTATGTGTGTGTGACTGTTTCAAGTAAACCCTTCACACATTTAAAGAGTAGATTTGGCCTTAAAATACTAAGATTGGTTAAAAAATGACAACCAATATTTATGAGAAACGAACCATTTTAGGAATGTGTGAGTATGCATGTGTGCATGCTGTGGTGTGCATGTGTGAGTATGCATGTGTGCATGCTGTGGTGTACATGTGTGAGTATGCGTGTGTGCATGCTGTGGTGCACATGTGTGAATATGTGTGTGTGCATGCTGTGGTGTACATGTGTGAGTATGTGTGTGTGCATGCTGTGGTGCACATGTGTGAGCATGTGTGTGTGTGTGCTGCGGTGTACATGTGTGAGTATGTGTGTCTGTGTGTGCTGTGGTGTACATGTGTGAGTATGCGTGTGTGTGTGCTGAGGTGAACATGTGTGAGTATGTGTGTGTGCATTCTGTGGTGTACATGTGTGAGTATGTGTGTGTGCATGCTGTGGTGTACATGTGTGAGTATGTGTGTGCATGCTGTGGTGCACATGTGTGAGTGTGTGTGCATGATATGGTGTACATGTGAGAGTATGTGTGTGCATGCTGTGGTGTACATGTGTGAGTATGTGTGTGTGCATGCTGTGGTGCACATGTGTGAGTATGTGTGTGCATGCTGTGGTGTACATGTGTGAGTATGTGTGTGTGCACGCTGTGGTGCACATGTGTGAGTATGTGTGTGTGCGTGCTGTGGTGCACATGTGTGAGTATGTGTGTGCATGCTGTGGTGCACATGTGTGAGTATGCATGTGTGCATGCTGTGGTGCACATGTGTGAGCATGTGTGTGTGTGTGCTGTGGTGTACATGTGTGAGTATGTGTGTGTGCGTGCTGTGGTGTACATGTGTGAGTATGCGTGTGTGCGTGCTGAGGTGAACATGTGTGAGTATGTGTGTGTGCGTGCTGAGGTGAACATGTGTGAGTATGTGTGTGTGCATGCTGTGGTGCACATGTGTGAGTATGTGTGTGTGCGTGCTGTGGTGTACATGTGTGAGTATGTGTGTGTGCACGCTGTGGTGCACATGTGTGAGTATGTGTGCATGCTGTGGTGCACATGTGTGAGTATGTGTGTGTGCATGCTGTGGTGTACATGTGTGATATGTGTGTGTGCATGCTGTGGTGTACATGTATGAGTATGTGTGCGTGCGTGCTGTGGTGCACATGTGTGAATATGTGTGTGCATGCTGTGGTGCACATGTGTGAGTATGCGTGTGTGCGTGCTGTGGTGCACATGTGTGAGTATGTGTGTGTGCGTGCTGTGGTGCACATGTGTGAGTATGTGTGTGTGCAAGTGCACATGTGTGAGTATGCATGTGTGCATGCTGTGGTGCACATGTGTGAGTATGCATGTGTGCATGCTGTGGTGCACATGTGTGAGTATGTGTGTGTGCATGCTGTGGTGCACATGTGTGAGTATGTGTGTGTGCATGCTGTGGTGCACATGTGTGAGTATGTGTGTGTGCATGCTGTGGTGCACATGTGTGAGTATGTGTGTGTGCATGCTGTGGTGCACATGTGTGATTATGTGCGTGTGCATGCTGTGGTGCACATGTGTGAGTATGTGTGTGTGCATGCTTTGGTGCACATGTGTGAGTATGTGTGTGTGCATGCTGTGGTGCACATGTGTGAGTATGCGTGTGTGCCTGCTGTGGTGCACATGTGTGAGTATGCATGTGTGCATGCTGTGGTGCACATGTGTGAGTATGCATGTGTGCATGCTGTGGTGCACATGTGTGAGTATGTGTGTGTGCATGCTGTGGTGCACATGTGTGAGTATGTGTGTGTGCATGCTGTGGTGCACATGTGTGAGTATGTGTGTGTGCATGCTGTGGTGCACATGTGTGATTATGTGCGTGTGCATGCTGTGGTGCACATGTGTGAGTATGTGTGTGTGCATGCTGTGGTGCACATGTGTGAGTATGCGTGTGTGCCTGCTGTGGTGCACATGTATGAGTATGTGTGTGTGTGCTGTGGTGCACATGTGTATGTGTGTGTGCAAGCTGTGTACATGTGTGAGTACGTGTGTGCATGCTGTGGTGTACATGTGTGAGTATATGTGTGTGCACGCTGTGGTGCACATGTGTGAGTATGTGTGTGTGCATGCTGTGGTGCACATGTGTGAGTATGCGTGTGTGCCTGCTGTGGTGCACATGTGTGAGTATGCATGTGTGCATGCTGTGGTGTACATGTGTGAGTATGTGTGTGGGCAAGCTGTGGTGCACATGTGTGAGTGTGTGTGCATGATATGGTGTACATGTGTGAGTATGTGTGTGTGCGTGCTGTGGTGTACATGTGTGAGTATGTGTGTGTGCATGCTGTGGTGCACATATGTGAGTATGTGTGTGTGCATGCTGTGGTGTACATGTATGAGTATGTGTGTGTGCATGCTGTGGTGTACATGTGTGAGTATGTGTGTGTGCATGCTGTGGTGTACATATGTGAGTATGTGTTTGTGCAAGCTGTGGAGTACATGTGTGAGTATGTGTGTGTGCATGCTGTGGTGTACATGTGTGAGTATGTGTGTGTGCATGCTGTGGTGCACATGTGTGAGTATGTGTGTGTGCATGCTGTGGTGTACATGTGTGAGTATGTGTGTGTGCATGCTGTGGTGTACATGTGTGAGTATGTGTGTGTGCATGCTGTGGTGCACATATGTGAGTATGTGTGTGTGCATGCTGTGGTGCACATGTGTGAATATGTGTGTGTGCATGCTGTGGTGTACATGTGTGAGTATGTGTGTGTGCGTGCTGTGGTGTACCTGTGTGTGTATGTGTGTGTGCATGCTGTGGTGTACATGTGTGAGTGTGTGTGTGCATGCTGTGGTGTACATGTGTGAGTATGTGTGTGTGCGTGCTGTGGTGCACATGTGTGAATATGTGTGTGTGTGTGCTGTGGTGCACATGTGTGAGTATGTGTGTGTGCATGCTGTGGTGCATGTGTGAATATGTGTGTGTGCATGCTGTGGTGTACATGTGTGAGTATGTGTGTGTGCATGCTGTGGTGCACATGTGTGAGTATGCGTGTGTCCATGCTGTGGTGTACGTGTGTGAGTATGTGTGTGTGCATGCTGTGGTGCACATCTGTGAGTATGCGTGTGTGCATGCTGTGGTGCACATGTGTGAGTATGTGTGTGTGCATGCTGTGGTGCACGTGTGAATATGTGTGTGTGCATGCTGTGGTGTACATGTGTGAGTATGTGTGTGCATGCTGTGGTGCACATGTGTGAGTATGTGTGTGTGCATGCTGTGGTACACATGTGTGAGTATGTGTGTGTGCATGCTGTGGTGTACATATGTGAGTATGCCTGTGTTCCTGCTGTCGTGTTGTGAGTATGCATGTGTGCATTTTGTTGTGCACATGTGTTAGTATATGTACATGCATGCTGTGGTGCACATGTGGAGGAAATTGAGCCTCAGAGCATTCAAGGCCCTTTTCTCAAATCTGACAAATTGTGAAGTACATGATTTGCCCAAAATATGTACTCATAGCAACACTCTACATTTCTTACAGCCGTGGAAATTTATTATTTGTTATTCTGAATTAACTGCGCTCTCTATTTCACCACTGTTTTAGCTATTAATTGAGTCACTCATTTGACACATTTTGAGCAAATATTCAGAGTAGAATATTCGGAAGCATACGAGTAGAAACGTCAGCTGCAAGTCCACGTGGTTGACCCTGCTGGGGGGACGCTTGGACGTGAGCGGCGCAGGCACCATGATGAGCAGCTGTGATGCTCTGTAGAGCGTGTGGCGCTGAACAGGAGCCCATGGCCTTGAGGTCAACAGCTTCTGATATCCAGGCAATTCTGTCTTTAAAAATACTTTATTTTTTATTTATTTATTTGAGAGAGAGGGAGAGAGAATGGACCTCACACCACTACAAAAAACTCCAGATACATTTGCCCCCTTGTCTGTTTGGCTTATATGGATCCTGGGGAATTGAACCTGAGTCCTTTACCTTTGCAGTCAAGTGCCTTAACCACTAAGCAATCTCTCCAGCTTATCCATTTGATATTTATTCTTTCATATTTAAAATCATTTCCACACATGTTCATGTACTCTTGTTTATTCTCTTAACATACTCCCCTACCACCCACTCAGGTTTAGAAGCTCTCAAAAAGGTGATGTAAAATTAAGACAGCCAAATGGCTTTTATTTATGATAGAAGAAAACACACACATGTTGTTTTATTATAAATATTGTTAGTCAACTCGTCATTTGGAAGAGCCATAGATTGTAAAATATGCGTAGATTACATACTGTGAACTAGCCAAATGCAGTGGTTTGAATGTGAATGTATGTCTCCTGTAGATTCGGGTGGTTTACTAAGCTTGCAACTTTGGGCCTCCAGTCTCTTGGCTGGAGGAGTTGTCACTGGAGGTGGATGCTGAGGTTCAGGCCAAAGATGTGTGTGAGGGTGGATCTGATTCCAGCCCAAAGGCGTGGAGAGAGCCACATGAGCTCTGCAAGTGGCATGCTTGCTGCTGCCTTTTGGTTTTGTTGGCTGATGGTAGTTTTCCTTGGTGCTTAGATCTGTGAAAGGGAGCCAGTTTCTTCTGCCATTATTGATGGAACTTCCCGTGACTTTGTAAGCTGAAATGAATCCGTTCTTCCTTTAACATGTGTCTGGTTTGGATGTTCATTCGGGCAACGTGGAGCTATCTACACCACCAACCAAAAACCATTTATTCAACATTTGCTATATGCTAGACACTGTGCCACTGGGGGTAGAAGCTTCAAAGTGACAACGATGCAAAAATGATTCCTTCTGGGAGGCCCTAAACAAGTACCAAGCGATGGCATGGATGGTAGGTGCCCAGTGAAATCAGAGGTGATGGAGAGGGCTTCCTGGACCAGCAGCAGCCAAAGGGACTATGGTGGTTACAGACCCACACTGCTTCTCGCCCACCTTTGCTTATGCCTGTGAATAAACGAGTACAGTTACCCTGGACTGAGTGGCATATAATTGCTGGGGTCTTAGGTCTCTCAGAAATGAGTCTTGGTATCATGGATTGAAATGTTCCCCACAGGCTCATGTGCTTGAACACTTGCTCCCCAGCTGGTGGTGCCATTTGAGAAGGTGTGGCACCTTTAGGAGACAGAGTCTTGATAGAGAAAATGGCTCATCGTGGATGGGCCCTGAGATTTTTAGCCCAGCCCCACTTCTCACTTCTTCTGCTTCCTGACTGGCTGCATTGTAACTGGCAGGTCTGTTCCTGCTACCCTCCCCTCCCCACCATAATGGATGGTACTTCCTGGACCTATAAGCCTCCCTGGCCCCTCAAAATACTTCCTACAAGGTAATTTATCACAGTAACGTGAAAGTAGCTAACACACTGGGTTATGTGAGTAAGTAGCCCTCCAGAACCTAAAAGGAGATAGCTGAGAGATAAGAATTTAAATTGGATGCTAGAGAGGAGGGATCAGGTCAAGAGCTGTGGTTTATGGCCACCCTTAGAGGTGGGATTGTACTTCACCCCACTGACTTCCGTGTTCCTTCTTCTCCTGTAGAAGGAGGGGCTCGCATGATCCATGAAGAAATGGCTGTTTGCACATGCGTCTCCAGAGAGCAAAGTTCTGTGGAATAAGGGTGGCCTGTGCAGTCTGGGAGATGTACAGTTGGGTTGCTTCTCATTCCTGATATCTCTGTTAGCTGTAGTGGTAGAGGTGCTGGTTTCCAAAGCGGTGCTGTCTCTCAAGGGGATACGGTGAGGGAGGGCTCCATTCACTCATGACCCACTGGTATTGGTTGGACACATTAATCTCTTTGTATCTAGGGGTCAACAGCTGAGAGGACAAGTCACCATCGTATGTGGCAATTGACCTCAATCTACAAGGGTTGCAAGGCTGCTGTTACACTGGGCCAGGGAGGCATAAGCACAGGACTCTGACCACTCACTTGGGCACCTCTTAGCTCTCCCTCGTCTTCTGGACTCCTCAGTACTTCCAAGTGGTGCAGCTTGTCCACAGCTCCTTGCATTGTTCTATTGGGCATATCACCAAGTAACTTCATTTTTCCTTTTATGTCATTTCTAAGAGAACTCTCATTGTATCTATGGGCTAAGGATGGTAGGTAGAAGGCTGTCATTTACAAACAGGAATGAATCAGAATTATCCGTATGAGCTAAAAGATGGCTCAGTGGTGGAAGATTCTTGCCTGCAAAGCCTGACAGCCCAGGTTCAATTCCCCATGTAGGGCAATATTCACAAAGTGGTACGTGTGTCCCAAGCTCATTTTCAGTGGCACAAAGTATATACTTTCTCTCTCAAATAAGCAAATAAAATAACCAAAACCAAAATAATTCCTATATCTTATTAATAGTAATCCAGGTGCTTTATCAATTTAGATAAGAATTTACAAGCATACAATGCATGGCAAATAAACAAGTCAGATGATTGTATCTTCCTATATCTCTAGACTTTTATGTTATTATTATTATTATTTCAGCTTTTTTTTTTTTTTGGTTTTTCAAGGTAGGCTCTCATTCTAGCTCAGGCTGACCTGGAATTCACTATGTAGGGCGGTCTCGAACTCTTGGCGATCCTCTTACCTCTGCCTCCCAAGTGCTGGGATTAAAGGTGTGCGCCACCACGCCCAGTTTGTTTTTCAGTTTTTCAAGGTAGGGTCTCACTCTAGCCCAGGCTGATCTGGAATTCACTCTGTAGTCTCAGGGTGGCCTCGAACTCACAGCGGTCCTCCTACCTCTCTGCCTTCCAAGTGCTGGGCTTAAAGGCGTGTGCCACCATGCCTGCATTCATAGCTGTTTTAGCAAATGCAAGCATAATAAGAAAAAAATAACATAAGCCTGGGCCAGAGAGAGGCCCTACCTCAAAAAACCAAAACCAAACCAAACAAAATAACAACAAAAAAACAGCGATGGTTTTCTTCATTATGACAAGCTATAAACTTACCCAAATTATTATTTTTCTTAAGAAAATTATGTATGTTCTACATCTTGGGCATGACCTTTTCCTGCTGGTATTAAAAAAGACCAGCTTTTTCTGAGATTGCTTCTTTTCACATGAAAGCTTTCTGTATACTATCTCACCAGCTATTTATCACAGAGTGTGCATATTTTATTTTCTTCTTTGCAAGGAGAAGGTGAAGATCGTATCTACATTCTGCTTTTCTTCCCTTTAAGTGTAGCCTCACTTTAAACCCTTGGACTGTGGAGTAAGATCTATTCAGGATAAGGAAATTCAAGTAGACACCCCAGAAATTATCTCACAATCCTTGAACAGTATAGTAAGTCAAAAATGACATTGCATCATAAAGGGGCACAGAGAGCTTAGTGGCCTCCCCATGGTTATAGAAGGTGGAGATCACAGTCCCCGTCACGTGTCCAGCCAGTTAATGAGTCCAGCCCCGAGTAAGCTGGTGAATCCTGGAGGATGGCAGTAGATGTGAAGACTTTGAGAAGCCTTTACAAGAACAGGTCACTACCACCTTAGGCAGACAGCACGTGACATGGACTTGGCATATGCATTTCTCCATCATGAAATTGGAAACAAAGATTAGAAACTGTTTACATTCATATGAAATCTGTGTCTTTACAGTGTTTCCCCAGGGCAATGACTATTCTTTTTCTGTTATCATCTGAAGAAGTCAGTCTGGCCTTTGGTCTGTAGGAATAATGACGTACCCCATGAAGTCCATGTCCTAAACCACTAAAACTGCACGGGTTAGTATTTTTGTTGCCATAATAAAATACCTGGCTAAAAAAATACTTAACAGAGGAAAGATTTATTTTGTATAATCATTTCAGAGATTTAAGTCCATGGCCGGTTAGGTCTCTGTCTCTGTGGTGAGTTAGGACATCATGGCAGAGGCACTCTCTTCATCTCATGGTGGCCAGGGAACAAAGGGAACAAGATGAGACAAGAGACAAGACACACCTTTATAAGGCATTCCTCTCCTGACCTCTGTCATCTGACTAGGCTCGCCACTAGTTTCCACCGCCTTCCAAAGACACCATCCGGTAATGTATCCATCAATCCATTTGTCAATCCACTACCTAATCATTTCCCCAAAGGTCTACTTCTGAACATTACACCGGCACCAAGACATCATTGTGTAAGCCTTTTGGAGACTTTGAATATCCAGCCACAATCCTCTGCCCCCATTCCCCAAAGGTTCATGCCCATTCTATAACACAAAATGTATTTAATCCCCAAGAGTCTGCATAGCTTTAACTGTTCCAATATTACTTGAAATGTCAAGTCTGGAATTTCTTCTGAGACCAAAGGCAACCTCTCCGATGTATGTGCCTATAAAGTAAGAACTAAATGACATACTTCCAAAACACAATGGCACCTTCCCATCCCAAAGGAAGATATCAGATGGCAAGGAAGGATCATACTCAATCAAGACTGAAGCTCAGCTAGGCATGCATGAAACCCCGTAGCTCCATGGCTGGCATCTGTGGCACCTGATGACATGAAGGATGTTTCAGAAGACTTGGGCTTCTTCAACCCTCTGAGCTCAGCTGCAGTAGCCCACATGACCTCCCTCCTGGGCTGGCTCCACTGGGGCTCGTCTAGGTCTATGCTGTGCATTCTTGGTCTCTACCTACCTATATTTATTTGCCAGTAACTTACACTTTGTCAGTGGGATTGTCTGCCTCCAAAATAGATTCTTTTGACCTATTCCATTTATCAGTTTATTTAGTTAATTCTTCCCTCTCCTGACAAGGGGTTTCTTTGGGTTCAGCAGAGCATGGAATGGTGGCAGGCATTCCTGGCATCAGGTAATCAGTGCGGAAATTGAAAATGCTCTCATGGGTGATAACAACCTCAGGAAGGTTTCCCTGGCAGCGCAGCAGCTCTGCAATCGACAGTCACCATGGGAAGGAGGTCCTTTGTGGTAGGAATGCAACTGAGGAGAAATGGCTGAGAGTTAATTGAAAACTCTTGAACTCACTGGTTTTCAAACAAGAAAATGAACTCTCTAAATGTTATATTCAGGAAATAAATTTATAACATTTTTTGTGTGTGGGGAGAACTTTTGGGTCTCATTCAGTGAGTAAATCCTGGGTATTCACTGGACAGTGACAAAAAGGCAAAAGCCGTATCTGTCAGGATTTGAGACTAGGGAAAAAGTATTTTCCATGGGCCCGAAGATGAGGTTTGTGATTGCCGACAAGGTGTCCCTAGTTCCCTGTGTAGGGCTGGACTCTGAATGCACCTCCACTTTTATTGTCCTTGAAGGTAGAGACCATGTCTTGTACATAATTATTTCTTAAGTACTTCCTGGGAATTAGACATTATAGATTCTTTGCATCATTTAGCTCATTAAGTTTCTATGCGCCCGAGAATGCCAGAACATCTCCGCTTTGCAGATGAGGGAACTAAGGCTTCAAGTGAATTAGTAATGTTGCCTGAGGTCCTATGGCTCTGCAGAATTAGAGGCAAGGCCATCCGACTTCAATCCTGTGCACTTGCACTGTGAGAATGGTGAAATGGTAACCAGCAGGACTGGTGTTCACAACCCTCTTTACACCAGAGATTCTCAATCTGCCAGAACACGGCCTTAATGAGAGGGTGGGAAGGACTTAAAGAGAACCAAGCCAGGGTCCACTTCCAGAGAGGCTGACGTAAGGCCTCTCAGATGTGGCTTGGGCCGGGGTGACTTTCAAGAACTTCCTAGTTTATTTGGTGTCTTACCTGGGATTGGGAGACCCAGCTCTGCGATCTGGGTTGTCTGGGGTTGGTTAGAGAAGACTGGGGGTCCTGAGGCCCTTCTCCTCTTGTAGCTCCAGCACTTGAGAGCTGTTTACTTCCTCTTGGAATAACCTCTGAAAGAGCTTTCGTTTTTCATTTTTTTTTTGTTGAGAGAGAGAGAGAGAGAGAGAGAGAGAATTTACATGCCAGGGCCTCAGGCACTTTAATCGAACTCCAGAAGCTTGCACCACCTAGTGGGCATGTGCAACCTTGTGCTTGCCTCACCTTTGTGCATCTGGGTTACACGGGACCTAGAGAGTTAAACATGGGTTCTTAGGCTTCACAGGCAAGCGCCTTAACTGCTAAGCCATCTCTCCCGAAAGTTCCTGAAAGAGCTTTCTTAAATGCTAGGTTCTTGGGTTTGAAATTAAGCGTCAGTGGCACCTTAGTTGGAAATATAAAACACCTGGGGAAAAAAGGAGCGAGTCTTTGGGAACTCCACATCAGGGAGTGGGCTTAGGACAGGATGGATTTGATGTCAGGGAGAGCTCCTGTGTTCATAGAGGAAGAGTTTTTTTGTGTGTGTGATGATGTCACAACAGGCTACTATATAATCAGTCCAGGTAGGACCATGAACACAGGCCATGGTAGAGATGAAAAAGCCACAGTTTGGGAGGACAATATGACGTCATCCACATAATAGCAAAGATGATAGAATTAGTAAGGGAGTAATTGAATTGCTTTTTGGGTATTCATTAAATGGTTGCCATTTAGCAAATTACTTTCCCTAGTGCATCAAATGGTGTGGTAACTGAACCAGGGAACGTTTTATTCCTGAGCTACCCAGTCATCTGTTCTCCAGTGCTGAGTGTTATTGTCACACAAGAGAACAGAGCTTGCTGGGTAGAATAATATTTCAAACTCAAGCCTCTGAGTATTTTAGACTAAAACTTTCTCCTATATGGTAAGTCTTGGTTGTTCCTCCAAATTTCCATCAGTAGTGAGTTCCCAGTTTTCAGAAACTGTCTGTTTGAAATATATTTAAGGTCAGCCAGATGTGGTGACACACACCTTTAATCCCAGGACTAGGGAATCAGAGGTAGAAGGATTGCCATGAGTTCAAGGCTACTCTGAGACTACATAGTGAATTCCAGGTCAGCCTGGACTAGAGTGAAACCCTACCTCAAAAAAAACAAAACAAAACAAAACAAAACAACGAAAAGGGAGATATATTCAAGGTCAGCAGGAAGAGAAGAAAAAAAGTATAGGCCTAGGAATTAATTATGCTTTGAAATGGCAATAATTTCATGAATGAGTAAAAGTGAGACTGAATATCCTGTCTGTGAAGGAGAGGGCTGCTTTATTTCTCCCTCTTATTCTTTCTTTTTGAGGTAGGGTCTCAGTCTGGCCCAGGATCATTTGGAATTCACTATGTAGTCTCAGAGTGACCTCAAACCCACAGCGATCCTCCTACCTCTGTCTCCCAAGTACTGGATTTAAAGGTGTGTGCCACCATGCCCACCTTATTTCTTGAAACACTTTTGGCAAAAATGAACATATACATTGTTTTCATTGTCAAGTATATGACAATGATATTTTTATCATTATTAGGAATAGCTATTTAATTAACTTTTAGATTTATACATCTCAAATATAAGAATTTTGGGCTGGAGGAATGGCTTAGTTAGTGGTTAAGGTGCTTGCCTATGAAGCCTTAAGGACTCAGGTTTGACTCCTCAGTACCCACATAAGCCAGATGCATAAGGTGGCTCATGCATCTGGAGTTCATTTGCAGTGGCTAGATGCCCTGGAGTGCCCATTGTCTTTTTCTCTCAAATAAAAAGATACAAATAAAATAAAAATATTACAAACTATAAGAAGTTAAAGAGACTAAAAAGATAAACTCTAGTGAAAAGAAAGGAGAAAATCAGATTTTTCCTGACTGGAAATGTGACTTTCATTACACAGAAATACATTTAAGCTTCCTCTGAGTTTGGGGTGAATAGTGTTTCAAGTTAAAATTTTCAAGGAAGTTTAAATAAGTCAAATTATTAAGTATAAATATGTAATATTTAATAAACTCAGTATCTCATCCTTTAGAAAGCTAATTGTGAACAGATTGCAGTCATGGAATTTTTTAGAAAATATTTTATTTTGAGAGAGGCAGAGAGAAGAGAGACAGACACATGGACAGAATGGGGACACCAAGGCTCTAATCATTACAAATGAGTATCAGATACATGTGCCACATTGTGCATCTGGCTTTACATGGGTACTGGAGAATCTAACCAGGGTCTTTAGGCTTTGCAGGCAAGCATCTTAACTGCTGAGCCATCTCTACATCCTTCTTCACTTTTTAATCTCTTGTGTATGCTTGTTTTGGCTTTGTATGTATTAAGATGTGAATCCATTATGTTTGGTTACAAATATCATTTGTTGACTCCAATAGCATATTATTTATTTCGCCGGGTGTTTGATAATAGCCTTCAATTTTGTAATCAGTAAGAATCGCTATATTTTGCCTTTCATTTTAGTGGGAAAATCATCAATGTCACTGTTTATGTCTATCAGGGTATTTAGAGATTTTTTTACTTTTTATTTTCATGTACCTACAAGGAGAGAGGGGCAGGGAGGAAATCAGAGAATGGGTATGCAGGGCTTCTAGCCACTGCAAATGAACTCCAGATGCATGCACCACTTTGTGCATCTGGCTTTATGTGGGCACTGGGGAATTGATCCAGGGTTGTCAGGCTTTGCAGGCAAGTGCCTCAACTGATAACTCTCCAGCCCAGACTTTTTTATTTTACTTAACTAAATTAATTAATTATTTTATTTTGAGATAGTTCTAGCCCAGGCTGATGTGGAATTCATTATGTAGTGTCAGGGAGGCCTAGAACTCATGGTGGTTTTCCTACCTCTGCCTCCTGAGGGCTGGTATTAAAGGTGTGCACCACCTCGCCTGGCTCAGAGACTTTATTTTTTTATATTAATCAAGAACTTTACTGTATAGAGAAATCATATGTTGGTCCCATTCCTCTGGTATTATCATCTCTTCCCTGCCCCTATTCCAATGAGGGCCCACCTCAGTGGGGTTGTCGATATTCCCCATGGGGTTATGAACGCAGCAGTCAGTCATTATGGTGGGTTCAATACCTCAGGATACTTCTTCCCACTCCGTGGCTCTTACCGTCTTTTTACTCCCTCTTCTACAAGGTTCCCAAACCTTGGTGGATATTATTAGTCTACTTTAATGCTGAGCTCTTAGCAACCCTGGGTTTCTGCTTTGATGAGTTTTGAGTGCCTTCAGTGTCTACTGCCATCTCCCTGGTACAGGTTGCCAGGGTAGCAATGAGAGCAGCACTCCTGTTTAAATCCATACTTCCTGTGTGATATCTCCTGGACACTAGAAGATGTGCTAGAGGTGGCTTGTCTCATACTGGGCAGTTGGCTATCTTTTCCTGTCATATTGATGGATCTTGGCTCTCCCCAGTTTTTGATGCCATCTGTTAAAAAAATTCAGATTCTCTGATTGAAGGGGATAAACATAGTTGATATTTATTCATTTATGAGAGAGAGAGAGAGAGGGAGAGAGAGAGAGAGAGGGAGAATAGGCATGCCAGGGCATCTAGTCACTGCAAACAAACTCTAGATGATGCATGTGCTATCTTATTCACTTGTCTTTCTGTGGGTACTGGGGAATGGAACTGAGGTCGTTAGGCCTTGTAGGCAAGCACCTTAACCACTGAGCAATCTTTGCAGCCTAATTTAGAGACTTTTTTGATGGGTGTAACCAATGTTTTTGGCCAAAGACTTGTGGATGCTTCTCTATTAGAGGTCAGAATTTAGACTACTGAATGGAATGGATTCACATTGTTCCTGCACTAAGCTACTTTTCTGGATAGGTTCATTTTAGATTTACAGGTTATGAAATAGAAGTAGCTTAAGGCAGTGGACATGACAGAGCTTGGGTTCCTGGCACATTGTTGGAGCTTTCCATCTAGTTCTGGTCACAGTTAAACACCCTGCCTTTTCATATATGTGTTTGTTAAAGGAAATTTCCAGGAGGCACCATTTACAAACACAAAGGTCTATTGAAATTAGATGGAATTTGTAGTGTTAGTGTTAAATATAGTGTTAACTCCTTAGCTTTCTTCACTCATAAAACTTTTTTTTTTTTTTTTTTTTTTTTTTTTTTAGAGAAAGAGGGAGAGAGAGAGAGAATGAGAGAGAGAGAGAATCACTTGTGCCACCTAGCTGGCATAAGTGACCTTGTGCTTGCCTCACCTTGTGCATCTGGCTTACATGGGATCTGTAGAGTTGAACATGGGTCCTTAGGCTTCACAGGCAAGCACCTTAACCAGTATGCCATCTTTCTAGCCCCATTCATAGAACTTTTTATCTTTTCAAAATATTTTTGAGACAGAGAGATTGAGAATGGTGCACCAGGGTCTCCAACCACTGCAATTGAACTCCAGATACATATGCCACCTTGTACATCTGGATTAAATGGGTCCTGGGGAATTGATCTCTGGGTCCTTTGGCTTTGCAGGCAAGCACGTTAACTGCTAAGCCATCCCTCCAGCCCATAGAACTTTTTAATTGCTGTCATTTTTGGTGGTGAAGAATTCATCATAGAACAGCTTTCTCCTTCTTCCCTCCCTTCCCGTATTTTGTTCTCGTTGCTCTTCTCTACAGACAGAGTGTGTGGCTCAGAATTGGGGCAGTACCCCAAAGGATGAAAGCAAATCATAGTGATGACTTTTGATGATATCATACTTATCTTCTGAGCGTTTATACAAGTGAAAAATATATAACAGACAAAAATCTAGAACCAAAGGATTCACCACAGAAATCTGTTCATGTGTTCTCCTCCTGTGTTTCATTTCTGTGAAATGTGTCTTGTCTCCAGTCTAGGCTGTGAAGGCCCTTCAGTGTTTTCTGACCAAGGAAATTTCATTTTTCCTACCACCCAACTTTTCCCCAACCCTAAACTTCTTCCTTGCTGCATCATCCAAATGGAGCTTTCCAAAGCCACTCTTCACTTTTTGGATCTCTGCTTAGGAAATTGTGTTTAAGTCAGAGATTGAAGTTTTCCTTCAAGGGGTTATAACCAGCTCCTATATGTATTGTACTTGACTTTCTCAGTGTTAAACAAAATTGAACATTTAATTATTTATGAATCAGGAGATTGTGCATAAAACCCTATATATGAACATTTTTTGAGAACTGGGGCAAATGGCAATATCATGTCTGCTTTCTCATACTGTGTTACAAAGATGATCGACTGTGAATACCTTTAGATATGCCATCTGCAGGCTTGTGGGTCCTTATTTTCCCATGTGTTCATGTGCATGCATGTGTGTGTATGTGTGTGTTTGGGTGCACATGTACAATGGCATGTATGTGGAAGTCAGCGGATAATTTTCATCTTGGTCCTCATCTTCTGCCTCATTTTGAGGCAGGATCTCTCTCTCACTGTCTTTCTCTCTCTGTCTCTCTCTCTCCTTGCTATTTTTGACTTCTTCACTTGACAGGCACTTCCAAGTTTCTGGGAAATTCTCCTATCTGTGTCTTCCATCTTGGTGTCAGTGTTCTGGGATTACAGAGGCCCACCAAGGCTTCTAACTTTAAAAATATTTTATTTTTATTTATTTGTTTACTTGACAGAGAAAGAGGGAGGGAGGGAGTGAGCAAGGGAGAGAGGGAGGGAGGGAGAGAGGGGGAGAGAGAGAGCGAGAGAATGGGCGCAGCAGGGCCTCCAGCCACTGCAAATGAACTCCAGACACTTGCGCCACCTTGTGCATCTGGCTAACGTGGGTCTTGGGGAATTGAACCTGGGTCCTTTGGCTTTGCAGGCAAATGCCTTAACTGCTAAGCCATCCTTCCAGCCCTTGGCTTCTGAATTTTTATATGCTTTTTGGGGGGTCCAATTTGAGTACTCAGGCTTGAGCAGCAAGTGCTATTTCCACTGAGCAATCTCTCTAAACCCCTCACTCATTTCTGTTACTTGCTAACCACTGGTAGGCTTTTGAGTTCTGACTTACATATAGAGCCCTGAAGATTTAAGACAAAGAAGAAAACAAGCACAAAATGTTGAGACCCAGCTCACTTTCTTAGCAGGCTCAGTACACGGGGAACCTGAGAGCAGAGGCTTGTTCTGTTTCTTTAATTATAATGTTGAATGATTGGGTTTCAAAGTTGAAAACTTGATGGTGTATTTTTTCTTTAAACTGGGCCATGTTATAGTCATGTAATTATCAGTTCAGCTCAGGCCATTGCACATAGACGAAATACTAACTGCACACTTGTGAAGGAGCATGGCACTGGAAATAACTTGTCATTGTAACTTTGCTAATTAGAACATTATAATTTATATCATTGTCATGTATTCCTTTAAATATACTGGTTGGAAAATTTTTTAAATGATGTTAAAGTGAAACCATTTTGTAACTATGCAGAGAATATAAATGTGTATAAGCTAAAAATTCCAGCAAGCTCTGAGGTTAATGACTTAATTATGTGCTCAGTGCATGGCTTTATCCCTACATGAATGTGTTTCTTCATTTCACATGTCCTTCCCCTCCAGTTGTAACCTTACTCTAGCCTACATCTGTTATGATGTTGAGAATGTTGTTATCTCGAATAAGTGTCATGAATAAAAGACTCATTCCATCCTGTTTTGTGACTTTCACCCCAGGGAACTGGGCTTTATTTGTCTCTTTTCTAGGAGTCTATCTGCCACTATGAGCTTCTCTTCATTAGAATGGTGCTCACCATTCCTACCCTTCCCTTGCCTTACTGCTTCTGCTCAAATTTGGTGCTGGAATTGGAGAGTTCTTGGCCACATTCTTTAACAAATGTATTTGCAATAGTGGATCAGAAGCGTAGCAGTGTAGCAGATAACTTCCTGGATGCCTTTGAACAGTGAGAACCCGAAGCTTTGTCTGCCAGTAGGTCTGGAGCAGAGCCCAGGCATTCTCATCTTAATACTGGAGACTTTCAAACAAGTTATTTGTTTTAAAAATGTGTTCGTATTAGAAACAACATTGCTGTAAACGGGAATGGGAGCTGTGGAACTGGGAGTGTCCTGAGAATTTCAGATCCCTGAGTAATGATGACTCAAATCTTGTCTCTCCTTCCTTTCACTTTCTAGTGTCTGTCAGGCATGTGGTGGTTCTGAGCCCATGGTGTGTGCCCAGGTTGGGGTCTGTGCTCACATGCCAAGTGGCATGGGTGGTTTCAGACCAGGGGAATATCTGTATACCGTGAACTATAAGGACTGTCACTATCACTTTCATGCCATTAGCCAAAATGCTGTTTCTCTAGGCTTGTTATAGTTCCACCTGGAAGGTGACACGGGGCATCTCCAGACGACGCGGTGCAGAGGCCGCACACCTAGCACGGGCGCAGTTGACGGCTCTCTTGTTGCACACTTCATGGGTCAGTCCTCACAATTCAGCAACAACAAAAAGGAGTTCCTCCCATTCCTCGACTGAACAAATCTGTTGCTTGGACCTGAGCCGCCTGTGGGTCTTGCAGGACGTCTTGGCAGATTCATTTCTGGAAGGCCGGTGCCCAGCCAGACCGTGGCGACTCCTGGGAGCGCAAACATCCCACCACCTCAGACATCCTTTTCCGCAGCGGTGCTCGGCTGGTTTGTGGTCTGATTTGGTGAGAATTTCAAAGAAGCTGAATTGTTAGACAATGAAGGCATGTCTCTGGATAATTGGAAACTTACTGTCTTTATCTTGTCCCTATGTAGTGCAAATTAAGGGGAAGAAAGATAAGACATTTTAGTGAGCCTTAATATATAACACTGACTGTTTCTCCCAGTCACAAATACTGCCTACAATGTCAAAAGTTCATTTTAATGTACTATTTTACTATTTATACACTATTTTAGTCACTCAGTAATAATCTAAAAATGCATATTTGCCTTTAAAAATATTTATTTATTTATTTGACCAAGGGGGAGAGAGAGAGAGAAAGGGAACGAGGAGAGGCAGATAGAGAGAATGGGCATGACAGGGCCTCTGGCCACTGCAAACAAACTCCTGATGCATGTGCCACCTCATGCATCAAGCTTATGTGGGTCCTGGGGAATCCAACCTGGGTCCTTTGGGCTTCAGAGACAAATGCCTTCACTGATAAACCATCTCTCCAGCCTGGCATTGGCCTTTTAAAATTAAGCCCAATAAATCAAGCTGATAAAAGCTAAAGTTATTGAAGAAAGACCTGGACATTGGAGAATTGATTATTAGTTTGATTTAAAGTTGAGTATCACACTGTCTGAGGCAAGGAGTCCTCCAATAAATCACTTTAGTTTAAATATAGCAGACATAATGAAGCATGTATAAAACAGCAAATCATTCTCCAACATTTGAGTTTGAGTCACTAATATCCAATGTGTGTGAATCCCAATGGGAGCAAAGGGGAAAAACAATGGCTGGAGACCCTTGAAGGATCATATCCATTCATTTTGCTCCCTTCTCTTTCACTTTCTTCTTTAATAATATTTTTATGGGGCGGTTAGGGCACTTGCCTGCAAAACCAAAGAACCTAGGTTTGATTCCCCAGGACCCACGTAAACAAAATGCACAAGATGGTGCAGGTGTTTGGAGTTTGTTAACAGTGGCTTGAGGCCCTGGCATGCCCATTCTCTCTGTCTCCTTCTGTGTCTCTCAAATAAATAAATAAATAAGCAAGCATTTTTATTTATTTAAGAAAGAGGAGAAAGAGGGAGAGACAACAGAGACAGAGAATGAGTGTTCCAGGGCCTCTTGCAATTTCAAACAAACTCCAAATACATGTATTTGGGAGACTTTGCAAGTAAGTACCTTTAACCACTGAAACATCCCTAGCTCTCTTTTACTTTCTGGTGTAATATAGAATTATTGAAGAGAAATTGCTTATCCAAGAGAAATTGCTTTTAAAAATAAGTCTGCAGAGCACTATTTGAGATGATGGCCCTTTCCCCAATGTTGTTCTCTGGTAGAAAAGGCCATAACTTCCTAGAATGTCTCTTAGAAAACACATCTATACCTTCCCTTGGGAAGGCGTCAGAGCAGTGCTTCCATATGATAGAACGATAAAGCAATGACAACCATTGCCTATTAGTGAGCATTCACTCAAGAAGTTTACTGTTCTTCACAGACACTGTGAGGTAACTGCTTCTGTAGTTCTCTTTGTACCAAAGGGTAAATTATGGCACATGAGACATTAATAATTCTTCCCAAGGCCACATTGTTTCAAAGTGATAAAGTTAGGGTTTTAACTACTCTCTTAACCGCATCGATCTAGAAAAGTCTAGTTTACTTTTATTTTATTTTATTTTTAAATTCATTTGATGATCCATGCACCACCTTGTGCATCTGGCTTACGTGGGTCCTGGGGAATCAAACTGAGGTCCTTTGGCTTTGCAGGCAAGCGCCTTAACCACTAAGCTATTTCTCCAGCCCCCAAAGTCTAGTTTTTCCAATCAGTAAACTTTGTAAAACAGTAGTGCTACTTTTATCTTTTTCTTAATCTTGTTAACAACTTGAGATATTTGTTCCTTAAGCACAGGAAGAAAAATTGAATTTATATGCTAAGCTCAAAGAAAAAGTGAAATCTGAACTCTAGTTTTTGGAAAACTTTGGTTTTTGGATACATTGATATAGACATTATTCTGGAAAAAAATCTGTGGTTTAAACAGAAAATGTGACAAGTAAATTAACTATAGTGGCTGATATGATTCAAAGTCCAAATACAAAAATTGGGTCTCTATTCATCTTTGTGGAATTCTTTACAAGTTATTAGAAGGTGAATGAATAATGCACTGACTTGTCACTTCATTGCTAATTCCTGAAAGCACAAAAGACAGAACTAAAAATATATGTACTCAATCTCTTCCTTCCTTCCTTCTTTCTTTCCTTCCTTCCTTCCTTCCTTCCTTCCTTTCTTCCTTCCTTCCTTCCTTCCTTCCTTCTTTCCTTCCTTTCTTTGTTTTATTTGAGGTAGGGTCTCACTATAGTACAGGCTGACCTGGAATTAGTGTCAGGTGGCATTGAGCTCATGGCAATCCACTTACCTCTGCCTTCTGAGATGTACTCAACTTCTACTAAAAAGTTGTTTGTGACTAGTGGGTTTATGCCAATGTAGATGTTGATTTTGAACCAATATGGACTTTCTTCCTTTAATACAACCTTGCACTTGGATCAGTCTTTCAAAAAATTTAACTAACTTCTAAATTCAAAATGTACTCTAGTCTAGACTGACCTGGAATTCACTATGTAGTCTCAGGGTGGCCTTGAACTCACAATGATCCTCCTACCTCTGCCTCCCGAGTGCTGGAATTAAAGGCATGTTCCATTATGCCTGGCTTCCTTCCCTTGGTTTTATAATTTCCTAAATAAATAATAATTATCCTTCAAAAAAAAGAAATAAATTCAAAATGATGTACATGGTTTATTAGTTGGTAACTTGTAAGTTGGAAAACATCTTGCTCAGAAAAATAATGCTGTATAAACATTGGCTAGTTTCCAAAACTACCATAGGAAAGAATATAAATTAAAATGGAAAGACTAATAGTATTATGATTCCCAGTTAACTCTGCAGGTCTTATTAAGTACAAAGTATAAAATATTATGATATATGCACTGTTTAATTTCAAAATATATAGACAAAAGGCATCTGTTAAAGTGTAAGTAGTGTCGTTAAAGTATGGGAATTATGGAGGATTTTTCTTTATTTCCTTTGTTTTATGTTTTTCAATCTATTTTTTTGTTACATACTTTTTATTTTTATGTTTTTTTATTTTATACTTTATAATTTGCAAATTGTATACTTTTAAATTTTACAACAAATGTTAAGCTTAGATTTATATGTAAACTAAATTACATATGTATGAATATATGTATGTGTGTGTGGTGTGTGCGCACGCGCCTTTCTGCCTTTCCTTCTTCTTCCTTCTTGGAACATGTGTGGCCATGGTGATTCAATTGTCGGTGCACACTTCTTGTTTCCATGTCCTGTGTCTGACCTGTCCACACACCTTCCTGCCTTCACCTTTGAAACACATCCAGAAACCACATGCGCTGTTACTATCCTTGGCTGAGGAAAGCTCACCCTCTGCCTAGATTACCTTTTAGGCTTAAGCCTGACCTTTTTTTTTTTTTTTTTTTTTTTTTTTGGTATTATTCTCTTATAATCTTCCCATAATAGGGCTTCTGATATGATCTTTTATTTTCTTTTTTAATGAAAAGAATGGATTGTGCACTAGAATAAATGCAGAGTCCTTGGAAATGGAGCAAAGGCCATCCTGGGCTTTTAGTCCTGGCTGTCTCACTCCCATGCTGGGCTCCTTACCTTTCCTAAACACACCAGTCAAATTGCCTCCATTGGGCCTGGAGTGGCTCTCCTCTCCGTTATCATCAGGCTCACAGGCCCTCCTATGTGGCCAGACAGGTTTGGCCACGGTACCCAGCTTTTCCACAAGGCTTGTTACTCTAGCCTCTCCCCGCTTTAAACAAATATTTTATTTATTTATTTGAGAGAAGAGAGATAAATAGATAGAAAGAGAGAGAGAGGGAAAGAGAGGAAGAGAGAGAATGGGCATGCCAGAGCCTCTAGCCACTGCAAACAAACTCCAGACACATGCGCCACCATGGGCATCTGGCTTATGTGGGTCCTGGGGAGTTGAACCTGGGTTCATAGGTCAGCTAATCTGGCCTTCGCAGTGGTAAACAACAATAAAATAGACCCTGCCTCAAGCAAAGTGAAAGGTGAAGACCACCACCTTGCGAGTGTCCTTTGACCTCCACATGCATGCATGCATACACACACACACACACACACACACACACACACACACGCACACTTATAGATGAGCATGCTAACGTTTATAACATTGTTGTATATTTTGGTATCTTAAAAAAAATCCGAGACATTTTAAAACTAGATTTCTAGAAGTTACAGGAGAAAGTTGGTGCTCCCTCGCATTTCCTTAGGGGCCATTTATGATTCAGGACCCGGTGCACTTCTCCATCCTCGTTCTCTTCCCTATTTAAAGTTTCTCCCAAACCCTTGATGCCTTTGTCTTCATGTCTTTGTTGTTGTACTTGGTGTGACATTTTCACTTTTCTTTGTCTGACTAAATCCAGCCACCCTTTATGACTCAGATTATACCTCTTCTCCTACAATGGAACTTTCTACAAGTGACACAGAATTTTCATTCTGTCCTTTGAAATCTAAATCAAAGTGGCTCAGCCTCTGCCTCCCACATCCTGTGGGAAGCCTGCGCTCTTTCCAATACTTATGAGAATTCCTTCAGGCCTGTGGTTATTCCTTGATTTGATTTCCTGCCATCACTGAAATTAGATGACTCATGTATTCTTTCAACGATCCTACTTTTCCACTTTTTCTTGCCTGTGATAAGCTGGTCATGAAACTTGAGGCTCTTTTCTTCGTTTTCCTGCTGCCGTCTTATAAGGCAGATGCGGGGAGATACTAGCAGTCAGAGCTTCACTGGGCCTGGAAGGGAGGAGGCCGGGTGTGGCCGAGGAAGCTCGGCTCTGGCACAACAGGCCACTTACATTATGTTGGAGACTAGATAGTGTTGCTATGAGAAGGCTTTGAATCTGCCCAGACAGGGAGCACTGGCCATGCCTCCTCCCGAAGACCCCACGCTATCCCTCACCTGTGTTCTCCACTTTCTCTCACCCTCAGGCTGCTCCCAACTACATGATACTTTCTTTTTGTAGCTGGAACTCAAACACCTGACAGAAACAACTGAAGAGAATAATAATTTTTTTTTTTTTTTGGTTTTTCAAGGTCAGGTCTCACTCTAGTCCAGGCTGATCTGGAATTTACTATGTAGTCTCGGGCTGGCCTCAAACTCAGAGATCCTCCTACCTCAGCTTCTGTGTGCTGGGATTAAAGGTGTGCACCACTACGCCTGGCAGAATAATTAATTTTGATCCAGTTTCAGAAGATTCAACTACAGTTGCTTGGCCCCATGTGCTTGGGTGGAGCATGTTGGTGGCTAGAGCATGACAGAGGACAGGTGGTCACATCACATCACACAGGAATCCACAGCTCTTTCAGGAAGGGGATAGAGATAATGCACACCAAAGGACCTGCCCTGGCCACCTTCCTCCAGCTAGCTTTCCAAATAGTTTCCTCACTCAGCTCAAGCATATGACATGAGAACACTTCATATATTAAGCCATAACAATGCACTTCTAAAATACTGACTCTTGTATTTTGGAGACAGGCTTGCTTCTCTTTGTCTCTTGGCCTTTTGAGGTTGAATAAAGAATCCTTTTCACAAAACTTCTCCAGAGTCCTTGGTGGCACCCGCCTCCACAGGAAGCTTTCTCTCTCTGAAACGGTACTGAAATTGATTGTGCCTTCTCCCAGAGACACACCATTGGGCAGTCATTTTGTCTGTGTGACTCTATCATTAAGTGAGAGTCTGTATCATTCTCAGTCTTTATTATTGGTGCCTAGCTCAGAGTGTAGTCATTAATGTTTTCTGCTAAGGCCCTTGTTGGAAGGTGCTATTTTACCTCAAGTAAAGTAAATTCTTTAAATTACCAAAATGGACATTAATAAGATGGAAATTATTTTGGTACAATGTGCCATTTGTTTCCTCCACTGGACACATCCTTGTTTATCTAGGGGACTGTCGCCATGACCTTTAGCTCCTGTTCGCTAACGAGGGGCACAGTAAACAAACATTACCTACAACCAAGATCACTTTCTCTTTGGCTGGAATTATTGCCGCGGGGAGAGTTTGCTGCCAACATCTTTTCTTCATTGCCTTGTTTTTTAGTTGATGAACATGCCAGTGATGTAACTGCTCCCGGAGCTTCTAGAATTCCACCACCTGGATCTCTGTTCCTAGCTTCCCAGGGGTCCTTTGCAGCAAGTGAATGGACTGACGAAGAAGTGGAATAGCGTCTAACAATCATGACATTATCTGTATAGGAGGTGACACATAATGCAAGTTAACCTAAAAATATTCTGTGCTTTGTGACACAAATGAAAAATCATGTGGATTGTATTTTATCAAGTCTAACTGAGCAAAACCATTATTTTTGACTAAAGGACATTTTTTTCATTGATAGGTATAATGAGTTTTAACGACCATGTGTCAGAAACTTCTTTAAGAGAGTGTGGATGTGGGAGTGAACAGGATGAAGTTTTTGCCTGCATTGAGCTAACAGTTTACAAAATTACACATTATAAGTAAATAATATATGACATAATTGTAATAATAGTACGTTCTAAGAAGGAAAATGTAAGTTGGGCAAAGGATAGAGACATATGAGAGAGGAAGTATGGAAGTTATTTAATTGTGTGATTTAAAAAGATTCTTCTGAGAACATAACATATATAAAAATTATATATTTTAGGCTAGCATATATTCTATATCATATATATATTCATTATACAGTTCTATATATTTTATGCTTAAGTAGAAAGTTCTGAAGGTTTGAAGGTCCCAAATGCAAAGAACTGATGAAGAGGTAGAAATGTTAATTGCTCTAATTTGATGAGCACATCTAATAGACATGACTTGGAATGTCATACTATGCCCCATGAATATGTACAACTATTATGTGTTGATCAAAGATCTAAATATATAAGACCATGCAACTACTAACTATCCTGATTAATTATTATGTTTGTATATATGGAGTCATCACCTTGTACTCCATAAATACAAGCAATTGCAATAATAAGTATTTATTTTAAAAATAAAAGGAACAGGGACACAGATATAAACAGATGATTAAACAAGGCCTTAAAGTTGGAATAACACTATTGTTCCCCTCTCATGGAATTCTGTCTTGAATCATAGCCCATAGTATGGATTACATCCCGTTATCTACATTATCAAGCATAATGGGTTAGGATCCACATATGATATAGAAAACATGTGGTTTTTGTCTTTCTGGGTTTTGGTATCTCAGTAAAAGTCTTTCCAATTTTATCCATTCTTCTACAAATTTCATAGCTTCATTTTCTTCTTTTTTTTTTTTTTGTAGCTGAGTAAAACTCCACTGTGTATATGTACCATATTTTCATTATCCAGTCATCATTTGGGGGATCTTTCGGTTGATTCCATTTCCTGTTGTTATGTAAAGAACAGCAGTGAGCCCGGCAGTGCGAGTATCTCCATGGTAACATATAGGGTCCTTTGAGTGCATGCCTAGGCTTAGCTTTTTGAAATACTTCCACACTGATTTCCATAATGACTGTACCAGTTTATGCTTCCACAAGTTAATAAGACTTACCTTTTCCCTAGCAGAAAAAGAGAGGGGAACAAGAGGCGATGAACAGCGTGGAAAAGACAAAAGGAAACATGTGGTATGAAAGTAGAAAGACGGTTAAGTCAGTGGGTGAAAGGGTAGATGGAAGAAAGGAATAAAAAACATCATAGTGAAATCCAGTTCTTTTTATGTTAATAAACAAATTTTAAGTAAAGAAAAAAAATAAAAATTTGGGAATAGCATCAAACTTTTAAAGATGTCAGCAGCTTTGATGACGTCCTCATTCTCAGCACTGGAAGAATGGCTCCCCCACACTCGCTGACCTCCCCATGGCTCTGGGTCTCGGCTTTCCTTGGAGCCATTAGCGAGAGGCAGTAGCAGCTAGGAGAGCAGCGGAGGCACGTGGAAGGAGACAAAGACGCCGTATGTGGACAGCTCGTCTGGGGTGAGAAGTAGATTTGTGGCCTTCATTCCTTCTACTGTAACTGCTGTCCAAAAGGTTTCCCAATAAACTCCTTTCTTGCAGTAAACCAAATCCTTTCTGTTTCTTGTAAAACCAAGACCTTTGACTCAAAGAGATTTATTTAAGGGTTCTTGGTTAGTCTGAATCCCATCTCTAACACTGTCCTAACTGTGACATTTTCACTTAATTCTAGACACATTTTGAGTCCTTACTATTTCTTGTTATACTTTTGTCACTAATAGACATGAAATTTTAAACAATGCTATGCAGTATATTTTTGTTTTGAGAATATCAGAACCACAGTTATTTAGATTAGCTCTACAGACAGCAGACACAAAATTGTTATGCCATTGCTAATAGTGGGGGTTGCCTTGCTTCCTATAGTTTGGAAGAGCACAAGATGCAATTTTAGACAAGTCTGAGGACAATTGTGTTTATTTAAATTTATCTGAAATGATTACCTGCAAGTACGATTCATAATTATCTTTAGACACTTCCTTAGGCTGTAATATATAATATTATGGAACAACTGATTTATGATAGTGGACCAGCAGAAAAGTGTCTGTTTAAAAGAACTGGAAATAATCTCTTCATCCTGAATCATAGGAAATCCAATAGAAGAAATTTGCAGTTAACTCTTCTTCATTTTCCTGGTTCACAAATTATCCTTTATTTACTTATCAAGATGAGGGAAGAGATATTTGGTACTGCTTCTCAGGACATTTGGTACAATTTCAAAGATCTCTGGAAAATGCAGCCTTGAATTTATGGAAATTCATTAAAAAATCAAAGAATTTTATTATTGGATGAAGCTTTGGAAGACATCTGGTCCAACCCACTGATTTTGTTGTTAGCTTTTCGAAAGTGTATACTCACTGTATGAAACAATGGTGCTCAGAGGCCTTATCTATTAGGCAACTGCAATAGGATTCATTATGACTTTTTCTGCCTGTGTATCTTGTACTTCAGTCAGATTCATCACTCCTCCATTGTCCTCTCCTGGGCCCTGAGTGATCATCTTCTTCCTCTTCCCAAGTAGTCCCCTTTCTGCTTTCCTGTGATATATATATATATTTTTTGAGGTAGGGTCTCACTCTGGTCCAGGCTGACCTGGAATTAACTCTGTAGTCTCAGGGTGACCTTGAACTCATGGCTATCCTCCTACCTCTGCCTCCTGAGTGCTGGGATTAAAGGCGTGCACCACCATGCCTGGCTTACCTGTCATAATTTTTTCAAATCAAGATTCCAATTAGAGAAAATATCTTATATTTGTTTTTATTGAGTCATGCTTATTTTTCTTAACATGATGATCTCCAGTTCCATCCACTTTCTTAAAAGAAATGACATATTTTTATTCCTATTAGAAAGAAGTCAAATTACTCACATGGCAGATGATATGATCTTAAAGTTAAAAGAACCTACAAGACTCCAGAAAACTTAGATATTATAAACACTTTCAACAAGGCAGCAGGATACAATCCATTGATTTTTTTTTTTTACATGAGATGTTAAGATCAACAATTTGCTATAATCTGCTCTGCACTGAGAAATTGCTACAAAACTGAGACTTGGGCTGGAGGGATTGCTTAGTGGTTAAGGCACTTGCCTGCAAAGCCAAACGAGCCAGGTTTGATTCCCCAGGACCCACGTAAGCCAGATGCACAAGGTGGCACGAGCATCTGGAGTTCGTTTGCAGTGGATGGAGGCCCTGGCATGCCCATTCTCTCTGTCCCTCTCTCTTTCTCTGTCAAATAAATAAATAAAAACAAATAATAGTTAAAAAACACTGAGACTCTGAACCAGTTATATGGGTGCTAAGGGCAATATTCTTTCTACTAAAATCACTTTTTATTGCAAAACATATTTAATGTAAAACTAAATAAATATCATTTAAAGAAACAACTGACCTCTCAAGCCCAAATTTAATTCAGATTCCTTTGTGTTTTATTGGTGCAACTAAGCAAGAGTTCCCAAATATCATCACACGTTTTATTTTCTTTTCTTAAAATTTTATTTATTTATTTGCAAGCAAAGAGAGAGGAGAGAGGAAAGAGGGTAGAGGGAGGGGAGAGAGAGAGAGGGAGAAAGAGAGAGAGAGCACACAGCAGGGTCTCTAGCCACTACAAACGAACTCCAGATGCATGTGCCCTTGTGCATTTGGCTTACATGGGTACTGGGCAGTCCAATCTAGGTCCTTTGGCTTTGCAGGCAAACACCTTAACTGCTAAGCCATTTCTACAGCCCCACCACACATTTTCAATTAGCCTTTTTAAACTTAATGCTAATATTCATTTATTTCTTTTTCTTTTTCCTTTCCTTTCCTTTCCTTTCCTTTCCTTTCCTTTCCTTTCCTTTCCTTTCCTTTCCTTTCCTTTCCTTTCCTTTCCTTTCCTTTCCTTTCCTTTCCTTTCCTTTCCTTTCCTTTCCTTTCCTGTCTCTCTCTCTCTCTCTCTCTCTCTTTCTTTCTGTCTTTCTTTCTTTCTTTTTTTGAGGTAGGGTCTCACTATAGCCCAGGCTGACCTGGAATTCACTATGTAGTGTCAGGGTAGCCTTGAACTCATGGCAATTCTCCTACCTCTGCCTCCCAGTTGCTGGGATTAAAGGGTGTGCCACCATGTCTGTCCCCCTTTTTTTTGAGGAAGGGTATTGTTCTAGTCCAGGCTGACCTGGAAGTCTCTGGGTGGCCTCAACCCCACGGCTGCCACCCTACTTCCGCTCCTGAGCGCGGGGACTGAAGTGGCACCATGCCCGGCTCTAATGCTCACATTCTCATTGAAATTATTTGTAGGATGAAAAATGGTTTTACCACCTGCATTTAGCTTTTGACCGCATTCCAGCCTTCTCCAAGGTGGTGATGCTCCGATCCAGAGAGTTTAGAGGACAAGGTGGGATAGATAACACTTCTCTTAGACTACCAGAGGCATGAGGACGCAGCTTACTTTGCGACTAGAATGAGAAGCACAGAAGTTGATGTGAAGGAGTACCTTCTACCTCTGGAGCAAATCAGTGGCTTGTGGTGGCAAATGAGAGGTTCTTCCAACCAGAATTTTGCAATGTCTGGAGACATTTTTTATTTATTTATTTTTATTTTTTATTTTTCTGGCTTTTTGAGGTAGGGTCTCACTCTAGCCCAGGCTGACCTGGAATTCACTCTGTATTCTCAGGGTGGCCTCAAACTCACAGTGACTCTCCTACCTCTTCCTCTCCAGTGCTGGGATTAAAGGCATGGTCCACCAAACCCAGCTTTGATTTCTTTCTTTCTTTTTTAATTTTAGAGACAGTGAGAGTGAGACAGGGAGAGAGAGAGAGAGAGAGAGAGAGAGAGAGAGGGAATTGGCCCACCAGGCCTCAGCCACTGAAATGGAACTCCCGTTGCTTGCTTCACCTAATGGGTATGTGCCACCTTGTGCTTGCCTCACCATCGGGCATTTGTGGCTAATGTGGGTTCTGGAGAGTAGAACATGGATCCTTAGGTTTCTCAGGCAAGTGCCTTAACGCTATGCCATCTCTCCAGGTCTGAAGACATTTTTTGTTTCATTTTTTTCATTTTGAGACAGGGCCTTACTCCATAGATCAGCCTGGTCATGAACTCAGTGTGCAGCCCAGGTTAGTTGTGAACTCATGATTTTTCTGCCTCAGCCTCCTGAGTACCTGTATTACTTAAAAATGTCACCATTCTTGGTCAGATACAGATTTTGTAATGGCAACTAGGTGTAAGTGTGGGCATGGTAACAATGAGTTCTTAGACAACAGAGAAGATGCCAATCACGCCGCAACACTCAGATCTAAGTAAAAAATTATTCAGCCCCGACTGTGGACGTACAGCAAACTCTGGAGTACGGATATATGACAAATGTGTGTGCCTTGGCTTTCTCTCAATCAGGAGGACTAATAGAGGCTACTCTTCTGAATTTTGATGTCAGTAGACAGAGCCACTCAGATCTAGGTAGGAGCATGTTTTCAGCATTGAAATATAGGATCCCATCACTAGAGAGAGGCATCTCTAACAGAGAGGCCCAACTGGCAAATGTGACCTGTCCCATTGTAAAGCTGCTCAGAACCTTCCTAGGGCTCTGCCCGAAGCCTCTGGCAGATGACTTTCGGAGCTGTGAGCTGTGAGCTAGGCAGGCCAACGCTATTGGAATGTTGTTGCCAGCGAGCACTGAGACTCAGCGCAGAGCGGCTTCTTGCTCTGCTGGTTGTGACCTTTTACGTAATCTTCGGAGTCGAACGTCGTGCCTGTGGAAGATGAAAGATGTGGCTTTTGCGGTAATATATTAAGCATTGACCTTGTACCTCGAAGTCTTCAATCTGGCTAGGAGTTTGAGTTATGTGAAACACACACTCACGCCAGACAAGGACGCTCTATTGGACAAGGTCAGGTTGACATCTGCCATTTGTTCTGTGGGGCCAGGTGCCAGACTGTCTAAAATCCACGTCATTGCAAGTGATACTCATCAACATACAAGACAGGTACTCTGGTACTTCCTCGTAGAGAAAATGAAGATTAAAGAGGATTTTAAAAAATAGTATGGAGTTTAGTGTCTGGGTAACCAATCATTTGCAGCTTCATGGGTGAGTCTGCCAACTGACATATATTCACTCATGACTCTTTTTATAGAAACATTTTAAGATTTTTATTTCTATTTATTTGAGGGGGTGAGAGAGAGAAAGATAGAGGGAGAATGGGAGAGCCGAGATCCAGGGCAACTAGCCACTGCAAATGAACTCCGGACGCATGTGCCATCAAGTGCATCAGGCTTACATGGGTCCTGGGGAATTGAGCCTCGAACCAGGTTCCTTAGGATTTGCAGGCAAATGCTTAACCACTAAGCAATCTCTCCAGCCCCACTCACTATTCTTTAATGCAGCATTTACATGGTTGAAGTCAAAGTGGGAAAAATACATTGTGCTGGGTTGTGGCTAATTTTCACAGACCTGTTCTTATCTTTCCTGCTAGTTCCATAAGTCATTTCCTTGTTGTTAAATATGTGGCTTGGAGATGCTAAATACATTTTTTTTGTTTAAGAATTCAAAGTTAGTCTACTAGGATGAAGAGGCTGAAACTCATTATAGTAATGCCAAATGATGCAGTTATATGATAATCATAATAAACCTATCATTTGGGAGGTATTTTCAAGGACAGAGCAAACCCAGAGGAACAATACATGCTTGGTACCTTGGTGTTCCTGCCCAGCTGGTGTGGAATCAGTGGAAGTGGCCCCGTGAAGGGCTGGTGGGGATGATCCACGCACTGCTTCTTTTCTTCCATCTGATTGTCCCCCTGATCCAGGGGCTGGCTGACTCACCGATGCCAGCTTCACTCGGAGGGCACTATTCTCTCTTTCCAGTTTGTTGATCTCTGCCCGCATTTCCTGGATAATCCTCATGAGCTGGGTGTTAGCTTCCATTGCCCTGGGAATGACAGACCAGCTTTTGCTCATGAGCCGAATGTGTAAGCTATTCCTCCTTTCCACGAACAATATATGCTACTCCCGAGTCACGTTGTGCATGCTTCCCTGTGCCGTCTGTCATCAGCTGGTGGGTTGGGCTGTCCAGGGAGGTGAAAGATCTCCATGACTTATTCATCTTGGGTTTTGTGTTTCAGAACCGTACTTTCCTACCTTTCATTTCATATCAGTCAGCAGTCAAAGAATATCGCTTTGTGTTTGAGAAGAAAAGAATATTACAGAACTTCACAGGAAAGGGCAGAGCGTCCTGTTTCCACCACGAGGGCGCCAGCGCAAGGGCCATGCCGTCTGTTCCCCACTGCCTCTGGAATCAGGTTTTTACAGGCTCTCCAACTGCCACATATACACCAAAACTGAGGCATGACTTACACCTTTACCTGAAATATGCCACAGTTCTTCCCTTTAAGATGGGGCTTGCTAATTTTTACACCCGTTGATTAAGGAAGGAGGATATTAACCACAAGGGCCTGTGAACTGCAAGGTTATTATTTAAATATAATATTGGTAGTTATATGTAGATCCCTCACAATATGCCAAAGAAGTAATAAATAATTCTCAGCAGGTTCTACTATGGAAGCATTTTAGTTATTTGGTTTAAGGATATTTTCTTGGGCAAAGGTTTTCCAAGAATATTTGGGGGATGTAAGAAGATACAGAGTGAACATTAATCTTGTATGAGATAGACATGCAACAGTTACAGCTTTTATTACCTACTTCCTAAAGAGCTTTCTTTTGTTAGGAATGAAAAGTCCAATCTTAAATAACATATGCTATGATAGCAGTATTGGAAATTCAATTAATGTTTAAACAGAGGCATCCTCTTCAATAGGTAGAATTGATTATAAAACTTTCCATGGATATTATTTTTCCTGCATATCTACTTTCTTCTATTTTCTATGAATATTGATGTTTTCTGCCCATCCTAATAGGTAGGCTATCAATAGTGAATGGAAAGTGTTATTCTTATTTTACCCAAACAAACCTTTTATTTTATATGCTTGAAATTTTGAAAATATGTATTAAAAAGTCAGTCTATGAAAATCACAAGGCTTTTTGTATGCTATATTTCTTTTAATTTAAATGAATTTCTATGGAGACCTACATGCCAGACAATTTAGAGAGTACAGAAATGGATCACAGAATTTACTGGATGCTCAACTCTGGTCCTCTGTAATGGATCATGATGCCAGTTTTAAATATTTATTTTTAAATATTTTATTTATTTATTTGAGAGAGAAAGAGAGAGAGAGAGAGAGCAAGAGGGAGAGAGAGAGAGAGCTAGAGAATTGATATGCTAGGGCCTCTAGCTACTGCAAACGAACTCCAGATGCATGCACCACCTTGTGCATCTGGCTTATGTGGGTACTGGGGAATTGAACCAGGGTCCTTAGCCTTTGTTGGAAAGTGCCTTAACCACTAAACCATCTATCCAGCCCAGTTTTTAATACTTCTATTGTGAGAGAATCTCTATATTCCAAAGTTTGTTACTTGACATATTTTTCTGAGACAGGACCTCATGTAGCCCCGTGTGGCCTTGAACTTTCTGTGTAGCTGAGGGTGAACTTGTCTTCAGCTTCCTGATTGTTGACGTTGCAGTCATAGACCACCATGTCTGGTTTATGTGGGGCTGGGGCTCAAAGGCAGGGCCTCATGCATGCTAGGCAAGCATTCTACCAACAGAGTTACACCCCCCAGCTCTGTTTCTTGGCTTTTAACTAAAATCATTTATAGTTGGTCAAAAGTAAGTCTCCATGTGGCTTACTTCTAGATGCTCTTTGTGGGAACATTTTGTGGCCTGTCTAGCCTTTGTTTGTATGACGTTGTCCTAACATGTTCTAACCAATCTCTTCTCCAGAATAAGCATCTCCAGTTTCCTCAGCTGTTCATCATCAAATGGGGACTCAAGGGCTTTAAACCCAGTGTAGACATGCTCTTTAAATTTCACTTCAATTTTATTTTTGGCATGTGTGTTTGTGTGTGTGTGTGTGTGTGTCTGTGTGTGTGTAATTTTATTTTTGGTATGTGCGGTGTGATGTATGTGTATACGTGTTTGCATATGTGTTCAGATGTGCACATGCATGTGGGTGCCAGAGGAGGCCTTGCCTATCATTCCTCTATGTTCTCTTCCTGAGACGGCACCTCATCCTCATCATGGAGGCACTGGTGTTTTTGTTGGTTGTTTTTGGCCAGACTGAATAGCCAATGAGCCCCAGCAATTCTCCTTGCTCTGATTCCCACAGGACCAGGGTTACAGGCACGTGCGGCCTCACCTGGCTGTTAGAAAGGGTGCTGGAGATTAACAACAGCCCTCCTAGTCCTTCATGCTTGTGGTAGAAGCAGTCTTATGTGCTGAGCTATCTTTTTTGTGAAAATGTTTCCACCTCTTGAACTAGGCTATCCAGATGAAAAAGTATCCTCCTAAAGGTACCTGGTGGGGATAACACAGACTACCACAGCATCTGCACTGCGTTTTAGAAGAGAGTGCTGTAGAAAATACTCCACAGGAGGGGGCAGTCACTATCATTCTTAATTCTAGTGATTATATTAAGTCTTAAAATTGTACTTCACTCTTACAATTATAGTCAGCAACAAAGTACCACATAAATAACACATAAGTACTGGAAATGACAGAATAGTTATATTTATAGACAATTTGATTGTATCTAGAAAGCTGCCCCAAATCCAGAATTTTGATTACCCTTTTGTTATAAAATACGCACTTAAAAATGAATAGCTTTCCAAAACACTGCCAATAACTACAAAGACAAAAATTGAAAAGCTTTCCAGTGACAATAGGCTTTCACATATAACGTGCATAAAGGAATTTTCTTTAGAAAGAGTTTGGCATGAAGAAAAGACTAGCATTTTACACTGGACTATAAAAAGAAACTTAAGAAAATGGAAATTTTTCTGGGTAAATGGACTTTGCAATTTAAAGAATTTGTTGGTTTAGTGGAAGTCCAATCAGATCTTTTTTTAAAAAAAGTATTTTTTTGAGAGCATAAAAAGAAGGAGGGAGAGGGAGAGAGAGAAAGAGAGAGGGAAATAGAGAGGGAGAGGGTCTTTTGCCACTTGAATGAGCCTGAGATACATGTGTCATTTTGCGCATCTGGCTTTCCATGGTATTGGGGAATCAAACCCTGGCCATCAGGATTTTCATGTAAACACTTTAATTACTGAGTAATCTTTCCAGCCCCCCAATAAAATCTTTTTAATTTTTAAAAATTTTTTGTGGTGGGGTCTCTGTCTGGCCCAGGCTGACCTGGAATTCACTATAGATGCTCAGGGTGATCTCCAACTCTTGCTGATACTCCTACTTCCATCTCCCAAATGCTGGGATTGAAGGGATGTACCACCATTCCTGGCTCCAGTCAAATCTAAAAAGACTGAAACTAAGGAAAATTGGCAAAACAAGCAAGGCTGCTGTTTTCCTGATGAACCGGATACCAGCGCAAGGGTGAAGGAGACCAACACAGAGAAAAATCAACTCCTACAAAATCAGAGAGCCAGAGACCCAGAGGCCCCCAACACCTCATCACTGAAGCAGACCAAAAATGAACCCACATGGCTCAGGGAAATTTTGCAGAAGAGAGGGGCGGAAAGAATGTCAGAGCCACATGTTGGGTCATGATATGCAGAGACATTTATCGTACCAATAGCCGTGGGCTAACTCCACAATGCACGACCTATATACCTCAACAAGGAGGAGCCATTGGGAAGGGGTAGGCCACGGATGAGCCTAATAATGGTACCAAACTGCCTGTATTTGCTGAATAGAGAACTAATAAAATAAATAAATAAATAAATCTTTAAAAAAATCTTAGATGAACTTTAATAAATGAATGAAATCATTATAAAAGTCACCTGATACATTCATTAGGAATATCTGATTATGAAGAGCAATTTCTGGACTTGTCTAACTAGATTGTTTCCTCTAACTGGAGCTTTTGATAATAGAACAGTAAATATTGGTGTGTTTACAGTGAAAAAAAAATTACATACAATTCCTAGAAGAAATACTAGTGGAAAAATGTGAAAACACCCAACCTCATCAGTCATTCTAGAATTTAAAATAATAGAACACTGTTTTTTTTTGGAAGGCCCAAGAGGTCGACAGAGATTTAGGAAAATTTAAAAAAAAAAATTAAAGAACTGGAGGATTATAAGTCTTTACTTACTTTATTTTACTTGAGAAATTTAACAAAAAATATGAAAGATTATTTTAAAAGTTTTTATTAAACTTTTCAATTCCATCTTATTAACTTTACTGGGGAAAATGATTGCATTTAAACATTGTTTTAAAAGGAAGTACTACAGAGTACTTTAATATCAAAGCACTAGAAAAAAAACCCCAGTGTTCAAAAGATAAGGATGAATAAATCAAAACACATCCTAGCAATAAAACAAAATAACATTCTTAACCTCAAATAATTGAGTAAAAAATAGTATACCCAACTATATATTAAGTAAAATCTAAACAATTCAAAATATCCTGAAAAGGAAATATCCTGAAAGGAAAATAATTATTATATCTCTGTGGTGTAACTTTGGGTGGTGAGTTTTATTTATATATATGACATCTGAACTAAAAAGTTCTGGTTGGGCTGGAGAGATGGCTTAGCGGTTAAGCACTTGCCTGTGAAGCCTAAGGACCCTGGTTTGAGGCTCGATTCCCCAGGACCCACGTTAGCCAGATGCACAAGGGGGCACACACGTCTGGAGTTCATTTGCAGTGGCTGGAAGCCCTGGCGCGCCCATTCTCTCTCTCTCTCTCTCTCTCTCTCTCTGTCGCTCTCAAATAAATAAACAAAAAAAAAAATTAAAAAAAAAAGTTCTGGTTATGTGAGAAGCTTCTACAAGAAACATATTGAGTAACAAAAATAGAATAGATAAAATGAAAAAATAAGATGAACCAGCATTACATTTTTTTCTTTTGGATTTGATTGAATGTTTATGAAATCAAAGATGACAAAGACCAGCAATTTTTGAGAACAGGAATTTCCTTATTTCCCTACCTGTGATTATTCTCTAATAGTTAATCATGATTATAAAACTTGACATATATGTGAAAACTGCTTAGAATTAGTATGTTTTTATATGAATGCTAGAATTGGTGATTTTTTAAATTGTGTCCTTTTTTTTTTTTTTTGAAGTAGGGTCTCACTCTAGCCCAGACTGTCCTGGAATTCACCAAGTAGTCTCAGTGTGGCCTTGAACTCACAGCAATCCTTCCACCTCTGCCTCCCAAGTGCTGGGATTAAAGGCATGCTCCACCACACCTGGCCCAGTGTGCATTTTTTTAAAGTCATGTGAGAATTCTATGGTGTAGATTTCTAGGTCCACTTAGGCATCCATATAGCTAATTTTGTCTGCAACGCCTAGTGACCTTATGCTTCCAGTCTCCAGCATGAGTCACCTGAGGACTTGGAAGTAGGTTGTCAGACCTTTCAGATGGGAGGGCAACGTTTTGAAGAGGTGTTTCACCACATTAAGAGTCTGCTTTTCAGAACGGCAAGATCGTCGCTGTCATTAACAAGTGTCTCCCTTAGAATTTCCTTTGCTTGGAAATTTCCATGTCTGGAAAATGAGGATCAGACCTTAGTGGCTTCCTTACCAGTCAAAAGCCTCAATGTGGGTCAGTGGCACAGGGCTGTCAAGGTCAGAATGGAGCACAGCGACCTTGATCAGATTGATATCAGACAATCACACTTCCTTCCATGCAGAGCTATCCAATTGCCTGGCTTCTATGACACAGCAGGAAAGAGTCACTTGCATGAAATCTTATGTCTTACTTTTCTAGCAGACACATCCTGCTGTTATAAATTATTTAAACAGATGCTGAGAAATTCTACTTTTGTAGCCTTTGCTGAGAATTCATTTTGACCTTGAACTCGATATGCCGCTATCGTCAGAATGATTTCCCTGGTGAGCAGGAGCATCTGGTGTGGCAATGAGCAGAGACTCAAAGACCATACTTGACATGCTGCCATCTTGCTATTGTTTTGACACTTGAATCCTAAACAGTGGCAGGGCGATGATGTGGGAAGAAAGGAGAGGGAGAGAAGCTTCTGATAGGCACAGCATCCATGACTTACTGATAAGCCGTGGGAGGATGTTTGAGGTCGTCTTGAGTCAACACATAGTAAAGAGGGGAGCCGCCTCTGTCTGACCAGCTGCGCAGCGATCTTGGGTTGGCGACGTTTGAGTGCTTGAAGGGACTTCTTTGGAGACAGCAATGGGAAGGACAGACTAATACACTGGGTAGACTGCTATGGCCAGTGGTGAGTTTATGAAGAGAATAAGAATTCTAGCTCTGCCACTGAGACTGGCTTATGTGCAAAAGTTGAGGTGACACCGTGGGAAAGTGAGGGGATTCAGGACATTACTTGTGCTCTGTTTCCAATTACTGAGTATTCAAATATAGGCCTGGCAAAAAGAACAAATGTGTCCAGCAAAGAGAAGAAAAAATAAATGGAGAGGCTAAAATGTTAAGCAGCTATTTAGCGCCAGCTATTTAGTGCCAGCCATTTGTCGACATGAAAGAAAGTTCTAGTGTTTCAAGGTTTATTTATTTGTGTGTTTGTTTGTGTGTGTGTGTGTTGGAGGGGGGTTCTCAGGTATTCCAGGCTGTCTTCATATACTACATAGTGATAATCTTGAACTTCTTATTCTCTTGCTGCTTCCTCCCAAGTGCTGGGATTACAGACATGTGCCTCCATGCCCAGTTTACATGGTGCTGATGGTCTAACCCAGGATCTCCTACATGTTAAGCAAGCACTTTGCCAACTGACCTTACATCTTTACCGCTTGTTACTAGTTCCTAAGACTTTCCCAAAGAAGTTAGGAATCCAGATTTCACATGAGATGCCCATGTTTTAAACCATGGGCAAATAAATCACTGGGTATTTTTTGTATTCTGTTTAGGAATAACAAAACAAGTCAGTGAGTATGGATTGTCTCTGGGCTTACTATGTGAGACTTCCATGGGGCAGGCTTCTCCATTTTTCTGAGGAACAATTGTCAGGGCGACTGTGCTTCCCCTATCCCCAAGTTCATATGGTGGAACCCTAAGTACCATTATGATGATAGAGAAGACAAGGCCTCTGGGAAATAAATAACCAACTTCTTCCACTAAAAGCAAGAAAAAGGGTAGGGACATCCAGTGGGGTGTTTGTGTGTATGTGGGGGGTGGTGGTTCCTGGAGCTGATCCCTACAACTTGCTGCTTAGTAACATTTCCTTTACTACATGCTACATTTATTCATATAGATCTGTATTTCCTCTAAGAACTTTGAAAATAATTTGCTCTTGAAGAATTAAATTTCTGTTGATGACAAAGCCTATGTCCCTTTGTTCGGAAGCCTAATCTGACTGATATGAGGAGCCTGGGCATTGTCACCATTGTCCTCGACTCTTTGGGTCAGATCCATACCCTGGGGATAAGGAGACATGGGCCTGGTTATTCATTTACTTCATTCAGTGCTCTGTCCACTGTGGCCGCCTCAGAGTCCCTCCTTCTCTAGCATGGCCACTCCTGCCATACCCTATCTTCATCTTGTTTTATTTTTCTTCATGGTGCTTGTCAACTTGATAGCATATAATTATATTCATTAAGTGCCTCTTCTGCTAGAACATGAACACTGTGGATGTAGACTTGCCTGTTCAGTCTTTGCTGCAGGTCCATAACCAGGACAGTACCTGTGACAGAGTAAATACCCAATAACTATTCATCAAATACATGAGTTATGGAAGGATCCATTGGATATACTTGTATTGAATCTCTGAGAGTGTCTGTTACATTAGGTCCTCAAATTGTGGTAGCTATGAGGAAGGAATGACATATTAACACAAATTTTGTTCATGTATTTAAAAACAATAAACATTTGTTTAATTCTTATATGTTAATCATTAAATGAGGCATATGAAAGCAAGCCTAAAGACATAATAGAAGCTGGATAATTATGGGTGTCCAACTTTTTGGTTTCTCTAGGCTATACTGAAGAAAGCAAAATTGTCCTGGGCCACATGCCACAGGGCATCTAGATCTTCTGGAAGTCTGAGCTGATCTTTCCATCAATTCTTTGCTCCTTATGCCACACAAATTGAACATTATTTTTAATTTACTAGTAATTCCCACACATGGAATTAAAGGGACTATCAGAAGAAATTTCAAATAAATCAGAATTAAAAACAAATATATTTGAAAGGTTTGTGGTTGGTTCAAAAGCAACACAACCAACTGAAAGATACCAGATGACTTTGTAAGAACATGCATTTCTTTGTGAATGAGCAAGTATGTGGTGGCTACACAAAGGAGGATGCTGATGTCCCTAAAAAGAGGGAAGGAGTCCCCAGTCTCTCCAAGTTCCACAGGAACATCTGCCCAGAATGATACTTCTGACAGGTATGAGAAATAGAGCTTTATTCCATTGTTCTGCATGGGTTTTGGAATGCTTAGTACCCTGTGGGTCACCACCATCTATTTACCTCCCATTTCCTGCTATTGCACTTTTACAGAAGCTCTGGTTACAAGTCAGCCTGCTCCACAGGAGCGGTAATGAATGCAGGCAACTGCAGTCTATCCCCTGAGGTTTTGCCCTATCAGATGAATCAGATACCCATTTGTAGACTGGTAAGAAAATGATTTTGGAGATTCGAGGAATGAATCACAGATTTTAAAACTTATTCACAAAAAGCTTCTTTTTTTTCTTTGTTTCATTCTGTTTTACAAGGTAGGGTCTTGCTCTAGCCTCAGTTGACCTGGAAAGAACTATATAGTCTCAGGGTTACCTCAAAACTCTCTGCCATCCTCCTACTTCTGCCTCCCATGTGTGGAGATTAAAGGTGTTCATCACCATGCCCCGTTTCACAAGGAGTTTTTAAAGGAGAAACTGTAATTATTTACAAACAAAACAAAACAAAACAAAAAACGCGTGTGTTTTTTTGCAGCTAACCCACAGGATCGCTCAGCTAACCCACAGGATCGCTCAGCTAACCCACAGGATCACATAGCTAACCCACAGGATCACATAGCTGACCCACAGGATCACCTAGCTAACCCACAGGATCACCCAGCTAACCCATAGGATCACCCAGCTAACCCACAGGATCACATAGCTGACTCACAGGATCTCCCAGCTAACCCACAGGATTGCCCACCTAACCCACAGGATCACATAGCTAACCTGCAGGATCACCCAGCTAACCCACAGGATCAGGCAAGAAAAGTGCTATTTAAGCCATGAAGTGTATGAAGTGTTGGGGTGGCTTCTCATGTAGCTAACATAGCTAACAGAGTGACAAGAGAGTTAAAAAAGAAGAGAAGAAAACTCCTCCAGGCTGAAGAATGGCATATTTTCTAGACTAAGTAACAGGATGATTAAATTTTCTTTTAAATTATTTAATCAATTCATTTATTAGAGAGAGGAGGGGTAGAGAATGGGCACACCAGGGCCTCTAGCCAGCGCAAATGAACTCCAGATGCAGGTACCACCATGTGCAACTGGCTTACATGGGTTCTGGGGAGTCAAACCTGGATCCTTAGGTATTGTAGGCAAGTGCCTTAACTGCTAAGCCATCTCTCCAGCCCCAAGGATGAATTTTTTTTAAAGGCCTGGATGCATCTTGATATGCTTACTATGAAAATACTTGAAAAATCTTGAGAAGTTCCACAGATTTTTTAAAAAGATTTCTCATCAGTGCTGGATGCTAGAAAGAAAGGGGGAAACTATTATATAAGTCCTGATATAAATAATTTTGATTATGGAATTCTACACCCATCTAAACATGCATTAATATGTAAGAATAATTTCAAAAGAATTTATGACCTGCTAAGACTCAGAGGCCACACAGGTTATAGGCATTTATAAGCCAAGGTTTGTTGAAGGAGATATTGTAGCAAAAGAAAAATTGGGCCAGAGAAGGCACAAAACCTCAACTATAAGAATTGGCAAATAAACAAATGTGTAAAATGTCAAGCTATCTTATTACTCTTTCCTGTATAATATGAAAAAGTCATAGCAACTTAATTGGAACTGAGGTCACACAACCTAAGACACGGAGTGTAAGAACGGTACGGCAGCACAGCACTTTGCTTGTTTTGGGAAATACAGTTACAGAAAGATTCAGATTTGGATAAGCCTTATAAAAGTATAAGGGTTAGCACTGACAAAAATTAAAATTCATGCTATGCCTCTAGATGTAAGAACTTATACCACTTCTGGCAAAATACTGACTAGTAATTAGAAAATATGAAATATCCTCAAAGGCACAGGGCCAAACGTGCCTGTGCTACCCTAACTGTGAACTGATTCTTTTCACAGGTCAGCTTAGAGAGAGCTTTGGGTGGGCAGGGGACGTCCAGGCTAGCTCAGCGTTGGTTGCTACAGAAACACTTAAAACTAAGTGACACAGGCGATCCAACAACAGGAGTAAAGAAAGTGAGGCGACAGCTTTTCCAGTTCAGCCTAGCAGACTGGAAGTGGACGTTTCCTCTCCACGTCCTCTCAAAACTCCTCCAAAGAGAAGAAAAAGAAGGCATTGGCTTAGAAAGGACATGAAGAGACAATGTTGACCAAATTTTTTAAAAATTTATTTTATTTATTTTTAGAGAGAGAGATAGAGAGAGAGAGAGGGAGGGAGGGAGAGAATGAGTGAATCAGGGCCTCCAGCCACTGCAAACAAACTCCAGATGCGTGCGCCCCTTGTGCATCTGGCTAAAGTGGGTCCTGGGCAATCAAGCCTTGAACCGGGGTCCTTAGGCTTCACAGGCAAATGCTTAACCGCTAAGCCATCTTTCCAGCCTGACTGAACTTTTAAAACTAGAAATCTGAGGAAACCTGGGCAAGGGAGCCGGCAGCTCGCGGTGAAGCCCACAGGGAAGGCGGGGATGCAAACCTGCCTGGGGTCTTGTCTTGGAAGGCACACGTACTTCGGTCAGAGCCGGGAGTCCAGCGGCGTCTTCAGGTATGAGAGGGTTCAAAACAGGAACTGCGAAGCCCTGAGAGCCCTGGTCTCCCGGACAGGACTGTTCACTCCACCTAGCCAGTCAATGCCCATGGATTCATGTAAAACCAGACATTGATTATCTGGAGGGGATGAACCAAAGAGATTCTTGAAATGGGGTCATCAAAATGAAGGTGTGAACACCACGCTGAGAATTCAGAGTAAAGGAATATTGTAGTCAGGCTGGCATTGCTGGCAGAAATCACCTGATCAAGAGCAACTTGTGAAAAAAAAAGAGGTTTATTTTGACTTAAAAGTTGGAGGAGGAAGCTCCATGACGGCAGGGAAAACGACAACATAAGCAGAGGGTGGACATCACCCCCTGGCCAACAAAAGGTGGACCATAGTAACAGGAGAGTGTGCTGAACACTGGCAAGGGGAAACTGGCTATAACACCCGTAAGCCTGTCCCCCAAAATACACTCCCTCCAGGAAGCATTAATTCCCAAATCTCCATCAGCTGGGAACCTAGCATTCAGAACACCTAAGTTTATGGGGGACACCTGAATCAAACCACCATAAGGAACATCTGTTTATCTAGTTTGGATTTCACATGTCCATCTCACGCAGATGTTAAAAGCTTGATCCCCAAGTGGTGCTATTGGGAAGTGGCAGCAGAGCCTGGGCAACAGGCCTCGGTCACTGGGTCATTGGTGGGACCCTGGCCTCTTTTTCCGTCCCTTGCTTTCTGGCAAGGAGGCACATGTTTTCACTCTGGCACACACTCTTGTCCTAAGGGGCTGCCTCTCCACAGGCCCAAAGTGACAAGGCCAGTGGATTATGGACTGTAGCCTCCTGAGCTGTGAGCCAAAATTAAACTTTAAAACATTGATTACCTCATGCATTTGTTATCGTGATGGACGCTACCACACTGGTAACATGGTGAATATTTAGAACTAGTTTTCACCAAGCAGGTTTATGCTTCTGAATGAATTTCCTCTTTAAGTTGGACGCAGTGTGGTCACCCCTCAGTGATGTCCACTTCTGGATGAATTTCCTCTCTAACTTGGATGCAGTGTGGTCACCCCGCGGTGATGTCCACTTCTGGATGAATTTCCTCTCTAACTTGGATGCAGTGTGGTCACCCCGCGGTGATGTCCACTTCTGGATGAATTTCCTCACTAACTTGGATGCAGTGTGGTCACCCCGCGGTGATGTCCACTTCTGAGTGAATTTCCTCTCTAACTTGGACGCAGTGTGGTCACCCCGCAGTGATGTCCTCCAGTGCAGAGGTGTGGGCTCTGCCTCTGTCTCATTCCCGTCTCTCTGGTTCTCTCCACCACTCACATTGACACGCACACTTGTGCATACACTGAGTTTAGCAGGTTATCCTTCTCCATTGCTCACCTGTGTGTTTCCTTGAGATGGACTCTCACTGTGTCTGGAGCTGCCATTTTCAGAATGACCAGCTGACCAGCCGACCCCAGCAACTCTCTGGTTTCTAGTCCCCATAGAAGTAGTGATGCAGGTGTCTTTGGCCACGTTCAGCTATTTCTGTGGGTTTAGGGCATCACACTTCGGCTCGCAGGCTTGTGTGGAGTACACTCTTACCCTCTGAGCCAGTTCCCTTCGGTCTGTAGTGAGCACATGAGAGCAGATAAGAAGTAACCAAGAATGCCTGATCACTGAATGCTTCAGCGAGAAATGTGAGGAAGCAGTAGGGTGTCTTCTGTAATTCCTTAGTATGCAATGTCAAATAGGGAATTTCTGTTATAGATGATAAAGGAGAGAGAGAGAGAGAGAGAGAGAGAGAGAGAGAGAGAGAGAGAGAGAGAGAGAGAGAGAATGGGTGCACCAGATCCTCTAGCTGCTGCAAAGGCATTTTAGATGCATGCATCACTTTGCACATCTGGTTTTATGTGAGTACTAGGGAATCAAATCCGGGGCATTAGGCTTTGGAGGAAAGTGCCCTAACCACTGAGGAATCTCTCAAACTCCTACATGATGGTTTAGAAAACAGTTTTCAACTCTGAACTTGCCAGCAGTGACTTTTTTTTTTTTTTGCTAGGATCTTGCTTTATGGGTGACTGCATTGCTTGTGGTAGAAAAAAGTTTCATTTTATTTTCAAGAAATATTATTTAGCCTTATGTAATTCTTTTAAGTGGTGACTTACTCTTCGATTTATCTGAGAACGAATTGCCTGACTAAAGTTTGTGATTGCATTTCTGCCTTAGTAGGAACGCTTACTCCAAAGAGGAGAGGAGATGAACTATTGCTGTTGGTTCTTTTATTAATTTATACTGGAGGCAGTTCAGAACGAACTGTGCAATGTTGTCTGCTGCCATTGTGTTAGAACAAAGAGCATGTTCTTTGTTCCCTAGGCTACTAGTGTGTGTTTGGCAAGAAAGAAATGAACAGCAGTTTTCTGTGAATATATTTAAAAATTGAGTGGCAGATACTCTGTGAGTAGAAAGAGAACCAAGAGTGCCTGATCGTCCAGAGCTGCAGAGAGACAGCGGGTGCACTTACAACGGAGCCCTGGCCCACGCTCTTCTGTGCGTGTGAATCATGCACATACATGATGGGCGAACGAAGGCCGAATTTGCCTTCAGAGACTGACTCCTCACGGCCATGGGCGCGTTCTCTCATACAGTCGGCAGAGCTGGAGGTGCTCAGGTATTCCTTGTGCTTCCTGCCACTGCCAAGTCCACTGCCTTGTTGGGAGACTGAGGCAGACCTAATTTACAGCAAAGCTCACACTGGGTGAGGAACGAGCCAGCCAATGGCAATGACTTTCCACGGCAGTGCGGCAGTGCAGTGCACTTATCTAAGGAGTGTTATGCATGTCTGTGGGACTGGCTTCTAATTCTCAGTAGCCAGTATTACAACTCAGAGAACACAGGTTGCATTTTAATTCACTTTGTGGTCTGCTTTCTACATATTAGTTTTGATTCAGTGGGCTTTTATGTGAAACTTTATTAATGAGCATGGAGATATATAAGTTAAAATTAGAACAATATATAAACTTTAATTTGTGGTATGCTGAAATAGTTTCCATCAATGGACGCTTTAATCTTGCTTGTGTTCAATGAAAATGCTTGGTGCTGGTCCTTCATTATAAACTGAGCGCATGACCACCTTGCTTGTAGACCAAGCCATTCATCTGCTGGAGCAGGACTGAGGTCATGTCCACCTCTAGGCTTCTGTGATCGAAGCAGGAAAACATGTCATCCTTGTTTAGAATCCCAGTTATAACCTGTAGTTTTTGATATGTTGCGATGTAGGGAATTGAAGATATCAGACTTGGAATTTAATGGATATAACTATTTTTTAATTAGAGTTTTATATTTACATGCCAGTACAATTTCCCTCTATTTTATACATTTATTTTGAACTAAATAATCTTTTTTTTTGATTTGAGATTTTGTGTCCTACCTTTCTTCATTCGTATGTATATGTATATGTATATGTATATGTATATGTATATGTATATGTATATGTATATGTATATGTACATATACGTATAAAGGTTTTTGAGTTAGAGTCTTGTCTCAGGGTGAGTTCAAAGTCGCCTCCCGAGGGCTGGGATTAAAGGCGTGTGCCACCAGGCCCAGCTTAAAGTATTTTTTTTTGTTTATTTTTATTTATTTATTTGAGATTGACAGACACAGAGAGAAAGGCAGATATAGAGAGAGAGAAAATGGGCATGCCAGGGCCTCCAGCCACTGCAAATGAACTCCAGACGCATGTGCCTGTACATCTGGCTAACGTGAGTTCTGGGGAATCGAGCCTCAAACTGGGGTCCTTAGGCTTCACAAGCAAGTGCTTAACTGCTAAGCCATCTTTCCAGCCCTTAAAGTATTCTTGATAGTAAAACATAATCCATTTTTTGTCATTCTTGCTTTTGAGATGACTCAGAAACTTGGCATGGTGGCACACGCTTGTAATCCCAGCACTGTGGAGGTGGAGGCAGGAGAATCAGAAGTTCGAAGTCATTCTTGGCTACATGGAGACTTAGAGGCCAACCTGGATCTACATGAGACCCTGTCTCAAAATATTGTAACTTTGGGCTGGAGAGATGGCTTAGTGGTTAAGGCACTTGCCTGCAAAGCCAAAGGATCCTTGTTCGACTCTCGAGGACCCATGTAAACCAGATGCACAAGGGGGCGAATGTGTCTGGAGTTCGTTTGCAGTGGCTGGAAGACCTTGTGCGCCCATTCTCCATCTCCCTCTCTCTGCCTCTTTCTCTCTCTCTTTCTTTCAAACTATCCAATAAAAGTAAAGTTAAAGAACCCCCAAAATTGTAAATTCGTTAAAACGCAGAAGCTGAAAGGCGGTTTAGAGATATGGGGCCGTGATGAAGCGGCACAGAAACGGGCTGTTACTGGTTCTTTCACGTGAGAGGAGAGAGTAAGTACGCTCGGTTGACGTTTTAATGCAAATATATCACAGACACCAATCTGTAAGTGCATTATTTCCTCATTACCAAGAATACCTTTGCTACATTTCTTTGTTAGAAAGTTGCTCTCATGTTTTTTCTGGTTTTTCCTATTATTGCATTTTTAGTTTTATTTGTCTATTGTGTAAGTGTATTTGCCAGGATTCCCCAGAGAAGAAGAGGCAACAGATTGTATAATACAGGTACATACATGAATACAAATATATGTGTGATATATGTATGATGAGAGAAAATTAATTTGATATTCCATCTTCTATCCTGAAATCTATGTCACTATCTATCTATCATCTATCATTGATTTGTCATGAAGAGTTGGCTCACAAAATTATTAAGGCCAAGAAATCCCATGATCTACAGTGTGCAGATGGGGATCTGGGTGATTCCAAATGTCGAGGAGCAGGTTACTGGATGGTATGCATTCCAGTCCAAGGGTGGCATTTGGGCATTCCACACTGGTAGGCAGAAAGCAGCAGAAGGAAACGCCTCTTCCTTTGTCTTGCTCTTCTCCATAGTTTCCCATCAGATTGAATAATGCTGCCTGCTTTGAAGAGAGCCACCCGCTTTGCTGTCCACCAATCCAAGTGCTAATGTCATCTGGAAATTCCCTCACAAATCCACTCTGAAATGACATTGAATTTGGACAGCCTAGATTAGAATCAACTTGACCCATAATGTTAATTACTATCATGGGGTTTCCACTCAAGAATTAAGGAATCTAGAGTAGTCTTCTTCCCACCAAATTGACCAGTGACCTTTCAGATCCTGACTCAGACTCACTAAGGTCCTATCATTTACAAGGCTATACAGCCATCACCATGACTCAGCACACTATTTTCTTCACTTCCCAGAGAAATCCTTTATCCATCAGCAGTAATCCCATGTCCACTCTCACCCCATTCTTGCAGCCATCAATCTATTTTTAATCTACTTTTTGTCACCATATATTTTTCTTTTCGTGACATCTCTTATAAGTGGAATCATAAAATATGTGGCTTTTGCGTAATAATGTTTTCAAGGTATAATGACATTAAAGCATGTGTAACGAATTTTATGACATGTAAATTATATTTCATAAGCCTTGGAAGGCATGTTATAAGCCTCTCTTAGTGTTGAGCTCTCAACAGACAAACAAAGGTATATCTCAATTGGAATATGACCAATATACAATATGTTCATACAATAAAGTAATCAATAAAAAGAAAAGACATAAAATTCCATTAAAATATGCATAAGAGGAATGGAATCTAAAAACTCCATTGAGACAAGGGAGCAACAACTGTATGAACAGGTTGACATAATTAATTTACAAACTAAACAGTGTTTGGTTTCTTGGCTATGTCAAACTTCATGATTAGTCTTTATTCCCTAAATATTAAAATTAGATATGAAACTATTTCTGTTTTATCAGTTGTGCCATCTACTCATTTGTGAGACATGCTGTTCATTTTTGCTTTAATGGAAGAGTGGGCTGTTCAAGCCATTGTTGTACAGAGTATGTTACACGTAAGCATGTCCACTGAGTCAATGCTGGGGTTTCATGTCTGTTACAAACTGTGGATGCTTGCCTTAATTGCCTCAGTTTCTTTGGCCATAAAATTGGCACAACCATGATTCTTTCCAGAAGTTTGAAATGTCTTAATTTTTATATATTTACTTATACATTTGCAAGCAGAGATGTTGGGGGGAGAGAGAGAGAGAGAGAGAATGGGAAAGAGAGAGAGAGAGAGATTGGGCACATGTCAGGGTCTCTTGCCACTGTAAATGGACTCCAGGTGCATGCACTGCTTTGTGCATCTGGGTTTTCCAGAAGTTTGCTGTGATGTGTGAATCATGCTCAGCACAGTGTGTGGCATAGTCAAGTGACCGGCAATGGAAGTGGTCACTATTCTCATTGGTCCTGGGGTTTGTGCATTGGTGTATGTGCTGTATGACTGTGATACAAGAAAAATTATAGTAAGTACTGTAGATTCAATAAGAGGGGAAAGGCCTCTGTCAATTCCTTGCCTTATACACTGGAATCCTTTGTACATGTCCACCGAGTTTAATCTTGGGATGTTCACTTCCCACAAGCATAAAAAAGTAATGAAAATGCAGACACAGAGCAAGAGAAGCTCCTGAATACAAATTAATAATATTCAACTCCTCTTCCCACAGCACTACTTGTGTTAAAGTATCAGTAAAGCCAGGCGTGGTGGTGCACACCTTTTATCCCAACACTGTGGAGGCAGAGGTAGGAGGATCGCTGTGAGTTTGAGGCCACCCTGAGACTACCTAGTGAATTCCAGGTCAGTCTGGGCAAGAGCGAGACCCTACCTTGAAAACCCTTCCCCCCAAAAAATATCAGTAAATAAATTGGCAAGAACTTAACATTCAGATTCATGTCAATGAATACAAGCTAGAGCAATGTCAGAAATGAATTTCAAAATCTGCTTTGGCTGGGAGATTGCTTTTATTTAATATCAAAATTATGAAAACAATTGAAAGTTTTAATTACTTGCAGATTTTCTTCAAAATTTGCTTAACAATAAAATTTGTGTTTTTCACTTGACAATCATATAGTATTTAATATATGTAATAAATGCAGAGCATTTTAAAGAGCAAATGAGTAGCATTAGTGGCAGAAAAATTCTGTGTAATGATAAAACTTTATTCCTTTAGACCAAGCATTACACACACATATTTTGATTCTCTGTCTGTGTGGCGAGTGTGGTGTATGCACACGTATGTGCTCTTTGGCATGCTGTGCATTTGCTGCAGCAGATGTGCTCAGTTCCTGTAGCCAGAGCAGAACATAAGGTGTCCCACTCCGTGGCTCTTTCAGCCATTCATATTTCAGCTGGAGTCTCTTACTGACCCTGGAGCTTACCAATATTCATGAGCTTGAGCTCTGCTGATTCTTGGGTCTCGGCTCTCCTTAGGGATCTGGGCTTACAGACACGCATGGCCACACCAAGATGTTTATGTGGGTCCTGGAGATGGACTTGAGCACTCTCTCAGGCCTCCTCAGGCCCTCATGCTTGCACAGGAAGTGCTCTTCCCAACTGAGACACCTCGCTAGCCCAAAGCCATATTTTTCTAAATAATAGAATAATAATAACAATAAGAGTAACAACATACTTGACTCTCAAGAGCAGTTTTGGTTTACAGAATGATTTTAGATGCATATGCAAGGATCCTATCAAGATGATTTTGTTGGTCTGGGAAGGTTGCTCAGTGGTTAAAGGCAATTTCTTGCAAAGCCTTGCTTCCCAGGTTCAGTGACTCAGTACTTACATAAAGCCAGACACATAAGGTGGTGCATGTGTTCATCTGCAGTGGCCAAAGGCCCTGGCGCACCCAAACACCACCGTCTCACTCCCTCTCTTTCTCTCAAATAAACAAGTAAATACATACAAAATTAAATACTATTTTAAATGATTTTGTTTACAAAATGATGTTATATGCATATATAAAAATCTCAACATCTTAAGCATTACTATAAATTTTCAAAAGTATTATTAGACTAATTGTAGGCCAGATATTGTTTGAGGTTCTCAAACTAGATTAAACAGAATATATATCATCAAGCCAACTAACTAATCTATGAAGAAAGCACATATCAACAACCATCACTGTCAGACAGTGGGAAAAGCAGGGTAAGAAATAAAGAATGGTTATAAGGGAGAGGAGGTTGTTGCCTTTGATACAATTTTTTCGTTTCCAGGGAATGACACAGTGAAGGAGCAAGACATGCAGATATTGGAGGAAGTTTTCTCAAGGCAGATAAAAGAATGAAAACAAAAGTCTTGCATTAACAGTGAGGGCTTTGTGTGAGAGCTAGAAGGTTATTATGGTACTCCAGAGCAGGCTGGGGACAATGGTAAGAGGGTCACGGGCCATCCCATTAACCTGAAAGCCTTTAGCAAGGATTCTGCTCTATTAGGTGCCCGTGTACTCTTGCTGGAGGCTTTGATGGGAGTGGAAAGTCTTCCGTTTCTGGGAACTGCAGCTCCCATAAGGACCCCCCTGGCTTGTTCAGTCCTGGGTTGGGAGCTGATCGTGCAGTTCGAGTGTCCTGCCTACGATCCTGGAGAAGTCTTTGAACCTCGAACTTGCTTAAGGCTAAGAATTAACACAGGGTGATGGCTTAAAAACAAGAGACTGATTCTGAGACCGCATCCCAGAGGAATCAGAATGTCCAGAGGAGATGAGGTATTGTAGAAAGCTCATTGAGAAGCTCCCAAATACCTGGAAGAGTTATTCAGTCTTTCCAGAATCCAAGTCTCTGTGAAATTGGTGACATTATACTATATAATTTGAGAAAAATACCTAAGTGAAAGTTTTCTTAGAAACTTGCTGCCTTAGAAACTCCCTAGTTTATACAAGACAAGTGAAGCCATTTCTTCTAGGTTATCTTTGCATGAATAGACATTTTCACTTGCATTTGCCTTGCCTAGGATGAAAAAATGACTCTTTACATAGAGCATAGCGATGATCATCACAAATACATACTTTATTTTCAACTAACAGTGGGAATAAAAATTCAATGCTGTTTTTTTTAATCTTTCTGAATTTTTAACACTTTGAGTTAGGTTGCATAAAATATGGACAGATAAAAAGCAATGACCCTAATGGCTGCATCTCCTTCCTGCTGTCCTCAGTGCACTCTGATGAGATATGCTTTTATAAACAATCCTTTACAAAGGGTTCTCTGCATTTGCTTTTTTTTTTTGGCAGCAAAAGGATACAAACTATGGTATGGATATTTCTGTGGTGGGCTTTTGTCAGCATCAACTCAGAAACAAATATAAAATTAATTTGTGTCTATGAAAGTCTGATGGAGCAGTACTTAATTTAAAAAATACCTCTAAGACTTGTTATAGCTTATCATCCAGTTTTATTTCTTCTCTGTTTTCTGTAGTAAATGAGGTGCTGGAAGGCTGTTTTTTCCTTCTCCTTTTTGGTCCCAGGATCAAATGATATCATTAAGAAGAGAACCAACAGACACATTTATCAGAACGGAGACTGATCACCCTGTTGCTGGCGAGGCTGTGGAACAAATGGGACTGAGTTGCTGTGAGGAGCATAAAATAAGCAATCAATTCAGAAAAAGGTCAGGTAGCTTCTTGTAAAACTAAGATAGATACAAAATCATTGGACACAGTAATTTTGCTCCTCTGTGCTTATATAAGGGGAATTAATATGTATATGCATATATATGTGCATACACACACACACACACACACACACACACACACACACACACACACACGTTTGCTATAGCTTTATAGCTTTATTCATGATAACTCTGAGAAACAACCCAGGCTTAATTATCAACAGGAGAATGGGTAAACAAAACATAATTTGTCCATACAGTAGACTACTGAGGATCAGCTACTGGTTCATGCGAAAACTTGAACGAATACCAAAGTTGTATGTTGACTGAGGGAAGCCTTACCATAAAGGTTTCCATATCATTCCATTTCATTGTTCTAAAATAGGCAAAACTGACTTGTGGATACAAAAATAAAGCTGGATATGGAGGTACATGCCTATAATTTCATCCCTGGGGAAGCTAAGACAGGAGGATTGTTAAGTTTGAGGCCACACATACACAAAATATGAAGAAATAACACGAAATAAAAATAAAAGGTTACACTGAGGGGATTGACAGCTAGAGGGAATTTAAAAGACCATTCATATCCTGATCATGTTTGCTGGTGCTCTTAGGTGTGGTGATACAGTCAAGAGTGCAGCTTTTCTTCAAAGGTGTCTTAGCGTGGAGCCCTAGATGACTCTGTTTCCTGGAGAGATTCCAGTTTCCATTTCATAGGCTGACCAGTCACTATTTATAGCTCAGTAGCATACCCAGGGAAGAGACCTCCAGTGAGCCAACCTATTGAGTTGACTGGAGGACGTGCAGGATGGTTCTTCCTTGGCTGTCATTAGAGGCACCATGACAGTGTGGAAAGCTAATGAGGCAAACTCGTAATCACACCGAAGCACGTGGACACCTTCACCCAGCAGACGGCACATGCTCAGTCACGAGATAGGCCCAGGACGGTCTGCCTTCCCAGCCATTAACAAGCTGCTCTTGCCTTTCTTCATGGATTGAAGACCAGACAATATGAGTGAGTAACTCCAGGAGCCACAATCTCCAGGGTTTATGAACAGGAGAAATTAATATATACCAAGGGAACATTAAAATCCAAAAGTCAGTCAACCCTGATTATATTCATGATAAGAAGTGAAGATCTTACCTGTTATTACATGACTTTTTAGAATAAGTTTGAAACAGAAAGTTCATTTTTTTTTTTTTTTGGTTGTTGTCATTTTAGGAGTGAGATAAAATTCTAGTCTCAAAACTTCCCATTTCTAGCTCAGGAGAGCATTTCATTATTCATCACTCCAGGAGGGTCTTTTCAGAGTCTGACTTTGGCTCTGAACTTGCTTAGCTCAGTGGATAAAAGGCTTCCTCCCCAACAGGTAGCCAGAGAGGTCCACATAGATATACTTACTTTCTGATTCATATTAGGACCTCACAATCCTGACCTTTGAAATAGTTATGCCAGATCCCAAAAAATCTAGCCAACTTGACAAAGAAATTCCTGCATTAAAATTATTTTTTTATAAATATTGTTTTATTTTTCATAATTAATTTATTTATTTGAGAGAGACAGACACAGAGAGAAAGACAGATAGAGGGAGAGAGAGAGAATGGGCACACCAGGGCTTTCAGCCTCTGCAAACAAACTCCAGACGCGTGCGCCCCCTTGTGCATCTGGCTAACGTGGGACCTGGGGAACCAAGCTTCGAACCAGGGTCCTTAGGCTTCACAGGCAAGCACTTAACCGCTAAGCCATCTCTCCAGCCCTAAAATTATTTTATTATGGTAAAACCACATAAAATTTTCTATTGTCACCATTTAAAATGTTTCTATTTATTTATTTGTAAGCAGAGAGAGAGATCAAAGAAAGACAGACAGAGAGAATGGGCACTTCAGGTCCTTCAGCTGCTGCAAATGAACTCCAGATACATGCATCATTTTGTGCATCTGACTTTACGTGGGTACTGGGGAATCAAACCTTTGTTGTTAGACTCTGCAGATAAGTGCCTTATCTGCTGAGTTACCTCTCCAGCTCCTATATTCATCACTTTTGGTTCATTTTACTTATTTTCAGAGGAAGAGAGAGAGAGAATGGGTGCACCTGGGCTTCTAGCCACTGCAAACAAACTCCAACTCATACGCCATCTTGCGCATCTGCCTTATGTGGGTTCTAGGGAATTGAACCTGTGTCCTTAGGCTTCGCCGCCAAGCACTGTAACTGCTAAGCCATCTCTTTAGACCCTTCATCATTCTTAAGTGTATGGTTGAGTAGTGCTAAATATAGTCACATTTTTTTTTTTTTTTAGGTAGGACTAATCTACTTCAATTTCTCATTATTTCAAAACATTAACTTTATACTCAATAAACATAACTTCTTTTGTATGCCTACTCCTGCCCTGGGTAACCAGCTAATCTATTTTTGTTTATGAATCTGATCATTCTAAGCACTTCATAGAAATATATAGCATGTAATTTCTTTCACTTATAATGTTATCAAGATTTATCTATGTTGTAACCTGTCAAAATATTTTTCATCTTTAAGGATGACCAAAATTCCACTATATATGTGTATATAAGCATATGTATACATATTCTGAAAGTTTATTCATCTGCTAAAGAGCATTTAGGTTCTGTCTATACCTTGGTTATTATGTATAGAGTCCTTCTACAAGAAAGACTATGCAGGTATCTCTCAGAGATTTTGCTTTCAATTCTTCTGGATACATACCAAAAAGCAGGATTTCTGGCTCATTTAGTATTTGTATTCTCAATTTTTTGAGGCACTGCTACATTGTTTTATATGGTAGATATACCACTTTACATTCCCATCAACACTGCACAGGGATTTCACTTTCTCTACTTCCCTATAACACTTGTCATACTGTTCATTTTTTAAAAGTAGCTGTACTAGTTAGTATAAGGTAAAGAAATCACTTTATTTGTTTGAAACCAACTTTTGTAATGTAGCCCTGGCTGGTCTTGAATTCACTCCTCTTGTCTCCATCTTCCATATGATGAGATTACAGATGTGCATGCATATCATCTGAGCCAAGAAATTACATTTTTTTGCCATTTATCAGTAAAAATCTTATTTGTGTATATTAGTTTTATGAAATAATGGACTTCATAACATCATTTTCATACATGGATACATAATGTACTTGCAACATATTCATGCCTCTCCTACTCGCTCCTGTCCCTTCTGCTATTGATTTCCTTTATGTCCTCAAATAGCTGTCTTCTATTTTCATGCACCCCCTTAACTCACCTACAGCCTCTCTCTTTATTCTCTCTGTCCCTTCCCACTGGTCCCCCTTTATACACACACAATATATGCATGTATACATACACCCACCCCCCAACACATATATAATATCTATATATTTCTATATGTAACTGTCCAATTTTCCCACTATCATTTTTTGGATAGGCTTTTCTTGAGGTAATTTCTGGTAGTTCTATTCTATTCTACTGGTCTGTGTGCCAATACCACACTGCTTTGTTACCATATCTCTGTAGCATAATTTGAAATCATTGATAATGTGATCCTGCAGCATTAGATTTTATGTTCAGGATTGTTTTGGGTATTTTGTGCTTCCATTTGAATTTTAAGATTATTTTCTGTTTATGTGAGGAAGGTAATAAAATTTTCATGGATAATAATTTATATATGTTGTTGAAAGTGGTTATCCATTCTAAATAGCTTTGATGGAGGCTTTATGTTTTCTAAGCATAGGGACAACCATTTTTAAATGGGATAATTTGACCTTTTCCCTTCTTATTTGTATCATTTTTAATTATTGCTCTTGTCTTGCTTTAGCTAAGAGTTCAAGTGCCATATTGAATAAGAGTAAAGGGAGGGCTGGAGCGACTGTTCAGTGGTTAAGGTGTTTTCTTGCAATGCCTAATGACTCAGGTTCAATTCCCCAGTGTTCATGTAAAGCCAGACACACAAAGTAGCACAAACATCTGGCGTTTGTTTGCAGTGGCTAGAGGCCCTGGCGTGCCCATACTTTCTCTCTCTCTCTCTCTCTTTCTGTCTGCATCTCTCTGCTTGCAAATAAATAAATGAAATATTTAAAACAATAGTAAAGGAAATGGGCAACCTTGTTTCACTCCTGACTTTGAGGAAATGAGTTCAGTGTCCTCTCTGCAGTATGAGGTTGGGTCTACATCTGTTTTATACAGTCCTTATTATGTGGTTGTATGTTCCATTCCTAATTTCTTCAGGCTTTTTATCATAAAGGGATGTAGAACTTTTTTTTAGGCCTTTTCTGTATCCATTGAGATCATTATGTGATTTCTGCCTCTGAATTAACTTATGTGCTACATTATATTTACTGATTTATATAGGTTGAACCATTCTTATATCCTTGGAATCAATTCAACTACATAATAGTATATCATTTTTGTAATATATTGTTTAATTCTGTTTTCAAATGTTCTATTGAATTCAGTTGATCTATAGGAAATTTAACACTGAAGTTTCTTATTTTTTTGTTTGTTGAGAGTAGAGTATTAAAGTCATCCACTGTTATTGTATTTGGACTTATTTGCCATTTTTCACACAGTTACACTAATTTCTTGAAATCAGGTGTACCCACATTCAGTGCATATATTTATAATTTTATATCTTCTTTATAGATTGTTCCCTTTATTAATGTATGCTGATTTTTACCTCTCTGACTAATTTTGGCTTTAAATCTACTGTACCAGATGTGAGTATGGCCATGCTTCTTGCGCTCAGCTTCTTGTTTGGTATAACCATTTTATGCTTTCACTTTCATTCTTTATTTATTTTTGCCAGTGAGGTGTGTCTGTTACAGTCAATAAACAATTGTATCTTATTTTGCTATTGAAACAACTAGTCTGCCTTCTTTAATTGCTGAGTTAGGACCACTTTTAGTTAGGGTTATCATTGTAAGTTAGTTACTAATTTTTGCCCTTTTCATCTTAGAAGTTTACTGAATTAATAATGGTTGATTCTCTCCTAATTCTCACTTGTGTGTCTACTTTACTAGGGAGATATATTTTTTCTTTACTCATTTTCCCCTCCTCCTCTCCCTTCCTTTTCTTTCTGTGTATAATGCTCTCCTAAATACCTTGTGTAATCTTAGTGATCCTGAATTGTTTTAGCTCTTGCTTATTGTGGAAGGCTTTTATTTCTCTTTAAGTTGTAAGGGACAACTTGATGGATATAATAATCTTGGTTGGCATTTATTTTGTTTTAGAACTTATGTGCCCTTTAGGTATGTAGGGTTTCTGGTGAGAGGACTTCTGTTAGCCTGGTGGGTTTACCCCTGTAGAACCTTTTAGAACTTCTCTCACAGCTTTCAATACACGTTCTTTTTTCTCTACTCTTGATATTTTAATCACCTGTATGACATGGAGAGGTAGTAGATACATGCTCTGGAGGTAATACTTGGATGCTTATTTATCTCCTTAGACTAGAGGAAATTTTTCTGCTATGCTCTCATTCAGTAAGTTTTTCTATATCTTTTGTGTGTATCTCAGTTTCCTTTTTTCTACTGTAGACTTGTAAATTTGGTCTTTTAGTTGTGTCCCAGAGGTCTTGACTCTTGTGCCATGATTGCTTATTTTTCTCTATTGTTACCCTAATGTATTAATGCTCTGTTGCAGTCAGGTTCATATTGCTGGCAAAAATTGCTCAACGAAGAGCAACTTGTGGGAAGTAACGTTTATTTTGGCTTACAGACTTGAGTGATAGCTCCATGATGGTAAGAGAAAATGATGACATGAGCAGAGGGTGGACATCAACCCTTGGTCAATATAAGATGGACAATAGCAATAGGAGAGTGCCAAACACTGACAAGGGGAGACTGGCTATAACACCCATAAGCCCACCCTCCAAAAATATACTGCCTCTAGGAGGTGTTAATTCCCAAATCTCCATCAGCTGGGAACCTACCATTCAGAACACCTAAGTTTATGGGAGACACCTGAATCAAAACAGCACATTCTTCAATTTTGTTATCCACTGCCGCTATTCTCTTTCTCTGTATTTTATCCCATTAGTTTTTTATTTGACTTTTCATGTCCAGACTTATTTGTTGTTTTTTTTTTTTCTCAATCTCTACTTACTTATTGAAATTCTCATGCAAATTGTTGGGTTTCTAGTTGAAGTTGTTGAATTTCTCATCTAAGTCTGAACCGACCTCTTCACTGTGTTCATCTTTTCATTTGCAATCACTGATCACCTTTAAAACTACCCTGACTTTGGATTGTCTGGTATTTTGACCAGTTCATTGTTTTGGGGTTGAAAGTGTTATGATCTTTTGAAGAGCCATGCTGTCTTGCTCTTTCACATTTCATTTGTGTTTACTTTTCAATCTTGTGCATCTGTTTGGAAGGATATCATTTTTTTAAATGTCTTCTTAGCTAAATCCCTTAGTGAGCAACCTTTCCTTCAAGACTGTTCTCAGCATCACTAGAAGAAGAGAAAACAAACTACCATAATAATTCAAGTAAGATTTGCTTTACATTAAAGTTGTGTCCTGTCATTTCACTTGCATTTTTTTTTTAGATTTCTGAAATTAGCCATATTGTGATTTAGCATCTACCTCAGTGCTTTATGAGCAGCATTCAAATGGTGATCCCTTATGATAAAATTTTCAATAATTAAAGTAATATCTCTAAGAGAAATTCCAAAATTGAAAATGGCAGAGCAGCAGAGTGGCATTGTCTCTGTCAAAGTGAGGACATAGAACTAACTACCTGTGTCTTTGAAGAAATATGTCTCTTACCACTGACTATCCACAAAAGAAAAGAAACTTGTCCATACATATTGCATGTTTTTAGATCCTTCATCTCTCAAAGAGAGGCTGAAACCCTTAACATATGGAGATAGCTTTAACTACCTGGTGTTCAGGACTATTGCAGTTAACTTCTTGTTGCTGGGACAAACATCCGACCAGAAATACCTTATGGGAAGAAAGCGTTTATTTTGGCTTACAGTCTTTAGGGGAAGCTTCATGATGGCAGGGGAAACATGATATTAGCAGAGGCTGTACATCACCTTCTGGCCAATATCAGGTGAGCAAAAACAGCAGGAGAGTGTGGCAAACACTGGCAAGGGGAAGGTGGCCACACCATCCCTTAGTCTTCCCTCAACACCACACACCTCCAACAAGATTCCAATGATCAAATTGCTGCCAGCCGGGGAGTTAGCGTTCAGAACGCTTATGTTTTTAGGGGACAGCTGATTCGAGCCACCACAAGCAGCGTGTGGGAGGAAAGGGCTCATTTCAGGCTTAAAGATTCCAGGGGGAGGGCGGAAGAAGCTGCCTTACTTTATTTCATGTGCACAGCAGAGCAGAGAGAACAAACAGCCAGAGCTCTGATCACGTCTTAGATCTGGACTGAAGCCTGCCTCCAGTGATGCACCTCCCACAGCAGGGCTCTGCCTTCTGGAGACTAAGTCAGGACCTTAACGCTCAAGGCCTCTGGGGTCATTTACATTCGACCACCACAAGGACCACACGACAGTTTCAGGGTTGAATGTGGTCTGCTGCCTAGTGTTGCAATACCTGGGTGAGATGATCACCTAGATCCTTGGATTTCTAAAGTTCTTTGATTTCAAGAATAGATTAAAAATAATGTGAACCATCAGGGTCTGTCGTTCTATTTCTTACCTTACATCACTCAAAATGATTGGTGGTTGTCTTCATTCACCAGACTAGATCAAAATAATTCAATGGTTTGATACATAGACACTGTCTCCTTAAGCACTATATTTATCTCCACTGAATTGTACTAAGAAAGATGTGTGTGACAACTCATATCACATTTGAAAATGATATGTGACCCTCAGCACCAAAGACTGTTCTTTTTTATTTGATTCCTCAGAACTGTATTGAATTTTAGCAAAATTGAAGAGACAAAAATATCATTTCATGTCTCAATCAATTTCATGAACTGAACAACAGATGAGATTTCTCTTTTTGCTCTATATTCCCATGTTCCTGCAGTGTTATTGGAGAGCGTTGGTGGTTGTCTGGTCTCGTCCACCAGAACTTTTTCTTTTAATAAGAAATGCAGTGGTGATTCACTTTCATTCCCTTCTCAGTGCTTTTTTCCATCTTCTTTTGCTCACAGACTCCCAATGGGGAACTACTTATATCCCACTGCTAATGTAGAATGGTGTTTCTCAGAGTGAGCTTCTCAAACCAGCTGCACCATCCCCTGGTAAGTTATTACAAACAAATGAAGAGTGTAAATTTGCTTCAAAATCACTAGCGTAGGTCATCTTGGGATTGCTGAAGTAGCTGTGTAGTTCCAGGCCTAGCTACGTAGGGTGCTATGTCAGTAACTTTCATGGCACTGTGGCCAAATCCTTGCCAGAAGCAATTTAAGAAAGGAAAGGTTTATTTCAGCTTATAGTTTGAGGTTATAGTCCATCACAGCAGGGACCATGAGGGAGCTGGTCGCATTCAGTCCACACTGAGGAAGGTGCTCAGCTAGCTTGCTGCTTTTTACATAGTCTAGGGTCCTTAGCCCATGGAGTAGAGTGGCCCACAATTAAAATGAGTTTTCCACCTTAATTATTCATTCCTTTTTTAAAAAAACTTTTCTTAGATTGGCCGGTTTTGTCTGCTTGAATCTGGATTTGGGTTTGCCTCCAGTTCTTCTCTATCTTTCCTAGCTGAGGGGGCCTTGAATCTAAGCACTGTCTCCTAGTGGTGAGAACAATTCATGAAAGATCTATTTCTACTCTATAACAGATTCAGATCTATCTTTTATTCCAATACTATTATTATTCCAATGACCAGTGCAAACCATATGGCCAATACCAACATCAAAATCTCTCATGAAAGTTGAAGGGGGAGATAAAGAACATTTACTGAATACTATAATGAATTGTATCTAGGGAAAATTGTTTCTTCTCCCTGGTTTGTAAGATAAGAAACTATATAATCTTAGATCTGTTCATGATTGACTTTGCAGCCATATAAAGAAAGCCTCGGGCTGTAGAGATGGCTTAGCGGTTAAGTGCTTGCCTGTGAAGCCTAAGGACCCCGGTTCGAGGCTCGGTTCTCCAGGTCCCACGTTAGCCAGATGCACAAGGGGGCACACGTGTCTGGAGTTCGTTTGCAGAGGCTGGAAGCCCTGGTGCGCCCATTCTCTCTCTCTCCCTCTATCTGTCTTTCTCTCTGTGTCTGTTGCTCTCAAATAAAAAATTTTAAAAAAAGATAAAAGAAAGCCTCCATGAAAATAATGCCAATGTAAGATAAAGTGATCTAAAAGTTAAAGAGAGACAGATTCTTGGCATCTATTCAGGTTGCAGAAGATCTACCATTGAAACTTTTTGATAAATTAATATTTCCATTTTTCCTAAGCTAGTTTTGCTGAAAAAGTCCTCAAGGGCATATTTATGACAAACATGTAACTGTTACTTTTAAGTATATAACATATACTATATATATAGTATAGAAGTATATGTCTTCATATATAGTATACAAGTATATATATTTTCATCAGCTTTTATATAACAAATAATTCAATGAAGGGTATATTTAATTTGTTGTATTTGGGTGTGTATTTGTCAACTATTTTAGTACACAGGGATTCTAGAAGTTTGATTTAAAGTTAGATTTGCTTCAGTAGAATTTGTCTTTAGTTAGACTTTCAATACTCTGAAATATACCATTTTACTCCATCATATCCAAGAGGATGAGCTAAACGTTAAGACTCAAGGGACCGAGGAGATGGCTTAGTGATTAAACGTGCTCATCCCACCAGTCTGATAACTGGAAAGAGCTCACCATTATCCATGTAATAACCGACAATTATTGGCACACTCATTGGTAATCCCAACATGCACATGGCAAAGGTTGGCAGAGTCCAGAGAATCTGGAAGGCCATGAGGGGCATAAACAAGGTGGAAGGAGAGGACCACCACTCTGAGATTGTCTTTTGATCTTCACATGTGCACAAATACATATTACAAACACACAACAATATAAAAGAGTTAACAAGCTGGGTGTGGTGGCACACACCTTTAATCCTAGCACTCGGGAGGCAGAGGTAGGAGGATCACCATGAGTTCAAGGACACCCTGAGACTACATAGTGAATTCCAGGTCAGCCTGGGCTAGAGCGGGACCCTACCTTGAAAAATCAAAAAACCAAAAAACAACAACAACAACAAAAAAGTTAAGTATCTCAGTGCCACAGAATACCAAAAAGAGCACTGGATGTTCAGGGAAAGACAGAAAAACTGAAACTGGGTGGATTGGGAATTGCACAATGATGTTCATAACTATACAGAAACAGCACTGATCTAAATGAGATGAATTGTTAATATATATTTTTCCTCTTTAGGAAATAGGTAGTCAGGGTTGGGAAGATGGCTTAGCAGTCTAAGGCGCTTCAGCTTCAGTTCTATTCCCAACCATCCCTGTGACGTCTGACGCAAATGCACTGGGATTTCAGCATGTCTACAGCAATGTCAGGGAGCCAGGAGAATCTGGAAGCTCGAAGCTCGTGGGCAAGATAGACATATAGCTGCAAAATAAGGAGAGAGTCTCTCTCAAAGAAGGTGGAAGGAGATGACAAACACCCTGAGTTTGACTTCACACTTGTACACTCATGCCCATACACACACACACCATACACATCCACACATAAATAATGCTTTTTTAAAATAGGTAGCATTACATTGGTCTGACACCCCACTTTTACCTTCTGCCTGCCCTTCTCCCCCTTTCTCTTCTATCTCCCAATTTTTCATTTCCACAACACATCCAAATCTTGAAAAGTACCACAAGAAGGAACAACCCAGTATTAATGTAGACTTCATGTAGCCCATGGAGGTGTAGGGGTGGCTCTGCAGGAGTCTGGTCAAAAGCCTCTGCTGAGCCCTGCCATGACTCCATATAGAGAGAAGTATGTGCACACTACATCATGTTAATTTATTTACTCCCATTTGTTTAAGCCAGAATTCACAATGTACAACGGAATTAGGTAGGAGTAGTATGTTATCTTTCTAGTCATTCTTCTAGTTTTCATTTACCATGTTGTATATGAGGCCTTGCCCTCTTTGAACAGAAGTAAATGAAATTAATAATTTAGTTTATAGGAAGAGTGACCATTAAGAAAAAAAATACTTTTCTTGCTTTATAGTCACAATTATCTTAAGGTTCTTTTCTTTCTCCTTCTTTCTAGTGTTCTAGCTTTCTCTCTCTCTATTCCTCTTTCTTTTTCTCTCTCCACGTATACCTTAGCTTTTCTTTTTCTTTTTTTCTTTTTTTTTTTTTGGATTTTCGAGGTAGGATCTCACTCTGGTCCAGGCTGTCCTGGAATTAATTCTGTAGTCTCAGGGTGGCCTTGAACTCACGGCGATCCTCCTACCTCTGCCTCCCAAGTGCTGGGATTAAAGGATGCGCCACCACACCACGCCCAGCCATCTTAGCTTTTGAAACAAACTAGTAATGCAGTGTTTAAGTTCTCCCCATATACTCTCTTACATCTTCACCTTTTCCATTTGAATTTTGTTTTACATTTATTTTTACAACATGTGTGTATGTATATCTACCTAGTTCTCTTATAACGTTGCTCTAAAAAGCTTCAAATTCCATTTTGAGACAGTTAGGTGCTAACTATAGTAAATGGTTGCTGAAAACAATTAATTCAATGAGTTTCTCATTTCAGTTTCTGAAATACCTATCAGATCAGAATTGCATAGCAGTCATGTTGCTTCAAAAGCTTCAAGGCTTTTAAGAATATTTATTTATTAATTTATCAGAGAGAAAAAAGGGGAGAGAAAGAGTGAATATTGGCATGCCAGTCCTCTGCCACAGCAAATGAATTCTAGACACATGTGCCACTTTGCAACTACTTTGTATAAGTCCTGGAGAATTGAATTGAATCCAGGTTGTCAGGCTTTGTAAGCAAGTGCCTTTAACTGTTGAGCCATCTCTTCAGACCTGGATTCTAATAACAATATCACATTTTACATATTCTTTTTGGTCACTTAGAAGATCAAATTTACTCAATGTAGAAAGCAAATCCTGCACAAACTTATTTTGACAGCGTTGACTAAAAATAAATATCTTTATACAAACAATTGTCTCTCTTACCCAGCTGGATATTGTGGAGAGGCTTTTGAGTGTTCCTTTTCCTCGTCAACAGTTTCTCTAATTCCACTGTCATCTTTTATAGGCAGCTGCAGAGGCTATATTCAAGTTTAAGACAAGAGGTTACATGTGTCCTTGGGGATGCATGTTAATAAGGTATGCTGAGAACATCACTTTCAGAAAACTTGCAATCCTGTGTACATTTTCCCAGTGACCTTTGAGAAGATGTGACTTGGCCCTTGGAGGTTGCATGATGTGGGGCTTCCAATTGCCAGTAGGTGTTCATTAGTGACTATGCAGGGAAACAGTATGTGCCGACCTTTCCCTACAGTTATGAAAACATTCATTATCTACTTACTTTATCATTATATTAACAAATATTACTAGGAAAAACAATTATTCAAAACCTCCAATTTCTCACTTGGGCTGCCTTTGGTACTGCTTTAATGATTATAGCTCGCAGTCCCTGGATGCCTACTGTTGCCCAGTTTTATGCCCAGAACCTTTGTTGTTTGTTTAGTTCTCTTAGTAACCTTGTAAAACCTGTGTGCTTGCTGTTGCCATTTTAAAGATGATACAACTGAGAAGGGTTCCTCAGAATCACACAGGCCATCCCCAGAGGTGCTGACCACTGTGTGTGGGCACTGCTCTCCAGAGTTAGGGTGGAGCCCATGACTGCTCTGACTGAATACTTCCACTGGTCAGGGAACTAGCCCTTAGTCAGTATGGAATTCTGATCTTGGAAGTCTGATCTTGGTTTCTTTCTGATTCATTTGTGAACTCTGTTATACATACACTCAACAAGTGTTGACGGAAAACCTCCTCCATGCCAAGAACTCTTATCAGAACACAAGGGCAGCATATGTGATGTCTGCCTCCAAAGAATTGTGTACTTGGGTTCAATTCTTTGTTTGCAGTCTTCTCTAAGGACTCCTCTTTTCGTAGCTCATATACTATGTGGCATCTTAGCTATTTGAGGCCAGGAGAAGGTGTTTTTGGTTTATTCCTAGCCATAGGAAGTCCTCTAGATCTGATTTCAATTGATTATTCTAATCTCAAGATAAGTTATTAAAGAAAATGTATGGCAGTTATTACTAATCAGAAGCTAACAGGTCAAAGTACAATAACCTGACAAGGCAAACAGGAATGCCAAGCGTTTGCTAAATATATCAGAGACATGAAACTGATTAAAGATGAAGCAAGAATTCCTCCCAACAGGAGCCCTGCACCCAAGGAGAATGGACAGGCCAGTTATCTGTAAATCCAGCCATGAGCTATTTCTGTGGCTTCCAGAAGAGAAAACAGAACTGCTGCTCCAGATCTCCCTGGCACCTGCATTTTTGCGAAAGTGTTTTTTTCTCGGTTTTTGTTGAAAGGAGTAAAAAAAACTATATGTGAGATGAGAGTGGAAAAATCAATATCTAAAAGCAGCATTGAAGCCTATTATTCAGATTTAAGGCATTCTATTATTAAACACTTGAAAATCAAACTTCTAACGATACACATATGAATAAAGCCAAATGGAAACTATTACCAGAGGTATCAAAGAATGTTGCCATGATATCCTTCAGAAACAAACAGATGCCTCATCTTACAGAACTGTTGCAGATGGGCCACCTCGGGCTCCCCGGGGCCAGTGATCTTCCCGCGAGTCAGAGAACACTGGATGACTTTGCTGGGCTATACTCACTTGTGCTTCATGCATTTTGCAAACATCTCATTTCATGATTGCCAAATGCATGATGTTAGGAAATCCCCGCTTCTTGGGTGTGGTACTATCCCTGTGCTGCTGGGATTTTGACTCATTCAAAGAAGGAACAATAGTAGCTAGAGAAGGAAAGTGGTTTTGGAAAAAAAGTAGAAACTTAAAAATACTTTTATTTATTTATGAGACAGAGAGAGAGAGACAGAGGCAGAGAGGGAGAGAGAGAATATGAGTGGTCCTAGTAGGCCCTTCTGCCACTACAAATGAACTTCAGATGAATGCAACCTTTGTGAACCTGGCTTTGTGTGGGCACTGGGGAATTGGACCTGGGCCAGCAGGCTTTGCAGGCAGGCATCTTTAACTGATAAGCCATCTCCTCAGCCCAAGAAATAGAGGTTGTTAGCATAGTTATACACCTAGGTTATACCATAGAAGCAGTGACTAATGGCTTAGAAAGGTCTGTAATAATACGTTCTCAACATTTCCCAGATATACTTGTAAGAGGCTATTGTGTCTGATCCTGAGTCCATCAAGAGAAAGACTACAGATGACTAAAGGTGATTTTGTGTCATCATTATCTTAGACTTCCATCTTTAATGAAATTTTTTTCTGAAAATAATTATTTTTAGTTCATTAATATGTTTAAAGTAAAGGGGTCATGCATTTCCAAATTCTTTAGCTGGCAATAGTCAGTTTGATAAACCCAATGGAGTTAATGAAGTTTGGTTCAGAAGGGAGGGCCTCTAAATCTGAAACCACACTGAAGAACATGATGAGCTTACTCTGAATGTTTTTCACTCGAGCCACCAAAAGTCCTCTTCCACAGGCGCAGTTTGCTGCTTGGAAATAGTTCCATGGAACCATCTAGATTTTTTAAAGCATAAATTTACTTGGTTAAAAAGTAAAAAATATGGATGAATAAATGAAGATTTAATTTGATTTCCAGAGTTTTCCTATAGCTCAATATTTCTTTAAAGGTTTTATTCATGAAGAGAAAACTCACAATTATAATTCTCTTTAAAATTATTTATGTATTTGAGAGAGACAGAGGCAGATAGACAGACAGATTGGGTGTGCCAAGGCCTCTTTGCCACTGCTAACAAATGCTAGGCACATTCATCACTTTGCACACCTGGCTTTATGGGATTACTGGAGAATCAAATTTGGGCCAGCAGGCTTTATGAACAAGTGACTTCATCCACTGAGCCCTCTCCCCAGATCCATAGTGATAAATCTCTCAGTCTGTGGGCCACTCAGTATAACAAAGCTTTCTGTGAACACCACCTTCTTATTTGTAACAAACCAACAAAACAGAGTTTCCACTCCAGCTAAGTTTAGAAGTTAGGGTTGTGTTATTTTTGATGCAATACAGTAGAAGTGAAAGGCTTCAGAAGTCAATATCCTTGACAGATTAGTAACGTATTTAAGAAACAATGATGGTATAGCCAGGGCATTAATGTCAGCTGATACAAGAAAATGACAGGTAGATTTCCTACAGAATCTTCCACACTATTGCTCATGAAAACTATATTTTGAAACTTTGCTCAATTATTCAGGTTTCCATAACCATTTCTTTCTCCAAATGACCTTCATATGAGAATTTCTGGTCTCCCTCACTCCCTATCACTGTAAGACCAGCTCTTTCTATTCACTGTAGTGTCTGTTGCATCTTATGATTTGTAATCTCTCACTCATGTTCTTTCCCTAGCCCGCAGCTCCTCCACGTGCATCGACTACATGACAATGAAGGGCTGAGCAGAGGGCGATCATCTCTACAGTTTACCTGAAGCTCCGTGCTCCTGTGCTCTGCACCCCAGCGTACTTCCCTTTGTTTCAGTCACAGCAGCTCCTCTTGGCTCTCAGGGTTATCAAATTACCATGTTCCACCTTGTGCAAATGAACTTCCGGGCAAGAGTAACTATATAAAAATATGCCCTGGGTTGGAGAGATGGCTTAGCGGTTAAGGCACTTGCCTGACTTAAGCCAGATGCACATAGGCACAAGGTGGCACACGTGTCTGGAGTTCCTTTGCAACAGATGAAGGCCCTGGTGTGCCCATTCTCTCCCTCTCACAATAAATTTTTAAAAAGTTTAAATTCCCTGACATTACACACACACACACACACACACACACACACACACACCCACTGAAATAGTACTATATGGACCACTTGTAACCCAACCAATTATTAATTTATCTCAGGATCATTTTGTTGCATTTGCACCCAAGTGCTTTTCATAGGAAAAAGAGAATTTTAGAATTGTTTCAGCTTTTGGAACTTTGACTAATATAAGGGGATAAATTAGCAATTAGTCCGATAATACAGTAGAATCTGTGTTTACAGCAACATTGAGTGTTCTGAAGCCAATGCCTCAGTAACATTCCCTCATCTTTTTATGACCATGTGCCACAGAGATAGCCATATGCAATTATGGAGAAACATACAGAGTATCTACAGATATTATCTTAGATGAGTGTGAATACAGAAGACAGATGTACTTACCATGTGAGGTTTGCATCATGGACATGCGTTTATAAGGTACCTGAGCTCAAAATCAAAGGCACATACTAATGTCTTCACAGTCTAGGGATTTTGCACTTCTGAATGAGAATGGGAAGAGAAGGAGCCCTGGAGTGGGCTCCAGTGTGGATAAGGGGACAGAGCCAGACTTTACCTTCTCTGCATTAGGTCACTTATGCCATGGGTCGGGTTCATTTTCAGGTTTTCCATCTTTAGAACTCAGAGATCTATGAGCATTTGTTAAAGAAATAACCATGCTGATTCTAAGGAGTGTTGATTTAAGGTCAGTTTATGCAAAGATGAAAAAGAATATAAAATATGATCCAATGTCTTGGTTATTCAAAAGCAGGCCATTGCTTTACAATATATTGCCCTTTGCAAAATTACATTCTGGAGAAGTAAGTTAGCAGAGGACTCAGGCATTTCGTAGCTGAGAATAAGAATCATGTGGCTCTGGGTACTGGACTTCCCCTACTGTTTTCTACTTCAGAAGGTTTCATGGAGCTTAGAAATGTGCATGGGAGTTTGATTTGGGACCAAGTAGTCTACTGTCTGCAAGTAGACAGACACGAATCATTTTTTAAAGTCTGGGTCTGCTCAAGCCTACAAGCTCCAGGTAGGGTATACATGAGGGTCCTACCTGGCATCAGTCTATTAGGGCCTGATGCCAATGGTGCCAAGCCAGAAAGCCCATTAGAGAGGGTCAGCTGTGTCTCATTGTCAACTCGGTGTCTTGTGGGAAATATGAACCCTAACTAGCAGATGGCTAGCTTTCTCAATATGCACCAGGAAGCTGGGATTCTATGTAAATTCTCCTGACATCAGTGCTGACATGTAATAGAAAAGAATAGGACATTGGCAGATGTTGATGCATCTGGCCTGAGGAAAGGAAGAGTGAGCAGGAGGTGTTAGCATGGTGCAAGGCAAGGTTCGGCACGCTTAGGGGTGATCTGCAATCCTCCTCTCTGCAGCTGTTGTGCTTAAACTTCCTGTGCTATGAATCATTCAGGAGAAAAACACAGTGAAACCACTTGACATGCTGATAACTGTGATGCAAAACCAGAGTCCTGGAGACTAGTGTCAGTAAAAACAATTGACTGTTTTTATTTGCTGAGAGGTCTCTTTGAAGGGTATATTTTCAGATATGGATGGGGACTCGTTGCCAACCGTGTCTCTGGGTCATGGTAGACGTTGAGGACGTGAGGACGGGTAGACCTGGAGGGCACGGCCTGTCGGTGATGACTTTTCTGATTCTTGGAACAACACTAATGACCCAGGCAGCTTAAAATTCCAGGTAGGGGGGATTAGAAGAAAGAATCTAAGATGCAGGTCCACAGGAAGCAAGAGATCAGGAGTCAGAGTAAAAGAGGGTATGATTCTTAGAGCCAGAGTTCAGCTCAATACTGGGAAATCTTAAAATGAAGAAGTAGGTTGCAGTTGAGAACAGAAGAGTCATATTGAGGTGTCCAAGCTCTTATCCAAAAATTTTATCTACTTATTTGAGGAGAAGGGAGCAGATAGAGAGACAATGAGCACACCAGGCCTCCTAGCCACTGCAAACGAACTCCAGATGCATGTACCCTCTTGTGCATTTGGCTTATGTGGTTACTGAGGAATGGAACCTGGGTCCCTAGGCTTCCCAGGCAATCACCTTAACTCCTAAGCCATTTCTCCAGCCCTAAAATATCCTTTTATCATTTCTGGTTCACACTGTTTAAAGATGTCCTCCAATGCCCGCCCTTCCTCCACACCCTCTCGTGAAGATACTGACAAAGGGCTGGGTCAGCCGCTGTCTCCTTGAGCCCAGGACTGTGGATCAGCTGTGAAGACGAATTCTCCACACATTCACTAGTGAGCCTTCAAGGGCTAAGGTGAGTCAGTTCAGCTCCACTGCAGCAGAAGTTGGTGGAGTGACTGAGTGAGCATCTCTCATAGCTTTGGTACAAATACAGACCAGCCAGGATAACTAAATATTGCTGGAGAAACCAGTGGTCCTAATCTTCAGAACCTTCACATACAAAGTGGCATTTCTCACTGACACCAAATGACCCATGGGTCACCAGGAGTGGGCCATGTCTAGGCCAGACTCCCTGTGGTCATGTGGGGACTCACACAGATTGAGGCTCCACCTCCTCATGCCTTGAAGATTCCTGCGTCAGGGGAAAGAATAGGCAGAACCATCTACATTTTATTGGCTATAGCAAATCACATCTCTCCTATCTCCAAGAGGTAAGAAAGTTCCTCCCTTTAATCCTGCCGTTAGTTTGTGCAGTGCAGAAATGGAAGATGTGTGAATCATCACCACAGCCATCAAGATTCCGATTCAGTACATTTTCCCCAAACCATTCTAATAACCTAGATTTGGAAACCCTCGATACATCTGATTCATCTTTAGAGTACCCCCGCCCCCCCGCCCCCATAGCTTAGGTCCCTCTCTGACTGTTCTGTAAGGCAACATATGTATAGAGCACAGAACCATGTTTAATAGACAGCCAATAATGCACCTCTGGCAGCACCTTGCCTGCCATTTATTTAGAATTTTTTGTTTATTTATTAGAGAAAGAGAATGGGTGCCCCAGGGCCTCCAGCCACTGCAAATGAAGTCTAGATGCTTGTACCACTTTGTGCATGTAGCTTTACCTGGGTACTGGAGAACTGAACCGAGGCCCTTTGGCTTTGCAGGCAAGTGCCTTAACTGCTAAACCATCTCTCGAGCCCTCGCCTACCTTTTGAAAGGATACCAAGTGCAAAGTAGCTGTATTTTTATTTCTATTAACAACAGCAAAATACTTCTGTAGTTCACACCCCATTGCTCTTAAAAGCACATATATTACAAATAAAAGAACTCCACAAACTTTAGAGATTAGTATTTATCAACACTTTTTTACACATACACAAATATTTTAATATCATATCTGAAATATTACTCATATAATTTTAGTACTGTCATAAGTATTAACTAAAAACATTCTTTGAAATTGGTAAAAACCATATATTTTACAATCTTCTATTTACATCTGAAATATGCTTAAATGTTACAAAAAACATTCACTTTGACCTTTAAAATATGTGTATCAGGACCAGATACTGAACATATTATAACCACGAGCAAACTCAGAGTTTGCTTTTGAGCTGCACATTGATTGGAAATTTATGGCAAATATTCAGCTTGGTTTGATCAACACCACTCAAAAGGGAGAATCAAAAGAAGTCATAGGAATTGTGCAAATCCGTAGGCTGGCGAAATTCTCAAGCTCACGAGGTAAACAAAAACAGTAACACTGGAGGAACTTCGAATAAATTAAGTTTATCTTGCTCTTTCCCAAGATCAGCTGCAACTTCGGAAAGTTCTCTGAGATGTGCCTGCTGCCCGGCGCAGGGCTCCTCTCACAGTCCGTCGCTGGCTGAGATGGAGACCAGGGGCACGGCCGCGGTCGCCTTGCTAGTGACACGCGTACAGAGCCGCTCCGCTCCGCGCTTTGCCGGGTCGTCCCTGCCCACAATCTTAAAACAGGACAGGACACAGCACACACAAACAGTGAATAGGGAAATCAATTTTTCTGTCTTTAAACATTCAATTAAACCTAAGCCAGAGATCTTAGTTCCCCACGGAACATCTGTAGGCTTGGGCCATGCGGTTAGCACAGGAGATCTGTCTACCAGGACTCCCCTCCCACCTTGCCCGTGCGAAGTACTCTGGCCATGTTGTAAAAGCCCCGCTGCTCTCTTGGTTGTCAGAAATCAATTTATAAATGTGCAAGTGAAATTTACAGACGTATTTGAGTACTTCCAAAAATCTTAGTCTACTTTTAAATTTTAGAAGTTGTATTGTTCACAAAGATTTCAAACTAGGAAATGTTCTAAACCTCATTTACATGTTTGCATTGACAGAAATATAAGCAAAAACAATTTTGACCTGATTTACTTGCAAACAATGTTAATATGTCAAAGTGACCTTCTAGCAGTTGTACCAAAGTAACTATGCACCAGCAGCTCCCCAGAAATCCTGGGTATCTCTGCAATAAATCTTTGCCCAGAAAAGACTTAATGAATATTTAAAACTTATAAACATGAAGATGTCTACACTAGCTTTACAGGCTACCATGCTATACTGTGGCCGTTAGCCTCACCTCCCTTCCAAGAATGAGCTGCTATTTCTGGTCCCCACAGAGCACTCGGCATCTGAGTGTCCTTGGATAGCAAGGCATCCTCGGTGAGATCAGGACCATAGGCCCCACATCAGCCACATCGGGCTGCTCATGTGTGCCAAGAGTATCTAAGAATCTCACAGCAACACACCCTCACATCTTACATGCTTGGCACCAGACCAGAATGGCTCTGTTCCGTTCTCTGTATTTTAAATTTGATACTCATTACCACAGTTGATTTCATTCTGCTATCCTTTTCAGTGAATGTTGAAACACATTCCAAACGATCTTTTTTTAAATTTATGCTTCACTTGGGTGATTATACACAAACTTTTGTTCTCAGCTAAAGGAATCTTGTATTTTTTTGGGGGGATGCTATTTATGAAACCATGTGAAATTCTGGCTGCCTATTAAAGAAATGACTGTCACTACCAATTCAAGCAACTTGTTTCCACATCTCCATTTTTCACATCAGCACCCCTCTGTCATCTTCTATTTCTCCCCTTACACTAGACATTCTTTCCCTAACTAAATGGCTTTGGAATATTCTAGCAAGGATTTCTTGATATTCTTGGAGGAAATTGCATGGATAAATCTATTCTGTGCTTATTCTGATTATTTTTATTTAAAGGTCAATTGAGAAGGTCTCTCTCCACTTTATTTACCCATGTTCTTGTTCCCAGAGGATGTGTGTGAGTGTACAGACATGGGAAGGCATTCTCTTATATAACCACCTATGTGAAAGAGCCCCAGTGATGCTCAGGACCAGCAGAAAGTCCCTCTTTCTTGCCCACAGATCTCTTTCTTTTACTGAAACAGGAGACCTGTGAAACCCATCTGGTTCTTTTCCCTGTGTCAGTTTCCAGGAAGCAGATAGCCAGGTTTGCTTCTTGTAGAAAAGGTTTCCTGGAAGAGAAATAGTTTTTCTCTCTCCTTCAGCACCTCGTCTTTGTAGTTTTTGTTTGAGCAATGTGGGTGCATGCAAGTGGTTCCGGCGCTGCACTTTGTTTTGAAAACAAATGAGCTCAGTCACGTTTCAGAAGTTGATGGAGCACGAGCTTTTCTTTGTTTAAAAGCTAAACTGTTAACTCCAGCTTTTGTCCCCTGACTTTTCTCCTCCCTCCCCACCTGCCCTGGAATGCAAATGAACTCAAGTCACTATGAAGGTGACTGGAGGAGCAAATGACCAGTGAGGGAGGGAAGGATGAAGAGAAGGCCACAGAGGACAGAGCAGACGTAAGGAGAGGAAAACATACCATTTTTGCTCACAGTACTGAGGGAAATGCTAGACACAGAGGAACAGAAGCTGTATAAACACGGACCTCGACAGAGCTGCCAGAAAAAAGAGAAAAGCATGTTTGCCAGAAGTTTCAAGGCAGGACATGATCTTCAACTAGAGACAAGCATTGCTCCACCACTGTTCCCAACTTTTACATTATTGTTTTTAATAAATGTCACCCCGAATTTCAAGGTTTCCCTTATGTGTACAAGGAATCTGCAGAGTATTAATTCCCTCCATCCCTCAAAATTCCCAAGCCAAAACTATGTCTACTAGGAATCTTATCCATAGAGATTCATTCTTTCCAATACTAGTCAACCATGCATTTTGTTTTTCTCTTTAGCTGCTAAGGAGAGTTAACGGCGTGAGTGGAAGAAGACAGAAAAGGAGGAAACAAGTAACATATATTGGCTTGCAATTAGAAGAAAAGAGTAGGTACTCATCTTATTCTTTGAATAGTGATAATAATTTTAGATGATTTTAAAAAGGAACAGTAACCAACAGAAAATGAGTGTCTGTATGTGTGAAACGACTAGGGAAGTAGTTCTGTTCCTCAGTTACTCTGCAAAGTGTTCATCTGCATACTGGAGGAAACATTATGTGGACACGTCCAGGTAGAGTGCCAGGGTTGAGGGATGTTGGAAACTACGTAGGCTACAGAAACAGCATTTGACTTGGAACCATGTGATTTTTAGCAATTTCAAACCACTATGATTATCAAAGGGCCACAATCTGCACAAGCCTTACAGAACTTTATGGACACATCCCAAGGATCATGGATGGACTGACTATTGGGTGTGGACTTCATTTGTCAAAAGCCCAACCTCCGCCAAGGAAATCTTTGAGGTGTAAGGCCATGACAAATTGAGACAGTGTCCCCAAACACGGTGCAGAGACCCCTAGTGGCGGATATGTGGAACTCCACCGGGTATCCTACCCTTTGAGACCTTCAATCAAGGATGATGGAGAGATGGGAACAGGCTCTTCCCTGTTTAACCAGACCCACACATTCTAGAAAGTCCACAGTACGTGTGGCTTGAGCAAACAACTCTGAACGTCGTAGAAAGTATTTTAGCTTTCTGTATGCTTTTATTCCTGTGCTTTGAGCAGAGGGTTTTTGTGCATGGGAAGCGACTTACCATCATAGGACTAATGTAAGGGACAGTGACTTCTGCAGCCAGAAAAGACTCTTTAGTCCTTATAGCCATGCCTGCTTTCTATATGAAGACAGTGCATCCCTCCAGGGGCAGCTCACCTGCTCGTTCATGATGGCAGAGAGTTCACTGAGCATGTTCTTATAATGGGACCTCAGTTCTTCCTGGTACTCTAGCTGGTCCTCCTTGATGAGGCGCTCATTCACGTCGAGGGCCTGTCCACAGGCATCAGCAAATTGCCTTTAGCAACAGCAATGAACAAATTAAAAAGGAGTCACAGGAGGAGGCATGAGTTCGATAAGGCCGTGTTGACTTTCCGGGTGTGTGTGGGGGGCAGGGGGGGGGAGGGAATCAATGCCTCCTTCTATGAAGGAGTTCAGGGCAAAATCTTCCAACCAAGAGGATCTTACCTGAAGATTTCCTTCAGAAGCTTTACTTGGTTGTCAGGATATTTCTTTGCATTCGTTTCTTCAAGAAAGGCTCGGGCATAGGCCATTGGCCCGGCATTGACCTATCCAAGGGAAGGGACTTGTCTGAGGCAGCTCCCGCTCCTCCATGAAGCCCTGTCTCAGGCTGGCAGAGGGGCAGCTATCCGTGCCAGTCACACAACACCCCAGTGCTCTCAGGCCTCCCTGTGGTCCGCCCCACTGTATCTTGTTATATCTGTTGTCGCTGAGTCACTTGCTCGCTGGTGGGTGCCTTGGAGCGCCTTCCATGCTCCCCTAACTCTGCCCTGTATCAGCCCTTCCACTGGTTTCTTTCTTTCTTTTTTTTTTTTTTTTTGGCATATTTTGGATGCTCTTTCTGTTGTAGTTTTGAATATGAGACTTCTCTTCTGTTAACTTACTTTCTCCAGAGTTATAATTTATTATTTGTGACATCAAAAGCTGGTGTGCCAGCTGGTTTTTCTCTTCTATTGGCACTAAACCAAGCATAAAACCGTTATGAGAAGACATTCCACAGGGGTAGTGAGTGGGGTGTGCACCCCGTGGAGACCCCATTCCACTGTGGTTCCATTTGAAAGTTTCACTTAGATTCTGGCCTAGGAAGAAGGCATTTTCCAGATTTGCCGAATGAATGCACAATTAAGTTTTTCTTGTACGTTGCTGGGGGTTGAACTGAGGACCTTGCCTGGACTTAGCCACATGCGCCTCCGGAGCACACCACCTGTGGCTCCTTACCATCAGACCGCGGTCTCCCTCATGCACACCAGGAAGCTCACACTTAGTGAATAAGTTGTTTCCCTCAGTGTAGATGATCTGCTGTGGGGCTCAGGCAGGCAGCTTTGGGTGCCTGTGAGCATTCCACATCACCTGTGCAACGGGCACATCATTGGTGCTGGAAGCTTCCCTTTGGCACTCCAGGTCCACCCGCCCCTTCCTCCACTCAGCTATGAGCCTGGGGAAGCCAGCCTGCCTGGGACAGGACTATGGTTACCTCACCTTCATGCTTATTTATTTCCTTTTTTCTTTCTTTCTGAGTTATCCAGTAGAGACACTCACAAGAGGGACAGGGAAGAGGGCAGGAGAAGACTCGGGATCACAGATAATCCCTTTTGTCTTAGGATCTAACACACTTGGGAGGCACATTGTTTACAGGCCAGCTTTTTTTTTTTAAGACTCTCTCTGTTCGTTATGGACTTTTGGCATTAATTTTGACTATTAAGATAGTATATTATAAGATGATTTTGCCTTGATTGCTGATTAAACTTTGTGCTCCTGATGAATGCCTCACTCCTTTCCCCTAGTTCTAGCCAGGGGCAAGTCTCAGTCACAGAGCATGGGCCTCACCCGCCTCTCTTCACAGCCTCCTCAGCTCCCTCTGCTCCCTCCCACTAGCCTTCCTGAGTTGGGGTTTTCCCGTATAGGGGTGCTCATTCCAACCGCGCTTGGCTGGCTTCCGCACCAGCCTTTGCTGGTTTTCTTCAGTTCTTCTCACACTTTCACAAATAGTTTATTTAATTCTTCCCTGTCACCCAGTGTGAGCACGCCATCTGCTTCCAGTCCCCACTCCAGCAGCTGATGAGGACTATTGCACATTTTATGAACTAGTAAACATTATTTTTGGATTTATTTTGGAACAATCTCATAAGGCTCTTTGTGACAGATATGTATCAGAGTGTGACGCTTATTCATGGGTTAATTTGTTCCATAGGGAAAATGGGATGTGAGGGTTGGGCAGATGAAGCTTTGCTAAATTTTTCAGTTTCTATCGGGTAAGACATTTCCAACTAGGCATATTTTTATAAAGACTCAGATGAAAGTATTTGATGGTATCATCAATAGCCTAAAAAAAAATATTTCTTATACTCTTTGTAAAAACTCTCCCAGGGTGCCCAATGCCAGGTTTCTCTGGCTGTGCATCTCAGCTCTGGGTACCACATACTGACCTTCACGCTGACACTGCCCTGGAGCTTGAGCTGCAGCCGGATCATGTCCACCTCATCCGTGGCGCATAGCTGATTTAGCTCGGAAACCTTCCTGGACATCTCATCTATGGCCACTTCAATAGGATTCAGCTCTGTGCTCCACTGGCTGACGACCTGGATCCTCTTCTTCACGTATGGGAACAGGTGACTGGCTGCAGAGGATGTAAAGGGTCATTGACAAGGTCGGAGTTCCGCTGAGGTCTAGAAGATGTTACATTGCCTCATGACAAAGCATCTACTGTCTGTACAGTTTTCGTGGATGTGAGTTATTTTTCTCCTAAAGGATTCCCTGTCTTATATCTTTTAGTTTGGCTCCTGGCATCTCCTCTTTTCCCTTCACCGGCTCACAAGGAACGACTTAAGGACGACCTTAGAGTAGCCAGACACTGTAAAGATTATCATTTTCACTGAAACTTGTCACTCCAACAAAATCTCTACACAATAAAGTCAACCCGTGATAAAGAATGTTCACATATTAAGAATTATATATGATGACTTTGCTCTCAGTTCTTTTTACGGCTCCTTCCTGAAGGTGAGTGCTGCCCATGGTTTGGAAGTCAGTGCGCTGCGTTTGTTGACGGATTGAGATCCCGAACTGGCATCTCTCAAGATGGCCAGGACCCATTCCTTCAAAGGGCCTCCCCTCCTTTCTCCTCTGTGGGCTTTAGCAACCCTCTGGTGTCCCCCAGTTTTTTTCTTTTCTTTCTTCCTTCTTTTTTTTCTTTTCTTTCTTTCTCTCTCTTACTTTTTTTTTTTTTTTTACACCACGGGTTCCTTGTAAGTTCCTGCTCATTTTACTATCAGACTGTGAACACCTTGAGGGCAAAGTTATTTTCTTCTGCTTTAACTTTCATGTCCTGGAACAGTGCCCAACACATGACTGACACCCATTGCACGTTTGTTGAATAGGAGGAAGCATCTTACAAAAATAAATATATATAGTGAGGCGTGGTGACACACACCTTTAATCCCAAGACTCGGGAGGCAGAGGTAGGAGGATCATTTTGAGTTCGAGATTACCCTGAGACTACATAGTGAATTCCATGTCAGTCTGGGCTAGAGTGAGACCCTATTTTGAACCCCCCCCCAAAAAAAAATAGACGTAGGTAGTCTGAGATAGCTCAGGTAGTCAGTAAGCATGAGTACCCAGGTTTAGATGCCCAGACCCCACGTAAAAACCAGAAGCTGCGGCAGGCTTCTGTAGCCTGATGGGAAGCAGAGGCATGAGAATTTCCCAGAAGCCTGTAGATCAGTTAGCCCAGCAAATGGAGTCATCTACACTGAATGGCATTCCATCAAGTAAGGAGGAGGGTGGAGACTGATTAGAAAATTGTCCTGTGACCTCCACACACGCTGTGGCATATGTGTACCTGCTCTCTCTCTCTCTTTTCACTCTCTTTCTCTCTGTCTCACACACGACAAATAAAGTAAAATATATAGTACTGGGCAGTGTACAGCAGATCAAAACCTGCCTTTATTTTAGAGAAGAAACTGAATCCCACAGCGGGTGGAATCTTGCCCCAGCGCAGCCGATGCTGGGAGGTGCTCATCCTGGAGTGGCTGAGGGAGGACTCGGGGCCTGGACCTTTCCCAAGGCGCCTCGCGGTGACCGTCATGAATACCCAGACTGAAGGTCAAGGGTGTGCAGAGTGACCCCACTGACAGGGTCCTCTGAAGGTCTCCCTCTTTGCTTTCTGTTTTTGGCCCGTGCGTGTGCAGTGCGCAGCGTACGCGTGTGCAGCGTATGTACGTGTGTGCAGATGTGCATGCCCCACGCTCACGGGTGTGGCGGCCGGAGGAGAATGCTGAGCGCCCAGTTCTACTGCTCCTCCGTGCTGTGTTCGCCAAGCTGAGTCCCTCATTGAGCCCAGCGCTGCCGTGCCTTCGGCTCCGTCCCGGACTGGCCGGCTGACCAGGAGGCCTCAGTGATTTTCCGATCTCTACTCCTCACATATGTGACCGTGTCTAGCTTTTTATTTTTTATTTTGAGTGCTGGGGGTGGAACTCAGGTGGCCTTGGCTTGCACAGCAAGCACTCTTTCCTGCTGAGTCATCTCCCCAGTGGTCTCTCAGTTTTCCTAAAAATGAATTTTGATTTTATTTGAGATAGACTTTCATTTACATTGTGGCTCAAGTTGGTTTATTTTTAACTCTCTCTCTCTCTTTCTCTCCATCTGTCTCTCTCTCTCTGTCTGTGTGTAGGTTTCAGGTGTTATGCTCAGTAACACCATCCACTTCATGAGACAGGGTGTCTGTTTGGCTTGGAGCTCATCAGTGACACTCGATTTGCTGGCTGGGAGGCCCCAGGGTTTCTCGCGCCTCTTCATCCCCAGTGCTGAGATTACAGACACGGACGCCACATCTGTTTTTTTTTTCATAGTTTCTGGGGATTGAACTCAGGTCTCTTCTGGCTTATGAGGCCAGTGCTTTACGAACTGAGCTATCTCTCTTACCCCCAGGTTGGATTTAAACTCTTAATCCTCTTGCGTCAGCCTCCAAGGTGCTGGGATTGCAAGTAGCTACCACAGCTGGCCCATGGACGCTATCTCGGAAGCGACCAGAGAGGTGACTGCTTCTCCGTAAACGTCTGCAGGCCGACACACTTTGAACTTATCTGCAGGGCTGAAGGAATTCCTGACTTGCTCCACTCCAGCCCCGAGACCAGGCGTGCCCTGCCTGGCTGAGATTGTGGGGGGTGGAGCCCCACTTACTCGTCAGGACGGTCCTGCGCTTGCACTGCTCAGCCACGCCGCCGTGCTTCTTGCCCGACAGCGTGAAGGGCGTCTCAAAGACAAAGCGGCCGATGTTATGATGCATCTCGAAGTCCGTCTTCCGCTCCTCTATTTCTTTTTCTTCAAAGAAAGGTGTGACGTAAGTCACCTGGATATAGGCATATTTGGGGTCCAAATCCTTGGGGTTTACCTGCATTAACACATTATGGGGGAAGAATGAGTGGTGGGTCAAATGTGGTTTACCAAAGAAAGGAGGGACAGGGCTGGAGAGATGGCTTAGTGGTTAAGGTGCTTGCCTGTGAAGCCTAAAGATCCAGGTTCGATTCTCTACTACCCATGAAAGACAGATGCACAAGGTGGTACATACATTTGGAGCTCATTGGCAGTGACTAGAGGCCCTGGTGTGCCCATTCTCTCTCTCTCTCATTCTCTGCCCCTCTCTCTCATAAATAAGTAAATAAATATTTTTTTAAAAGATTGGATGGCTTCCCCTCATCTAGCATCCCGGGGAGGCTACAGAAAATGGGCAGTTGTACCACTTCAGACCATGGAAGACTGAGTGGGTGACATTGGTCAAGCAGCCTAGCTATGGAGGCAATGGGACAGCTCACAATGCCCCAAGGGTCTTTGCAACAAAGTTACTTGGGGAAGGCACATTACTTGAACTTCAAATTTTCTCTTTGGCAGTGAATGTCCAGCTGACTGTGTGCAAAATTTGTGTGTGTATGTGCATGTGCCTGTGTGTGTGCGCTGTTTTTCGAGGTAGGGTCTTGCTCTAATCCAGGATGACCTGGAATCCACTATGTAGTCACAGGGTTGCCTTGAACTCAAGGCGAGCCTCCTAGCTCTGCCTCACAAGTATTGGGATAAAAGGCATGAGCCACTATTCCCGACTCAGTGTGAACATCTTTTGATAGTGGAAACATATCTCTTTGTCCCTCTGTGATTTAGCCAAGGACTCAGACTTGTGCCCTTGGCTTCAGACTTGTAATGTGGAAGGTGGATCTTATTTAGCAGATTAGCTGACTGCCTGCTACAAGACTGCACATTTCTGTATTTTCTATATCTTAAATTCTGTCTCTTATTGGCAACCAATCATTCCACCCAATTTATTTTTACTTTTTTTGTTGTTTGTTTTTTTTGAGGTAGGGTTTCACTCTAGTCCAGGCTGACCTGGAATTCACTATGGAGTCTCAGGGTGACCTTGAACTCACCGTGATCCTCCTACCTCTACCTCCTGAGTGCTGGGACTAAAGGCATGTGCCACCACACCCGGATATTTTTACTTTAAAAAAAAAAAATTTAGGGGCTGGAGTGATGGCTTAGTGGTTAAGGCGCTTGCCTGCAAAGTCAAAAGACCCAGGTTTGACTCCTTAGGACTGACAAAAGCCAGATGTACAAGGGGGTGCACTCATCTGGAGTTTGTTTGCAGTGGCTGGAGGCCCTGGCACACTCAATCTCTGTCACTGTACCTGCCTATTTCTGTATCTCTTTCTCTCTCAAATAAATATAAATAAAACATTTTAAAAATATTTTATTTATTTACTTCTTGGAGAAAGAAAATGAGAGAGAGAGAATAAGAATGAGAACGAATGGGCACTCCAGAGCCTCCAGCCACTGCAAATGAACTCTAGACACATGTGTCACCTTTTGCATCTGGCTTATGTGGGTACTGGGGAATTGAACATGGGTTTTTAGGCTCTGTAGGCAAGCGCCTTAAACATTAAGCCATCTCCCCAGCCCATACTTTTTTTTTTTTTTTTGAAGCAGGGTTTCACTCTAGCCAAGGCTGACTGGACTCACTCTGTAGTCTGGCTAGCCTTGAACTCACGGTGATCTTCCTTACCTCAGCATCCCACGTGCTGGGATTAAAGGCATGCACCACCATGCCTGGCCATTCTGCCCATTTTTTTTTTTTTTTCCTAACTCAGCTTTAATGTCTGTGCTTGACAAAGAAGCAATGAAGACAGACTAGAAAACCCGAGGAAATTGGTGTGGCCCTCCTTTGAGGGTGGAAGGATGGTTCTCAGCCCCTTTTGTAATGACATTTTGAAGAACTTTAAACCTCCTTCCCATTTCATTTTTATCCATCTTTCTGTAACATATCTATGCACTGCCTATCCAATTCTAGAGATTTGAGGAAATTTGGAAAACATTTTGCAATTCTACTAATAATTACTCTGTCAGAGGGTATAAATGCAATAAATTTATAGATTTAAATGTAGACTCCGCTGGGCGTGTGGTGCATGACTTTAATCCCAGCACTTCGGAGGCAGAGGTAGGTGGATTGCTATGAGTTTGAGGCCATCCTGAGATTACACAGTGTATTTTGGGTCAGCCTGCGCTAGAGTAAGAAGACCCTACCTCGACCCCTTCCCCCCCAAAATGTAGGCTCAAAGTACCCACCATCTCGGTGACCATCAGCTGATACGTAGAACTTCGGCTGCTGTGATAGCAAATTTGGCATTTTTCTCACCCTGCCAGGACCTGTTCATGCTCTTTATACAGATGAGTTGCCACTATAAAGGTTCTGTCTCCTTTCTAAAGGGAAGGTGATTGTGCCCTTCCAGGTAAGGAGAATAATTACATTTGCAACAATTCATGGTAAAATTTAATGATTTTTGTGCCAAACTTCTCCAGTTACTAGCTTTGTAAAAGATGCCAGGAGAGTGCTGGAGAAATGGCTCAGAGGTTCATGCACTTGCCTGCAAAGCCTAACAACCTGGTTTCAGTTCCTCACTGCCCACCTAAAGCCAGATACAGAGTGGCACATGCATCTGGAGTTCATTTGCAGTGGCTGGACGTCCTGATGTGCCCATTCTCTTTTCCTCTCTCTCTCTTTGCCAAAAAAAAAAAAAAAAAAAAAGGCAGAAAATGACCTTGTTTTGTGGCCCAGTAAAACTACATGCCACTGGACACAGACCGGCTTTTCTGCCTTCTACTCCTTCTATCTCTTTCAGCCAACCTATCTTTCAAAGACTCACCACTCTCCCAATCCACATGGCCTTTTCCTTCCTGTTGCTGCCTGTGCGAACTCTCCAGAATATGCCCATGACTTCTAGCCAACATTTCTTCTGCAATTTCCAGCTCAAAGACCACGTCCTCTGAGCAGCACTGCCCAGCCCAGAGGGGCAGTCTCGAGTCCCCTGGAAGCCCCGGGCTTTCCCCGCACTGCTCTGCGATGCCTTTCTTGTGGCCCCGCACTGCATTCTCTTTTCAGCCATTTGCAGAGTGCTTCTGCGTGTAGCTCCTGTGAGCTGTGAGGCCCACGAGGAAGAGGCACAATGCTCCCACTTAGATCTGAGGCTGGCATACAGTAGGTATTTGAGATTAGCTAAAGGAACGAAGAGATGTCCGAAGGCTTAACGTGCTGTTTGTCAGTGTTTATGAAAACCGCTGTTGCAGCCAGACACAAGGCAGCCATGGAAATATTTGGAATGAGTGCTTCCCTTTTTCTATTTTTCCCCCCTTCATGCTGAATTCCCTGGAAGCTCTCGTTTTATTTGGCTTATTTTTCCCTATGAGGCAGAGAGCACTTTGAGGGCATGATCACATTTTATTTGCTTAAGTTTCCAGGACCTGGAACAGTGCCCAACACCTTGCTGGCACTCGTGAAGCGTCTGCTGAAGGGAAGCATGACCAGCACTGGTGAAGTGTCTGCGGACAGCAAGGGCGACTAGCTAACAGGACTGGAGATGGTTGGGCAGCATGTGGCACATCGAAACCTGCCTTCATATTGAGAAGAGTTGGAATCCCATAATGGATAGAAGCTTGCCAAAGCACACCATGTGGAGGTATGCTTGCCCTGAAGCAGCTGGGGGATTCTGGGAAAGCAAGCCTCACATGACTTTTCACTGTTTTATTTTTATTTCTGAGGGAGAGAAAGAGAGAAGAGAGAGAATTGGCATGCCAGGGCCTCAGCCACTGAAATCGCACTCCAGACGCTTCCACCACCTAGTGGGCATGTGTAACTTTGCACTTGCCTCACCTTTGCCGTATCTCCAGTACAATTTTTACTTTTTCAAAAAAATATTTATTTATTTAAGAGAGAGAAAGTGGCAGAAAGAGGGAGAGAGAGAGAGAGAAAGGGCACGCCAGGGCCTCTAGCCACTGCAAGTGGACTCCAGATGCATGTCCACCTTGTGCATCTGGCTTATGTGTGTCCAGGGAAATAGAACCTGGGCCCTTTGACTTTGCAGGCAAGCACCTTAACCACTAAGCCATCTCTCTAGTCCCCAGTTTTTACTGCTTTTGATACAGGCCCACCTAGATTAGCCCCTCTTTTTGAGAGAGAGAGAGAGTATTTATTTACTTTCTGGAGCCAAAAAGAGGTCCACTGGATTTTTCACAAATTACTATATTCAGGGTGGGATAGTCCAAGAAGATTGTCCCCAGTGAATAAACAATTATGTTCTTGCTTTTGTTCCTAATCCCTTCTTGGACCCAATTACTTTAATTGCTATTCAAATGCAAATATTCTACAGGAAATGTAGAAGATTTGGCAAGCTGTTTCGAAAATAATGTAAAAAATCACTCATATAAAATTAAAAAAATAACTCACCAGTCAACCAACATGCAAAATATCCCCAATACTTTGGGTATTTTACTTTTACTCGCTAAGAGAAGAGAACAACGGCTACAAAATAACAAGTCAAGTCTTAGCAGTTGCACGGACACTGGTTCTCTACCTTGTTGGAGTCCTGGATTATCTTCACGTTGTCTGCTCCGAATTTGTCTGCGTAGAGTTTGAGTAGTCTTTGGGAGATCTCGGAGAGACCCGTCAGCTTAGGCTCTTTATAGATGTATTCCTTACCTTCTTCTTCTTCAAAAAACCCCTGCACAACACACGCATGAGCTATTGGTTTTACCAGAGAACTCCAGGCATAAATCACAAACAAAGAAAAAAAAATCCATTTACTTAAAAGATAAATGTCTTTTTGGTTGTCCAAAGTCATTAATTAGCACCATATAAAAATACAAAATCAGAAAAACAAGTAAGGAAAAGAGAAGATAATTTTTAAAAAAAGGACACAAGACACTCATGTGAGCATTTCCTAGCCAGGAAAACGGACCTCATGAATACCTTACGTGTATTTTCTTTCATTGCAGAAACCAAAAGAAATATTTACTTGGATGTATGTTGGAGAAAGGATGCCCTCTTGTGGCAGTCTTGGATAGAACACAAAGTCAAGTAATGACTGGCATTTTCCAAAGAGTATTCATTATCATTTTAAATAAGACCTCCTCCAAGTCCTTTAAAGGGGCACAGACAACACTGGGCATATAAATGGGCTGACACACATCCCCCATCAGTTTGGGTGAGAAACCACAACACTTTGTATTGTTGTTATTCCAGAAATTACATAGGATGTGCTCCTAATTAGTGACATTTAAAGATAGCTACATTAATATGACTTCAGGGACCTGAAGGTACAACCTAACTGCATGTAACTTAATTACTCATTTTACATTCTAGATCTTATGAGATCAAAAATAACAATCAGGCTATGTCATCTTTATTACGTAGGATCCCGTGGGCTTTGGCTCCTATAAACCTATTGAGTGAAGCCTGGAAAAGGAACAATTCCATTATCTGGAGATAAATAAATGAATAAATATTTTTAATTTATTCCATTTGAAGAGACAGAAGCATTTTTCTCTTCTCTGTGGAATATAGGTGGCTCAGAATGCTTGATGGGTTTGAGGGTGAAACACTCATGGTTCTGGTTTCTTCTGGCTGCAAAGAAGTGGGTGTTGAGGTGGGCAGAGTAAAAAGAAGCAGCTGTATAATTTGTTAAATTATTATTTTGAGGTTGGGTCTTGCTCTAGCTCTAGCTCTAGGATGACCTGGAATTCACTATGTACTCTTAGCTTGGCCTCAAACTCACAGTGATCTTCCTACCTCAGCCTCCCGACTGCTGGGATTAAAAATGCATGTGCCAAAATGCCCAGCTTAAAAATAATTTCTGACTAAAATATTCATTTTTGTGAAAAATCATGAGCAAAATATCCTAATGTTGTGTGTATCCATGGTGGGTGTGAGGCAAGCTAAGAGCACTGGTCAGGTTCCTGTCTCTGCGGAGCTTCCTGCATCAGATGTGGTCTCCATTCATAGAAGATTTATGTCAGTAGAGGCTTGCAGAAGCCAATGCCCCAGGTCTATCCCCAGCACTGCTCTTGTCAAGAAGGTACTTGTTACCATCTTGTTTGATACAGAGCTTTCAAGACACATGTCTTGTTCAACAGTGCATGTCCAGTGTTTGATAGACACACGCCTGGCCGCTGGGGAGGGGTGCCCCTATATTCAGTGGAGGAATGAACAGAGGAATGAAATTGTTCTGAAAAGACATAATACAGCCTAGAATGGCCTTAAATCCCATTGCTTTTTAAATTAAAAAAAGGCTTATATTGAGTAAGTTCTTTGATAAATAGTCAAGATCCCAAAAAGCTGATTTTTCAGACCTAGAAACTGCTAGATGGATGGCCTTTGATGTTGCAAGAAAGCATGGAAAACTGCTGGGCACTGTCCACCTAGACTTTGTAGCGTAGTGAGGTCTAACCCCATTCCCACATGACTTTGGCCTTCTCTGGCCTTTCCATTGCAGTCTCTGTGGAGGTTCATCCAACTCAAGGTCAGAAGTTAGTGGCCAAAACTGACAGACTGACACACGAGAGGAGTTAAGACCTCAGGGGCCTTCCACACAATTCCCGCAGGGGCTTTCCACAGAATTCCTGCAGAGCTGCAGCGGCAGCAAGTTTCAGCTTCTGTTGAAGTGCGAAAAGTATCTGCAAGTTTCACTGCGGCAGGAGAACTAGCACAGAGGACACGCGTGCTGTGAGTCTTTCCCCGGGAAAGTTTCTGAATCCAGAGCTAGTGGAGAGTGAGTGGACGCAAGCAGGCTTCCACTGCGGTCACCATGACCTTTGTGACCTTGGCCATAGCCTGCTGTGGTTTTCCTCTTTCCCCATTTGTTAGACTGTAGAATGGAAACCACAGCCAACAGTCTGTTGGGAGGCCCTGTGGACAGTTTCTGGTCCACATGCGGGCTCTGGTGAGTGTGGTTGTTGGAATGAAATGATCCCATAGGCTGGTGAGCTTTGAATATTTGGTCCTTAGATGGTGGTGATTTAGTAAAGTTGTGAGGCTTTTCGAGGTGGAGCCTTGCTAGAGGAATTATGTTGTCAAGGATGGGCTTTGAGGTAATAGAGCCCAGATCTAAGCTCAGTATAGACAACCTCCTTCTTGTTGCTGAAGAGACGTGATAGGTTTGCCTGTCTATTTGCTCTGCCATCTTACCCTACCATTATGAAACTTCCCCTCAAAACTGCAAACTGAAAGAAACCTTGCTTCTTATTGGGTGTTTTGCCCCAGCAACCAAGAAGGTAACTGCAATAGTGAGTGTTATCTATGATGATGATGGTGATGGAGGAAAATTCCATAAAGCAATTTGCGATCTGACTCCTCTGCAGAGGTTATTAAGGTTTGAGTGCTCAAAAACCCATACCTTCAGCTACTCTGTCTGTTCTTTGCACCAGAAATACTTTCTTCATTACTAAATGTCAATTGATACTCATTTAAATATTTTGGTAAGCGATTGATGAGAAAGAAATGATTAGATATTTTTAAGAGTGGGAAGTAACATGCTGAGACTTTCTAATATGCACAAGAAGGAGCAGGGATATCAGAATGAAGATTTAACATGCTGTTTGTTAGGGTTTATGGAAAAGGTTGTTGAAGCAGGCAAATATTGGAAGGGGGCTTATCTTTTATGAAAGAAGGTAAAAGCCACTGAGCTACAGGGCACTGTCTGGAGGAAGGCTTCACCCCCAGGTCTTCCTATGAGCAAACCATTCAAGAATGGGATGCAAGTGACAAAAACCTAGGGCCAGCTTGCTATTTGCTTTAGCCCCAAGGTTATGGATTAATACATTTCAAGGCCCCTTCCTAGATGTTGCCAGAAACTTCTTTAGAATATTGGAGTGCCCTTGGGTCATTAGTGAGATGTCAAACATTAGAGTTCTGGGTGTGACATTCTAGTGATCTAAAGTTCACAAACAAAAGACAGAATCCATTCCAAGAGAAATCAGCACAGAAAGCCAGCATGTGTTAGTAATGGGCTCTGAGTAGTTACAAGAATGCAAAGAAATGGGACTGGTAATATGAACTCAGTTATCATGTTTGACTCTCTTTCTCTCTCTCTCGCACACACACACACACACACGAGAGAGAGAGAGAGAGAGAGAGAGAGAGAGAGAGAGAGAGAGAGAAAGAAAGAGAGAGAGAGGGGGTGAGGGAGGAGAGAGAGGAAGGGAGAGAGAAAGAGAGAGAGATTGGGGGGGGAGAGAGAAACATTAACTTTCAGGTAAGTGAGGAGGTGCTGGAAAAGCACACTATGTCTCAAAGGGGAGCTGGTATTTTTGAACAACACAAGCACCTTTTCTCCTCCCACAAAGTTCTTTTCCATCCTGATTCCAAAGTGCGTCTACACTCACATAGGCATGATTGAAAACCACAGAGTCTCTATCCATTGATGCATTGGATGAAATTCCCCCAGGTCATTCAGTTAATTAATTCCAGAGGCTTCTGATTTTCGAAGTTACACAATGGCATTTGTTTGCTTGTTTTCATGCTAGATACCAGGACTTAACACTTTCCCTGATTGTTGGCGATGTGTGGTGTTGACAGCTGCCTTGTTACACTGGTAATGAATCCTTCAGGGAACTTGAAGAGAGTTTGTGCAGGCTGCTCTGCCCACCTCCAATGACACCAGGTGCTATGCTAGAAGCTTCATGCTGTACACCACTTGCATTTTAACACTCCCAGCTGTGAGAGATCAGTTTCCAACTTGTTTTCTAGTGTCTGGCTTATTGCAGATACAGTTATTACTAGGGGACCTAGCCAATACAATAGCATGAAAGCACTGGTCTACATAGAACACTAAAATGTGTACTCCAAGTTCTCTGTGGAGACAGAGCCTACTACATATTAAAGTCCTATTGTCTATTTTTTTTTTTTGACATGGCAAGACACATCCATGAGGATGTTAAAAGGTACATTTTACATACAGGGACATAAAGCACCATAATGAATAAGTGATTGTTGTTGATATGGAGAGTATGCTAATGAAGTAGTCAAGATTTCATCTTAGTTCTCTAGAGCCTTTATTCCATACATGTTCAGGATGATGCTCAAGTCTGTTTTGTATTAACTTATCATGTAGGTAAAGGGATTCAACTCTCTGTCCCTGTTTAAAAGCATGATTCACTCTCATCATTTGCTGCCCTGGGATGTGCAATTGAATATCGTTTGCATTGTGATCACTAAAGCTTTAATTTGCTTCTAATCAAGATGGACTCTACCAGTTCCCCTTGTTCAAAGGAAGCCAGCAAGAGAGTTTATGGAGGACAATGCTCAGATGTATTTCCAGGTCTGTGCATATAACAAAATACTCTTTCCTTTTAAAGACTGATTGGATTTTTAAAACGAACATTAATTGAGGGTCTTGGTAGCGTTAAAAAAAGAGTCAGGGGGGCTGGAGAGATGGCTTAGTGGTTAAGTGCTTGCCTGTGAAGCCTAAGGAGCCTGGTTCGAGGCTCGGTTCCCCAGGTCCCACATTAGCCAGATGCACAAGGGGGCGCACGCGTCTGGAGTTCGTTTGCAGAGGCTGGAAGCCCTGGCGCGCCCATTCTCTCTCTCTCCCTCTATCTGTCTTTCTCTCTGTGTCTGTTGCTCTCAAATAAATAAATAAATTTAAAAAAAGAAAAAAAAAAGAGTCAGGGGCACTAACATGAAACTTTAGTGCAGAACCTGTAAAAAGAACAAAGTTAGGACATTTGAGAGTAGTTTTCCCATGGGCCCCTCAGTCTATTTAGTACAAGAATTTTTTCAGGTATTCTTTTAGTAGGTAAGTTAAGGACGCATGAGCCCAAGTTTGTAAATGAATGTATAAAATACCCATGTGGTATGACGGCAGGATGGAATTAAAGGAATTACAAAAAAGTATGTTCTGCTCATGTAAGAAGAGCAGAGTAGAGACAGCTTTTGCATAGATATTGAAAGACTTTTTTCCTTTCCACCTTAATGAACAATAATTATGCCAAACCATATATAGTTGCCACTTTGGAAGGTTAAAATAGTGATTAAAGAGAGGCAATTTCATGTGGTTAAAAAGTATGTAAACTATTCCTTTATTCCTAAGAGCTCTAGATTCTGGCTGGCTATTTCTGCCTTGGCTTATGTTCCACATTCCTTACCTCACCTCTTTCTGCATCTCGGAAGACTTTATCTGTTGGGTCAAGACTTGTCCCCTGGTTCATCTTTTGTGCCGGGCATTGATAGTGATCTGAGTTCACCACCATCACAGACCCAGCTCTCCTTGGGAAAGGGTTCTGATACTCAGCCACAGCCATCACTTGGACTTCTGAAATTCTGAATACCCTCATTTTAGCTAAATAATCCACAGCAGTTTGAAACAAGCAGGTGCTCTCCAAGTCTTCTCTACATCTATTTGAAATACATGTTGTCAATATTTATCTTGTATGTGTTGATGTGTGTGAACTACTGTTTAAAGTTTCCAAACTATGTCTTCTATCTTTTTGGAAACAAAAAAGCCAGATAAAATGTATGAAAATGAAGATACATTTTTGTAATTCAGGTAACTGGAACAAACACAATTTAGTTCAAGAAATGCAGGATGACTCTGAAGTGGTTGGAGGCAGGATTATCTCATCCTTTGTGTCAAGTGCTGATTTGTGAACAATGTTAAGGTTCAGTAAATGCGTGAGGAGGAGAGTGAGGGTTATTAGTGCATGCAAATGTACTGAAGGAGGGACGAACTTACCACAGCCTGGAACAACCAAGACCAAAGGAAGAAAAGAGCAAACATGTGCATTAAAAACTAGCTGGGGTGCAGCAAGCCTGTTTCTACCTGTTTGCCAGCCCTTGCCTCACATACTAGCTGGAGAAACCACCAGAGAGCATCGGGTTTGCATGACCAGGGCACTAATGGAAGTTCATGATTCTTTCACTGGCGGCTTCACCTGAGGAGTTGTAATTATCTCTTGTTAGCGAAGCACATGCCTTGTGAACCACTTCTCTAAGCCTGGTCTGCCTGTTTCTCTGGGTATAGCTTTGCAGGATTCTGAGAGCAGGAATCCTTGTAAAACTGCCCTTCACATGAGGGGAAGAACAAAGCAAGAGATCTGAGAGTCATCACGACTGTAAAGGTAGTCTGGCATATTTACCTACAGAGGCAGCAGTCAGAAATACTATGTGGATAGAAAGCATGCTGTATGCCTTCCTGAAAAGAAGCAGGACAGTGCCTGGGCTTATCCCATTTAAAGCACTGCTAGGAAGAGATATTCATAATTAATGCACAATAGTTTAACTTTCAAGCCAATGCTATGGTCAACTAATATTTTTGAGCTTGCTTATTGCTTATATAGTAAATTGAGAATGATAAATTAAAAATTACATTGGCCTACAACACAGGAAATGAGATAGCCATGATAATGATCTTCTTTGAAACAGTCATCATTTGAGAGCAGGGGAGAAGAGCTTGCACAGTTACAAGGTCAAAGGTTTGAAATAGCAGGGTCTCGTGGGACCCTTTTGTTTCCTATGAGGCCATGAATGCCATTTCTTAAAACATTTGATTTCACCTTAATTTAGGACATAAACCTAGACATTTTGGGTGATCTGAAAAGATCATACTGTAAAATAAGCATTCTGTATTTCTAAGAAATTCAAAATACTAGGTGTTCTGGATTTCCCTACACATTTATTTCACTCTTAGAACATTCCTATGAGCAAGCAGATAAGCTTTCCCACTCAGAGAAACACTGAAATGTGCCCAGATACCCTGCTCTGTAGTCACTGGTATGTGTGTGTCACGAGACGAGTTCTACAGAGTAAAAGACAACACCCTCAGAGGACAGGACAGGTCATGTTATGTCTAGTGCACTTACCTGGCCATAAAATGCCACACGGTAGTAGCGACCAAACAACCGCTTCTCTGAGTTCACCACCTCTGCCACTTTCAGATAGGACCGGTGAATGTCATAGTAGAGATCCGACAATTTCTGAAACCACACAGGAGAGGGCTTCATGGAGGTGATGAGCACAAAAAGAGCAAAAGCACACTTCATCCGCAGGCCTTAAGTATATATATTCGTGGGATTCCAGGGGCGCAGAATACATACTTTGAAGTCCCGTTGCTTCTCGAAAACAGCAATGATGGGCTTGTTAACATCGGCGATGAGCTCGTAGCGTTCAGATTTCCAGAGAAACTCCACACACATGTACAGCTGTTCCACCAGGATGTTCTGCAGTTTTCCACAGACAAGATGAGAGTTTTACATGAGCAAAGCTGATGCATTCTTATAACTTGCTTTTAAAAATGGTTGCCTTGTGAAGTCTTTTCTCAGTGGGATTCCTGGCTTCCCAAGCCTCATGATCGGGATTTCTAACCCACTAAGGGATTGCAATATCTCCTGGACTTCCCTCAATAACATTGTTCTGGTGATCTTCACCAGCCAAAGTGCCCAGTGCACTAGTCAGACTGTTTTAGTTCTTTCTATTGTCAGTGACGCTGACTTAGACTCCATCCAACACAGTCCCTGACCTATGGTGGTTACTGTCAGCTGGTCTGTGTTTCCTCTCCAATGTCTGCTCTCCAGTTATCTACCCACCATCTCTCTCTCTGTCTATCTACAATCCATCTATCATATATCTATCTATGTATCTACCTACAATCTATCATTTATCTATCATCTATCTATCTACTTATCTGTCTGCTTTTTCTATCCATCCATCCTGTCTACTATCATCTTTATTTTTTTCTTCCCCCATCCCCACCTCTCTCTTCCTCCTCTACCCTCTCTTTCCCTTTTCTCCTTCCTTTCATCTTCCCTCTCTCCCCTTACTTTGATTTCTATCTTTCCTTCTTTCTTTCTTTCCTTTCCACCTTCCTTCCCTTTCTCCCTTCTTCCCTCTCTCCCTCCCTTCTTTACTCTTTCCTTTCTCTCATTCTTTCCATTTTTCCCTCCTTCCCTTCCTACCCCTTTCCTTCCTTCCTTCCTTCCCTCCATCCCTTCCTTCCTCACTCCCTTCCTCTCTCACTTGTCCTCCTTTCCTTCCATCCATCCATCCTTCCTTCCTTCCTTCCTTCCTTCCTTCCTTCCTTCCTTCCTTCCTTCCTTCCTTCCTTCCTTCCTTCTTTCCTGTCTTTCTGTCTTTGTCTTTCCTTCCTTCTTTTTTCTTTCTTGATAGGGTCTCTCATTGGCCTTGACCTGGAGCTCACCATTAGATTTCACTGGCCAGTGAGAACCACAGATCCTTCTGCATCTGCCTCCCCAGAACTAGTTTATAGGCATTTGCTGCATGAGCAGCATTTACATGGGTATGGAAGATCAAGCCAAGGTCCTCATGCCTGTGAAGTGGTGTAGTGTGTGTGGTATTTGTGAATGTGGTGCCTATGTGCCTGTAAGCAGCTGTGTAGGTCCTGTGTGCACGTGTGTGGAAGCCAGCGTAGGGCTTCAGATGTTCTCCTCTAGCACGATTCCATCTTAGTCCCCTGAGGCAGGTTCAGGCACTGTTAGACTGGCTGAACAGGGGTATCCAGTGATCCTCCTGTCTCTGCCCCCCTCAGAACTGGGATTGTAAGTATACATGTCCATAGTCGGCTTTTGACATGGAAGCTGGGAGTCAAACTTGGGTGCTTATGTTTTTATAGGAAGGGCTGATTCATCTTCCCAGTCCCACCAGTAATCACTTCTAAAACATAAATGTGATCATAAGATCTCCACCTCCATTCTTTGTGGGAAGTCCAGTCTGGGTGTCACTGTCTGACCTCTCTAGCCTGGCATGCAAGACACTGCTTAAGTGCCAACATCCCTTCCAGTACACTGCCTCTGACTTCGCGCTTTGGCCTCCCTTCTCTCTTACAACACTTTCTCTCTGTACTTTTGCTCATGATGTTGCTGCAACTGTAAGAACATTCTTTTCTCATTTGACATGTTCAAGTCCTGTCAAATGTCAAGATTCAGTGCAAAAGCATAGTGAGCTATTAGGTCCCATTCATCCCTATTCCAACCACTTTCATTATAGGATTGTTCATTTTTTTAAAATCACAAAAGATGTGATGCCTCATTTTATAGTTATCAGGCAAATATTTCTAACTGGCCACGCCTCAACCTTGAAGCAAGGTTCTAAGTTCTTTCGGAGCAGGAATTATATTTTATCTTTGACTCACAGTTCTTAATGCAATGCCTCACAGTGTGGTGACATATTAATATATCCAACTGAATCAAATTATATAAGCTCAAAAGCAAACGTGTGATATTACTGGAATGCTGGAATGTTTATGACTGTGAATTTTAGGAAAATGTTTTAAAATATTATTTGAAATGGTGAATATAAATGGTATAGAATTTATTCTGTTTATTTGCAATGCATATAAAGTTAGTACAGAGCTATATGCAAAATTTCATCATAAAATCCATCCCAAAAAATTACATTCTGTATTTCTTTTCCATACATATGCAGTGCTAGAATCAAGTAAAATTAGCTTATGAAATATTTTCTCCTGATGAAGGAATCTATTTTATTTAGATTGTTACTATGTAATATCCAGCAGAGAGCTACTTTTTCATTAATGGAAAATAACCACAGCTTACATTCCAGAAAGTTTTTCCACAGAAATTGTGAGCCTATTTGGTCCACTGCATTTGTAAACAGACTAGCTAATGAATTTTTTAACAAGAGCCATGACCAGCTCATAACATTTTTAGTAGCCCATGCCAACGTTTTCCACAGAGTAAGACTGTGTATCTTACAGAAGAGCTGACTGTGTATCTGTGGGCTCATCTTTGAGAAATAAATACAGCTTATCTTTTAGTTTCATAGAAAATTATGCTTGGTCAATGGAATTTCATATCTATTAATTTTGGCCTAATTTTAGCCTTAATTTCATTTTTTTTAGTAAAGCCATAATACAGAGTGACTTCACCTGAATGCTGAATCAGCTCACCATCATGGTACAATGCATATTTTTCTAAATTACCCTATGTAGGACAGCTCAAGTCTAACCTCATTATATGGTGTATCTTGCATTCCAGAATCTTCCTTCATTGCTCCTTCTTCTTTAATATTTGGGGTGATGCTCAGAAAAGCTGGCCATCCCATAGAGAACATACCTTCAGAGGATCAAGTAAAACAACATGTTATCATTCCAGCCAATGCTTGTTGGGATTAGATAAGGACTTGGGAGTACCACATGGTTACTGGTGGGAGTACCATGTGGTCACTGGTGGGAGTACCATGTGGTTACTGGTGGGAGTACCATGTGGTCACTGGTGGGAGTACCATGTGGTTACTGGTGGGAGCACCACGTGGTTACTGGTGGGAGTACCACGTGGTTACTGGTGGGAGTACCATGTGGTCACTGGTGGGAGTACCATGTGGTTACTGGTGGGAGTACCATGTGGTCACTGGTGGGAGTACCATGTGGTCACTGGTGGGAGGATCATATGGTTACTGGTGGGAGTACCACGTGGTTACTGGTGGGAGTACCATGTGGTCACTGGTGGGAGTACCATGTGGTTACTGGTGGGAGTACCACATAGTCACTGGTGGGAGCATCATGTGGTTACTGGTGGGAGTACCACGCGGTCACTGATGGGAATACCACGTGGTTACCGGTGGGAGTACCACGTGGTTACTGGTGGGAGTACCACGCAGTCACTGGTGGGAGTACCACATGGTTACCCGTGGGAGTACCACGCGGTCACTGGTGGGAGTACCACGCGGTCACTGGTGGGAGAATCACGTGGTTACTGGCGGGAGTACCACACGGTCACTGGTGGGAGTACCACACAGTTACCGGTGGGAGTACCATGTGGTTACTGGTGGGAGTACCACGCGGTCACTGGTGGGAGTACCATGTGGTTACTGGTGGGAGTACCACGCGGTCACTGGTGGGAGTACCATGTGGTTACTGGTGGGAGTACCACGTGGTCACTGGTGGGAGTACCACACGGTCCCTGGTGGGAGTGTCACATACACATTGTGAACAAGAATTAGATTGTGATGATTGAGAAAATGCTTCCAATTAGCCAGACTTTCCTTTTTATTGTTTTGCATCATTTTCAGGTGGTACTTTTTCCATAATGAGCTAGTTTGAGAATTTGGATGAACATGGGGTTTCTAGGAAGGCATTGTTCCAATGATCACTTGTAAGTGACTTCTTTGGGACTGGTTCCTTTGTCTTGTTACATTGTAGATATTATTACCTTATCTCAAAGGGTGGTAAAAGGGTTCAGTACATTAATATTTGGGGAAACACCAGATATAGTGAGAATATTGTAAAGACAATACTCAATAATAATTTCTATCTACTCTGTATTATACAGAAACCTTCTTAAGTCTTATTACCATGACTACCAAATTTTAAAAGAGGCTTCACTCTACATGTGTACATGGTGCCCAGTCAGTTGTGGGCAGTCTTTCAAGTGACAGATCAGAACTGAGGGTGAAGGATGCGAGTGGTTAGATTCACAGGCCACAGTGATGGACCAGCTCTGACACCATCACTAGTCAACCACGAGCTCAGCAGCAGGTTGTTTCATGTTCCTTGGTTCTTTTGTCCATACACTTCTTATTGGCCATGGAGACATTGCTGCTGCAAGAGGTGGTACTCTCTGTATAGCCAAGGCTCCCGGAGTCACAGCTAGCATTGTTGTGAAATTATTTCACTTGTAATAATCTCCTTTGCTACATAACTAAATGATCACATTTAAAGTCAGGTAGCAACTATAACCTCTAATTGCTGTACTCAACTCCTTTAAGAAATTCTCCTTTTTTTTTGCGTGTGTCTGTATGTGTGTAAGTGCACATGTGTGTGTGTACACATGGAAGCCAGATGTTGATGGTGGTCTTCTTCCTCAGTTACTCTCCATAGTATGGACTGAATCATATTCTCTCACTTGAACACAGAGCTTCCTACTCTCGTTAGCCAGCTTGTTCTAGGGACTCCCGTGTCTCGGACTGCTGAGCGCTGGGATTACAGACCGACCCTCGTGCTATGGTTGGCATTTACGTTGATGCTAAGGGTCTGATTTCCTGTCAAGCTTGGACATCAAATATTTTGCCCACTGAGCCATCTCATCAGGTCCCAGCTTTTTAAGATGTACTGTTTATAGTTAAATACATATTACAATATGTGAGAAGTGAAGGTAAAAGGGAAAGTTATACCATACTTCTTGAAGGATGATGGTCTATTAGTACATCGAGGCAGCTGTGACTTCTGGAGATGTCTATGTTCTCATTGAATTTATTGTCTAAATTCTCATCCAATTCACATTAGGAAAGGGATGGTTTGACTGACTCAGAAGCATAAAAGTATATTAAAGACTATAAAGTTACTGAGCTTCTGATACATGATGCTTGGTGTGAAATGTGCTAATGCATCACAAGTGCTCACCTTTCCTACTTTAATGTTTATAAATGAATACATTCCTTTTTCAACAGGTATGCTGTAGTCCAATATCTTCTTACATAACAGGGGAATTTAATGTGCTTATGAATTAAGGATAAATAGAAATTATTAGTACATAAGTTCCCACAACTTCTCAAATGAACACCTGGACTTTTGCCAGTTTTTCTTCATTTGATTTTAGTTACAGTGTTCTACAGAGCTTGATGGCATCCAGCAGTGATGGGCAGGAAGGCCTGTTAAATAAAGCATCGGGTTTGTGGGGAAGCACACATGAACATGAGGCTATGCACAGGTTATGAGACTAAATAAAAAGAGCTTGAAGGTTAAGGTAGGTCTTCTGATGTCAGATCTGGTCTCTTCCCTGAGGTCACCAAAAGGTGACCTTATTGTATTATAGTTTGCTTTGTTTACTTGGTTCAGTTCCTTCTATGAATAATATGCAGTGATGTTTTTGAAAATTTATTCATATATGAAAGAGCAAGAGATGAATTATGCTTTTGAAATGCTGCAACTAAATCATTTACATTTTGTTTAGAAATTCTGATTTTTAACACTTGATCATGTACTAAATTTTCTACAGTGATGTGCAAGTTAAGACAATGCTATCAAATACACGGCAGTTAAAATATGTTGGGTTTGAACAAACTTTTGAAGAAGAATGAAGAGAAAACATATTATCTATATAGCCACATTTTTTAAAACACAGGATAACTCTAGTCACTTTTACAAAACCATTTTTTTTCCCCATGGTAGGGTCTTACTGTATCCCAGGCTGACCTGGAACTCACTCTGTGGTCCCAGGCTGGACTTGAACTCAAAGTAATCCTCCTACCTCTGCCTCCCGGGTGCTGGGATTAAAGGCATTCACCACCATGACTGGCCCAAAAACATTTTAATTGGACATTAGAAGTGGAATCTTTCAATTAAAGAAAATAAATACTTCTGATTACATGTTGTAAATTATCATAGCTAGTTTATGATCCCATTATTGATTATTACTATTATTATTATTATTATTTTGAGGTTGAGTCTCACTATAGCTCAGGCTGACCTGGAATTCACCATGTAGTTTCAAGGTGGCCTCGAACTCACGGTGATCCTCCTGCCTTTGCCACCCGAGTGCTGGGATTAAAGGCAGGTGCCAGCACTTCCGGCAACATATTATTATTTTTTGAGGTAGGGTCTTGCTCTATCCCAGAGTGACCATGAATTCATTATTTAGTGTCAGTTCAATCACAGTGATCCTCCTACCCTTGCCTCCTGAGAGTTGGGATTAAAAGTATGTGCCACCATGCCTGGCTCATATTATTACTACTACTATTAATTTTTTTGGTGCTATCAGTGATACTTCAGGGTCTTACACCTGCTAGGCAAACACTCTACCACTGATATATACACATGGCCTAAGTTTATGCCTTTAAAAATGTAATAGAATGGACAAATGTTAAAGATCATCCTACATACATATGGCCACTTGATACCTCTTATCTAGAATAAGGTTTTATTACATTCACAACTTAAATAGATTCTTCTTGCATTTTAAAACAATTGATTTCAGAATAAAATCCCAATGGTAGACTGGTATACAGGCAAGTAGCTAAGTATGGCCATAATAATTCATAATCCTAAATTCTTGGTAATATACATTTCTATTTGCTGAGAACTTTTCAGCAAGCTGAGCTTCCTAAATTTTGGATGGGAGTTTTGAAAGGTAGGAGCTTAGCGTTTTTGTACAGTAAGTTCTATAAATATGAGATAGCTTTTTCTCTAAGAACACATTCCTGGAAGCAGAATTGAAGTAGTAACTTGATTTCCTTGAACTAAGGGTGAATAAACACAGTTAATAACTCACTTCCTCCAACCGGACTTGTTAGTAATGGAATGCTATCACTGGGATGGGTTTCCTCCGGGAGCAGGGGTGGTGTGCAAATTGTTTCCATTTTCCAGTAACCTATGGTAGTGCAAGATGAGGTTAGGACATGGCTACATGTATTTGTTAATACAAGCTTATGATACTTAAAAAATGTTAAACAATGAAACATTCTTATATTGAACTCTGAAGGTGACCATTCAGTTAGCCTAAAGCATAAAATGAATATGCTAGTAATATTATAGAGTTAAAATTTAAAGTAGAGCATAGTGAGAACTGTCTTTGAAAGTGAATACTACCTAATAAAACACTAACAGATTAATAAAATTTAAAAAATTATGAATGAATCTTATGCTAGGTTTCAACACGTTCATTTACAGATTCTTTGCCCTTTGACAAGGTCATCTTACCCTTTCTTTTCAGGTATTCTGCGATGAGAGCAGCTATATGGATGTAACACATAGCAGCCTGTAATAAGAGAAAAGAAAGAGTCCAAGGATGAATTTCACACCTGTCATTAGCACAGTCTTCCAAGGGGAGTCAAGATCACTGGCAGAATATGTTATGGAGAATAGTCCTTTGTGATGACAGATTTTAAGCTATGAATCAAATGGACTTTGGAAAAGTTCCACCATTAGGAATAAAATGAATATTTGGGGATAGTTTTTGTTTATTTTCCTTGAATAGTTTTCAGATGGATGAGCTAACCTAACAATTTTCCTCCGGAATCACTTTAATTCATTTATTCCTTAATATTCAATCCAAAATTATTGTTTAGACAAATATATAGGTCTCTTATTTCTGTGTTTAAAAAAGTATTTTTATTTATTTAGTTATCTGAAATCACAGAGAGAGAGGGAAAGAGAGGGAGAGAGGGAGGGAGGGGGGGGGAGAAAGAAAGGGAGAGAATGGGTACACCAGGACTTCCTGCCATTGCAAAGGAAGTCCAAATGCTTGTACCATCTTGTGCATCTGGCTTTATGTGGGTACTAGGGAATCAGACTTTGTTTGTTAGGTTTTGAAGGCAAGCACCTTAACTGCTGAGACATCTCTCCAGCCCATTATTTAACTCTAGTGTCTGAAGGTAAGTTGAAAATAAAAATCACCTATCTTCTAGGATTTTCTACTTCCTATAACGACCCCTACTCAAATTTATATTGCCTTTATAATAGTTTCCTCACCAGTTAGCACCTGATAAAAACATCCTGGCTGGTACAACAGGTAGGTTTCTCCAAAACAGATTATATTGGTGATATTCTATTGTTCTCCAATATCTCCTATAAAGTCTTGCTCACTGCTGAACACATACTAAATCTTGACTTGGTGAAGGTTCCAAATGGCCTCAGATGCTTTTCCTTTTGCTTTTTCATGGAGGGCTCATACCATTTTCAGAGCAACCCCCAGGAGCCAGACTTCCTCATTCTTCTTACCAAGTTGCCACCAACTCAGGCTTCCAGTTTTTGTTCCAGAGACCCTGATTACTAGGAAAGCTTCAGGTTTTAGATGTGTCTAGACAAACCTCTCTCTTCCCTAAAGGCTCATGGTTCTGCAACTTGGACAGAACCACCCCAGTGGCAACTCAGAAGCCTATGGGGAATGAAAAGTGCTGCACATAAACCCACACAGTGTCAAAGCTGGCAGAAAAGTTAGGAATGGATTTACGGTCTTCAAAGTAGTTTTTCTTCACATTGTGCTAAGGTGTGTTGGTTTCTTCCTGGATAGTTCAGATCACTTGATTAAGAACTGATTTCCTTACATGAACTCACTCACCATGTAGCAGGGTTTCCCATTTAAGTCCAATTTCAAGGATGACATTTGAAAACACAGAACATTCATTTATATAATTATTACTTTTTGGACAATCTTAATATTTTCTTCCTTAGTTTATTAGTTTATCATTTAAAAATATTTTTACTTATTTACTTGCAAGTGGAGAGAGAGAAAGAGATAAGAGAGGCAGACAGAAAGAATGGTCATACCAGGGTCTCTAGCTGCTGCAAATGAACTCCAGATGTATGCACCACTTTGTGCATCTGGCTGATGTGGGTACTAGGGAATCAAACCCAGGTCATTAGGCTTTGCATGCAAGCACCTTAATTGCTGAGCCATATCTCCAACCCTTCTTTATTCTTTTGGTCTGCTTGTGTGAGGGCACACGTGTGTGTAGGGGTGCACACACACACACACGTGTGTGTGTATGTGTGAAGACCAGAGGTTGACACTGGGTGTCTTCCTTAATCACTCTCCACATTTTTTCTTTAAGACAGAGTCTCTCCATGAACTTAGGGTTCACTAATTTGGCTAGATTGGCTGGCCAGAGAAGCCCAGGGATCCCCCATCTCTGTCTTTCTACTGCCAGGATTGCAGGTGTGCACCATGACATCTGGAATTATACATGGATGCTGGGGATCTGAACTCAGGTCCTCATGCTTGTGTGGCAAGCACTTACCCAGTGAGCCATCTACCGAGCCCAGCTTCAAGGTTTTGCTATTTAGCCCTGCATTACACTTCATGCAATTGATGCTTTTACTAAGCCTGGCTCTCTCTTACTTGATGTCAACTTCTTGGAGTCAGGTATGTTTGAATCCTACAAGCAATCCTATTGAACATAAAATATACATGGGTCATATATAATAGTGGAAAATTCAGTACTTTTAAAAATGATGCATGCTGTACAGGAAAACCCATTCATCCCAATAAAGAGGTCAAAGGTGGTGATGAATAGAGGCGCCTTTGCCAAGTACCTCAGATAGGTCTCCATTTCTTGCATGAATCTTGGCCATGCTTTCCAGCCACGTCCTCCGTAGCTCAGGCGTGCTTGCGTAGGAGTTTGCCAGGCTGTACTGGAGATCCACCAGCATCTCAGGGTCCTTCTCATGCTCCTTCATCTGAGCCGTGGCCATCAACACTGTCCTTATACGCTTGGTCAGGTCTTTCACCTCTGCTGGGAAATTGCTGTTCTTTGGAAAAGAGAGAGCTTAGGTCATTATCTGTTTAGAGCCCGTTTGTCAATGTGAAGTTATAATATTAATTATATGATGTATATGATATATAATAATTACAATGACATTGCATTCTCTTGTGCCCAATATATTATCCATAATCATGTACAGTCTACATATTGTAATTGTGATTTAATATAATAAAACTTTGGAGTTAAGACTTGCAGTAGACTCTGCTGAACCTTTGAGCCTAATTCTTTCTAGGAACAGCATCCTGGCTGTCCTTTGGATGCTGTCCCCCTTCATTCTGGTTCATGTCATTAGAGTAAGTCTGGCTTCATCCCTAGCTACTATGGGTGGCATATGCCACTAGCCTATTGTTTGATTCTTCTGGCCACAAAGATAGATAATGAAAAAAACAGCAACAACAACAAAGAATTATCTGAGGATCAGATACATTCAGTCCTGATACTTTAATTCACAGTGTTTTATGCAGTGTTTTCCCTCTCATAAAGTGCTAGCATTGTCCTCAGACTCTTGGATAGTGAGTCCACCAGCAGCGCCTCCCTATAGATGAAATAATCACAGGAAAGCTGGCATGGAAAGCAGAGAGGCCAAGCAGAGCAGCAGGGGGAAGGTATCAGAAGCGTTATTGTAATGACTCAAGCTGTGGCGGGCGTTTTGGTTTTTTTGGGATAGGGTTTCACTCTAGTCCAGGCTGACGTGGAATTCATTTTTTATTCTCAAATTTACGATAATAATCCGACCTCTGCCCCCCAAGTGCTAGGATTAAAGGCATGTGCCACCACACCCGGCTTCTTTCTTTGAGGGGGAAGGGGGAATGTTTTTTTTTTTTTAACTCCTCACTTGCCAGTATAATAACCAAAGAAAACTATCTTCCTAATGTGTTATAAGAAAGAAAAGGAATTTGGCCACTAGGGTCAAGATATTTATGAATTAAGGTACTTAGATATTTATGATAAATCTTGTTATGTATTATTCATCCATATGTGTTGGAAATTCCATTTAATATATACTGAAAAGTATAAGAATAGATTATTATCAGTTTAAAGAGGCAAACAACATAAGTGCCCAAAACCTCAGTAAACCAAGTACAGAATTCATAAATTTTTAAAGATTTTGGTGTTGTATGCATAAAGAATCCACCTCAATTTATACCAATTCTTTATAAATGAATCCCATATATATATTTTTTTACTTTCATTTCTTACTTTCATTTGTTTATCTCCATTGGCAAAATTATTAGTAATTGCAAGGGAATGTTGAAACCGAGAGCCTCCAATCCCAGCATCAGCTATTAACTGGCTTACTGCTTTGATTAGCTGTAAGAGAAAAGAAAAATGAACATCCTAGAGAAACACAAGGAATTGCATTTTCAAGAAACTCACTGGCTTCGATTAATTTGTGTGTTTCTCCCAGGAGGTTCAATGAAGGACATATTTATGTATAAAATCTACAGAGGGCCACGTAATTGAAGGACCTGCCTAGAAGTGTAAGAATTTAGGGGAAGATGTAGGACTAATCTTGGGATGCCTTGAAGAAAGATATAGATGCCTGTGGAATGTGGTGGGGTGTGGCCTCAGAGTTAGCCATGGTTGCTGGAGTCGTGTACTGTGTTAGATTCTCGTGCTGGCGGAGGGGAGTTTAGTACAAGTGGAGATACGGGCTCTGCTCATCTACGCTCTTGTGTGATGGGAATCTTCAAGGTGGAGCCTTGAGGGAGACTCAGTGACTGGCTATCTGAGCAAGGATGCTTTAATCAATGCTGAAACAGAACAGAAATTTTAATAATCCCCTCAGTGAAAACTGGAAGCACTTACTTGTAAGTGGGACCGCACAATTGACTTCTGCTTGTTAAATTCAAAGTTCTTCCTCATGAAGAAGTACAGCAATGCTGAGGCTTCTGTCTGTGTAGACCGTGACCTGTGATTACAGCATTTTAGGACTTCATAGCAGAATGATCCACAGAAGTCGGCAGGCCCTTGAAAGAATGCTGAAGGAAACTAGATGAATGGAAGGAGGCGGGGGTGAGCATTGCTTTCTCTTTCCTTTCTGTTTTAAGACTACTATCAGAGATCCTTTTCCAGAAACATTCCCTTTCTCCATTGGCAAGGGGAAGGGGTATACTTTTATTTACCGAAGTCTATATGTTTGGTCTTCTGCTTTTCTTTCAAGAAATGATTTCTAGGAACAATACTCCATGTATTAGTAATTAATGACCACCCAGAGTATACTTGAGTAAGAGCTTTCAAATGCTCCTCTATTCGCCTGACACTGCTAAAATCAGGTGCTACTTACAGGTGTCTTCAGAAGAAGCCACTGTGGAACCTGTGCTGAGGTGGCACTTTTCACTTGAGGTGACCGGATATGGCACCTGGGGGCAGGCGGTTTAGAAACCCTCTATGCTAGTAACACTGAGCCAGCAAACAGCTGGCGACCAGATTATATCATCCCCTTTGGTACCCTGCTCACTTTCAGAACGGGAGTTAGTACTGAGTGACACTGAGAGATGTGCAAAGATGATTGTGTGTTTATTGCTGTCTGCTTATTGCCACCCTTGTCTGCTCTTCTGGTGGCATCCGGAGTGTTCTTACCTTGCACACAAACAGTCTCAAAGAAGCAAACACATGCTTCAGTGCGGTGGCGGACTGGTTGACTTGGAAAAAGAGCATGTACGTATCGAAGACCCTTTTCATCAATGAATTTTGACAGTCAGCTTGTTGGAGCTGTCTCTGGAAGTTTGGCACAGAAGTTAGTGAGGACAAGGGAAAGAACTGCATTCCTTCAAAAGCATCTATTGTAAGCCTACCCTGTTGTAGGGACAATTCTGGATGCTGAAAAAAAAGACCGATCTCTATGTAGCAGTGACTAACAATATACTACAATAAGATGATAAATCGAGGAGGATTATGTAATACAAAGTAATTGCTTTGGCGGTGGATTACTTTGACAAGTGTGGAGGGTGGGGCAGAGAGCTCTGTATTGACTGAACGGAACTGAAGGAACCTGCCTCAGAGAGAATGGGGAGACTGTCCTGGGGGGGGGAGTGAACAGCTGGTAGAAAAGTGTTGCAGTAGAGAAGCTTGTGAATTCAAGGTTGAGAAGAAGAAAGTATTTTGTACATGACCAGTAGGTTAAATCTGAGGAGAAAGGAGGAGGGAGGATAAAAGGAGAAAAAGAAGGAGGAAGAGAAGGAAGAAGAGGAGGAAGAGGAAAAGGAGAAGATATGATGAGATCACAGACAACAGACATGTCCTTTTGACTGTGTGATATTTGAGCCCCATTGCCACTGAGCAATAAAGCATCAAAGTATAGTTTCTGCTCTTTCTACCTCCATGGTGACATTTAATTTGAATGCAGGGTTTTCCTGGATGAATCATGCTATTGGATGGAGAGATTTTATTCAGTAGATTCAATCTCTCTTGGCTCAATCCTTAATGTAGGTGCATTTGATTGAGCTACAAATGCTTTCAACAGCATTACTGAAGTATAGCTCACATGTGATAAATTGCACATAATCCACGTGATTAGTGAGTCTCTCATTGGTATTTACCAAGGATATTATCACCGTGATCAATAAAATGAATATGCCCATTCCTCTCAAAAGCCTTTAGATACATTTTTATATATACATTTTAAAATAACTCCTTATCCCTACCAACCCAGCCAATGACCTACTGTTTCCACAGTTCTCCTTTTATGGACTTTTATATTAATGCAAATGTTCTGTTTTTGCTCTGGCTCCTGATGCTTTGTGCATGTGGAGGCCTGTGTCAGTAGTCTATTTTTACTGCTGAGTAGTATTCCATTGTGTAGACGCACCACAAGTTAAAAAGTCCGCCCACGTGTTGATGTACACTTGGGTTGTTTCCAGTGTTTCTGTTATTAAAAATACATCTGTATGCATACTTTTGGGCAAAGCTTTGTGTATACAACTGCCTTCATTACTCCTAGGTCAGGATCTAGTGTAGGTATGACTGGTCTCATGATGTGTGGATGATCAATTTTTAATGAAATTGACACACTGTTTTCCAAAATGGCTAATTCATCTTGCATTCTTATCCTCAGAAAATGAAAATTCCAGCTTCTGCATATTCTTGTCAAGATTTGGTCTGGACAGTACTTTTGGCACTTAACAATTTTAATAGGATGCAATTATATTGCCTCTTCAAAGACTCATGTGACAAACGCATAAAAGATGTTCAGAATTAGTAAATTTGTCTTTTAAAAATCTAGTTGTCAGTTTAATATGCAGCCAAAATCTGTCTCTTTTGTACTGGATAAACGTGGTGCCCCTTTCTCACTGAACCCCAGTGTACCTGACAGCAAAGCTGGAGATGCCAGGGAGACAGGCAGGTTCTTACTTGACAGTAGTGAACCACAGAGGTGTGTGTGTGCCAAGCCGGCATCCGTCAGCTTGTGATAAAATCTGCACTGCAGCTTTAACATGTTTCCCACTGGATGTGTAAGTTGATTTATGTGTGGTTAACTGATTTCAGAAATTGTCTTAAAACCAGGTTCTTGACTTCACATGTTTCATTTCCCCTACCTTCTATTCTAATTAGTTTTCAGAAAACGCTATGAGAATATTTACCTGGTGGACGTGAGTGAAGAGGGAGAGCAGCTCTAGAATGGTGAGGCAGACCTCTGTGGCTGTATTGGCCTCGGTGTCTACATGCTGTACAATGTCTATTTCATTGGAGTTGCCTATAAAATATAAAATGAAACAATGCATAAATATGTAAGCAAATTATTTGGACCCAATAAGGAATTTTCTTCTATCACAATACATCCAGTGTTTACTGGTGTTTTGATTAATGATTTACTAAATCAAGGTGCTTTTGCTTGATGCATTTTATTTATTTATTTTTTTTGTTGGTTGAATTAAAAAGAAGACACCAGATAGAATCTTAGGCTTGTGTGCCCTTTGTATATGTCAGCTGTAGGGCTTCTATTATTTCATAGTTCTTTCCCACTAATTCAAACCATCGACAGGCCCACATGTCTTCTGTAATCAGGCTATTTAAGATTAGGCTTCTGGACTAGTAAGAGTAAGCGTATGGTCTCAGTGGACAGTCTGCACAGATAGCATCCTCTGAAGAGCACAAAGCATCTAAGTAGGTGAGGGCAGCAGAGCTTCAAACAAGTAACTCTGGGTCACATCTCATAGTCTGCCAATACTCGAATGCCGCACAAAGCCAGGTTCTATTTCCCTGTTCCCAAGCTGAAGAGTGTAGATCTCTGGACTCAAGAAGTCATGGTGCCAGGCATGGTGGCACACGCCCTTAATCCCAGCACTTGGGAGGTGGAGGTAGGAGGATCATCGTGAGTTCAAGGCCACCCTGAGACTACATAGTGGGTTCCAGGTCAGCCTGGGCTAGAGTGAGACTCTACCTTGAAAAACAAAAAGCAAATCAATCAAACAAACAAAAGTCATGGTTACTGTTTCTGAGACATGAAAAATTTTATCTTCTTCCCTCAGAATCAGTAGCAGCAACCTGCTTCATAGAGGGCTCTGCAGCCCTCCCAACACCGAGTCTCCAGGGAAACTACCCTGAGTGCTTTTCTCTCCCCTCAATCCTCACAAGGGCACTCCATTCTTCTTAACCATCCCCTGGTGGTTCTTTCCTCCAGGAAACATTCCAGGGCCTGCAGTGAACCTTCACACAGCTGCTCACTAGTGCAATGTCCCACACGGCTCTCACATGTCGCGGCGCGTTTGCTGTCCCACACCCACTCGAGCACACCACCCGCTCTTGTTGGTCCTGGTTTACTCACTGGTCATGCTGTTGTCCAACATCTGTAAAAGCTTGGGGTTGGAGAGTGCATTTTTGCCTCGAATTATTGGTAAGGTTTGAGATCTGTGCTGCTTGTGTCCTTCATGACCAGAAGCTGGGTGCATCCTGGAATTGAGGTGACCACTGTGGTTAGTGTTGTTTGCAGGTGGGCTAGCTGGCACTCACTCAAAAATCCACATATAGCCAATAGAAAAATCATCTGCACTAGATCATTTACCAAAAATATTGATTATAAGCAACATGCTGAAAGAGACTTAAACATTGTTGATGAATTTGACTTAAGCCAAATAGCATTCATAAAGTGCAATATGTAAATCATCAGATACTCAAAATTAAATGGGTGATAATTCATCGTTACTTCATGGAATCACAGGAGCTCATGAATGTTGAGTTAGCTATTGGCTTGCCGTGCAGGAAGGACATTGAAAGCATGATATGATAAAACTCAGATACATGAAAATGTTTTCAAAGAGGCAAAATGTAAAATCCAGACTGAACAACCTTGTTTTCCTCTAATTTTGTGTTCAGAAATCTCTGTGATTTATCATTTTGTCTGAGTCTTGCCCATTGGGGTGATGACATTGGACAGTATGGGGGAGGTAGGTATGTGAGGGCCCACCTTGATTTTGGGTGCTCACCTGGAAGAACAAAGGTAATGGCTTTCAGTGCCACTCAGAGCTCTGTGGCACCTTGAATTGGCCAAGCCAGCTAGTGTTTGGAATCAGGAGTGCTTGCTGTTTGTAACTTTGTCATTTGTCCAAGGAAGAGACTGATCATTTTGTGGAGATTAGTTATTATAATAAATCACTCATAAAACCTCTTCGTGAGGGAGGCTGGTAATAAGAGATCCTTTTAAGAGTTAAACCTCAGCAAGGCTCTTGTCATGTTTCTTAAGGCTTTGTGGCTCTGGTTAAATCAAGTCTGTGTGGGATGAGGTCAAGGAGAGCTGACTTCGGCGTTCATTAGCCCAGGACATCTGGATTGCTCCTGAAGCTACAGGAGCAAAAGTTCTGGGTGGTACGGCTTGGACCTTTGGGGCTATAATCCCCTCCCCCTGAATTTGATTTTACTTTGGTCTGGACGGAACTCAGGGGGAAAAGCCCCTGGTTTCTAGGAGACAAGGAGCAGCAGGGGCAGGACCTGTTCAGCACGTCAGGAGGAGCCTGAAGCCTAGGCCACCACGCACAACAGAGCTGCGAGCTCCCATGTCCGTGACGCACTGAAAGCAATTCTCCATGGCCTTCTGTTCCATCAGCTTGTACAGCACACCCACTATTATACCTTTAAATTTACGTGCTCACTGGAGGGCAATTTGCATGGGTCCCTATGGATGGAGGCAAAATGTATTCCATGATTTATTGACTATATACCACTTCCATATTTCTTCTGAAGCTCTTTTCTAAACTATTCATATTATATATTATTCCTAGGCCTCTGGGAAGAATAAATCAAACTGAGGAAAATTTGAGCAAACACTTGTTATGTATTATACCCAGAGGAGCTTGGAGGTGGAATTTCAGGGCCAGTGTTTCCCATGGGTAGGCTATTAAAGGACTGTGCAGGTCTTGTACGCTAACCATCAAATGAGTAGGGAACCTAAAGGGGCCTTTTCCATTCTTCCTCATTACCTTTGACCCATTACTACATAATTTCAATTTCAAGAACATTGATAAAATATTTTAGTACTGAACAGAATAGATACACAAACGTCAAATTTACTTTGTTGTCACGTCAGTAAGAATAAACAAGGACATTTACTTTGGAATATTCTGCATCTTTTAGTTTCAATTCAATTGAAATATCCATTAATATTCATTCTCTGCAAAGGCACTGCATACAAATCAGGTAACTAACTGCACACAAATCAGGTACAGTCCTTAGTTTTTGGTTTTATAAGCTAGTTGGCCTGCTGGAAAAGTATTGAAGAAGTTTCTTCAGATAAAGACTTAGCATTACTTGAGGGCTGGAGAGAGGGCTTAGTGGTTAACAGCTTGCCTGTGAAGCCTAAGGACCCCGGTTCGAGGCTCGATTCCCCAGGACCCGTGCTACCCAGATGCACAAGGGGGCGCACGCATCTGGAGTTCGATTGCAGTGGCTGGAGGCCCTGGCGCACCCATTCTCTCTCTCTCTATCTGCCTCTTTCTCTGTCTGTCACTCTCAAATAAATAAATAAAAATAAAGAAAAAATTTTAAAAAAGACTTAGCGCTACTTGAAATGTGCATTTGTTTTGGCATATGTGCATGTGTGAGGGTTGAAACACCCTCACATATGCATGCACACAAATATACAAACCATAAATAATTTTAAATAATAAGCAAAGGTGACATTACCACTGTGACAGGAGGCCTGACCCCTGACAGGAGGGATTAGAACCTTTGAGTGTCCCATTGTTCTGGGTGGACTGCACAAATTTAAATGCAGCAGCAATTTTTCTGCGAAAAGATAAGTTTAGATCACAGCTCAGCATTTATACTTTAGTTATAAAAGTAGATTGACAAGTGACACAGCAATTACTGAACAATGAAATATTTCATATGTTGTGACTTAAAGAAAAGTAAGATTTCAGTTTCTCTTGGGAACAGGAAATTGGGTCCTTTGGATGTTATTGTGTCTGTGAGAAATGATGCCAGTTTGAAGTGATTCCAGATTAGTTTAATTTTAGTTTGAGGAAAGCATTCTCTTAAATAAGTATGTTCCCAGTTATGTCTATGTAATGATGGTAAATTAGTTAAGAAGGTACATGAAATATGTTTCCTCTTTAAAATGTATGTTTTTGTGCTTTTCTTCTAGAGAAAATAAATTTATTTCCAATCTTTCCTGAATGTTGAGTAATCTTCAAACTTGTATGTGTAATGTGAAGACAACCTAACAATCTTTGCTTACATTTTATGTTTTCAAATTCCTATTTATAAGTATAAGCTGATGTCTTAATATATGTCACAACTGATGTTAAAAGTTCACATTAGCCTTTCAGAATTTAAAATATTTACCTTATTATGTTACGTTTTCCCAGGTATCTGAAATTTTGAAGACAAACACTGGAAAATGGAAAAACAGTCACATTTTAATTATTCATGCTTTTTAATTTGTATACATCATGATTCAAGTATATGGAAAGAAAATAATTACATTTTCTTTAAAGATTCCATGTACTACTGGTGTATAATTTACTCCAGGCTACATGGAATGTGAGACAGCGAGATATTTTGCAAGTTCCAGAAGGTATGTTATTATGTCACCCTTAAAACTTACTCCAAGATACTGAAGAAATCGGACACCTCAGGACTGGGTGCTCTCTGCCAGTAGGCGATCAGAGTCTCTAGAAGGAAATGCCACACAGCATGAGGCTCTTTGAAATCAAATGGTTTTCCTTCCTTTTCTCCCTCCCTCTCTTTCTTTCTTTTTATTTTGACGGGTAAAGAAACTTTTAATGAGGATTCGAGGGGCAAGAGGAAGAAGGTGCTGGAGACGGTGAGCACTTGGCCCTAGTCATCCTACGTGTACAAAAATATGGAACGCTTCACGAATTTGCATGTCATCCTTGCGCAGGGGCCATGCGGATCTTCTCTGTACCGTGCCAATATTAGTGTATGTGCTGGTCTCTCTTTCTTTCCCACCCTCCCTCCATCATTTTCTTTTCAATTTAATTTGAAAGAGCGCTGCTTACCATCTGAAATTGTTTTCATAATGTGAAGAAAGCACATAAGAAGACTCCTGGTCTCTGCTTGGTCTAATTTGTCAAATCGAAGAGTTGACCCAATCAAAGATAAAGGCCTTGGGATCTTGAAATTAGAGGGTGAACAACGAGTAAGCGTGGGGATGTCTGTCTTGTCACTATGGTGATGAGTGTGCCCAGCAGGGAGGGAGGGAGGCTGTACCTTTTCACAGTTGTCTGTCTTTTCGCTGCTCTTGTCATTGCTGCTTGGATTGGAGTCGAGGCTGGCTAAGGATGCTCTGGAATCAGCATGGTTTACTGTAGAAACAGCTATTGATGAAAAGGCTGAAAACACAAGCCACAGCACACGAACAGTGATGAGATGGATGGTACAAACAAAAGCCCCAGTGATGAAACAGGCGGTCACTGAGGCGGATCTGGTGCTGTGAAATCTTCTGAGGCTGGCATTAAAACTACGCCACAACATATTGAATGTGTGTGGACATACAGACAGGTGTGCGTACATAGGCACTACGTGCATATACATGTGAAAGCCAGGGGACAACCTCTGGTGTCTTCCTTCAGGAAAGTTATCGACCTACTTTGAGACATGGTCTCTAACTGGCTTGGAGCTTTCCAAGTACGCGAGACTAGCTGATCAGCAAGGCCCCGGGTTCACTTGGCTCTGCTTCCCCAGTTCTGGGATTGTGTGTGTGCCACATTTGACTTTTTAACTGTGGGTTCTGGGGATCAAACTCAGGTCCTTATCCCTACATGGCAAACAGTTTCCTGACTGAGCCATTTCCCCAGCCTCTTGTGAAATATTTTATACTTCACTCTCGTGGTCATTATGGATCTAGAAACATTTAAATCATTATAAGTAGAAATAAACAAAATAAAGTTTTTTCTTTTTTTTTTTTTTTTCTTGCTCTAGTCCAGGCTGACCTGGAATTCATTCCTTAGTCTCAGGCTGGCCTCGAACTCACAGCAATCCTCCTACGCCTGCCTCCCGAGTGCTGGGATTAAAGGCGTGTGCCTTCATACCTGGTTTGTTCTTTAGATTTCTTAAAGTGCCATAAAAATATCTTATTTTAAAATGCTTTAGTAAAAGCTCATAAAGGTAATTTGGAGGAAGGAATGTTTAACTTTAGACAGTTTATGAGAAATAAAAATGACATTTCCAAAAGAGTTCTTTAAATAATCTTTGAAATTGAAGAGCTATTGTAGTTTAAAAGCTTGTGTATAACAAAAAGTTAGACTACTTCCGGAATGCAGTAATTTGATAACATCTGAACAAACTGCTCCTTAAGCCAAGTAAAAAGGAACACTTAGAAGTGGAAGTCACTGGATGGCTTTCAAAGTAATATGTTAAAAGACTCTTTGGTTATATAATGTAGTGCACTTTGCCAGATACATTATGCATATGAATTATGAATTGGGTAAGAAGCACAGTGATGTACAATGTAAACATAGATGAATGTTAACCATGAGTGTTCTCAGAAGGTCTGAGTACCTGCGATGGAATTTAAAACATCTTTGGAAAATGACGTGTCCACGGAAGTGGCGTGCTTCATGGATGTCTGGGTTGGAAACCCTCCATTGGTGCTGAGGTCATCTCGAGAACCCTGCATTCAAAGAGGACAAGGGATCAGCCACAACCAGGGTGTTTCAACATTATAGTCTAGCGAAGATTCTCTGCCTAAGCAGACAGGGAATTTGAACATTATTCAAAATATATTCAAAACCCGTAGTTTTACTCACAGTTTGATTTTCTTATGTGATTTAAAAAAATTAGGTCATAGAAACAGTTTTCCAGATACAGACATAAACAATAACTGATAGAACCATGGATTATATCACAGAATGTCTCTAATATCATGTGTAACCTTACATATTGCCATTACAGTTAAATTTAAAAAATCTCATCATGTGAAAGGCTTTACAATAAATACGTTTTCAAAAATATTTTTTGTCATTTTTATTTATTTGAGAGTGACAGAGAGAGAGGGAAAGAAAGAGATAGAGAGGGAATGGGCGCGCCAGGGCCTCCAGCCACTGCAAACGAACTCCAGACGTGTGTGCCCCCTTGTGCATCTGGCTAATGTGGGTCCTGGGGAATTGAGCCTTGAACTGGGGTCCTTAGGCTTCACAGGCAAGCGCTTAACCGCTAAGCCAAGCCATCTCTCCAGCCCATACTTTTTTTTTTTTTTGGTTTTTCAAGGTAGGGTCTCACTCTGGTTCAGGCTGACCTGGAATTAACTCTGTAGTCTCAGGGTAGCCTTGAACTCATGGTGATCCTCCTACCTCTGCCTCCTAAGTGCTGGGATTAAAGGCGTGCGCCACCACGTCCGGCCAGCCCATACTTTTTAATCATGTAACTTAATCCTAAGGATCCTGTTACACAGGCACTTTACTCCACCTTACAGATAAGGCAATGGAGGTCTGGCAAGGTTGGAAAGAGTAGCTGCAGCTGAGATTTGAACAAGGTTTCCCACCAAAATGTTTCCCTAAGGAATGGCCCTGACTCTCTCCTCCTGTTACTGGATCATGTAGTGTGGGCCAGAGACCCCAGGCTGGAAGTGAAGAAGGCTTATGAATAGAGGTTTAGGCTACAAATAAGGCACTTGACTTCAGAGGGTGCAAGGATGATGAGGACCTGGCAGGGACGACGTGCACCTGAGCATCAGGCCATAAAGGTGACCTGTAAGCAGTGAAGAATTTGCTGGTGAGTCCTGATGAGTTGCACCTCTCAGGTGGAAGTGACCCACTTTGGACATGGCATTGAGTATACCTGGCAGAAAGTGTTGCTTAATCCCCAGTCCCGATAAAGGGAGAGAGGAATGGTTATCCAGGACTTAAGTGCAAACAAGAGACATTTAAAAGGTTACGTAAGCATACCTGATTCGATGTATTGACAGTAAAAGGATATAGGTCCTTCAGGTATATCCTGGGCATGTTGTCCAGGAGCATGCCATACAGGGGCATGTAAAGGCTTGCTATCCGGGCCTGCTTCCTCTAAGTGAGAAGGGAGCCAAGAGAAAGCATTCACGTGAGAATCAATGGGCTCATGGCTCTTACATGCATTTAATGCAGAGCCATTAAACGGTGTTTGGGGAGGAGGGAAATGAAGGCCACTTACAGGTTCTCTGTATCGATCATCGAATGAATGCTTAGCCATTAGATTTTTTAGGACTGCTAACGCTAAGTGCCTGATATCTTGGTCTTCCTGCAGGGCAAAGCCAACTTCTCGGAGCAGAAGTCCGATTAAGAAGTGTTTGCGGCAAAATTCATTTGTGATGGAATATTCAGGCATATCTTTGAGAAGAAAGAGGTCATTATTGGAAACCAGATAATAACTTTATAATTGCCGAACTTAAATCAGATAGTACTACAACCACTCCCCACCCCGACACCCACTAGCAGGAAGGATTCTCCAGTATAATCTTTGCTACAGAAATGTGGTGTCTTGTGACCTTAGAGGTGTTCATTAAGATGAGGGAATGTTCTACCTCAAAACAAAACAAAACACAAAAAAAAATCATGAGTGCAAATACAAACTAACACACCATGCCAATGTCACAGTCCATGAAATGTTCTATTGTTAGCCCTGCAGAAATTGAAATTGAAACAAATACATATTTTTGGTCTACAGGAGTCAGGAAAGGTTGCAGGAAGGGCAATGCTGAGATGCACCTTGGAGATAAAAATGCTTGACAGAGCGGATGAGGGCATTGAAAGTATGGAGGAGGAGGGAAAGGGGACAGAACTCTGATGGCACAAATTCTGAAGGCTTAAGGGTGTGGAGAGCAGAGATGAGTACATGGGCGAAAGGTCAGGGTGAGGAGTGAGGCTTGGTAGAAGGGTTGATGGTGGCGAAGCCTAAGCACAGCTTCCTCCAGGGCCCTTGGGCCCCTCTGTCTCTCGCGTTTCTATAGAAAAGTTACGACACTAATGATTTATAGAGGGGTGGCCTGATTAGATACTTTCTTGACTATAAAGGGAGTAGCCAGATGTAAACTAATTAGTGGGGACATGCGGGGTGTGAGATGCCTTTCAAAGAGAAGAGACGAGAGGAGAGACACCCTTTGGGCTGGAGTTGAAGGAACTGAGGATGGGGAACAAAATCTGGACAAGAAGATTGAAGGATGTGGAGCACAGAGAGTTAAGCCAACGTGGACTGAATGATGTGCGGGAGCAGGGAAAGAGGAAAGCCAACATGGACTGAATGATGTGCGGGAGCAGGGAAAGAGGAAAGCCAGCATGGCCTGTAAAATCCGAGCCTGAGCTATGGAGAAGACATGCTGAAATTTCTGTAAAAGCTGACTCATTTGAGGCTGTCCAATGCACTTGATGAGTGTGACTGCTCTTCACTGGGCTAGCACCTATAAGGAACATCAGGGAAAATTTCCTGGAGGAGTCTCAGTGCTTTTATAACTATGATCCCTGAAGTCTAGGAAGTAAAAGCAAAATAAGCAAGTAAAACCACATCAAAATAAAAAAAAAGGTTCTGGACCACGAAGCTAACAATTTAAAGAAAAAAAAAAGACAAATTAATCTAAGATTATATGGAAATACTTTCAAAACATACATGGTATAAGGGGTCTGCATTTGAAACATAAGGAACCAGCAGAAGTTGAAACAAAACAAAAAAAGCAAAATTCAAATAATTACATTTAAATATGTGCCCAGGATTTAAATAGGTATTTTTTTCCTAAGGAAGAAATAAAAATGTGCAATAGGAATATTTAAAAGCAAGTCCTTGACATAAATAATAATTGGGCGGTGAAAATATAGCCACAAATGACTGTTATCATCTGGTAGATGGCAGCAAGTGTTAGAGAGGTCATGGGGAAACGGGGCTCTTGTGTACTGCTGGTGGCCTATTGAGGTATTAGTATAAAGGGCCCTCAAATAACTCAAACCAGAACTATTGCATTATTGAATAAGCCAGTATCTGTGTATGTATCTAAAGGAATTAAAACCAGTATCCTTTTTATTCTCTTATTTTATAACTGAGAACAGAGCATAAAATAGTTGTATTACCATGGTATAATGTAGTGGGGTTTTTTTGAAAGAAGTACATACTTTATTACTGGTAGCTCACAGCACTATGAATGTTATTATTTTCTATAAGGACTATTAAGTAAACTTCAAAAAAACCCAGAATACTTTTTAGAAATTAAGATGAATTAATGTCTAACAGAATGAAAGTGGATCCTAGTGTAAATCTTTTATTTATGTATTCATTTATGAGGAAGAGAGAGATTAAGAGACAGATGAGGGGAAGGGAGAGAGAGTAGAGCAGTGTTTTGATGAGTGCAAACGCTACACAGGTTTATCTTAGGCTATCTCCTTTAACATTCATCATGCCTTATGAGGAAAACTTTCGAAATCATTTTTCCAGCTTTTTTGAAACATACAGTGCACTGATATTATCTATAGTCAGCCTATGACAAAACCCTCTTTTTCTTACAGAGCTGTAACTCAATATCCATTGATAAGCCTTTCCACATCCCTCTCCCCTTACTCTCCCAGCCTTTAGTAACCACTTTTCTACATCCAACTTCTACGAATCAATGTCTTCAGATCACATACATAAGAGAGATCATGAGGCCCTTGTTTTTCTTTCTCTGCCTAGTTTATCACATTCATCACAATGATCTCTAGTTCTATCCATCTTGCTGCAAATGTAGGGTTTAATTTATTTAAGTGTCCAAACAGCACTTCATTGTGTACATTACCACATTTTATTTCCCCATTAATATATTAACACTTAGTTTTTTCCACTTCTTGGCTCTTATGAATAGTTTTGTAATGAATACAGAAGCCCTTCTATCTCCTTGACATGATTTCATTTCCTTTGCTTATATGCCAAGTGGTGGGATGGCTAGAGCACATGGCAGTTCTGGTTATATTTTTTTCTGAGGAGCCTCCGCACTGTTTGAATTTTAGCTGTACTAATTTACATTCCCACTAACAGTGTGCAAGGGTTCTCTTTCTCCATACACTCTTGTCAGCATCTGCTGTGTCTAGTCTTTTTAAAATATAAAATCAAAATCTTTAGGAAATATTTGCACCCCCCCATGTTCCTTAGAATTCTGTTCACAAAACATAAAAATAACCTAGATGTCCATTAACAGATGGCTGTATAAAGAAAATGCAACACAGTATTATTTAATAGTACAAAGAAGGAACACTCTGCCATTTGCAACAATATGGATGAAGCTAGACATTATGCAAAGTAAAAATGAAAATACAAATACTTCATGACTACTCTTACATGTGGATTCTAAAAAGGCTGAGCTCATAGAAGCAGAGGGTGCAAAAACAGGCACTGGGTGCCAGGGGGATAAACAAAATGGGGCAGTTTTGTTGAAAGGGTACAAAATTTTAGTTATGAGATGAATAAATTATAGAGATCAAGTATAAAGAATTGAATTATAATTAATAATAATATTATTGCATAGTGTCATACAACGATAGTTGTTTTGTAATCTTTATTTATTTGAGAGGGATAAAGAAGCAGATAGAGAACAACAGAGAGAAAGAATGGGGACGTCAGGGCCTCCAGCCACTGCAAGCGAATTCCAGGTGCATGTACCACCTTGTACAATTGCCATACGTGGGTTCTGGGGAATCAAACCTGGGTTCTTTGGCTTTGCAGGCAAGCTCCTCAATCACTAAGCCATCTCTCCAGCCCCAAAGATAGTTTTAATCAACAAACAGATATTATATATAGCTGTGAGTTTTATTTATAATACATAAAGAAAATTTCAGATGATTTAGGAAATTCAATAAAGAATTTACCACTGGAAAATGAATATAAAATAATTAAATTTAAGTTATCATTAAATTATCAGTGACAATAGAAAGGTTAGAAAATTTGTTACAGTGTCTACTCTAATCAATAGTATAATACTGTGGTTATGATGCTTGTGTAGGTAATATAAAATATTGTTATTTACCTGATGCATGTAATTCTTGAATTGATTCTGAAGGTGTCAGGGGATCTAGAATTAATGTGAACAAAAAAACACCTCAGGTATGTACATACACAGTCACATACATATATTTATTACCCACTTTAAAACACAAAAATTAACTACTTTAATTTAAAAAAATATTATTTATTTATTTGAGAGAAAGAGAAAGGCAGATAGCAAAAGAGAGAGAGAGAGAGAGAGAGAGAGAGAGAGAGAGAGAGAATGGGCACACTAGCCATTGCAAAACACACACATGCACATACACTCACACACACACATACATTCCATAGCAGGTAGATGTTTTATACAAAATAAGATTTTCAAATAGAAGACTAAGAATTAAAATAATTCTGCTCATAAAATTCTTTCTTAGGGAAACAAACAACCTATGGTATTCTCAAAAATTGGCAATATTGAATGGACTGAGAATTTGAAATTTGCTTTAATTCTACAGTAAAAAAAAAAGGAGGGATGGATAGATGGCTTAGCAGTTAAGGCATTTGCCTGCAAAGCCAAATGACTGAGGTTTGCTTCTGCAGGATCCACATAAAGTCAGATGCACAAGTGATACATGTGTCTGCAATTTGCTTGCTACTCATAGCCTCAAACCTATGAAGAGATCATTAGGCCTTTTTCTGCTCTATTGATTAAGAATGAACAATTGATGGGCTGGAGAGATGGCTTAGCGGTTAAGCACTTGCCTGTAAAGCCTAAGAACCCTGGTTCGATGCTCAGTTCCCCAGGACCCATGTTAGCCAGATGCACAAAGGGGCATAGGCATTTGGAGTCCATTTGCAGTGGCTGGAGGCCCTGGAGTGCCCATTTTCTCTCTTTTCTCCCTATCTGCCTCTTTCTCTGTCTGTCACTATCAAATAAATAAGTAAAAATAAACAAAAAAATTAAAAAAAAGAATGAACAATTGCATTAAAATGCATAAATAAGGGTTTCATTAAAGAGAAATCTAATAAGGCTTTAGACCTAGTAACTGTAAATCAAGGAATTTTAATCAAAATTCCTTCTGTCTTTTATCTTATTAGCATAACCAGCTTAATTGACCAATATTTACTTGGCACTAACTTGAAAAGAAAAGCATATTATTTTCATGAAACATGGGTACATATATGTACATACATACAGAGTTTTTTCATTTTTTTAATTAATTTTTTGTTTATTTTTATTTATTTATTTGAGAGTGACAGACAGAGAGAAAGAGGCAGAGAGAGAGGGAGAAAATGGGTGCGCCAGGGCCACCAGCCTCTGCAAACGAACTTCAGATGCGTGCGCCCCCTTGTGCATCTGGCTAACGTGGGTCCTGGGGAACCGAGCCTCGAACCGGGGTCCTTAGGCTTCACAGGCAAGCACTTAACCGCTAAGCCGTCTCTCCAGCCCCACACAGGGAAATTTTTAATGTACACGACAATGAAAATATTTCTTGGTACACTATTTTCACATAGTACTACATTAAGTGTAGTAAACAAAATGTGTTACCCCATCTTTACCTCTTCACCTCCTCTCACTGGCTTACAAGTGTAAAATATTCTCAACGTCACTTTCCCTTGCTCCTTTCTTCCAGTGTACCGGTTTTCTTGGTGCAACTTATTTCAAAGAACTTCATTTTAACATAATCAACTATACACATTAATTGATAATCTCAAATAAAAATAGATCCTAAACTTTCTCCTTATAGTTTTTGTATCTCAGAATTAATAGAAAGCTAGTTTTTGGAGGCAATAACTTGAGAGACAGCCACAAAAATTCTTGGATTCACAGTCACCAGTTCCAAAGCTTTGCTAGCCTTCTCTTTAAAGAAAAGGCAAAGATAAAAATTGAGAAATGTAGAGTTGTATTCATTAGCCATATGTCAGCAATTTATTTTGCATTGCAATCAGATTACTAAGATGTTACATCTATGTTGCGTCTTCAGACAAACCGGTTGAGGAAACAGGAAAACAGCAACATACAAAAGGCTAAACATGCGTTCACTTCACGGGGGCTGAGGAAACACGGGAACCATTACCTGGAATGTTTGCAGATCTTATGGGAAGGCACAGAGGTATGAAATGCTCATGATGACATACTTCTTGAAGAAAATCAAACTTATACTGGCATAAGGTCTGAAAGGGAGGAACAGAGGATGACTAGTGATTAGATACCGAGAAAAGCCATAAAAACCAAAGCAGTCTGTACTTGAACCTGATCCCTAGAATGAAGAAATAGTTGCTTTAGTGTGGCCACCAAGTCATTGGTAGGTTTAAAGGATTCTGTCTCTTTGAAAGTTGAACTTGTTCTTAGGTCCCTGGTTTTCCTGTACTGGAAAGGAGATCATTTTTTAACCCATATTTATCTTCTGTGAGGGAAAATCATCAGTCAAGTTCTTCACTTCTCTTAGGTTATGTCATAGCACGTTAATTATGAATCAAGTATTGCTTATCACAAGCACAGAGTTCAAGCAGGGGTCTAAGCTACTGAGCCTGACAAGATGTACACACCAGCCTTGGTAGGTAACCTATGGCTTTCTGATTGGCTAAGAAAACTTCTCAGTAGAAAGGAACACACATCTGGAACTGGGAATCAAGTTTGAATCCCATGGAGGCAAAGATTATGCTCTCCAGTGTCAAGATCCCTCTAATCTTTGGCCAAAAGAGGGGCTACATCCATCAAAATCTCTCTAAATTCAAAATGCTTATCCTAATTTAACCTATTCTGACGTCACTCACTACTGGAGATCTGTTTTTATTTTTCAGAATGTAGACAGCCCCAAGCAGATTAAACCACCCCTCAGACTTCAGCCAAGGCTCAAGTGAAACCAAGAGGAATTGGGGAGATGAGCAAGTGTGCTGCCACCATGGTGAGCCTGACAATCAGTGCCACTGTGAACATGACAGACACTGAGCACACTCAGAACATCCCAAAGCAGAGGTCCAGAGGCTCCCAAGAGCTGATCACTGAGGTAGACGTAAAACACACTCACTAGGGCTCAGGGAATTTGCCGAAGAGGGAGCAGAAAGATTGTAAGAACCCCAGGTTGGGATGTCATGCCCAGAGCCACTGCTCTCCCCCAGTAACTGACTGCTGTTCCCCCAATGCATAAACCACAACCCCATGTGGAATACCAGCAACCCCATTGGGTAGGGTCCCCAGCAGAATGGGGGCAGGAACAAGAGAAAAGATGGTACCAACACATGATGTATACATTCAAAGTATTTTTTTAAATAAAAAATTCTACTCCAATCATAAACAGACTATTCGAATGAGCAAATAAGACCCAGAGATAAGGGAAACAATGGTGTTGGCTTATCTAAGTTAGCATGAAATGAAGCACATTACTGCTCTCAGAAAATATTAATTCTAATTTTTTCCTTGTCCCTGCAAAAAGAAAATGGTGTGTCTTTTCAGCAGCAATGGTGGGATTAGGGCAGTGCTAACAGAGTTCAGACCTGGTCTAAATGACTGTAATTCATGTTGAGGGCAACTGGCTGTATTAGCGGGAATGATTCAAACATTCATAAAGCTTTATGTTCACTCCTGGGTGCTAGTCATTCACACTTTAACACTGTTATATTATCTACTATTCATTAATAAGCTCTCAAAATAAAATATATCCCATCTATTCAGATCAGAATTTTATTTCATGACAATATCATTCAATAATTAAAAAGCTGCTATTTTCAAATTTGACTTTCCCTTTTGCACATAAAAGCAAACAAGAGTATAGTCAAATTATATATGCTATTCTTTTAAAAGATGTTGTATTTATTTATTTGCTAGAAGAAAGAGAGGAGAGGAGAGAGAGACAGAATGAGAAGAGAATGAATATGGACGTGCCAGGACCTCAAGCCACTGTAAACCAACAATGTTGCCTCAATGGTCCAGGAATCATAGTTGGGGAATCACTGCTGTAGACTGACTCCTGTCCCCAACACACCCCTAATTGGGAACCATGGTCAACTCAAATAATTTGTCCATTTTGCCTAGGACTTAGTTATTTACAGGGAAGTAGCATTTCCAGTGCTAAAACCAAGACAAGTAAGGGCAAACTAACTCCCAGGACTGCAACTGAATACATTGCCCTTCACAGATAGGACACAGAGACTGAATGTGCTTTCATGCCCTCCTTTCCCCTGCACTAAGGAAGGACTTGGAAACTTTCTCATCAGATGAACCATTTAAAAAAAATTCCCATCTTTGTGTTGACTTATTTTTCTGAGACACAAAAAGGGATAGGACCTCAATGTTTTAGGCGTGGTCACGTGAGATCAGTTTAGTGATTTATAATGCTGGAGTTTGGCAAACAATTACTCCTGTCCATGTGGGGGGCTTTGATTCAGGTGTCCCCCATAAATTTATGTGTTCTGAATGCTAGGTTCCCAGTTGGTGGCGATTTGGCAATTGGATCCTCCTGGAGGCGGTGTATTCTTGGGGTGGGTTTATGGGTGGTATAGCCAGCTTCCCCCTTGCCAGTGTTTGTCACACTCTACTGCTGCTGCTGTCCACATGATGTTGGCCAGGTGGTGGTGTTCACCCTCTGCTCATGCCATCGTTTCCGCTGCCATCACGGAGCTTCTCCTGGACTCTGTAAGCCAAAATAAACCTTTTGCCCCCATAAGCTGCTCTTGGTTGGGTTCTTTGTGCAGCAACGTGAATCTGGCTGCAACACCACGTGTGTTGATTTGCATGTAAAAGTTTCCACCGCCCACCCGCATCAGCTCATGTGTTTGCATCTATATCACCAACAGCTTGTGGTGCGGTTGGGACCCTTAGCAAGTAAGGCCTTGCTGGGAGAAATTTTTCACTGGGATGAGCCTTGAGGCTTTGTAGGCCAGCCCTGACTGCTGTTCTCTTTTGCTTCCTGACTGAGGAGAGATGTAATGTGGACTTCCTGCTATGGTCTGTTGTGCCCTCTCTGCCATCATAGACTCTGCCCTCTGAAACTGTAGGGAAAATATACTTTCTTTCTTTCTTTAAGTTGCTTTGGTCAGGTGTTGTTTTACAGCGATGAGAAGGTAACTGATACACCATGGTTCTTACCTTGAAATCACCGGAGGAGAACATGCTGATGTAATTGTTCACCATCTTGAACACAAATCCTCGGTCCATGAACGTAAAGCAGCGCTAAGATGGATAAAATTCCAAAATCAACATATTAAAGCAAAAATCATATTTAACTAAGTCTGTTACAGACGTGTTTAAAAAATTTCTAAAGCACATTTAAGCATTAACTCCATATAGCAACTAATTATAATACCAGAGATCATATACAAATCAAAAAGCTTCCATCAGAGTGCCGCTTAGTGGGAGTACACACTTGTGCTGAGAAGCAGGTTAGAACCCCATGGGTGTGAACGACATAGACTCCAGAGAGAAGCTCCCACTGCTCTTCGGCTAAGACAAGAAGGCATAGTCATCACAAAGTCCTCTGAATGCTTATCCTTTTTGAGCCATACTTCTCTTACTCTCCGATGGAGAATCTGCTTTTTACAGATGGTGGTGAATACCAGGGAGATCCAAGGTCCATCTCTATGACAGGAAAAGAAAACCAACTATCTAGTACAGATGAACCATCTCCATCCCATCTTCCAGGGCCCAAGAAGACTTAACAGAGGAAGTGGCTGTTTAATTATGGCTGCTGCTCTCCTGGCCATCCTGTCAACCTCCTCTAGGGAGACAGCAGTAGACACTGAAGAGACGTAAAACTCACCACAGAAGAAATTCAGGGGACGTAGAGCGCTCAGCGTAAAGTGGACTTAGAACACCTGCCACGGCTCAGGAAGCAGTTCAGAAGAGGGGGCAGCAAGGCTTTTAAGAGCCACAGGGAGGGAAAGAGTTTCCTGAGACACTTTCCCTCCCATACAGACTGACGGATTCATTCATGACCCCACAGTAAATACCAATGACCTCACTGCGGAGGGCCCTCCATTGAATAGGGGCAGGGGAGAGGGAACACCAGAGTATAACCCAAGGGGAACGTGACCAATATGCAATATGTTCATAAGTAAAGTTCACACTTAAGTAAAAGAAGTTCCAAACCTGTACTTATCACTTCTCTAAAATTAATCAGATGGATTTTTGCAATGAGTTACTAGAGCCCTTTTCATATAGAATTTTTTTCTTTTAGCTATGTTTTTAATATCTTAGTTATATTTTATATTGTCTTTAGTACATTGGTCCCACAGTTTCTTGGGTGGAGATCATTATTTCTTTTTCTTTTTGGGGGGGGAGGGTAGGAGGGATTGTTTCGCTCTAGCTCAGCTAACCTGGAATTCACTGTGTAGTCTCAGGGTGGCCTGGAACTCATGGTGATCCTCCTACGTCTGTCTCCCGAGTGCTGGGATTAAAGGCGTGCGCCACCACGCCTGGCTGAGATCATTTCCTGTGTCACCCTCGGGTGGAATGGGAGGCGGTACAGGTGGGCCAGCAGTCTTTTTATTCTCACAGGCCTCTTTGAACAGAGTAACTGTTCTCTTTCTCAGCCCAGGAAGCTAAATACAGAAAGGCAATCCTGAGACTTTGTTTAGAGAGCTGCTTATGTCTTTCTTATCCTGTTGTCAAGTTCTTCATCTAGCTAGGAGGACCTCAGATGATAGGTAGATGCAGAGAAGCACTTTCTTTCCAAAACGTTAATGGGCATGTGATCAGCAATGCACATGCAGATGACAAAGACTGCACCGGAAACGTGTGAATTAGGAAGGTCTAATGTCATTCCTGATGCAGAAACTTGGGGAGGGATTCTAGGAGACTAAAAAATGGCCAATTGTACTAGCTTTGCTTTTCTTGGTTCTTTCCTCATTTTTACTTACAACACAGTTTTCTTAGAATGTAATGGACAGGTAATCTTGCTAAAGGTTGTACACAGAAGGAAGTTAGGAGAAAGGTAGCTTTTTAATGGCAGTTTCACTTAGAGAGTGAGGCCCAAAGAGAACTAGGTGATGCCACCCCACATGCCACCTCACCCTAGCACAAAAATGGGACTCTCGACAGAGGTGGAGCTCCTGTCTGATCAAGACCTCTGCTGCCCTCAGTCAAACATGGGATCGAATAAAACGGCCCAGGTGGGCTGGCCCTGGGACCCACCACCCCAATCTACAAACCAATCAGATGTTGCCCTTGAATACCTGACTCTGATGCTTCTGGTCCCTCCCCCTCTCTTGACACGACCCTTGGTGTGTGGGGGGGGTCTGCTTGGATTCCCTCTCATGTGTTTTCAGACACACACAAGTCTGGCCCCTACCCCCAGTGCTGGATGGGGATGGGAGCATGTAACATTGTTTCTAGATCTGAACTTTTCTGCTTGCCTCTGGTTTATAGTTTGGAATAATCTCCCACTTTGATTACTTGTATGACTGTCCTCTGCTCTCCAAACCTACCGCATGTATACTTTTCCTATACTCCAGATCTGCCATGTGGGCACTCTCACCAGCTCTAGGCTAGTGACCTGCGTAATTTCTTTAAATTTGGGGTAGTCATGAGTGTAACTCTAGTTATTGCTCATTTTTTTCTCTGAAGCTCCTGGTTTCTGCTTTTATATTTTCTCTCTTCTTTCTTAAGTTACTACTATTTGCTCTTTTAACTTTCTTCCATGGTAAGATATATGGCAGATGCCATGTGGGCTCCTCCTAAGTCTCCCTGCACAAGTTCCTAGATTCCACTTTCCACGTGTTTGTGGCTCTATTCTAATCTCTCTTCAAAGGCCTCAATTTCTCTTAAACCCCAATATCCCTTAAATAAAGCCCATAATTTGTGATTTTACCCTAAATAAACTTTATAAATTATCCCTTTTCGAGTTTATCTTTATTAATTCTTTATTAAAGGTGGGACAGAACCCAAAATTTGGGGTTCATAAATTCTGGGGGACCCTTCCTAAGTCCTTAAATTTTTCATCAATACTCCAAGGTAAACACACCATCTTGAAAAGGTACATTTCAAATGTCATGTAATTAATAGCAATTACATGACACGCTGGCAAAGGTAAAACCAGGCATCAGTAGAGAGTGGGTTGTCACAGAGTAGGAGGAGAAGGGACGATCAGAGTACAGAAGAAATGTCTTTGGCACTGAAACTGCTCTTTGTACTGTTATGGTTGGATACATGCCAGCAATTATTTAATTATCTAAAACCAGGCATGAGCTCACACTAAGCCCCCTGTAATCGCTACATGGAACTCTCACCAGGAACACCTAGACATCTGGGTCTAGACATGTGGGCTCGATGAATATCCCAAGAAAGAGTGGAGAGGAGACTAAATGTCTCTGGTGAGATTTCAAGGGACATTTGGCTCTACAGAGAAGTAGGCTGGGTCATTTCTGACTTTGAACTCATCCAGAGCAGGGATGGTGGCCGTCATATCTCAGTGGCTGGAGCAGCTACTGACATGTCAATATCTGTGTGCTTCTGAAGGGGCCTGTCTCCACAAGACAAGGCTATGTTGGGAACCTAGAAAAGCCAACCTGGAGTTTCTTGAATTTAAAAAGGCTTTATCTATATCATCTATATATATCTATATCTATATTTATATCTATCTATATCTCCAGCTTGTTTTCCTCTTCCCAAGGCAAAACAAGGGAGGAAAGGATTATTGCTAGGTACAAGAGTGGCAGAGTGAGTGTGCTTTCTGCAAAAACCCTGTTTTTAGGCCAAACTTGAGAAAACATGTCTCTCCTCCTGGGATGGGTCGCTGTATCTTCCCCATCCCAGCCTCTTCTGGACCCCAGGTACTGTGGCTCTCCTGCACGTGTTTTGGATCTAGAGGGACCTTTTGCTCTTGTTTTGGAGCAGTTTATACTAGCCTTTTAAGCTTTCGTTAACTGTAGTTCCTAGGCTGAATCTGGACTACCATCTGTCTTGTAGACAGCACTTCAAAGGAACAGAGCTGCACATGGTCATTTCCATATCTCTGGGGTGACTTGTCTGTGGATGTTTTTGGGCTTCAACAGTATTGGTGAATAGATGACAGGATGTATGTTCATAAAGCTGAAGATACTCAAAGTTTGCCAACTCCTAATTTAGAGGATAACATTCTTTCTTCCATCTTTTAAAAATGTTGTTTTCATCTTTAGAATTAACAGAGTCATTATATGTATTTTTGGATGTAGCATATTTCAGAGCATATATACAAAATGTAAACTGATTAAATCGGGGTTATTATCATTTCTATATTTATCATTTCTTCATGGTTTGAGCCTTCAAACTTCTCTATCCAGTAGGTGATTGGGGACTATACCACTCTATTGTGCTATAAGCAAGTTGGACTTATTCTAACTGTGTTTTGTGATAACTTATTCTTGCCTAAACTGTGTCTCAGTCTGATGAACAAACTAGAAACCACACACATGCATGTAAAAATTACTGTTGTAATGAAAAAATCCTCAACAGATAGTCAACTCATGTGAGAGTCATAAATGAGCAATTTATGATTGGTTCAGTGATGAATTATGGAATATAAAGTTGTAAAAAAATCATTTGACACCATTGTCCTTCCCTTATACATTTTGTAAGGCCACTAGTCCAATCATTTCCTTCTTCAGCCTGGGCTGTCTTCATCAGGTCCTGTGTTAGGCATTGGCTTATGACCACCAGCAGCCATGATTGTGGGGTAAGGAGTCCTTTTTTCACATAGCACAGACTATTTGAGAGGAGATATGAAGACTTTCTGATGCAGTGAATTGCTTATCCATCCATTTTTGATTGTTTAGACAGCAGTAACACAAAATTATTATTTTTTTATAAAACATATCCAGTAAGGGACCAAGGACTGTCTCTTACACTATATGGTTTTTTTAATTGTTTTGAAGAGCTATTTGAAATAAAGCAGGATCAATTAGGTGAGGGTCAAAATGGCATGAGTTAGTAAGAAAAGATTTTGGTTAATAAGAAAAAAAATGTGGGTAAGAAAATTAACATCTGAATAACCTGCCTTTGGTACCCCCATGGCGGTAGGCTTCAAAACAGACATGTGCAGGTAGGCATGGAAACCCAGTGTGGTGGCAGAAAAGAAAAACTTACAGAAGCTGCTGGACTTCCTGTGGATTTGTTTCTGTTTTATCTACTTTAAGGAGAAAATAGTGAAAAATGTGCAAGTTTTGCCATAAAATAGTCCTGTTGAATGATGCGGGGTAAGAGGAAACCTTCCCACCCGGTTTTGTATGTACACATGCTACTTCCGTAGATTCCTTTCTCTTGATGCTTGGGAAAAAAATCTTGTCAAACTACAGCATTACAACATTTACCATGTGAAATTCCAGTGACTGCTGTTTAAGGTTTGGCTGTGGCTCCTGTTTTGAACACTTGGTCTCCAACTTGTGGTGTTTTATATCTTAGGAACTTGAGGAGACTTGAGGAGGTGGGGCCTAGCTGGCTGAAATGGGTCACTAGGGATGGGGGCTTTGCAAATTTTGATTTGAAAATCTGAGGCCGCTGGTTGTGGCCTTCAATTTTTATCTTCTGAACATGCGAACAAGCTATCATGCCCTCCTGCCACCAGGGAACAAGACACTCCAGTCTGCCTTTCCTGAGATGGTTAACTGCAACCCTTTGAAACAGTGAGCCGAAGCAACCTTTCCTCTCGGAGGCTGCCTCTGTCAGGCATTTTGTCAAAGCAATACAGAGAAGAGATAAGAAGAATAAGGAGCACACTGATTCACAGCATTGGCTACTGATGGTGAAAGAGATCAGTGAAAGAGATAGAGTTCATTTGAAGTTACTTGAGGAACGAGTTATCATCAGATGGCCAGCAATAAAGCAGATGTGTAATGTCCACACTGAGTGTGGGCAATGCTGAGAAACCAAAAGTTCAAAGTTCATCAGTTGCTGGAATGGAGCCAAAGCATCACATTCAATTTTATGTATTTTTTCCAAAACCACTCTTTTGTCTTTTCTTTTGCTCTCTTTTGGTTCAAGGGAATCATCAAATAAACATTCCTAAGAGTTTTGTCAAGTGTTCTGTGTCCACAAGTGGCATTTAAACTATAAATTAGAAGTAATGTGTATAATGGACATTTATGATGCAAAATATATTGAACTAATCTTTTAGCCATAAACTTCTCATAAATATATTAAGTTCAACCTGAAGTCTGAGTGTTCTATACATCTTATTGACTACATGTGTTTTTTCTCAAAATGTGCTGTCTTTAAAGAATCCACAAACCACTACCTGGCAATTGTGTATGTGTGTGGGTGTGTATGCACATATATGCACATTACTGTTCTGCTGGGCTATTTTTCTTGAAACTGAATCTGGAACTGCCATTTTGAGTGGGGGGGTCAGAAGGACTGACCAGTGAGCACTAGCAATTCTTCTATCTCTGCTCCTCACAAGACTTGGGTTCCAGAGGTACACGGCCATGTCCCACTTTTATGTGGGTGCTGGGGATTGAACTCAAATGGTTTCAGGCTCTCATGCTTACATGGAAAGGGCTCTTGCCCACAAAGACATTTTCCCAGTCCATACCATTTATTTTTTTAATCTTGCATATTTAGTATAATCTCTCTATATAATATTAGTTTATGCATTGCAAGCAGTAACCTCTGCATGAATGAGCTTCAAAAAGAACTCCTTCATTCATTCAAACACTTAAGCCAGGGATAGTCATTTCCCTTTCTAGAGACTTGTTTATAATCTTTTATTTTTCAGTTTTGAGAGGAATATTGCACATGTTTACACACATTTTGTTTAGAAACTGCTTTCTATATAATTTTGGCTAATTTTCTATTCTGTTAGATACTTCAAATAAACTATAAGCATAGCAACAATTTTTATTCTCTTAAGTCTTACACGATAGACAAGCAGAGTAATTTTCCCTTCTTTTACTCCCTTGACTTTTAACAATGACCATCTTTTTTCTCATATTTGAGAAAAAGAAAAAAAATATAAGCAAACAACTAAAGAAAAAAGTAAATTCAGGATACAAATGAATATAGTATATAATTTGAAATAACTTTAATCACAATTATAAAGGTCTTATATCTGCTGAGTATGGTGGTGCACACCTTAATCCCAGCACTCAGGAGGCAGAGGTAGTTTGAGGCCACCCTGGGACTGCAAAGTGAATTCTAGGTTAACCTGGGCTAGAGCTAGAACCTACCTCAAAAAAAAAAAAAAAAAAAGAAGGAATTAGATTAAATCTCACCAAAGATACTTCAGGGTAGTTTCTCATCAATTTCAGTGTTCTTTTAACTTTACATGATTGGCATATATTTGGACATTGCATAGTCACCCATTTGGTTCTGTGTCTGTCAGAAAGATACAATGTGACCTCATCCTGGTTGGGTGTTACCAGTTGGATATGAGAGGAAAGAGAAGAAAACCATTCCTCAATAAATGCATTATCTGCTAAATGTGCTGGAATCAGGCTAATGCAGTTTAGTTTTATTTGATTTTGCATTTCTTCTTCTCAATCCAGTATGTAAGCTTTTAAAGCAAAGAAATATAACTAACTTCCATGTAATATCCACTTCAGGAAGAAATTGTGCCTCACTCAGCTGGATAATTTTTCTGTTGTGGACCAGCATGCAATCTTGTCCTGATGGAAAGGAGAGCCTAGAGGTGGTATGATAGAAGGGATGCATTCCTGACGTGGGTACTTGGTGTCATTGGCACATCTGTTGTTGACCCAAATTGTCACTTCAAAGGCAGAAATACCCAAGAGAATGATGTTGCTGCAATGCGGCTTCTCCTTCAATCATTTCATTTTCCTCTTAAAATTATTTAGTAGCACTATGACTTGACAACACTAGGATGATGTTTTATCTATCCTTTGTATTTCTGCAATGATTGAGATCCTCCAAGTTCTAAAGAACATCAAAAAGTATTTCAACAGTACAGATGTCTAAATGAAAATGTTCATCTTATGCCTGAGTTTGAACTCTTCATCACAAGTGCGGAAGTGACTTAAGTGACATTTAGAGGACCTTACATCTTTCATAGAACTGTGTTGCATAGTAGAACTGTACCTTAAGAAATCTGGCTGCACTGAGATTCGCCCTCTTTGTTTCCTCAAGAGCATCCTTGTATTTCAAAATCACGTGGTCGCATAGGCACATCACAAGACCATCCAACTCATTTTGGTAGGATTCAGGAAATCTTTGAGATCGGGAAAGCTGAGGAAAGATTGGTTTATTTATGTTTCATGCAGAATACCAATCCTGGGGAAAAATAAACTGAAAGACTTTATTTTATAGATCAGCAAATCAAAAGCTCTTAGGAAAACTTGAAAGCAGTGATAAAACTTGAAAGCCTTTGAAATTTCAAGATCATTGGTTCTACCATTTCCATTAAATGTTCTCTTTTATTTTGACCAATAAATTTTTAGTTTTAAAAATCCATTAACTGTACAATATTCAAATAATATAGGCATATATAAAGTAAAATATGATTTGTTAATAATCTCTCTCATATCTTAATTTTTTGTCTTGCCGCCCAAGAAATGACTACTATTAAAACTTTATCAATCAAAATCCATTAATTTCCATGAATATTATTCTAAAACAATATTTGGATAGATCTCCATTGAATTTAACTTAAAATGATTTAAACTTTTTTTTATTTTGAAACAATAAATACTTTCAATGAACATCTATAAGAACTAAGTAAGTAAATAACCAGATGTGAACAAATCTTGGCTTGAAATATTCTTTAGTGAGTGACATATTTCTGGTATTTAAGACAGGTAAGAAATATCAGTGGAACCTCACAAACTAAGATGTGGATGACCCCAGAGGTAGAAGGGCTTGCTTGTGAGGTTATATGAAGCACACTTAATAAAACACGATGAGGTCTCTTGGGATGTCTACATATAAGGGAAAGTCAGAGCAGCTGCTATCCCCCCTTTTGAATTTATACAAACATTTACTATAATATCAGTACGTGTCGTTCATCTTTATTAGTTGGCTTTATAAATCAGACACGTTTTCATTATAGTCAGGAGCAGAAAATGTCGAGTTAGATTAAAGCATATATTTCTTATTTGTGAGCACTGAGCTTCTAATGCAGTGAGCATACAAACCCTAAAGGCTGTGTTCCGGGGTTGTATGAGACAAAGATGGCACAGAACACTGGAGAGGACATTGATTTTTCCTCAAGCCACTTTATCAGAATACCACTACAAAGTATTTTTAGAGTCTCATGGCTATTCTTTGTATGTATTTAAATTTATTGTTGAAATCATATAGATTAAGAGTAAAAGAACCCAACCGCATAGCCAAGTATCATTTTTATTCTTCTCTGTATACTTTGGGCAACAAGGATACACAATTTACTATACAAGGACACCGATGAAATCACATTTGCAGTTTCTTTTTGGCTTTGCTAATCTCTAAGATCTGTCACATACACCAGTGCCAGCTTTCTCTCTGCATGGACATGTGTTAATGCTTTCAGCCTCATCTTGCTTTCCTTGCTTCCTCTTTAAGCCTTCCTTGCGAATTCTCCTTGTGGTCTAGCTCGTTCTTACTCAGACACGTGGTATGATACCTACGCAAGGAACATTTCCAGTCATTTCCTGGAGGAATGAATGAGACTTGAGGCAGAGGTCAGGAGAGAAAGTGGGTGAGGGGATACCAGCTTCGGAGCTGCAGAGTAAGAACAGAGAGGAAGGTCTGGGCTGTGTGGTGGCCCAGGTCATGAGGACGGACCTTGAGTAGGGGCTATGTAAGGGGTTTGTGAAGAGCAGGGAGGCTGATGGAGTTTGTTCAGTTTGAAGGGGCCTCAGCTTCTAGCGCACAAGTCAGGAAGACATTCTGAGGTGCCAGGCAAGAAATGTCCCTTGGCCGGGAAAGCAGGAGTCCTGTGGGGATGCTTCCCTTCCACCCACATTGTGCCTCTCAGAGGACCAAGTAGACGTCGCTCCAGACTCCCTCAGATTCCAACACTCACTCCTCAAACTGATGACCGAATTTTAAATTTTTAAATTTTAATTTTTTGGTTTTTTGAGATAGGGTTTCACTCTAGCCCAGGCTGACCTGGAATTTACTACGTAGTCTCAGTGTGGCCTCGAATTCATGATAATCCTCCTACCTTTGCCTTCCAAGTTCTGGGATTAAAGGCTTGCACCACCATGCCCAACTCCTTGAACTTTCTTTAATATAGACAGAAATTCAGTTCAAAAATTTTTTTTTAAAAAAGGAGGAAAAGAAACAAAATGCAAATAGCCTGACAGAAGTTTCTGGGTCAAATGATAATACTGCAGCTTTTCTTACATCAAATGGTAGGTAGGGATGTTAACAAACCTGGGAGATACAGAGCCCGGTAAGAACTGGTGTGTGTGTGTACGTGCGCGCGTGTATATGTGTGTGCTGGGGAGGAGCAAATGATGAAAAATGATCCTGAGTGGGTGCAGGGAAAGTGCTGGGCACAGCAGTGTTGTCTCCGTAATTTATTCTGTGACTGTTCCCCTATCTGCGTGGAAAGGTGCGTATTGGTGAGAACTACAGGAGAATTTGGGTCCAGTCCATTTGGGTACAGCTGACAAAACCAGCCCTGGTTCTGTGTCATTTTCACCATCATACACCTTAGTGGCACAGCAAGGATTGCAAGGATGAGAGAATTCATGCTGCCGACAGTGGCAGGATTAAAAGTATGACTCAAGCCGGGCGTGGTGGCGCACGCCTTTAATCCCAGCACTCGGGGGGCAGAGGTAGGAGGATCGCCATGAGTTCGAGGTCACCCTGAGACTCCTTAGTGAATTCCAGGTCAGCCTGGGCTAGAGTGAGACCCTACCTCGAAAAATAAAAAAAATAATAAAAAAAAAGTATGACTCATTCTCGTCCTCACGTTAGATTGGTCTTGGTTCTCAGGGGCAGAAGGCTCTTATCTTTGGAAGTAGGAGAGCACCCTCAGGACTCGGAGTGAAGAGTCTGGCAGCTGCAGAGGTTAAAGGAATGGCCAAGGTGCTTTCTGTTGTGCTAAGGCCAAGGCAATGATTGGAAGGGGCTGGGCCTGGAAGCCTGGGTCAGTGCTTTTGGGTGTGTGACTTGAAGAAGCACAGTAAACCCTCAGTGCTTACACGCCCTATCTCTCTGTGATAGGCAGCCTTTCCCCCACGAGAGAGTGCTGCACGGGCCTAACCTGACTTGAGGTGCCCGGGGGCTCACCCTGCGGAGCTGTGTTCACGGGGATGCCAGGTGGGAGCAGTGGCAGTGCCTGTCCCCCACGAAGATGGCACAGCAGAACAAGTCTCCATCTGCCACATGGAATACTTTTCTGACTCCATTCCTGATAGGAAGGGACAGTTCCAGAGTGTCTCCCTTAACCACCCCCAAATGGGAGCTGAGAGAACTATGTGTGAACTCAGCTCAGCACCCCCCCCCCCCCCCCCCCCGCTCCCCCTTCCTCTTTGTTCTTTCTTATGCAATTGGAATTGTGAATGGTCACATGCAACACCTGTGGCTGGAGCACAGCATAATTACCAGAGGCTAAGATTACTCTGGAAGGAGGGTCTGGATGGTCAGGTGACTCCATAAGGCCTTCAGAGTAGCAAGTTAGGGTGGGGGGACTGAGAATGAACTGTAGAGGAGGGAGGTGATGGGAACCCCTAGGCTCCTCTGGAGACCACTGGTCACTGACCTCTTCCTTTTAGGATAGGTCTGTGGGGCTGCGGAGGAGCAGGCTCGCAAGCTGGTATAACACGCTGCTGGCAGTGGACGGTGGAAGCCACGGACGCAGTGTAGCTCAGACGTTCCTTCAGCACAGAATCTCTTGGAAGAACGTGAAGGGTGGGCGCACTTGGCTCCATTCAATCAAGTACGGCTAGGCTACCATCTCCAAGGCTGCTCGCATTCACTGGCTGAGCCGAGGCCCTCCAGCCAGCCCAGCGTACAGCTCCGCTTACAAGCACCCTTTGCTTCTACATCGGCCATGGAGCCAGCTAACGCTTCCCTGCTGTCAGAATTTTCCGTCAGTCCTCTTTCCTTCCCTATCGTCCCGCGTCACCATCAGACTGCCCGCTTTTTTGTCTTCCTTTCCCAATCATCCTGTACTATATTGTCATTTCTCCATTAAATCTTTTGCATTTCTAATTACGTCCTGGCATCTGCTTTTAAATGGGTCTGTACTGACATACACAAGCATTTTTCCTACTTAAAAAGCAATTAACATAATTTGCTAAGGTTTGCAGGCCAATAAAAGTGTAACCAATGACGGTGTGCTCATTAGTGTAATTGTTGGATAATAATACAGTGCTACATTTCCTGTGCTCTTACCTGAATTCTATTTGTGTCCACCAAATGCTGTGCCATTGATTTCAGGATGATTGCAAAGAAGAACCAGGAATGCTGTCAGCAGGAAAAACAACATGAGATTTATGTTTTATGCTAAAAGAATGACAATTCATTTTTTTTACAGCAGGTAATATTGCAATATTTTTATCAATTTTAGAATGACCTTTGTCAAAGTTATGAAAAATCACATGTGATACATTTAAATTTCTCAACTGTCTCAAAAAAAATGTGTAACCTAAAGAACTTACCAGTTTACATGACATGACTTGCTAAAAATTGTTTTATGGAAGATAGTTATTCATGTAATGTTCTATTAATTTTCCTTATTTAACAAAACTAAAATGAAATTTGTTGTATTAGGCTCATTCCTAAAATTTTCAAGACTCTATGTGACAGTAAAAATAAGAGGTCTTGGGCTGGAGAGATGGTTGAGTGACCAAGGGCACCCTACGCCAACATGAGGGTCTGAGGAGGCCCGGGGTACCGCTGGGTGTGGCTGAGTGGACCAAGACCCAAGAATCACTATGAGACTCTGACTCAGATAGGAGTGCGCAGAGAATGCTGCTGTGGGGCACCCAACGTTTCTCTCAGGAGCCACTCCACAGGCTTAGATGCCACATACCTCACACATTTGCCACACCATGCCATACCCACAAGCAAAAAATAGAATATAAGGTCTTATATCTAGAAAGTAGGCGTCAAGATGATAGAGTATTATGTTAAATAGGCTTGATTGTCTTACCTTGACAAATACAACTTCAAAATCCAGTGGAATGGTGCAAAGAATGTGGGGCCGGGGCAGAACAGGGCCCGAGCTGCTCTCTCGCCCACTCCTAGCTGAGTCTGTATCTCGAGGGGACCTGGTGCTCACGTGTGACTGTTTGCTCTCTGCATCCTTACACTGACATGCCTCCTCACAGCGTGTCCACAACCTGCCTGCTTGCTGCTACACACAGCTCCTCCCTGGGGTGCAGAGACACACTTGGGCCTCAGGATCAGCCCTGTGGAGGACAGTCTTAGGAAAAGTGTAAGCAAGCCTGGGCTAGCTTTTATTCTTATAAAAATTTTATTTATTTATTTATTTATGAGAGAGAAAGAGAAACAAGCAGAGAGAGAATGGGCGCACCAGGGCCTCTAGCCATTGCAGATGAACTCCAGACGCATGAGCCACTTTGCATCTGGCTTATGTGGGCTCTGGGAAATTGAACCTGGGCCCTTAGGCTTCGTAGGCAGGTGCCTTAATTGCTAAGCCATCTCTCCAGCCCCTCTTTTTATATTTGATTGTATTATTCTTTGCATGTGTGTTTGTGTGCTTATGTGTACTTAGGTACATGTGCATTACTGTGTGGCCAGAGGTCAATATTGAGATTCCTCCTCAAGTTTCACCTTCCTTTCCTCCTTCCTTCCCTCCCTTCCTCCCTCCTTCCCTCCCTCCCTCCCTCCCTCCCTCCCTCCCTCCCTCCCTCCCTCCCTCCCTCCCTCCTTTCTTCCTTCCTCTATTTCTCTCTCACCTTCCTTCCCTCCATCCCTCTTTCTCTCTCTTTCTTCCCTTCTTCCTTCCTTCCTCTTTCTTTCTTTCTTTCTTTCTTTCTTTCTTTCTTTCTTTCTTTCTTTCTTTCTTTCTTTCTCTCTCTCTCTCTCTCTCTCTCTCTCTCTCTTTCTTCTTTCTGACAGTGTCTTTCACTGAGCCCACAGCACACTGACTGTGCTAGACAGGTAGTCAGCAAATCCTAGGGTTAATTTTGTGTTTACCTACCCAGAACTGGGTTACAGGAAACATGCCACTACACCCCAACTTATACAAGGGTGCTGAAGATCTGAACTTAGATCCTCATGCTTATGTGGCAGGTACGTTATTAACTTAGCCATATTCCTAGCTCAGGCTCCAAGCTCTTGAAGCAGAAGCTTCTGAAATTCTTTACTAGAAGGGAATTGTGGTGTTCTGAGTGGCTGTATTTTCTTATTTACTCTCATACCTTGGCCTTAAGGTCAGGCACAGTTATAGAAGATCAAAGCTTGCCTCATGACAGGCCTTAAGAGGACACTTACCCATGTGCAAAGTTCTGTCATGCATATACACCATAAGGAATACTCCTCCCTGGCCTTCTCCCTTTTCACCCTTCCACAGGAGTAACTCAGTAACTCAGTAACAGAATTTCACATAATAGGAACTAATCTGTACACATTCTTATGAGACTGAGGTTTTAATTTGCCAAACTGTTTTAAGATTCATTTGTGGAGAAGCAAACAGCACAGAGCCACATCCTGTTACATCACATATGCTGCCACCGTGCACTTGTTTGTTCTGCTGGCAATGAACACTGGGAGTTCTGGGCTCACGCAGTGCTGTGAAAACTGTGAGGAGTATGGTCCTACTCTCAGATGATGGAGGGAGGAGAGAGAGGGAGAGAATGATGCCTCAAGGAGGCTGCTAGAGGTGAGTGAAAGAAGCAGAAGTGGCTACTTGATATTGGAAGTGAGACTGAGTTGTTAGGGATGTTTAATGAGTGCATGGCACTCTGCAATGTCTCCTAGCTTGTCTAAACTGTACTTGTAACCATCATGTCCAATATTCCACCGCTTGTCTCCGAATTCAACAGACTCCCACCACTTACCCAGTGGCTTGAAGACATGCCATGTGCTCATGGCTTCTCTAACTTCATCTCTTCCTTTGTTCACTGTGGGTCCCTCAGACTCATCACTGTGCTGTGGACTCATGAGGTAAAGATCTTCCCTTACCTCTGAGTCTCTAGTTTAGACTCCTTCTGGCATGCTCACTGACCTCCTTCATACTTCCTGCATAGCTATTCTCTTTGCCATGAGATCTTCCTGCCCACCCCATTGGAGACCTCAAATCTCACATCTTGTCCTCAGAACAAGCCATCCCTGTTACTCTCTCTATATTTATTCTCCTTTCTCATTCTTCTTCACACATAGCACACATAGTTTTTTTTTAATCTTTCAGTTCTTACTATTTGTGTGTGTGTGTGTGTGTGTGTGTGTGTGTGTGTGCATGCCGCCGTATGTGTGGGGAGGTAAGAGGATGAATGTGGCGTGTTTATCCTCTCCTTCTATCTTCTGGACAGGATCTCTCTTGTCACTGCTGCCTGTTGACTTCTGGATTCTCCCAGTTTTCCTCCTATTTCTATAGGCAGTTCAGGATTACAGGAGTGTATACCACTTGAATCTACCATGATGTGAGTGCAAAGGAGAAATGAACTTGATTGCAAGCAAGCACATTTAACTACCTGGTTATCTCCCTGGCCCCATATAATTTATTTTTAAAGTATATCTTTAGCTTATTATTTTTATTCCTTGGTTGAATGTAAACTCCCCAAGGGCAGGAATCTAACACAACCCAAATGCCAGTGTCCTAGCTTCAAGGGATGCAAATGAAATATATTTGTTGAGTACACAAAAAAATAGTTATGAGGTAGATTCAAAAATAAACCGTTTGCGTATTTTAGTTAGCTGTTAGCAAATCCATGCTGATGCTTACTAATCCTGTCTATCATCTGTGTTTATTAAGCAATGGAATCTAATCACATCAATTCCTCATCTCCAAGGAGACTCAGATTAGTGATGGTTCTTGATCCCACAGCAGCCACTGCTTCAGAAGCTTGTCGCCGTCTCTTCTTCACGTTCCTCACGTTTCAACTTGCGGCCAAGGATGCTGCTTCTCGTCCTCCCTCATCTGCACTCTCACTAACACGTCCTCCCGCCTTTCCCTGCTCCTTTTCTCTTCATGTAACTAAAAACCCCCAATTTACCTGTGCCACACAGCTATTGGGAATGCCATAGGTCATTTTAAATAACTTATTGATTTATTTGAGAGAGGGAGAGACAGAGAAAGGGGGGGAGAGAGCACTCATGTGGGCACACCAGAGCCTTTTGCCCCTGCAAACAAACTCCAGATACATCATCCTCTTTGTGCACCTGGCTTACGTGGGTACAGAAAACTTGTTCAAGTTAGGCTTTGCAGGCAAGTGCTTAACCACTGAGCTATCTCTCCAGACCTCTTAGGCTATTTTTAATTGTCATTCAATCTATCTTTAAGCCAAAGAACTCAATGGTTTATTCTGCTTTAATTTGAATTAGATCCTCTTTACTTGGTACTTTTCTATGCTTTGGTTTTTGATGTGAAATTTTTGTCAGGCTCTTGAAGAAGGGGTCTGTGAAAATCAGCGAGCCTCAGCACTTTTGAAAGAGATCCATACTCACTGATAACACCCAACTGACTGTCCTGTCTTACTTTTTGAAAATATTTTATTTCTTTAGATGAGAGAAGGGGAGAGAGGGAGAGAGAGAGAGAGACAGAGAGACAGAGAGAGAGAGAATGGGTGTGCTAGTCACTGTAAATGAACTCCAGGTGCATGCACCATTTCAAAATGATCAGGCTTTGAAGTCAAGTGAGTTTAACCACTGAGCAATATTTCCAGCTCCCAAAATGCTGTCTTGAGGATATTTACCTTTAGGACATGCTTGACTGTTGTTGAGTCATTTGACTTTAAAAGACCAGTCATATTTTTAGCCAATTCCTCATGTATCGTTCTCTCCTTGTATGTCCTGGTCTTGAAAACAAACTGAAGAAAATCCAAAAAGTGAACAAGTTAATTACTTTAACATATCCAAAAGTTATGCCTCACTGGTCAAAATTAACTGCTCATGCCAGAACTCAGCATGAAGTAAATAGAGGTCCGATGGCAACCATTGTAGTACACACCTGTTCTGACCTCAGGCTTTGCACAGTGGGGCTCTGGTCACCTATGCTCTCTTGGAAACTATTTTGTGTGTGTGTGGAAATTGAGAGAAAGAGCCAGAGGCCATTTAGCAGGTTCAAGGAATCATGGAGGACTTTGACCCACCTAATTAGGACACTCTCCCCTTCTCCTTCCTTCCATTGGTAACGGGTGGCATGGTAGCAATCTTCATCCTGAAAGGGTAGAGCACCCACTCAAACAGCCAAGTGGGGAAGTGGGTGCCTTCCAAAGGCCAGACAGCGAGCTCTCCTCGAGCCCAGGTTATATATCCCACGCTAGACACAGCCGTCAAGAGGTACATAAACACTGGCCATCGGTCAGATAACAAATGTTGCATTATTTTTCTTTTCACAAAAGATTGGTTTGGGTCTAGCTTTAGATATTTCTTCATATATTTTAAGAACACTGATTTTGTTTCATGCATATGCATATACTTCAAGTATAAAATGATTCTTAGTGAATCATAATATTTTATTCATGATTTGGGATTTCCTCAAGAAAGGGCATTTTCCCTTAATATTCACATTTCAGACTTGCTATAGTTGAGAAGGAAGATAGAAAGAGACAGATACATCCATGTTTGGTTCTGTAACTATTTCTTTGGACTTTGAAGAACATCAGTACCATCATGGGATCTGAGGTGGGTAAGCTCATGCCAAAGGAGAAAGATGTAGCTAATGTTTACAAAAAAACTAGCTACAACCACCTTTCCCTTTAAGCATCATGTCTCAGAAAATGGTAAGGTCACCATCAACTATGCCAATACATAGCTATTTAACCTGAAGGGAAACGTATTTCCAGTAGCACTGAAAATTCTAACATTAAAATTCTGAATACTACAGCCATCAGTGCCACAAATAATCCAACTGCAGCATTTGGTTGGATTGACTTTAGACACACATCTCTGAAAAAGACATGGTGAATGTGTAATTTGGATATTGTAGATGGAGTGAGTTAGCAGCACTTAGCACCACTGAACTTGAAATGGTGTTTTGTTTATCTCTGAATAAATATAAATTATATTGAATGTCCTATCTTTCAAGGATATTCAAGCACATATTGGAACTAGCCCAGTAGTTTTCCCTACATTTATTTGAGTGGGGCTTAATATCTACATACACGTTAAAATAATTTTTCCCACCTCAGGTAAAACAATTCAGGCTCTTTGGTCAAGGTGGGTGTCAACCATGGAGAGCAACAGGATTCGAATCATAGAGCCCTGCAGTTGGATTCACATCTAATGTCTCTTCTTGGGTCTCAGAGGGTACGAGGCTGACTGTTCATGTCACTTTACTTCAATTAGAGTCTACTTTCTTATTTGATCATTTAGTGTTATTTCTAGAGTAAAATGTAAGTTGATTAAGCCTATTAGAAAAATTTTGTTTTGGCTATTTGAAAATACATTCAAAAACATCCTTAGTAATTATAAATCTGAAATGTATGCAGGTATATTTCTGGATTTGAACCAACTCAAAAGAAACTAGGTAGAGTCACTCTCTGACATTATAGAGGGAAATGGTGTAGTCAAGATATTTAATGTGTTCTGGTTGAAAACTAAAACCATGCCAAGATAGGTTCCCAGCGCCTCTCTTCAAGGGCATCACGGACAGATCCAGCACTTGTAGGGTCTAGCCCTGGGAATCATAGAAGGAGTCATGAAACCAGAAGCTCCTAATGGAAGTTTCAGTGATTTTTTGGGAATGAGGTAACTGAGTTTTGGGTGGAAATGAAGTTACCTGACCACAGTGGCCCAAGTGGTTATTCTATTCTTTCCAGTCCTTTTGGAGATGAAAAAACTGGGGAACATTGAGAGAATAAAATTACTCCAAATAATTCTGTTGACTGGCAAACTCATCGATACTCAATGAAAGAGAGCTATGTTTCTCTCTGAAGCAGACAGTAAACTAAGATGGGGATTTGTATGTGGAACTGGCTTTCTCAAATTGAAATCTGGGTCTTATCAGGTAAACTTGTGCCTCAGAGAAACTGTCATGAGATTAATGACTGTTTTAAGCATGCAGACTATTTTAAGGAAGGGTGCAAATTCGTGTTTTGGTAATTTGGGACATCTAACATTTCAGGTAGAACATATATAGATATGAAAAAAAATCCTTATAAGTGATTTCAGATAGTTCACTCCTGAACGTGATTTCTAGTAACTTCCTTGTGGCGGAATATTGGTAATAATCATTACTAAAAACATAATAATAATTGTAAGATTCAGGAGTGACCAAGACCACAAAGACCACTCTGAGGCAAAGATGGACGTTTTTACTCAGGGGAAAATCATGAGCTGCCAGGACTGACTCTCAAGAGTGGAACAGTCAGCTTGAGGTTACAGATAGTGGGCTTTAGAGGTTTTTACAATTGGGGGAAGGTGAGGAAGGGAAGGGATTTCTTTGTTGGGGCAGTGTCTGTTGTTCACATGAGCCACAGGGTGCCCCAGCGAGAGACAGGGGCAGTAAGTCTACAGTTGGAGCCTTGCTAGGCAGGGGAGGGATAACGTCTGGGCAATTTCTTGAGGCATGTGGATGACTCCTCTCTTGCCCTCCTCCTGTCTGGCCTCCTGTTGTTGTGGGTGACTCTACTTTGTCCTGACCTAACAATAATCACAAAAGCCCCAAATTCTTCTCCAGTTACATTTGAAGACATCTAGAATCTATGAATATATGTCTATCCATTATGTACTATTTGAATCTATATTCTTAAAGACCAACATTTCAAAAAGACCTATCCCATGCATATGAAAAACAGGATGAAATGTCTATCCTCTACATATGCTAAATTAGTTTAAGATAGTTTTATTTGTTTCTGGGTGGGTTCTCCTGCTTTCAAGGAGAGGCTGCTCAGGTGGGAGTTATGAGAGAGCAAACATCACCACAAGTTCACTGGTAGGGATTCACAGCCAACTGGAAATGAGAATACAATGTCTCCGTGGGGACACTTGACAAAGGACACTGAGGAAGCAGTGCACACCGATGAGATGGGCAAGTGGTTCATGCCAGAAGTAAAGGACTTAACATACCAGAAGCAGGTACAAATATACAGTAACTGGGGGAATGAAATAATGCCTGAGAAAACAATAAAAAGAGCTAAGAAAACATTACAGAAGAAACAGAGCATTCAACAAACCCTCAGGAAATGTCTTCCTTATACTAACATGGCATCATATATTTCTCAGGTTAACATCAAAAGAACAGCCCTTCATCTTTTTCCTTTTCCTTTCTTCTCTCCCCACAGAAATATTCATTGGCACATGTACATAGTATTCATACATTTAAGCACTACATCTAGCCCATTAATGCAAAGAGATGAAATTCTGCTTTGAGTGTGGCAGCCACAGTCCAGCTTAGGGTGTGAACGTCCCACTTACTGCACACAGGAAGCGAGGCAGGCCGCACAGAACAGGGGATATGGCTAATGTCCGCGTGATGGCTTCCTACCTTAATGTAGGACTGGACGGGGTGGTCTAGTTGCTCCTCATGACACTTGGCCACAAAGTCAGCCAGAACCCTTGGGAGACAAAGTTGTTAAGTGGCCTTTCCGAAGGTACAAAATTACCGCTTTACTTTGAGATAAAAGCACTTGATAAATGGGGTATTAAAAAGTTACTGAGTGAATGAGCCAAGTTCACACTCTTCTGTTGCCTTCCTCACTACCCAATCCCGGCCATTTAATATCTGCAACATGCATGGCACATCTTCCAACCCTGGGACTTCCAGGAACCAGGATGTAAGTAATGTCTCAGGGCAGATCATCATGCTTGAGACTCTGCCCCATCTGGCTGTGCCAATTAAGGTCTATATATTTGCTGACACTGGCTTCTCGGAAAAGAAATCATTTTTTAGGATTCAATTAAAACACAAGACTTTTAGCCCTGGACTAATGATCACATTCCATTCTGAAAGAGTTTCTTGCCTTCCAGCCTACAAGTAGAATATTTTTGGAAAGGGGGATTAGATTGAAATGCACTCCCCCCCCCCCCATTAGCTAGATCAGGGTTTCAGTGGGCAGCGGTGACACGGGTTAACTCACATCAGGCCCAACACTGATGCACAGCTACCGGGCTTTGGAGTATCTTGGGAATGTGAACGTTTAAAAGTACTGTCCAGGGCTGGAGAGATGGCTTAGCGGTTAAGCGCTTGCCTGTGAAGCCTAAGGACCCCGGTTCAAGGCTCGGTTCCCCAGGTCCCACGTTAGCCAGATGCACAAGGGGGCGCACACGTCTGGAGTTCGTTTGCAGTGGCTGGAGGCCCTGGCGTGCCCATTCTCTCTCTCTCTCCCTTTATCTGTCTTTCTCTCTATGTCTGCCACTCTCAAATAAATAAATTAATAAAAAAAAATAAATAAAATATTTAAAAGTACTGTCCACATGGACACGCACACTTAGCTGAAAGGCATTAGCGGAAGGCACAGTTGGGGAGTTCTAACCAGGGTCTAGAGCTGACTGGTTACAGGATTGGTATAGATATTTTAATTTGACAGAACTTCGGGGTCCTATGTTAAAAGCTAGGTTAAAATCCTTCACTTTAGAAAAGATAAATGATATACTTGTGAGCAAGGAAGATATAGTCAACATTTCATGACTAATAGCATTTTTTCCCAAATGCTCTCATTCTTTGAAACAAACAACAGAAATACATGACTAAATAGTTAATTCAAATTTCCATAAATATTGGCTAGAGCGATGGCTTAACAGTTGAGGTGCTTGCCTATGAAGCCTAAGGATCCAGGTTTGATTCCCCAGAACCCAAATAAGCCAGGTGCACATGGTGGCACATGTATCTGGAGCTTTTTTGCAGTGGCTAGAGGCCCTGACACTGTTCTCTCTCTCTCAGACAAAATAAAAATATTAAAAAACCCTACACAAACAAAATTCTGATTTCAGAGCTAGTCAGATTAGTGATAGCGAAGAAGCACAGCTTAACTAAGTTTAAGATGGAAGAACAGAAAAAAAATCAAAATGTTCTTGCAGGAGGGGCAATAATGCAGCTAGTCTGACAAACATTCCAATGGTTTTACAGAAGTTTCCATGAAACTACGATCCCATAAGGCATACACATTCTGAAACAGTTAAAAGTAATAGACAACCTACCAATAGATGAATGAGCTGGATGAATCTTCAAAAATTTATATTGAGTGAAAAATTCAATACCAAAAGATTACATATTGTATAATTTCACACACACACACACACACACACACACACACACACACACCTGTGTGTGTGTGTGAGGGGCTGACAGTGGGGGAAATTGAATAGAGAGTGCAGTGGTTCTCTCCATATTATTTCTTTCAAAAGCATAGGAATATACAATTATTTCAAAATAAAATGTTCAGCCGGGCGTGGTGGTGCATGCCTTTAATCCCAGCACTTGGGAGGCAGAGGTAGCAGGATCACCATGAGTTCAAGGTCACCCTGAGACTACTTAGTGAATTCCAGGTCAGCCTGGGCTAGAGTGAGACCCTACCTCCAAAAAATAAACAACAACAAAAAAGTTCAGAAAAAATAACTGAATAAAAAGTCTAATCACTTCCTCAATGAAAATCACAAGGTCTTAGGAAATAATGATACACAAGTGGGAAATCCTGAGATAGAGCAGCACATGCCATTCAGTTAACATAGAGTATCAGAGTTTGGTATGACGCAAGTTTCTAAGATCTCTTCTCTCAAGATGTGCTGTGATACCTGGTGATGGTTGTGCTTATTTCCTCCTCCTCATTCAGCACCAGGACTTTGAAGAGTTGATTCAAGATTATAGGCAGAAAACTCATGATGGAATGAATCTTTTCCACATTTAATAAGTTCTGTAATAAATTGGCAGGAAAAAAAAAGTTAGCCACTGAATGCATGTTTGGATGAAAGCTTTATATTAAATTCAGAACCTCAGGCTCTACAAACAATAGGAAAACTCTGACACCAATCTTTTAGAAATGACTCCAAAAGTAGGAGCAACAAAAGTGAAAGTAGACAAATGAGATTCCATTGAACCAAACAGCCTTTACATGGCCATGAAAAACAGTCAGCAGGGTGACATGACAACCCATTGGAATGGGAAAAAAAATTGTGAATCACGTATCTGATAAGAGGGGAATATCTAAAATATTTTACGAACTGAAATGGAAGTGAACAACAGAATTAAAAATGGGCCAAGGTCCTCAAAAGATATTTCTCAAAAGAATGCATATATATTGCCAACAGGTTTCTGAAAAAGTTCTCAACATACCCAATCACCAGGTAAATGCAAATTAAAGCCACAGGGAGCTTTCTCCTAGCACCTTCCAGAGTGGATGTTACCAAAAAGATCAATCAGTACAAGTGCTGTGGAGCATGCTGAGAAAGAGGAACCTGTACACTGTTAGTAAGGTATGTGAATTAGTCTACCGTATGGAAAACAGTATAGGGTTCCACAGAAAACTAAAGATAGAGCTACTCCCTGACCCAGTGATTCCCTTACTGGGTGTATAACGCAAGGAAAGGAAATGAATTCAGTGTGAAGAGACACCCTTTATCCCATGTTCATTGCAGCATATCCATAATAGCTAAGATGTGGAATTGATTTACATTTCTGTCACTAGATAAATGGATAAGGAAAATGTGGTATGTCTAACAATGAATACTATTCATCCTGACAAAGGAAGGAAATCTCATTTTGAAAGACATGAATAAACTCAAATGGTCTTATGTTATGTGACCCAAATCAGGCATAGACAGACAGATACCATGTGATCTCACTTATGTGTGAAATTTTAACAAGTTGCACTTCATCTAAGTAGAGAGTAGAATAGTAGTTTACACGGAGCTAGGGAGGAAGGGTTTAGGAAGATATTGGTCAAAAGGTTCAAGATTTCACTTAGGATGAACATATTGAAGGTGTGCAACATACACCCTGGTGGCCACAAGTTAATTTGAATTTATTGCTTCCTTGCACAGCTCTGCAAAATTAGATTTTAAATGTTCTCACCACAGAGATGACACGTGTGAGGCAATGTCCATGTTAGTCATGTTTATTTAGTCAGTGCAAGATGCGTGCATGTTTCAAAACACCATGCTATTATGATAAATACATATGATTACCACCAGTCAGTTCAATAAATAAGGGGAAATAATTGAGCATGTCTGCAGGTATTTTATACAATGACACGTGGTTTCTGAGGCTCCTTTTAATTTTACTTTTCTCTCCATTGTGTTCAGCGTGGTGAAGGGCATGAGTGCAAGTAACTGGGGTAGACAGATTCTCATTTTTCAGTTGTTTTGTTTTGAAAAAAACCAACAACTTAGATTTGTTTTTCTCCCCTGAAACAAATAGTGTGGTAGTTTGAATAGATGAACCCCAATATATTCATTTTTTTTTAGTTTGTAGTTTGCATCTGCAGCCACCTGGCTGGAGGCAGTGTTTCTGGGTAGATCTTAAAGTGTGGTGGTCAGTTTGAGATTTCAATTTAAGATATGCAAAGTGTGCCTAGCTGGAGTTCCTGAAGTGTGCTGTGCTGTGTGGTTTTTGGGTTTTAGGCTTGTGCTTCTCTCTGCATTTGGTTCTGTAAAGGCAGGCCAGCTTCTTCTGCCATTATGGAACTTCCCCTGAATCTGTAAACTTCAATAAACCCCTTCATCTATAACTGTGCCTGGTCTGGAAGTTTGTTTCAGAGATACTGAAGCTGTCTGCTACACAGAACAATGTAGAAATTATAAAATTTAGTAATTTCTTCCTTTATGTAGAAAGGTACTTTAAATAATATCCATCATATTTCAGTTTTCCTTCAGTGGTAAGTGGAGGGTTGTGTTATTTATGTTTATGTATTTAACTTCTTGCCTGCCTTGCCCGGATCCTGCTAAAGCTACTCTCATGTCAGTTACCTTACAAGCTCGGATGAAACTTGAGGTAGGTGACCGAGACATGTCTTTCTCTCTTTTTTGGCACTGCTGGAAAAATGCATTCACACGTGGGTCCTGCAATAGCAAAAGAAGTGTTTATTTCTGTTGATGCCCAAACTGCTTTACAGACATTTTCTGTGACGGTGATGATCACCTCTGTGGGACTGAGGCCACAGCATGCATGTACTTTATCATAAAGTCGGGTGACAGCGCTCCTAGACATTTGGGACTACGTAAGGCTCCACCTGGCCAACGGTGCCTACTCCCTCTCCTGATCAGACTCAGCTCCACTGTCCTTCTTGAGCACATGGCAGTGGCTGGAGAGTTACTGTGTTAATGCTTTCTTTGAGAAGAATATTTTTTATCTTTCATTTTTGCTTCTTCCAGAGACCCTTACTAATTTCTCTTACATATGTCTCAATACACACAGTGAGTTTTTTGTTTTTTTTGAGGTAGGGTCTCACTCCAGTTCAGGCTGACCTGGAATTCACTATATAGTCTCATGGTGGCCTTGAACTCATGGTGATCCTCCTACCTCTGCCTCCCGAGTGCTGGGATTAAAGGTGTGTGCCACCATGCCTGGCTCCACACAGTGATGTTTTTAATACCCGTATGGTTATTTCTAAATTTAACATGCCTACATCAGCTTAATATTATGAAGTACCCAACAAACATTGTGAGGATAAACCAAGTGTGGTAGCTTGAATGGATGTCTGCTAATATATTCAGGAGTTTTATTGAAGTGTCTTGGATTTCTAGCTACCTGGCTGGAGGAGGTATCACTGGGAAGATCCTGGGGTCCAGCCCTAAGGTGATGAGCAACTCTGTGGAGCTTGAGGCCTGGAAGTTGGTCGCAGAATGATGTGTTACTGGGCACAGGTCTGAATTGTAGCCTAAGATATGCAGAGTACTTGAGCTCTGTCTGGGTTCCTGGAGTGTACTTGCTGATTGTACTGGTGGTGGTATTTCTCTGCATGGACCTTGAAAGGGGACCAGCTTTTTCTGCCATTATGGAGCTTCCACCAGATCTGTAAGCCTCAACAAATCTATTCCTCCCATAGCTGTATCTTGTCTGCAGGTTCCTCCCAAATACATAAGGCTGATTGCAACATCAAGGGATGTTGAGGGCTATTTGAAATTTCTCTAAATCATTACTGATGTATGTAGTGAGGAAGCAAGATAGAGGATTTGAGTTTGAGGGCACATGGCCCTAGGCAGGCACTGAGAATTGGACTGAGTTTTAGAATAGATCTTCACAACATTTCAAGTAGCTGTTGTCACTGGAAGAGAATCATACTGGAAAGGAACTGTCATCTTGTGAGACCTACTTCTGTATTTTGGCCACAAGTTTTATATAACTTGGATTTATGGGGTTAGGGCACTTTATCTATCTTTAAAGAGGCATATAGTTGCACCTTACATATTTTCCTTTGAAATTTCAGCCACTTGTCCTTCTGTCACTTCATGAAATCCATAGATATTAGGAGAAAAGTAGCCTTCTTTTGCAGGTAGCTCATTGGGGACACAGAGCAAAGATGTAGATGTCAACCTGCCCTGGTGAGACCAGAAGGCAACTCCAGCCTGAAATCCTACATGGCTTATCAAGACAGCCATAGGGAGCAACTCTTTGCTCTCTTTCCTTCGTGGAACTTTCTGGCAGGCACTGTCTGAGTTTTCACTCTTCTCCCTGACTCACCAACTCATCAAGGTACCTATATTCATTTAAACACAAGCGATAAGCTCATCCTAACTTGATGCTTAATTCATATAAAGAACAGTCAAACATAAATGCCCCGTTCTAGAGTGCTGGTCAACCATCCACCTTTCTGGGTTCCTTCTTAGTTATGAGGAGTTCTCCTTTACTTTCACTTGCAATAGAACCTTGCTTCCCTTTCTTCAACTTGGGAGATAATGAACTCAATCCTGAAGGCTGTTCACAGAATGCTGTGTCTCATCCTGTGATTCTATGTGCTGGAGAGATGTTCCTATTGCAGGAAAGGTGCTCACCTGAGCATTCACTGTTGATACAACAAATGTCGACACTCTGAATAGTGGTTTGCCACCATCAACCCACTTCACATCACCCCCAACGTGCTGCAAAAATAAAATAAAATAAAATAAAATAAAGAGTTTGCTTCCATCGCTATGACAGCTTGAGATAAAGGAAATAGGTTACGTGGTTTATGTTATTTGTCATTATGAACCATTAAGCTTACACTGCTCTAGAGTTGGGAAAGACAAAAACACACTTGGCCATCTTGGAGATGGGACTAATAGAGTTTGGGGCAGCCATTTGTTTCCTTTTTTTTTTTTTGAGGCAAGCCCAGAGATTGCTTTTCATTTATGCATTAGAGAGAGAGAGAGAAAGAGAGAGAGCAAGAATTGGTGCACCAGGGCCTCTCGCTACTGCAATTGAACTGCAGATGCATGCATCCCATCCCCTTGTGTACATGTGTGATTTTGCATGCTTGCATCACTGTGCATCTGGCTTACATGGGACCTAGAGAGTCAAACATGAGTGCTCAGGCTTTGCAGGCAAGCACCTTAACCACTAAGCCATCTCTCCAGCCCTGGGAAGCCATTTTTACTAGTTCATTTTCTATGGTCATAAACTAAGTAAGAGATTTGGAAATTTTAGGTTAACTTCCCTCCTAAGTACAGAGGACACAAACACTATTGTAGTTTATGTAGCAGAGAAGAAAGACTACCTATGCCATTTTTAACTTAATTATTCAATACTCTTTACCTTCCCACTTGAAGAATCTTGAGTGCTTAAATAATTAGGAGGCAGGGTTGTTGCTATTGGGAGATTATACTCTTGAGATGCTATTTGATCACGTTTCATCAGAGGAAGCCAAGCATATCCCACTGTGCAAAGAAGACAAGCTTTTTAGCACAAACATCCCCAGAAAGAGGTAACATGTACCTATCTGCCATCTATGGACATTACATTCACTAAATATTTCAACAAATCAGATGTGTGTACAGCAGTCTCTAACTCAAGTCAAATGCATGACGTGTGAAGCTAGTTCGGACCACTTCCTGCTGGTAAGTACCTGATGTTTCCAGAGCCTCTTTCTTTTTGGCATTAGCTTTGGCATTGATGTCACATGTGATGTGATAAAAAGAAAACAAAATGTGGTGCTTCTCATGGAGTTGTGTTGGCAGCTCAATTTTTACCTGCAAGGAAAGAGATCAGATTTGGGTTGAGATGAAAAGTCCAACTGAAATCCATGTTTCACAGTACTGATTTAACTCTGGGGGAATATCCATGATGCTGGCTGTTAGGTATCTGTTTTTACTCCTGTAGGGTGGTGAGTGATCATTTAGATTAACTAGTGTTTCTCATTTGATTATGTATGCTACAAGAGTTTGAGTTAAACACACAAATACACAAACACATACATATACAGAACTGTAGAATGTAAGGAAGACAAGATTCCTTGGCTTTATAACTCTATTATGTTGAGTCATCAGTGAGTCCTCTCTTCCCAAGGTGTGCAACAGGCTAGATGCATGAGTGTTAGTTGGTTACTCATTAAGGATGTAGACTCTCAGATAACACCTAAGAGCCTGAATTTTAATATTATCCCCAGGCAATTCATATGCACATCTCTGAGACACATGGTGGCAGTAACCCATGAATTTTAACCATAAAACTTCTTCCTTAAATAGATATCAAAAGCATGTGAAATGTGGCAATTTGGTATCTAAATAATGAGCTAAATACGTTTAATTTTCTACTGAACAGAGGTAGGACCCAAGGCCAGAGTTGCTAGGGAATGCTGGCTAATTAACGGGGTGATATGGTCACTAATATGTTTTTTTTTTTTTTTTTTTTAGACAAGGTCCCATAGCTTCTGATGACTATTGTACACAGGAATTCCAATATCTTGTCCAGGTAAGCTGCAGTCAGCTTTCTATACTACACTGACTTGTTCTCAGGCCATCGTGTCAAGCAACATAGTGATGACCACAGCTCAGTTGTTGGAAGCCCTGTATATCTGGCTAATTTATTTTCATGTTGTTCAAGAAAGGACTAAGGACTGTAGTTTTCCAAGCATGGTCCCCATGGCAGCATCGGAGTCACCTGGAAACTTGTTTAGAACACAAAATCTCAGTGAATCCCCAAATCTCTGCCTTCTGGATAAATCTGATGAAGGGTTGAGTTTAATGATTTCTGAACTGGAAGTTTTACAAGCTTTTTATTCTTCACATACCAGGGAGCTAAGCTAGTTACAAAAGCTAACATATATCTGAAGATACATAATGATAAGCAAAACAAAGAAGGCATTTCATTCATAGGTGAGCTCAAGAGCCCACGGAGATGTATAAAGTAGTGCTCTAGTCCTCCGCTTTTCCCATTATGTCCTGGCATGCTGCCACTGACTGGTAAAGTATTCTAATATAATCTTTATTATACTCACCAGATGAATAAACAATGCAAGTAGTTTCTTTTGTGAAGAGTGATATAATAATACCATCACGTTTTTAAAGGCCCATCTTATGTTTAAATGCACAGGCATATTCCCAACACTCTCCAGGAGTGATCCATCAACGTACTTATCAATCCTGGGAAGGCAGAGCTGCCTGGCATGTCCTCAGTCTGCGGTGAGTCTAGCCAAGCTTTACCTGACCCACCTATTCATGGGTTTTGAGAGCTGCTGGGGTAGCAAGGGCCTGGTCCTTACCTCATCAGAAAAATCTGGGTTCTGAGAATGGTGTAGAACTGCTGTGTAGGCAGCTGAGGTGAAGAGGGGTCCTCCAGGTTTTCCATAGATACACTGTTTAAAGAGTTAGGAACAATTATGAGTGCTTGACAATACCTCTGAGTAAAAAACAAAAAATCACAGCTTCAGTTACCAATGTCAGGACCAAGACTTTTTTTTTTTTTTTTTGTGATTAACTTGCCCAGGTAGACCTGTAGTCAAGTTGACTTGGAACTTCTTTGGCATGTTGGGCTCTATATTTATTATCTAATGGATACTAACCAGTATCTAAAGATATGACATCAGGGCTAAATACTGTAATAACTTACTGTGTGAGTTAATGATCATGAGATATATGTGTATGTATTCAAGATGGATCCCTCAGCGTGACTTCCTGGTGGGGTGGGTGTTAACTCTGTCTGGTTCTGAGTTCACATCCTGATTGAAGTTGGCTGCATCCCAGCTCTAGGCACACTAGTTTGTAACAATGTAGGCTGAGCTGCAAGAATACATCTGGCTCTAGGCTCTACCACACTGTATTACTCTAATCCAGACTCCGGTCAGGAAAGAAGCCGGACCCAAGTATGGACTTTCAAGTCATACAGCTAGGCAGGCTCCTCTGTCCAGAACTCAGGGTACTTCCCTGAGTCTCTCATCTGGCTCTACCACATATCTCTGTTATGCTTAGAATGCAATGAACTAGGGGGACTCACATGCCTGAGATTTTTACCTCTTTTCTAGAATGTTCCTCATTGTATTCACCACTCCAGCAGGGCCTGCTGTGCTTGCTGTCTGGCCACTGTCTTTGTTTGCTTGATGATCTGAACTTTATTTTCTCTCCCCTGGGGCTAATGCTGTAGAGAACCTTCATATCTATGGATGCTGGTAGCATCTAAGATTAATTTTAAAAATTCTTCCTCTTTATTCTGCCTGACTCATTCATTCCCAAGTTCTTTATTACTCTTCTGGATCAGGCTACAGACCTTCTCCGTGGCACTAATCAGAGCATATAATTTGTACCTGACAGTGCTTTGAGAAATGATCTCAGCTAATGGTAAGGTTAGTTAGGAATTAACTTTGTTTCCACTTTCCCAATCCTCTGATTATCTGAAACTGGAAGACTGGGAAGCAGGTCCAGTAAACATAGCTTTCCCCTCTGTTTTATAGGCTATTTTGTCTTGTTTGATGTCTCTAATACATATGGACTTTAAAAATGCCATCCAGTTCAAGTTTTATCTGTCAAAATAGCACAGCTTATATAAGCCTCATGGTTTTACCGTTATTACCTCGTATTAACAACTGGAAATGGCTTTTCACAGATATAGTCCAGTTCCTCAGGCATTTGGTCGCAGCACGTTCTGTAAGGGTGAGCCCTCTGGGACCTGCATTGGCCATAGCCCTCTGTACAGATCACACAAGGCTGGCTGGCGGTGTCATTTCAAATCAAGTACTCAGAAGGGAAAGGCGGGCTAATATATGCAAAGGGCAGAGCCTTCCACTTGGGAATCTTGCATTTACTTCGCATTAGAATGGCCTCATTGTTTCTAAACTGTGAAAAGCCAAGTGAACTACAAAAACTAGCATTTCTAGTAGGTGCATTAGTGATGCCTATTCTATCAGGTATATTCCAGAACATCTAAAATAGATGTCAGAAGGTGGCTTTCATTTAACCACATACATAAGAAGCCCACCAATGGTGCAAAGGGCCAGAGCACCTGTGCTCCTCTGGTCACATGGCCCTGCTGACTTCTCGTGCTGACCCCCTCCCCCCTCCCCCCGGGGCCCTGGACTCAGCTCACCTTCACGGGCTTGGCACCATCTTCATCGGAATTCTTGAATTCAACACACACCGTTATATTTCGTGCCTGAAATTACAGTGAGGGAAAATGGAAATTGTAATTTCCCTCTTAAATACCACTCCCAAACAAGTGCCAAAAATAAGTAGCTTCTAATTAAAGCTGAAAATGTAGAATAGCCAGCATTGTCTTGTGACATTATCCACAATGCTCAGAAATAACAAAATTTGGAGACATTTGAAAGGAAATGAAGAGCTCAGATTGCAGAGGTATGCATTCTATTTTCAAAGTATTATTAAAAACCAAAAAAAGTGGTTTAGATTCAAGGGCTGACTTCAGAAGGCATTGTTGGTATGTTAAACAACCATGCATCTTTAAACAATTCCAAGCTAGACAATTTCAAGTAAACTAATTCTTTTATAAATATGAAGCAATTATAAACCATTACTTTTTAAATAGCTCCAAGATGAACTTGAAGATTTCCTCCAAATGGCTTCCCATTGCCACGTGTTGCCTCACAGTTACCTGTCGTTGCATTTCCAAGGTGTCTTACATGGTCTAAATATGCTGGACTGAGAAGACAGTGTTTCAGAAATTTATACCATACCTTGTTGAAACATTTCTGACTGTCGTACTTGAGGTGCTTGGGGTAAATATAAATTTGATTTTTGTACACTCTATAAGGACGACAATGCTTGGTGGTGTCATAAATAAATTCTTCCACCTCCACTGTGGGTTCTGATTGAGCCATCATGTTGAAAGGCTTGACAGGGATAAAGGACGATGTTACACAGTCTTGAAAAATCAGAAAATAAAAGTTTGTCATTTAATATAGTTCTTCTAAAATGAGCAATACTTAACATATCATAAAATAAGTCCACTCCAAATGGAAACTTCCTGTTATGCCCAAGTGACACCAAGTATTGCCAGCATGAATGGATGGGCATGACAGATAATGAGGTTATATGTTTACTACTGAAACTCATGTCTTGGTAAATCTTTTAGATGGATTTATAAATATATTCTCTCTGTTTGGTTTCATTTAAAATGCAAATATTAGCTGACGGTCTTTTTAAAACACTAACCAGATTTTATAAGCAATTAACCCATTGACTTTTATTACATAATTATAAAAATAATACACATACTGCCATACGGCAGAAAATAACTTTATTCAGTGGACTATTGATAGTATCTGGTGGATCAATACACATTTTTTCCTATGGAATATTTTTATATTAAAGAAGCCCTTTGCACATTACATTATATTTTTTATGTTTAATTTTTATCAACTCTTAATATCTAACAATGTAGTAAAAAGCCTAAGAGAACAAAAAGACCCTTAGGAATGTATAAATCAAAACTTTCACTACACATTGGGAGGCTAAAGCTGTAGTTTTGGGGAGCCAGCCCTGGTCCTTATCTTTACCCATAGAGAACCTTCTGCCTTCAGATAATAGAAATTGTTCAGCTGCATGTGTTTGGAAATCATAAAGGTTATAATGTCTAATCTTAAATCAATTCCAATTTTTTTATTGTATGCTCAAATGCCTCTAATACCCTACAATTCCTTCAGTGAGAATATTTATCTTTCTCTTCTGCTGGTTTTCTTTTTCATAGGTAATAAAAACCCAAATCAGGTAGAGGAAATGGCTTTGTTTATCCTCTGCTTTTTCTTATCAGTCAATGTAAAAATGATTTGGAGTCAGAGCTAAAGTTAGAAGGATCATTATAGTTCATATTAAAATGATTTGTGGAAAATTATGAGAATGGAAAATTTAATAGTACTAGTGGCAATGCTAGTATCGCATGGCAGTAGTCCTCACAAGTCATCATTCTTGATTGGAAGCCATAAGTCATTCTATATTCAGAAACCCTCATTTGTAGGTTACTAAAAGCAGGAATTTTGACTATATTCTGAGGTAGATCCTTTCTGTGCAATCACAGTGTTTTAGCCACTTGGGTGGCCACACATGTTTTGAAATAAATTTGTTAACAGTGGGGTGTGGTAGAGCCATCTGACCTTCAGTCAGATGAACTAGACAAAAATTAAATTCTTTCAATATGAACTCAGCAGTTCATTAATCTTCCTATGCTACACTTTCCTCATTTGTAAGCCTCCAAGATTTTAACAATTACATGATAGAATTTAATAACTTGCTGGATATTAAACCCAGATTTATATAACAGACAATTGTTATGCTATGCACAATATGGTTTGCTTATATATAATAGTTATTGCTTGTCTCAATTGTAAAATAAGAGGTCCCATATTTCTATAAGATAATGAATTCCATCTCCACTTTGAGAACAAATATACCCAAATCTTATAACCAATCAGTTAACCAACAAACCAGCCAACCAACAAAAACCCAGAAAGTACTGGGAACTCTATAACTGAATCATGATATCATTATCATACTTGGATGCTCCAAAGGAATGTTGTCAATGGCAATATCCAGGCTTCCGGGTATGGTCTGCACCTTGCTTATTCGGTCAGCCCTGTGAAATTACATATCATACCCACACATGTATCATTTTCATTTTCACAGAAAAACCAATACATTACATAATTCTTAGCTTTTAGAAGGGCAAAAAGCAGATCCCAAATAATCCTGTATTGATCTTGTGTAGTTAGTTTAATTCTATTAAATGTATGTGCTAGAGCAAATAAAAATAATCAAGAAAGAGTCAAGTTTCAGAGATCCTGTGGACTATCTTAAACTTATTTTTTATGTTCTGCTTATATAAAAGGCCAGATGAATACAATGGTAAACGATTTAGTTTATTTTTTTTTAACAAGATGTGAAAGAACAAGGCTAGTCTTCACTACAGTGGTGAGAATCTGTGTTTTTCCTTTTCACCAACAGACATGGAGACATAAATCTTTGCCTGTCACCTTCATGTGTGTGGGCTCTCCTCCCTTGTTATCCCTAGCCATATTCCCTCCCTGGCCCCGGCGTCTCTCTGTTTCCTTTACCCCTTCCTACTGAAACTGCCTGTCTCACCAATCTTACTTTATAGAAGTGCAGAAGTTGCCAATAACAATTTCAAGCCTCACATATCTAAGAAATCTACTTTAAAAGAAGAAATGATTGTAGTAGTCTGTCAGAGCCAGTTCACCACAGCCTAGTAGAGCCAAATGAAAAAATTTCAGGAATTCTGTCTGACAGCTGTTGACCATATCCAGCATAAAATGAAATTTAACATTAAACAAATCATACCAAAAGGTAAAGAGTCCTCAAAGTTCATCATTTTGTATCATTGCATCACATAAGACAATCTGAGCCTTTGAGGTTGTTCCTTCTATAAGGTATAAGGGCCATTGGTAGCTTCAAGTCAGCAATATCAGGAGAATTTATACCACAGAAATTAGCCATCAGCCAAAATCTGTTTTTCTCCCTATAGTCTTTTACCATTTATCACCCCCTTATCTTTGCCCATTCCATTCTGCTCAGCATTTCGATGTTTCATGCCACAGTGAACTGGGCAAAAGGCAAAGAGGTAAAGTTCTCTTCCTTTTCTCAGAGTGCTTTAGTTGGCCAGTGTGTCTGGTGAGCAGAGGAAGGAAGGTCTCCTATGTTATGAGTGTTGTTAGTGGATCACAAAGAATTAAGATTGATGCAGCACCTTATCTAAGATTTTACATCTCATCTTTCTTCTGTTTTCTATCAATTTCCAGAATAAAAAAAAGCATTGGCAAACTTCTCTTCTAATTAAATAGATGTAATTTGTTGACATGACAGAAATATTAATCACACTTGTAATATCACATTTTGGGGTTGCATGAGAAAGAATTGGTTGACATGAGGCTTCTGATTCTTAAGTGTGAGAGGCAGAGAAGTAATACTTGAAGAAAAGCGGGCTACCGGAATACTGTGTGTACTGGAGGCTAGTAGTTTAAGTAATGCAATGAAGTAAACATGTCTCATGGAGGGGCTCCCAGAGGGAAAAGCTAAGCTCTATAGCCAATAGGTGCACTGTGGTCCCAGCCAATGGCCAGGCCAGGCTGGCCAATAGCTAAGTGCCTATTTAATTTATTTATTTGAGAGAGACAGACAAAGAGAGAAAGAGGGAGAGAAAGACAATGGGTGCGCCAGGGCCTCCAGCGACTGCAAACGAACTCCAGACACTTGTGCTGTCTTGTGCATCTGGCTAACATGGATCCTGGGGAATTGAGTCTTGAACCCGGTCCTTAGACTTCACAGGCAAGTGCTGAACCGCTAATCCATCCCTCCAGCCCCTAAGTGCCTACTTTAGATGTAGAGCCTCTACCCCATGCTGACCTCTGCCAGCCAAAACCGAGTGGAAGAGAAAGGTCAAACTGCAGACTTGGAGTAAAATAAGTGATGTTGTGATTTCGGGATATTGAATTTTGGGTGTGTGTGCTGTGCAGCTTTAGATAAATATGTAACGACATTTCATGTTTCTTCCATATAATTCTGGCAAATTGATTCTAATGGCACTGTTTTGACCACTGGGAAGTAACCCGAAACCAACTATTTTTGGAGGAATATGGCTAGTTGAGACTCAGGTCATTGAGGGTCATTACAGAGGGAAGCAACAAATGGTAACAACAGCTTGCATGAATTCCAAGAACGTCCAAATGTCATACGTTCTACAGTCGGCAAGGTAAGTGTGACATCTGCTACACCATGGAAACATACCTTCTATAATCTGAGACCACTTTCAGGAGGTCCTCAGCTGAAATCTTGCTATTTTCTTGTCTATACAATGGAGAAAACCTCGAATCTCTGTCCACATTTCCCTGGTTGTCTTTAAATACAGATCTGAAGAAAAATAGTATTTATTTAGATAAGTCTTTGGTTACTGTTTACAGGGTTTTGTCTTTAAGGAGATTAAATTAGTGACATTTCTAGTATGTCATAGAAGAAACCCTAGGAATTTATAAAAATAAAAAAAGGTACAATTTCTTAGACAAAGTTTGTTTCTTCCTTTCAACTCTTCATCTATAGTGGGAATAGTTCATATTGCAAGTATGTTTTATGATGCCTTTGATTTAGGAAATTACATGAAAACTTTGGAGTACTGAGAGGGTGGAAAAAGAGGATATATTTTTGAAAGATTATTTTTTGAAGATATCTTAACCTGGGTAAGACAGAGGGTCACGAGCTCTGGGCGGCACGGGTCAGATTTATGAGTAGAGAACCCAGGAACAGGTTGTACACAGGGCAGAAAGAGACTCATGAAATGTTTTTGTGGAGATGAATGGGTCCGTGTCCAAAGTTTAAGGACTGAGACAAAGACAAAATGCAGGAAATGTGAGTCAGACTTTTACATTAAATAAAGACAACGCTATAACAGGAATCTTTATTTCCTTCCTTGATCCATTTCACTAGAACTGCAGACACTTAATTAAAAAATATGAACTGTTTTTACTCAAGTGATAGTGTCAGGCAACGTCTGCCTCCTGTGTGGCCTGCTTATGTCAGCTTTCGCCATGAGTCATCATGTGCCAGAGAAAAGGCTGCTTTTTATTTAATATTAGAGTAATGCCAGGTTTTTATTTCTTCTCACATAAGGCCCTTAATTATTTTAACATTGTTTAAATTATCCAAATATTTTAGTAAACAGGTTGAAGTTGCCATTGAAAAGCATGTCAAACTACAAAGCACTCCTGTAAATTAACAAAAAATAGGCCTGAAAACTATAAGAAGAATATGTTTAGATTCCTTCAAATTGACTTTTTTTTTTTTTTTTTTTTTGGCTAAGTAGTAACTGAGGGAAGATGAAAAGTTCCCTTTTGATTTTGATACAAATTTTATAAAAAAAAAATAGAATAAAACCACTGAACCTGAAAATTACTTTTCGGTAAATATTTTATAGGCCTCTAGTTCATGTGTATGACATGCTAACATCCATATGATGCATTTCCCAATATACAAGCAAGCTAAATTGGATCATAAGTTTTTTTTTTACTGAATTAGTGACTTCAAATACATTAATGTGTCTGAATTGCATGGTACTTATTTTTGTCCAGATCCACTACTTGTCAAGGAAACCTTTCATTTAGATTGGACCCTCACAATGAAGGACATGAAAAATAATGTTGCCCAGAGAGAAGATTTTGCACAATGATGTACAGCCAGTCGACGTCTACAACACTTTTTTTCCAGTGGCCACAAGACAAACTTATTTACAGAGATGGGATGTGGGATTTTGTTTCCACTGCCACAACTGAGCAATGATTAGGACATTGGGGAAGTCTCCGGACCACAGCTATGACCAAGAGAAGGTGATGTTTAGCCATAGCAAAAGAAGTGAGGATTCTTGACAGCGTCATTTACAGAAAGTATAATCGGAGGCATGTAAGGATTTAGACAATCCTTGAGACAAAGTCTCTCTGGAGCCCAGGCTGGCCTGCGACTCCTGATCCTTCTGTCTCAACCAGCAAGGTGCTAGAACTGGAAACGTGCTCCGTTCTGCCTTAGCCTTTATTTTGCAGCTATGGAAGATAAATGGTGAAATGGTTGTTAGGGCCAGGCCTGGGGACACAGACTTTAGTCCCAGCGCCAGGAAGATGGGGCAGGAAGACCCTGAGTGCAAGGCCATCATGAGTTATAAAGGGAGACCTTCTCTCAAAAATAAACAGAACATTTGCCTGGCATGTGGAAGGCTGAACAAAAGAAAAATGACTGGAAATTTAAAAAACAATTAAAGAATGAATTCAGACAACAGAAAGGATCCACTGTAAGCGGAGCTCAGTCACTTCAAAGGTCAAATAGAAATGTGCCACCCCTGGCTGGGGAAGGGCTCAGCACGGCGGCCAGGGGCCTTAGATCATAGCTGCAGTCTGTATCCTTTTCAAATGTACAGCTACGACAGTGAAAGTTTCTTTTAGTCTTGATTAGTTTTAAAGAAAATTGGGAATTGTATGGTAATCCACTTACGACATCAAATGGAACAGACTTAATAAAAACAAAACCAGCCGGGCGTGGTGACGCACGCCTTTAATCCCAGCACTCGGGAGGCAGAGGTAGGAGGATCGCTGTGAGTTCAAGGCCACCCTGAGACTACAGAGTTAATTCCAGGTCAGCCTGGACCAGAGTGAGACCCTACCTCGAAAAACCAAAAAAATAAATAAATAAATAAATAAAATAAAATAAAAAATAAATAAAAAAAAAAACATGAGAGAGGGCAAGCAAGGACTTGGACACCTATGATCCTGGGGATGATATGCCATTTGCGACAGGATACGCTTGTAAAACCAGCCTTCTCTAGAGCCAGTGAGTGGAAGAGAACCGTGCATAGCTATCTATGTTCTCAGTGCTTATTCTGAGGCTAATAATTGTTGCTACAAAATGGTAGGGCGCCAAAGCTGAGAGCCACCCGACTACTTTCAAATAATGCTGCTTTACAGTAATGAGAGCTGTGTGTGCGAAGCTTCTGGGTAGAAATTCGGCCACGAGCAATGGTCACTCCTGCTATTTTAATGACAGTTGCTTTAAAGGACAAAAATGTTTTAGGGTGTGCTCAAAACCATGCTGTTTTGAAACAAGCTGCAAGCTAGAAAATAAAGCAAGAAGGGAGAGTAGCTGGGGAATCTGCAGTATGAAGGTATTGGGGTGTTTCGTGTTGTTTTCCTCCGTCAGAATGACAGCAGTGATGGCCAGCCTTCTGCTGGTCCTGCTTCTCCTCAGGGGAAGCACTTTTGCCATGGGACAGGGGAGTACAACCATGGTCAGCTGAAGCATGTATATATTTTGTGGGTACATGACCTAAGTGACCTAACAATACTCTTTGGAATGCACTGCTTAACAGTTCTCTCATTCCCCAGGAAGCCCGTGTAAACTTGAGGAGGAGGTTGCTATACAGAGTGGTGGTGTATATGCGTTCCTAGCTGACAGCCAAACCATTCCTCAGCACTAAGGCAGCATGAGGGTGGGCTTGTTGGCTTCCTTTGCCCAGAAATAATTACTTCAAGTGTTGATGATACCGCCAACCTTCTAGAAACTTCAACTGCCTTCTGTACAGCTTCTTTGGCTAGGCCACTGAGAGTGGAGTGTTACCTCCAAGCAGTTACTTCTTCACATTACTTTTTACATTATTTTCATGGATATAAATTTGGCAGAAATTGGAGTATAAATGTGTCTATGATATCCACAGATGACTTTTAATATTAATAAAATAATAATAATGATAATAAATGGCTTCTAATAACAAGCTTCCTTGTATTGGGTACATGCGTACACTTTTTTTTGGGGGGGGCAGCGTTTGTTGTAGGGTCTCACTCTATCCCAGGCTGACCTGGAATTCACTTTGTAGTCTCTGGCTGGCCTTGAGCTCCTGGCAATCCTCCTACCTCTGCCTCCAGAGTGCTGGGATTAAGGGTGTGCACCACCACGCCCAGCGCTTGTATAAACTTTCTAATAGTTAGTTCAATAAATTACATATCTATGTTCCTATTTTGCAGATAAGGTAAAACAAAAAGGAGAGAGAGTCAATAAAGAACTTAAGAGTTAGGATTTTGGACCCAGTTATACCTAGGTCTAAAATAACTGCTTTTAAAATCTCAGAACAATACTGGGTCCTTATAGCATATAAGTGAGCTTACTATTAGAATATGTTATATTATAACACTTTGCCAAGGGACAGCAAGTTCTTTTTGTGGAATGTGACAATTGCTAGCAATGTTAAAATGTTTGCTTGGTGAGTTATAGCTAGCTTATGATAAACATAAACAACTCAGTGCATCATCAAGGGCTCAGTAGATGTTTGCGAATTTTTTTTAATGTCCTGGTATCAGTGTTTCTGTAAGGAAAGACAGAAAGACAAAAATAAAATCATATTGATGATATCCTTTAAGGCAAATGATTTTGTATCTGAAATTTAACTATACACATTGCCACAGGGTAGGTGGTTATTGCAGTCAGGTTTGCATTGCTGATAGACAAGAGCAGCTTTTGGGAAAAAGAGGTTTATTTTGGCTTACAGGCTTGAGGAGAAGCTCCATGATGGTGAGGAACATGATGGCATGAGCAGAGGTGGACATCACCCCTGGCCAACAAAAGGTGGACCATAGATCAGGAGAGTGTGCCAAATGCTGGCATGGAGACACTGACTATAACACCCATAATCCCACCCCCAACAATACACTCCCTCCAGGAGGTGTTAATTCCCAAGTCTCCATCAGCTGGGATCCTAGCATTCAGAACACCTGAATCAAACCACCACATTCTGCTCCTGGCCCCCATAAACTGATAACCATACATGATGTAAAATACAATGCATTCATTTAATTTTAAAAATACCCATAGTTTTTATCAATTCCAATGATGTTCATACATCCCCATAGTCCAAGATCTTCTAACTAAGCCATAATACCAAAACATATCCCCCCCCAAACCCATAATGGCACAGAATACACATTCACACTGCAGAAGATGGCACTGGGCATAACAAAGAAATATTCAAGCAATACATGATTTAAACAGGGCAGATACCAAACTCGGTAGCTTCAAGTACAACAACTCTAGTTAGTGATAAATCTCCCAGTCCAAAAACTCTAACCAGCAACAAGTCTCTGGACTTCCAATTCTACCCCTCCAGCTAGGCTACTGACAGTCCTGGAAAACTTCATCAAGGATGGCAGTTCTCCTCAGCAGCCATCTTGTGGCCCCAGTATATCCATTGGGTCTCCACTGCAATAAACGGTTCATCCTCATGGATCATGGGGTCTCCATGCAGGTAACCAGCAAACCTGCTTCAAACTGCCCATGGTCATTTCCAAAACACAAGACCGCATTGCAAACTCAATGACCCTCTCTTTCCTGCATTTCTTATACTCCACAATACCAGGTAGGGTGCCAATTTGTTGATCAAAGGGGGAATAAAGTAGACTTTGAAGAACAGGACACTCCTTGAGCACTCAGGGCCCTTCAAAAAGTCTACATTCTTCCTGATGCCCCATTGCAGGTCAGCTGGCCCAATCTCAAAGGTTGTAATCTCTCAATTGCAGCTGAATGGGAAGCAGTTTTCGCCTAAAATTTCTTTCTGTGCCATATTGCTCTGCTCATAGCAGTTCATTTTTACGCAAAGCAACCACCCACAACTTCTCAGGACATGGGCCTAAGAGCAAGCTTCTCACACTGACTCCTGGCCCAATCCAAGCAAAGCTCTTTCTCACCCTCATAAGCCAAACTTCACAGTCCATAGTTCATACTGCATTCAGGTCTTTCAACTCTGATCAGAATAGTCCATTAAGCTGTACTTACAGCACTGCAAGGCATCTCTTGGGCCAAAGTTTCAAATTCTTCCACATTCCTCTTGAAAATTAGCTCCAAAAGGCCAAAGCCACATAGTCAGGTGTCTAGCAGCAATCCCACTCCTCAGCACTTTACTGTTGCAGTCAGGTCCACATTGCTGATAGAAACCACCCAACCAAGAGCAGCTTGTAGGAAAAAGGTTTATTTTTTCTTATAGGCTTGAGGGGAAGCTCCATGAGGGCAGGTAAAATGATGGCATGAGCAGAGGGTGGACATCACCCCTGGCCAGCAAAAGGTGGACAATAGCAACAGGAGAGTGTGCCAAATGCTGGCACGGGGAAAACTGGCTATAACACCCATAAGCCCACCCCACAATACACTGCCTCCAGGAAGCATTAATTCCCAAATCTCAATCAGCTGGGAACCTAGCATTCAGATCACCTAAGTTTATGTGGTACAACTGAATTAAACCACCACATTCTGCCTCTGGCCCCCATAAACTGATAACCATACATGATATAAAATGTAATTCATTCATTTAATTTTAAAAGTCCCCATAGTTTTTATCAATTTCAATGATGTTCATACATCCCCATAGTCCAAGATCTTCTAACTGAGCCATAATACCAAAAAGTATCCTGTCAAAACCCATAATGGCATAGAATAAACATTCACAGTGCCGAAGATGGCATTGGGCATAGCAAAGCAATACTCAAGCAATTTAAACATTTAAACAAGGCAAAGACCAAACTCGGTAGCTTCAAGTGCAACAACTCTAGTTAGTGACAAATCTCCCAGTCCAATAACTAAAATCCTCACTGCCACTGGGATAACGCTGACCTTCAAACTCTTAGTTGCAGCTAATGTTGTTAAGGTTGTTATTAACCTTGTCAGTTCATGGGGTTTGTGCACTGTTGACCTTTACCCATTTTTTCTTATGAGTCTGTATTAGTCACTGTCTTGTTGCTGTGACTAAATGCTTAACGAGGAGGAAGGGACTATTTTGGCTTGTAGATAGAAGGTAAGTCCATCCGGGTGGTGAGGGCACTGTGGCAGGAGCTTGAACCCCTGGTCACATTCAGTCCAGAGGGAGGAAGAGAATGACCACAGCTGGTGCCCAGCCTGCGCTCTCTCTCTCTCTCTCTTACCTAGTCTAGTACCTCAGTCCACAGTTAAAGTGAGTCTTCCCACCTCAATTAATCTAATCAAGATAATCTCTCAGGCATGCCCAGAGGTTAATTTCCCAAGTAAGTTCTGTCAGGTTGACAGTATAAATCATCAAAGGGTCTATGAAAGACTCTTTCATTGCATGTATGTGTGTAAACGCTGTGTGTGTGTATGTTTTTATGTGTGTGGGCACACATGTATTCATATGTATGTGTGTGACCAGAGGCATCTCTCTCAAATGCTGCTGTTCACTTTATACTTTGAGTCAGTGCCTCTTGCTGAACCTAGAGCCTATGTGGCTGAACTTGGGTCCTCATTCTTACAACAGCAAGGTTTTTTTTTTTTTTTTTTTTTTTTTTCTATTAAGCCATCTCCCCAGAGATGTACATTTCCACAAATTAGGTTAGCAAGAAGCTTTTGCTAGAGATCCTTGGAAAAAAAAACACCAAGGCTTCTATGAAGACTATAAATATATTTATATTCTGTACATTGCAATGGTTAACTTACCTCACTGCCCAAGCAAAGGGCATGCGGTATTTCCCCAATTTGCTGCAGAACTGCCTATTGGATTTTAGTATTTTTTGTGCAAACTAAGGAAAACATAAATAAAATACTGTTTAGGACAAGTTGTTTACAAGTTGTACCTGTAAATAAAATGCTTCTCTATTTTACTTTGTGAAATTCCATAGATTTCTCCCTTACTGACCTACAGGTTACAGACATAATCCACTGGAATAAAACTATCATAAGACATTTCATTTTATTTTCAGTCTGAAAACTCCACATGTAGAAAACACCCTTGTTTTAGTGTGTCAGGTTTTTATTATCTTTCCTTCTGTCCCTAGTACATGAGAAGTTAAAATCTAGAATGGAAAGTGATCAAATTTGCATTCTAAGTTTTTATAGCAATTCCTTTTATTCATTCGCAGACTTGCTCTGTAATGGGCTTCAGGGGCCAGTGCTCTCTCATACCTTTTGAGTTCTTACTATAGCAGGAAACTAGTCATAGACTGCTTAAGAAGTCCATGAAAGAACTATTTTCAAAGCTAGGGGTCAGCCCAGGGCTTCATGCTGCCTAGACAATAGATGGATGAGTGTGACTATGTTTCAGTTAATTACAGTGTCTTTCTCCTGTTTCTTTCTTCATTTAGGTGTTAGTATAATTTCATGGACAACCATTTGTCTGACTTCATACAGGTTAAGATTACCAGTATTACTGATGTTTTAGCAAGCTGTCTTCACTTATTCAGACTCCTAACTTCATTTTTGTTTTTTGCTAATGCTTTGATCTCTAGGGTTAAATTTTAATCCAAATTTGAATTTATTTCTACTAACGGATTCCCAGAAGTAAGGAACTTCTGAGTCAAAAAGACATAAACTGAAAATATATACTTCAAATATTTTTGTGGTGATATTTGTTTCACCGATGGTGAATATTTAAAATCAAATTTGATAATTCAGAAAGGCAGTGTGACTTTATATCTTACAGGTCATTGAGATTATTTATAAGAAAACCACCCTTACCTTGTTGGAATCTGGATTCTTAATATAAGGCTCAGCACCACTTGCGATGTTGCCCATGAGGACCTTTTCAATTTTGGCCACCAAAACGATTTCAGAATGCGGATTATTTACAGAAAATATAGCCTGCATACAAAGAAAATACCTAGTAACCACCAAAAATAGTCTACCCTTCTTGGTTTTCCTACCACAGTGAGGTGAGCATCTTACTCTTGGTCTTGATGCAGTTAGATCCCCAAGGGTCAGTGGGTCACGGACTGAAACCTTTGAAACTGTAAGCCAAAATAAACCTTTCATCTTCATAGAACAAAACACCCTAAAGACATTTTAAAAATTGCCATTTTTTTTAAAAAAAGGACAATTTACAGCAATTTTATTTGGGAACTTGCCAATCCTATGTGATCTATTGGAAATAACTCTGTCCCGCCCAAGTAAACAAACGTGCCACCTGCTTAGGAAAGTGCAGCCACTCCTCTGGAAGTCCCTTGATGTGGGGCTCTTCGGACTGTCGGGGGGTGACACTGTCAATGTCACCATTTTCCAAAGACAGAGCTCCTCCTGGGAGCATCTGTCTGACAGCAGGGTGATTTAGGTCCACATGAAAGTCGGCAGAAATCTTCCTGTTGTCTCTGAGGTCATAAAGTGCCACACTCACAAAAAACGGCTCAATCTGCATGGAAAACAACCAAAGAGCAGATGGTCCCACAAAGAGCCACCGCCCACCCAACAGCCTCCTCTAGACACCACTTCACAGCGCACCAGATCAAGCAGATGTGGAAAGCACGCTCTCCTTGGCTCAGTGTCCTACCCTGAATCCTGTGCCTCAGATCCCAGGGCTGTGGTTCATGGATTTCTTCATTCCTCCAAAGAATTCTCTTCCACACATACAACACTCAAGTACGTCTGTAATGGTTTCTCTCTACATATGAATGCTTATTGAAACCTACCATGTTCATGTTACACCATCATTTTGAATTCACATGTTCAGGGGTTCCTTCTAACCTCATTGTTCTTATCTGTAAGTATGTTCTCCAACAGTGAGACACTATCTGCCACCTGTCTCTTACTTGTTCAATAAGCTTTTATGTTGGCTCAAAAGAATCACGACTATACTAGTGAGTTTTTCCACTTGCCTCCTCCAATCCTGAAAGACCCAGGGGCAGGCCACTTCTGTGATGACTTTCTGATCCCCACTTATGGAGTTCCCCTCCTTTAACTTGTATTCCAGATGCCAGGAAGGAAGTTGCAAATGGAAAATAAATGGAAAATGGGAAAGTGTTGCATTATGAGAAGAAACCAGGAAATTTCTTGGCTTAGATTTAAAGGAGTAGGAACTAGGAAGCATGGGCTCAAGGGGCTCCTAGATAGGGGGTGAGTGCAAAGACCATGGCAGGACACAGAGCATCCTAGTGGGAGGATGCAAAATGTGTGTGGGAGGGTGCGAGGAAGAAGCAGCTGAGAAACACGAAGGCTGGGTAACCGGCACGCACATGCACGGGTAATGGAGGAAGGGGACACCGAGGTGAGTTAAGGAAACTTCCCATTTCTCTCTGGTCTGTGCTTTAGTTTTGAACTCACACTTGTCATCTGCTAGTTTTCTGTGAGCAAGTAAGTTATACAAAAGGACCTTATTGTAGTCACATCAGTTCATTATGATGTAGACTGACTCTCCTGTAGAATTCCTTAAATCCACCCTGTCCTTTCAAAGTCGGTAATATCACTAGTTTGTAACAGAGGTATAATCTAATCCATTATTAATACCTGCCAGCCTCACTCATTATTACAAATAGAATTCCAAGTGTAAAATAAAATTAAAAATTTAAATAATTACAAAGTAAAAGCTACATTTTATTAAGTTATTTAAAAAAACTCTTGTGTTTGTGGTCATGGTAGCCTGTTAAGAGTTGAAAATAACTCAGAAACTACAAATACTTTGAAGGTCAAAGAATAAAATCCTTATTTTCTCCTAACTGTTATATTTTGATTTTCATTTTTGATTGCTGAATGGTAATAAATTAGATATTTTGATAACCCACCAGAAGTTAAAACTCACATGGTGATTCATTTATTTCTTCCAATCACTTTTTCAATGTAAATGTCAGGGCTGATTTTTTGAATATCTGGTTTTTCAATATGAATTTGTTTAACAAAACACCTTAAAAGGTTTTGAAGGTCTAGAATTCTGTACTCTTCCTAAAAATTCAAGGTCATGAAATTTCAAATGTGTACTACTATGAAATAGCTTTATTTTTTTGTGGGTTTTTTTTCGGAATCAATTCCCATTTTCAAAGAAATAATTTACACTATACAGCCATCAACTTGAATTTGGCTTTCAGTTACTGACTAAAAAATTACATGCTGTCAAATACTGTTTTCTTGTCATGAGAATGTTTTTTCAGGAAGTCATTAGACATTCACTTATGAAGTGTAGTCGTTGGCTCACTGGTAAGTAGAAGAACTCTTTCAGTTACTTTAAATCATGCTTGTTGAATTAAGAACAACAAGGTTAATAAGTTACATTCATAAAAGAGTGCCATTGAGTAAGTATGCAGAGATTTTCAAAACATGGGCAGTGACTGTCTGCTCTGGGGCTAAGGGTACTGGCTTCTATGTGATCGCTTACAAGCACAGTGAAATGATTTTTTTTTTTAACTATTCTCTAGTTTTCTAACTTTTGTGTCTACTGTAAAATAAGTTGAAAATAGCTGGGTGTGGTGGTGCATGCCTTTAGTCCCAGCACTTGGGAGGCAGAGGTGAGGATTACCATGAGTTTGAGGCTACCCTGAGACTACATAGTGAATTCCAGGTCAGCCTGAGCTAGAGTGAGATCCTACCTAGGAAAAAAAAAAAAAAAAAAAAGAAGTTGAAAATGACGCAAGCATACAAACATTTTAAATTTTAAATCAACTTTAACCAGTTAACCTGACAGATAGGAAAGGACACACAAAAGCCATACTCAGAACTTGGGTCTTCTCCTTGTCTGATGAACTGGCCTAAATAACACTATTAGCTTTTGAACATACATCTTATCACAAAGAACGCAGTACATGTGGAAGGAGTCACATGTCCTTGCCATTAGAAAGAAAAGTCCATTATCCTTCATTCTTAGTTTCTAAACTTAATTATTTTTAATGCTTAAGGATTTATTTGGTCAAAAATCTATTTTCTCTATTTAACTATATTTTTATTAGTATGTGTTAATGTATAACTAATAAGGGGCATTTATTTTTTATTTAGTGTGGTAAGTGGCATTAAGATTTGGGTTACATTTTCTCAAGATTTCCAAATGGTTCTAAGAACCAGGATTCTAGGTGTCTAGCTTTCTTTTTATATCCTGCATGGTCTGATTACTTTTAATACCTTTTCACCATGTGAAAATTGCTGTTGCTATGGTCACTAACATACCGACTTTGCCATATCTACTGGTTTCCTCTTAGACTTCGGGATACACAGCTCTCGGGGTGAACCCATACAGCAGCCTTGCTCTGCCTGGACCTCTTGGCTTATTTCTCTTGTAATAGCCTTTTATTCCTGGTCACTTCACTATTCATCATTTGAATGTTTCCTACCTGGCCTTTCTCTACGTATGCAGAAATGCCTAGATAGTTCTTCCCAGGCCACTGCTTAAAACAGACCTTCAACTCCACTCACAGTCACCATTCTGAGTTCCAAACCTGCATCTGACTCTGCTCAAGATATTTTTAGTAGTCTTAACATGTTGAACTTCCCCATAGTGGTAGTTTTTAACCAAATCTGTTCTTCCTCCACTTTTTTCTTCTTAGGAAACTGTACTATCATGCATAAAAGTGTCCAAAGCAGAGCCCACACCTCATCCTTGTAAAGTTCCTCCCTGTCACTACTGTTCAACAACCTTGTGAATGTCTTTCCTTGTTTACTATCTATCCGTTTCCAGAAGTTAAGCCTTTCAGAGACCAGCTATCTTCTTTTCCCATAGTAGGCATATCATGCAAGCATTTTTAGAATCTAATGAACATGACTGCACTTTCATTCTTATTCATACATAGCGCATGGCTGAAATTATGAAGGAAGAGGAAGCTTGGTTTTGGGGAAATATTCTTATGAGCTGTTCCCATTTCAGCTTCTTTAAAAATATCTCACATAATGATGGTGCACGCCTTTAATCCCAGCAACTTGGGGAGGCAGAGGTAGGAGTATTACTGTGAGTCTGAGGTCAGCCTGAGACTACATAGTAAATTCTAGGTCAGCCTGGGCTAGAGAAAGACCCTACCTTGAACAAAATTGCAAACAAGGAAAGAACAAAAAAAATATAAAGATCTTTCATGTTTTTAGAGCAATTAAAAACATGTTGCCAAAACGCTGAATATTTTCTAAATGTTTACTTTGTACTAAGAACTAAGAATTTTCCACTTATTCCATCTCATTTGATCTCCACATGATATTTGAAATAGTTGCTGTTATTATCTCCATTTACATAGAGGAGACTCACATGGCCCAACCCCTTAGCTGAAGAGCCTGGCAATCTGATGTAAGAAGCACCGATCTTGTTGACTTCTCCTCATCAGTTGGGTGTATATAACCTGGACACATCCTGATACTACAGCAGGAAGTAGGAGGCTCAGAGCAAGTTGAGGTGAAGCAACATAAGGTTAGTAGGTGTTGAAGAAAAGTCTTCTGCAGGAGTTAATCTTTTTGGCCAACCGTTCTCTGTCTCCACTGCTGACAGAGGCAGGCCTGGGACTGCAAAATCCCAGTCAAGTTAATGATACCGACTCAACGCTGCCCTTACTTTCTAAAGCAGACATGGCTTGCATCAATTATCTGAAAATAAGCTTTCTTCTTTTAGGTGCAATATGGCAATTGTAGGGTGACTTATTTGAATCTAGAGCAGAATGCATTGGAAGAGAAGGAAAACATGAAAATACTGTTATAAGGATTAGAAACGGTTCATATTTTCTCCTTTTACAGTTCAACATTTAATGCTTCTACACAAGCACTGGCAATCAGCCTAGAATTGTCCAGCAGTGTACTTTTACGAAGAGAAAAATGTCAGGAGAGTTCCTTGGTAGAAGAAGGAATCTGGCAAGGAATTCATGAGTACTGTGTGTTTCCAAATAGAGTGCAATGCAATTGGGATATGTGTCATGCATGCACCACCTGCACTTTTAATGTTGACTGAATGCTACTTCATTGACTCACTATTTAACCTTGTTGTAATCAAGAATACTGTGAGATCTTAGGAGTGAATTTTTAGTGTTTTTAGCCTTGACTTTTCTCTAAGAAATGCCAAAATAAAAATGTGAGTTTAAAAGTCACAATAAGCCATACATGGTGGCTCGTGTCTGTAATCCCAGCCCTTGGGAGGCTGAGGCAAGAAGAGTTCTGTGAGATTCAGATCAGCCTGGACAACAGAGTGAGATCCCGTCGCAACATGTGAGGTGTGGGGGATATAGCTTAGTAGGAGGCCTAGCACTTGCAAGGCCTGGGGTCTCTCTCCTTAGCACGGCAGCAGATAAATGAATGCCATGTTACATACCACCAAGAATTCAAAGAAGACAGTAGGAAACTGAACTACTAGGCTGATCTCATGCAAAGGATTCCAGAACGCTGACCTATTGATGCTTCTTAAGTTACAGGTAAGTTTCTGCCCGTGTGTGAATAATTCCACCTCAGTGCTTGTGCTCTCTGCAATGTGCGAAGTGCTATTGGGTGTGCTCCTGTTAGACTAGCAAAAGTCAGGGCCTGGCACTGGCAGCGACAGAAGAGGCTCTCACTGGCATGCTGTGATATGATGCTGGCCGACAGGCATCGAGTGTAGGGGAGACAAACTCACGTTTGTTACGGGATCATTTTCATTCTCTGTAACACATCCCTGAAGACTTAAGTTGAGGGCTTTACAAATAACCATGATTCTCTTGGCAGCTTTCTCTTCAAACGGTCTGATCACAAACTCAGGCTCTAAAAGATCTTGCTTTTGAAGTTTCAAGGTCTAAAAAAGTTTGGAAAGTCTCAAGTTACCAAACTCACATGATGAAAAAGGCATTCTAAATTAAAATTGCCAGTTGCATGTTAGAAGGGATTCTGACTCACATCTATGTCTGGGTCCAGTGAGAACAGATTCAGCCTCTCCATGTTCCGGGCCTTCCTGACTGTATCTTCCGTTTCTGTGAGGTACTACAGAGAGACCCATGTTAGTTCCTGGCATCTAAAGATTCTCATGCAGGACCAGCTAAACCTATGTGGCCAAGAGATAGCCCCTTAGTTTTTTTGAGGTAGGGTTTCACTCTAGCCCAGGATGACCTGGATGAAATGTACTATAGAATCTCAGGCTGGCCTTGAACTCATGGTGATACTCCTACCTCTGTCTCCTGAGTGCTGGGATCAAAGGTGTGTGCAACCACCCACGCCCAGCTTGCCCCTTAGTTTTATCATTGTTGTAAATCCATATGCTAACCATTGTCCAATCTTGTAAAAACATTTTGTTTTCAAGGAGCATGCATATGCTAAGGAAAACACTTGACTGGGTGGGAAGCTCTGAATTGTTTCTTAGTGTACGCTGGTAAAAGAAACCATCTCTATCTTTTCCATGAAAGCAACAAGTAGCTCAAACGTATGAGTAAGTTCAATGTCAACTTTATTACTTTTGCAAAGTCTGGGTGTAGGCTGTTCTCTGAAGAATCTGTTTCCTCTGGCGTGCATTCACAAGTTACAGAATTATCCAGTGGATCTTGAAAAGACAGACCAACACAGGTTAATAAATAATATCTGTACGTCATAGATTTTTCTCATTTGTGACATAGAAATCTGGGTTGAACTCAAGATTTCAGAGGAGCCACCTTGATGGACCTAAGCTTTCCCTTTGTCTGCTCTCTAATATGCCATGCTCACAAGTGATCAGAGGATGGAAAAGAACCCTTCTGATGACCATGGTGGGACCCTTGCTGTAATATCTTCTTGTGTTCTGAGGTCTTTGGTCATGTATCCTTACCATATTACATATATACTTAGGTACTGGCTTGTGTCAACAGTGTATCCTAAAGTTTTGTTACACACACACACCCTTATTCTTGCAGAACTGAAAAAGCCTTCAGTTCCTTAAATTCTGGAGAGCACTGAAAACATCAACACTCTCATTGATTTTAAGTAAATAATTAATTGATGTCAAGCACCTACTATGACATGTAGCTGTTGTATTAAAATCAACAGTAGTTTTCTTCCTCATTATATTTAGAGCATGGGATTCTTTAAGTAAATGGAATGTAAGGGTGCTTTGGCTAATGCACCGTGGCCTGCACAAAATGTCTTAATTTTTTTTTTATTGTGGGAACGGTGACTAAGTCGTCAAGTGGAGGATCTGCCTTCCACACAGTGATGCCCTGGTTTATTAGCCTTTCACCTGTCCCCTCTGTCTTGTTTCCTTCTCTTTCTTTAGAATGAATTAGAATATTTTAAAAGAATTAGGTGAGAAAAATAATTCCCTTATATCTCATGAAAATATAAGATGTCCACCTACCAGCTCATCTCACATTGATCTATAAAGCATGACAGATGCCTCGTAACTAGAGGAGGCCATGAACATTTCTCTTACAGACAATGATGCTTTACTAACTAAATGTAACCAAAGGCCCAAGTCCACAAATTACCCTCAATAAGGTACTCCCCACACATATGTGTGGATTTGCATTTCTGGTTCATGATTTCCAAACGGGCATTCTGGGTGACAGCCACAAATCATGGACCATCAAGTTGAAATCATGCCCATGTGGGGTGACCATATCTATTCAGTAAAAGGAAGGATTTCTAGGAGCAAATAATTCAGGGATCCATGAGCCCAGTCTGACAGCTAGTACAATTACTGCCAGCTTAAGTGAACCAGAGGCACAGATCACATGTGGACAAGGCAGGGAGACAGTTTTCTGAGCTCTTACCCAGCCCCAGTTCAGCCAGCTCTGCACTCCTCCTCCCCTGAAGGGGCCCCTCAGGACTGATCTGCAGGATGCGGTTGAGGGTGTGGATCCATTCATCCATATCAGACTCTGTTTCAGCTGCCAGCACAAAATAGGTCAGGTCGTTCATTTTCAATTCAAAGGCATATTTCCTTAGCCTGTTATTCTGTGGTATAAAAAGAATGAACAAAACAATAAATCTCAGGGGGCAGAACATGTATATGATATTTACATACACACATATATGTATGGATATAATATTTACAAATATAAACATAAAGAAAGTCTTTTACAACAGGACACAATTTCAGATGGGTCCAACTAACTTTTCCACAATTTTTTTTTTTTTTTGCCTTAAGAAATGAATGTAGGTTTTTGGTGATTACATAGCATATTGACATTTCATCTTTAGGTATGAGTGGGAATATATTCTAACCTTAAAATAGTGGCTTTGAGACTCCATTTTCATTTTCTCATCTAATATTCCATCTATGATTCATGTCAGAACACACACATGTACGCATACACACACACACACACACACACAGAGAGAGAGAGAGAGAGAGAGAGAGAAAGAGTGAGAGTGAGAGAGAGAGAGAGACAGAGAGAGAGAGAGAGAATGGGCATGCAAGGGCCTCCTACCACTATAAAAGAACTCCAGATGCATGCACCACTTGGTGCATCTAGCTTTAAGTTAATACTAGGGAATCAAACCCCAGCTGTTAGGCTTTGAAGGCAAGCACCTTAACCACTGAGGGATGTCTCCAACACCCTCTTTTTAGACTACTTTCATTCTCACTTAGTCCAAGGACTTCAAATAGCATACACATAAAATGACACTCAAGCTCCCCTTGTGGCTCTGGCTATTCCACCAACCTGCAGACTTTTCTTTCATAATTTATCTCTTCTTTGTACTTGTTGGCCAATCAAAGAGGCCTTGCTGTAGTTTCCTGAATTGTTCTGATTACATTATTTCCTCTGAAATGGGTGCCCTCCCTTTCATTCATGTTGTCCAACAAAGAGAGCTGATGTCTGCTCCCTGTGTGCTTACATGACTGTATTCCCTCTTCAAGGCTCCATGAAAGCTTTTCTTAATACCCCACTCTAGGATATAGAGACAAAGGCTCATGTGTTCTGAATATATAAAATAATTTGAAATTATATGCTTATTATTATTTTTTTTATATTTGCTTTATTGAACATCTCCTTTAAAGCCACCTTCAGGATGGCTGGGCAGGTCTACTTAACACCACCTTTTAGAACTGTGCTGATACAATAAAGCGTTTTGTTCTAGGACTCAAAATAGTCATAGTTTGTGAGGGAACAGAATAGATTTTTTTCCTCTTAGGAACTGAAATTCTAATATGGCAATGGTGGATGAACATGTGATTAAGGAAATGGGCAAAAAATAATATAATGGAAAAAACAAAATTCTTTGCAGCTCATAAAATCAAGATAGGCTGCTGTGATGAGCAGCAACTTTAGAGAGGTGATTGCCTCGGAGGGTGATGGTGATGTTGAAACCGGAAAGAAGGAACAGGCCATTTAGTGAATGGAGAAGGCATTTAAAACCAGAGCGGGCCGGATACACACAAGAGCAATCATTAGAGTTTGTGTAAGGTGAGAAATGCAAATTCGGAGGAGAAGCCTACTCCCAGTAATGATGTAACAATGCTATAAGGTAAATCACATGACTGTGTTTAACATGAAGAAAGTGAGGTTTCAGGAATGCAACTAAAATATGCTTGAGATTCCAGCCAGGCAGCAGAGAAGAAAAAGGAAAAATCACTGTTTAGATTTCCATGCCTGGTTCTCACAGCCATGTACTAGGATGTGATCTGAGTCACACAGCATGAGACTCACAGATGACATTGAAATGACTGCTCTTCTTCCTTGTTGCTGCCCTGCATCTCCTGTGCCAAGGAGATTGTCATGGTATGGGGAGACATAGTTTTCCTCAATAGAATAGACAGTGAGGCAGCAGCATGTATGCCCTGGAAAAAATTAAATTCAGGAACTGAAAGAGAAAGAAGTAGTGATAAAGCTATGGTTGACACCACAGCCTACTTACAAGGCTGTTTATAGGCTCTTTGCTCTTGTCCATAGCTCTGATTTATTGTCAAATGTCATGTGTCTCTTTCTTTGTAATGACTCACAGGTCTGGCTCTAGAGTAATGCACAAGTCACATGGTCAGAAGCTAGCCTTTTGTCCCTGGTGCTCAGTTCTGCAGCAGTGCACACTCACAAAACAGGGGTTTGTTCTGTTAGCGTCTGCACTCAGCCAACAAGACTTAGCCTCCGTGTTTGTGGAATGGAGGAGTTAGGTGTTAAATAACTCATTGCACCCATGTAAAATTGGAAAAATAAAGGCATTTACATTTTGTGTGAATGCTTTGATAAAGAGATACTTGACCTGTGAGAGCATGCAGTAGAACGATTTGGACATAACTTAAGATCAGACTTGCATTTTGATGGAAATTCAAACAGGGCAGGAGTACAGCCAGAAAGGCAGTGGTTTCAAACTTAGCAAACATCTAGCGAGCTTATTTAAAACTATAAATTTCTAGGTGCCGTGCTGTGCTCTGGACGGGTGGGTGGGTTCCCTCAATGCACACTCACGTGTCGCTCTGTGGCACTGTGATGAAGGAGGCCTGTGACCCTGTGGACATTATAGTCGCACGGGCAAAGGCAATGGGGCTGCAGACGAGGTTTTCATTTCCTTCGTGAAACAACAGGAATAGAAATGGGCCCTCAGAAAGATACCAGAAGTGTCCAGAGTTTAGGGCATCACTTTTGCTAGGATTTTTTCAAGCGTCCAAGTATAACAAAATGCAAGCAAATGTTGGCGTTGCCTTGACAATAAACACATCAGAATTTACTTTGTTAATGTGAGCCTGATCTGAGATTGGAAGTCATCTAACAGCAAGCCATGAAGCTGCACCAAAAGTTTCTGTTGGGTCAAAATTAAAAGTAGATCAAGCTGCATTTTACTTTCAAATGCAGATGCCAGCTAGAGAAAAAATGCTCTTAAGTGTCAATGAGACAATTTTTCTATATTGCATTCTGTACTTCAAATGAATTAAATATGGCTATCAACTTTAACAATATTAAAAATACTTTTTAATAAAAAAAACCTGAGCAAAGTATATAAAGCTCTTGTTTCTCAAAACAGGGCATTTATAAGTGAAATAGATATTCTGTTTGCAATTTTCCACGAGTAAATTATCTTTTTCATATTTTTTTCAGAGAAGTAGAACTACTTGTAGTGTAGAGAGGCTTATTTTGGGAATGATTAGTATGCCTGAGTGGTGTTTTATCGCACTCTCTGTAATGTCAAAGATAATGACATATACAACAACAAAAAAAGGAAAAGACAAAAATAGAAAATCAATGGGACATTCTAATAATCTTCAAGAGCAATTGTTAAATCATTGAAATCGTAATCAAGAAGTAGTCATAATTTTATACTCCTCCCCAGCTTTCCTCTTTTCCCTGTAAATCAGTGTTCTGTTCAGCCAACACTGTGCTTCTCCCAGTCTAGTCTAGATGACTTTGTAAATGGCAGGAAACAGAATATATTCTGCTGCCATAGAAAAGGTTTAAGGAACAGTGGCCAGCCAGTCTGCTTGTGCAGTGTTATCTTCTCCTGAAAAAGTCCCAATCATGCTCTAAGAAAACTAGCAAAGAGGGAGGTGATCCAAACCAAATACTGCTTTGTGCCTGCTGGGTCACTAACTTTACTCTCAGAATTTATAGGAACAAAATAGAAACTTTTGGTAGGTTTATTTGTTCATCCATACAATTTGGAAATTACCTGGGTATTTCCTTTGTGTCAGTTAAGTTATATACTACTAAATATACACTTATAAACTGCTTTCCCTGACTAAGAGTATAATCTCTTTCAACAGAATGTCAATAAGGAAATAGAAATATGTGTGAATATAATATGTAATATAACACAGTGCCATAAATGTAATTTTATTCTTACATATGTTGTCAGGACTTATTGTTTGGGGTCACTACTCATGTCTTATTTGCATATACCCCCCTCAGCACATGCATTCTTTCTGTAGACTAGAGGTTCTTTCAAGCAAATGTCAGACATTTTTCTACATTTGGTTTTTTTACAATGCTGTGCCCACAGCAAGTTTCCCAATATGTACTTGCTGAGATAGATCCTATGTCTACATCTCACTGCTTATAACTGCACATGAACATACCACTGTGGCTTTCTTTAGCTCACATGGCTTATGTAGGATAAATGTGTATATGTGGGCATGCTCATTTCATATATGATAATCATAGCACTTCCATGCCTTGGATAGTCCTCTACCTCACATCTAATTTTGCCACTTATTAGCTCTGTGGCTTGGTAAAGCCACATTATCTCTCAGTTTTATTTTAATAAACAGGAACAAGAGCGATGCATATTCCATCAACTGCTGTCAAATAATATATTAGATGGAGATAGTTGCAAATTCCTTTATGGTTGTTATTATCATGGGAAATAAAATCTTTTGAGCCAGAGTTTGTTAACAGGAAATGTTCAGGCAGGTCACATATGGATTTTAAATTTGTTTTCCTTCAAAATTATACTCCCCCATGTGACCATCTTCAGGTGGGCAGGAATGCTCCAGTTTTCCATAGTCTACAATGCCCATGAGCCGTACCTGGCTCCAGTTTGCTCACTCAATGGGCTGCTGACCTGCATTTCGAGCTTTTGGTATAACATAGGAGGTCATTTTCTTGGAAACCACATCCATGTGCTGGCAGCAAATAAAATGTTGGGACTCCATCATTCCAACCGAGTGCTCATTCTCAGTCATTGTTACTGGCATTAGCCTAGAACAGACGGGATTCTGGGGCCATATATTCTCTTCTACAGTGGCAGCAGCACCAGTTTCTTTAGTTTCAGGATAAAACAGAAGCAGCAAAGCTGGAGTATTTGTTTTTTACACTGGGATATAGGTCTGCAGCACTGATTTAATACTGTGGGTTGATGGTCCAAAAAAGTAGAAAGCTGCAGTTAGGTCTTTTCATTTGTGACCAAGACTCAGAAATCTCTCACCAGCAACATTTTTTAAAGTGTCTGAGAAAGTGGAGTTGGCATTCCTCTCTCAAGGTACTCTTGCAGTACAGGTCTAAGAATTCAAATAATTACTCTTAGAAAAACAAAATGATGTAGATTGACTCTGAATGAGTCCAGTGAGGATGCTACATTCACTAAAGACTGTTTGAAACTTGAACTCCCTGAGAGTGTGAGTGGTAGGCAGTACTTCCTGAGGCTTTGTTCCTCTTCTGTTGTTTTATTCAAGAGAAACTGACAGCCACTCCTGACAAAATAGATCTGACTCATTCTATTTATTCTTTTGCTCTGCGCTTTTGTGTGTGTATGTGATTCATCTTCAGGCACATTCTGTGCCTGGAAGTTTACTAGATTAATGGTTAAATTTTGCACAATTTCACCCCAAATCTACTTTCTATATGTAAAATTGTATAAGCAATGAAAAGCTTGGACCAGCATATACAGTAACAAGTGACCCTAACGTCTATCTCCTTAAGAAAGAAGGACACCCTTGCCTTCAAAAACGATGAAGAGAATGCTGGGATAGTCTCAAAAAGCAGAAATATAAATGTAGGGATATATTGCTGATTTCCTTAAATGATACATGTGCGCAGTTGGTCTTGGGGAATCATGTAGTGCAAGCTTCTCTGTGTAGACTTTGCTATGATCCCTAAGAAGGGGACCTCAAGAAAGATGACAGAGTGACGGTGAGATGTGAGGTACCCTGACCTACACGAGTCCACTAACTCTTCTATGCTCCTAGAACATTCCAGGGTCTCTGTCAATCAGACCTCCATCTTCATGCCTGTGACACTGAGTGAGCAGGTGGCTAGGAGACCTCCCTCTGATTTTGATTTTAATAGGAAACTGGTTAACATGGCCGATGAGTACAGACTCAGAGAGGGTTATATCAAGATCAAAATAAGCAGAGGTGATAGCAGACAGAAAACTGGAAACTCTCCCATTGCTGGTTACATGTAGCAATTGAGCATGCATGGGGAAGGCCCACTATATGCAAACACAAGAGAGGTGTGTGATATGTATTTGACCTACAGAATGCCATGAGTCCGTGGCTTGGTGATTTTTGATAAATGTCTCTCCCAGCTCACCATCCCACTTTCCTTCTTGGGAGTGCCTTTCTTCTTCTTAATTAGATGCCTCTATTTCTATTATCTTAGAAGAACCTGCAAGCTTCAGTGGATGGCCCTGAGCTCAGTCCTACTCTTAATGAGTTCATCTAATGCCTCATTACTGTTCATAGCATATCACAGGTGCTAAATATGATTATTGATTGAATAAGTGAGTGAATAAAGAAATGGATTAACTAGCATATTTAGGAAACATTTCAGGAAGATAAATAAAGATTTACCAGGAAGATTTTCCTACAGAAAAGTACCCTTTCTCCAAAAACTGTGATGGAATGACCATCCAGGTCAGCTGGAAATGTTGGTAAATAAATTTAGCTTTATGAGGAGAAACCTGAGATCAGAGATTGAATAACTCACTCAAAATCTTCATGGAGAGTCAGGTGTGGTGGTGCATGCCTTTAATCCCAGCACTTGGGAGGCAGAGGTAAGGGGATGGCCATGAGTTTGAGGCCACCATGAAACTACATACTGATGTCCAGGTCAGCCTGGGCTAGAGTGAGAACCTACCCTGAGAAAAAATCTTCATGTAGAAAATGGCAAAAGCAGAGTTTAAAGCCAGGATTGTGGTGCACACCTTTAATCCCAGCACTCAGGAGGCAGAGGTAGGAGGACTGCTGTGTTTGAGGACACCCTGAGAGTACATAGTGAATTCCAGATCAGCATGGGTGGAGTGAACCCTACCTCATAAACAAACAAAAAACCAACAAAAACATCACCCCAAAACTAGAGCTTTAATGTTGACCTGAATGAGACTCCACGTTCCTGTTTGCACTACAAGACTTTTACTAAGGCAATGTTTAAACAGAGATCGAGACACTAAGGAAGACATGACAGAAAAAGAGACCTCGAGTCAGACTGGAGCACTAAGGCACGTGTCCACCACCGGGGATGAGTGTTTGAGAAGAAAGACGTTAAATGTAGTTGCATCTCTACAAAATGAATATTTAAAAAAGACCATGATAGTATCGTATGCACTTTTTAGTGACTCACGTGCCAGAACAAGCCTCGAAATACAAATGGTATGTTTATATATTCCCATTCAATGTCTACAAAATGGATCTCAAATCTATTGCTAAAGATTTACTTAATAATTCTATGGCCAAAGAGTGGACCATCAGTAGACAGCCATCTCCACTCTCCATTGATTCTTACTGCTTTCTCCATATGGAAAACTGACACCTGTATTAAAATGCAATTAGCTTTCCCTTCTAGCAGAGCGCTTAGCAATGCCCAATTAATTATTCCTTTTAAAGTTCAGCCTTATTACTTTTTTGAGGAGTTCCAGCTTTTAATAGATGAGCTCTACAAAAATAGGTCAGGACACTAAAATACTGCAGAAAACTCTATTTTGTACCTCAGTGTTGACAGTAGTAGTTCAGTAAGTAAATTCAGATGTAATGCATCATGTCTGAGGTCTTCTTACAACAAAAAGTTCAGCCTTAGGGGCCCTGAGGTGAAGAAGCCAATTGGATTGTGAAATTGGAGAGGAGATTACTAGAACCCTTGATTGCCAAGAAATAAGAAGTAACAAGGATAGATTTGAATCAGAGCCGAAGGAATAGATATTTTAAATGGACGGGTATCCAATGGAAGACACAACTTTACTGTTTCTATCTGCAGTAGCCATTCATGTTAATTTTAATATCGAGGAAAATAGTTTGAAGGTCAAGAAGTTCTAGAACGTTATTTGTTAAAAGCACCATGCTTGTTTCTGAAGTTAAACTTGGGAATAAAAGCAATCTTTGTCTTTGAAGAAAATCTTAGAAGATGATGTGTACACATACTGTAAACTTATCAGAGCACTTTCTCCTAGCTGTAAAGATAATGTTATGAAGCTCATACTTTGAGCTACATGATTTACATATCTCCTTGCTGTGTTTCTTCACTTTGGTGGTTCTGTGCACTATAATTGGGCCAGTTTCTGTGAAGAAATAGGCCAGACAAATCTATACTGCAGGACCTTGGCATTGGTTGTTCCCACTTATTCTTTAGTCCATGAATTTAATGGTTTCTCTTCAAATATGTCTCTCAAGTATTACTATTCCTTGTCAATGTCACTATACCTCTTTCTCCCTTCTGTTAACCTGTTTGCTCTAAGTGATCCCATTCTGTCTTCTTATTTCATTGTGGTTTTTTTTTTTTTTTGTCTTTTTTTTTTCATTAAAAGTAAGTTTTGTGGAGGACTGGGATGTATGTCCATTGGTGACCTGCAGAGTCTAGAGAAGCTCTTAGCTTAGTTTATGGAAATGCCTCACGGACAGTCGTTTTATGCACTGTGCAGTGAAAAATGAAAAGATGTTTTTACTCACCTGAATCACACCTGTGCAGGAATCCAGAAAGATGCAGCCTTTGGGTTCTTTGGATATTTTTTCATCTTTGTAAAAGTTCATAATGTAGGAGTTATCTGGCAACTGAGTTAGCTGGAAGTAGCGCTTTTTGAATGACTAAATAAAAGACAGAAGAAAGGAGTTAAATTGCATGGAAATTAGAATTTTTGAAATATCTTCAGGAGAGTATTCTAGAGAAAAGCATCTTAGTGTTTCACACTCAAAACACTACATGAAACATAGACTCCATACAAGCGGCTCTCCTCCATGTTGTGACCCATGCAGAGATGTCAATAAAGGAGACAGATACAAGGGTTAGTTTTGAGGTGTCCTTACCCGAACAGTGACAGTATTGTTCACGGTGCTGTTGAAATTCCCCTTGTATAGCCAGCCAGACTTGAACACTCCAGTGCCTCCAGCTCCCCCACCACCCTTGGAAGATGAGTGGGATGTGGTATCCTGTAACAAAAGGGATCATTAACATCTCAGCCAGCCTTGTGGAGCCCAAATCATAGACATCACACTTAAGAAGGAGATTCCTTTTCCTCTCTGATACACCTCCAATAATCATGTCCAATGTCAAAAGAAACATGAACCCTCCCTCCAAGTACCCACTCCAGCCGCTTATGGAAAGCTGGTCAGGTTGTGAGGATGCCTGTGTAAGACAGGATCTAAATGATTCTCAGGTTTTCAACAACATTGCACTTACTTCGTCCTTATCAGCATCTTCATGGTCAACCTCAAAGGAATGTGAAGGAAGTTTCTCTGGTTTGTATTCTGCTCTGATTGTTAAAGTGGGAAAAAAAAAAATTATTCTGGTTTGTCATCAGAGACATCACTTTCCCTTTCAGCTGTTCCCAAGGTAATGATCATGCTGTAATCATAAATGTTTTTAAGATTAGTGATCTTAAAATCTGAAAGTCCTGTTTCCCCTGGAATTATTAACTTCCCCTATACTGTTAGATCTTGTCACTAGTTAACACGTATTTTAAAGCATGACTGACTGATGCTTATCTTTTTGAGTTCATAAAAGCAGAGAGGTCACATTCAAAGCTGGGATGTCTTATATCTTCTGCCTGCATCCTAAGTAGAATACTAAATAGGGATAATTGATGACCTTTTCTGGGTCACCTGTAAGCCACATGGTAAAGGTCACAAGATGGTCACCTGAGCAGCCTCTGTCCCCAAAAGGACTCAGTTCCTGAGAGCCAGTGTGCACTGTGGCCTTCTCAAAAAGCCACGGAAGGAGAACTGGTGTTAGCCGCATTTTCTGTGTGCACGCCACTGACACCACGTCAATACCCCATTTGGCCCCTAGCACTGGTCCACAAACAGATACATTTGGCTTTACACATAGTAAAATAAGTCAGAAATAATCTTGCCTAAACTTGAGTTTATCTCCAAGATTGTGGCTGGATAGAAACCACACACTATACCCAAGGTTTAAGCATTCCTTTATGACACCTATTACTGTATAAGATCCCATATGTAGATATTTCATAGGGTGTCTTATTCAAGATGTAGAGGCAATCTCTCATTATGACTATTGAGATAAAAGGCCAGAAGTGAAACTGGTAATCTCATTACAAATCCCTTACTTGTTGATGATGTACTGCAAAGGAAATGACCAAGGGTTCCCCATATCTAAGTCTGCCTAAGTTTTCCTATCTGTGCATTCTCATAGGGTGCTATTCATTGGGCTTAACATGCTTTTCTCCACTTTCCCTTAAAAAATATGACAGCACTTAACCTTCAGCTTAATGCACAGGAAAAAGTCTTCCCCATTGTTAAGCCCCGCTCATTCCTTAAGGGGTATTTCAAAATTATGGTAAGATATAAATTAAGTTAATTATACAGTTCAGTGGTATGAGGTACATTCAGAGAACCATATATATATATATGGTTATATATATATATATATATATATATATATATATATATATCTCCCTCTCTTTGTATCCCCTGTTCTTCACTATTCCACTGTATTTGTGGATTTTCCTAGTCTAGGTACTTCATGTAAGTGGAATCATACAATATTTGTCTTTTGTTCATGGTTTATTACACTTAGCATAATGTCAAGATCCATCTTTATCAAGGTTTCATATTTTTAAAAGTATGAATAATAGCCATTGTGTCCCCACAAATGAGTGTCCTAAACTCATTCCCATGAAGGTATCCTGGACTCAACTCAATAGGATTAGACATTTCTTCTAGTACCTTGCATGACTTAGTTCCTAGATGATACTTATTTGAGTTTTTGTCTGGAGCCATTTTGGCTGGACTTGTATCCATAGCTCTGGGCTTCTGGCTGCAGAACATTAGCAAAACCATAGCAGCCTTCCTGTAAGATTGTGTATCTTCAGTGTGGGAAGCCCTCTGGCAGCTAGACATTAGCATAACTATAACAGCCTACCTGTAAGCAAGATTAGGTATCTTCAGCCATTTGGCTGGTCCTTTGTACTGAGAAATGATTGAAATGCAAAAACTCTGTAAGGGAATGTTTTTTGATAAGGAACTTGTAAAGCTCATAAAATCTTTGTCCATGGAAAAACTGTTTGTAAAAAGATATAAAAAGGAATGCTGTGAAATAAATGGCATCTTCAGTCCTGGCTTGAGGCCTTGCTTCATTCAGCCCTGGACTGGAGTCCATGCTTTCACTCTTTCTTCTGTCTTTCCTTAATCCTCACTCCCCATCAGGCTCGACCCCTTTCAGCTGGCAGGCTCCAGCAAGGTTTTTATTATTTGTCTTAGCCCCTCCTCAGACTCTACATTTCTTCTGTCAGGAGCCCTGATAAATTTCTTCTCCTTCTTCGTCTCCGTCTCCTTCTCCTTCTCCTTCTCCTTCTCCTTCTCCTTCTCCTTCTCCTTCTCCTTCTCCTTCTTCTTGAGGTGGAGTCTTACACTGGTCCAGTCTGACCAGGAATTTACCATGTATTCTCAGGGTGGCCTCAAACTCTCAAGGATCCTCCTACCTCTGCCTCCAGAGTGCTGGGATTAAAGGTGTGCGCCACCACACCCAGCTCCCTCTGTATCTTATGTAGCTGTTTCTTCTCCCATTTCTAGAGATACTCAATATGTGTTTGCTGACTGGATTAATAATAGCCAAAGGTGAGGCAAAGAATATTACAGAGATAAAAATAATGCCAAGTAGCAACATTTTAAAGTGGTTTTGGCAGGCATTTTGGTGATGATTGCTTTAGCATTAAAATATATTTTTTATGATCAAAACCTTTAGTGGTATGTGATTAGTATGCTTTCAAAAGATTTACTATTGTGACTTTCTCTTAAAATTTGAATTGATGAGAAATATTTGCACTCCAAATCAATAACCAAGAATATCAAAGCTCTTCTGAGGAACCAGTACTTGAAATTGAGTGTTAAGGAGAATATGTGCAGTTCAGTGTCAGTTGTAGCTCCAATTTTCTTCTCTGCTTTGTTTTGATTGTTGTCTCGGTAAAAATTTCAAGAGCTAAAGATGAGTTGTCGCAAATATTATCAGTCTTGCTTAACAACCAGAAGTCTGAAAGAAAAGTGGCACAAAGTGTTCCTTCAAGCTTATCTCCTCTCCAAGGTCTGGCACATGAGTGATGTTCAGTATCTACTAACAGATATAGGTGGCACATGTTTCTATGCCTGCCCATGTATAGATTCACATCTCAAATGCATTAACACATAATGTGACTTTCCACTTATATGATTTATTGACAACCCCAAATAAGTTCAGTAATATATGCAGAAGTTTTGTATTCAAATTTAATTCTGTATGGGCTGCTGCTTTTAACTCGGTGATACATGCATATGGTCAAACTTTGGTATGCAATACTAGGATGCTACACAGAAAACAACGAAGACTCTAATGGTTGCTTAGGTCAACACACAGTTGATGTGATCAGATGAGAGGACGTATCTCTGAAACAATTCCCCAGTTAGGAAGGGTACGTTCACAGCACCACTAGTACAAATTTAGGTAAGAGTGTAGCCATTCTCTTTTTTCTTCTTGTACAGTCTCAGGATGTTCCAGCTTTTCTGTCTTTACTGTCAGTGATGTCAGCTTGTTCTGTTCCTTTTGGTCAGGGTCACCTTTCTGGGCAGGCCGAACATGCAGAAACTTCACAGAGTTATTTGAGAACCCCTGGGAAATTCTTCTCACCCATCAAAAATGCTCTTTTTCTCCATAATAGCATTGGGCACTCCTTGAACATTTTCACTCGATTGACAGAATAAAGTCCTTAAATACAACCTCTTCCCTTGTCCACCTCTCATGAGAAGTGACATGCCACCTGAGTTGCAGAAGCAGGTTTAAATGGACAATTTCAGAGCAATTGTTTGAAGTGTTTTCTCTGAAGCATGAGTGTTATAGGATTTTTAATGATGACATGACAGTGAAGGGAGGATGGCAGAAACTTTCCAAGTTAGTGGCCATACAATACATTTTTGGGAAATGTAAAGAGTGTGATGCATCACAAAAATGGTGACTGTGAAGTGATATATCCATTAATCATTTGACCATTCTACAATGTCTATATGCTTCAAAACATCATTTGGCACATGATAGGAAGATACAATATTGTCTGACATTAAAATAAATAAGTAGGAAAGAAAATCAAACAGAAGGAAGTGGTTAGGTAAGAGTGGTACAGGGGCTGGAGAGATGGCTTAGCAGTTAAGGTGTTTGACTGCAAAGTCTAAGGACTTTGGTTCAATTCCCCAGGATCCATGTAAGCCAGATGCACAAGGGGGGGGGGGCATACGTCATTTGCAGTGGCTGGAGACCCTGGCACACACACTCTCTCTCTCTATGTCTCTCTTACTTTCCTCCCTCTCTCACCCAAATAAATAAATAAAAATATTTTTTAAAAAGAGTTGTAGAGATAAAATTCAGATGAAGTGATAAGGGTAAGCCTCTCTCAGGAGGCAGTCAGGAGTGATGAGGAGCCATTCAATGATGGTCTGGAGAGCATCACTTAAGGTCTTGAAGAAGGACCTTAAAAGGAGCACTGAGGAGCAAAAGCCACTGGGTCATAGCCCAGGCAGAGGAGGCTCCAGGTCTCTGAGGACTCTTAGTTTTGCCCTAGTTGATGATCCTCAGAGTACAGTCTCTGTCTGTAAACACCAACATCCTGTCATCTCATCTGATGTCCACATGGCTATTATGCAATGCATATTCTTTCTCTCTTAAGGTTAATATGAAATTTGCACCTTTGGCTATTGCTCTGAAAATTCTTCCTCCAGGAGCACTAGCTGGGTGGTATCTAAAGAACCTTTGGGATTTAAAGACAAAAGACTGGCCAGGAACCTCGTATTCAGAGTTTGAATCCATTATAAGTTATAGGTTCTCATTTCTATACTCAAATGTCTTCCGTCACCTCATAAAGAGTACATGGATCTCTGTGTGCTCCTGCAGTTATTATCTGCAATGTTTGTGTCCACATTGCCTATACAAAACAGTTCCTGTTCCATGGGATTATGACTGCTAAATGAGAAAATGTGTGTACTGTGTCTGGCACAATTCGACACAACGCGGACACTGCAGAGGTGTTTTTTTGTTTATTTTTTGGGGGACAGGATCATAGGTATCTCAGGCTGGTTCTGAACTCACTATGTAGCTGAGTATGACTTTAAGGTCCTGATACTCCTACCTCCACCTCCCCAATGCTGGGATTACAAACATGTACCACCATGTTTGGCTTCTATTCTTTTTTAAAAGAACAATTCTACTTCTATGAACCTGGCTAAACTTGTCACACTTTATTTGATCTTCAGCCACTGGATTCTCAGCCACAAGATATACCCTTATGAAAGAAGCTGTCTCCTTTATCTTTCCATCAAATCAACTGTGGTAAATTTACATGCCATGTGTCTTCATATTACACCTAATGGACTAATGAAATCAGCAGCATCATAAATTTTTATGTGCTTCTGGTCTCACAGGACCTCCAAGTTCAGTGTTGACTTTGATTCCTGACTTGTGATGGCTGGCATTTCACAGTTTGGTGGGAAATAATGTAGCTTCCCAGTTTCTTCTATGAACATATGCTTGAAAAAGAGCAGATTTCTTGAGTTAAAAAGAACATATTTTTAATATTTCAGAAATAGATTTTACTTCTTTTTTCATAACTACATATTTTATTTTGTAGACTCAGCAACCTATAAAAAGAAATGATCAACTTGAGTTGGTAGCAGGCATATGACGATTCTTCTAATCCAGGAAGTATGAAAATGATTTACTTCTAACAGCCTCAGAAGGCTCAAGGAAACTAATCTGTTTCTACTACTGACCTAAATATGTGCAGTCTCTGGTGGGAGTTATTAGTACTGCAAAACCATTAAATTTAGTTCTACTATATGATGTTATAGTATTAATTATTCTAGGGTATATATTAGAGGGTTCTCTTCTAACTTCATGTGTGTGTGTGTGTGTGTGTGTGTGCGTGTGTGTGTGTGTGTATGCATACATATATATGTAATTATTATTAGCAAAGCTTGTTGCTTTGTGGCACTATTAATCTTCCCCTTCAACTTTCACTTCCCTCAGGTAATGTAAAAGAAATTCCCAATAAGATTTAGTTATTTTCTCATTCCTTGTCATGGGACGAGTCTATCTATACTCTATTAGAATCCCAACTCAATAATGATGTCCATACCTGTTCCTAGTTGTGGGAGTTTGAATCAGATGCCCCCCCAAACTCCTGTGTTTTTATTGCTTGGTCCTAAGATGGTGGCAATCTGGGAGCTAGTGCCTTGCAGGAGGAGGTGGTTGCTAGAGGGTGGGCTTTGCGGTGATACAGCCCAGCTTTCCCCTTGGTGGAGTTTAGCTCATTCCCTCACTGTTTACTGCTAGCTGCTGTGTCAAGAAGGAATGACCAGCTTTTGCTCTACCACTTTTGCCTTCCATGATAAAACTTCCCCTTGAAACTATAAGCGAAAATAAAGCCTTCCCTTCTTTCAGCTGCTTTTGGCCAGGTGTCTTATCCCAGCAAATACAGGAAAGGTGACTGTCACAGTAGTGGGCTTGCTTCTCTATTATCATAACAGAAGAAGAGCACATGGATGTGAACTCTTACATTCACTTCTCCGAGGGCATCATGGATATAACAGGGATAATGTTTAGGGAGACAGCCACTGCAGACCGCCACAGACCGAAGGCAGTGAGAATCCCTTTACTCAAAAGGGAACTGCAGATTGCTGTCCTCATCTGATCACCTAACACTGTCCTCAATCGTGGGCACAGCTTCCATGTTATAACCACTTCTCAGAAATATTTTTAGAAAGAGGAAGTCTGAGTCTGGAAAAATGCCTTACTTTTCAATTGCATCTCCAAAAGTATGTGATTCACATCTTAAATATAACAATGATTCAAGAAGTTTCAGGGTGTGGTAGGACCTTCCAACATGAAGGTGCAAAAGATTATTAATAATGACTTATTGTCAGTCTAGAAGAATGTTCAGGAATATAGAAGTTACTGCCCAGTGCTTGGATTGTCTCAGTGTTAGTTATCTGGATTATTTCCAGCATCCGTGTTTGATAAACCAATGATTTGTAGGGGACAATTTCAAAAAAAGTTCTTTAATTTGCAGGAACTACAACCCCATTCAGGGATATTGTATTTTAAAATTATCTGTGCCACAATACTATGGGCTGGGGAGTCTCTCTGAGGACTACCGGGGATTCTGTCAGGAAAGCCCTGTCCCTTAGGGACCTTTTACTTCCATGGGGGAAACAGCAAGCAACTTTGTACTATAGCTCTGTTGGGCCTCATTTTGGAGGTGACATTTGAAAAGAAGCAGAACAAGGTGACTTTCCCAAAAGCTTTATATTCACAGAGGTCTGGGGAAACATTAGGAAGTTATTACCCTTTTTTTCTGTTTTTAGAGTTTGTCACTTCTGTAGACTTATTCTAAGGAATTTTTTGACAACCCTCGATGAAAATATATAAACAGGTGGCAGATATGAATGTTATGTGAAATCTTGTCAGAAGCACTTCATAGCCATGTTGGCCTTCTCTAGCCTCCTGCCTGCTCTTGAAAGGCTAGCACATAAAAGAAAAATGCAATAACCACCAAAGTTTACAACTTCAGTGCAATGTTAACTTTAAAGTATTTTAATCTCACTCTAAACTCTGAATATATCAGCTACATATTGTTGAACCAAATATTCTATATATTGACTTACAAATTTTCTTAAGGTACAAGATTAACATACCTATATTCAAAAACTATGTCAGAATTTGAAAAGAAATATTTTCTACATATGAAAGAAATATAAATGGTCCTTATTACAAATCCTTACCGGGGCAAGTGTCGGATGTCTCCTGAATATTGTTCATATTTGTAGTTGACCACATGCCACTGGGAACTATAGAATTTACAAGCCTGAAACAAAAAAGATAATTATACAAATTATCATAAAAATAAGTTGTGCTAGCAAACTGTATGGTGAATACAGTCCTCCCAATCCCAGATGGGTGTTAAGGTAGCCGTTTTGGGAACTTTACAGTGGGATGGAGCCTGGTTTTTATAGTTATTTTACATCTTCCTGTTTGATGAAAATCTAACTTCCAGGCTTATGAAGGAGGAACAATGTGAATATTTATTGTATTTTACTCCATCATGGAAAACCCAAGATAAAAATCGTTTGATCAGACCAGATGTGCATCTAACTGCAAGAAGCATGGCTCTTTAGTTTTCTAGATTTTCTTCAGAGCTCCCAAGCCTGCTTTCTCTGTGACTCCTCAGTTTGGCAGAATGTGAGTTAAAGGGTTGTTTAACACTGGGAAACAAAGGTACACGATGTTTGGTTTTACACAATTTATTGATGGCAAGTCTTTCTATATCTCTCCAATATGCAGCTATGATTTCTGTGACCAGGGACTTATCATGGCCATACCAGTAGATGACTTCTAACACCCCTTTCAATTCCAAATGACATGATTTTAAGAAAGGCACAGCTACCAATCAGGACCATAGGATTTCTCTTTTTGCACTAGAGTGAAAACTCTGAGGAGCAATGAACTTATTTCACAGTGACTGCCTTTGGAACCAAAGGGTATGGCAGAGAAGGTTCACAAGCACTGTAGCCAGGAAAGTGAGCACAGAGACTCTGCAGAATCGGGTGGACAGAGTAAATGGCCCAAAGGCATCACAGATAGGCAGATGGAGAACAGAGTCCTGCAGGAGACCTCAGATGTTCAGATGTACCATGTGTATGGGAAAGACAGGGAGAGAGGCTCAGGCTAGAAGTTCTCATCTATGCTGGGCTTCTCTAGCCTTGACTTCTCCTCTCTCAGCACCACAGCCTTTTTGTTTCAGGGAAGTGCCCACACACGAATTGGTGAGTGAGGACAAAATGAGAGGGGTTGTGATGAAGGCAGAGTAGGGGGATGGCAGTGTAGGTACAGGACAAATGAAGGCTTTGAAAACAAATTTGAACTTACAAAGTTTCAGAGTAGAATGGGGGCTACTGGATGGTGGGGCGAGAGGGGGTAAGAGGAGAGGAGGGAGAGGTTGATTAGTGGGGATTAAGTTACAAGTATAACAAGTTCTGGTGTACAGCAGGAAAAAAAAGTAAATATATGAGTAAACGAAGCAAATTTTCTTAAGGTACAAGATTAACATACCTATATTCAAAAACTATGTCAGAATTTGAAAAGAAATATTTTCTACTCTTTAAGAAAAGAAGCCCAATCAAAATAAGACAGATGACCAAAGAGAAGAAGAATAAAAATGAAATTCAGGGGTCTACTGAGACTAGAAGAGATGGGGATCATGAGAAAAACAGGATAGTTAGCTAAACTTTACCACTTGATTTTACCTAGCTAACCTCTAAATAAATACACATTTACATATGAATATTATCTATTGTTCATTTAACACATTAGAGATTTTTATATTTGCTTTCTCTTTTTAAAGATAAGTTCAATGGACTTTTTTTTTTTTTTTAATATGAGAGAGAAATAGAGAGAATTGGTGTGCCAGGGCCTCCAGCCACTGTAATCAAACTCCAGATAGGTGTGCCACCTTGTGTGCATGTGTGACCTTGTGTGTTTGCATCATCTTGTGCATCTGGAACCTGGGGAGTCTAACTTGGGTTCATAGGATTTTTGGCAAGCGCCTTAACCACTAAATAATCTCTCCAGTCTTATATTTGCTGTTTTGTTTCTTCCCCCTTTTATTCTTTCCCTTTTTTCTTTTCCCTTCCTGCATTCCTCCCTCTCTCCATTCCTTCTTACACCAGTGATTGAACTGAGTGCCTTGAGCATGTGAGGCAAGCACTCAGCCACTGAACTATATTCCCAGCCTCCTTTACAAGCAGGGTGAAGTAACACACCCCAATATACTAGCCCCATGATCTTAATTTTGAAGATTATCTATCCACTGATTCACTAGCAAGCATGAATGAGCAGCAGTGCACATTGGGAATGGTTCTTCATGGAGAAAATTCACCAGTGAACAAGAGACAAAAATCTGTGTCCTCTTGAATTTACTCCATTTTGAAGGGCTTTCAATAAACACAACAGTAGTAAATTGTGCCATATGTCAGAAAATGGTACTGTCATTAAGAAACAGAAGAAAGGGGATGAGAGATTTAATTTAATCAGGTTGGATAAGGTAAGTCTTGCCAAAAGGTGATACTTTGAGTGAAGACTTAAATGAGGACAAAGTAAATTTTATAAAAACATTTTTCAAATTTGGTTCCATGTTGTAAAAGAATCTTCTGGAATTATCCTCATGCACAAGGCCTTCCATCCTCTTCTAAGCACTACCCAGTGTGGGTGATTTCTTTAGGAGATAGAATTCTCAAAGTCATTTAACTAGTATTTAGTTTAGAAATGAGCCACTGTGTACTCTTCATAAGTAAACTGGACATGAATGCGATTTCCACATACCAGGTGGCTTTTCTCTCATCCCAGGACCAGTGCTGACTACTCGTGTGACCTTGGTCAAATAATTTTATTTATCAAAACCTCATATTTAGCTTCTATTTTAGTCAGTTCTACTATTACCAGGATGAACAAGCAGACACAGTTTTTAGGAAGAACAGATTTTACTTCAGCTTGTGAATCAAGGGGAAACTTCGTCCATGGAGGAAAAAGCTGCTTTCTTCTATACATCCAAGCAAAGAAAAACAATTGCTGCAAGCAAACACCCTCACCAGCCAACACGAAACTGCCAGAGCTCAAAATGCTCTTCACACACCTTTGGGCTGGACTCAGATCCATTCCAGTGACACCTCCTTCAGCAGGCTGCTGGAGACTTAAGCAGGAAGTTTAACCTTAATCTAAAATCTAAAATCCCTGAGGCTATGGGGGACATGCATTCACATTCAAACCACCAGAGCTGCTTCTGAACGCTCAGAATTCCAGGCTGTTTTAGAAATTCCTGCTGTATAATTTCTATCCCTACCACTTCTTGACCTGGAGGTTCCAGTGGGCCACAGTTGAGCTGATTCATAATTCACTTATCTTTTCTTGCTACCTCCATTTAACCGCGGTAAATTTGCAACCCAACATACAGTATTCACACTATTCCAAGCAGAACATAGGCTTAACTGGAACCAAGATGGGTTCATCTTTAAATTCACTGACCACAGTAATGACCCCTCCCTCTCTCCCTTTCTCCCTCTGCCAGTATTTTCAGACCTTGTACTACTAGAAACTCTATACATTACCTTAACAAGCAGGCGATGGAATTTTATGACTCCTATTTTATGGGTCACCAAAAGAGAAGAAATTCATTTTGACTTAGATACCACATATGGAAAGAGGATTTAAAAGTGGATTTTTTTTTTTCTGACTGTAAAAGTCTATTCAGCTAATTTATGAATTATTTCCTCATTTCAATCTGCATTTTCCAACACCTTTGGTATATCATCCTGGAAGTTTGATTGTGTTTTTGCTTGTGTTCTAGGATCTGACACACCTGTTTCTAAATTTTGCCCTATAATTTATTCGTTATGGCATCTCAAGTGAATATCTACATAACTCTACACTTCTGTACATGTCCAAATAAGATGGATTTCCCTGGGACCTGACAGGACACTTCCAATGCAGCACCTAGCATAGGACAGATTCTCTACAAATCCTTGCTTTAAAAGCATCAGCTTCCCTGTAGGTTTGAATCAATCTCTAGTCCACATCCACAGCAATGTTAATCAGAATTTGTTCTTCTTTGTTTGTGAAGGTAGAATTTTGGAGAGATGCATTAGGTCTGACTATTGAGTGGTTTTGCTATCACAAATTACTTCTGAACTCACGGGCTTGGTTTTATGTAGATGAGGGTGGGCAGGTGAAAATCAAGGTTGGGCTAGATGACTCATGAAAACCGAATGTGCAACTTCCCTGATTCCGAGGAAGCTGGAGTATTTTATAAATCTGCAACAACTTCACCTACATCGTTAAGGCATTTTGGAAATACTATGCACACATGGCCATTCTGTGTTCTTTGCCCCAGCCTACACAGTCACTCTAAGTTGACCATTCAAAATTATTATAGGTATGGCTGCAGCTCCTCTTTCCAAAAGCTCAGTTGAAGTTCAGAGTCCCAGGCACACCTCTGCTTTCTACAGTAAGGCAATGACTCCCTTGCTTAACATATGTTTCAAATGCCACATCTCCATTCTGCCTCTCCAATTCAAGGCTAGGGACTGAATAATGAGCAAGAGATTTGCTGAGCTGGTGAACTTTTCTTTACAGCAATGCCCTGATGCACATACTTCTCATTTATTGTGTCTCTTTAGTGGACCTCTATTCTCACCATCTCTACTTGAATTCATTTAGACCACCAAACAGGCTAAAACCAACATGACCAAAGGCTTTTGAGTCATTGAGATGGTTTCTGAACTGTGTATACACTCCTAATGTCTTGGTGTCTATGGTGCCTTTTAGATTGCTAACTAAAATTTTGGTCCCCAAGTTCCACCTGGGTTCCAGGAAGTCAGAATCTGTGTAGGGGTATGGTGGTCACTAGTCAATTTTCCAAGAAGTGCCACAGGTGGTTCTGAGATGGGTGACATCACTAGGTAGAAGCCATCATTCTGTTCAAGGAGCAGTGTGGCCTGGTCCCCATCCCTCTGTTTCACCATCAGCTTTAGGCCCAGCTTCACACAGTAGACTCTAGTAACTCACATGCATGTGAACTCTTTAAAAGACATATTCCCTCCAGCATGGAGTTTTATTTATAGGGAATTATATATGCACATACATCCCCCCCCACACACACACAAGTGAATGCAATAGTTACTTTTCTCAGCACTGACAAAATACTAGGCAAGAATCAATTTAGGGGAGAAAGGGTGTGTTTGGTGGAAAGTTTGAAGAGACACAGTCCATCATGGTGGGGAAGGCATGGCATGCTGGTGGGTAGTTCTGTATGAAGGTGCCTGTTCATATCTCTGCAGATCAGGAAAGAGAAGGAGAGAAGGAGAAGAAAGAGGAGGAGGAGGAAAAGGAGGAAGAGGAGCAGAAGGAGAAGGAGGAAGAGTAAGAGGAGGAAAAGAGCCAGAAACAAAGCTGTTCTCAAACCCTTCATGCCCATCCCCCAGGGACCTATTTCCCCCAGCTAGGCCTCACCTCCTATAACCTGGAAAGTTAGCACGGCCAGCTGAGGCCCAAGTGTTCACACACATCAGCCTATGGGGGACGTTTTACCTGCGAACCACAGAAATGGATAATCTCCTCTATCTATTTTCCTTTGCAAAGGACTAAAGTCATAAAAGATTTAGATACTTCAGAAAACAGTGGGCAATTATAAATGACACCCCAAAGTGCTATAAGGAAAATATTTCAATTTTTTCCTTTCTCTTCCTCTTTGGTGAATCATTAGAATCAATTCAAATCCTGTTGCATACCATGACTAGCAATTTGGGTTTGACAACACAATTTGTCTACATCTTCCCAGGACTGATGACTGGATTCTGGCTGCAGAGTAATCAGGAGCAACAGATGGCTTGTTAGATGCAAAATTATTTTTCTTTCTGATTATAGAGGGTTATTTAATTACATAAGCAGTTTCTTGCCAGAAAGACTAATATAACCACAAAAGGTGTCCTTCATCACCACCAGGGATACTTCTCTATCTGGAGAATAATGATGGTAATTTATATGCTCATTCCAGGGATATTGTGTAAATGTTGGAAGTGGAGCACCATAAAATTAAGTGACTATAGGCATATTTTTCATTGAGAAGATGGCTGGATAATTTCCTGCATACATTGAGATGTTTCAGAGGAAACAAAGACACTGTCAACTGGGTCAAGGGAGCATGGGCTTGCTCTATAAATGTGGACTGTGGTAGCCTAACACATGGATACTGTGGAGAAAAAGCACTGAGAACACATTTTCCTGTTAACTGCATTACATTAAGTGTTCCTTTAAAGAGTAACAATTAATTTCTGTTGTACAAGAACAACTTGAACAGCCAGTTAGTTTTAAAAATACTCTTGGCAGAGAAGTGAAGATAATGAGTTTGAACAGCATAAACACTGTGAAATCAGTCTGCCTCAGTTTCAAATATAGTGGCACCATCTTGTTTAATGCATTTCCATTCCAATTCAAAAATGCTACATGGTTTAAGGTAGTATGATATGCATGTAAGTATGCATGCATGCTCAACATGTAAAAAGAAAGCCATGTCAGGTACCTGGGACAAGGGAAAATCATTTAAAATTTTTCTGTTATTTTGAAATTGAGAGTATTCCGAAGTTTCACTCAGCATCATTGTTGGTTATAAGTTGAAAATGAACCAAAATATTTGGTTTGTTTGCTCAAAATGTGTGGTGTTAAGGTGATGAAACAACCATGAATGGCCTCTGGGGCTGACCTGGAACACACACCCTCCCTTCTCAGCAAGATCGCCCCAGTCATTTGTATGGACGTGACTCACGACTGCTGCTAAAATCCCTGCTACTGTTAGGATCTAATCACTCTTCTGAGTTATAACTCAATAACATCGACGTTTTCACTTCAAACTTAAAATGGGTTCTTTGGTTCCTTATGTTCCAAGGTCTCTGACTTGAACATTTGTCTTTTCATCTGCTGTAGAATATTTTAGGAGGATTTTTATTGTTCAGGAGGGGAAGCCAGTTTTGAATTGGAACAGCTTTTCCTATCTGGAAATAAGATCATTCTGCTAGGGCTTATAGTGAATAGAAAGCGAATTTCATCAGGGCTATTCATCAGGGCTATGATCATTTTGTCTTCCATTTTCATCAGCTTTTCCCTGATATATTTAGTTTTAATGTCACTGAGATCTAAATGCAGTTAATTTATCTTGATCATCTTTTGTGTACTTATTTTTAGTGTTAAAATTTACTTAAAAATATGAGAAATCTTTTTAAAAATTTATTTATTTATTTATTTGAGAGTGACAGAGAGAGACAGACAGACAGAGACAGAGAGAGAGAGAGAGAGGAAGGCAGCTAGAGAGAGAATGGGTGCACCAGAGCCTCCAGCCACTACAAACGAACTCCAGATGCAGGCTCCCCCTTGTGCATCTGGCTAATGTGGGTCCTGGGGAATTGAGCCTTGAACTGGGGTCCTTAGGCTTCACAGGGAAGTGCTTAGCCACTAAGCCATCTCTCCAGCCCAAAAATTCTTTTTGTTCTGGCCATGATAGAAATATACCCATGACATTAAATTAGATTAGGCCAAATGTGGGAAAACAACAGAGTTTGATATCTAGATATTTCTTCTACTTTTCCCATGTTACAAAAGACACACAATTTTACTTATAAAATCATCTTTTCAAAAGTACACACCAAAGTAAGAGCATTTTTAGTTATGGAATTCTCTTTTCAGATGGTGGTGACTGATGGGGAGACTCAAATACCTTAAAGTGCAGAGAAGACATCCCAGTAGAGTGTTCAGCACTTAATAGGAGGTGCCTATCATAGTCTCCAATTGCTCAGGGACTGGAAGAGGTGGCAGAAAGAATGTAAGAGGCAAAGGATGGGGAGGAGTGCTTTGGAATGCCATCTCCAAGATATAAAGTAGAAATTGAATTCATGATCTCACAGTGGCTGTCATTATCTGTACAAAACCTACATAATATTGGGCCTACCAGGTTGTTGCAGATGATGGGGTAGGAAAAAAAATAGTAAATAAAACAAAAGGAAGAAAAGTCACCAATATAGATGAGGGAATAATAGGAAAAAAGTAGGAATTTAGTGGAAGAGGTTGGGGGCTGGGTAGGAAGGCAAAGCAAGGGAAAGTTGTGTGAAGGGATTATGTAATTTTTTAAAAAAATATATTTTATTTACTTAAGAGAGATACAGAGAAAAGCTGGGAGAGAAAGAGAGAGAGAGAGAGAACGAGAGAGAGAAAGAGAGAGAGAGAATGGGCACACCAGGATCTCCAGCCACTGCAAACTCCAGATACATGCGCCCCCTTGTGCATCTGATTACGTGGGTCCTGGGGAGTTGAACCTGGGTCCTCTGGCTTTGCAGGCAAGTGCCTTAACAGCTAAGCCATCTCTCCAGGCCGGATTATGTAAAATTTTTAATAAAGCTTATTTTATCAAAAATGTAGATTTCTAATAGGGGCTGTGGTGGTACATAGGGACATGGCTGTGGTGGCTGTGGGATTAACTAGAAACTACTAAATTTTCTGTGGAATCCAAATAGAATTTTATAAGAGAATAATGGATGGAGAGGAGAAAACCTATGGTGGTTGAGAAGGCCCTGATGCCATGTTTTCAAATCAGTATCTTCTGATGGTCACGACTTTGCTATAAACAGATAGCGTGCACTTCCATTGGGAAGAATCAAAACCATGTTGAGCAGGCCTGGTCAGGTTGCTGAGAAACCAATGAAGTCAGTTTTAGAGCAATCCCTTTGTACATGCTATCAAAAGTATGTGTGCATTTTACCTACAAGGTTCGCTACACTAACAGCTCCACGGAAATTCCTGAATTCCCAACTGCACCTGAAATTACACTGGAACTGCTGATGGCTGCCAACTTCCTAGGTTGTTAAATAAATAAATTATAATAAACTGTTAATTTTTTCAGTATTTAATACCTGTAGTTCAGTTATAGGTTTTTCACATATATAACATGTTGTCTGTGAACAGTTGAACTATAAAGTTCATTGCAAAGCAGATTACTTTTTGTTCTGCACAGCAATCAGAGCTGAAATCTGTTTGCTACATCAACAAATTAAGGATGTCTTTACAAAATGAGAAATAAACAAATATGCCAGTTCATAGGTGGTTTTGCCTTATCCTTTGCATATTACTTTTGAAATTATCACAGTGATATAGATAATGCTGAAATGCAAGCATAAATGAATGTGTTCTATAGGTATATACTGGGCTAAATATTTTTATATTTTTAGTGCTTTTCTTTTAGAAAACAGTTTTGCTCTTAGAGCCATTGTACCATTAAGTTATGCAAATAATTATGTGAAAAATCATGTTTATAACTTAGCCAAAACATTGATTGCTATAGCTCAAAGAATAAGAGTTGGAACTTCTTATGTGTTTTTTTGATACACTGCAGTAGTGTTTAAGTGTATCTTGTGTTGTTAATTGCTACAATTTAAACAACTTCGCTTGAAAGCAATTTTGGAAGATTCCCGGGTAGAACTTTTGGGATAGTAGCTGTTTGAACTGTAGCCGCTCGGTCCGCACCAGCACGCCATGTGAAGGACAGACTTGAGATGTCCTGAGCCTGGTGCGCTGGGCGCCGCCCAGAGTCCTGCTGGTGTTGGCTGCGCAGCTGCTTTTGCATTTTCATTCTCACCATCCTAGTCTCTGGGGGTTACTCCTCCACCTCGTTAAATGTTTAAAAACACTCTTTATGAGTTTTATTGACATCACAAAAGCTGCTTTTCTGAACTATTCTAGTATTCCTCCATCAAATTGGAATGATATAAAATATGAACAATGTTGGGCTGGAGAGATGGCTTAGCAGTTAAGCGCTTGCCTGTGAATCCTAAGGACTCCAGTTCCAGGCTCGATTCCCCAGGACCCAGATGCACAAGGGGGCGCACGCGTCTGGAGTTCGTTTGCAGTGGCTGGAAGCCCTGGCGCACCCATTCTCTCTCTCTGTGTTTGCCTCTTTCTTTCTCTGTCTGTTGCTCTCAAATAAATAAACAAAAAAATTTTTAAAAACTATGCACAATGTGAAGAGCTGCAGTGAGCATCATGCAGTGCGCTTACACCTAGCACCAGAGTTGTCTCCTATAACTGTGTGCTCCAATAAACCAGTATTGTAACCAATGGGTCCTTGAAAGTAGCTTTATCAGGACGTTATGTAGCATTTACATTAATTAGACAAAAACACTGAAAACATTTTACAGCATGTTTGGCTTGGTATGGGAAAAGAAGCCCTGGAGTTAGTTTTAGTACTATATCTTAGAACTCGGACTAAGTTTTTCAGGAAAATGAAGAAATTATAAACAAAAGTAATTTCCACATGTACTTCCAGCATATTGGACATGGTTAAATGTAAGTTGTATGTATTCTAGTATAAATGCAAATTGTATGTTTTTAGTAATTTAAGGCCTACTGGCACATGCTCTAGAAGACTCTGTAGTTAGTGCATGGTTATATTCTGGGACTATAGGCAGCTACTACTACTTACCACCAAAGTGATGGATTTCAAAAGGCAATGGCTAGAAAAGAAATTAATTTTGGCCTGTTTTGTAGGTTACTAATGTGTTAGACCCAGAAGTAACTTTTAAGTTTAAGTTTAGAACATTAAAATTGCAACAGATACTAGGCAAATTTGTATATCTTTTTGTAAACAGAACTTTTATATTAATAAAAGCTGCATTGACTGAAAGATAAAAATAAAATGCAGACTTCTTATTTAAAAAGATCACTCCATGGCTGGAGAGATGGCTTAGCGGTTAAGCACTTGCCTGTGAAGCCTAAGGACCCTGGTTTGAGGCTCAATTCCCCAGGACCCATGTTAGCCAGATACACAAGGGGGCTCATGCATCTGGAATTCGTTTGCAGTGGCTGGAGGCCCTGGTGCACCCATTCTCTCTCTGTCTGTCACTCTCAAATAAATAACTAAAAGTAAACAAAAAATTTAAAAAATAAAAAGAATACTCCAAATGAAAAGTTTCTCAAATTCCAACAAGACTCTCATCTATGAATTAAGAAACTTACTCTTTAAAACAACAACCATAATGACAACCAAAACTACTTCTCTCTCTCTCTCTCTCTCTCTCTCTCTCTCTCTCTCTCTCTCTCTCTCTCTCACACACACACACACACACACACACACAGACACACATCTTTTAATTGTCATAAAATTATTAAGAAAGAGTATGATTTCTTTTTAACATTTTAATCATTTAAAAGTATAAATGGGGTTGGGGAGATGGCTTAGTGGTTAAGGTGTTAGCCTGCAAAGCTAAAGGACCCAGGTTCGATTCCCCAGGACCCATGTAAGCCAGATGCACATGGGGCACATGCATCTGGAGTTTGTTTGCAGTGGCTACAGGCTACAGGCATTGATGTGCCCACTCTCTCTCTCTCTCTGTCTCTCTTCTCTCTCTGCTTACAAAGAAAGAAATAAAAATAAATTATAAAAAAATTCAAAAAAAAAGCATAAATCGTGTATTGGTACCATTATTTCCCTCTTCTCTGGCACCATTCCAGGGAGGGCCCTCCTCAGTGGGATTGCTAATATTCACTATGGAGTTGTGGTTATGAGCTGTGAGAGCAGCAGTCAGTCATTATGTATGTGTGGGAATGCCTCTGAGTACACCCTCCTAACCTGTGGCTCTCACAATCTTTCCACCCCCTCTTTCACAAAATTTCTTGAGCCATGGTGGGTGTGTTTCAAATCTACTTTAGTGTTGAGATGTCAGGAGCTTCTGGTTTTCCTGTTAAGCATTTTTTATTATGGCATTTTTTTTGTCAATATTCTCTAGGAATTTAAATTATTCTTGTAGCCTGATGCTATATATCATAAGTTAGTTGTAAAGAAACACTGGGCTCCCACCGATGGTTCATACATTCATCAGAATCATTCATTTTTCTCTCCAGTGTTTAGAACCCAGATGCAACATTCATTTACACTTAGTGTATTTGTGCATGACACTACTCCCTCAAGGCACTACTGAAAGGCATTCTTAGTTATGGGTCTCATATTATTCTATAAGAGACTAAAAAGTTTGTATAATATACACTAAATAAAGGCATTTTGGATAAATAATATGCTGTTCAAAATTTAACATACAGCACATAAAATTATTGTAGCTGTGAAAGTAAAGAAATACATGTTCCTTTGAGACATGATAAATTGCATTCTCTTTAGATATATTTCTTTCAGTTAACAAAAATGAGCAGCATTAAATTTATTTTAAATTGTAGCCAATTTCCCCTCTATAAATTTCCTCACCATGTCTAAGTCCCAAGTTATTTAATATCTGCTTTACTTCTAAGAACTAGCAACTCCTGAAATTTTCCTGTTAAAAAAACCGCAATTGCCCCAAATTACCTAATCCTATGAATCCTTATCCTTCTTTGGATAACGATGCAATCTTACTATTGAGTGTTCTTTGATTCTAAGCTATCAATTTCCCCTTGTTCTCTTCTTACCTACCACCTCACTATGGCCTATATAGGGGCCTACTTGCCATCACTTGAAATAGGAGTGTAGTTTAGGATACTACTTTTCAAGCTGAAACCCAGTCATCATGGTGTCCCAGAATGGTTCTTCCAGCTTATAGCACCAACATTCAAAGCCACAGCAGCTATCCCACCTACTTATGAATTTATCTCCTTGGAACTCTCTCTCTCTCTTTCTTCATCCCAGCAAGTAATCTTTTTTTTTTTTTTTTAATTAGTTTTGTACTGGGTGAATACAGTCAAGTTGGTACCATGGTTAGCATCCTCTCGGACTGCACCCCTCTGTAGGGACCCTCCTTGTTGTGGAATATGGGTTGTGCTTTGTGGGGTTATCCATCAGTTATGAGTAGGAGGCAATGTGTCTGTGTATCATGACCCAACATGTGACTCTGACATTCTTTCCGCCCCTCTTCTGCAAATTTCCCTGAGCCATGTTGGGTTCACTTTAGGTCAGCTTCAGTGATGATGGCTTGGGAGCCTCTGTGTCTCTGGATCTCTGGTTTGGTAGGAGTTGATTGTTCTCTGTATCTACCTCCTCCACCAGCAAATAAGCAAGTAATCATACCTTACATACACCATCCTTGTCTGTTCCAGTAATGCTTATTTTCTTCTGGGCACCTTATTTAAATTATAGTAGCTTAAGCCACAAGTTCTGAAATCATGTCATCTTCAACACATCCTTTTACTTTCTTTTTGGAATTCAAATCCTGTAAAATTCTGTTTTCTTAATAGATCTTGACTTTTCTTATTGTTGTTGTTGCTGTTTTGTTTTTTCAAGGTAGGTTCTCACTCTAGCTCAGGCTGACCTGGAATTCACTCTGTAGTCTCAGGGTGGCCTTGAACTTTCATTGATCCTCCTACCTCTCCTGAGAGCTGGGATTAAAGGCATGCACCACCAAGCCTGGAAATAGTTCTTTACTTTTATTTATTTATTTATTTTAATTTTTAAGTTAGTTTTGTATTCAGCAAATACAGTCAGTTTGGTACCATTATTAGGCGCATCCATGACCTGCCCCTCCTCTTGGCCCCTCCTTGTTGATATATATATATATGGGTCATGCATTGTGGAGTTAGCCCACAGTTATGGGTAAGTTCTTTATTTTTATTCATGGATATATGGGTCATGCATTGTGGAGTTAGCCCACAGTTATGGGTAAGTTCTTTATTTTTATTCATGGTATCACTTGTTAGTAGAAATCTGTATAATAACTAACCTTCCTGGGTTGTGAATAGTTTTCTGTCTATCCAATGTTTCCTTCAGGCTTACTTACTACCCACTTCCTCAACCACCAACACATTCATTGGTCTGTTTTTAATTATACTTTTTCCCCCTCTTGTTTGTGAGTCTGACCTTGTTTGCTGATTAGATTGCATTATAAAATTCTGATCACATCTCTGTTGCTTTTTGCCCCCACAAGGGCAAACACTGTGCTATACCCAGTTGGTAGCATCTGCTTAGCAAATGAGCTGTGAATTATGAACCTAGTTCAATATTTCAGTAAAGTGTTGATGCATTTTATTACTTATATGTCAGTGTAACTACAGCATCAGCTGCAGTAACACTAAATAACTGGGAAAGAAACTTTCTGTCAAAAATTTTAATTCCTTGAAAAGACATGGTGACTAACTCCATGCAACTTAATTGGGAGTGGAATATAGCAATATGATAATATCTCTGAATCTATATTTACTTCTGTGGGGACAGAAGAGCCTGATGATAAGAAAGAGGACTCAGAGGAGGTCCTTAGGGGCTGGAAGGCATTCTCTCACTGTTATGATCATTATCACTTACTTTAAAATTGACTCTGTTTATTCTGAGAATTTTCCCAATAAGGAAAAGTTCATAGAACAATCTTCAGTAAGGCTTGTCATGGATTATGTTTTATTAATGTCAAGCCTCCATTGACAAAGGTAGATATTTTTGATACTAACAATAAGAATTAAGAGTGGAGTTTGGTGGGGGTGCCGGAGAGGTAGCTTAGTGGTTAAGGCATTTGCCTACAAAAGCAAAGGATACAAGTTCAATTCCACAGTACCCACATAAATCAGATTCATAATATGGCACGCATGTCTGGAGTTCACTTGCAGTGGTTAGGGGCTCTGGCATGCCCTTTCCCTCCTTTTCTTTCTTTCTCTCTCAAATAGATAAAATATAAATGGTGGGGGAGGGCTGGAGAGATGGATTAGTGGTTAAGAAGATTGTCTGTGTAGCCTAAGAACCCAGGTTCAATTTCCTAGGATCCATATAAGCCAGATGCACAAGGTGGTGCATGTATCTGGAGTTCATTTGCAGCGGCTGGAAGCCGTGGTGCACCCATTCTCTCTATCTTCCCCCTCCCTCTTTCAAATAAAATAATAAATAAAAAGGGTGGATTTTTGCATGAAAAGAAACAATAATCCTATTTGATATTTTGGATGGTTAATATTCTCTTTTATTATTTGCATATGCCACAAAGAAATACATGTTGAAATCCACCTAATTTCTGGTCTATTTCAATTGAGCTGCACCAAGTCCCTAGTTCCTGAGGATCTCCTTATATCACTTATTCTAGCATTACTTAAGATAGTAGGAGGAAAAAAAGAACAGTATTTATCCCTACTCCAATAAGTTTGAGGAATGATTTATGCCATATTTCCTTCTAAAATGCTCTCAATGGATATACACTAATTAAACACTCCGTGAATCTCTCTCTCCCTCTCTCTCTCTCTCTCTCTCTGTGTGTGTGTGTGTGTGCGTGCGTGCCATACACACAGAAATAGTGAGAGACAGAGATGAGAGAAAGAAAAAAAAAACTGTCAATACCTTGGAGACCTGCATTTCTACAGAACATCTTGCTTGTATGAAAATGATTTATGCCCTAATTTATACTAGGAGGTACTGTGGGTTTTAGTGTGAATTTTCTATGGCTACTTAATGTTTTTAAACATTTCATCTGTGCTACATATCACTCCTAGTTATATTCAGTGTTGAGTCATATTTTTCCTTTTTTCTGGAGAATTCCATTAGTTTTGGTTTGGGAACTCTTCTTCAAGTCTCTGCATAGTTCCTTGTCACAGTAAGGAGGCACTGTCTGCAAAGACATAATAACTTGAGCATATAGTGCCTGTGTACTTGAAATATTGGCTTCTATGGTCTCATGTTGTTCCATCTTTAGTTCCCAAGTGTGGTAAGCCATGACCAAAGAGAGACTTGAATTACTGAATACAAGCATGTAATAATAATTTCTCCTCACTTCTACAGAAGGGCTGCAATTAACAGAAAGGACTTTGCTAGTAGAGCATCTTGGCTAACTTAGAATTTAGCTGCTGCTATTTCTCTTGGCCATTCAGTTGAAGCAGTCCCTAAGCCCCTTTTCTTTTGAGCCATAGTATCTCTCAATTCTCTGTTCCCTCATTTTCTTTTACTAGGAGACACTAAACTAAGAGCTTAGTTTTTAATCAATGGGCCAAACTTCCAGCTTTATATTACCCCTTTGTGCATATTAAAATGGAAACTTGGCTGTGGAAGTTTTTCTCAGGAAGCGTGCATCCCATTTATAGGTCCTGTTATTACCCTCTTTCCCCAGTGGGAGTGGTACTTGTTTTATCCCCAAAGTGCTTGATTTTATTCAAATGGTTGTAGATGTTGATGTTAAGTCACTTCAGAAGATTAAAGGAAATTCTTTCAACTTATTTTCCAAGTGTTTTCATGCTCTTGTTAGTTTCATTTTGAGGACCATAACATTAGATTAACAGTCCTATGTAAGGATGGAGAAACTGAGACAGAAAGACTAATGGTATGTCAGTAAGGGGCAAACTTCTTTGCAAGCAGTGGAAATACTAAACCTAGGGTTTAAAGGAATTTATCAAAAGATCAGAGATAATAAAGTTAAGTAAGAACATGGAGTTCAGAGCAAGCAGAGCTTAATTTTAGCTCTTTGAAAACTTGGACAGGATAATCACTTAGAGACTGTTTTCTAGGCTACAAAAAATTAGTAATGTCTGCACTACTGGACACTCAACAGTATTTCCATATGTTCAGTGCTGTTCAATGTTGGCTACATAGTAACTTAACTGTGAGGTGTGGAGGATATGACATAAGCTGACTCTTTTATGTGAGACGTACTTAGCCTTCTATTTAATAGATTGGAAGAAGAATTAATAAGAGATAAAAAGGAGGCACAGTTCATTTTATTTAGCTCCCATTAAAAATGAAGTTTTTCAAGATAAAACAGAAAAGATGCCTTCTGCTTTTCAAAAGAGGCTGCAACCTGTCAATGATGAGTGAGAGAAGTCAAGATTTTTATTGAGCTGGATGTGTTCCAACTAGATCCTTTCCAGTCTGCTGCCTAGCAACCACGGCAAGTGTCTCTGCCATCGCATGAAGTCACTAGGTAATTTAGCACAGGGTGGACCAAAAAAGTAGCTCAGCACAGGAACTGAAGTAAAGCAAACTTGTTTCTTCAAAAGCCTTAAAAATATCTATGAATTCAATTCAGTTAGCTCAATCTGGTTTCTAAAAGCCAGCTAATGTTACTGCTTCTCACAGTGTAGTCCATTAACTGTGTGCACCAGAATCATTTGGGCAGAAGCTAAAGTGTGCGGCTTTGGGAAAGTCTCTTCCAGAGCACCGGCTGGCAAAGCTCTATGTTAGCAGTTAGCACCGTGGTTAAGATCCCAGACTTTGGGCTACATGGTTTGTGGACAGATGTTCCTGTCTGATACTGAATGTTCAAGTTCTTAGTTGTGTGTGTGTGTGTGTATGTGTGTGTGTGTGTGTGTGTGTGTGTGTCTGTGTGTGTGTAGGTCAGAGGATAGCCTGGTGTGTCTTTCATTCCTCACCTTTTATTGAGACAGGATTTCTCATTGGGCTAGAATTCACTTTATAGGCAAGACTGGTTGTCACAAGGATCAACATGTCTGTTTCTCCAGTACTCACAGGAAAATCATCTGCCACCACACCTGGCTTTTTTTTTTTTTTCTTTGATAGTGGGCTCTGGGATTTGATCTCAGGTCCTTATACATGCGAGGCAAACACTTTACTGATTGAGTCGTTGCCTCTGTTATCTTAATCTAATTTAAGATTTCCTTATCATTAAGAGGTAGTGATGAAACCTTTGTGATGCTACAAGTAAATGTGTAGGAAGTTTATCTGGTACAAAGTAAGTGGTCCATAAAGATTAACTGGTATGAATATTTGGGGTGCAGACTATTGCCAGTATCTGGGGGCATTTTTTTCTTGTTTTAAACCAGCTCATTGATAGCCTAGTCTTTTTTTTTTCTTTAGTCTATCACCTCTAGACCTGACTATTAATGTTAATCACCACCAAGGCTTCATTAAACCTAGATTTATCTGCTTCTCAGCCTGTAAAACACAGATTCTACTTAATCTCCATCCTTAAAACCAAGCAGAACACTGGGACGTTTTTGTAAGCTCTTCATTGTTAGTGATACAGAAAACTTAGCAGAGAACAAAAGAATTTCTTCCAATACTTCCTCCTCTTTCTGTTTTCTGTGCAACTGACAAAACATGGCATACGTCACTTATGCTGCCAATGAAGCCAAGGTTCTGTCCTGAGCTTTGCAACAAAGGTCTGGCAGGCCGTTGGGAGTCTAAGACCAAAGCAGTATTTTAAGCTGGTTTCTCTGAGCACTTCTTCTCTTTGAAGAAGTGAGAAGCTGAGGTTGGAAGTGAGAAAAAGGAGTCTACAAGTAATTTAAAGGAAATTAGAAGGAAACAAAAGACATTTATCCTCAGGAGAAACAAGTGCAGGCAAATATGGTTGTTCTCAACTCAAAGTGACATTCTTAGAGTAAGTGCCGTTGGAAGCTGTCGCACAGAAGCTCTGGAAACACACTCAGCTTCCGAAACCTCAGGCCTCCAAGAGCTCTGCAGTACCTATGTGAAGTCTATGTGCTGAGTGGATCTACTTTCCAGGCCAAAGAGTCAAACAGAAGCTTTGGCTCGAAACAGAGATTGGTGGTGGGTGTTTTCAGTGGTTCTGGGGATTTAGGATATGGGATAATTTTTGCATAGATCTGGGTTCCAATTCTTGCTGAAACATTTTAAAATAAAGTTTTAAAAATATTTACTATTTTATTTGGTTTTCTTTTTTTCTTTTTCGAGGTAGGGTCTCACTCTAGCCCAGGCCGACATGAAATTTATTACAGAATCCCAAGGTGGCCTTGAACTCACGGCAGTCCTACTCCCTCTGCCTCCCAAGTGCTGGGATTAAAGGTGTGCACCACCATGCCTGCTACTATCCTATTTATTAATTTGAGAGAGAGAAGGGTAGAGAAAGAGAGAATGGGCATGCCAGGGTCTCCAGCCTCTGCAAATAAACTCCAGACACATTCACTACCTTGTGCATCTGGCATATGAGGGTACTGGGGAAATAAACCTGGATCTTTAGGCTTCACAGGCAAGTGCCTTGACCGCTAAGCCATCTTTCCAACCCCTAAAATAAATTTTGATCCTTTTAAATTGAAGATTTTATTTGTAATACTGCAGCAATAAAAAATTATCTTAAATATCTATCAACTCATTCTCTTTCCCTATAATCCCAAACTTGTGCACCACTGAAGCTCTGAGTTTGAAGTGTACATTGCTTTATCCTTTATATGGGATTATATGAACATATTTATGTACATATACCTGTGAGTTTTTGTCTCTAATGACATACTGCACAATCTGTGACTTGTCTTTTTTATAATAATAAGATACTATATACATTTAAGTTGACATTTTTAAGCATATATCTTTTATTGGATGTGTATTATTAAAAACTTAGATGTGTCATTTTAACCACATCCCTATTAATTGATATCCAAAATTTTCATAAACAGAAATAAACTTCTTTGTAATTATTATCTAAGTGTGCCTTAGTGTTTCTTCATATATGTTTTCAGTATCATGATAATATTTTTTGGTACTATCATGATCCTTAAATTATTTTGCTATAAAAATTTCACTCTCCAGATTCTGAGTTCAATTTTTCCTTTAATTTGTTTTTCCGTGGTTACTAGTATATATCTTTTGGCTAACCGTATATCCTAATTTTAAATTTTTATTCATTTATTTGTTTGACAGAGAGAGAGGGGAGAGAGAGACAGAGGGAGAGAATGAGGGCATCAGGGCCTCTAGCCACTACAAATGAACTCCAGATTCATGCACCCCCTTGTGCACCTGGCTAATGTGGGTCCTGGGGAATTGAACATGGGTCCTTTGGCTTTGCAGGCAAACACCTTAACTGCTAAGCCATCCCTCCAGTCCTGCATATCCTATTTTTAAAGTGCTTATATTTGCACAAATTTTCTTTTTTATATTCATTTGCAAGTTTTTTGATTATTAGGAATATATGTATATTCCTATATGTACATGTTTGTATTAGGCAAAAGATATAGCCTGGCTTGGTGGTGCATGCCTTTAATCCTAGCACTTGGGAGGCTGAGGTAGGAGGATCGCTGTGGGTTCAAGACCAGCCTAAGACCACATAGTGAATTCCAGGTCAGCCTGGTCTAAAGAAAGACTTTATCTCAAAAACATCAAAAAGGTGAGGGATAGCAAAGTAGTTAAGGTGCTTGTCTGAATAGCCTAAATACTGGGTTTGATGCCCCAGTATCCACGTAAAGCCAGATGAACAAAGTGCACATGATTTGGAGTTTATTTGCAGTGGCAGGAGGCCCTGGTGCACCCATTCTCTCTCTTTCTCTATCTCTCTCTGCTTGAAAATGAATAAAAATATTTTTAAAAGATATAAAGTGTTATAGATAATTTCTTTAATTGAGCATATTTTAAAACTTTATTCTCATATAAAAATTAAAATAGGGCTGGAGAGATGGCTTAGCGGTTAAGTGCTTGCCTGTGAAGCCTAAGGACCCCGGTTCGAGGCTCGGTTCCCCAGGTCCCACGTTAGCCAGATGCACAAGGGGGCGCACGCGTCTGGAGTTCGTTTGCAGAGGCTGGAAGCCCTGGCTCGTCCATTCTCTCTCTCTCCCTCTATCTGTCTTTCTCTCTGTGTCTGTCGCTCTCAAATAAATTTAAAAAAAATTTAAAAAAAAAAAAAATTAAAATAACATTTGTTTTACTGCTGGATCTGGGCTGTCCTTTTTCTCTGCCATCTCTAAACCACTGTGAGACTTTCCACCTCTACCACATCTTCTGGAGCCTGGAAAAACTTGCAGAGAAAGCAATATCATGAACACTGACCTTATTGCTACCCTGACAACCAGTCCCAGATTGATGGTGATAGAAGCTTAGTGCAATCAAAATCTATGAAAGCAGACATTCAGAGACTACAAATAACTCAACACTAACCCAGGCCACCAACAAGTCAATCACAGCTTAGGAAGTATTATAGAAAAAGAGGGTGGAAAGATTATAAGAGCCACGGAGTGGATAGGAATTCCCTGATCAAGGTTCCCTGCTGTCCATAGGGAATAACTGAGTCATTCATGACCCCACATTGATTACCATAACCCCTCTGAGAAGGGCCCTCTCTGAGAAGGGAGTTGAGGGTGAGGAGATAATAGTATATAACCTTTTATAACACATATATATATATATATATATATATATATATATATATATATGATAAAAAAAAGTTGGGGGTGGTGGCACACACCTTTAATTCCAGCACTCAGGAGGCAGAGGTAGGAGGATTGCTGTGAGTTCCAAGCCACCTTGAAACTACATAGTGAATTCCAGGTCAGCCTGAGCTACAGTAAGACCCTACCTTGAAAAAAACAAGACAGCCGGGCGTGGTGGCGCACGCCTTTAATCCCAGCACTTGGGAGGCAGAGGTAGGAGGAGCGCCATGAGTTCAAGGCCACCCTGAGACTACATAGTGAATTCCAGGTCAGCCTGGGCTAGAGAGAGACCCTACCTCAAAAAAAAAAAAAAAAAAAAAACAAGACAAAACAACAACAACAAAAATTAAAATATAAAATAAAATGTTTATTTTGGTTTCCTTACCTCCCCAACCCATGGTGCGTTGCCACTTATGCCTGTGCGTTGAATACCTCCCGCTACAACGCCCCCTCCTGCCTGTGCTGGTACAGCGTGTACCCATGGAGCATACCCGGGGCGAATCCCAATGCAAGATGAATAACATGAAAAACCACAGCAATATCATGCCTTCAACAATGCCCATTCCTATAGTGGAGGCTTCACACGAAAGAGACTTAAGAGGAAATTCCAGACAAAGAATTCAAGAACATGACTATGACAAATTTGTTCAATGAACTTAAAGAGGGGCATAAATATTCCTGAATGAATTCAAAGTCACAAACAAATGCCTGAGTGACCACTAAGAAAATATAAACAAACAGCTAAATGAAACAAAATAGTTAAACCAGATTATGCTAAAGGCAGTCAGTCAGTAAAGTGATATAAATGCTGAAGTAAAAGCAAACATTGCCATTAGCTGGTGCCTATGAGTCCAAAACACACAAGTTTATGGGGGGAAAATCTGACTCAAAGCATCATATTCCACTCCTGGCAACCAAAACTCGTTACCATCCACTATGTAAAATTCAGTAGTCCAACTTTAAAAGCCTTCATAATCATTATCAATCACAACACTGTTCAAACATTCCCATAGTTCACAGTCTTTTAATTGTGAGCCTGTAAAATAAAAACACAAGTTACATAGACACGATGTCATACATAAACATTCACAATGCAAAAGATGGCATTGGTCACACACAGCAAGAAATGATTGAATCGGTGCAAGATCTAAAGAATAAAATAAAACAACAACAAAAAAATCCAGGAAACATCAAATCCTGCAGTTCCACGTTCCACAGGTCTAACCAGTGATGAAGTCTCTGTGGTTCTAATTCCCCCCATACACCCCCCCTCACCCCCGCCCCGCAGCCAGGCTTCCTACAGTCTGAGGAAAGAACCATCCTGAGCCGGCAGCTCTCATTGGTGGCTATCAAAATAGAAGTGATCAAAAAGATGACAGTCTTGGCATCTCCATAATCCTGGGTCTCTACTACAAACCATGGTTTATACCAAGGTTCCACTGGGCCTCTACACAGGTACTCCAGCAGTCCTGCCTCACATCCCCAAGTGGCCATCTCCAACAAAGCTACACTGAAAACCCACTGACCCCTTTTGTCCTGTATTCATTATGCTTCTTTAATATCAGGTGGGCTACCAAATTTGTTAATCCATGGGAGAAAAAGCCAAGGTTGAAGAGTAGGAAAACTCCTTCACCATTCTTCCTACTGTCCCAGTGCAGAATGGTTGGCCCAATCTCAATGGTGGTAAACTCTCAAACAATTGTAGCTGAACTGGGTTTCTATCTCCTAGCCTAAACTTTCATTTATTTCTGTGACATATTCATCCACGCACACCAGTCAATTTTTTCTACATTCGTTTCTGCTCAAGATCTCAGGACATGGGCAGAATGCAGTAAACTTCTCAAACAAACTTCCTCTTGCTCAGCACAGACAAAGCTCTTTCTTACCCTCAAAAGCCAAGCCTACACAATCTCCAGTTCTTTATGCAGTTAGGTCTTTCATCTCTCACAAGAATGGTCATCAAGCCCTGCTTATAGACTGCAAGTCTCTTAGGTTAAGGTTTCCAATCCTTTCATATTCCTCTTGTTATTCAGTTCCAAAGTCCTTCTCAGAAATAGATTAAGCAGCCCTAAAATTCATGAAAGCACAAAAGACCCCAGATATTCAAATCAATCTTGAGGAAAAACTACTGTTGCAGTTATCCCCTTATCTGATTTCAAGTTGAACTACAGAGCCATACTGATAAGCAGAACTGGCACAAAATAGGCATGTAGATCAATTAAATAGAATAGGAAGCCAGGTATGAGTTTATTGGACTATAATCACCTGATTTTGATTTAACAAAGATGCCCAAAACACACATTGGAGAAGAAATAGCATCTTCAACAAACGAGGCTGAGAATATTGGGTCTGCATATAGAAGAACCAAGCTAGATCCTTGTCTCTAACCCTGTACAATGCCAATGCTAAATGGATTAAAGACCTAGCGTAACGTAATAATAATAATAATAATGTAAGTAATGTAAGCAATTGACAAACGGGACCACATAAAATTAAAAATGTTTTGTAAACTGGGCATGGTGGTGTACGCGTTTAATCCCAGCACTTGGGAGGAAGAGGTAGGGGGATCACCATGAGTTAGATGCCACCCTAAGACTACATAGTGAAATCCAGGTCAGCCTGAGCTAGAGTGAGGCCCTACCTTGAAACAACAATAATGACAAGAAAATAATAATGAAATAAAAAAATAAAAACCTTTTGTATAGCAGAGGAACTGGTAAACTGTGTGAAGAGGCAGCCTAGGGAGTGGGAAAAAGTCTTTGCCAGCTGTACATCTGACTGAGGATTCATATCTAAAATATACAAAAAACTATATATCCAGAAAATAAAAATTGAAAACATGTTATGGATCTGAATAGAGTATTCTCAAAAGAATTACAAATGGCTTATGAATATCACAAAAAGAGTTCAAAGAGGCCTGTATAATGATATCTTTTAAAGGTAAGGTCTCACTCTAGCCAAGGCTAACCTGGAATGAGTCTCAGGTTGGCCTTGAAGTCACAGTGATCCTCCTAACTCTCTGCCTTCTAAGTGCTGGGATTGAAGGCGTGTGCCACCATGCCCGGCCATGTACCAATACTGACTATTGCTATTGGTCTTTATTGCCCACTAACATTCGAAAGCAAGTCCCTGTTACTGAAGACACTGCATAGTTTTCTTACAGGACAGACAAATCAAGCTGGAATTTTCCTTGGTGCAAGTTAGCTATCTCTTTTGCCTGAAAGTGCTACGCAAGCTGCTTTGGGGGAATAGTCATCAACAGTCTTACAAAGCTGTGGACACTGTACACTTTACAAGTGACAAAAGTTGTGCTCATTAGTGCAATAATGGCATGAAAGTTATGGGAGTAACCATCTGTACTGTGATTGGACTTGAGAACCAATCTATAGAAGGAAATTCATGCATTCTACTATAAACCTAGCAACAGCCTGTGGCTGGGATGTAGGCCATAGGGAGAAATCGATGGCCATCATAGGCTTTCCTCTTTCCATCCTTTATGCTCTTATAACATTCTTCTTTGGTTCCATTGGAACCTTCATAGCTTCTAGTAACTTTCACAGCTGCCACAGCCGCTGTAGCCTGGTCCTCAGTTGATTTTCTAAAGCTAGGATTTCTCTAGTACCAACAGAATAAAAAGAAAACTAGAACCAAAGTTTATTTATACATACACATGCAAACATTTGACAAAGAACTGTAGTAATTGGCATGCAATAGCATACGAGAGTGATGATACAACCATAACACAAATGTTCATTGCAGAACTATTAATAAGGATGTAAAGAATAACCTCTCAATTTAAGTTTAATTTGAAGCCAAATCATTGTGTATCAGTAGGCCAATTATGCATGTAAAGACAATGCAGCCAGTTTTATAAACACTCTCAATGTACTGGCAAGCACACTTCCTAAAATGCACGAGATATTAGAAGACAACATAAAACAACTTATCTTATAAGATGGAAAAGATATAGCCGGGTGTGGTGGCACATGCCTTTAATCCCAGCACTAGGGAGGCAGAGATAGGAGGATCACCGTGAGTTTGAGGCCACCCTGAGACTCCTAGTGAATTCCAGGTAAGCCTGGGCTGGAGTGAGACCCTACCTCAAAAAACAAAAAACAACAACAACAAAAAAAAAAAATGGAAAAGATAATAATGTCTTTCCCCTAAAATCAATAAGAGAGGACTCCAATAACACCATGTTATTCAACATCAGTGTAGGTACCTTACATATTGAAGTTAGACAAATATTGAATAAATAATACACTGATTCAAAGAGGTGAACATTTTAATTGTTTGCAGACGTCATCACTACACATTAATCACATAACTCTTAACGTAAGATCTTAGTGAGCTATTTAGTCATATTTGAAAAATGAATACTTCAAAAATACTTTTGTTCACTTTTATTTATTTATTTGAGAGTGGCAGATAGTGAGAGAAAGAGGGAAAAAGAGAGAGAGAGAGAGAGGGTGAGAGAGGGAGAGAATGGGCACATCAGGGCCTCTGGCCACTGCAAATGAACTCCAGACGCATGTGCCCCCTTGTGCATCTGGCTAACGTGGGTCCTGGGGAATGGAGCCTTGAGCCGGGGTCCTTAGGCTTCACAGGCAAGCATTTAACTGCTCAGCCATCTCTCCAGCCTGAAAAATGAATACTTTACAAACTATTATATTATATTATATTATATTATATTATATTATATTATATTATATTATATATTCAGAACGTTGAGATGGCTCAGTTGGTAAGAACATTTGTTGCATAAGCATATGTCCTGAGTTTGAGCTCCAGCACCCATGAAAGGACTCTTTGGGCCTGCCTTTATCTCAAGTGGTGAGGGGAGCAGGGAGAGAGGATAATTGAGGCTCAGCTCCAGCATGGGTGAGAGAGTCCTTCTTTTTTTAAAAATTTTTATTTATTTATTTGAGAGCGACAGACACAGAGAGAAAGACAGATAGAGGGAGAGAGAGAGAATGGGCGCACCAGGGCTTCCAGCCTCTGCAAAAGAACTCCAGACGCATGCGCCCCCTTGTGCATCTGGCTAACGTGGGACCCGGGGAACCGAGCCTCGAACCGGGGTCCTTAGGCTTCACAGGCAAGCGCTTAAATGCTAAGCCATCTCTCCAGCCCGAGAGAGCCTTTCTTAAGAAAACAAGGCACCCAGGCTTTAGAAGAAGACATCCTCCAGCCTCTAAAAGCATGTGCAGGAGGCACATATGCATTATGCATACATGTGCATATCACACTCACCACACATGCACGAAAGAAGAGAACATAAAAATGCCCAGATACTCATGGTAATAAAAATAAATGGAATTTAAATTTTTTAAAAATATTTTATTTATTTATTTGAGAGCGACAGAGACAGAGAGAAAGACAGATAGAGGGAGAGAGAGAGAGAATGGGCGCGCCAGGGCTTCCAGTCTCTGCAAACGAACTCCAGACGTGTGCGCCCCCTTGTGCATCTGGCTAAGGTGGGACCTGGGGAACCGAGCCTCGAACCGGGGTCCTTAGGCTTCACAGGCGAGCGCTCAACCGCTAAGCCATCTCTCCAGCCCATAAATGGAATTTAAAAATACCACTTCCATTTGCAACCAAAAGGGTACTGGGGACTAAATTTTACAACCATAGTCAGGGAGGGTCTTTTTGAAAAAAAAATTGTAGTACTTTTGAAAGACATACAAAATGACCTGGTTAAGTGTTCCTACATAATTCAATATTGTAGCACCTCAAACCCTGACCATTTTAAATATTTTTTTATTATTTTAGAGAGAGAGAGGGAGAGAGAGAGAGAGAGAGAGAGAGAGAGAGAGAGAGGGAATTGATGAGTCAGGGCCTCAGCTACTGATATCAAACTCCAGATGCTTGTGCTATCTAGTGGGCAAGTATGATCTGGTGCTTGCCTCACCTTTGTGCGTCTGGTTTATTTGGGATCTGAGGAGTCAAGCATGGGTCCTTAGGCTTCCCTGGCAAGTGCCTTAACCACTAAACCATCTCTCCAGCCCAAGCCCTTCTCATTTTAATATGTTTATGCCACTGTACATCTGTAGATCTAGTTCAGTGATTTTGACTTTCTAGTAGATAAAATTATTTTTATTTTTTTAAAGAACAGTAATTCCCTATAAGATATCAATTCCTTCAAATTGAGTAGTGCAAATGGTCCTAAATTAATGGCATGTATTATTTCTTTTTTGTTTATTTTTATTTATTTATTTGAGAGCGACATGCAGAAAGAGAAAGAGGGAGAGGGAGAGAGAGAATGGGTGCACCAGGGCCTCTAGCCACTGCAAACAAACTCCAGACGTGTGTGCCCCCTTGTGCATCTGGCTAATGTGGGTCCTGGGGAATTGAGCCTTGAACCTGGGTCCTTAGGCTTCATAGGCAAGTGCTTAACCACTAAGCCATCTCTCCAGCCCAGCATGTATTATTTGATCACTAAATATGAAAGCAGTATCCTCAGGTACCCTGATACTACATGAATCTGCATTTTTCTTTTTATTTGGAAAATGTTGCCACCCAACATGAACTTTGGAAAATAAATGTGAAACAATGAATAGAACCAAAATAAGCAGGTGAGCACATGGCAAATAATATATCCTGAATAGCATAAAATACAGTGTAGTGCTAAGTCAGTTCACTATAAATGTGAACATTGATTAGTCTAGCTAGCATTAATATAAATCTACTTAGGAGCTGTGAAAGTGATTGCATTGGATACAGCTTTAATTAAGCCTTAACCAGAGCACACAGGTTTCACAGAGAGACTACATCCTAATGCTTTCAGTTAATCTGTGTCGACTAAGCTTTAACCCTGCACCTTCCGTGAAGGAAGGACTGACTTTTTCCAACACACATTACAGTCGCTACTATGCTAGCCCAACTCCAAAGCAGGTTAAAGTCTGGTCAGATAGAACATGAAGTTTTTGCAAAGTGAATGTAACTAAATGTTAATCAGATTTTCATGAGTCCTTCAGGTTGCCCACAGACACTTCACACTCATTATTTCCATAGTTAGAACTTAAAGGAGCTACATTTCCTAAAACAGAAACTTTATATTCCAAATTCTCATGTAGTAATGTAGTCTTTTTTTAATTTTTTCCCCAAAGCAGTCCAAATCAATCAAATAAAATCTGACCTTTCTGTTACCAATACTTGAATACTTCTCAATGTGTGGATTCAAAGTTGAGAGTGAAAGAGAGCAGAAGAGCCACGGCTTACCTCTTTCACCAGCAAGCTTTCTGCTTTGTGCTCCGCGTCGTCAGGCACCGTTGAGTACAGCGTGCGGATGTCCCAGGGAACCGTGGCTGTCTGAAAGGAACAGTGAAGAGAGATGAAGCCCTCTGACTTGCAAGGACGCAGCAGACCACGGTCCTGGGAAGGCCAGGCCGGGTGGCACCGATGTAGGCACATAAAGAGAACGAGACTGGACTGCTCCAGTTTCTACAAATTAAGTCTCTATGAATAAAAACTAACAGTCCTTGGATTCCCACTCCTAGCAGTCAAAGTTGCTGGGTTTTCTGCACATTTCACCCTGAGCCCAGTTGAAACCACATTTTGGGGAAATGAGCAAGAGTGCTGCTTTCTCACTGAACTTGACATTAGCACCAGGGTGAAGGAGACAGACACTTGAGGACACTCAATACCTACCAAAGCAGAGATCCAGAGACTCCTAAGAGCCCATCACTGAAGTAGACTTAAAAGGCACCCAATATGATGCAGGAGATGTTGCAAAGAAGGGGACAGAAAGATTGTTAGAGCCACAAGCTGGGACAGCATGCCCAGAGACAGTGCCTCCCCCATAACTAATTGTTTCCCCCACAATGCATAACCCGCAATCCCCATGGGGTTGACCTGCATCCCCAATGAGGAAGGCCTCTTCAGAAAAGGGGCAGGAAGGAGGGAAAGGATGGTACCAACATCTGTTGTTTACACACTAAGTATGTCTACATCTAATAAAAATAACTTTAAAAAAAGACTTTGTTTTTGAAATTTATTGCAGCCCATAATTTTAAGCTTTGTTTTCCTTCTTGCTGAAAACAAAAATTTGAGCGTGTTTTTTTTGCATACTTCTCTTCAAGTTTTATTGTTGTTGCTGTTTATACTAAGATAAATGTAAAATAAGTAGAATACCTATAAGACTTTGTTGTAAATAATCTATTAAGTAACAGGGTAAATACAACCCCTTTTAGGAGGGGTGTGTGTGTGCGTGTGTGTGTGTATGTGTGTGTGTATGCACACGTGTGCTGTGTAAGAACATAGCCACCACAGGGTGAGAAAAGGAACAATGTATAGAAAACCTGGATCCAAAGAAAATAGATCATGTTTTTAATCTTGTATGGTTGTTGAATACAGTAAATATTTTTAACTTTACATATTAAATAGAAGCCTATCAAATGGATATATATATATAATATAAATAATATAATATAAATATATATTACATATAATTACTAAATATTATATAAAATCATACAATATGTATTATATAAATATTAATATATAATATAAATATATTTTTATATAAATATATATATATATATATTTAAACTAATATGCCAAGTATTTCTTAAAATATCTAGGAAAGAATTTGAAAGTTCATTTCCCCATGCTATACTCTATGTTTCCAGATGAGCAGGCCTATGCTTTTCCTGAAACCACGTTTGTGTCCCCAGCCACCAGCTTCCTCCTGTCTGCACAGCTTCCTGCCATTCCGCAGGTACTAAGGAGGTGAGTCAGTAGTGTTCTTGGTACCAATCTCTGGGATCTTTTATGCACATGTTCTCCAAAACACAAAACAGATCCACATTTCTAATTGTTAAACTAGGCTTCACTAGATTAATGAGTAATGGATGACTGAAACATAAAACTCTCAAAACTTGCCCTGGTTTTAGAGGATCTCCACAGGAGAAAGGTCATGGATTTTGTCTTTTGGCATCATGGGTACAACTCTGCCTCCAAGAGCAGCATTATGCTCATCTTTCCATTTTGTTCCAATCCAAGACTCAGATTTCCTTCAATTCTACCTCTCTTTCCTTAGCTTTTTATGCAAGGTCCTCAGGAGAAAAAAATTGTGTTCTCATTGCTATATGCTTAGTACCAAATAGCATGCGTGGTTATCTAGTGGCTGTTCGTACACATGTGTGTGTGTGGAATGTGTGTTAGGTGTGAGGGTGCGTGACTGTGTACAAGCGTAGATGACTGTCATGTCTACAACATGTGAAGGTGTGGCATGTGGTGCTGGGAGCATGTGTAACTAAAGCAGTGCATCAGTGTGGGGACGTGACTGTGGTTACACACGAGAGCATGTATTGTGGTGGAGGTGTATGTGCTGTGTATATGTGGTGTGTGAGTGTGTGTCCTGTATCAGTACATGCATGGCTGTGCATGAGTGCATGCATGTGTCTGTGTGAGCATGTGTGTGAACATGCATGGTGAGAAGCAGGGCTTTGGTCAGGGTGAAAGAAGAAGAATGTTACTTAATTCTAAGAAGGTCAGAGGATAAAAGATACTGAGAAAACTATGTTCTGATTATACCACACAGAAAAAGTAAACTCTCTACTTCAAAGACAACTGTAGTATGACCTCAGTTTGCCACTGTGTACTCTCCAAGATTTCATGGTTCCTGTATGAAAAAGGTTTGAGTTGCCAGTTATAACCAAGCGTAGAGATAGGGAACATGGGTATCTATGCATACCAGGGAAAGGTCGTTTCCCATGTGAATATGGCAAAGGCAAAGTAGGAGTTATTTAAACTTTGTACTTATAATTTCTTTTATATTTCCTCCTTCAAGTTGCTTCTTTACTGCTAGTCAGTCTGTTAGGAAACAAACAGTAAATAAACTCTATTGAAAGCATGGCATGGAGTACTAAGAACTATATCTACAGTGAGCTTTGGGGATTGTTTCAGTTATTTTATTCCTGTTTACTCATTGTTGTGACAAGTACCTGCCAAGAAGTGACCTAAAGAAGGCAGGGTTTACTTTGATTAATAGCTCCAGGGGTTATAGCACCGTGGTGGAGCATGGTGGATAACTTGATTAGTTATCTCACATAGGAAATGTAGATTCTCTCCCCAGACACATAACGCTCACTTGCAACATGTGAAATTCATTCAGGTGGGGTTCTAAAAACTAAAAAGACTTGTGTACGTTGCCTTGAATGATTCTTCATAACCTCTAGTCATGAAATGATGTTGACGCTTTCCTTTTGTTTGTTTGTGTATGTGCACGTGTGTTTATATGTGAGTGGCACACGTGGGCTCCGACGCGTGTGCTTGTGTGTGCCCGTACAAGTGGAAGCCAGAGGTCTATGTTGACTGTCTTTCTTAGTTGCTATCTACCTTAAGTTTTTATTTATTTTTTATTGTTTTAAATTTTGTTTATTTATTTATGAGAGAGAAAGAGACAGACAGAAAGAATGAACATGTCAGGGCCCCTAGCCCCTGCCTATGAACTCCAGACACATGTGCCCCCTTGTGCATCTGGCTTCCGTGGGTCCTGGGGATTCAAACCTGGGTCCTTAGGCTTCACAGGCAAACACTGTAACTGTTAAGCCATTTCCTCAGTCCCCAAGTTTTTACTTTTTGAGATCAGGCCTTTCACTGAGACCAGAGCTCACTGATTTTGTTAAACTAGCTAGCCAGTAAACCTTAGAGAGCCACATGTTTCCATCTCCCTGACACTGGGACTACAGGCATGTACTACCACATTTGGTATTTTTACATGAGTTTTACATGAGTCCTGGGGTATCCAAACTCAGCTCCTAATGCTTGTACAGAAAGCAGTTTATCTACTGAGCTGTCTCCCAAGCCCCTCCCCCCACCATCCTTTTCTAAGTAAGATGACTGTAGTTGAATTGTGCTCATGAAACCCGGTGATAAATCCAGAACATTTACCACATCCATGCAACTATTGCACATCTGATGCCCTGTACAACAGGAACCACAGAAAATAAAGAATCCACAGGGGAAGGAGATGGCTCCGTGGATAAAGCGCTTGCTGTATAAATGTAAGGACCCAAGTTCAGAGCTCTAGTGCCAACAGAAAAGCCAGGCAGCTTTGGTAGCCAGGCTACAATCCCAACCCTTGGGAGGTTAGAGGTAGGGCACCCTCTCTGCCAGGCAACCTGGGCAGCTAAACTACCTGAGTCAGTGAGCTTTGGCTTCAAGTGAGACTTTGCCTCATTAAAGTGGAGAGCAATTGAGGAAGACACTTGACATTGACCTCTGAACTCCACACAAAGGCACATACCCCCCCACATATAACACACACACACACACACACACACACACACACACACACACACACACACGACCATTCATACCACATAACGCACACACACACAAAGGAGAAGGAATGTATGCATAATGCATGCCTATTATATGCTAATGATCCCGGATCCCAGTTGTGTTTTTTTTTTTTTTTTTTTTTTTTTCAAGGAGCTTTATTTCGGGCTTACGCTTGGACTCTTGACTTCACTAATGCAGTGGATCCATACAAGAGCCTCCAGTTGTGTTTTGTTACGAGATATTGTATCACTTGCTTAAAAAAGCAAAAGATCTCCATAAAGTTGGGACTTTCACAACTGTGGCAGTCTTCCACTTATTTCAGGTGTCTTTAATGTCTTTCTGCTGGAGGACGAATAAGTTGATCAAATAAGGAATCTTAAGGATCCTATTTGTTAAGGCTATTAATGTGGTTACAAAGAATTTCTTTTCTGAGAAATACATGCTTTCAGAGCAGTACAAATCGCTTTGGCCACAGCCAACTTCCTGTTCTCTTTGGTAAACCTCTGCCGACAGACCAGGATCGCTCAGAAGCATGAAGCGGATCTGAGACCGCCCTGGTGCTCGGCCGAGCTTCTCTTTTGGTGGTTACAGTTTTATGAGGGGCTTATTGTCTGGAGGCCAGGCCTTTGGAAATGATCGCTGTGTTGAACTGGTGGCTGCCGGCCCGTGTTTGCGATTTTAGGCCCAGGCCTTCGATGGCAGCCCTGCCACTGTCTGGTTCTGTCTGTGCTGGAATGGCTGGGCTGTGAGGATTTTCTGCAGCCACCATTCTGCTGGCTCAAGTGCCATGAGAAGACTTTATCCCCAGCACACAGGGATAATTTCTCAACTGGGTCAAGGCTGCTAATGTTGAAACCTGAGACAAGTCTGCCTCTTGTATTCTAAGGCTCAGAATGCTTCCCCTGTGGGTAGTGTACATCCTAGTTGCTTACCTTAAGAATAGAAGAGATGGTTATTGGAGTCAATCAGCCCTAACTGAGAGGAAAAAAGCCTTACAGTGGGCTAGTGACTCCCACTGATGATCACTTCTGGCCTAGGCACAGGCTTAAAAATGCACGTTCACCCAACTGAGCATGTTGACACTGATAATGACTTTTATTCTCCCAGAGAAGACACTCATATTACCTTACTTAAAACAAAACATGTTTGTCACATTCATAAAAGCAATGCTGACTCTGTAGGGACAGCTCAATCAGTAAAGGGCTTGGTATGTAAGCCTGCAGACCTGAGTTAGACCCCAAGTGTCCACATGGGAAAAAAAAGGTGGGCATGATGCCACATGCTTGTAATTCCAGTGCTGGGAATGACAAGAGGATCCTTAACACTCACTGACCAGTCTTTGTAGGTTACCTGAGGAGCTACAGGCTAATAAGAGACCCCTTCTTGAGAGAGGCAGACAGCATTTGTGGTGGTTTGATTCAGGTGTCCCCATAAACTCACCTGTTCTGAATGCTAGGTTCCCAACTAATGGAGATTTGGGAATTAGCACCTCCTGGAGGCAGTGTATACTTGGGGGCGGGCTTATGGATGTTATAGCCAGTGTCCCCTTGCCAGTGTTTGGCACACTATCCTACTGCTATTGTCCACCTGATGTTGGCCAGAGAGTGATGTCCACCTTCTGCTCATGCTGTCATTTTCCCTGCCATCATGGAGCTTCCCCCTCGAGGCTGTAAGCCAAAATAAACCTCTTTTTTCCACAAGCTGCTGTTGGTTGAGTGATTTTTACCAGCAATGCGAACCTGACTGCAGCAGCAACTTAGCAACAATAGCCACAGTTGCCCTCTGGCCTCAATGTGCAAGAACACATGCATGCATGAACCCTTGCACACACATACATTCGCACACACAAGCTCATAACAGTATACTGTTTTAATTTCATATATAGATGTTTTAGTATATATATGTTAATACTGTTTTAATTTCATATATATACACATATAAAATCTCTTTAGCTCCTCCACTGTCCTTTAAAAGGAAAAGCCTTTTTTGTTTTCCTGAAAACTACAGAAAATTTATAAACAAGTAACAGTTGCCATGATTCATCCAGCTTAAAGGTGGGGACTTAGTCATTACAGTATTTAAGTAAGGAAGAAGTTTGAATTGTTTCACTCTTAGATCATCTAAGTATTAGGAGAATTACTTCCTTACTTTTATGACTCATTTTCTACACTCCATAGTTTATGCATCTCACCTCCCTTGAGGCAGTAAGATGGAGACATTATTTTTTAAAATGTATTGGACTTCTTCGTTTCCAATTTCTATCCCTTTTATGTCTTTCTCTTGTCATATTGCTTGAGCTAAGACTTCTAGTACTATATTGAAAAGCAGTGCTGAAAGTAGGCAGCCCTGTCTTGTCCCCAGACCTTAATGGGAATACTTCAAGTTTTTTTTTCCCCCCATTAAGTATGATCCAGGCCTACTTGATTACCTGCCTGAGCTGAAAAGGTAAGATCCTAGTGCTGAAGACACCACAAGCTGTGGTGTCCACATGACGTCAAGACACCCTGCTGGAACTGAGCGGGTAGCCAGCTCCCTCCTGGCTTGAGCTCACGGCTCTGGAAAGTGCTATAGGAGCTGCTGGAGACAATGGTTACCAACAAGGTAAATAAGCAGGGGACTCACCCAGTTATGAACTAGCCAAGCCAGGAATGCACACCTGTGCAATAGTGGCCACAACCTATGAAGGTAACCGATTGATCTATGACTGGACATGAGAGCTCCTCAGGGGGACTGAATTCATACCTGGTGCTGGGAACCAAGTTGGCATCCCACGGCCAGGAAACTCACACTCCAGAGAAAAGCTCCCACTGCTCTCTGGATGTCAGGAGTGGGCTTACACATCAAAAAGTATCTCAAATAACTATACATATCCCCTTTGATTCAAGCTGCTCTCATGCTTGGTTGGAGAATCTGTTCTATTTTGCAGGAGGCAGAGAATACGGAGGAGATCCAAGATCCACTACATAACCAGAAAAGATAGCCAACTGCCCACCATGAGATATGCCATGGCTAACACAGCTTGGCAGAAGGAGCAGAAGCACGAATATTACTCTCACTGCTACTCTGACAACCGGCGCCAGGGAGATGGTGACAGACCGCATGGCCAATCAAAAGTCATCAAAGCAGAAACCCAGAGGCCACAGAAAACCCAACACTGAACCAGACTGATAACAGGCCCACCGGGGCTCAGAGAGCATTATGGAAGAGAGGGGTTGAAGATTGTAAGAGCCACAGAGTGGGCAGGAATATCCTGAGGCACGGTATACCACATAGAAGTAGGCCTTCATGACCCCACAGCGAATACCAACAACCTCACAAAGGAAGACTCTCAAGGAAAGAGAATTGGGATTAAAGAGGGCCAATGGATCTAGAGTTTAACCTTTTATTAAATAAACATAAAGTTAAAAACTGTTATTTGAATTTGAAAATTATGGGATAGAGTGTGATAATTTGATATATGTCTAAAGAATGTAATGATAAAAATCATGTTAGTTAACATTTTCATCTTCTGCCACATTAATTTTGTTTTTGAGGTAAGGTCTTGCTCTAACCCAGGCTGAGCTGGAATTCACTATATAGTCTCAGGGTGGCCTTGAACTCACAGAAATCCTCCTACCTCAGTTTTCCAAGTGCTAGGATTAAAGGCATGTGCTGCCACACCCAACTCACATTAATTCTTTAATATAGCATAAAGAAAAATAGCATTAGCAGAAGCAAGTGTCCCAATAACATAAAACTATATATCATACCTGATGTCCTCTTTGCAAGGACTCAGGCTGTAGTCTGAGCTCACTGAGCAGGAAGGTCAGGCAAGGAAGCCTGTTCACTGTGAGGCTTGCAGACACAGCCCCAGGACAAGATCTGGGTAAGAGGAGCCCACTCTGCCCGGCGCTCTGTGGCTCTTCCCCCCCCCCCCCAAGCACACGCTCTTTCAATGCTGGCCCCAGATTTGCAAAGACCCTTGCTCCAGCTTTCTGCCTCTCTGAAGATCCCTTTCTCTCCTCAATCTTTGCAAATCCCAGGCCCATTCCTTTACCAAACCTCTAGTTCACCCAATAATTATCTCCTCTCCCCTAAACTCTGTCATTGACCATCTGTGTCACTCATGATGTCAAGGCCTTAAACTAGTTTAGATTTCCAAAGCTATACTGTTGATAACTCAGGCACTTTATAGGACAGTATAGCTTCAAAAAGTCTCTTTTGAAAATACAATGTATATATTAATCACCTCAGTTTTTGCCATGCTCTTTAGTGTCCCTTTGGTATGTTTTGTGGATTGTTATTAAAGGAACACTTGAAGGTAGGTATGTGGTTTTATTTTTCCTTTGAACCATACCTCTGACTACCTAGGCCATCCTAGGTCCAATATCATTTTAATAAATGAATGAAAGAATAAACAAAAGTATTCTGGAGATATAATCAATATGCCATAAACACACCACATTAAATTCTGTGGTTTTTGAGTATATTTGGAGTCTTGCAATTGTTATCTCTCTTTAATTTTAGCATATTTCCATCATTTTTTCATAGAAACCCCTCATGTCTCAGCAGTCACTATGCACTGTCCCTTCTCCCAGTACCTGGCAGTCAACCATTGTTCTGCTTCTTGTCTCTGTGGATACCCTATGACTGTGGTTGTGTCCTGTGTGTTTTGGGACTAGCTTCATTTGCTTAACATGATGCATTCATGATTCATGAAGATTATAGCAAGTATCCTTTTGTGATTGAATAATAACATTCTGATGCATGGATATATCAAATTTTGTTTATCTGTTCATTAGCTGATATGTGGGGAGTACCCATTTTGTGGCTATGGTTCTATGAACATTCATGCACAAGTCAATGCATGGACATACGTTCTGAGTACAAGAGACACAGAGAAGTGAACAGCTAGAATTACCTCACTGTAATAATTTTCCTTTTGGCCAGTGTTTTTTGTAATCAGTATGTACTAAACATTCAAAGGAGTTTTATTATGATATTTCCATAGATGCATGTGATCTCCTTTGATCCTACTTACTCCCTCTGATCCCTTTTTATTTCCCCATTTATACCCTACACATCCATAATAGCCCCCTTTTTCAAATCATTCCCCAATATTTTCTACATGTGTGAGAAAACATGTCAATATTTGTCTTTGTGAGATTTAACATGATGATCTTCATCCAGTTCCATCCATTTCCTGCAAATGACATCATCTCGTTCTTCCTTGTGGTTTTATAGGTTGATACCAGCTTTCTACTAGCACCAGTCATTGTGGGGTTCAGAGAGTTAACATTTCTCCCAACTTGGGCACGTTGCTTTTCTGTAGAGCATCTGCACAGAGTTGGTCTCAAAAGTCAAAGTCGAGATGCTTATATTTGAAGTGTCTCCAGTAACTCCACAACCTTGGTCAAAAGCCTTTCCAAGTCACAGTTCCATTAGCTTGTAAATGAGAGGAGTGTTATAACTTGAAAAGAACCTAATTCAACACAAAGTATTATCTAGCCTTCATTGTAAATGAGAGGAGTGTTATAACTTAAAAAGAGCCTAATTCAACACAAACTATTACTTAGCCTTCAAATCACAATTACAGTGTTCCTGCTAGAACACTGTGAGCTGTTTAAAGGCTGTTTTTCAGATTCAAAAGCCAAAGATTAAAAAGGGTTGACATTCTTATAAAATATTAAGCTGTGTCTCAGATGAAAAATAAAGAGAGTCTTGACCTTTATGCTTTGAAACTTAAAATGTATTAAGGTCTTTCTGCTTCCTCTCCTAGAATGACCCATGTGGTTAAATTTGGGAGTCCTCAAGTATCTGCTGATTTTTATAGCTAAAAATATATCATGTAAAGAGCAAACCCTTGGTACATGATAAAATCTGCCATTCATTCAGTCTTAATAGTCAGCCAATAGCAATTGCTAGATGCACTTGTGAACCCTTGAGTGCAGGCTCTGAATGCTGTTAGAGATGGGATCTGAGGAGGGTCCCTGCTTTGACCAGCACTGCACTCCCTGGACAAAGAAAAGAGAACCCTCACTTTGAAGACGGCACTGTTCGCTGCTGAGAGTCCACCTCTTCAAGTTCCTAGTTACATCAACACCCTGAAAGGCTCACTCAGCTCATAGTGATGGCTCGTGAAGACAGTACAGTCATCCCAGTTTCCAGACCTCTGAGCTTTCTCTTCAGAGTTTTCTTCCTCCCACAAGTGGGTTTTGTCTCAGGCTTTCTGTATCTTTCACTTAGCAAGAAAGTCATTTCTGGCTTTCTCTCCTGTTCCACTATGTTGTATAAGCTTCTACTTCGAATGAATCACAGAACATGATTCACTTTGCTCCTGAAGCTTCTTGAGGCCTTGTTTTCATTCCTTACTCTGCTTAACTACGTTGCTGAGTCACACTTTGATGGCTCAGTGCTGAATTTATTTATTAGTTTTGGTTGGTTACTTTTACTTCCAAAAGAAAGTCAAGAAAATGAAGAGGGGCAAATACCGTTACTGCAGCAGAATGTTTTAGAAAGCACGGGACAATAAACACATGTGTGCTGCTGATTCCTACTGAGACATCATGATGCAAGTAGTGTAGGCTGCCGGGTCCCCAGCCCACATGCCAGGAGAGCCATTTCAACTTGGTACCAACACGAAGGAAAAGGTTCCTGGAAGAATATTTTAATTCAATGCTCAACAATCCCTACTGAATTCCCTGTTTGGTACTTGCTGCATGGATCAGAAAGTAAGTGAACAGAAAACAATACAAGAAAGCAAGTAAATTAGTCCATCACAGCATTGGAGGGTTTGCTGATACCAGCTGTATGCCAGTTATTATTGTAGTAGATAGAGGGAGGCTCTGGAAGAGAGGATCAATTCTCATTGCTTTTTTATATTTTATTTATTTATTTATAAGGACAAAGAAAGAGAGAGAGAGAGAATTAGAATGAATGAGAATGGGTATACCAGCACCTCTAGTCACTGTAAACGAACATCAGATGCAGACAACACTTTGTGCATTAGCTTTACATGGATGATGGGGAATTGAACCCAGGACACTAGGCATTGCAGGAATGGGCCTAAGTGCTGAACCATTTTTCCAGCCCTCACTGTGGTTTTATAAGTTAATATGTTGTTTTGTGTCAAAGTGAGAAGTATCATATTAATAAGCCTTTTTTTTATCATCAAACAAGGACAGTTCCTTAATTTCTGTTTTTCCTCTCAATCATTTCTTTGGTTCCTAAAGTAAACAAATAATCACTTATGCTCTAAAATAACATCCTACATGTTTCTAAAAGAAAATTTATGGAATGCATTTTCTTTTATACCTACTTTGGGCCAAATGTTACTTTAGTTTCTTGGAACTCTCCTAATTATCAGGACAGAAGACACCTCTGTCCTGATGGAGTTTTTTATTGTTTTGTTAATTTTTCCTCAATTTTTATTAACATTTTCCATGATTATAAAAAATATCCCATGGTAATACCGTCCCTCCCCCCCAATTTCCCCTTTGAAATTCCATTCTCCTGATGGAGGTTTTAATTTGGTGAGGAATAAGGTACAAGAGGTGCTCTTTAGTGGTAGAATGTTTGCATTCATTAAGCCTTGGGTTTGAGAACTAGTAGGAAAGGAGGGAGAGAGGGAGAAAAAGACAGAGACACACATATATATAGGTAGGTAGACAGATAGATGATAGATGGGTGGATGGACAGATGACAGATAAAGAACAGAGTTGTTTCTAGCTAGGTAGTAACCAGAGCTATAAAGAGAAGCAGTGACTCAGAAGCAAGCAGGGTGATTCAGGATGAGCACGAGGGATGCTTGTGTGAAGAGGCCCCTGTGACACAAATCACAAGTGAAGCACAGGAGTGACCGGGGCAAGGGGTAGGGGTCCTACTGAGGGAATGTTTTTGGTAACTGTGGAAACAGAATGAATTTTGTATCATGAGGAAAGGTGCCATCTGATTTGTGATTCTAAAGGCTTCCTTTAAGTACTCTGTGAAGTTGAATCAAAGTAGGATGAGGGTAAAAGCAGAAACACCCGCCGGAAAGCCACTGTGAGGCCAAAAATGATGATGGGAGCCCAGGCCAGCTGAGTGAATAAGGACAGTCTTCATGTTTGCAATGCAGGAATTCTGCATAGTGTAACAGTCACTTCCCTTTTGGGGTACTAAATGCCAGGCAGATCCTTTGCTTCTTTCTGTTTCTTAACCATGAGCAATTTTGTAAGCCTCACTCTTTACCCATATTAGGACAGGAGCTGCTAAAGTGTGAGGCTCCTGTTTCCCCTTCAGTCTCACTCCCCTAGGAAGAGCTGTTCTATATCCGGCACCTCGTGGGTGCTGAATAAATATTGATTAAACAAGTGGAGTAATGAGTCATGTCAGCGCAAGTGTGGGTGCTTGGGTGTGTGAAAGCAGAGAAATGAGCTGGATCCTTCGACGTGCAGGGCAGGAACTGGATTATGAATGATTCCACGGGCTGTGGGGAGTGACTCCCCCACCACCCCACCCGCTCCATCCTTTGGGATTGGCTCCGCCATGCTGTTGCCACTTCTCCTTTGTTGAATGCAGATGGTCCACATGCCCAGAGACTCTTTACCCACGGCGCCGGCAGAGCCAAGAAATGACGCCCTTGCCAGGGGCACGGAAGCTTATGTTGGTGTCACGTCCCTGCAATGCAAGTGGATTGTGATGGAGCACACGATGCCGGGGAATTCAAGAAGTGCCTACGTTCCACAAAGAGGGTTGTGCAGCTGGGACTGGATGATTTTCTTTTTTTCTGCAGTTAGAAACTTTCAGACATTGGTCCTCACCATTCGCTTCATTTGAGGCAGGCTATCTCTCTGATCACCCCCGTGCCAGAACAGCTGGTTCATAAGACTCCTGTGATTCTACGACAGCCACTTTCTATCCTGCTGTAGACCTACTGGAATTTCAGAAGTTTTTTTTTTTTTTTTCTTTTCACATTGAGTCTGGGAATCAGAACTAAGTTACTCATGCTTGCATAGCAAGTATTTTATCCACTGAGCCAACTCCTCAGTCAGAGAACGAAAGTCCTGTAAGGCTGCTTGTCACTGCGGTGACTTCTGCAGCAGAGCTGTGAACTGTCCTTGCATCATGAAAGAGTCATCGGCAACAGGCAAACGAAGAGGCACACATGTGTTCAGATCAGATTTGGGTTATTTTTGCCAATGTCAGAGTATTTTCACTTGCATCAACTAAAATTTGTTTCCTTCAATTGTTTAAAAGCCTGAAAATTCTTAGCAGGGGCATATAAAAATGGGCACCACGAACCCTAGGTTGTAAAGCCAAACTGTGAAAGGCAGGAGAGAATAAAATGTACCTGACAATTAATAAAACATGACAAATAAGAAAGTGGAAATTTTACACAGGTATAATAATTGATACTCTTTTTGACAATTGCTAGATGCAAATTAAATTTAGGCTATTACAGGAAATGACATTTTCTGATAATAAGATTAGGGGTCATCAAAGAACTCTTGAGTTCTGATAATTGTCTGCTACTCTCCTCCCTGGCCTCTGCCTGCTTTTAAACCCTGCGACATGTTCTGACACAGAGGCTTCACAGCTGTTAATACAGACCAGTCATGTGATCCCCCAGACACAGGCCAGTGATTTTACATTTACATTTAGAATCAGATGCAAATGCCTTATCATGCCCTTGGCTGACTTCCCCTTGACCAGTCTCTAGTCAGGCTTTCCAGTCTTTAATCTGAGAGCTCTCCAGGCCTTTGAACCAGCTATCCCATCAATAGGAAACAGTCCTTCCCAGTTCAGTCCTTCTAATCTTTCTTGAGAATTCAGAACTCAGTTCAAATGTCTCCTCATCAGAGGGGCTATCCCTGACCACCCAGCCTAGAGCTGTTCTTCCCTGACTCAGTTTCCACCACACAGCCCTGTTTTAACTATAGAAATTTTTTTTTTTTTTTTTTGGTTTTTCGAGGTAAGGTCTCACTCTGGCCCAGACTGACCTGGAATTCACTATGGAGTCTCAGGGTGGCCTTGAACTCATGGCGATCCTCCTACCTCTGCCTCCCGAGTGCTGGGATTAAAGGCGTGCGCCACCACGCCCGGCTAGAAATGGTTTTTATATTGCTATTATTTGTTAGTCAATGGTTTCGCCTTTAACTTTTCCTGACTCCTCTAATCAACAGGTCAGCATCTTTAGAACCAGGCAACTTCTGTTTAATCAGTGTGGCCCCTCTGTTCTTAGAATAATACCTCATAGTCAGTGTCATACTTCACACACCTGAATAAAAGAAACAGCTAGGGGTGTGTTATGTATTCACTAAGGTGCGCAACGACGACGACTGTAGGATGGACGCGGCTCAGGCGGGGCTGTGGAAGTGCACGAGGGCCGTTTCTTAGGGAAGGTCTCATATGTGCAAAGGTGTTCACACTAAATTTAGAAGGTCGTGGGGAAGCCCAGCTAGGGCTTAAACAGGCACAGCTTGGTGAATTTAATGGATTCTTCACAGGAAAATTTAGTGGTATGTTATTACATGCCCTGCTTGCAATGTTAAGGATGGCAATGATAGAAAAGTAACAAAGGCCAGAGCTTCCGTGGGCCTGATAGAGGCCAAAACCTGAGTTCATATCAGTGCACATGCGACATCCCACTGCACTTCGCTGCTTCATGCACAGTGGGGGTGGGACCTTAACAAGGCACTTGACACATTATGTATGACAGACGTAGAAGGAAAGATGCCCTACGGGTCATGAATTTTGGTGTTCTTTAATAGAAAGCTATCTGTTAGGCCTATGTTCAGACTAAAGAATCAAAATAAGGGTGTAGAGTTAAAAAAAAAAAAAGGTCGTTCAACTTTATGCTTACAGTTCAAGCCCCAGCACCCTGATCCAGCCACAGAAATTAGATGTTAGCCTGAGATAAGCTTACTTCAAGATGTGCCACCATTAAGTGGAAGTCATTTAGAAATAATTGAAAAACAGATTGCATGAACTATTTTTTCTTAAGTATAAATCTGCCCCTTTTCTTCCATTATTATCCATTCATGTTTGAGACAGTGAAGTGTCAGCTTTATTTTTATTTTTTCCGTCGTGAACATCACAGCCAGGGTCTCCTGTATGCTCAGGCCTTCTATCAACATCGCTTCCTCCCCAGCCCAGTCAACTTTCATATAGCTTCTTTTCTGTGACTCCATCAAGGAAGGGAAACATTAACCCTTTTAGAAGCCAGAGGCCAGATGCTCCTGGAACACAGGAGGCCACGTTGGAAGTGGAAGTGCCATGTGGACCCTAAAGCTCATTTTCTCTGATAGGCCTACTTCATGGGGCGACCTCTGAGCTGCATTTCACCTGCTCTAGGACGCTGAACTCTGTGAGGTCTGAGACTACCTTTGTTCTAGGAAATAAGGAAAGGTTACTAACAGCTCGTGGAGAATCCTGTTTGCAGAGTCTAGTAATAATTTTTGGATATTGGAGATGAGCACAGACAACACATTGAATGCATCGCCATTCACAACTTTGTTGTATTTACCTCCAAAATTAATTTCGTTTTTATTGGTTCTCCCTGCTATGTTCAGAAACATATGGTGCAGAAGCGTGCCTTTTCCTTAAGGAGGCATATCTCATCAGACCCCAAATCCTTCCTTGAAGGTGTTCCTGCCCAGCATCCTCTGTCCACAAGCCTCAACATCTCCTTCATAGAATGAAAGTCAGCCACGTCCAGGTGAATTCAACAATTTCCTGCTTTGGTTCAATAGATTTCTGCCTTTTCCCTGGTTGGTTTCAACATTTTATTAGACACAACATGAGGGAGAAAGTGCTCTGTAAATCCAAAGATGGACAGAGTTAGAACTCTGGAGCCAGGCAGCAGTAGCTCCAGCCCCGTGTGGCCACAGCCTGGCACAGCGTGTACTCTTTAGCCCTGGGGAGGCCCTTGGGTGCGTCCTACGACTGGATGCTTCCTTCTGCTGCAGCAGTGTGATGCAGGGTGGCCGCAGAGAAGGGCTTTGATCCCAAAAATCTATGGGTAAAGACAGTGCCCAGCTTGTAGGGCCCTCTTGCTTTCAATTGGCTTGGGTAGACTTACCGAAAAGTCATCACTGGGGAAGAAGAGGAGGTCGTGAAGAGGATCATTCCTGTAGGTCTTCTCGAGTTCTTCAATGACAGCTTCATAATCCAATGGCTCCAGAAGCCTGGGTTTTTCCTGCTGTAGAGAAAGAAAACATGGTGTGAATCTTTTATTATCTTACTTTTGCACGTCTGCTTCCACTGAAGCTCTTAGTTGACAGGGCAGTCATCTCACTGCAGTCACTCACCCGACAAAGACACTTGATCCCATGACAATTGTGTCCACACTTGAAGTAATTGTTTTAAAAGTCCTGGCATCTCCCTGGGCAATTCCAGCTGTTTGTATGGAATCACACACCCATGGAACAGGTGTTTTATAAACCTCATCTTTTCAACATAAAGAAAAAGACCTGCTTACTCAGTATGTGCTATAGTTACCTTGTTGTTTTTGGGACAAAACATCTGGCCAAAAGCAGCTAATGGGAGGAAAACTTTTATTTTGGATTATAGTCTTTTTTTTTCTTTTCACAATTTTTATTAACATTTTCCATGATTATAAAAAATATCCCATGGTAATACCCCCCCCCCCCTCACTTTTCCCTTTGAACTTCCATTCTTGGATTATAGACTTGAGGGGAATCTTCATGAAGACAGAGGAAAGGACGGCAGGAGCAGAGGCTGGACATCACCTCTGCCACAGCAGGAGGAAAGCAGCAGCAACAGACTGGGCCAACGAGCCCCGGAAGGGCAGGGGATAGCATGCTTCCAGGCCCACACCCAGCAATGCGTACCTCCTCCAGCAAGGCTTCATTAGTTGTCGTCAGCTGGGAACCAAGCCTTCAAAACACATGCGTTTACGGGGACATGTGACTGAAAGCACTACCATGTGGTACTGTGACAATGGCAATGATCCTCATCACTTTGCTTGCGTGGATGCTTCCCTGTAAGTTCTACTTGGGCCAGGCTGTGAGCACTGGCCTCTTGCTAGCCATCAGGATCACAGGCTGTCTTCCTTGTCACTGTACCAAGACCCTTTGCCAGGATTAATGGCTTGATGTGAGCCAGGATGTGTCTACAGAGAGAAGTTGGGTCAGTCTCCAGTAGATAAGGACAGCACAAGTATTGGAGACACACTGTGGTAGATATGGATGAGTAAAAAACATAGGCAGTGCTGCATTCATCTTTGTGTTGCTGGACAAACATCTAACCAGAAGCACCTTGTGGGAGGAAAGGGGAGTTTATTTTAGACTTATAAATTACAATGGAACATCATCAATGGTAGAAAAAGCTGGCTTACTTTCATAGATACAAGCAGAAAGACATCACTAACAGGCAGCACCAAAAAAAACCTGCCAGAGCTCCAATTGCTCTGAACACATCTAACCGGGTCAGGCTCAGGATCTGCCCCCATACACACCTTAGGCCTGGACTCCAAGATCTAAACTGAATGACATCTCCTCCAGCCATGTTGCCGGAGACCAAAGATACAAGCTCAATTCTTAATCAAAAACACCCGAGTCAGACTGGAAAGATGGTTTAGTGTTTAAGGTGCTTGCCTGCAAAGCCTAAGGACTCAGATTAGATTCCCCAGTAACCCACATAAGCCAGATGCACAAGTTGGTGCATGCATCTGGACTTTGTTTGCAGTGGCTGGAGGCCCTGGCATTCCCTTTTTCTCCCTCCCTCCCTCCCTCCCTCCATTTCCCCCCTCTCTCTCCTTCTTTCTCTAATAAATAAACAAATAATAAAAATATTTTTAAAAACCTGAGTCTGTATGGCTATGATTTCAAACTACCACAGGCAGATAATGACAGAACATTAGTGTCCTGAACCCAACAGGAAGTGCTCACTTTCTGAGAAGCCTCCATAGTGGCAAAATGAAAGATGCTGGAAGAAGGCACAGTTGTGTCATGAAAGGATGGATGTGTTTCCTCCACACTGTATCTCATTGAGTGAGATAAATGGAACCCACCCCTGTCAAACAAAGTATTACAAAACAGAAAGCCAGGGACATAATCAGACTCCCTTCATCCTTCAATGAAGTACGCACACAAACTACATGGAAAAGCTGGTCTCTTGCTAGTTTTGCTTTGCTTTGAAGGAACTTTGTAGAAGCTTGAGGACTCACCATGAGGCTTAGATGCTAAAGTGATCTTGTGGGTGGCAAAAAGAATCTGAGGAGCAACTCTCCCACAAACCTTCTAGCGCCCCACTGCAACATTCTGGGACTCCTGCCTCTGCAAAGCTCAGGGACTTAGCTTTGATTCTAAGACCTTTTGTGGGAAGGTCCCTGCTGGGAGCATCCCCAAAAAGTTCATTGACATTTTAAAAACTGCTAATAGGCTTTTCAAAGAAGAAGTCAATATTTATTTTGACAATTTTCCAAAGATTAAAAACAAAACAAAATGTGAACATAGTGGGCCAATACCAAATATCTCCAGGCTTATTCTGCAATAAAAAAAGAGGTTTTACATACTTAAGTAAACTGAGGGCAAAGTAAGGTGACTGCTCTTTCGGGAAGGGACCATCAAGCAAAGTGGCTATATTTAGCAAATAAACAAAGAGCTCCATGTAATATTTGAAGAAAAGACAAAATTGAGTGATTGTGCCACATAGCAGTGGCCATCTGGGGTAAAAGACTAGGAGGCTGGGCTTGGCTTGAGGAGTGGAACTGCTCTTTCTAGGGTCTCTGCGTCATGTCATGCGCCTTACAGACCCACTTCAAGCTCCAATTCCTTACTTCCTAGGCAAAAGAAATAATTCCAAGGATCACAAATGCAAAAGCTCCACATGATTGGTTTGGTACCAATACTTACTTTCAATTAGTTTCAAATGTCTTTAGCACTGAAGGGCAGCCTAGGCCTCAGTAGTGTTTATCTGTGTCACATTTTACCCTGTGACAGCCCACAATTATGTTATGAACTGCCCTTCTGGACCTCCAAAGTGTGAAATACTCCCCACTGTACTATGAACGTGTGTGCATGAAAACTAGCAGATGAGAACAAAATGCAGGTAAAAACCTCTCAAGAACTTCTTATCTCTGGTATAGATTGGGTTGATCATTTAAGTCACTTTGCTTAACTCAGGTATCTTTGCCTTAAGTGTGTGACACTGGTTAATACTAAGGCAACAGCTTAAACTTTTATTATTATTGTTATTTTGGTTTTCTGAGGTAGGGTCTCTCTCTAGCCCAGGCTGACCTGGAATTCACTATGTAGTCTTAGGGTGGCCTTGAACTCATGGCGATCCTCCTACCTCTGCCTCCCAAGTGCTGGGATGAAAGGCGTGCGCCACTGCGCCTGGCCAACAGCTTACACCTTTATCTTCTCTCCCGTTCTCACACCGATAGGACCCAAAGACTGACATTAGTGTGCTACAATTCTAGGATTAAAGGGAAATGACATAGGATGTTTGGAATGGTTTTCTACGATTCTTGTTCTTATTGTCTTTTAATTAGTTCCAAACTTTAAAAGTTATTAAATTAACTAAGAGACAAAAAGATCTTTCAAAGAACATGTTTTACCATGACCTAACTCTACCTAAAATTAATCCTGCTCAAATTAGTACAACAGACAAACCAGAGTTCCCAAGTAAAAGGTTATTGCTACGACAAAAGACAAATGAAATCCTACATCCTTCTTGATATATCCAATGAAAGGAAAAACCTGGAAACATCTTTAGAAAGGCACACTTTTGTATTCTTCATTCCAGGCTATGGCATACTAATTATTGAGTGATCTTTATTGGACCTTTCCTATTTAGACTATGACACTCAGGTTATTTTGACATGAGAAATCCTAAATCCAGCCTTCCTGCTTCACAAGGTTTGGGCTTTAGGGGGATAGATAGATAAAATTCTATCTTTCCAGGTTTTTTTTTTTCTTTTTCTGTTAATGTGTACCATTTAAGATAATCAAAGGGTTATAATTTTTTGGCTATGAATTTCACAAGAAAATGGAATCATATAGGCCATGACACCTAATATCAAAAGATTTGAAAAAGCTTGCTGTGAAAACATTATGTGCTGTTGGTGGTGAGACCCTAGGGTATACAGAGTTCTGTTTAAAGAGAAACACTAATACTAAATTGTGGGTTCAGCTTATCTCTCGCTACTATTCTTGTGTAGACACTGACTGAAACCAGGAGCTGAGCAGCACTGATTTACAGTCTTAACAAGGGTCGAGTTGTCTCTCCTGAATCTAATGGCTCTTTTTTTTGTTTTCTTTTTGGAAATGTACCAATTGCAATGAGGTATGTGCCAAGGCTACCCTGAATTGAACTGGATTTTTAGAGTGCTCTTTCCCCTTTCTCTCTGCTAAATGAGGAATGAATTTCATTAGCCGCTCTATAGTCACTGTCACTGTGCATGGGAAGTGTCCACCAGTATCTGGTATCATGCAGCAGGGACGTTGCCCCACAGGAGCCGTAGGCCGTGTCCTCCCTACATAGTGCTAAGAGGTTCATTTGATCTAGATTCTCAAGTCCACAGATCTCTTTCGAATCAACTTCACAACAGAAGAATGGGATCCTGCCACAAAACAAATGCCCCTCCCCCACGTACTTATTCTACAAGTCCTCAAAGCTGGCCAGCACAATATCCTAGCCCTGAAGTAGCGAGGTGCCATCTTTGTAAGAGTCCAGGCTGCCACTACCATTCAACTGGCTTGAAACAAGAAGATTGTCCCATGATTTAACCAAGAGTTCTGATTTCCAGGACATAGCATAGCATCACAGAAATATGAATGTTTTTATTATTCTAATTTAAAATCAGTTAGGTAAGAAATGACACTGAAGAAAATGGGCAACTGAAGACTATAACTCTAAATATTACATGATTAACTTAGCAACAGAGACTTATGGCATTCATGCTGTGGGTTTATTGAACTCCTGTGTTCTCTTAGGTAACTCAACATTTGGCAATGGTTGGCGATTCTTGTTTTGAAAGCCTGAGGGTGAAGTCCACAGTCATTCATGACAGCAAGCCTTGCTACCACAGGAATGAAGACAAAGGGTACTATCTCAGAAAGAGCAGTTCAAGGCCAGTCTTCATAATGGTTCTACATTCACAGGTATGGACAGAACTGCAGTTAGGCTGTAAGAACATAGGCCAATTAACAAATTAGAGAAGATTAAATCCCTGAAACAAAGAATGCCCATTAAAACTCGGCTTTGTCAGTACAGGAAATTGGTTCTAACCCACATTGATCTATTAATTGGAGAGACCAACAAGGTCCCTCAAATAAGACAGGCTTCTGCCAAAGCACTTGATTACCAGCCTTAGGTAAAGAGACCCTATTGCTGAAGATACCACACGCTGCCAACACAGAACATCAAGAGACCCGGGTGGAATCTGGAAGGAAGCCAGTTCCAAGATGGTTAGTCCATACAGCTGCTGGGGAAAAGCTGCCAATGGCCAACAATATTGTGGGCAAGCAGGGGACACTGCTATGTGAAAGCAACCAGCCTGACAAGATGCACACACCTGTGTAAGAGTGGCACATGGCCTAGATAGTTAATCAATGGCTCTCTGGTTGGCTATGGAAAGGAACCCATAACTGGAACTGGAGGCCAAGTTAGAATCCTATGGATTCCAATGAGAAGCTCCCACTAACCTTTGTACAAAAGTGAGGCAACACTCATCAAAATCTCTCTAACAATTCTTATCTCCTTTAACATATCCTGATCTTACTCTCCATTGCAGAATTTCAGAAAGCAACGAGAACTAAAGATAACTGAAATCTATCAACAAAACAAGAATAGATAACTGACTCACTGTCAACAGATGAGCCAGTCCTGGCATATCAGCCAGAGCCCAGGTGAAACCACTGAGGAACTGGTGAGATGAGCAAGAGAGCTGCTTCTACAACAAGCCTGATCACCTGGCCTGGGGTGATGGAGACAGACACTGAGGAGACTCAAAAAAGCACCAAAGCAGAAATCCCGAAGCTGCAGAGAGCTCAAGACTAAAGTAGACTGAAAGCACACCCTCTGAGGCTCAGGGAGTTCGGTGGAGGAGGAGGAAGAAAGAATGTAAGAGCCACAGTGTGGGAGGTAATACCCAGCAACATTTCCACACTCCCTCTCTGACAAGGATGGGCTGCTGCTCTCACAACCCATGGCCCACAACTCCATGACAAATACCAGAAGTTCCACAAAGGAGGGGCCCTCAGTGGACTTGGGGGAGGGAGAAGGGAAATGATGGTCCCAACATAAGATGTTTTCATACAAAGTTTCTACTTGAAGCTGAGTTTTCTGACATTAAAACAAAATCAAAATTGCTTATTTATTGCCTAATAAAATGAGGCTAAATATTACAGAAGAGAACATATGCACAGAATTTAAAAATCTCAGGAAAAGTGACTAGTGATACAAATCCAAACACGCTTATTATATTTGGATGGGACTGTGATCTTCAGGATTTTGGAATTTTTATTTGTCAAAAAATTTTAAAATTATTTGTAAGCAGAGAGTGAAACACTCACAACACAAGCACACACACACACACACACACACACACACACACACACACACACAGAGAGAGAGAGAGAGAGAGAGAGAGAGAGAGAGAGAGAGAGAGAAAAGGAATGGGGATGCCAGGAGCCCTAGCCACTACAAATGACCACATACAGGTGTCACTTTGTATATCTGCCTTTATATGGGTACTGAGGGGTAGAACCCAGGATGTTAGGTTTTTCAGGCAAGGGCCTTAACCTCTGAGCAATCCCTGCAGCCATTCAAATTTCTTATTATGAACAAACATTGCATTCATCATTGTGAAAGAAATGAACTTGCTTTCTCAAAAGTATCATGGCTTCATTAAACACTACGGAGTTATGTGATTTTAAAATTGCTTACCCTTTAAAAATCCACAAGAGAAGAAGCCTAGAAACATCACAGTGGGACTTCACATGGAGATGCAGCCACTAACAGATTCAAGTAATTAAAATAAAAGATACACAAAACGCTGGGGATAGGATACCAGAGAAAATAATTACAGATTAGGAATGTGGTTCTGGAAGTTAATGTCAGCAAAAGAGAGAAGCATAATTAGCATCTTAATAATTAAAGTATTTTTATCTTTGTAGAGAGCCATGAACACTGGTTTGTAGCAAAGAATTTCAAGTCAGAAATTCTACTGGGAAGCTGGGAATCTTTACCCACTCACTATACAACTTGGAAAATCCACTGGAGTTTTAGCTGATGCTGATCTAAATGTGTAAGAAAGGCATGTTGTTGTAAAGATGCAGGGTATTAAGTATATATGTATGGTAAATTCTCACAAAATACCCAATATAGAATTGTTGTAATTTCAAAATGACTGGGAATTATCCTACATAAAAAGATCGAAAAGACTAATCAATTAGACCAACTACAATAAATTCTTCATTCATCAGGACTTGCCCAGTACATAGTTTTCCACTTTTTGGTATATGTGCATGTGTGTATGGTGTATGTGTGCACGTATGAGCATGTGTGCATGGAGATCAATGGTAAGTGTCCTTCTCAGTTGCCCTCAATCTTATTTTGATGAGACAGGGTTTTTCGTTGAACCTGGGACTCACTGATACAGCTAGATAAACTAGCCAGCAAGCCCTGTCCTCCTGCCTCTGCCTCCCCAGCACCGAGAATGCAGGCAGGTCACACCACCAAGCCAGACATTTACCTGGGCACCGGCATTCGAACTCAGGACTCCATGCTCATACAAGCATTGAATATTGGCCTAGACCCTGTCCTGTATATTTTTATATAAATTTTTGTTACAAGAACTATTCTTTAAATTTCCCAAGAAAATTTTATTACAAAATGGTCCTAATTTGTATACAAAAGTAAGAATATAAGAAAAAGATAATAACATAAGGAAATAAAAAGAGGAACATGGGCTGGCTGGGTGGCTCAGTGGATATGTATGCTTCCTTTTTAAGTATGAGGGCTTAAGGGAAGCCTAAGACAGCCAGAGTTTGAGTTCCCAGGGCCCACATAAATGTGGGTGTGGCCATGTGCACCTGTACCCCAGTCCTGCAGGGGAGCAGGGACCTAGGATTTCTGGAACTTGTGAAGAAATGGATAAGAGATTCTAGCTCAAGCAAGAACTGGGGAAAGATGGAACAAGACACTCAACTTTCTGCTCTGGCCACTGCACACGAGTGCGTGGAGCTCACAACACACACACACACACACACACACACACACACACACACACACCACTACGTGGCACAGACAGAGACAAGCAAAAGTGGGTGAAGATACTTTTCCTCCGTGTATCTCCTAATTCAAATCAGACCGATCCTCTACCCTTCAGAGGTAGAAAGGAAGTAACCTACCTAATTATAAACAGCAGCAGACAAACAAGATTCTACCTGTTTTCCTTGAGAAGCAACTAGAGAACCTTTGCCTGTATTTATATGTTCAGATCAAAAAGAATTGGTTTTCAGGATTGGTTTAATCCTAAACTCACTGGGTTTGCAAACAGCAGGTGTTATAGATATTTAGAATGTCTTTCTGTAGCTCTAACTTATACGAAGGCAAGTAAGTTTACCGTTAGTAGGGAGTTACTCAGGAAAAGGTTGATGGAATTAGGAAGGAGTAACAATTTCTACAGTCAGTTCCTTGGAGAGGACACACACTTGAGTTTTAAATTTTAAGTGTAAACCAGGAGAGGTCAGCCTTGGGTACTCACTATTGGGGTCATTTATCTCTGCTCATCAGCACTGAGTACTTTGGTTCTCCTTTACAGGAAGCCTGGTCTTTCCAAGAAATACTATGAAGAGTCATTTCCCCACGTGTTAGAGGTTTTGCGTTCTCTAGGTGATATACAGTGTATCCTGTCATGCTGTCTGGGACTCATCACTCTTCTTCAGTCTCCCCTGTCATTTCTCAATATCTGGATCTTTGTTTTCAATATCCACAGCATATTAATCCAACACATGAATGCTTGCTTCGTTGTACTAATCTATTATAAACTATCCTTCCTGGTTAATGACAGAAAAACAAGCAAAAAGAGATACTTATTTTATGACTAATAGAGTAAGTAGGCTCTGTGAGCATATAACATGGCAATTAGTTAAGAGTTCTCCTCACATCTTGGCATGCACATAAATAAATATCTCCCAGTGATCATTCAATGGAATCTTTAGAAAGATCCTAAAAAAAAAAATTCCAATTGATCATGAGAGCAATTTATAAGCATCACAGCTTCTAACTAATTTCAGTACTGTCAAGATAGCAAGCTAAATTTCTAAGAAATGAAAAAACTAAATGGCACATGGGTCTGTTAGACCCTATCATAACCCAGGACTCTTTGGCCTTAATGTAATTGGAATGCAACCAACTTCCACACTATTTGTCTTTCAAACAAATCAGAGAATGGGAGAGAGTCCATGCAGCTGACCCATGGCCACAGCTGTCAGCCTGTGTCATGTGACAGATTTAATTCACCCTTTCATTAGAGGGAGTTCCATGCATATCCTCTCAGATATCCCAGCTTCAGAAAACAAGGCTGGCCTTTCTTAGCTAAAAGGAAATGATTAAATAAGGAATAAGCCATCTGATGTTGACCCTTTACCCTCCTCTCTGTCTTGAGCCACAAAGTCTCATGCAAATGGAAAAACACTAGCTCAGTCAAACTTAAGCACTCTACAGCTGGCCAAACTCAGATGAAGCTGTTTGTAATAGTTCCTATGGTGACAAAGATGGATGTAGATCACAGAAGGCATCGACCGTAGTAACTCTTTGAATGCTAGTCTATTTCAGGGAAATAAAGAAAGAGAAACTTGATAAGGTTTATAAACCCCTGGTACTATAAGGGATGCAGGTTACTAATTACTTATATTTTATCCAATTTCATTTAAAAAAAATCAAAGATAGGAGTTATTACATCATGCATACTCCTTATTGAAGAACAACTGGAATACCACCATTATAGAGCAATTGTGTGTTCAAACTATTAAATTGATTCATAAATAAAACTTCATTAAAATAAAAAAAATCAGCCTTTTATAGTCTTATTTATCTGGTATAATTCTTGGGAGCATACCAAAATTTCCACAGCTTTTCATAGCAAATAAAAGTTTAAAAAAGGTCAGTGAGCATTTTTTATGCATGGTATCCGTGCTTATAAAGAAATACAAATTGCCCAAGAAGATAGAAATCAAATTAAATTACATGTCTCATTTAGTTTTCTTAGAAACACTTGAAAGATAATAAATATCATTAAAAATACATCACAAACCAATTACAAGGCTGCCTGACACCAGGGAAACTGCAAATTAATTTATACTAGGTCTGTGATAAGAACTGCCACCAGCTGACACTATTTTAATACTTTGATGGTCACACATTCACTTACAGTTCAACTGGCTATGCGTGAGAGACATGAATGTATACACAAGCAAATGTAAACAGTTATGCTAATAATATGCTTCCTGTATTTTCCATAAATCTTCCCCAAATGACAGCCCACTCTTTTATGCCCCTGTTTATCTGTGGCTACTTGCTAAGTTGAATATGCATACAGGATAAGTTTTGAGTTGGATCCTCTGAAACACCTACTGTGCCTTCATTTAGGATTATTTCCTTTTGACACCTCTTTTCTGCCACTTCCAAAAAGATCAGCCTTGGAGTGCCTGATTATTCAGACTCTTGCTTTTCTGGTGGTCAACTGGAATTTAGGTTCAGCAAGGCCCATTCAGCCCTTCCCTCTAGAACTCTCAATATAGGTGGAGGGATGCCAAAACTGAGAAAAAGATTAGAAGCTGGTCATCCCTGGCGCTGTGTTCCCACCAAACTATCCATTGCTTCCAATTACCAAGACAACCCTGTTTCCTACTGCCTTGAGTGGCTGAATTGGTTCTTGTCCCGTCCCCCCAAACAAGTATATGTCTCTATTTTGCCTTCTATTTTCTTCTTTGATGTGCCTATTTACTTGAGTAGGTTTCTAATTCTTGCAACTCTAATCTGTAATCTAAGGACTGACAGCTATTATAACAGACTAATGCTTGACCAATATATATTGGATTCAGATGGACTTGCCGCCAGTGACTTCTGTCTTCAGTCTGTAGGAGTTCAACAACTGTGTCTTACTAATGCATCCCATCACATCTCATTCTGTGGAAAAGCATGTTCCTTGGGAATGAGGGACTTAATTAACTTTTTGGCTTTGCAAGGTCCTATACAAAGTACAGCTCTGGTTTCTAACTTCTGCTAATACAAACTTACTCAACCATTACTCTCCTATGACACCAGGACATCTAGAAGTCAAAAGTAAATGAATAAAAAGTTCATGACCACATTTGCTTCAGGTTATGACAATGTCCCATGCTATAATTTTGCTCCCCTTGGGAGATGTCTACTCATGCTGAGAGTGTTGGTAGATCCCCACAGTCTATCACAGTCAGGTCAGATCAAAGGCATTTGGTACACCTTTTTATATTAAAACTAAGTCAGCTGGGCACGGTGGTGCATGCCTTTAATCTCAGCACTCAAGAAGCAGAGGTAGGAGGATCACTGTGAGTTCAAGGCCAGCCTGAAACTACATAGTAAATTCCATGTCAGCTTGGGTTAGAGGAAGACCCTTCCTGGTACAAACAACAATAACAAAAACAAACAAACAAAAAACTCCCCAAATGAAGACTAATTCATACATGTTTGCTAAGAGAAATGGCACTGTCGCGGCTAGAATATTTAATAATAGCAATAACCACTGTCATTTCAAATAATGTATCCCACAAATGCTAATAACAATTATTTCCCCATTAGTACTATGAAGATCAATGACAAGAACTGTGATGCATATTTGATATCTTCTCTTCTTGAGCACTTTTATTAATTCTAGAAGAGATCATCACAGTTGCCACCTGGAGACTTATGCAGCCTGGCCAACATATTATTGGAATAAATGACATTTCAACCCAGTTTTTCCTGAAGCCTGTGTTCCACTCTATTCTGCACCATGCACAAGAACCTGGACTCGCAGGGATAGAAAACAGTATTTTTTTTTCTCCTCATGGAAGATTCTAGAATACAGCTGTGGTTTGGGGTATGATTCCTATCTCCTTCGGGAAGGCTATTAGAAGGCTAACCACTGGTGTGAGGATATTGGGCACCTCGTGGAAGAAACTGAAAGGGACAGACAAAAGAAACAGCATTTATGAGAAGAAGAAGAGGATGAAGCAAAGGAAACAGAAAGGCGGATTCAGTAACAGTATCATGAAGTCAAATAATCCTAGTGTCAGCACCCTAGTTGAGGAAATCTTTAAAATTAAAATGCTTTCCACATCAGGGAAGAGATGGGGTTAAGACCTCCCCTCTGTGACAAACAGCCCAGCCTGTGCCCTGGTAGGTAGTATTTTCCTAGCTTCATTCTGATGCCTCCCTCGCAGCAGCCTTGTGGTTGCTGCCCAGTCCATTTTGGAGCAGCTCTTCTGCAGGGAACCCAGTGGGCTGTTTCCTCTTGTTGCAGCCCACTCGGGTTTCTTCTCTTAGGGGATACACTTTCAGCGCACACTTCATTTCTGTGGTCTGCTCATATATGTCAGGCCCTGGCTGCTCAAGCTTCTTTCAGCCATCACTCCTGGGTGGGACTTCCGAGCTCATTCCACAGTGGCCTAAATAGGCACGCGCCTCTGAGTGTTCACACCCAACCAGCACTAACAGGTAGGAAGCAGGCTCCACCTGGACAGAAGGCCATTCACGTTAGCGTAAGCCCTAGGGGTAAAAGCTGCTGTGATGGGAGCACAGGGCCGTGCAGGACATTCGGTGTAGATGCTCTGCCTGTCTTCTTCTTCTTCTTTTTTTTTTTTTTTCATTTCCTACTGAAGCTTTCACAGGCACTGATATTAAAGGCATGAGAAACTTTCATGCATATCCAAAATGTTTCTAAATACTTTGAAATCTTGCACATTAAAAACCCACAAGATGACAAGTTAAAAACAACAAATCACATTTATTTTTAAAATAAACTGCATTTTTTTCTGACTGTGAAGATTACTAACATAATAATTCAACTTAATCATGGATTAAATCTTTCTAAATTAGGACACGAAATTGATGAAGGAAATGATCCTTTTTACTGCCTTCTTACACACGAGATCACATTAAGTAATTCTTGTAAAAAGCGCAATTAAACATAAAAGGCATTATAAAAGAAAGCCATCAAGTGTAGAACAGCACACACATTTCAAAGGCTTGGGGAAGTAGCTCACATTAAGTTTCATTTTCTTTCAACTATTCTCATAACACAACTGTGCTCTCTCAACTGTATATGATCTATGAAAAACTGTGGTAAAATATGTGCAAGTATTTCTTAGTCGATGCATTTCAAAATTGGATTAGTAATCCAAAATTCCAAAATAGTTAAAATTTTAATTTAAATGAGTGAGGTACCAGTAATTTTCGTTTTGATTTCTTGTGGTTCTGGAGATCGAACAAAGGGCTTTGCCCATGGTAGGTAAGCACCGTACCATTAAGCTCTGTCCCTAGCTTTCAAAACAATTAAAATTTACAACAGAGTAAGCCATGCAGCTTTAAATAGATTCTGAAGTAAACAGCATACTCAAAATTGTCAGTCTGCACCAACCAAGTATAAGGTTTGGGTTTCATATGTCTTGGGAAGTCTTAATTCTGGAAAAGTATTCTGGATTGCTATGAAATGCAATATTTTATAAATTTTAAGAGCCAAGAGTAAATATTATGTTAAAATTCACTTGGTCATTGTACAAACCAGATAAGGTGCAATAATTTCATTCAGCAATTGTTATTTCTCCTTTAGCTATACCACGTGACTATAATCAAAAGCTTTAGAATATATATTGCTTTCTTCTCTAACTTATCTTTAGGCCTTTGTTCCTCTATTTGGGGAACAGTGTCACTTGAACTATTTCTCCTCTACCACCAATCCGCGTGGGTCCAAAGTTAACCTAGGGGAGTAGATTTAGGTTTTACAGGCTTGTATGAATGTACTGTGGAAAGTTCCATCTGGCTCTGGGTGGGCTTCTGCTAAATTGGGTTGACTACTGGAGGAAATGACAGGCAGTTTCTGAGGCATGCCTATCCTCACACAGAGGTCTGGGGTCCTGGGTCCCAAGCTTGATGCAACGTGGAAGTGTGCGCACTGAGGCTCTCTCTTGCCAATGCCATCTAGAGTCCAGTGGCTTCAGATGGAACGACTGAGAAGGAAACCGTATTAGAGTTGTGCCTCTTCCCTTCCTTGAAAACTCATCATTTTTACTTGGTTTTAATAACACTCTTAAAAATTACCTTATTTTTTGCCTTTTGCATCTTTTAAACCATGTCCAGAAAGCATACTATCAAATTCTAATTCTAACAAGTAACCTCAAGACAGGATGGGTGTTAACTGAGAAGATTTCACAGAAGGGGAAATGGAAGCTCAGAGTGACGCAGGCGGCCCGCGCGTGGGTGTAGAAGGGCGAGAGCCGACTGCATGACCTCCAGGCGCCCACCTCAGGCAGTGCGCAGCTCACTCTAAAGGCTTGTTTTACTTTCTCAGATTCTGTTTTCCGCATCCCAGGATAATACTTGAGAATGGATAGAACAATTCTCTACTCAATAGAAGAGTCAGACTGTGGAAGCAGATATTCCTATTTTAGGCAGAACAAAAGCAGGCAACAGTAGCTGGAAAGTCCCCAGTGCCTTCCACAAAAGAACGCTAATCACTGTATGAATGATCTTAATTAAATTTGAATGCATTGCTACTGAACGTTGTGGGAATACACCAGGTCCTTTTCCCATAGTACTCAGCAATACCTTCAAATTCAATTAAGACAATTCGTGGAGTGACGAGCTTCATTATATGGAAAGACACCCGGGACTGTCCCTTGCCAACACCATATGTGTGGTGGATGTAAGATAGCCAGGTTCTTCTCCTGTGCATTGCTTCTTTCAGAAGAAACAAAAAGTAAATCTCATGGTAGCATAACCCACAGTATTTCTAAATACCACTGGGAGAATACAGCAGGAAAAATGTGCTTTCTAGACTGGTATAAAGGTTAAACTCACAAGTCAAATGAGGTTTTGAAGCAATTATACTCTTTAACAGGCTGGACGTAAACAACAGAGGAGACTCCCAGGGAACCAGTGGAGAGGACACAAGTGAGCTCACATACCAAGTGCACAGGGAACGAGGGGCATGGTGTGCCTGCTCAGCCATGGCCAGGGCACACTACTAAAACAGGAGCTAAACAACGAGCATGACATCAGCTCTAAAAGCCTCTTCTCAGCCGGATGTGGTGATGCACGCCTTTAATCCCAGCACTCAGGAGGCAGAGGTAAGAAGATCGCCATGAGTTCAAGGCCACCCTGAGACTACGTAGTGAATTCCAGGTCAGCCTGGGCTAGAGTGTGACCCTGCCTGAAAAAAAAAAAAGACACCCCCACACTTCTCTAATAAATTCTGCAACTATTGAGTTGCCACCAAATCACCTAAGAGTAAAGACAGCCACTGCTAAGTGAGGGTGGTATAGTTTTGATGATGTTGTTCTGTCAAGGGCTGAGTCATTTATTTACTTATTCATATTCATTAATGAAAAATTCATGACATCACACACACACAGGCACACACGCTTTCAAAAGTATCTGAAGACTAGAGGTCTTTGTTTTGATAAACAAAATGGTTACCCCTTGAACAATAGTTCTAAACCAGGCAGGCAGTTAGCCTCCCCTGCTTGGAGTTTGTCTGAAAATGAGAAGAGATGTTTTAGGGAGCGGTTCCACCAGAACCGACCTGGTAAATGGGCTAGGAATATTGCTGAGTAGCCTACAAGGCACACACCCTGTGATAAGAATCTTCAGACCCCCAAGAAAGGTGACCCTGGAGTGAGCAAAGTCTCCCCTGAAGTCAGGCCCAGAGCCACTCTATAAAATGATCAGCCTCTGAGTGAACTACCCACTGTTGCTGGTCCTCTCTGACAGAACTCGAGAATGCTGTCAGAAATAATTTTGTCCAAAGCTATCATTTCTTTAGCAAATAATGGTAAGACAGAGACATTTTAATACTAAAGTAAAACCAAACCTTTTTGACCTTTAAAATGTATCACCTTTCAGAACCTTCCTCTCTTTAGCTGACTGAGCACTTTCCTTTCCTTTCATAGTTTGGGTGATTCCTTCTAAGAAGTTTAAAACAAGCTAGTGGAGTGTGGTAAAAACAGAGCAGCACATTAAAAACTTAACTGTGGACTTTTCTTTAATAAAAAAATAACAAACTTAAGGCAGGCATGGGGCCTCATGCTTGCAGTCCTGGCATTCAAACAGCCAAGATGGAAGGACTGCTGTGAGTTTGAGGCCAACCTGGGCTACATAGTGAGTTCTATGCCAGCCTGGGCTATAATGTGATACTTTCTCAAAACAAAATAAAACAAATAAAAAAACCAACCAAACAAAGAAAACAATGACAGGCCAAACCAAACCTAAACATAAGAACAACAAACAAAATCAAGAAACGGTTCCAGAAATAACAGTTAGTACAGTGAAGATGACCTCAGACAAAATCCTAGCATTCTAGTAATATTCTGTTCAAATGTACTGTCAGCATTTTTTTTTACAGTTATCTACAGTTTTTAAAACAACAGAGCTTCCACAGCCATGATGCACAAGAAAGGGGGTTTGTGAGTTGAACAGAACATGGAGTATTGCACAAGACCTTGCCCAGCATCCTATGTCAGAAGACCACGTAGAGCTAACATATTAAAGGAGAAAGCAGTGGGAAGAAAAGATGGAAAGCACGATACCAGTGTTCAGATACCTACAGAGCTAAACCTTTGGATTTCTTCATGATTTATTCTCCTTACTGTCCGTCTCCGCTTCCAAAATTCCTTCCCCCTGAAGCTCATCGCGTGCATGGAATTGGAGTCACCAAATATTTATACGATATCAGTTTGCTAGACCTTTCCTTTCTGAAGCTTCCCCAAGCCGAGTAAGTCTCTCTTCTCCCTTAAAAAGGGAAATGGTGCATTCATATAATTCAACAGAGAGGAAAGGAAAACCAAGTTACCACTTCCTGCGAGGAGCTAAGAACCAGTGGCTTGCTGCTGCTTCTGTGCACACATGCTCCCCGGCACCTGCTCCAGGGCAAGACCACAGCCCGCGACACAGCCTAGGCAACTCTGCCATGGAAAGTCACCCATGGGGCCCCACTGGGGTTATGCCAAGGAGGTAAGCTGCTATAGGCCCTTCTATCTTCCACTAAAATAGCCACTTTGACTTCATGATTCTGGCTACAGTGTAAAGGTAATCTGTGATAACTGGGTTGAGGATAGAGGATTCTCCTGAAAGCAGCCGTTCTTGCATGTGTAGGCTAAATTAGTGATCCAGGCAGTCATGTAGGGAACAATATAGGGAATTATATTTGTATTGGTTACCTAAATAAAGAAATTTTGCTTTGCTAGTAGACCACAATACACATGGATGCACACTTTCATAGCACGCACATGGGCATGAACACCTTAAATCTGTCATATGTTACAATGAGCCAGATAGTTCATGCGCCTGCCTTCCTTTAGATCTGGGCACTCTCTAAAGGTGCGTCTCCTCTCCATTCCACATGGATGTTCTTTGCTGTTTTATTTTCCTCCATAGTACTGACTAGCACACAATTCTACTATGACATTTGCATGTGTATTTTACTTTTAGCTTTCAAGCAGCTTGAGTAGAGGCTTTTACTTCCTGCCTCACCCACGGCGTCATCAACAGCTCCTACAAGGACACACTCGGCTAGTAGGCGCGGGGCATGGGGATGCCTCCAGGCTCTTGTACTAGGTCAGTGAAACGAAGTGAGCAATACTTGGCCATCACAGGAACTGGCCAGCTCTTTTCCCACTAGCCATCAGACTTAAAAGCTCGAGCATGCTTGAGCCCTCAAACATTCCTGACTTTGCATGCAGAAATTTGTGCCAAAGAGATCATAAGGCATTCTACTTACATTTGTCTAAGTCTTGGTACTGAGGAGGATTCTTTATAAATACTACCAGAAAAACATCAAGATGCTCTATAGAAATAGCACAAAAGGTAAGCATGCAGAAAGATCATATAGCCACCATGTCACTGGCTTGATGAGAACGCTGAGGATACCACTGAACAGATGCCCTTTGACCAACGGCCACTGTCTATTTGTATCCACTGTCTTTAGTTCTAAATGAATCTTACCTGCTGTTTAACCCTTCAGTACCCATTGGGTGAGTGTTCCATGGCAGGGCGTGATGTTTAGAGAGGCTGTGTGCAGTCTTCTGATATTCTGGTATGAGCTTTGTTTTCATAAGTGGCTGGGAAATAGCATTTCAAAACCATTTTGACAATCATGGACTCATCTGAGAATCTAATAAAAAAGACGGACCCACTTATCAGAAGAATGATTAAGTACTTACACACAGACACTGCCTACATGGAGAGATTATGACCTGCAGTCACCCTTCTGTGGGCCTCTTTCACATTGGTGCCCCCCCTCCCAGGTCCCTGACTCACAGCTTTAAAAGACAACACCTTATAACAAGGACATAATGACGTTGAGAAATTCATGAGTGACTTCTTCTCCTCATCTTTTAAAAAATATATATTTTATTTTTATTTATTTATTTGACAGAGAAAGAAGGGGAGAAGGGGAGTGAGAGGAGAAAGAAAGACAGAAAGATAGATAGATAGAAAGAGAGAGAGAGAGAGAGCAATCCAGGGCCTTCAGCAGCTGCAAACAAACTCCAGAAGCATGCAACACCTTGTGCTTCTGGCTTACATGGGTCCTAGGAAATCAAACCTGGGTCCTTTGGCTTTGCAGGCAAGTGCCTTAACTGCTAAGCCATCTCTCCAGCACCTTCTCCTCATCTTTGCATGTACTTTGTCCTCTATTCTGCTTTATGCACCACAGTTCTTTTCTTTGGAGTCCCTCCCACTCCTCAACCTCTATAATGTAAGACTAACTCATTTTTTTCTGGGGCTCTTGCTTACTGTGAAGCTCATGCACTGCAGACACGAGACCGGAGTTCAATGCCCAGAATGAAAAAGAAGAAATTTGCCTCACTTCTCCATCCCCTTTGGCTTTTGAGCATGGTGGCCTTGAAAGGAGACCCTGCAGAGCAGCATCTGGATGAGCCAGATCCACAGACTTCTTAGTGAATGCAGAGCAAGGGCAGTCTAGTAGTTCTGCAGAGAGTGAGTGTCCCACAGGATGACACCGTTGGAGCTCCCTACTGGTACTGAACTCTCTTTGTTTCTAGACCAAATCTACGTCACCAGCATTATGCAGGGCATCCTGTACCATTCCAACAAGGTCCTTTTCTGCTTAGGATCAGAAATGTGTTGGAAAAGTAAAAATTATAGCTAGGGCAATTGTCAAGAATCATGGACTGGAGGGATGGCTTGGTGTTTAAGGTGCTTTCCAAAGGACCAAGGTTCGATTCCCCAGGACCCATGTTAGCCAGATGCACAGGGGGCACACTCTTCTGGAGTTTGTGTGCAGTGGCTAGAGGCCCTGGCAGGCCCATTCTCTCTCTTTCTCTGTCTGTCTTTCTCTGTCAAATAAATAAATAAAAATAAAATATTTTTAAAAAATTTAAAAAAGAAAAGAATCAGCAGCAACAATAAACCAGATACAGTTGATCCAATCTCAATCACTGCCAAGTTCATTAGAAGAGAAACTTGATACCAATAAATGATCAGAATGGATGAAGTACTATTCTCAAACATTGCTGGGTTTTGTGAGAAATGCATGGCACTTTTTCCCCTTAGTTTTAAGATACAAGAGTCATTAGATCTTGAAAGAACCAGGGAGAGCTTTATAGAAAAGTCAGTCCTAAGGTAGTTGTTGAATACTATGTGGGTGTCAAATGAATGAACGCAAGGGAACAGATCTTCAAGGTAAGGATGGTAGCATGGAGAGCCATCAAAGCAGAATGGCCCAAACTGTGGGGACTGATTTCCCTGTCCAACTGCTCACCCCTTGCAAGACTCACTTTCCTCATTCACAACAGATATGCCATAAAGCATTACTTAAGGAGAACTGAGATGACACTTCTTAATCCAGGGGCTAGGGCAAGACTGAGTGGGAGAGAGTTCTTGCTACACAAGTATGAGGCGTGATTCCCCCTGAGTTCTACTCCCCACCACCCATGGAACCAGGTAGATGTCATGCATGCTTGTAACCCCAGCCCTGTGGAGACTGGAGAACTGTGGGACTCACTCGTCAGCTGCTGTGACCAAAAACAGCACTTCCATGTTCAGTGAGAGAATTCTCTAGCAAACATGTGCTTAAGTGACTGAGTAGGACACCTGATATTCTTCTCTGGCCTCCATATGTTGTGTGCATGCATACAAGTGCATATAAAATATATACACAATCACACCACACACGGAACCACATGTGCATAAAAAACATCAATACACTGCTTTGCTTGGCACATTTTAAGCATAATTTTTAGCTGTTACAGAGGGCAAGAGGCGAGAAAAACTAGGAAGTCAGGGATCCTGCAGTCAACAGTTGTGGTGGTTTTCATCAGATGTCCCTTATAAACTCATGTGTTTTTCAACGTTTGGTTTCCAGTGGGCGGCAATTTGGGAGGTGGAGCCTTGCAGGAGGGTGTGAGTCATTGCACAACAGAAACAGACACAGGGAGGGAGCAAGACCGATCTCACAAGTAAGCAGGGAGTTTTGGCAGGAATATACTGGGCAATCAGTAGATGCTGGGTACTTGACCAAGGGCCTCCATACCTTATTTAAATTCCAGCATATCATAAACCTGTGAAGTATGCATTGCTGTTAGGATTATCACCACCTGTTTATTGCCCACCTTTGTGTCTCACCCTTTTGTAATGCAAGAACAGACCTGCTTCCACCAATCCAAGGGCTAAGAACGCAATCAGATGCCATATGAATATATGCCTACCATGGCGATTCTCCCCTCCACCACTCTCACTTCGCTGAAACCCACCTACCTGGTGGTCAGCCAATGTATTTGAAAAGCGCCTTAGTTTATGGCGTTCTTTTGTTCTGTAACTATAAAAACCTCATACAACTGTTAACACATTTGAACATAGAATTGAGGTAACCTTAATCTATGTTCCTGGTCCATGGTCACACATATTGGCTCTAGAAGAAACTACTTTATATTTCTCTTTGAAGTGAGAGCTGTGTCTTTTGCATTGATACCCTTCCTATTGGAGACTATTCAGAAGATGATTTTTTTCACTTCCATTTTGAGCTGGTTTTCTGGTTGCCATCAGGAGTGGGGGTGGAGGTTAAGTGCATAACCTTTGTCTCATAGGGAAAACCGAGGCTGGTCCACACAGCAGACACGTTCTGCTCTCCACTGCACACCACGCTTAGGGGAAGTCAAGCAGCATAGACCTACTTCCTCCTCCTCCGTGGTCTCGCCTGAGCCTGGTCCCACACAGAGACGCTTTTCAAGTGGGTGGCACTCAAGCTCATCACTTCCTGTGAACAAGGTCTCAACTCAACAGCATAGCTCACAGTTACCAATGACAGTGTAGATATCTCGGGGGGAGGGGAGTTTAAAAGCACACAACCAAACCTCATGCTCCTATACAGAAAGCTTTCAGTGACCATTGTCTATAGAATATGATGGTCTTTCCTGTCACTGAAATTTTATTCCAAAGAGCATTGATTTTAGTCATTTAGTAAAGATATTTAGTGTGTTTTAATGGAAAAGAAAGAGGACTTTCAATAGATATCATGTCAAGAGAGAATGTTAACAGGAAATGATAGAAATAGATTGATAGATAGAAATAGATTGTGGAATAGCTTGTATATGTGTGTGTGTATGTGAGAACTGTGTGAAGTTAATGTGTGTGTTGTGTATATTTGCTGTAATGTTTATTTATGCATAAATTATCTTTATTGCTTTAAATAATTTATAGTTTTCCATTCAGTTACATTTAGGCTTGAAACAAATTGTGATGATGTTTGTTTTTATTATTACATTTCAGTAGAATCACTTGGGTAAGGATCGTCAGTAATCATTAAATTGGGGAGGGGTAAGAACAGATAAGGGTCTTTTTCTTTATCCAGTTTAGCAGCCCTGCCACGGAATCACATTTTTAGTTATGGACTTAAATATTGGTCACCTACTTCTACCTCCAGCAAAAAACACTGTACTGATCAGATACTCCTATATTTTACCAAAAAATATCATAATGTAAAGGGTGCTGATTTTAGGGTTTATTCCTGTTTGGTGTCTAGAAATTCTATATATCTTAATTTTTTGATGCTCACCTTTGATATATAGCAACTATCTTCAAGAAGTCACATGTACTTACATGTTCCCAGCATTAGCCTGGCCTGTTGCTAAAGGTAAGAGCTCCTTAAGGGAGAACACATCGTTATTGTGGAAGCCACACTCACACCCACTAGCCAGGAAAAAGCAGTGACAATGACATGAAATACCGAGGCTGTCACGCGACTCATAAGTTTCTGTTTTGTACTAATCTTACAGCTGGATTGCTGTGTTCTTTAAAATGTCATCCCTAATTCTTCCCTGAGAGTAGAGCGTTCTTCTCCCATTCAAATTCACCCTCTATTTTCTAAAGAACGAAAGGCACTCTGGGATGGAGCAGATGATTTCTTCCACAGAGGGTCAGGCAAAACCACAGAAATACAGCCCTCACTACACAGAGCTTAGGACTTCTGAATCAAAGGTATGGCCTTCCTTGATAGAGCCACACTCAGTAGTGTTTTTACATAGAGATGGAGGTATCGCTCCCTGCTGAGTTGGACCTCACTCCAGCTTCATACTGTAGGCCAAGTTCACTACAGACCAGAGTCATGTCCCTTAACATAAAACAAGCACCTCACATTACCCTCTTCTAGTCATTCCTAGTGAAGCCTTGCTTTTCATAGGAATGTCACCCACTTTTCAGTAATTACTATAAACATTACATCACACACAATGAGAAGAGTGACATGGTTTAGAGCTGTGTAGTTCTAACAGGACCTTTGGCTAATTTATAGACTATCATTATCATGTATATTTTATTATCTGGCATTCTTTGTTACTGTGAAAGAATGTGTTTTAAGAAATTGTGGGTATAAAATAGTCTAACCTACACATTGTGATTTTTTTAAAGATATAGTCTTACTGCATAGCCCAGGCTAACTTTGGGCTCATGATCCTCCTGATTCTACTCCCAGTGCTGGGATGATAGGCACATACCATCTCTTTTGGCTTACCCACACATTTCAGATGAGAAATCAATGAGTACATCCCCAAACTCTGAGCATGCAAACAACCTGCTATTAAGACCAACTGCTGCTAGTGGACCCAACTCAGCCTAGGTGCAGACTCTGTGGTGAAACCCTCCCCCTTCCACCTCTCTAGTGTGGCTACAGTAGATTCTGAGGTCTCTGCTGGGAGACAGCCAAGCCTGCCTTCTCTGATTTGAGCACTAATGTCCTCTAGTATTGTAACTGGTGACTTACCATAGATCCTTGCCTTTCAGTCAAGAACTCTGTGTTTTTCAGAGCATTTATTGTTGGAGTTTCTTTCTTGGCTGCACATGCTATTTTTGACCTTCTGGTGAGCAGTGGTTAACTGTCTCCAATGAAAGGACACCTTAGTGTATAGCTCTCTGTTCTGTGCCTTTACCAGGTAGACAAGAGCTCAAACAGTGAAAGAGAAAGACTGTGTGGATCTTTTCAATCTTGTCTGTGAGGAAGGAAGCAAATGCAGAGAGGCTTGGATTCTGCTGAACATTCCTGGGTCTGTCCTAGGCCAGCTATCAGTGACAAAGCCAGGATTAAAACAAAGCCCTTCCTACAGTGTGTGGGAGATGAAACTACACATCTAATAATTCATAAAAATACAGAGGGCATTAAGTCATAAATGAAGAATAGTCAACAAAAAGAAAATGGAACTGGGTCAGTGGGAATCAAAGGTACTTTCACATAGGGAATGCAACCTGCATCAGAGTCTAGAAAATAATAGAAGTGTGTGTGTGTGTGTGTGTGTGTGTGTGTGTGTGTGTGTGTGTACACCATGACACACATGCAGAAGTCAGAGGATAAGTCTTGGTGTTGTACCACCCCTTCTCCTTTGTTTGAGGCAGGGTCTTTCATTTTGTTGGTCACCACGCAGCTTACCCATAAGCTTCTCAGCCATTCTCCTGTTCCCACCTTCCTCCCTGCCCTAGCCATACTGGAATTACATATCTTAATGGTACAGTGGTGTTCAACCATTACATGGGCCACAGGGGTCTGAAGTCAGGTACTGATCCACCAAACCATTGTCCCAGCTAAATAGTGGGACTTGAAAGTCACTATTACAACAATAGTAAAAGAACAGAATCTCCAGTTTGCATAAAAATCACATAGAAAGTTCTTTAAAATGTGGGTTCCCGGATACCAGCACAAGGGGGAAGGAGACCAACACAGAGAAAAATCAACTCCTACCAAATCAGAGAGCAAGAGCCTCAGAGGCCCCCAACACCTCATCACTGAAGCAGACCAAAAATGAACCCAACATGGCTCAGGGAAGTTTTGCAGAACAGGGGGCGGAAAGAATGTCAGAGTCACATGTTGGGTCGTGATACGCAGAGACATTTATCTTACCCATAACTGTGTGCTAACTCCACAATGCACGACCCATATACCTCAGCAAGGAGGGGCCAATGGGGAGGGGGGAGGACACAGATGAGCCTAATAATGGTACCAAACTGACTGTATTTGCTGAATACAAAACTAATTTATAAAAAAATTTTAAAAATGTGGGTTCCTATGCAATGCTTCAGTAGTCTGATGGGGGTCCAGACTTCTGCATTTATAATGAGCATCTGGATGATTCCATGGACCATGATGGAGAAACACTGACTTGGAAGTTAGTTCACCTAATAGATTTCTTAGAAGAAAAATCCTACAATAATGCCTCTGGGGACACCACTTCCCAATATGAATTTATGCCAGACTGAGGTCTCACATATAGGGTCCAATATTCTCTTTTCCTAATAAACTAACCACCTGGATCACACTGTGCATTTGAGGGACTGAGGAGATATCACTGAGGGAAGTCAGCCATCAAAAGCTTGGCTTCACACCTACTCTGGGCTTTCTGCCCCCCCCGCCCCATTTCACCAGACTTTATTTCACTTACTTTTCATGGGATATTTCTCTGCTTAAAATTTGCTGAATGTGGCCACACTTACCATATTGCTCAGTTACTGTCTGAACTCTATTTTCCCCAAGTGCTTTTTTGGCTTTTGGGGCCAGATCAGTTCTTGTCAAGTGATGACCTTGTGTACTATAAAATGTTTGGGGGCAACGCTTGATGCCCTCTGTCTACTAACAACCCACCCACAACCCCCACCAATGTGACAATTCTGCTCCAACTGTGACGGGCAATCATATCCTCAGACACCGGGCGGGAGGGAGCCCAGGTCTCCTCTACACTGGGATCTAAATCCAGTGTTTTTCTGATGAGGCTTTAAGACCAGCGGTGGGGAAGAATGTGGAGGTGCCTCTTTAGAACAAAGTGAGCACTTCTTGGAAGCTGAGCTGATCTACTTGGAAGAGCCTCAGGCCTGCGGGCTTTGCAGTCAGCGCTCACTCCTACTTCCTCACGCACCTCACCATTCTCACTCTCTGTATGAGTCTCCCAGTCTGTTTCTTTTTCAGGGCTGTTTCTATATTAAAATGAAACTTTAACTTGCTGGAAAAAAACACATAGCCATTATACTTTTCAATAACCCAGGACAAGATCTGACAAGAGACAAAGCGGACACTTTGGTAAAGCCCCGGGGAGTCAGATGAGGGTGAGAGTGTGAAGGGCACAGCTGGGCGCAGTGCTTGCCACTTGTGAGATCACGCAGCTACGCCCAGCCAGTGCAACCGACGTGGCCAGAAATCCTCACGTGGAGTCAGTCCCTGGACGTGTTGCCCTATAAAACAAAGACGGCCAAGATATTACCTCGTGGAATGTCTTTTTACTTAATTTAATAACTCAGTGGATGTTAGCTGTGTGGCTGATTAAGAGGAAATTCCTCCTCCAAGGTGGTCTGAAGCTGGATTCCTACAGTGGGTTTTGGGGGTACACAAAGGTCCTAGACTTTTATGCTCTAAGCATAAGGAAGAGAGGGTGGTAGGACATGAAAAGGGTACCAGCTGCCTCGCAAGTGACAGTGAAAAGGGAAAGGGCATTCCAGGAATGGAGGGCATAGCCTGAGACTTTGGTGTAGGTGTGAGGAAAGTCACCCCTCACCCCTACTCTCTGCAGCTGACCTCTTCCTGCTGTTGCCTCTCCCCACACTGGCCTGGCTACTTCATTTTTAAATCCCCACTGTGGACAACTACACAAGGTTCTAATTATCCTGTTTCTGTCATCTCCCTTCATCCCACACAAAAGATTCAATGCCAAGGAAGTTAAGAAAGCCATGCTTTAACCAATCTCATATGCCTTTTATCTTTTCATGGTTATTTTTCTGCCTAAGCATGCCTGTGAACACCCAGGACAATAAACAGTATGGTCTTTATGTCTCAACTGTGCAGAGATGTCTACTGGCATGTGGCAAGTACTAACGTTATATTTACCAATCTGATGTTGTCAACAGAAAAAAAGGGGGGCATGGCACTCTCTTTTTCTCTGTCTTCCTTTCAGCCCTTTCCAGAACTTTCCAAGGACATAGACAGGTATTAAAGCATACTGACAAAGGGACATTTAATCCTACTCTGCTCCCTTTAGCAAGGATGTCATAGATTGGGAAGGAGATCTGCTATCTAGATTGCATCAGGCGATCTTTGGAAGAAGATCTCTCTGCTGTGGCTGGCATAAGGGTCATGTGCCCAGAAACCTGATTTGACTTTGCGTTCATTTCTCATGTTTTAGCATCACTGTTACTGTGTGGAGGGTGTCATTGATAATTTCTTCCCTTTTCTCTTTCAGGCAGAGCAGAGCACTGGAAGGCAAGTGAGGGTTTATTCACTGCTGGGCTAGGTGATTGTGAGCACTTGGATCCCTCTTTCCTAAAGCACTTTTCATCCTTAAAATCCTATGGTTTTGTGTATTTAAGTAATACAATTTGTATTATCCATTCTCGTGTAAATTAAGGACTGAGCAGAAAACAAAACAAAACTTTTGTTGTTTTCTTGTTTTTAGTTTCAAGTGCTGGCTGGCAAAGACAGACAATTTCCAGGGCGAAGGCTCCTCTCCCCACACTATTCCACATGGTATTCCCTCACAGATGCTGCCTTGGTCTCCCACTCTGCTGGATTTCACTGTAGAGTGAGCAGCTGTGACTTCTCACAATGTGGCTATGCCCTTGACAGGGTCTGGAAAGGCCACATTGAAAAGAATCTTGGCACTGATGTCACACACAATTAATTTCTGCATATTATCTTGGTGAAATCTGAATATTTACTTTTTAAAAAATACACTCTTACTTTTATCTTGAACATAGTTTTAAAGCAGAAGCCAATACCTGGAAACCCGTGTGTTCAAAAGTGCTTGGTCTTTGATTTTTGCCTGACTGCTCTTTGGACTGATCTCCTGTGGGCATTTACTACCAAAGCCACAATTGACTTGGTTCGAAAAATCCAAGCTTCAACTATGTCGGTGAAAAGGGAAGAGCTTAGGTAGAGGGTTGCGGGGAGACTCATCCTCTTTCTCCTACAGTGACCACTGTGCCTGAACCTCTGCTCCAACCCTCACCTTCTAGGTGCATATGACAAGATATTTGACCCCCCGTAGACTGTCGCTGCTCTGAATCTGTACCTTGAGAGGAATGACATGAAGACCCAAACAGTCATAATTTACACTGAAGATAGTATTCTCCACTTTCAGTCTTATGACTTTGGTTGTTCCTGGGTCCTTGCAGGTCTTCCCAAGGCCTGTCCGGCAGGGCTGTCTTCCATCTGATGGGCTATGCGCCCTCCCTGTTATGACTCCTGACTTAGCTATGTCATTTCCTTATTGAAGCTTTCGTTAATGCTTGCAACTATTGTTTAGTCCATAAATGAGCACAGATGTTACACTAAATATTTAGGAAAAACATAATGGTAAAGTAAGCTTTGTCCTTACCGTGCTTGACGGACATGGTGACAAGTGCAGTCGTGGGGAGATTGCATTACAAAGCACAAAAAACACAAGCACACAAATTCTCATTCTTTTTCCTCTCAAATACTATTCTAAAAACTGAAAACCAACAAATAACGAACAACCCAAACTAATAATACTACCATTTAACTGCTGTTCCTTGCGGCTTATAATCACCCATGTAAGTGACAAAGCTGGGGTCTCCATACGTAGTTTAGCTTCCTCAACATCTCATTTGCAGAAGCAGCCCATCACTAAATTCTGATGACTATACATTTTTTAAAAAATCATCCTTACCATTGAAGCAATTTTCCTTTCAAAAGCCAACTCAATACCTTGAACAGCCTCCTCTCTTAAAATATTAGTGTTTCCCCACTGTGTTCTAGAGCTTCTGAGTGTATTGGAGTTATCAATAGTAGATTCACCATGCCAGCTATGCCTGAGAAACACTAGACTCAAAGAGCTAAACTTGCCTCGTTTGGTACGAGACTCCTCAGAGCTCTGCATTCTTCACATGCAGTGCTAAGCTCTTGGAGAGTGTGTATTATATGATGTGTTGACACACTTATTTTTATTCAAAAGCATTTCCATTACATGACAGTTGTGCTATGTGCTCCTTATGTAGCCCTGGAACTCACAGCAATCCTCCTGCCTCCGCCTCCCAAGCAATAGGTGCCATCACATCCAGCTTCAGGAACAATTGCTATTCTACATTACAAAGCTTGGGAAGTTGGGTCTGAAACAGACATACCCAATAAGTGACCCCATGTGTCCGAACCTACAGTATCTTTGCAAATGGAGATGGGTGGCAGCCACAGGGACAGGACTTGCAGGTGTTCAGTGAGGCAACAAGAGAGAGCAGGGTGGTGAGTGGTGAGGTCTTATCAGCATCGTGGTTGGAGGACAGACTTTAGGACAAGAGCCCTGCCCTCTGTCTGGCTTTAGCCTGTTCTGTTGTGAACACAAGCCAAATCAATCATCTCTCTCAGAGAGGCTTCACAGCAATATGATCAAAGCCCGTATGTATATCAGCTAGCAAAATAAACAGATAGATGGTCAAAGTGATTTTCTGGAACTGGAGAAAAAGGCGTATCTGTTTAGGTGAGTGCCTTTGGGTTGGCTGTGCTTTGTGAAACCCTAGCTTAATTTGATGAGCCATGGATAAATCTTCATGGTTGCTTAGCAAACCCCACATAAGCACTGCAGTCAGTGTAGCAAACAGTTAATGACTCAGTTAAGGGGAGAATATGGGACATCTGAGCCAGCTCTTCACCCACTCACCCCCGCAGCAGTAGCTGGCGATTCTCTGGTTTGTAACCAGCTTCCCAAGAGCACTGCTGTTGCCAACACAGGGTGGCCATCCTCCTTCCTCTTCTCTTGCATCCTCTGCTAAAAGGCTGAATTGTCAGCTGTCTGTGGCCACATTTCTGTCTTTTGCTTGTTTGTCTGGCAGTCAAGAAAAGATAGTCAGACTTGTGACTATTCAATTATACCTGTGAAAAGCTTTCTGAATTAGAAGCCAGAGGACACTTGTCTGGAAGCTAAGACATAATCCTTAGCCCTATATTTATATAACATCAGAATCATTTTCCACTGACATCAGCGGAAGAAGTTGCAATGTGTTGCAAGGTGAGTAGTTCCCACTAGTTCCCTGAACTCACAAACACTGATTTAAAGTGAAACTCTCATAAAATTACATCAGGTTGACAATAAGAACAGGCTAGGACTCAACTCAGTCCCGTAACTGTTTTATTCCTGCCAAGTTACTTTTAAATATATAAATTTGTTGCCAATATTTAAAACTGGGGAGAACTCTTTGGACATAAGAGCCCTGGTTCTTAGGGCCTCTTGAAAATTCACGAGCCGACCATGCAGATTCTGCCTCATGACATGGAAACTCACTCTCTGGACAGGTAATACCTTGTCTAGTTATTTCTGCTCTGTCGGGGGCCATTGGGCTAGCTTTGAATCCGTAGCATTGGGCTGTTTGGCAGGAAGACTTTTGCACCTGCTAGTAAGCAAGGTTATGTACATTCAGTGTTACTGGCAAGAGCTGACTATTCCTTGAAACTTTACGCTTATATTGCTGGGAACAGAGGGTTTGTTTCTCTCAACCTTGGAATGATCTTTTGTACTGAGAAGTGGTCAAGGTGCATAACTCTGTAACAGAAAGTTGTTGTTTTGATAGAAACCTGTGTGAAGATCACGGAATTTTTGTACATGGGCAAACAGCAAGACAAGTTTTAAAAAGGACTGCTGAGGGCTGGAGAGATGGCTTAGTGGTTAAGCACTTGCCTGTGAAGCCTAAGGACCCCGGTTCGAGGCTGGGTTCCCCAGGACCCACATTAGCCAGATACACAAGGGGGCGCACGTGTCTGGAGTTCGTTTGCAGTGGCTGGAAGCCCTGCCATGCCTATTCTCTCTCTCTCACTCTCTGCCTCTTTCTCTCTCTGTCTGTCCTGTCAAATAAATAAATAAAAATAAACAAAACATAAAAATAAAAAAAAAGGACTGCTGAGAAATAAACAGTGCTTCAGTCCTAGACTGGAGTCCTTGCTTTCATTCTTTCTCCTGTCTTTCTCTAATCTTCACTCCCCACCAGACTCGCGCCCTTTCAGCCAGCGGGCTCCGGCACTGCTCCTCACTTCTTTCGGTCGCCTCATCTAACTTGCTTTTCTTAGCATCCCACTCCATGACTTGCAGGCATTTGAGTTTTGAACCCTTAACTTAAAGTCACAATTAGTATAATGTCTTTTGATATGACTTTGTGACTAACAATCTGGTCTAAGCCTTGATTGGCCCTTTTATTTTAAATATCTGATGTGAAGATAGCCATTGTTGATATATTTGCTGTTAATACAGGTCTATAATTCATCAAGGATTTTCTCATGTGGGCACTCTGAATGAGAATAATGTGTCAATATTTTATATTTAGTAATAAAATTGTGTTTTTATACACCTAATCAGAATGTTCCATGCCTGAACAATTTGGACAGAATATTTCTGACAGTATTAATTAACCCACAGAAAACATTATATTATAATTTTTTTCCATTTTAAAGAAAACAACAATTTAAACACATTGAACACAATTTTAACTTGAAAAATTGCTTGTGGTATTATGAAGTTTTTTATCAATAAATTTAAAATGATTCTCACATGTTTAGAAACAGCACACATCGGGATAAGAACTGAGCATTTGAGTTAATTATTTTCCTCATCCAATAAAATAAGATGACATTATAAACTTGACTACACAGCTTTAATTTAATTATTTGAGAGATAGACAAAGTTGAGAGAGAGAGAGAGAGAGAGAAAGAGAGAAAGAGGGAAAGGAGTATGGGTGCACCAGGGCCTCCAGCTATTGCAAACAAACTCCAGGTTGTATGCACCACTTTGAGCATCTGGCTTTATGTGGGTCCTGGGGAATTAAGTTTGAGCCACCAGGCTTTATAAACAAGTGCCTTTAACCATTGAGCAATCTCTCTAGCCCCACTTTTATATAACATACTTTTATCAAGCTTAAAACACTATTTCTTGAGAGCTATTTAAGAATGCTTAAAGAAGAAATTTGAGTTATACTAGTTTTTGTTGGAAGAGCCAGAAGTATTATTACATAGGAGTCTGTATTTTTCTTCTCATGGTATTTCTTACATGGAAGTAAGCTACACTTCAACCATGTGCTTTATACACAAAAACAGAAAACAAATTTTTGTAAGAGCCATGTTTAAGTGCCGAGGGAAATGCTACTTTTGGAAACTGGGATGCATTATTAATTGATGGCTGTGGCTTCCAGAGAGTGTAATTACTTACTATCTATAGCAGAATTGAACTAATTGATTAACATTACCCAAAACAATGCAGTGGCAAAACAGACTTTCTGACGCCTTCGGATATTTGACCAACATTCCAAGTGCTCAGCCTGGACATAATATTCTTATCTCTCTTCTTTCCCACGAAATTATTGTGAAAGCCATTTATTAAGTGCTTACATTTCTCTGAGACTTAATAGTATAGACAATTTGAAAGTATAAATGAGTGGCACCTCTCTTGCTTCATACTCTCAGACTTTCCCTTCAGAGACATACTTTGATAAAATGTTTTTATTAACTAAAATGTCATCACATTTTTCATGGATTTTTAAGAGTTACATAAGACTGACTGCTTACTTTAATGTAGCAATGAATTCTTGTAAAAAACAAAACAATACGAAATCTATGTAGATGCTAAGAAGATTATTTGTATGATTGGAGAGGAATGTGGGATTATGAGAGAGATTAGAGGAAAGTGCCTCAAATGTCTTCACTTCATATTTCACATTGGTACGTAGTATTGTATTTATCACATAATGTATTCTCCATTTAAAACTTACAAACATAAAATGGGGAAAATGAGAAGCTTTTTTCTCTTTCATTGCCCTATACTTTTATAACTGCTCTTTTCTGATACATATTGTATCAGATGTATATTTTTCCAGCACACCTTAATGAAATCATTAGCTGCATTTTGATTTGAGATGATGGAGTCTAAGCTCCTGAGCTGGGAGTCAGACAACAACTGCTCAGACAATACAATAATGCAAATCGACCACCGTTTTGCTCATAAAAGGCGACACTTGCTTGGAAATGAAATATTTATGGAACAAAAATGGCAAGGAAAAAGCTAATAAAAATGATATGGTCAGTATTTCTAGTGACCAAAATATCTCCATGTAGTTTTTTTGTCCTTTTTGTTTATTTTATTTATTTATTTATTTGAGAGCAACAGATAGAGGGAGGGAAGGATGGAGAGAGAGAGAGAGAGAGAGAGAGAGAGAGAGAAAATGGGTTCTCCAGGGCTTCCAGCCACTGCAAATGAACTCCAGACGTGTGTACTCCCTTGTGCATCTGGCTAACATGGGTCCTGGGGAATCTAGCCTCAAATTGGGGTCCTTAGGCTTCACGAGCAAGCGCTTAACTGCTAAGCCATCTCTCCAGTCCCCTTCTACTTTTTTTCAATGTTGGGTTTTGCTCTAGCTCAGGCTAACCTAGAATTCACTATGCAGTCTCAGGGTGGCCTTGAACTCATTGCGATCCTCCTACCTCTGCCTCCCAAATGCTGGCCCATGTAGTTTTTTTTTTTTTTTTAAGAGCCCAAGAAAGTGACCTCTTGATAATAATAATAATGGTTTAAACTTTGGCATTTCAGTACAAGATAATCCCAAGGCAGAACAGGGGCCTCTCTTTGACAATAAGAGTCTGGCTGAGGAAGTAGTGATAAATTTCAAGTCATCCTGCAGATCTCACCTCCTAAAACATCCCCAGATGGTAAATTCTTTACTTTGGTACATTTGGCATATCTTCTATTTTAATCCATTTGATACTAAATATCTGATATTCTTAAAAGTTGATAATTCAATATTTACTGCTGAAGGGCAAAAGATCAGTGAGATACCTACTGAAATGTATGAGTTCTCAATCAAGGATTTTATTTTCTCTGTATTTATCCTCCTTAAGGATTAAATTAATCCACTCAGCCCTGTGATGGTTCATCTCCATTGTGCACTGGATTTAGAATCGCCTAGGAGATTGGTGAGGTGCATCTCTGAGTGTGTCAATGAGGCTGTTTGCCCAGAGCATCAACTGAGTGTTGGCAGCACCACCCTCCTTGGAAGAGGAAGAGGAGGGTCAAAAGCCAGCTGTGCACTAGTTTTCCATTTCTCTGCTTCCCGGTTGGCAATGAAGTGAGTCGTTCTCCTTTGCCACATGCTTTTGCTGCCTGAGTTCATAGGCCAAGCAACATTAGCCTGAAAATCAACAATTGCTCCCTTTATTTTTCTTCAATATTTGTCATAACAATGATAAAGTAACTAATACATGCCCTAGCTAGTTAACTAAAGTAAGAGTTTTTTGTTGTTGTTTGTTTGGTTTTTGCAAAGACCCAGGATTCCATTTAAAAACATGACTGTCAAGCTAATGAATGTAATATTATAGGGGGATCTCTACCCAACCACCTATGTACATGGTGTGCACACATGAGAACATTTGGCCTAATTAATCAGGATGAGTGATTCATGACAATAAATGAGGTTTGAACAGTCATATGTCTTCAGACCAGTCACACATACGAATGTGATTAGAACTACCATTCAAACTTAAACCAGGGCATGTCAGTGAGCTCCAACTAGGATGTGCCGAACATAGGCGAAGGGCTTCAGATAAGGGCAGAATCTTCCATGACTCCAAATAATGCCTGCCATTCAATGGATATGTCTTTCTGACTGGGTCGACTCTGAATGAGACTGGGCGCTGTGCATTTACTGAGGGAGTCTGAATAGCAGTACCCGATTCCTTGTCTACTTCTGGATTTCCTTAGTGATAATGACTCTATGATCTTGTATATTTCTTTCATCTTCATCTCTAAGGAAGTCATGCAAAGTTTTGATGATCTTAAACAACCTTAAACCCATCTGTAGCAGAATGTTCTTTCACTAAGGACAGATCCAAAAAGCCTCCAATCCTCTCAACTCAACCTCTGGAAGTGTTACTTCCCTCCAGCTGTGTTACTTACAAATTCACAGGCTCAGTCAATGTTCTGGGCCAAAAGAAAGAAATGGATGTGCACTATCTTCACAAAACTCCAAACCCATCAACAGCCTTCAACAGCATGAGCAAATATGGCACCAAAGATGGCAGGGACTATGAAAGAACTATTATCTTAAAGGAAGGAAAGACCTGGGGGCAGGAAGGATACAGGCGCAGGTGTCACGCTGAGGGCGGTGTCAAGGCCGAGTTTGAGAGGTAGCCTTGCTATAGAAGCTTTGTTAACTGAAGTCCCCATAGGTCACACATCATTCCTCTCTTTGCTTGCCAAGTTCTCCACTTCTCCGTGTCCCCAAGCTCTGCCTTGGCCCTTCAACCCACTCATTTTCCTTCCTTCCTTCCTTTTTTTTAAATGGAATTTATTTGAGGAGCATTATTTGGTTCATTGGCTTTTTCATAAGGTCACTGTTGGAATAACTTGTTTATGCAATAAGTCTCTTACTTAAAATTCTAGTTTCCTTATGCGTGGAGATCTAAATAATAGTCATGTGTGACAAAATGTCTCTTTAAAACTAATCCAAAATAGCATCCAGAGTACGTTTTTGCTTTTAGAAACCATTGCCTTAACTTTTATGATGCAGGAAAGAAGAAAGTATTCCCATTTTATGGATGAAAAACTGGTATACTCCCTAGGTTTTCTTGACATTATGCTAAGAATGCTTTCACAGTACTTGTATGGTTGTGAGGATTAACTTCCATGCCTCAAGTCAGGACACTGAGGTTCAGAGAATTTAGTGAAATATCTCAGAATCTCCTACATTTTAAACAATACTTAAGCCTGACCAGTTAGCAAGCTTTGCCACCATGCCATCTTGTTTCTTTACAGAAGTCTTCATCTCAGAGTTCTGTGATACAGCAGAGAAGTAAGTCAACGAGTGTCAAGAAACGACAAGAAGGTTATCCACCCTCTTATCCTTTCTTTCACTGTCTCCATCGTGCGAACCGGGTCCCCACAGTTCTCTTCCTTACTCCTCTCCTTGACATTGGTTCACTCTCCAGATTGACTTGAACTCATCATCTTTGCATTTGGCCCTTAAAGAAAAGTGAAGGGCCTAATTTTGAGAAAGAATTCCTTATTTATAGAATGACAGAGTTGCCTTTGATCCCCAGATGGATTTAGTTCTCTAAGGTAATCTGAAATTGGATAGGCTTTGGTAGGCAGTGAAATTATTATCACTGAGCCTTGAAGCTGGCAGCCTTGTGGTTCTATATGAAACTGTGCATAGACTTTAAGTCACAGCCCACTGCTTTTGAATGAAAGAGAAGGGAATAGTGAACAATTAATTAGCTCATGGGCCTCTTGGTTTTGAGAACTAAGCAAATATTTTTTTTTTTGTGACACCAACTCTCATGAAAGCTGCAGATACATGTACTTTACCTCCTTGGCTTGAAAGTTGACCTTCCAATGGAGGCAAATGAAATCTTGAATAATCTTATATTCCTAATATTTTGTTAGTCTACATAGTTTATTTTGAAAATTGTGGATTTGAAAATAAAGCACCAGACAACTTTCAAGGTTGGGCATTATACAGAATGTGGGCAGTCTGTCTGGAGGAGACAAAAAGAAGATGGGAAAGTAAAGATAGAATGTATGGCCCCATTGTAGGAGAGGAGACCTGGAAGGTGGAAAGGGAGTGAGAGCAAGAGTGCACTGCAGTGTGGGAGGGGAGAGAAAGGCTGCACTGCAGTGTGGGAGGGGAGAGAAAGGCTGCACTGCAGTGTGGGAGGGGAGGGCAAGACTGCAGTGCAGTGTGGGAGGGGAGAGCAAGACTGCACTGCAGTGTGGGAGGGGAGAGCAAGACTGCAGTGCAGTGTGGGAGGGGAGGGCAAGACTGCACTGCAGTGTTGGAGGGGAGGGCAAGACTGCAGTGCAGTGTGGGAGGGGAGAGCAAGACTGCACTGCAGTGTGGGAGGGGAGGGCAAGACTGCACTGCAGTGTTGGAGGGGAGGGCAAGACTGCACTGCAGTGTGGGAGGGGAGAGCAAGACTGCAGTGCAGTGTGGGAGGGGAGGGCAAGACTGCACTGCAGTGTGGGAGGGGAGAGCAAGACTGCACTGCAGTGTGGGAGGGGAGGGCAAGACTGCAGTGCAGTGTGGGAGGGGAGAGCAAGACTGCACTGCAGTGTGGGGGGGAGGGGAAGACTGCACTGCAGTGTGGGGGGGGAGGGGAAGACTGCACTGCAGTGTGGGAGGGGAGGTTAAGACTGCACTGTGGTGTTGGAGGGGAGGGCAAGACTGCAGTGCAGTGTGGGAGGGAAGGGGAAGACTGCACTGTGGTGTTGGAGGGGAGGGCAAGACTGCAGTGCAGTGTGGGAGGGGAGGGGAAGACTGCACTGCGGTGTTGGAGGGGAGGGCAAGACTGCAGTGCAGTGTGGGAGGGGAGAGCAAGACTGCACTGCAGTGTGGGGGGGGAGGGGAAGACTGCACTGCAGTGTGGGAGGGGAGAGAAAGGCTGCACTGCGGTGTTGGAGGGGAGGGCAAGACTGCAGTGCAGTGTGGGAGGGGAGGGGAAGACTGCACTGCGGTGTTGGAGGGGAGGGCAAGACTGCAGTGCAGTGTGGGAGGGGAGGGCAAGACTGCACTGCGGTGTTGGAGGGGAGTATATCCAGTCATCAAAGGTGGCTAGCTGAGTAGATAACAGGGAGGGAAGATGAGAGGTACTTGTTGGCAAAGGGGTACATGGTAGGTCATGTCTATAGACAGGGCACTGTTTTTATTTTCATCCATTTTAGTTTTGCAAACTTGCCAACTTGATAATGCTGTCAGTTATATTCTTCAGGAGAATTTTCTAGGGACAAGAGAACAATGACACATATTTAATTCACCCCAAACCCTCAGCTAAGCAGTTTACCTAGTCTGCTTTATTCCCTCTTGGCACAAATTAAAGAAGCTAAATGACCTAATTTGTTTGTGGTTGTATTTCATTTTTTAAAATCAAGACAGAAAATACCCAGCAGGATGCAAGAGAGAATACTGTGGTAAGCCAGGCTTAGCTGAGGACCACACACTGCTTGAACACTGGTAAGAGAGGCTTAGCTGAGGACCACACACTGCTTGAACACTGGTAAGAGAGACTTAGCTGAGGACCACTCACCGCTTGAACACTGGTAAGAGAGGCTTAGCTGAGGACCACACACTGCTTGAACACTGGTAAGAGAGGCTTAGCTGAGGACCACACACTGCTTGAACACTGGAAAGAGAGGCTTAGCTGAGGACCACTCACTGCTTGAACACTGGTAAGAGAGGCTTAGCTGGGGACCACTCACTGCTTGAACACTGGTAAGAGAGGCTTAGCTGAGGACCACTCACTGCTTAAACACTGGTAAGAGAGGCTTAGCTGAGGACCACACACTGCTTGAACGCTGGAAAGAGAGGCTTAGGTGAGGACCACTCACTGCTTGAACACTGGTAAGAGAGGCTTAGCTGAGGACCACTCACTGCTTGAACACTGGTAAGAGAGGCTTAGCTGAGGACCACTCACTGCTTGAACACTGGTAATAGTGGCTAAGCTGAGGACCACTCACTGCTTGAACACTGGTAATAGTGGCTAAGCTGAGGACCACTCACTGCTTGAACACTGGTAATAGAGGCTTAGCTGAGGACCACTCACTGCTTGAACACTGGTAATAGAGGCTTAGCTGAGGACCACTCACTGCTTGAACACTGGTAATAGAGGCTTAGCTGAGGACCACACACTGCTTGAACACTGGTAAGAGAGGCTTAGCCGAGGACAACACACTGCACAGTTGTGTGCAGACTGGCTGCAAGCAACTGTTTTGGGTTCAAAAGTGGTTCAAGTACTTCCATGGTGGGTGACTGGACTACTTTGATGGCGTGATCACACAAAACAGCATGAGCTATTCGTGGTGAAGAATGGCCTGAAATGTGGTTATTACAATGTAGCTATTTGTGCTTTAAATTTATTTCATTTTAACTAATTTTGTACACTAACAATTGTTATTCTGTCCATTTATTGGAAGATACTTAATAAGTTTTGGGAAAATGTATTATGTGAATGATTTCAATTGTCAATTTAATGAACTGTAAATGTCAAGCAAATATTTGTGAAAATTTAACATCCATATTAAAATGTGCTACAGGTAAAAATATGTGCTAGGGCTGGAGAGATTGCTTAGTGGTTAAGCGCTTGCCTGTGAAGCCTAAGGACCACGGTTTGAGGCTTGATTCACCAGGACCCACATTAGTCAGATGCACAAGAGGGTGCACACGTCTGGAGTTCCTTTGCAGAGCCTGGAGGCCCTGGCGTACCCATTCTCTCTCTATATATATCTGCCTTTCTCTCTGTGTCCAATGCTCTCAAATAAATAAATAAAAATAAACAAAAAAAATTTTTTAAATATGTGCTAGAATTCAAATATTAGGTATGATAGAAAACATAAACTATGTTGGTGAATTTTATATTGCTTACTTGCCAAAATAATGCCTTTGGTAGATAGATTGGATCAAACAAAATACACTACTAATTTCATCTATATTTTTATTTTCCTCCATTTTTAAAAATGCTCCCAGAAAACTTAAAAAGACATTTTTGCCTCATATTGTATTTCAGTTGATCAGAGCTACTATATATGGCTCAGTTTCTTCTTGTTGATATGGAGATAAAAAATTTGTTGCTGGGATTGGTACTTAACACTGGCATTAGAAGGTTGAGGCAGGAGAGTTGTTGGATGTTTGAGACCAGCCTGGGCTGCATAGTAAGACCCTATCTTAAACACATATGCACGTACACACACACACAACACACACACACAAAGAGATACTGCTCTTGGAAACTATTTCCACTTCCTTGCTCTGTCTTAAAACAGAATTTAAGGTAACCTGTAGCTATTCAATTGACTCTCATACAGTATGTGAGAGCAAAGAAAGGACGTTCATTACTCATCAGGACCAGTGCTAGGGATGCTAGTAATTTACCAATTGAATCCATGAGCGATCCAAGTCACACCCCTGAAGATACCTTTTAGAGCCATATGATATATAGTCTATATTCATTCATCCCTTAAACATTTTACTGAATACATGTTTGTAGAAGAACTGAGGGTTTGTCTTTTTTTTTGAATCATTGAGTTCTTTAATGACTACAAATTGGTAATAAAGCATCTACTCACACAAGGATACAGGGAAGTGACTTTAAGGTTATGGGTGAGATACAGTCTATTACAGAATTGACTAGGAGTTAACTTTGGTCACAGCTACTTAATTCAAGATGCATTCTGTTTCTCTCCCTTGATTTTCCATTTTCTTTATTATACCGTGGTTAAATTTTAAACATTCCTTTGACAGTTCTGTCTGAGGTACTCATCACTTCTAAATCCCGCGCTGTAGGGAAACTGAAGAGACGCAGCACCCCTTTAATAACCGGGAGAGGGCAGCTCCTCTCGCGGGATCGGCTGCTGGCCTCGCTGGGCTCAGCATCCCTGGGCCTGGGCAGGGTGTCTCACACCATCCTGCGGCTTCAGCCCGCCAAGAGGCCGGAAGGCAGAACGTGCGCTCACCACGAGTCTGTGGATGACTGCATGGAAGGCATTTGCAAAATGCATGAAGAAGATTTGAAGAGAACGAATCCCACCCGCCCCTCCATCATCCATTACATCAGCCAGCTGTTCGACTTCATCTCGGCCTGCTCTCCCTGAGCTGCCTGGTGCCCTGCGGGGACACCCAGACCTTCCAGTCCCCCAGTAAGCACTGCGTCAAGGAGAAGATCTACGGGCTCCTCCGGCGCCAGGCGCGGCTGCCTGGGAAGCGAACGGGTCCGAAGGACTAGGGGCTGGGCATGGCCTGGACCAAGGGTGTGTACAGCCTCTGGGGTCCAAGTTGTGTATTAGAGTACTTCCGTTTCCGGCGTGTTATTGTCCAGCCACAACACGATGTACTTGTATGTAAAGGTCTTTTCCCCCTCAAACCCCCATCACCCGCCTTTCTTTTCTTTCCTTCCTTCTCTCCCTTCCTTCTCTCCCTTCCTCCCTCCCTCCCTCCCTCCCTTCCCCCCTCCCTCCCTTCTCTTTCTTCCTTTCTCTGCCCCTTTTTTCTTACACATTTTTGTGATTGCGATGGAAATTGCTCTGTCAGTTAGTACTGGTTCTACTCTTTGACCTGTTCCTATCTGCTTTATGCGATGGGGGGTTGGTGAAACAAATGTAGCACTTTCCTCCAGGTAAGATCCCAGTGAAAAACAAATAAATGTACTTTAGCTCTGACAAAACAATTGAGGGAAGGAAACCGTGAAGAACCTAAAGTTAAACGTTAGAGGAATGGCCAACTGATGAGAGCACAGGAGAGCTCACAAGCCTTGCATGCATGTCCTCTAAATAGTTATTTGTGGGAGTAACATGTTCATTGAAAATTTTGGTGCTATGCTAAATATGATACCTTAGAATTTTCATTTACTCATATTCTGTGAGGCATAGATTAAGCTTCCTTTTAGCAGCTCATTTTTTCCCCTAAAATGACTGTTAGTGATAAATGACTGTGCGAGCTCGTTCCATCGGGGCAGTCGAAGCAATGAAATAGTAAAACCTACAGGCCCTTCCTAACTGCCAGCGCGGCTGGTGCTCGGCTCCTATTCGAGCACTGAAGTTTTAAAACAGCCCTATGAGACGGTGTGGCAGGCAGAGCTGCAGGTCCTTAGCGATATGTGGACTGTGATCTTGGGAAGCTAGAATCTCTCATTTTGAAGCAAAGGAGGAGCTAGGTCTATAGATGGGGCTTCGGTTCCTAACCTAGGGACTGGAAGTTATTCTGGTGATCAGTCACCAGATTCTGGGGGAGTCAAGAGAGGCAGGGGCCAGAACTCTTGGAAGACTCTCTGCTGGTGGCTTTAGAGATGGCTAGGTGCAGAAACCAGGGGATGTGGGTGGCCTGCAGGAGCTGGAAGGACTCAAAAACTAGGTATTTACTTTCCTAGAGTTTCCAGAAAAAAAGGCACCTCTGCCAATTTCAGCCCAGTGAGAGAGAGCCTATCAGATTTCTGCTACAGAAACATGAATAAATGTGTGTTGTTTCAACTGTAAGATAAGGCATTTATTTGCTGTTGAAAATGACTTTGTGGCATCCTGTTCCAGCAGCAGGTAAACTGATACAGACAGGTTCCCTCAGTATTCCCATTTCACAGGCAGGGAAGCCATAGCACAGGCTTGAAATAGCTGCCCAGAGATCACACAGCCAGCACGTGGTTTGGCAAGGGATTCGGAACCACTCACGCAGGCCCTTCCCTCTCCACAGCACAATGGAAATAAGGCCTGGCACGTGACATCCTTTCGTGTGGCTTCTAGTGAAGTGATTTTTCTTTCTAGCATCTCCATTCTCCAGGTCTATATTCCATTATGATCCCTCCTTTGATCCAGTTGGATGTACAAAGGATTCAGGACTAAGGCACAACCGAGATGCTCACTGACGTACCTTTCAGGACAACACTCTCACTTCAGTGATCAATCTGTAAGCCGAATGAGCGCATCGTCTGTGCCAGCTGAAGGCCACATGCCTGGCTGTTGTCCACTACTCAGTTCAGACACACATACACTGACTTTTCAGTGCTTTTAGATAATCTGAGACAAATCCAACAGATAAACTAAATTTATCTTAAAATGTGTTCCAGAAGAATAAAGTAGGCTTTGGAAAATGGATTGTTAGTCAGCTATCTGCCACTGTGACAAAATGCCTGATATAATCAACTTAGAAAGGGGAAAGGTTAATTTTGGCTCACAGGTTCATGATTCTCTGGTTGTGGTGAAGGAAGCTTTTTACATCCTGGAGTGCAAGAAGCAAAACAGCCTCTATATGGAAACAGCCCAGTGATGTCACTTTCTCCTTCCAGTCCATGCCTTTTAAAAGTATCCCCCCTCTTTAGTGTTGTAAACTTGGGATTATGTCTGTAATACATGAGCATTTGGGGAGACATTCCAGATGCAAACAGTAGCATGACTCTTAACAGTCTGTGCTTCTGTCCCGGTCAAGGTAGGTCAGCTCCATGAAGATAAAACCCAAGAGATTAAGATGACTTTCCAGTAAAACCTTGCTGAATCATAATACAAATGCTAGATACTTAATTTATTTATATTATTATATATAATATATTGAATATTACATTATTTTAATATTGTCAAATATTTAATTTGACAAAGGTGTATCTTATCCTCAATCGTATAATTCAGTTTCATGAGAATCATCATGTCAAAGCCTGGTGCGTGGGGATATGCCTAAAACCTACTCACAGAAACCAAAATGAAAATCAAAATGAACATTCCACACTTTAAATATATACTTGATTACATTTTAAAAATTAAGGGAATATTTATCATCAGTTCTTTGAGATTTTTCTAGCTATATAATGAAATATTTCTACTTGGCAGTAATAATCTTTTCACTTTCACACTATGGCTTCCCTAAAGCACTTATATCCACTGAGGTATGGTGTCCTCTTTAAACACAGATAGCTATATATATAGCTGAATTTGTATATTGTATTGTTTTGCTTATATCTGTTTTTATCTTCTCCAACATGCACCTGCTTTTCTGCTTTAACTTACATTGATGTGGGTTTTAAATTTTACGTTCTTTTTCCTTTTTCCTTTATCATTTTTTGTAAATTAGTATAATTTGGAAGACTGTAATGATGCAATGTTATTTGGACAAAGCAATATCAGATGTTATTTGTGTTTTATAAGTCTTCACCTCAAAGATTAGTGTTAATTGCTACGCTTCCAAGTGCATGCATGTGATTCTTGTACTCAAGGAGAAGGCACTCTAACTTCTATCCATGTCCTGTGGCTTGGCCATTTAGCTGAAAGTTAGTTCCCATGGAAAAATAACTGCTAAAAGATTCCCTGGGTTTTTGAAGCTCCATGTTACATCATTCATTGATGGAAGACCATTTAAAATCACTCTTCACAACAAACATGGGTTTCCTGTCCCGATAGAGTCTCAACGCCAGTGTGTCCTAACTTCATCCTCACGGAAGTGCAAACTGAAAATTATCTTGAGATTTAGCAAGCTTAGAAGTGTCTTTGTCATACATCCATCCAAAAATATGAAATGGGACAAACAAAGCCTATTAAAAGTCTCTGATACAGTATTATTAGGTTATTTGTTATAGGGATAAGAAGAGATGATTTTATTTACTTTAAAAATGTTCCCATGCTATATCCCTCTCTGCTCCTGGTTTTGTTCATAAATCTAGTGTGTAAACAAATATATGTCCCAATGATTTAGGATTCTTACTTTTTTTATAATCATTTCTTTAATTATCTTCCTTTCTTATGCAGGTGTTTAACGTACTTGACCAAGAAGGAAGAATTACCCTGCTTACCACTTGTGAAGAGATTCATTCACATGTGATGGTTTGTGGAGAGTCAAAATGTAACTCAGAATGTTCCTCTTCCCCACCCTGGCCTCTGGTTTTTGGTCACACTCCCTGAACGATTGTTTTAGGGTGCATGTTGAACAAATGTATCAAACTCTAATTCAAGTTGCCTCCTTATCTTGCTGAGCAAGTTGCCCAGTGGCTAATGGGTGTCATTGTACAGCAGGCATTCCTGAAAGGGGGAGTCAGCCTGCTCCCTTGCGAGTCTCCGTCATGGTTCTGCATCGCTGCCGTGTGAATCCGAAATGCCTCTCACAAGCTCATTGTTCCAACACTGATTCCCCAGCTTCTGGTGCTGTTTTACAGCTGTGAAGCCTTTAGGATTTGGTGCCTGGCTGGAGAAACTTACTTGCTTAGGGTCAAGCCTTAGAAGGTTAGAGCTGAGCCCAGATTCCAGAGAATGCCATCTGAGCTGCCGCTGCCCCGCGCTCTGTGGCATCCGCGAGAGACTGCAAGCCAACAGTAAGTCCTCATTCCTCAAGCTGCCTCAAGAGCATTAAGAAAAGGGACTAATGCAAACACTACTTAGCATACAGATGTGATTCTCTGCAGGTTAATGTTCTGCTGCTTTCAACAGGCAGGGCAGTTAATCACTGTATGATGAGCACAGAGAAATGGCTTAGCAAGTGCAGATCATCTGAGATTTTATGAAGTGACAGATTTCAGCCTCTCGCCCTAGCTCTTCCGATTTCAAACCTGGAAGTCATTGGTCAATCCCTACAACTCTCGAATGCTCAGGTAAACTACAGGCACTCAGGAGGAATCCATGTTCCTTAGGATTAGTTGGAGTAAATACTAAAACATACAATTCAGAAGCCCGAGTTTAAAAAAAAAGAAAGAAAGAAAGACTCTTTCATGGTTGAGGGTTTTGAGGGTTTCTTGTTCACCAATTCACCAATAATGGTCAACAAGCTCTTCTCCAAGTGGCCACACTGACTATCTCAGGTTTGCTGGGTAGCTGTGCTCTCTGCACCTCCAGTCTTCTTCCTCCTTCCCTCTTTCTTCTTATTCACTCTTTATTTATTATTTATTTGCAATGGTGAGGGGGAGAGAGAGAGAGCACAGAAGAAGAGAGTGAGAGACAGGGAGAGTAATGCCTGTTGCCATGGCGCATGAACTCCTGATGCATGTGCCAATTTGTGCATCTGGCTTCATGTAGGTACTAGGTAATTGAACCCTATGCACTTCTCCCTTTGTTTTGTTTTATGCTACATAGAAAATTCGAAAACTAGGGTTGGAGAGATGGCTTAGCGATTAAACACTTGCCTGTGAAGCCTAAGAACCCTGATTCGAGACTCAGTTCCCCAGTACCCATGTAAGCCAGATGCACAAGGTGACACATGCATATGGAGTTTGTTTGCAGTGGCTGGAAGCCCTGGTGTGCACATTGTCTCCCTCTCTCTCCCTCTTTCTCTCTGTCTGTCTGTCTGTTTCTCCCAAATAAATAAATAGAAATAAACAAAAATTTAAAAAAATTGAAAACTAGGCCGGGGACATAGGTCAGTTGGTAAACTGCTTGCCTTGCAAGCATGAGGGCCTGAGCTTGATCTGCAGAGCCCACAGAAACATGGCGGGCAGGGTGGCATAGGCTTGTGATCCCAAGACTCTGATTCTTGGGGTTCACTGGCTAGCCAGTCTAGCCTACCTGATGAGCAAGTAAATGAGAGATCTTGTCTTTTAAAACAAGGTGGTTCTCTTAAGGAAAGACCATCAGACTGTCTTCTGGTCTCCACATACCCGTGCACTCATGTTTACGCACGCCCTCTCAAGCACACATGTACTGGCACACACATCTGCACACACACGCACTAATAAATTCTGAAGACTATTCTGTGCTCTACAGACAGAATTTGATCTGCAGTGGAAATGTGTACTGGTCATGGAAAGTTGTACAGCAGCAAAGGATGACCTGTGATGCAGGTCTTGGGCTAATGGCAATGTGTCCCACGCGCCGAAAAGTTTCTCACACAAGTGCACATCAGTGACTGACAAGAGATTTCATCTTCTGGACTTACCACAAATTTAGGTTACTGTTATGTCTGTCTCTGCCAAGAATTAAAGCCATGTTTGGCATATTATATACATAATGTTACAATTTTTGCTATTTCAGAATCATCTCAACATTTTCAAGGACTTGAACTTAAGTATCTCACCTTTGAGCTACAAACTCGTAACTGTTGTGTGGCAACTGGCCATAAAGCCAGAGTGAGATGAGCAGCCAGCCTGGGACTGGATTTGATTTCTCCTCTTGTGATGTCACACTTCAGAGTATTAACATGTAAGCACTGTTTTGTTTTAAATTTGTTTTGGTGGGAGGAAAATAATTTAAAAACAAGGTAAACTTCTGGGTTAGTGATGAATAAATGACAGTAAATAATTAGCATTAATAATAAATCATTAGCCAGAAAAAAGAACTATATAAATTACGTCTCAGTGAACTTCATCAAAATATTGAATAAGAAAAATAATTGATATTAATTCTCCATTAGAAAGACTTGTGCTTCATAGAGAACTTTTAGGGCTCATCTTAATTTTCCTCAGATCTTCTTGAGTTAATTTTAAAAAATATTATATTTTTATTTATTTGAGAGAGGGAAGGAGGGAGGGAGAGGGGAGGAGAGAGAGAGAGAATGGGCACACTAGGGCTCCCAGCCACTTCTGCATCTGGCTTATGTGGGTCTTGGGGAACTGAACCTAGATCCTTTGGCTTCACAGGCAAGCACCTTCACTGCTAAGCCATCTCTCCAGCCCTTGAGTTAACTTTAATAGTCTTAGATGCCAGGATTCATGTATCCCTTCTAATTGTCCAAGGATTATAAGTTAATTTGTATCCTTAGCAAATCTCACCACTTTGTACCTCATAGCCAGACTATACAGTTCTACCTGCCCTAAACCTATTTTTGTACAAGCCTCAAAAGCTGGGCTACTGAAGCCAGGGTCTCCAGTATAACCTCTGTGACCAAGAACTGAGGGCATCAAAACATTGAAACCCTTGTGTTTATCTTGGCAGAGATCTCCCTTCGTTTTTAAGTCACTGCTGTACATTTTGGTTGAGAGAGAAGCTTTGTCACCTGAGGTTCTCATACTGGTGCTGACAGCTTAAAGGCGCCAGTCCAAAGGTACTTCAGGTCCAGTCTGTAGAAGACAAGGCTCTGGGTAGCCCTGGAACAAAGAAAAGGCTTAGTTCCTGCGTATTTTCCTTCAACTAGGGAGATAAGGAAAATGTATTAATAAGAAAAAGTAATTAAAAGTTAAACACAAGATATGTTATTAGGCAACATGTGATAGACTGTGAAATTGACTTGCCCACTTGAATATTATAGGAAATTAAAGGAAGTGATCATTCACTTATCCACCCATCACTTATTGGTATTTGCACTGGGCCAGGCTTTGTTCCTACTCAGACATTTCCTTACCCCTCTATCGTCCTGCATCTAGCCTAGCCTCCTTCCTGACGTGGCCATTCACAGACTTACGCAACATTTCAAACACAACATGCTTATAACACTTTGAGTGTGTCTCCAGAGCCCCTGTACCCAGACTCTTTCCCACCTCTTGGACAGTTTGGTCCCTTTTGATGTATTGCCCAAAAGTTGAACTACCAGCTCTGACTTTTCTCATTTATACTTCATTTTAAAAAATATTTTTATTTATTTATTTGAGCAAGAGACAGAGCAGAGGGGAGAAGGGAAAATATGGGTATGTCAGGGGCTCTTGCCTCTGTAAACAAACTCCAGACAGATGCACCACTTTGTGTGTCTGGCTTTATGTGGGTACTAGTGAACTGAACCCAGGCCCCCAGGCATTGCAAGCAAATGCCTTTGACCACTGAGCCATCTCCTCAGCCCCATTTATACCACTTTATAGCTGACATGTAGCAAAGCCTGCTGTTATACTTTTGAAATACATCTAGAATGCAAGTAGTCGTAGCCCTGAGAAAAACCATACCCGACTCTTCCTGGGATCCGTGCAGCCACTTTCTAACTAGTGTTCCCACTGCTCCTACGTTTGGCTTTCTGAATTCATACAGATCGACGCCCTCCAGGTAGACGAGATGACTCACATAGCATAGGCTTCTCACCAGGCACTGACCTAACCTCCGCAAATATGAGCTCACTGCCTTTCCGCAGTACCCCTACCTAGAGGTGCTGCTTACCTATGTCTCACCAACCGAGAAAGCAAGGCAGGAGAAGACGCGTCACTTGTTGAGACAGCACAGCCCGAGAGAGGCAGAGACAGCACTGAGACCATGCTGCTGGCTCCCGGAGTGGGCTGCACGTGGGTGTCTGCACTCCCAGCAGCTTCCTGACTCTTGGAAGTTGCTGTGCCTTTGCAACAGCTTATGACACCGGTCAGAACTTGTCCCCTACTTCTTCCTGAATTTTTCCTCCTACTACATTTTCCATAGTCATCTTATCCACAGGCCTCCACACTACCCCTCAGCCCGGTTTCTGCTCTTCCTTGGACCTTTCATATGAGCTGGTCCTTTCGCCTAAGACATTGTCCTCACTAAGAGTAACCTAGCTTCCTCACTCACTGCCTCTATCTCTCCTCAAATTCCATTTATTTACTCAAATGTCCCTGAGCACCCCCCCCCCCCAGGGAAGAGTTTTCTAATATATCTAGGCACCATTCCAAGCACTTGGTTTACATTCTCAACTCCGTGAAGAGGACGAAAAGGTACAGAGCCAAGGTCACACATGGATAAATGATGAAGCAACGATTTTAACCTACATCCTCAGGTTCTAGAGGATCACCTTGCAAAAATAAACAAAACAAGACAGTAAGCACAACTTTGTGACACATGCCAGTGGGAAAGTGAAAAAAAAGAATCAGAATTCAGAAGCTTAGCACCTGGCCCAGGAGACATGTGCCATCCAGCTGAAGGGGAGGAAGAGGAAAATTTAAGTGGTCATTTTCCAGAGCTGGGCTGTGTTTCTCACAGTGTCACCTCAGTCTCTGCTCTGTTGGGGTCATCTCGGACGGCTTAATAAAAGCACAGATTCCCAGCCATCACGCCAGACTTACTGACATAGAGTCATTGGGGCACAGAGCTCAGGGATCTCCATGAATAAGAACTTTTCCCTGATTTTGAAACCAGTTAAAAACCTCAGATCACCATCTTAGAAGATAGGAATTGTTTTCATTGACTGAAGTTTGTAAACTCAACATCACAGCCCTAATGCATTCCCATAACACACTTTGCAAAGAGTACCATCACCTTATCCCTGTGCAGCTGAGGCCGTGGGTCTCTGGAATCTTTCTTCATTGGAAGACTGTGAGTGTGTACAATGGGCTTGGGCCAGAATGAGCCTGCAGGAAGTATCACTGCACAGGTGGATTCTGGAATTGTCCCAGAGGGAATTAAAGATGTACAATGAAACTGTTCCAGTTATTTCCATTTTATCTTTATTTCCTTTGAGGTGAGATGAAATGGAACAAACACAGATTTTTTTTGCCATCACTGAATGAGATATACAGTGCTGACTTCAATGATGTGATACTGAACAAGATAGTCTTCCTAAATCTCTGCTTTACCACCAGTAAATTCTTTACAAACATTTTAAACTTTCTTATGAGGCATGAAAATTGTACGTATTTGTAGGGTAACACATGATGGTCCCATAAATGTGTACAATGCACAATGTCTTAACTGGGGTTAAACATAGTTATTTTCTCAAATATCTATCATTTCTTGGGCACTGAAAACATTCAATATTCTTCTTACTTAGAAAAAGTATAGTAAGTTATCATGACATCATAAATGCTTCAACATCTCACTTAACATTAACAAAGGAGTCACACAAGTCATAAAAATCCTTGAAAAATGAGAAATTATCATTAAATTAATTTTTCACTTTTTCAGTTATTTTCTAATAATTTTTCCAATTTCTATCTATAAAATTTTACAACCTAATTAGCAAAATTGGGCAAACCTATTGGCCTGATTGAGTCTAGATAGCTGTAAATATACTAGTATTATTAACAAGGGTTATAAATGAGTCTTTCTGACCTTCGAACTATCTCAAATTCTTTTGTTTCATTTATGACAATGAACAGGAATGATAAGTGTAAACTTATTCCTACTTAGTGCTTTCATTCAGAGGTAATCATAGCCCAAACTCCAGAATAGCATTGCTTTGTAAAAGTCAGACCACACTCTGCTGAAGAAATTAGCTTAGGATGTCACAGCTTGGTAATCTGTCACTCATGGGAATACCCTGGGCCAAATGACTTTCATTTAAGAACTGTTAGTGCAACAGGTATGTTCATTCATTATTTACTACGTCCTTGATATCTGCACACTGAAGCCTAAGAGAAAAAAGCCAATACTGTTGAAGCCATTCTAACTGGAGCCCCTCTTTGCTTTTGGAAACATCAGCACCCCTCTCCTAGCCTAACAGGGAATTTTAGTGTCTAAGCAGATATTTTCCCAAACCTAAAGTAAGGAGAGACTCTCCTCTTTGCTTGTTCTTGCTGATCACACAGATGCAAAGAGACGAACAACACTATCTGCTACAGCTAAAGCACAGGCGAAAAAATATGTAGCTTGACAATTGGCAAGAAACGGCTTTTGAATTCAAACGTCACACATTCCACAGAACTCTCAATATGTTTATTCTGAAGTTGTGCCAAAGTTATGCATTTTATAGAGTCAGCAGGAAAACCAACCATCCAGACATCTCAATGTTAGAGATCTAACTACCATCTACAAAACTAAATGGTTACGTGTGACATAAACAATACCATTCTGAACTCTTCTTTCAAACTAAGGCTCACAAAACAAAGTAACAAAGTCCACCTACAGTAAGCTCCCACACTGTCTATGTTATTTCCCCCCTGCAGAAGATTTAACAATATGCAATTGTAGGTAGTGCAGAATATCTCATAAACCCGCACACTGCATGTTTACATGTCATGTCTGAGAAAAACTCAGCTCTCTGGATGGTAGAAATCATTCCGAGAGATTTCAACAAGCAGTACAGCAAAGTAACAAGCTGTAGGTCACACATCTCTTGATCTAAATCCAAACACCAGCCCCTCCCCTCTTAATCACAGCATCTCTGTAGGAACAGTTCAATGAGCAGAGGCTGTCTTGCCAGAGATACGGTACCATTATGATGAGAGTTCTGGGTCTACTCATTTCATCGTCACTTTCCAGAGGCACAATTTCATGGGACGGTTCCTCCTGGCGTCTTCTACAAATGCGTGGACAGCTCCTCTGGACCACAGAGCGAAAAGCCTGAAGCAGAACAATGCTGGCAGTGCAGCCCATCGCTGCATCCTGGAGCCTACAGAATAACTTCTATGTTGATGCTATGTTGGAAAAACAGTGGCTCCTTGTCTCCGAGAGCAGCCCACACTGCAGCTGCAGCCAGCTCACCCTCCAATCACTTCCTTGAGCTATGATCATCTGATCACGGCCAAGTAGCTCGGATGCAGAGATGGGAAAGATTTGATCCACAGAAATTGAGCACACCCCACAATCACAGTGCGCTGTCCACAGAGGATTTCCCAGTTCATTTTGAGAGCATGTTTTCTGTTCCTCACCACGACTCTCGGGTTCTTGGTTTAGAGGTTTGGGTAAATAATCTCTCTTTCCCACTCAGACACACAAATAGTAAATCATGCTTTGTCTATTTAAACAACTGAGAATTGTGACTCCATGCTGATATTACTTTTACCCTCAAGGCAAATGAGCAACATAGGAAAAAGGAAAATGATTGCAATATATATATGGAGAGAGAGAGAGAGAGAGAGAGAGAGAGAGAGAGGAAAGTAAACACTTTTTGAAGGGAGTTTTTCTGACTAGCTCATTAAGTGATTAGGGCTTTGACTTTTCATAGCTCACATGCTTCTGAAATGCAATTGGCCCATCTGAAATGCAGAGTACGCCGAACCAAGGCGATTTATGAAAAGTACGCATGCAATAACCAAGGCCACGGGAGAGGCACCAGAGTTCCCCCGTGATTTCCTCTCAATAGTGTAGTTGTTCTGTTCCCACACATGCAGTTCTGCAGCCTAATACATTTTCATATTTACATAGGCAGCTTGCAGAGCTGAAAATATCTCTCTTTCTTAGGCCACTCAGTGCACTCTGCCAAGCTGACCATCAGTAGAAGCATCTGGAAAACATTTTAATATGCCATTAATAAGAATCCAAGGGTTCGGGAAGGGCAGAGAGGTCTTTGGTAGTTAAGAGTCTAGTCTTCCCTGACTTGTGCAGGACTAATCACTTAAGAGGGAGGGATGCTTAGAAATCACATGACCCATCTGGAATGGCCTCAAGACCTAATGGTGTACTGAAAGAGAAGAGGACGTCAGGGGATACGCAGGCTAAAAATATCTCTTGGAAAATGGATTGTGCTTACAAGTGAGGAAAGTCTGAAATTCCCAGGAGGCATTGTAATGTTGGGATCGTCCTACCAAGCTAATTTGATCAGTGCAACTGTTAGCAATTTAAAGAAAAACAAAACAAAACCAAGAAGGTTCTCTTTGGTTTCTGGACTCTCTACTGTGGAGTGTGTTCCCACAGGCAGTTTGGGGGAAGGCTTTTTGACCTCAGGTGTGGCTGCCCCTGCCCTGACCCCAGTAAAGTCGCTTTCACAGAAGCACCTAGCATGGTGCTCAATTAGGCATCAATTACTCCATCTTCTGTCACAACACAGCGTTGTTTTAATTGGTGTGTTTGCTGGAGAAGTAAAACATGCTCTGTTTCCTTTCTTTTCTTTTTTTTAAAACATTTGGGCCACTAGTAGTTTTTCATCTCACTCTGTTTTAGGCAAACATTTTTTAGTGCTGTTGGAGACAGAAGAAAAAAATGCTAATGATGTTGGCAAGTGCCTAACTTCCTCCGGACCTCTGTCAGAGTGCCCGTTCACTAATCTAAACCATTTTCACTCCAAACAACTGGGTCATTTACTGACAAGAGGCCAGTGAGCCAGTCTGGCTTGTGTGTATTGAATATCTATGCAAAGTAGAGTGTGATCCAGATTTGTGCCTGAATGTATTTTAAATATGCCTGCTCCCCCAGGCACTATGAATGCATGCCCACCCTATGCACAAGCTCCCAGACCCCAGGATAAGTTGTTTTCATAGCTTCCCACCATCTGCTCCCTACCCCATAGCTATAAGGTTGTAAGTGGTGACAGGAAGTGCTCAGACATGCCATCAGCTCCAGTAGAGAGTGGACTGGGAAGACACCTATCTTGGTTACACACCATGGGCCCGAAGGGAAGGTACTCTTTTGCATCTTGAACTCTCCTAGCTCCCTCTCTCTGCCTCTGGAGGATACTCTGGGGGTGGTCTTTGGAGTCAGATGCTTTGGCAGATGGCACAGTCTTTAGGGAAACACAAGAGCTGCTTTCTAGCTATTAGAAGCCTGTTTATATTGATCTTCTCTTTGCCTCAGAGGAATTCAACCCTGTTATTGATGGGCTGTGAGGGAGGGACTTTCACCATCTATTCATCCCCCCTCCCTTTCCTTCCTTTCTTCCTCTTTCCCCTGCTGTCTTTCCTCCTAGTCCTTATTTTAAAGGAAAACTTAAAGGTCAGTCCATTTAAAGTTCAGTACATACCACAGTTATCCAGTGGCAAGAAACAAAACAGGGATGGGGAGATGACTTAACAGTTCAGAGCTTTTGCTACACAGGCATGAAGGTCCGAGTTTAATCCCTGGCATATATACAAAAAGCCGGGCATGACTGCCTCTGCCTATCAGCCCAGCACTGAGTGGGGTAGAGTCAGAAAGATCAACTGGACAATCTAACAAAAAATGGGGAGATTTAAGTCCAGGGAGAGACTCTATTTTAGGGGAATAAGGTGGAAGAGGACCCCCGGTGTCCTTCTTTGAACTCCACATGTGTTCATGTGAGCTGCATGCATCTGTGCACACATGAGCATATGCCACATGCCATATGTGGGTTCATAAATACACACACACACACTCTCTCTCTCTCACACACACAGCAATATAAAAGATGTAATGCAGGAAATAAGAGTCAATCCTGTTCTCCAACATCACTCACAAAGAATTTCTAACATGTAGCCAGGTGCCCTGAGCCCTAAGGTTCACAGAGAAGGTAAGCTTGGCTGGTCAGCATGGGGATAAAGATGAAACTCTACCCAGAGAGCCATTCCCTTGTATTTAACATAGCAAACACGTCATAAAGATAATATTAGAAAATAAGGTATACCATCTTCATTGTGGGTCTACTGTTTTTCTCTTAAAAATGAATTGTTAATTTTGCAGCAGACATCAAATGCATATGTTCTGAATTATAAATAACATTTTGGGGCTCTCTTTTGCTATCTTGTGTCCCATATGGACATTATTTCATGATGTAATATGAATACTATAGGTAAGATTTTTAACTTATTTTTTCCATGGTTAGGAAATACTTTCATTAATAATTTTTAATGGTAAAAATTACAAAGTGTTGGAAGCTACATTTTATTCTGGATTATTAAATACACATCATACATTAATTTATCCAGTACTTATAAAATCTTCAATTTATGCACAGAGAAAACTTTTCAAATTGAGATAGTCATGTTGTGCATATGTGGAGTAACAGTGGTGTTCAAAGGAAATGGAAGAAGGCTTAGGGAGATGTTTCTGTTAGGTTAAAGTACCCTGTTGATAAAGATTAAAGACAGTTAAAGGAATGTGGAGACACAAAAAATGGAGATGAGGGAATGAGGGGACAGGGGTAATGAACTATCTCCCAAATGGGCCAGTAGACTGGAGAGAGAGCCCATATGGTGCTTGTCTTGCAAGCATGAGGACCACAGTTTTAACCCCCAGCATCCATACAAAAAAAAAAAAAAAAAAGAGGTGGTGAGTGTCTGTGAGCTTAGCTCCTCAGAGGTGGAGATAAGGGGTCCTTGGGACTCACTGGACATTCTAGCCTCACTGATGAGCTTCAGACTAATGAAAGACTCAGTCCCTGGAAAAAGTATACAAAGTTTCTGAGAACGACACCCAAGGATTTCCTCTAGCCTTCACACATGCGTGCACATATGTACATACACACCTTCACCCCACCCCACCCCTACTGGCATATACACATACATACACATTGCAAACAAGAAAACAAAATAGGGGCTGGATACACAGCTCTGTGGTTAAGGCACTTGCCCAAAAATTCTAAGGACTCGGGTTTAATTCCCCAGAATCCATGCAAGCCAGATGCACTAGGAGGCACGTGCATCTGGAGTTCATTTGCAGTGGCTGGAGGTCCTGGTGAGACCATTTTCTCCCTTTTCTGTTTCTTTCTTTCTCTCTCTCTCTTAAATACATAACTAATTTTGTTTTGTTATATTTTTCAAGGTAGGGTCTCACTCTAGCCCAGGCTGACTTGGAATTCACTATTTAGTCTCAGGGAGGTCTCAAACTCATGGTGATCCTTCTACGTGCTGAGATTAAAGTCATGATCCATGACATCCAGCAAACACACACACACGCACACATACACACATAAAAGAAAATAAAACAGCCCAGCATGAGTGGAGTGTGCCTGTCCTTGGTCAGGATTGTTCATCCTAATAACTGGATGTACTTTTTAGTACAGCTGTCTAAGAAACTTTGGCTTAAGAATTAATTAACTGTAGAAGTAGGTAGGTATTTCCACCACTGGGATATAACATCCAAAGATCTTTTAAAAACAAGCAAGGAAACACATTTAATTTAAATAAATAATGCCTATTGAAAGTATTGGACCTTCCCAGCTTTGTTAAATTATGTAAGAGTTGTATGTTTAAATCTATATATTGAATCTATCTTGCTATGTATCTAAATCTATCCTGACTCTTGAACTTGACTGTGGTTATGCAAGAAAGTGGTGAAACCTAGGTTCTTTCTCTCCCCAAACACCCGTGTCTTCTCATAAACTGGCCTGCTGCTGGTCTTCTGCTAAACACAGTGGTGAGCCAGTGCTAAAAGCTGGTGTTGACAATGAAAGGTTTAGTGATCGGAGGAGACGTGAACTTTAGTGCTTTCTGGATATTGAAATCTGTGCCCTTCACGGCATCACACTCTGTGAGCTGCAGGTTTCTATTTCAAGACTGTAACAGGGTCGCAGGTAGAACTTACTCATGAAGAGAAATATAAGGAGGCTGCGATTTCTAGAGAAGAGACTATGAAGCATTGAATTGTGTGACCAGTGAATTCATACACTGAAGCCCTGACTCCCAACATGGCCATGCTTGGAGACAAGGAATCGAAATAGCTTAGATTCAAATGAGGTCATCATAGTGGGGTCCAAATCTGGCAGGGCTGGGGAACCTTAAGAAGAGGAAGAACTACCAGAACTCTCCCGTCTGTCCTCATAGGCACACCTTGGAGAAGCAGCTGTATAGATGAGCACACTGAATTTCTAGACTCCAGTAAAAGTAATTTCTATTTCTTGGGCCATCTAGTCTGTGCTATTTGGCTGATCCTATGCCCTTGCTTAGGAAAACCACATCCAAACAACAAAGCCTCAAATGAGTGATCCATTACTCCTCCAGAGAAATTCTCTGAGCACCTTCAAGTTCAATGAACTCCATGCTCCTCCCTGCACTCAAAGCAGCAAGGGTGCAGTCAGGAGTGACTGGAACACTGGCCTCTCTCTGCATCACCTGCCTTCAGGCCAACAGAACATGGCCCTGACTTCTGGCTTAAGACATGGAAAGAGTGCATGTATTATCTCCTTCCTTCCTAAAACCAAATGGAGAAATGCAGAAGGTAGCATTTTCATCATAAGAATGAGAATGTTTGGAAGGGAAGCTCCTATAACAATTGAGAATTTAAATATTTCTTAGAGCATGAGCACACTGACCCATAACCAAAAATAACCAAGAAGCAAGGTACAATCACGAGGATGCAGCCCCAGGACCACAGGAGGGGCTCCCAGCTGGAGGAAGTTGGTGCTGAGTGGGAAAAAGTAAATAAAGACCTCCCTTCCATCCGTCTCTGCATAAGGACCTCCAGAGCACTGTACAGCACTTTCCCAGGGGGGAAAGGGCTTCTGTCACATCCGGCACCCCCGTTAGCAATTCAGAGAAACCCTCCTGTAATCTGGCTTTGGCCAGTGGGGCAGGGGCAGTATCTAGCCTGCCGGCCAGTAGGGCTCACACAACTGCAAATCCAGACTGCAACTGGTATAGTGGCCACTCCCAGTGCTCATCTGTAGTGGTCAGTCTAACCAGATGAAGGAGCCCTCCAGTACCCATTCTCCCTTTGTCCCCACAATGAGATGCACAAGCTATGGAGATCTTTCTATATATATATAGTCAATTTATAGCGAAACTGATAAAACACAGAGTCAATGTGTCTGAGCAATGTGGTTCCTGTCTAGCTGGTCCTTGCCCCAGTAGCATCCCAGTGGAAAGGCAGCTGGCAGAGCACTGTGGATGAGCTCACAGTGAGACTCCGTCATATATTGCAGCAAGGCTCTGCCATCTAGAAAAGTCCTTTAGAGATATTCATTTATTTGGGAGGTGGTAGGGAGAGAGGGAGAGATACAGAGAGAATATCTGGCTTTATGTGGGTACTGGTGAATTGAATAGAAAATGTTAGTCTTTGCAAGGAAGCACCACTGAGTCATCCCTTCAGTTCCAAGAATTATGTTCTTGAGCAAGATGCTTAACCCCTTCAAACCTCAACAGTAGCCAGTGTGAAGTGGACATAACTTAGTGGTGGGAGAAGAGTGACCGGCGTGGCCAGTGTACAGCTTGCCCACACTAGTCACTCAGTGATCACGGGTGACATTTCCTCTGCTAGCGATGGTAATGGATACCTGGTCAAAGTGATCCTGCTCCAGGAAAGCTCCTCCTGATAGACCTTGCCTCGTGGCTCTGAACCTCAGCTCATACAATTGCACCGAGCGGTCTCATCCCTAGCACACTAGCTATAACTTCTGATTGATCCCATTTTAAATGATTTTCCACTCTCTAAAACCAAAGACAGGGCTTACTTTGATGACCGTATAACCTACTTTACAGTTGGGATTCAGTTTCTAATAATGATAGTGGTGAGAGCACAAAGAAAGGATGGCCACGCACAGATCCTACTGTGTGATCAGTACAGTTCTGACTCATTTTATACATACTGATCCATCCATAGCTTCTTCTACAAGAGGGCGATATGATCACTGTGGTTTGCAGTTGAGGAACTAAGGCACAGAGAAACTAAATGGCTTCTTCTTAGAATCACAGCTAGCATAAATGGCAGAGTCAGAATTGGAATTTAGCCCATCCAACTACAGAATATGAGAACATAAGCAGTTCTGAATGTTAAATTTGTGTCAACTAAAAATTGTCTTCCAAAGATATATTTATACTAGAGAAATTGTTGGTGTGTAGCACACGACCAGGGAGGTAACCCTTTAAGATCCCCTTGGAGGACTGATCTGTCATTCAGAAAAAACTGTAGCGTTTTCTTGTGTCACTATTTCACAGGGTAGCTATCAGTCTTAGAAGGCTGTGTTGAATCAATGATGTAAGCTATATTTTGAAGGAGATTTAAATAACTTTGAATGTGATGAGTTTTATAAAATGTGTTTACTGTAAGAAATAGTCACTGGCAGGCAGAAATGACTCAAAAATCTAAAGAAGTTGTCGATGCAAATATTTGGGGTATGGAAACATGAGTTGCTTGTTGTGTATTTCCTTTCTGATCCTGCAGGATATAAGAAGTTGGCTAACATTACAAATGCTCCCTGGGGATTCTGCTGACAGCTGGGTCATGTCACTGCTGCAGAGAATATCAGATAGTGATACTCTGGGAGGGACCACCATTGGATGTTTGATAGAAACTCAACTGTCTTCCAGACATTGGGGAACCCTGTCATCTTTACCCCATGTCATGTTCTCAGCTGAGTCTCATGGTGGGAGAACCCAGGGGGCCCCAGGAAGAGGTCTAGAAATAATCTGCTTATTTGAGCTGTAGCAAAAACTACGTGAGACATCGGTGATCAGTGGGATAAACAAATCAATCTATAGGAACCAAGATTATCATTATCATCAATCTCTTTAACTTTAAATTTACCAGCAGTGCAGCAATTGTACCCCCAGGAAAAGTGACCCAAGGAAGGAGAACCTTCATAGATTAAAGCCAAAGAGTGTTTTAGCCCCAAGTCAAGTGAAACCAGGTCATGGTGGTTCACCATGTTCCAGGGCAGGGATTAGGAAGAACCTTTTTCTAGAAATCTGTCTATTTCTGGCAGGCAGGGTAAGCCCCCCTCAGAGGGGATTTGGATTAAATGGCTGTGAGTGCTTGTCAGAGACCTCTTAGCTGAAAAGTGGAAAACACAAAACAGTGAAGTGATGCTCCGTAAGTCACAGTTACCGTTGTCAACCGGATTCTCTTCCGGCCACTTTAGCTGAAGGACGTGGGGATTCAGGTACTGTAATAGCAACCCATGGCTCCTTTTGTGCCACATCTGTGGGGTCTGCAGCTCTTTCCTTTCCATCTCCCTTTCTCTTCATTTTCACTTAATTGCAGTAGTCTCACTTCTACGGACATCTTCCCCATGTGCTGACATTGCAGAATTGCACAATTAATCGCTTTGAAAGCAAGCACATTCATTTTAAAAGTACAGGTGTGGCTGCCAAAACATCCTGATCTTCATTTCCCTACCTCTGGCACTGGTGCAGTACAAAGGCAGAGTCTTCTGTTGTCAGTACATTTAGATACATCAGAAAATTATCCTTCGTTGCTCTCTAAGTGAGCTTCCTGCAGAGTGCTGGGCTAATTTAAATGCTCCATTAATATAATGTCTTACAATTCTCAGGTGTTTCTGTCTAATTGAACATAAAAATTCTCACCCATTTTTTTTCTTCAGGGTAGGGTCTCACTCTAGTCCAGGCCAACCTGGAATTTACTATGTAGTCTCAGGGTGACCTTGAACTCACACCAATCCTACCTCTGCTTTCCATGTGCTGGGATTAAAACATGTGCCATCATGCCCTACTCAAACCTTCTCAATAGCACAGCAGCTATTCATAAAACCAGAAGGCAAACTGCCAAAATTTAAGTCCCCATTGAACCACTTATTGTCTATGTGGATTTGAACACAACTTTAATGCCCTATTCTTTGACTGTTAAGAGAATGAGTACTCTTGAGGTCCAAGCACACATGCCAAGAGCCCAGCTGAGTATCAGAGACAGGGTAATTACACATTGAATCATTGCTGGAAAAGAGGAGATCTGACATTGCCTAGTTTCTTCCCATCTCCTCTACAAGTGGTATTTCTTTTTCTGCCTCTTCCCTGCCCAAGGACACACAATGTTCCCTGAGTAATAGGGAGTGGGGACGTTGGACACTACTCCCCTGTGCTTTGAAGTTAGTTCCCATAACAACATGACACAGGCTCCATAACCCCTTTCTGCTTATTTTCCAAAGAGTAAACAAATACTGTAACAATGCTTCAGTTATCCCAAGACCTCTCATTTTGAACCTCAAATATTCTGATTACAGCCCCAGGAAGGATAGGCATGACTTCTGCAGAGCCAGAAAGAGATGACTCAGACTTCACCCTACCAAGTTTATGCAGTAGTTAGGAGACCAGGTCTTCCTAATAAAGTCACTATTGACATCACTGCCTTATACACGATCCTAACAGACTTGTTGAGCAGAACCTGAAGTAGCCTTCAGACAGCAGCAATGAAATTCTGCCCTGTGCTCTTCCAGTGGGAACAGGGTGTGATTATAGCTGGAAGGACGCCCCTGGTGAAGGCAGGTGTGCAGAGCTGTGGCCTCTCTAGACATCAAATCAGCTTACTGAGACCCAGTCACAAGACAGGGCCTGGGTTGTGTTTCTGAAGGTAGATGTGTAGTTACATTATCCCAGCATGGTACACAGGAAGTGACTCTGGATGAGTAACATGAACTTGATGCTTATGAGATCTGACTTTGAATCTTCCCTCCTTGCATAGTCTTGGGACATAAATTTCATGCTCTGAACCTTAGTTTCTTCAATTGTCCAATAAGAGAAAGATAAACTCATTTGCATAGTTGTAACAATGATGGTATGAAACACTGGCATCAACAGGAGATGCTGTTCATCATTCCTTTACCACGGTCATCAGTATAGCCACTGTTGTTGTGGTCACTGCCATCTCACTGAATAGGTGCCAAGAGGGCAAGTACTCTGACAAAAAACAGAGCCTTGGCAGCAGGATGAGATGTGAGGTCAAGAGTGAGAAGACAGGAAGTGCTGCTGGCCCTTGTTCACTAGGTAGTGGGCCCCAGCACATGGCCCAGACAGGTTAAGTGAATGGTGTGAGCCACCCACAAAGGAATGGGCCAACAGTAGACAACCCAGCAGCACTGAAGAGATGCAAATCAACAGTGAGTGTCTGTGGCTCATCTATGTTGAGTCAATATTAATTACACAGTGTCATAGTCCAGCACAGCAATGAAGCATCAGGGAAAGCCAATTGATGCCCAGTGATCAGGGCTCAGCAACAGAGAAGCCCCTAGAACAGCCAAGACAAGATGTCGGACAACTGCTTTGAGGAATTAATGATTAAATGACTAGTGATTAAATTTTCAAAATTTAACTATGGGGACTGGAGAGACGGCTCAGTGGTTAAGTGTGCTTTCTCACAAGCATGAGAGAATGAGGGGCCTGAAACACCCTCCACAAGTGTAAATCTCTACAACTGATATAAATGGATGGACATGGCCCACTCCTGAAAAGGGGAGCAGAGGTCAGGGAATCACACAGGCTCACAAAAAATAGCAAGCATTGGTATCAGTAAGAGACTCCTGTTCAACTTAAGAATGGGCAGGAAGGTGATAGAAGGGAGCTGACATTGTGCTGTGGCCACTGCAGGCAAGTGTCTTCCCCACTTCTGGCAGGTGAGTGCATGAGACCCTACAAGGGCACATACACATGCAACACACACACATGCACATACACACGCATGCACACACGCACTCACACACTATATATATATGAATGTGTGTGTGTATATATATATATATATATATATACATATATATATATACATATATATATATACATATATATATGTATATATGTATATATATACACACACACACACAAACACACACACACAAACAAAAAATAGTTAGCTAAAAAAAATAGTCAGCTGTGGGAAAAATATTCTCTGAAGATACTGGATAAAAAGTATTAGCTGTACTTTCATCACTTATTCTACTTTACTTCCCACTTTCACTTTCCCCACTTTGAGCCGAGGCAGGAATTAACCACCCACATCCTAAACACAGGGACTTAAATCTAGTTTACAATGATCGTGAAGTGCTTCGCAATCACGAAGGTGGGAGACTGTAAAGCCGCTGACAATGTTCTTTCCAAATCCATTCAGAAGATGAAAAGGAGGCTGGCAGCGTGAGTACTTCTGAGCCTTACATGCCTGCCAGCCTCGAAGGAGGGTCCCACGTTCCCCCAGCTCAAGGCTTTTCAATAGGACAAATCAAGATTCAGATCCAGCAGAAAGGGGGTGCAGGTAGTGAAATGATAAGTTGATAAGATAATGCTCAGCTTCTCTTTAGATCATCAACCTCAGGAAGTGGCTCATGCCCTGATTCATTCCTAGTGAGCCTCGCTCATGCCACGGACCTACGAAGCCATTGCCGTTCTTCAAGAGTTCTTCACTCCGCCTGCTGTGCTGGGGACTGCAGTGGAGGAGTGGAAGCTCCGACGCTAGCCACCGCTTCCCTGGAGGTGTATTGGGACATAACGTTGGGGAATTACATTAGGGGGCCTTAGGTTCCTTTTAGGTCTCAGGTCTTTATCTAACTCCAAGGTTCATAGAGAGTACCAGGGACCAGAGGGAGTATCAGTGACAAAAGTCTGAACCTTTGGGTAACTGTGAAGATGGCAGGAGCTGTTGGTCTTGTCACATTTTCCTATGATGACACAGTGCCACAGCCCATGATTACCATGATATCCACTCATGGTATTTTGTGATTCAGTTTTATTCTAATTTTATAATAATATGAACTATGATTTTATTGTGGGGGAAAGGCTGCTGCTGCAACAATTCTGTTTACTTTGTACGTTAAAATTTCTAATGACATACACGATTGGGGGGGTATCATATGCCACCTTAGTACATGTATTCAATGTGCAATGATCAGATCATAGTAACTGTCACATTTGTCACTTCAGACATTTGACATGTTCTTGTGCTATGAGTGTTGAAGACTCTTTCTACTATTTTGAAATATCCATTCGTGGTCAATAACAGCTAACCTACTGTGTATGGAACATTCGAAGTAATCTTTCCTATCTTTGTTGTCTATACCTATCAACTCTCTCTATCCTGTCACCCTAACACTTTTTAAAGGCTGCAATGATAATGTGAGCAACATTGTCAAGGTAGGAAGACCCAGAGATCCAGGAAGCAGAACGAACTGGAAATGTGTAGTAGGATGGGGGTTAAACCAAACCTGCTTTCTTGACTTGGAGATAGTCATTGTCATCGGAAACCAGTATGACCTTGTCCAGTTTGCTTTGTCCAAAAGCCCAGCATCCCAACCACCATAGCTTCACCCAACTAAATAAGCAGTGATGCCCCGTAGGGTGGGTTGATAGAAGGAACAAGAAGACTGGACTTCATGTTTCTCTGGAGGTGTGATCGTTTTGCTTTCACCAACAGGATATTTCCTGGTGTAACTTCTCAGTAACTAACCAGTGGATAGTGTTGTGATGATAATAATAATATATTAGGTGCAGTCTGCAATGATGAGGAATAAATGAGATACTCCCAACAAAGCACTTAGCCCAGTACCTAGGATGCATAGAAAATAGGAAGAACCCCATAAAAAGAGAAGCACTTCTCTTCCCGAGTTTGCCTCAGGCACATCTGTACTCTCGAGCTCCACGACAGAAGAGCCAGTGCAGCCCTGCACTCACGGAGATCAGAAACCCTTCTGTGGGGGGCAAGTCCCCGGCTTCCAGCATTTCAGAAGAGGAGAAGGCAGGCCTTCAGTCAAAGTGTTGCAGTCCTGTTTTCTACTGAAGCGCAGAAATAAACAGGAAGAAAGCTCACACTCCATGAGGAAAGGAAACTGAAATTTGAACTTGGAAGTTATCTGCCTGCTACGTCCTGCCCCCAAGCCTCCCCTGCCTTCCACCCTTCAAAGACACTTGGCCAATCTACAAGATCTAGTGGAACTCTGGTAGGAAGCCTGCTCCCCGGCCCCCGTGTGTGAGCATTTCTACTTCAAAACTGCCTTAAACACATGCACAAAAGTTACTACACTCAAAAGACATTTTCTAAATCCAACTTCCATGCTTTTGGATTTATAAAAACATACGGAGCGTCAAGGTCCCCTCTCAATTATGCTTCTCAAAAAGACTAAAATCCTCACCCGACAAGGATGAGGAAAAACCCCTAAGCAGGCTTTCACAGGTAACCTGTGTTTATCAATCACCACATGTTTTCTCAGTGGCAATAACACACATTATTTCTTTGTAACTCATTCAATATACAAATTACTTTCTAAAAGAACAGCCTGCCAGTCTATATCATGACCATCTCTGTGTAAGTTGACCATGGCAGAGGCTTGAAACAGCTGCATCTTGCCACCAGAGGCAATAAATGTTCTCTAGAAAATGTCAGATGGATTTGAAGTCAGACCTATCTCTTAGACCTGTTTTGGAAGTCACAGCAGAGTCCCCTGGTACCATCTACCTTCATTTCTACCTGGGTAACTACTGTTAGGAAAACTGGGAGGATCATATAGGTGAGAGGCTTAGCGTGATACTGGGTGATATTAAAGGAAGTAAGTGATAATTACTACCCCTCTCTGAAAGTGGGAAACATTGTCAACTAGAAATGCTTTGCCTGCTTTCTCTCTAGGTATTGGACGTTTCATGTGTCATACTCACTTACATATACCCAGACAAGATTGTCTCTTTTTTAGTCACTTCTATCTTTATATGGCTTTATAAGTCATCATCATTGCTAACACCTGTTGGAAACAAAGTAGCCACGGTTCATGTCCTGTGTGAACACACATGTTCCTTTCCCTACATGTCGTTTTCATGTATGTGCTGCATCAGTCTCCCACCCTTTCTGCAGTACTCACTTTTAACTCCCAAAGAAAACTGACACACTCATACAAACATGTGCACATATGCACACATACACTTTATAAGTAAGCTTGCATTGGTTTCATACTGCCAAATAACATAGTACCTGAAAACTCAAGTTGACTTTAGGGAGAAATAAACATGTATGAGCTCACAGTTTTCCATACGCCAAGATTAGTCTGTGTCTAGATGAGTATTTGTGGCTTCAGGTGTCTCCTGAGGCTGGAGCAGGAGATTAGACCCACAGTCATCTGAAGGTTGTGGTCCCCTCCTAAGGTTCATCTATCTGGATGGCTAGCTAGTATATAGAAACAGTTAGACGTATAGAATGCATCTTAGTGTGCAGGTTTCTTCTCAGGGCTGCTTAGTTCCCTCACAGCACAGCAGCTGTCTGTCTTTATATCCAGTGACCTAAAGTCCTATCTGTTATACTGGTTAGTCTTATTCAGAGCAAGAAGGAACTACATAAGGAATGTGTTGAAGTCAGTTTCTTATTGGTGGACAAACACCCAACCAAAAGCAGCTTATAGGAGTAAAGGGTTTATTTCAGCCTTATAGTATCTAGAGGAAATGCCATCAATGGTGGAAGAAAATGGCTTAATTCCATGGATCTGAGCAGAGAGACATTATCAAACAGCCAGCAAACAGACAACACCAGCAAGAGCTCACACTGCTCTCTACACACCTTAGAGTTAGATGAGTTAGACTTAAGATCTTCCCTCAATTGCATACTGTCTTCCCCAGGAGGGCTCTGCCCACTTCAGACTCAAGATTCAAGCCTTACTGTATAAGTGTATACATATGTACCTGATATCTACTATCAACAATGTATAGAAAGATATCTTCTAAGTCCTGAACAATTTAGGTTATTTATAGTAGCTGTGGTGCTGTGGCATTGAAGGAAGGTTTCATGGTCTAAGTGTCTGTGCTTGCCTCTCATCATGGTACAGAACCTACAAGAGTCACTCAGCAAACCTGTGTCAAGGAGTGCAGTGTTAACTGTGGGGGTGGATGGCTGAACGCAGCCTGGTTAGCTGGTAACCTAACTGAGTGAACCTCAGTGAAGCTGTCTTCAGACTGAGAGTGTGACCGACAGGAGAAAGATGGGCAGCTGTTTCAGATGCTACGGACTGAGATTACATGTGCCCACTTATGGTTATGGCCTCACATTTCTACCCATCTCCATTTGAGGGTGAGTGCTGAGATGCAACTTTTGGTTAGGAAAGTGAGGATTATGCAGTAATGAACCTTTGTTCTGGGTAACCATGCAAAATCAATCTCTCTCCTTCTCAATCCCTCTCATGAATGCAAAAAGTGACCCAAGATGCATTTTTACTTTTTTGGCTTTCTAGAGAAAGAGGCTGTGTGAGAAATCCATGTGTGGGGCACTTGGGAAGGCAGAGAATAGAGGATCCCTGGGGTTTGCTGGTTCATTAAGTCTGATAAGCGGATGGTCTCTAGGTTCAGTGAATAATTCTGGCTCAAATAAGGTGGAAGGAAATGACAGGTATCTGCAGGTTGTTTAGTATCCACACGCACACATGTGGCACACAGAAAAGCTCAGCCTGATATCTCCAATTGAGGCATGGCACACAAAACACTGGCAGAAGTGGATGCTAAGATTCCAGGTTCAAACTTCTGAGGGATTAGTAACCATGATCCCAACCATAGTTAAATGCTGGCCCAATGGAGTTTGGCTGCTGTATCTGTGCACTGGCTCATCCATGCATTTTACTGAGTGATGAATTATAGGGGTTTCAACCTCTCTGTATCTCATTTGTAAAATGATGAAGTGAAAAGCTGGGGAAATTAATGGTCAGAGTAACTATATAATTGACTGTCTGAATGAGGACTTTTGGAAAGTGAGAGAGGGTACAACAAACAATTGCAAATCAAGGCTGGGGAGATAGCATTTTTTATTATGAACGTTATTATATGGCATACTGGTCATATTCCCACTGGGCTGTTCTCTAATATCCCCTCTTCCCTGTCCACATCTCACTGAGGGCCTCAGAGGAGTTACTGGTATTCACTAGGGGTTTTAAATGTACCTGCCAGTCTCTGTGGTGGGGACAATGTCTCAGGATACTCTTTCCTGCCCTGTGGTTCTTACAGTCTCTCCCCTCCACTCTTCCTTGATGTTCCCTGAGCCTTGGAGGGCATGTTATAAGTCTGCTTTAGTGTTAAGCTCCCTTTATCCTCTGAAGTTCTACTTTGATGAGTTTTGAGTCCCCTTAGTGTGTGCCACTATCTCTCTGGTGGAGACTGTCAGTCTCGCAGGGAGAACAACAATCACTACTTCCTCTGTGACGCTCCTGAGACCTGACAGATGTGGTAGAGATGTCTGGTCTTGTGCTGGACAGCTGGATGTCTTCTCTTGTCATGTTGACGGATCTTGGTTCTGGGGAGATATTTTAATGGGTAAAGCAATTGCTGTACAAGGATGAAAATCTGAGTTGGATTCCCCTGCATCCACGTGAAAGCTGGGTGTGGTGGCACATGCCTGCAATACCAGCCTTGGGTAGGTAGAGGCAAGAGGATCTCTGGAGCCTGATGGCTAGTTGACTTAGTCTGCATGAATGGGTGAGCTCTATATTCTGTGAAAAAAATTGCATCAAAATATAATGTGGGGCTGGAGAGATGGCTTAGCGGTTAAGGTGCTTGCCTGTGAAGCCTAAGGATCCATATTCAACTCTCCAGATCCCACATAAGCCAAATGCACAAAGGTGAGGTAAGTGCAAGGTGGCACATTCCCACTAGGTGGCTCATGCATGTCTGGAGTTCAATTTCAGTGGCTGAGACCCTGACACTCCATTTTTTTTCTCTTTGTCTCTATGTCTCCCTCTGCTTCTCTCTCTAAAATAAAATAAAAAAATAATGTGGAGAGTGACTGAGGAAGACACCATGGACCTCTTGCCTTCACAGGCACACACATGTGCACCCACACCCATGCCCAGGAAGAGGTACAATAAGGCATACACAGGGACATGTGTTCACCTTAGCAGAGAGTGAAAGAAATAGAGAGAAAAGAGAAAGGCAGAGAATGGACACACCAGAGGCTGTAGCCACTACAAACGAACTCCAGACACATGTGGTCCTTGTGCATCTGGCTTATGTAGGTCCTGAGGAATCGAACCTAGGTCATTTGGCTTCACAGGCAAAGGAGACTCTCTGCTTGCAAATAAATAAATTTTAAAAATTGAAAAAATAAAAGAGAACACAACAGGACTCATGGGGCAGCCTGTACAGGCTACATCTGCAAAACCACGTGGTGGTCTACTTCACGAAGACTTTCAGAGGTGAAGGCCAGAGTCACTGATAAGCCAAGGAGGATCAGAGAAGAATCCAGAATGAGAACCATTACCCAACACCCGATCTTATCCAAAGTCAGAGAACATTAGACCTAAAGGCAGATTCTCAGAGGTAAGGCTGGTGGCTGACAGAGAGGGAAGAACACAAAGGGGAGCAGCAGGTGGAGGAGGTGGGCACCGAGGGCGGAGCACATTCTGTCTAACAAAGATGTCTTGCTCCCGCCACCGTGCCCTCAGGTCTGATTACTACACATCAATTTCTAATCTCAACACCTCAGGCTAGAAACACTGCTTTCAACCTCATGGCACCCTGGAGTTCCAGGAGCCAAGCAAAGATGACTTAAGAGGTGGCAATCTAGTTCCAGTTAGAATTATACCATATAAGGCTTTCACGTACTTCCTTAAAAACTTGTCTTGGTTGCTGCTTGTGTGTGTCAGTGTTAGGATCTGAACTGGGACGGATGGACAGGAAGCAAGTGGATGTTACCAGAACGTCTCAGAAGCACGGGGCTTTCTTGGCTTTACCCCACGACGCTCTTTGCCTGACTGTTGCTTTTTAAAAATATTCACGTACATCCTCCCCACCTTCTCCTCTGTGTCAGGTACAAGGCAGGCTTTGGGGCCTACAGCCCTTCTCTGTGAGCTTCCATCTTCCAGGGTCTGGATCACCAACCACTTCTGTCCTCTCCACCGGCACGGGCTCCTTCTGCCCAGAAGCCCAATAAACTGCTCCCGTGTGCAGAATAAGCAAACAGAAATAAACTTTGGGACTTCTCTGGTTGTGGCCCTCCTTGGCCATGCCTCAGAGGCAAAAAAACCCAAAAAACAAAAAACAACAACAAAAAGGCAGGATTCATCTAGAGACCCTGATTTTCTTTCCCATCCATGCTCCACCCAGGAATTTCTACTGTAGACATCCATCGCACACACCTGCTTCCATCAAAGGAGTACGGATCAAACCCAGCATGGGTAAGGAAGGTAACTGAAGTGCTCGGATAGGTTTCCTCTTACAAAACATCACTCATGAAATCCCACTGACAGAACACAGCCTCGTGTGCTGCTTTCTTTAGGGTGGGGTCATTGCCATCACTCTGGGGAGTGAAGCTCTTCTTTATGAGATGAGAATGTCTGTCTCCCTCCCTTTTTTTTTTCCCGCTTCCTTTCTTCGTTAATGGACACTGCAGGGGGATGGTCTGAGTCAGACTCCCTCCCCCATGCCAGGATAGAACAGCGAACACACAGAGCTCTTGCCCCGGCTCCCAGGAAGCTTATACTGTGGTACAAATATCAAATAAAACATGATTCTTTCTTGAGAAATTATTACCCACAAATATGATTGGTTTTTTAATATATTTATTTATTTACTTAAGAGAGAAAGAAACAGGCTGATATATTGAGAGAAATATGGGTGCACCAGGGCCTCCTGCCTCTGCAATGGAACTCCAGACACACATGCCACTTTGTATATCTGGCTTCATGTGGGTACTAGGGAACTGAACCCAGGGCATCAAGCTTTTCAAGCAGGTACCTTTAACCATTGAGGCATCTCTACAGCCTCCCATCACTTGTTTTGATGTATTCTCTAGCCTAAACTGAATTTTGTCTTGTTGATTACATGTAATACTTTAAACTTGTTTTCATATTTTATTTGTTCATCTGCAAGCAGAGAGAGAGAGAGAGAAAGTAAGAGAGGGAGGGAGAGAAATGGGTGTGCCAGGGCTTCCAGCCACTGTAAATAAACTCCAGATTCATGTGCCACTCTATGCATCTGGCTTATGTGGGTATTGGGGAATTGAACTCAGGTTGCCAGACTTGATAGGTAAGTGCCTTAACTGCTGAACCATTTCTCCAGCCCAATTAGATATAATTTTACAAATAAGAAAACTTAAAACCCAAAGAAGCAACCTTTCAAAGTTTCCTAACCTGAGTTACAACCTGCTTGTATATAGCACTGGGTGTCCAAACCTTATTTATTACATACTGAATCCTGGAAAAGCTCAGCTATGGACTGTGAAGCATTATTATGTATGATGTACCCTGATCCCTCTGGTCAATCTTCAAATAGCATTTTTCCTGATGTCACATGGCACTAAAGTAATAACAGTTGGATTGGAAGGTGACCTTGAGTCAGAAAATTACAGTATTTTCAATAGAAAGCAAATGAGACTTTCAATTTCCTACACCTTTTATGCAAAATACAGCTTCCCCAAGAACTAGATCAGAATGACTCTTTTGAATCCATGTATCCTATCATCTATAAAACAGCATTGGGATTATTCATGTCATACACCCCCCACACAAATACACACAAACACACGCTGTCTCTCTCTTTCTCACAAATACACACACATGCTACTTTACAAAGCATGATAAACTGACTTCTCTTTCACTGATATACTCTCTAATGGCTTGGCTGTTTCTTAAAACACAAGGCAAAATTCCTGACCTGTGAGATTCTCCTAGTGTCTAGAAAGATGCACGATGCTTATCACAGTCCTTTGAGGAATTGTGTTTCCATGTGTGGAAGACCAAACAGCAAGTGCCTTAGTAAAGGAAGAAACAGCTGCGTTAATTTGGACACTTCCTGTCCATAGTTCATGGAAAGCCACAGAGCCTATCCTGTCAGAACGCCAAGAGAATTTCAACACGTTCACAGTGTCTTGAGGAAGTCCATGTTAACACTAGGGCAAGATGAAGGGACTAAGCTGTACCAGCCAACATGTTCCCTTCAGAGAAAGGCTCAGAGAGCTCAAGCTATGAGTAGTAAGAAAGCCAGTCATTAGAAACTGCCATGTGAACTTGGCTCACTATGTGCTAAGTGAAGAGGTGATTGACTACACTGGTTAAATGCTACTCAATGTCAGCAATGGGAAGTCAAAGGACATTGGTGTCTATCAGTATTTAGGGATACTATAGTAGTGGGGTAATGGGAGTGTCCCAGTATTTCAGGGTATTTGTATTAACTAATAAGAGGTGGGAAGTGCTAGAGATTTTGGTGACTCATATGTGGAAGTCATATGGTATGTCATATGTGGTACGTGGGGGTCAACAAAGCCTCTCTTGGGTGTGCACACACTCGCTCTACCCCCCTGTGTGTGTGTCTGTGAGAGAGAGACGGGGGTGGGGGAAGCATGCTTGCATGTATGTGGGTACATGCACATGAGGATATGGGTGCATATAAGCCTAAAGGTTGATGTTGAGTATCTTCCTCCATCTCTCTCCACCTATTTACTGAGGCAAAGTCTCTCACTTTCTAATTTGGCTAGTGTAGCTGTCCATTTTACCCTGGGGGCTCCATCTCCCTCACGAGTGCAGGGAGCACAGGCTGACCACCGTGAGCCCTTATTGTGAGTGCTGGGGATACAAACTCAGATCCGCATACTTCCACAGCAAAACCTTCGTCCACTGAGACATACCTGCAGAGTTTTAATCAAAGCACTATGGAAAGACAATGTCTCCATCTACCCAGGATGCCTGGCGGAGCCAGGGCCATAAACTGGACAACATGAAGAATACAAGCTTATTTCTCATACTTCTGCAGGATATAGACATGCAAGGCAAAAACACCACCAGATTCAGGGTCTGGAGAGAAGCCTGCTTTCTGAGTCATGGATTTCATGTTCGCTTTGCATCTCACATGGCAAAAAGGACTAATGAGCTCCTTGGGTCCTTGTTCCATTGTCATGAGGGCTCTGCCCTCTCGCTTAACAATTTTCCAAACCTCGTCTCCTTATTTCATCACCGTGGGGTTAAAATTTCAGCATCTGAATTCTGAGAAGGACACACATTTTGGGACTACAGTAGATGTGGAGTGAGGTCAGTTCATTCGTAATCGGGCATGGATATGGTTTCTTAGAGGCTATTCGAGACAGACGTGTCATAAATGTTGAATGGGGGATATCTAGGGGAAACGTGAAGAGGAATTCCTCCAGGATGAAAGACTTCTATGCTCTAGAAGGTACCTGCCCTGGTAGGTGGATGGGATTTCTTCACCATATGCTGCCATGTTTCCTTACAAGCTCCCTGCTGTCCAAGGCGAGAACGCTGCCCCCTGCTGTCCAAGGTGAGAATGCTACCCCCTGCTGTCCGAGGTGAGAACGCTGCCCCTGCTCTCCTAGGTGAGATTGCTGCCCCCTGCTGTCCAAGGTGAGATTGCTGCCCTCTGCTGTCTGAGGTGAGAATGCTGCCCCCTGCTGTCCAAGGTGAGAACGCTGCCCCCTGCTGTCCAAGGTGAGAATGCTGCCCCCTGCTGTCAAAGCTGCAAAGAGGCTCCCAGGACAAATCCTTTTTTTAAATTTTTTTTTTTTTTTTTGGTGTGTGTTTATTTCTTTGAGAGTGACAGAGAGAGAAAGAAGCAGAGAGGGAAGGAAGGAGGGAGAGAGAAAATGGACATGCCAGGGCCTCCAGCCACTGCAAAGGAACTCCAAACGCATGCACCCACTTGTGCATCTGGCTAACGTGGGTCCTGGGGAATTGAGGCTTGAACCGGGGTTCTCAGGCTTCACAGGCAAGTGCTTAACTGCTAAGCCATCTCTCCAGCCCAGGACAAATCCTTTTGCCAAATTATCCTGGAAGAATAATAACATTCTACCATCATCTTTATCATTAGATCATACATTTCTCTAGGTTTCAGCCCCTAACTGCATTTCTGGGAGGCAGACGCAAACCAAATATCACAATAAACAACCAACTTGCATAGTGAGTTGAGGGAGAATACCTGCTCCCGCCTCTTTTATTAACATATATATCATTAATATTTTGGCTTTACTGGTTGAGATTTGACCAATTATTAAGTTCTCATCGTCTCATAAGTTCATTGAAAAACAGGATGCTTAGTGGCTCTTTGACGATGAGCACATCATGCCTAAAGTGGTTGTTCATGTGCTCAAGGAGCTGAGCATTTACATCTATGTCATACATGGAAAGGTACCATGGCTTCTGCTTCTCCCAGCTCCTAGTGAGGGTCTAGGGGACACACACACACACACATACACTTAACTAAGTTTAAAGCTTAGTTCTTATTGCAGAGCTGGTGTGACCACATCAGATAAAAAGTAACAACAGGCCAAGGGAAGCTGTGAGAATTACAAACTCCATCTCCATTTGACAATGGGGGTGACGTAGAAAGGCTGCATTTTTGAACTAGTGTTTGAGCTTGTTAAACATCCACAAAAGAGGCTGAATGCACAAAAACTGCTTAAAGAATTGAACTATTCCTACCTATGTGGCCAACTCCCTGAGAACCAGAGCAAAGGTCCACAATTTTGAAATCATTCCTTTTCAAGTTTCTTGACTTCATGTTTAAATGAATGAAATGTTCAAATACATCAAGTCTAACCAGAAAAATGCACTTCACTTATTTTTAGTTTCAAATCAAAGGCTGTTTCTAAATATTGTCTTTGTGATAAATTTTACAGGTTAAAGTTAATGTTTCATTCATATCCTCTGTCTTTAATGGCCTTCCTGACTTTAAAACTAAAAGAAATACTCCGTTTGTAAAGTTCTAAAATACACATTTACCTTGTCTAATTAAGGCCAAGAACTCCCAAACTACTTTAGGAGGAAGATCATCTGTTCTTTCTGTTTGAAATGCTCAACTGGAGCCTCCGCAGTGTATCTGTGACTACCTGAAGAGCTCTGTGCTGTCGGGGCCACTGAAGAAAAGTAAGGAGAACAGGGACTGGTCAGGGCACTTGCTGCTTTAGCATGAGGACCTCTTGGGCTGGAGACCACCAGCTTCAAGCTCCCTAGAATTCACTTAAAATTCTAGACTTAACCACACAGATTTGTAACCCCATGGGGCGGGGGGAGGGGGGGAAGACCAGAGAGTCACTGGGGATCCCTGAGTGATAGAAGCTCTGGCTTGAGATCTCGTTTCAAGGAAATACACGATGGAGTAATAGAGCACGACACCCAAAGTTCTTCTCTTGCCTCCACATGCATGCATGTAGTATGTGCATCTACACACACACATGTTTTCACAGCACATCACACACCACACTACACACATGCTATATACATATACATATACATGTGTGCATGCACACACACGTACAGTGAATGTTCTATTAGCAAGACTGAGAGAATAGTTAATATAATCAAACACTAGTGACTAACATTTCTTAAGCATATTCCATTTGATCTCTCATTTGTCATTTAATCTGTGATATATATATATATATACATATATATATATATGTATGTATATGGTTAGCTCTTATTGTAGGTTGAATGGTGCCTTCCCCTTCCCTTCTTCCCTCAAAACAAAAAAGGTTTGACCTCCCTGACCTCTGGAACACACAACTGTGACTTTGATAAAAGGAGGATTAGAGATGAGCTAGGCATCTGAAGGCGAGATCATCTCGGATGTATCAGAGTGGCCCAAGCCCAGTGATAAAGCAGAGAAGACAGAGCCAAGGGGAAGAGAAGGAAGAAGGCCTTGTGGAGATGGAGGCAGAGACCCAAGTCATGCAGTCACAACCCAAGAAATGTTGGGTGCCACTAGACACTGGGAGAGGCACCAATGCCCTTCCCTCAGAAGAGTCAGAGCACATAGACCTACTGACTGGATTTCAGATTTTGGCCTATAAGAATAAATTTTATTTGTTGAATCTACCAGGTGTGGTCCTTTGTTATAGTGACAAAAGCAACCTAGTAAATAAATCCTTAACATTGACAGCTTTATTACTCCAGACCTGTGTTTTAATTGCAAATCTATGAGCTGGTTTCCCAGTCTGGAAAGCACCTGTTTACCTGAGACAGATTAGGAAAGCTAGGGGTGTGCTTGTGCTGATACAGAGGTTCACAGCTCCCCCACCCAGCAGCTTCCTGACTCCAGAATCAATGTTTTGCATTAAAAGAGCCATTAGAGTGTGTCCATCAGCAACTCAGTTCATGTGTGGCTCGGCTTTGCAACCCAGGGCAAAGGCAGCTCTGTAGTTGGCCCCCAAAGGCTTTGCTTTATTTCTCCAATTGTAAGTATCATTGACTTTACCCATGATGGGCAATAACACAATGGAGAATAAACATTAAATTAAATGTATAAAGGGTTGGAAATAAATCAAGCCCTTCATGAAACTAATTTTAGAAAAGAGGTCATTAGATATATTATTTTCAATTTGGAAGCGAATTGAGAAACGAGACCTCACCTTCTCTTTAGGAAAAAAAAAGTCAAAACCTTTTTGCCATGAGATAGTTTTTATTCCCATCCATCAAAGCAGTTCAACTACTGCAAAACCCTGAAACCTCTGGGAGTCAAAGAGAATTTATGCTACAAGTAGAACAGGCCACCACTGCTATTCCCTGTGCTTTCTTTCCGTTCGTGACATGTGCTATAAAAGATTAAGGCAAATCTTGAAAAAGGGGAACCAAAGTCCGAATTTTAACAGAGCACTGGCAGCCCTGGATGCAGACACCAAAGCCAGCCTCCCTGGTATATTGGGAGAACTCACCTGGCTGCGTACGGGGGCTCTGAGGGTGTAGAGCTAGGCAAGGAGATCTGACAAGGTCCAACATAGCACAAAACCTATAAAATTAATGTGAATAGATTCTTTGATCTGTTATCTGGCTTTCAGCTTATCTCCAGAGCTCCAGAGGGGGGCAGGAGCTCATGTGAAAGGAAACAGAAGTTACCAGATACCAGCAGAGACCATGGAAACCAAATCCGGTCACCACCACCTTGCTTCCCTTTTTCTTGGCTTGATTTAGAAAGATTGGGCATCTGATAAGATGTCCCCAGTTGTTCCTTTAGACATCCTTGGAGGGTGACATCTGTTAGCGAGCACTGTGGCTCTCTTGGGTCTGTTAATTTAGACCCATGCATGAATGAAACCTCAGACTAGACCATGGTACATTTTCTATTGATGATAACATGAAGCCAGAAGTAGAATGAGTAGGCTAACATCGCCCAAGTCCATAATGTCTCACAGGTAAGCAAAGTCTAAGAAGCTGCTTTATAAGAAAGGCTTGGAGGGAGATGCTGTTTCAAGAGCGAAATAACTCATGGGGATATTAAGGAAAGATGTTATTCAAGAGTACAGTTATGAAAAATCCTTGGGCAGCAGACTAAGCCAGTAGGTGGTAAGGAATCTAATGTTAGGTTGTAGTCACACAAGAATAGAGGGTAAAAGAGAGGCCACAGTGATGCTGGGTTCCTTGTCATTGATCAGACATTGAACACCGTGTTCAGTTCCTGGGGCAGAGTGGGACGGCCACAGGCAACGGGCCCACGGCGAGGAGCGCGAAGGAGCCTGCATGAGGACATCCTGAAGGAGCACGGCGAGCTGTGAAGATGCGCCTCTGGCAGGCGTTCCAGCTGTTTTCAAAACTTTGAAAATGACAGGCAAAAAGAAGTATTCCTCAGTACCATCACTGCCAGGAATATGTATTCTGTTCTCTGAGAAACTACTACCATTCAACTATTTCTATAGGTGGTGGGGAAAAAAATGTACGAGAAGAGTCTTCCAGTGTAACATAAACTCAGCAGTATGCTCGACGTCACCAAAAAGAGTTGGGTGGAATACTTCCTGGAGGCTAGTTCGACCTGTTTGGACTCAAACTAGTGAAGAAGGTTCAAGCAACTAAACTGCACCTGGAATGGAACTGTTTACCCGCCATGCGTTCAGCAGGGATTTCCTTTTTAAAAGTATTTTATTTATGTGCAAAGAGACATAGAGAGAGACAGAGAGAATAGGCATGCCAGGGTCTTCAGGTGCTGCAAACAAACTGAACTCTAGATGCATGTGCCACATTGTGCATCTGGCTTCATGTGGGACTGAGGACTCACACCAGGGTTGTTAGGCTTTATAGGCAAGTGCCTTAACCACTGAGCAATCTCTGCTCTTCAGCCCCAACAGTCATTTCTTTTTTCCTTTTTTTTTTTTTTTTTTTTTTGAGGTAGAGTCTCACTCTACTCCAGGCTGACCTGAATTCACTATGGTGGGTGGAATTCACAGGGTGGCCTTGGACTCATGATGTTCCTCCTACCTCTACCTCCTGAGTGCTGGGATTAAAGGCGTGGGCCACCACACCTGGCTTATCAGTTATTTCTTAAGTGAAGACTGTAGTGCTGGTGTAACACCCTCAGTATCTAGATTTCTGCTTCTGAGCCAATACTATACCAACATCTTACATTAATTTATAAGAATGCATATACTTTAGGGAGACCAAGTCATGTTCATCCACAGAATTTTAGACTTCTTCTGCAAGGCATTTTTAATACATTAGCTCAATGACTGGTATTTTACTCTTATAGTACATTACGTCTTAGGTAAAAATTCTGATCCTCTTTATTAGTTGAAAACTTTCCTTGGAGATGGAATTTTAACAATTTTAGCCTAGTCATTCTTGACCTTTTGAGTCAACCTAATTACTCAAACATTTCTCCCTAGAGGGCGCCAAATCACTACCAAACTTTCACTGGGTAACTACATAAATTTCCTTTGAAGTACCAGTTGGGAGCCCTGGCATCACTGCCATTGTTGAGATGTGCAGAACTACTGTCATGAACCAAAGATCCCAAGTCACAGAGCTGAGGAGGTCATGGCAAAAATCTAGGCTGGTTCTGTAATCCTACAGATGAGGAAAGTCAAGTCTAATCAGAACACGTAAGTGACATCACTCAAGTCCGCAGGTCCGCAGACTTGCTCCCAACCACTCCACTCCACACTCCACTGGCTGCACATCATTTCCAGAAGTTTCCATGCCTTGACTCAAATCTGGGCTGGGAAGGAATGGTGAACAGCCACATTACCACACACACACTGCCATTTGCCATGAAGCTTAACAGTGCATTGCGTAAGTTACGCACTTATCACTTTCAAATGAAGGCTGCATTACCAATAAGCTTGTGAAAGTATCCAAATCTTGTCATCTAACTGACTTCAGCCTCACATGACACCCTGTTAACACTGGAAACTGTCAGGAGGCGACCTGGCGCCCTCTAGGGAGAAATGCTAGAATAACTAGGTGGACTCAAGAGGTCAAGTATGACCATGTTAAAATGGTTAAAATTTTGTCTTCATACAAAGTTTCCATTAAAAAAAAAAAAAACGTTTCAAATAAGATGTCATATTCTGTCAGAAGTAAGACAGCCGTAATTATATCAAAATATTAAAAATAGCTTATATTAAACTCTATATGGGTAAATCTTAGGCAAAGAAGTTATTATATACACTTGACTGAATTTGTTACACAAAAACTTAGCTATATCCTTCCTTGAGATTTCAACAAATAAAAGCATAAAGTATACACCTAATGCAGAATCAGAAGCAGGGCTTTGGTAGCAGCACAACTTGTACAAGTGTCGCTCTGAAGGAGCACGTGGCCGCTGCCTGGAGCAGGCTGTCTCACCGGGCGCAGCAGGCGCCTGATGGTGTCTCTCTCCATCGACACCAGACCAAACGTGAGAGCGAAGACGTGGGCTAGCCTCTGTGAAGGGAAAACATAGGGAAATTTTTCAAGTTTTCGAAGCAAGCCTGGGAAGATGCAGCCTGACTCACCCCAGGGCACATGAGCTCTCACAGAGAAGTGATGGGAAATACTGCTCTGCTGTCTAGCGTAGCAGATGGGCCAGCCCAAGTTCTCTCTCAGCAAGCTGCTTGAGCCAAATGACAAGTTCAAGGGTTTCACACCAATGAAGAGTGTGACATTTTTTTAAAATAAAAACGATGGGGCTGGAGAGATGGCTTAGCGGTTAAGCGCTTGCCTGTGAAGCCTAAGGACCCCGGTTCGAGGCTCGGTTCCCCAGGTCCCACGTTAGCCAGATGCACAAGGGGGCGCACGCGTCTGGAGTTCGTTTGCAGAGGCTGGAAGCCCTGGCGCGCCCATTCTCTCTCTCTTCCTCTATCTGTCTTCCTCTCTGTGTCTGTCGCTCTCAAATAAATAAATAAATAATTAATTAATTAATTAGAAAATATTAAAAAAAAATAAATAAAAATAAAAAATAAAAACGATGATGCTACAGTGGTTGCCAGAAAAATCTCACAGCTTTACACAAAAGGATAGAAAACAGTTGTAGCTTCTTTCATTTCTCCTAGGAGGGAAAATTAATAAAAGCTCAAATTCCACACAAACCTGCTGGAGAAATTCATACCAGACACTCCAGATTCTTAAAACCACTGTTTTTTTTTCATAAGCCAAAGATCAAAGAGGTGGAAAAGCCAAGTTAGTTTGGATGACAAAAACAGAAGTGGCTTAATTCTGAAAGGGCATTGAATACTGAGGTAATATCACCAGTGACCACCCACAGTAACCAGAGGTCTGCACGTACGACTCCACCCTCTACGTGGCTTTCTCTTGTATTAAGAAGCACACGTGGGAGGTTTGGCTATTGATAAAACCTTCAAGATGACGACACATTCCCTTAGTTTTGATTTTTTTTTTAAATAGAGACAACTTTGAACTTCCATAAAGAAACTGAACAAGTCCAGAGCTGGGTGTGGTTGAATAAAAGGAAGACTGGGGATTAAAGGGGAGACCTTGTATGGCAGTTGGAATATATGCCACCCAGTAGACTCAGGTGCTTAATTGAAGCCTATCTCCAGCTGCCTTGCTGAGGAGGGTGTCACTGGGGATGGATCCTGGAGTCCAGCCCTAAGGTGTCTCTGAAGGGAGATCTGAATTCCACACTGCAGGTAGGCAGAGAGGTTCTGTGCTCTGGCTGTGCTTGCTGCTTTTCGGTGTTTGCTGGCTGGTGGTCGTTCCTCTCTCTGCTTGGATCTATGAAAGGGATCCAGCTTCCTCTGCCATCTATGGATCTTTCCTGAATCTGTAAGCTTGAAATGAATCTCTTCCTCTCCTAAACTGTGTCTCGTTTGGATGTTTATCCCAGCAACATGGAGCCAACTATGTATCTTGTTTGTATGCATACTGCCCCAGCCTTACAGAAAGGCACATCAAGTGTTGAAAGTTTTGGCTGCTTTATAGCTTTTAGTACCCAGAGTTGGGACGGAGGTGTGGCTCAGGGTGCGCTGATTGATTTATATGTCTTATGCTCTAGATTTAATCTCCAGAACTGGAAAAGTAATAATTATAAAGGAAAGAGAGAAGGACTGGTGTTAAAATGATGTGAGCTGCTCCTTGGGACTGCCCCACAGATAAAAGCTCAGGAGGGCAGATGCAGACATGCACTGAGTGGAAACCAACTCACTGGATGGGGAAGATAGCTTAGTGGCTAAAGCGCTTGCTGTGGAAGCAGGAGGAACAGTTTGATCACAGAGGCCATGTTATAGAACCTGGGCCTAGTGGGGGTAATCCTCGCCCTGATGAGAAAGAGACATGCGTATCCCTGGAGATTGCTGGCTAGCTACTAATTAGGAAAGTTTCAGGCAAACAAGAAGGTCTATCTCAAAAGAAAAAAAGTGGGGGGACTATATTTCTGAATTGTATCATAGGTGTGTTCTGGGCTCCACGTGGGCACACATGTGAATATGCATATTGACCTACATACATGTGCAGTGCAGAAGAAAAGAAAAAAAAATAGCTCACATATAGAGCCCAGAAGAGGAAAAACAAGTTGCCTCCTAAATCCACCAAATAGAAAGTAGAAGTGAGTCTTGGCAATGGCTTTGTAATAAGAGCTCAATACCATGTATGCCATGGTGCCAGATTTCTCACAATGAGACCTCATTTATCCACACCTTGCTCAACAAGTGAAACTGTTCCTTCCAGTTATGCTAAGTGAACGTTGAGGTGCAGGCACTGAGACTTGCAAACATTTACATTGAGAGTTGGTGGACAAAGACCATTTACTTGGATTTTTTTTGACCTCTGCTTTGGACTTTGGCATTCATCAGATGAGACCCCTTTACACCAGACAGAGGCTGAATAAGGGGGTTTGGAAGGTATCTGCAGGCATGCATGATAACTATTAGTGAGAATACACAAGCCATCCAAGACACGCTTTTATTTATTTATTTTTGTTTTGTTTTTGTTTTTCGAGGTAGGGTTTCACACTAGCCCAGGCTGTGTTGGAACTCACTATGTAGTCTCAGGCTGGCCTTGAACTCACAGCGATCCTCCTATCTCTGCCTCCCGAGTGCTGGGATTAAAGGCGTGCGCCACCACACCTGGCAAGACATGCTTTTAAATTCATTTCTATTTGGGAATCATTTCTTACCAAGTTCTGTCTGTCTTCAATTTATTTGAAAAAAATGAGAAGACAATTCCCAATCCTTTCATGTATCTATAAAATATTATGCTTACCCAGGTTTATACTCAGCTTTCAAAAGCCATATAGTGTCAAAATAACTTTGCTTTGTATCAGATAGGCAGACAGAGATGTTGGCCTAACAATCTCTTCTTGAAGTGGACAGGAGTCTAAATTTATGGCCAGTCTATCTTTCACTACTCATCACTAATGATTATAGTGGTTCTTAATTGGTGAACAATGGTGTACAACAGATAAAATGCTACCAACTTCTTGCTTCATACAAGGTTAGTACTCACAAAAAGTTGTATATACTCTTGCCTCACTTTCAGAGAAAGAAAATTGCATCTCTAAAAGGTTCTGTTTGTTGCTTCAAGACATACAAGAGCCTTAAGTACTTATCAAAACATTTAGGAATATACTTTTTTCTGACTAACTATAGCTGGGTTAAGCAAACCATAATCCAGTTCTGATCAATATTTTGAATTAATTAACATCAAAGAGACTCCATCCCTTTTTACTCCAAATGAGGAGTTCTTAGTACTTTATAGGAAAATAATCATTTGCCTGTTGGATAACAAGAACCATCAAAATCTCTTCAAATACAAATGATCTAATGACTGACAAGTATAATTGGCACTTGGATAGTTAAATGTGTTGATAGAAAATGTATGCTAAAGTTCAGAAGATCCTGTATCAGAAATGCCTCGAGAAATTTGTTTAAATCTCAACTATTCATTTCTTTTAACTGGTAAATTGACAAGCAGAAAGTCCATAACCCTTTTATTATTAATTAATTAATTATTAGAGAGAAAAAAACAGGGAGAGATAGAGTGAGAATGAGAGAAAGAATGAGAGAGAGAGAGAGAGAGAGAGAGAATGGGAACGCCAGGGCCTCCAGCCACTGAAAACGAACTCCAGATGCATGCACTCCCTTGTGCATCTGGCTTACATGGATCCTGGAGAATCCAACTGGGATCCTTTGGCTTTGCAGGCAAACTCCTTAATTGCTAAGTCATCTCTCCAGCCCAGAAAGTCTGTAATTCTTCTATGGTTAAAATGATATAGGCCAGATCCCTGAAGCCAAAATGAAGTGGAAAGATGAGATGTCTTCATTAATCAAACCAGATTTTGAAATTACCTAGAAAACAAACCTATCCAAGTTTCACTCTGCTCTGTTTGGGACAACTTAATATGTCTACATCTTGACCTCACATAAGACTAGACAGTTAATGGAATCCTAACCCATCCTGAGCTTAGTGCCAGGATTTGGAAGAAGTATTTACAATTTCTTTGGTTCTCTTCAGTTCAACCACTGACTCTGCAAAACCACTGGCAATGGAATTGAGACACAGAACACAACACAGGCTTCAGGATGTCTGTGTGTGTGTGTGTGTGTGTGTGTGAGAGAGAGAGAGAGAGAGAGAGAGAGAGAGAGAGAGGGAGAGGGACAGGGACAGGGACAGGGACAGGGAGAGAGAGAGGGAGAGGGAGATCACAGTGAGTGATGAAAACTAAATAAATTGCTCAAGAAATAACAAAATTCTCTAAGCATTAAGAACCTTAGATGTTTTATTTTGTTCTCTTCTCTGTGAACTTTAGTAAATTGCCACTTAGAAAATAGCCACAATTTAATTTTTTAAGTTTCCAGAGATCATCCAGCCTAGAGTTCTTTTGAAAAAGACAGAAATATAGCTTAGAAGCTCAGTGAAGAGTAGATGCCTAAAGCTGAATGAAAAATCCTTAAATTGAATACACGCATAAAAAAAAAAATCTACATTTCCCTCTGTAAGGTTTGGTTCTGCCATTTACATAGGGTCACCTTATGTCATGGAAATTTAGGAAGTTTCATTATGTATTTTTTGGACCTGATAAGAAGTTCTGAAATAATGCTCTGAATATTTCTTTGTTTAGAAAAACTTAGATGGTGAAAATTAATTGGGATTTTTTTAAACAAAAATGCCAAGATTTTTTAAACTAAAAATACTAAAGTAGGATATTATGTATTACAATATTTACTAAATATGCTCTCAGCTTTGTAGTAGGTGAGATCAGACAAGTGTATTTATTATAATGTTTTACAGACAGATCTATCCACCTCTGAAATCTTATTTAGAGATGCCTACTAGTCATGCCACTTATGCACGTCCTCTTGTTTTTCTGTATCAGATGTTTGGATGGAAAATGTTTTAAATTCTTTCTTTTACTTTTATTGATTTAGGATCTCTGTATTTTATGCTTCCTATTAGTTTTCTTATTTTTTTTTTTTTCAGAGAGAGAGAAAGAGAGAGAGAAATATTGGTGCACCAGGGCCTCAGTCACTGAAATCAAACTCCAGATGCTTGCATCACCTCGTGGGCATGTGTGACCTTACACCTGCCTCACCTTTGTGTGCCTGGCTAACATGGAATCTGGAGAGTCGAACATGGGTCCTTAGGCTTCTCAGACAGTGCCCTAACTGCTAAACAATCTCTCTAGCCCCTCCTGTTAGTTTTAATATACCTGTGTTCATACTATTTTTTCTTATATTTAATATCTTAATTTCTCTTAATTTTATTCTGTATGGGTTTAGTATTTTTAATTTGAATTTTATTCTTTCACATTTGGGTTAAATTTTATGTGCATTACTTATGGTTGGTTCGCTAAAAATATCCTGATGTTGTTCTGTTTTTTTCAGACACTAATTTCTCCTCTACTTTTTGTAGATCTTAACATAAATTCCAATGGAAGCAGACTCAAAATAGTTTATGGTTGTAATGTCACTGGTGACCATCCCCCCCCCCCTTATCAACTGTGACTCTATGGTTTAGAAGTGATCATTTTATGAGCATTCAAGATTTTGTAAATTTAGCATGTTACAGAATTTTAATAGAGGTCTTTAAAAAACCTTTTAACATAGCCAATAATTAAAACAATGTACATCAAAAGCTTCCTCGTGTTCTCCCCACAACTGGAAGGTAGCCAAAATACAGTTCATTATTCTTAAAATAGTGCAATGCTGCAGTTCATATGACCAAGCTCTTATCAGATCACATCATACTTTCCTATAGAGGCAATGTTTCATGCTTTTAAAGAAAAATTTTATGGAGTATACTTTCCATACAATCAGAAGAAAAGTCAGCATTTGATTTTTGGCATGATTTTGTACTTATTCTTAGCATTGGTTTTCTTTATATGCATAATTTTAGTTTGTTGGTATGCATGCAGACAGAAGTGTGTATACAGGTATCCATGCACATATGTGTGTACATGTGGAGGCTAGAGGATAACCTTGGGATTCTTCAGAAAATTCATCCACCTCTTCTTGAGGCAGGGTCTCTCATTAGCCTGGGGCTCACCAGTTGGGTACACAGGCTGGCGATGAGCTCCTGGAATCTTCCTGTCTCCATGTCCCCAGTGCTGAGATCACAAGTGTGAACCACCATGCTGGCATTTTCACATGGGTTCTGAAGATCAAACTTAGCTCCTCATGTTTGCTTGGCAAGCACTTTACTAACTGAGGTATCTCTCCAACCCTTTATGCTTTGGTTTTATTTCTGTTGGGGAGCGTACACTCAAGCTACCACTCTAGGTTATAGTGAACCACAGTCAGCCCACTGGACTGCAGAAACTATGGCTTCTTCTGCCTATCCAGCACCATCTTCGTCTCCTTGATAAAACCTCCCTCTATTACTTTCCCCCAGTCCTCCTACCTTTGCTCCTCGTTGACTTCCACATATGACAGAACACGGGTATCTGCCTTTCTGCTCTTGGGTTACCTCAATTAATGTGTGCATAGAGTATGTCTACATGTCACATGTCACCTCGACTGATGGGAGATCAGGCTGTACATGGGACTCTTAGCGTAGAATGAGTGGCTGCTTTTCTGCTTCCATGCCTCTTTGGAAATTTTAAACATGGTGACAATCAATAAATGCCCGGTCTGCTCCTGAATTCGTCATGTAACTATTTCTTTTAGCCCTTACTGCTCTGTATCTCTGTTTATTACTAGGACTACATGAAGATGCTTGTTCCCATTACAGGCATTTCTTTCCAATTTCCTTTGAAGTATTTTACTCATCTATACTTTTATTTGGTAGTAAAAGTGGAGAAGGAACATCAAAATGTCAACCAAATTAAATGGCACTTGACTAGTTTAAAGAAATGTCAGCAAAGACGAGGCCATTTGAGCTACAAACTCCACTCAAACAATTTAAGCTTCATTTTTCCCCATTAACAGTATTTTTTAAAGGCTTGATTGTGGTAACATGGGCTCAAATTCTCTGCACGTTATTAGGCACTATCCCTGTGAATGCCCTTCACTGCTGTGGCCCATTATGTAGAGTCAGGTGACTTTTACAGATTTGGCTAAACAGTCTATCACTACAACATAATTTGATTTATTAGTATCTACAATTACCTTTCCTATATCATTAAGATTAAAATTAAAATGCTGGTCTAAATGCCAACATTTACTATTTTTATCTAGACTTTTATATCATATATGAAACATTTTAAATTTTACTCAAAGCAGGGGTCATTTTTAATAATGTAGTATAATTTGCTTTAAAGCATAAAACCAAAATGTGAAAAACTGTGAGGTTTCGACAGGAGCAAGAAGGCAAATACATAATTAGAATTCAAGATAGGGATATTAGCTAAACACCTCAAGCAACAAATTATTTTTATTTAAGTTTTACATAGTCAAGCCTCAGAAAACTGCCTAAAATTAAACCAAGAAAAAAACTTTGAGAGGATTTCCTCATACATGTTGTCCTTCAATCATTCACATTTTTGTGTGTGGGGGGGAATAATGAGAGAAAGGGTAAACCACTCCTGTTTGCAGCCTTTTGGTTGTATTTTCTAAGGTTTTGCATTGCCAATGAGTCAAAAGCTCAGGAAGGAATGAACCATCAAAATTCTATTTGGAGGGCTTCTTAGCCACAGGAAATTATCCCATTGTACATGCAAAGACTTGCAGGTTCTAGGGAAAGAAATACAAAGGAGTATGATACTGTGGGTAGAGAGGAAAAACAGACATAGTGAGAGAAAGAGAGAGAAAGATTTTTGCCTTGTCTGTTTGCATAAAATATCTAAAGTAATGTAAATTGTCATCATGAGTACTTCTCTTGCTTATCCATTTTCTTTTGATTTCTAACCTATGTCGCGCACTTTCTAGTCACATCAATACCTGCAAACGCGTCTGCTGCTGGAAGACATAACAGAGGGGCTGGGCCTGCTGACTGCGCAGAAGCTGGCTCTCCTCGAAGAGTGCCCCCAATGAACTTAAGCTAATCACAGATGAAGTCACCTAGAAAATTCAATCAAACAGGAGCTTGTGTCGACTGACTTATCCAAGTGACACTGGATTGGGCCATCACTCTATTTATAATCACATCTGTTCTTCTTTATCCCTGACAACAGAGGCTGGAGGCCACAGGCTGGTGGCCAGGCTCCACCCCTCGTGCCTGCATGTCACTTCCCTCACAGTCATGGGAAGGCAAATCCCCAACTGACAGTATTCCAATAACAACAAAAAAAATGAGTTTTAAACAATATGATACCAACACAACTTGGTTTTCATGAAACTATGAAAAGATGGTTTTCAAATGTAGTATTCATACACTCTAAAAGAATAACTTAATACATTTGAAAACAGCTATAAACTTTATGTTCAACAAATCACTCGATCTCCTCTATAGTTGAATAAAATCCCACTGTGTTCCTGTACTGCATTTTCATTATCCACTCATCAATTGGTAGACATCCAGGCTGATTCCATTTTCTAGATATTATGTGTAGAGCCACAATGAGCACGGATGTTCACGTATCTTTGTTACAGGCTAAAACGACCTTTGGGTATGTGCACAGGAACAGAATAGCTGAGTCATATGGTTGGACTTTTAGCTAATTTCCATAATGGGTACACCACTTTACACTCCCGTTCTCAATCTGCACATCCTTGCCAACTCTACTCTGTATATTGTATCAACCATGGGGCCAAATAACCCATGTGTTTCCTCACCAGCTAGAAGGGAGAAAGACCAGCACAGTCAGCGTGGACTAAGCTACCATTACCCAAGGGCTGATCAGGGTCCTGACCTGTGTGAGCAAAGTGAGTGGGCTCCTCATATCTGCCTTTGCCATGGACTGTGGCTCTTGCAGAAGGGCAACAAATTGCCGCTGGACGTGGGGACATTCAGGGCCTTTCCAGTATGCCATACAAATGTCTCCAGAGCTCTTTTTAACAAGCAACACCAGCTTTTTTTGAGTACCTAGATATTTCCTAAATCTTTGTTAATTGTTCAGAACACTTGGGCAGTTAAATAAGAGAGAGACCAGCTCGTTCCTGGGCCACAGTGGAAACCGGTTCTCCAACATTTGGTCAACAGGTTCTCAGCAAACAACCCTTCATATCATTAGGATCCCTGCTATTATGGGGGGACTGTGAGGTAGTAGTAGCTGTCACAGCGACCACATGATGTGATCGGTTCCTGAGCAGATAGTGTGAAATACCACCCTCCCCAGTGAGTATAGGCTCTGAGTTCCCAAGATCTGAAACAGACTCTCAGGGTTAACTCCAAGAAGACAACTGTAAATTTGGGGACTGGAAGCTTCAAAACTAAAGGGAGTGTGGTTTAATTTTTTTTCTTTTCCTGGCTGAGATCCAAATCCTCAAGCTTGCTGCACTCCCGGGTCCTATGCTCAAGCGTGCTGATCTCCTTCATATCCATTTGATTGTGCTGGCATCTGTTCTTTCCTGGTTTCCTTTGGGTCCTAGTTGCGTGGGGACCACGGTTTCCTGTCAGGCACCATGGGCTGCTCCTCATTTCTCTGATGTCCCATACCCTGTACTGAAGCTGCATTTATTCCCTCATCATTGGAAGGTCCTGTGCAGGCATTGTTTTTTAGCTCTGGCTTGAATGTGAAGGTTAACAAAAGGATTGCAAGTTTGATGTTCACTCATCATTCTGCACAGCATGGTGTAATGATTTCATGATCATTAAGCTAAGAATAAGAAGCCTAAGTCAGGGAATAAGTAAGGCCAGTTCTCATGCTTTCCACCCAGCTATGTGACCAACTGACAAAGCTGAGCCAATAGGCTGAGCCCCCTCACACATGGGTATAAATTACAAGCACATATTTGCAGTCCACGTGTTTCCTCAAGCATTCACTTCTCATGACTCCAGCTCAGGGTCAGAAATACAGACACAACAAATACCTGTTGGGCAACATAGAGCACTTTCCTCCATGTCTATTCATCATTTGAAAACTTCCTACAGTTTAATGTTCTTTTCCCATTCTAGAACATTCACATTAATGATTCATAAGTAAGTGGTCTGAAAATAGATATTAAAATATAAAACGCTTTTAAGAGGGAAGTCATAACACTTTTATGGTATGTCCTTGATATTATATATATTTTAAATAATGCAACATTTGCACAAGGTTTGCTTTGGCCAGGAAACCTATGTAGTCTACAGAGTTCCCTGTTCTTAGATTTGCACAAAATTTGGAATATTTAAAACTTTATTAAATAGGGACACCTGCTTGTTCTTACTGCTCTGAATCTCATAAGCACTGCATATGGGTTGCCTACATAGTGTGTTGTGATGCTCTCAAACTTGATGACAGAAGGTTACTGTTCCTAATTCCCGCCTAGTTTTGAGAAAATGCTAGCACAACTTCACTATTCATAAATCTAATAAATTTGTTTCTACAAATGAACTCCTCATAATATAACCATCCATTTTTGACATATTTGTTGTAGGAACTCTAATAAGGCAAGACTAAATTGTCAGTGAGAAAAAGAAATAGAAGTAGGCCAATAACAGACACAAATGACCTCTACTTTTGTATTTGCCAACAGAGAAATGCAAATGAAGAAGAGTCATGCAATGCCCCCTCCCCCATGCACCAGAATGTGGAAGGGAAATGGTAAGAAGAAGCATATTTTTGTGTGCGATGAGAGTGGAGAGTGGCATGGTCTCTTCTGGGAAACACTCCGGCAGTGTTTCTAAAACTGAGGAAGGGTGTGCTCTAGGGCTGTGTCAGCCTTTGACTGAAGGAGATGTAGAGAGGGTGTTCACGTAGAAAAGCTGAACACTGGGTGACTGCAGTGACAGCCACAGGAGCACGTGCTTCACAGGACCCTCACCGTTACCTGCAGAAGCGAGCGCACAGGGTTTCCCAGTGGAAGGAGGTGCCCAGTGCAAGTCAAGCTGCCTGGCTCCTGTGTTGAGCATCAGGGAAGGATTTCTTGAGGTGACAAGTAAGACATCTGAGAAGCACATTCTAGTGAAAGGAGTATTCTGGGTAGGAGAAAAACTAAACATGAGGGCTGTGGCTTAAAGATGTACGTTGCATATAGTTGTTAAAAAGTGAACAGAAATAGGACACACACATTAAAAAAATTAACAAATTCTTTTTCTGCTTAAAAAAATTACTTATGGGCTTTAGCAAAAAACTACCTTCTAATTTTACTTGGTGGACCTCCTATGCTCACTACTTAAGGATCCCACATCAAATTCTTATAAAAATGAGGTTCACAACAATAAGCAGAAGTAGGTGCCTCCATTTAGAGAGAGAGAGAAAAAAAGAAAACAAAACAAAAACCAACTCTTCCAATTTTTGCTCCAATCTAGGGGCCAAAGAACTACTTGACCCAGGCAGAAAGGGGATAATGGACTAAAAATTATGAAGTGAAAGATCTTTATTGGTCACAATTGAGAAATTTAACATGCCTTGATATTTCCCCTTGCTAACTGAGTAATTTATAAAAATGTAATGTTCAATAAAATGAACAAATGGAGAAAATGAAAGTACTTCAAAATGAAAGGAATATTTAAGAGCTAAAAATTTCAGTTAGAAATGATAGGTTCTGTACTTTAAAAAGTGAAGAAATTGCAGCCCCATGATGAATATTCCTCATAGCAACATTATTTGATTGAATGACAATAATAAAAATGGGGCATTGTGAAAAAATATCTAAACTTATTTTATGTTTACAAAGGCATTAAACCTGAATGCCTGGGCTCTTTATTTTTAAAGAGAGAAAGAGAGAGAGAGAGAGGGAGGGAGAGAGAGGGAGAGAGAGAGAGAGAGGAAGAGAATTGGTGCACCAGGGTCTCAGCCAGTGCAATCAAACTCTGGACACTTTTGCTACCTAGTGGGCATGTGCAACCTTGTGCTTGCCTCACCTTTGTGCATCTGGCTTATATAGGATCTGTAGAGTCAAACATGGGTCCTTAGGCTTCACAAGTCAGTGCCTTAACTGCGAGGCCGTCTCTATAGTTGGGCTCTGTTTTTAAAGAAGTAGTGGTTGAAGGATTTATGGACGGCAATAAAAATGGGGCAATGTCTGTTTGATTACAACATTTTGGGTTCATTTCCTTTGCAAGAATGATGTGAATTTAGATCACTTAAAGGGTCTGTAAATATGCACATATGTCTGTCCATCCATTGACTCAAGGATCGTGTATCAAGCTTTACTAAAACTCTGTAACTTCCTGATGAGGCAAGATGATAACTAAGTAATTACAATGAAAACTAATGCGTTTGAGAAATGCTATGGAAACATGAAAATCAGAAGTAAAAAGGACAATCTAGGGAAGATGCCCAAGCCACTCATGGAGGTCAGTTATGTTGGGGGAATGCTGGTGATATTCAAGAAGGAGCATTTGCAACCTTGGAGCATGATCCCATTCATGGAATCTTGGCAAGGAGGGGGAAGATCACACCATGGTTTCAGCTAGACATGCAGATCCCAGGTATCAAATGGGAGTGAAAAAGAAAGCTATGTTTACAAGGCAAGAAAACGTGTTAGATGTGGATCTTATTGAGTCCAGAGACTTTGGGATGGAGAGTTGAGCGCAGTGTTGGAAACACCAGAAGGTGAGTGAGAGCCAAAGTTCTGTGAGATGATGAAATCTCTCAGGCTCTCTTTTCTGGGTATGCTATATGGAGGAGGGTTTCTTATAGACCCTTGGTGAACACCAGTATTATGAGTCTTTTCCCCTCAAGCGGAACCATGAATGAAACTATATTGAGAGATATCTAACTCGTTCTCTCTGATCAAAAAATGTGCTGTCTGACTCCTGATGGACTAAAGATGTTATTTTGAATTAGACTTCACATGTTAAGTAGCTAAGGCTCTCGTGCTAAGTCTGTTACTCTGTGTAAAGGAGCCCGTTGCTGTACACTGTGGCAGTTTGTCTGTTGCTAGACAACAGGATACCTGATCTTGCTACCAGGCTTCTCAGTACCCTATGCTAGAAAATACAGAGAAAGACGTTCAGAATTTGTAAGTCTGAGATTTGTCTTAGATCAAAGTTGCTCTCATGTCCTTAGGGAGTTTTGTGGGTAATTATTAGTTTTTCTTTGTCATTCAGTTCCTATATTTTGAGCTATTAAATTAATACCCCCAAATTAGTAAAGTATAAGTATATAAAGAGATTTTATGTGGCAATGAGGATGTAAAGGTGTTAAAAATAGAGAAAATACTTTAGTATGACATTCTAAACTAAGTTAGGAATATGCTCAAGCTCAAGGAATGAAGGCACATTTTCAGGGCCTGAAATAGCATCATTCACTGATAAAAATCACACAGCTGCGGTGACTTATCATTTTTCTTTCCTCTCCCCCTTTGTTTTGTGAGAACATGAAGCATTCTCTATCATGGGTCTGGGAAGAAACTGCTGTCAGAGCTGTGGCCCCTGCTTCCAGCAATTAATCAATCATTTTCTGCACCCTACGCAGTCTTGTTTGTCCGCAGGCTTGTGGCTGCCAGGAGCACCTCAGACCAAGCAGAGAGGACTGTGTATCCCTGGGGCCCTTGCCAGGGAAGGAGCTAGTGCTGCAAAGCCATAAAGCATGCCAGACTCAGTTTTATTCATTTAAGATTCCTGTTTAGCTAACTTTAATCTATATTTTGCTAGTATTGAGTAGAACACACACACACACACACACACACACACACACACACACACACACACATGCACAGAGAGCATGTATACTGGTACTTGGAAGCCAAATATTTTCTCTTGAGTGTGCCAAGAAATTTCTTTTCTGTTCACCAGTTAAATTGCCCTTCCCACATCTAGTATGTACTGCGACCACCTCCAAATGTGACAGTCTTCTCTTCTGCTTGATGAACATCTAGTACACACCAACCATGTGTCAGGAGTTGTCTGTCCTGGGCAAATGGAGACATTACCCACACTCTGGACACTGAAGGTTTTTCAAGTGTTAGAACTGTCATAGGAGAGTCACAGCTTGCCCAGGAGAAGTAACACAGACAAATTTCTTTTAATTTGTTGGTTGACAATATTGCTTAAACAGCTCCACTGGAGAGGAGAGCGGTTACTCGGGAAATGCTGAAAGGTTCTCTCTGGCACGCTAACCTCTGTTTACTACTCATGGTACCTATTCATCCTAAGAATTCAAGGCTCTCCCAAAAATATAGCATAGGAATGGATTGGTGCTCCAGTGGATCTGCATGTGCACAGGGTTTCAGGTAGCTGAGGAGTGAAGTACCCCACACTTTACTTTGTCAGGTATCTTCTTCAACACCTCTGAAATCCCGCCAGTCCCAGGAAGATCCCATTATGCACGTTAGGTGTGAGAAGGCTGTGAGGCAAAAATGCATCTTCTAAGTCGGATGTGGAAGGACAGAAACTTTGTTGCTTAATCAGCGGTCAAGGGTGGGAGCTGAGAGGAGAGTGCTTACTCTAGTACAGGCTGGGTATGTGGGTTCTGAGACAGGCTAGGCTGGAACCCTAAGTTAGAGTCTGCAGTAACCAGGATCCTTATGGGAAGTGGGAAGGCCTCTCTGGCACTACGTAGGTCTTTCATTACTCCTCAGGCTAGAGACTGAAATGGGGTGTGGGCTTGCCTCTGGTACTCCACAAAGTTGAAAGACACTGAATAGTGCAGCCTTTCCACTGTCAGCTCTGTTCTTGAGATGTGTAAACAGTCATTACCATCGTTACACCCTCACATAACCATTTCTCACTGTTGAAATAAACAGTTGGGTATAGATTATTGGCATCAATTCGTCCAGTGGCTAAAATCAGATATCTTAGTAAATATGGTGTTATTAAAATGAACAAAAAGAGTTTTATTCTCTGTGAAATTCTCTCAAGAACACTAAAAACTTCCTAGGATTTTAGGAATAAAAGTATCTTTTGCCCAGGCGTGGTAGGGCATGCCTTTAATCACAGGAGGCAGATGTAGGAGGATTTCTGTCAGTTTGAGGCCACTCTGACACTACATAGTGAAATACAAGTCATCCTGGGCTAGAGTGGGACCCTACTTAAATAAAAAAAAAAATTAAAGAACAAGAAAGGATCATTTAAGGTCTTAGTGTTCAATCTTTTGTTTTAGATGCAACCCAAAGAAGGTTGCTAACCTGGTCAAGGTTACAGCACCTGGAAACTACAGTTGACAGTGATAAAAACATATGTATGTAAGTTTTTATGTAAGTTGATTGGACAGAAGCCCCATAATGGCTTCTGACTTCAAAAAGTTGAAGTTAATGAATGAACCTTCCTGTTAGGCACTGAGAAGTTTCTGGAGGCATCTTATCTCTGCATGTTGGTGTGCCAGTAGGCTTTATTACTAGCAGTTTCCACTTTAAAACAACTTTATAGTTATCTATATTGTTGCTTTACACTAGTAAAGCAAGCAGAAATACATTTTTATTTGAAAATGAAATCTCTCACTTTCAATTAATGCCCAGTTTAAAATAAATATAAAACACAACAGTATCTTCAAATATTAATTCCTTAACTTCATATTATCTTCCTCAAAAAGTATCTGAGCTCCAAGATCTCTTGCATTTTGTGAAGATTTCTCAGATGCAGTTTCATTTTTCTCATGCCAAAGAGCTAGAACAAAGGGACTCTGAGGAGCTTTTCAAATAAACAATGCATGTTCAAGAATAATTTAATTATCATATTTCACTGAACAGTAAGTTCTGTTAAGTTTTTTTCTGTTTGCTTGTTTTCCAAGCCAAATGTGTTCTTTTTATAGAAAGTGTGATTTTAAAGGCCAAAAGTCATTGGTCATTTTGATAGCCTTAATTAGTCATTTAAATTGGTAATTACTAAAATCATTACATAAAGAAAAGCTCATTGTGATAATCATAAATGGTGTCTTTTTTTTCAAATAGACTTCTTCCAGATCCTTTTGTTAAACTCTGTCACTTCGCTATTAAATTAAAGAACTGCTTAGCTTCTCAAGTTCTATGTTAGAAGAGGTATGCTGAAATTGGATTATAAAAAACATGTATTTTCACTTTCAACAGAAGACATTAAAGGAACTTTAGATGATGTGAGGGAACTAATTCTCTTAACCTTAGAAGCAGATATACTCACTTCAATCCAATTGCAAAATATTAATGTTTTCACAGGCAAGTGTTTTTGTCTATTGCTAGTAATTCAGTCATATTCATTAAATTTTATTATTTGTGCATCATTAAATGTAGGTTAACATGTCAAGTCTAGCAAACACAAGCAGTTATTTCCAGCACACTGCCCTGCTGAGAGTGATAAGAGGCAAACACATATCACCTCAAGGAAAAAGAATCTGCTAATTTGTAAACATGAACATTAAAATGAAGGCTACAAAAGACAACGTAACAGATGTCATTTGTAAATCAACCGCAGTCCTCCATGCTTATCTTGCCAAAAATGTATGTCTATAGAAGAACAGGAATCAAATGATGTCCCTTTCAGAGCAGAATAAACCTGTGTTTGCAAAACTTGGCACAGCCCATGCCAACCCTGACTTTGGCAAATGGCTGAGAACTGAAATGGGGTGCAAAGGGAGTGTGATCTGAACATCCCATGGCGCTAGATGTCACTACTGAGGGCTGTTTGTCAGAGCAAAAGTGTCCACAACATTTTTTTTTTTTTTGTCAGAAGCCTTGCTTTAACAACTCTTCCTATGGCTGCTGTTGTGTGGGTTCTTTTTCTCCTCAGCTCCCTGGGAGGGATGCTAAGTGCATATCAAATGAGGCCTTTCCTGCCAGCTTAGAGGAGTCACGAGGAACTCCTACTGTGGAGTTAGACCACATGGGACTTAGGGTTTTACTATCTCCTTGCCACTGATCCAAGGCAAGTCCCTCATCTCTGAGCATCTTTCTCACCTATCAAATGGGAATTGGAACCGTCGCTGTAGGATTGCTGTGGGGACTGCAAGAGATTGCACAGGTGACATATCTGGGCACAGGACACCCCAGTGTCTTCCTGTTTGGGTCCATGTCCCATGCTTCACCACAGACTGTGAGGAGAGGCATCAAGAAGCATCACTGCGCTGGAGAGATGGCTTAGCGGTTAAGCGCTTGCCTGTGAAGCCTAAGGACCCCGGTTCGAGGCTCAATTCTCCAGGACCCACGTTAGCCAGATGCACAAGGGGGCGCACGTGTCTGGAGTTCGTTTGCAGTGGCTGGAAGCCCTGGCCTGCCCATTCACTCTCTCTCTGCCTCTTTCTCTCTCTGTCACTCTCAACCTCTTTAATTTTTAAATTAAAAAAAAAAATGAACAACAACAAAAAGAAGCATCATTATCACACACTGATAGCATGTTCCTTCTCCTCTGCAGCCTCCCACTCAGTGCTCCCAGCCTGCACTTCCAACTGTCTTACTCACCTCCTTTGCAGAGAGCAGACTTTGCCTCTCAAGTTACTATCATATCGTAAACACAGAAGCAAAGGAATTCAACAGACAAGTTCAGAAAGATCGCTGTAGGTAGTGAGTGTTGTGAGTTGTGAAGAAAACCAGGCAAGATAATGGGTCGGGAAGGGAGGCTCGGAGAAACTTCCAAAATTTTGATACATCTGAGAACTAGAGAGATGAGGTGCAGAAGTTGTCAGAACTCTCTGGCAAGAGGAATGGCAAATTCTGTGATCTTCTAATTTCATAGATCCAATATCTGAGGCTGCAAATAGAGAAGTGACTTTACATCATGAATTCCAGAACTGGGGATGGAGTGTGAGGCTCCAGATTCACGGGTCCTGCCATTTCCTACCAACTCTCATTCAGTAGAATCCCACATAGCAAGCTCTTAACTTGTATTGTTATGGAAGGAGTGGCCCAAGGTGGTAGCAAAGAGGAATAGCCAGTTAAAGAGGTCATGGAATACAGTAGCATATGAGGAAATCAAGGTTTTGAAGTCCATGGAATCTCATCTTTAGGGAAATCATGTATGAACAACAGGAGACATTTTTATCTGGGATTATGAGAGACATCTTTATGTTTTTAATATTTCTAACTGAAGCTATAAGATTTGCTAATGCAGAGAATTATTTCTATATTCCCCAAGGGTTTCAATACTACAACAATATAGACTTTATAAAGTAACATGTGAACATCATTATTGCATATTGTGTTAGTTGGTTTAGGCAGCTCTGCAAGCAACAGCTATTGATTTCTCACAGTTTTGGAGGCTAGAAAGCTTATATCATGGCACGATGACTGTTGAGTTCCCAATAAGCACTCTCTCTGGCTTATAAATGAAGTTCGCTTTTTCCTGGTAGCAGCGAAGGGGCAATCTCTATTTTAATACTGCAACTCACAGTTCCATGGGGTTAGCTGGCAACCCCAATGAGAAGGATCCCTTTGGGGATGGGCAGGGATGAGGGCAAGGATGGTACCAACATATGCTGTTTACACACTGAGTATGTCCATAACTCCTATTAATAAAGAAAACTCCTATTGCTTTCACAAGTGTCCCACTCTCATGACCTAAGTTCTTCCTAGCTCTCTTCCAAGGGTGCAATCTCCACCTACTATCACACTGAGTTTGAAGGGGCCAGCGCAAGAGTTGGGAAAGGGCACACACACACGTTCATTCCATGATGCATGGCAGGAATTGTTCCATTCTAAGATTCTCTGGATTGTGGAGAAACTCTGCCTTACCTTTACAATGTGAACCCTCATCTTGTAAACCAGGGCAAGAACTTTTCTTATTGAGATTATAACTATTTAATGTATGACATAGTTTTTAAGCCTAAAACCTTAAAAAAAGCTTACACTATAAAGGTGGCATTTAGAGAAGTAATCAAGAAATTTACTAAATGTCATTTAGCAATTATGAAGATCTCATTTTTGCACATGTGTATATGTGTATGTGTGCATGTGCATAGTTAGTTCAGGATATATATACATTTTTTCCTTAACCTAAAAGCTTAAATTAAGTTTGCACTATAATTAATGTTGTAGGTAGAGAAGAAAATATGACACAAACAAGATATTTTCTTACAGTAATTTAGCCGTTGATCACATTCTATTTTCTTTGCATGTGTGTGCACAGTATGCATGGTGATGGTGGTAGTTGGTGGTACATGCACAGGTGACCCATGTGCACACTTGTAGGAATCAGAAGAGAAAGTCAGTGTCTCTCTTGTTACTCACTTGTGTGTTTCCTTGAGACAGAGGCTCGTCACTGAACCTGGAGATGTACCATGAGCTCCAGAAGTTCTTTGCCGTCCTCTCCACATGGCACTTGGGTTCCAGGAATGTGTGGCTATGCCCAGATACTTACATGGAGAACCAAACTCAGGGCAAATCAGGTGTGAGTCCTGGGATTCTGCCTTTTCAGCCAGTGCCACTAGTCATGGAATTGCACCCTAAATGATGAGGTTCATGAATGCATTGTGCTACCTTTTGTTAAAATGACAAAATATGTTGTCACTTGAGTCTCAGTAGATGTTAAGCTTAAATATGTTTTGAGCAGATGTTTTTCCTTCATCTTCTGGACCTCTCAAAGCTCATGTTTCTTTTTGACAGAGGAGGCACCTTAATAAGACTACATGACTAATGGTCATACATTTTATTGACTTGATTCCATTGACCCACATTAGACTCTATCTAACTTTCCCAATATTGCCTTTTCCCCTTTTTACTATGGATTTTAGCACCATCACTACATTTTATGCTGGCTGTTGTCTTACAATGTATCTCCAAAGGCACTGAGAATTGATTTTTGGGTGAGGAAGAATGTGAACAAAGATTCCCAGAACAGCCTAAATAGTTGGAATATATGCTCCAGGCTACACTGGGAAATTTAGGCCTGTGGAGGTGCGGGGCTTATGAAACTGAGAAAGGAAAGCAATCAGTCCCAGAAATAGATTTGAGAAGAGCCAACCCATTCCTTTTCAAAATGTATTGAAGGCGTTACCAGACAGACAAGATGCTGATCACTGTATGAGTTCACACTTTTAAAGATTTATCAACTGAGCTTCCAGTTGTCTCAGGAGGACCTGTTATTACAAAGGCACAAGGAAAAACTCTCTCACCACAACAGACCTTATGAGAGCACTGATATGAATGCTGGCATGTACTGGGAACCCTGAGTGGGAAGAATAATTTCCTGTTCCTTCTTCAAAAACTGCAACTTAGGAGGTCAGAAGGAAAAAAATGACTGATGTTAGCTCTTCTCATTCTTCACTTGGAGACGTTACTGAAGCAAGTACAACACTGGAGCCTGCTAGAGGCTTATTGGAATAGTAACTCTGCAACAGTTACTGCTGGTCAGGATGCAAAGATAAGTAGCATGTCAGCGATTTAACCTTCAGAAGTATGTTTAACCCTACCAGTCTTAATGGCCATCTCCCTGAAACTCGTAGCAATAACTTTCCCACAGGACTGCTCTAGGAATTCAATAGAGCATTTAACATTGTGTCAAGCATTCCATAAGTTCTCTGGCTAATCTTGATATTTCCACCTTATTAGATTAAAAAAAAAATCTATGGGTCTAGTAAGAGACACCTCTGAGTATGTCTGAGGATGTTTCCATCCATAATCAGATTATTAAGGCTCGGATCTAGACAACGGATTAATCCCTTGGTAAATTCATAATGTGATAGCATTTTTGGGAAGTGGTGACAGGTAGGAGGAAGGGCCTGGTTGGCAAAGTAAGTTACTGCATATGACTCGGGGGATTTCTTCCTGTCCTGGACCCTTGCCTTCTTCCTTTCCCACTGTCTCCTGACTACCATATCACTATATGAACTACTCGGCTCCAGGAGGATCTCTTCCCATAGTGGACTGAACCTTCTGACCATAAGCCAAACAGTAAATAAATCAATATGTAAATATTATTCCTCCCTAAAGTTGTTCATTTATTTTTTGTCACAGCAATGAAACATCTGTTAATATAATCAGATCTTCAAAAATAAAGCTGAGGATTTTTTTTTAAAAAAGCACCAAACCATATAGGTTGATTCATTAGCTCTTTTTAAAAACACTTTTATTTTTATTTACTTATGACAGAGATTTTTTATTTATTTCTGAGACAGAGGGGAAGAGAGAGAGAGAGAGAAAGAGAGAGAAAGAGAGGGAGGGAAGGGGGAGAGAGAGAATGGGCATGCCAGGGTTTCTAGCCACTGAAAATGAACTCCAGATATATGTGCCACCTTGTTTGTCTGGCTCATGTGTGTAATTGAACCTGGGTCATTAGGCTTCACAGGCAAGTGCCTTAACTGTTAAGCCATCTCTCTAGCCCTCATTTGCTCTTTTATTTTGTTTTTGGCTCTTCTAGATGTTTCCTGGAACCTACTGTTTTTACTGTTTATTTTCAAATTTATTTTTCCAAGGCCTTGGATGAGTCAAGGATGTTGGATGGTACAACCAATAGCATTCAAACCTGATCTAGGAATCTAAGTTTGTGTTGATTTCCTTACAAAGCAATGAGATCAAGGGAACATCCTCATATGCAAACAGAAATGTGTGACTTCTGCTAAAGCATAAACCCTCTTGTCATAAAGCACCCTGTCTAATGCAAAACCCTATGCTATATGTCAAGGATGCAGAACCAACAGCCTTTTACTTTGCATATCAAATTCTTCATTTTCATTCAATATCAACTTCCCACATTTTCTAACTTCCTTCCAGCAAGACTTTTGGGAAATTCCAAACTCCACCACTCTGCATTCAAAAACCTGTCCTACTCTCGGGCATTGAAATGTCACAAAGTTCAGAGAGGAGGAAATTTCTCCCTTCTAGGAATTCCTCATGTACACATGTTTATACACTCATTTCTTCTTGATCAGAGCACGTTGGCACATAAAATGTTCCACTTCTTGCTCAGTGCTCTCTAAAATATCACGGAGCTATTATAAGAAGATACCAGAGTTAAGAGACATTGAAGCAAAGAGAGGACATTTGATTAGTTAACGAAAGTACTTTCCTCTGCTTACTCCTTACATTCTGGTTGGGATATCCCAGGGAACATGGTTAACTAAGATGACATCTGGCAGGATATTTCCTCTTCAAAAGAAGTGTAAATTAGGTACAATTAAAAATGAGTTGTGGATATTTTGTATAACACCAGGGGAAATAGAAATGCATTGAAAACTACACACAAATAAACTAGCATGTGCCAGTGTCAGAAATCCATAAAAGGTTTTGGGCATATGCTGACACATGGCTCTCTGGTCATTGGAAAGCAATTTACCTGTATATACCATCATTTGATGTATTGTTGTTCTCTTTCTGTTGCCCAAAGTCATTCATGGTTCTGACCTACCTAAAGATGTGCCATAAATCCACAATGATGGATATGATGTTGTGACAGATCAGTGCTTGTATAAGACTTATCTATTCTTTAGTAGACTTTTTTTTGGGGGGGGGGCTTTGATTAAGATGGCAGAATAGGAGCAATGCCAAAAAACAACAGAAGAGCATAAAGACAGGATTCCATTCAATACTCCCTTCTCTCAAACCACGAATATGACAGAGAAAACTCAGGAGATCCAAGAGCAGGCAATATGATAACACAAGATAGCTGACTGAGTACCTTCAGACACACCGCCTCTTCCACATCTGCTGGGGCCCAGGAGAAATCGCAAAGGAAGTGGTGACGTGAGTAATGTTCCCACTGCTAGCCTGAAAACCAGTGTGAGGAGGATCCATGACAGACAATGTGCTCAATCCAAACACATGGAGTCATGGGCTGCAGAGATGATTTATCACTTAAGGTGCTTGCTTGCAAAGCCAAAGGATCTTGTTTTGATTCCCCAAAACCCACCTAAGCCCGATGTACAAAGTGGCACATGCATCTGGGGCTAGTTTGCAGTAGCTGGAAGCCTGGAGTGTCCATTCTCTCTTTCTCTTTCATAAATAAATAAATGAATAAATAAATAACAAAATATTAAAAAAAAACACATGGAACCAGAAACCCAGAGGCTATAGAGGACTCAGCACTAAACCAGACTGCTAAAAGACCCACCAAAGCTCAGGGGCCACTGTGGCAGAGGGCATGGGGGGCTGCAGAGCCACAGCGTATGTAGAAATAAACTCTCCCAGAGACTAACCACCCAACAGTGACCACCAACAACACTCAGGAAAAAGTCCTCAGGACAAGTAAGACCTGGGGGAGAGGGGATAAAAGACTACAACCTTTGTAAAAAAAAAAAAAAAAGAGAGAGAGAGAGAGAGAGAGAGAGAAAAGTGGCATTTTCCTTTTGCAATGCCATTATGCATGTGTGCAGATCTTAATAAATTATAGCAAGCTATCTAAATAAATTCACATGAAAGTACAAATGCACCTCATTTTAAAAAAAATCAAGAATTTCAAACTAGCAGAGTTACTACTTTAAAGATAACACAGTATGGAAGTATGTGTGTGTGTGTGTATATATATATATATGCATAAGGGAACGCACTCATCTGGAGTTCTTTTGCAGTAGCTGGATATATATATATATATATATATATATATATATATATATATATATATAATTTTTTTTAAGATGTCCTTTTCTGACATATGGTGTGTGTGTGTGTGTGTGTGTGTGTAATGTTCAGCCACAGCAATAAAACACAAAACACACAAGTCCTGAGTCAGAAGGCAGGTTTCCAATTCAAGCTAGGATCCTATACCAGGGAAGCTGTTTTCTAAGACAATGGTAAAAGCCATGTCAGGAAATCATATAAACTTCATTTATTACTATTAATCATTCATTGAATTAGTTGTTATTTCTCCTCTTCCAAAAATTTAGGGTAATTATAAGGAGCATTTACTTGCACATAAGATCTGTCTTTTATGCATGCTTAGTTTTGGAGAAATGCAGAATGCAGTGGTCCCTGACCAGGAGTCTGGAAACACTCGTCCCTGTGCCAGTGGCTCGGGTTGACACTGAAGTCGCACACTTGCTTTGGCATCTACCCTACTTTTTGCAGCCGCCACACTCAGCCCATGATCATGCCCCCAACTTGCCTCCACGTGTCTCTGCTTTTCACCCTCTAAACGCGTTTCAAAGGTGTCATCCCATTCTTGGAGTCCAAAGTGACATCCTCAATAAGACTCCCTCTTATGTCCTTATTACACGGTTCAAACTCTACAACAATCTTTCTGCTAAATCTTCAAGGATTTGGGTGCCTAAGGTGCCTTTCAGAAAGGACAGTATAAACTTGCAGAGCGATAATGCTTTCTCATTAGAATTTTCTGGGCTCCCTCATATATCTTTCAATAGATAATAGCTTTTATCATCGATAAAAAGTATTTTTATTTATTTATTTATTTGAGAGCGACAGGCAGAGAAAGAGGGAGGGACGGAGGGAGAGAGGGAGGGAGGAACAGAAAGAGAGAGAATGGGCCCGCCAGGGCCTCCAGCTACTGCAAAAGAACTCCAGATGAGTGCGCTCCCTTATGCATCTGACTAACTTGGGTCCTGGGGAATCAAGCCTTGAGCTAGGGTCCTTAGGCTTCACAGGCAAACCCTTAACCTTTAAGCCATCTTTCCAGGCCACTTTTTATCCTTTGACAAACAGGCTTTGAGAACAAGAAGCAACAGACGACAGTCCAAAGGGGTTGGGGTCACTGTAACGCATGATTACCATTTAATTCTGGGTTATTAGGTTCCTTAACGGTGTACTGCCCACTGAGCATGAGTGTGGACTCAGAGTCCTGACTCCTTCCTGCTTCCCTTCAGAAGCTAAGTGACAGAGCAGAGTACAAAACTCACGCCTTGTTGCCAAATCGCCAAAATCGCTGCCAGCACTGCTCGCCTGGATGTGTAAGATCCCATGAAGTGTCTTGGCAAGAGCTGCTTCAGGAGTGTTGGCCAAGGTGCTGAAGTGAGACAAGGCAGGGACACCTTTGCCAACGAAGTTCCCTCCCCCACTGCCCTTTATGACATTGGGTTTATTCACTGTGACAAGCTCCAAGGTCCTGCTAGGATTTCAAACCAGAAGTTGTTTCGGGAGAAAGGTGTGCTTGTGTGTGCGCAGGGCCGAAAAGCATCTGGGATAAATATTCTTTATAGAAATACAGAGATTCCAAGGCACAAAGAGTGTAGTTTCACCCAGTTAATCCACAAATCCACAGAGTTTGTGCTATTGGTTCTGATGGGAAGAGATTATGGCTATACTTCTCTGTGGGATCACTACTGAACTAACTGCTAAGAAAACATTATGAAGCAAATGACAACAAAGTCACCATTATGAATGATCTAGAGCAAAAACTGTTGTCTATGCATACCTGATTTGCTCAATACCTCGTCTGTTTTTAAGATGTCCTTTTCTGACAGTTGCCCTTCCTGCCTTAAAAATGTGCAGCCAGATATGAGACCACAGGCTGGTTCTGGCACGATGTGGCCTAACGTTGAATCATCTCTGGGTAGCTGCAGATTGCGCAGTGGTGAGAGAAAGAGAAGGCTGCCTGGTCACCAGCTCATTTCACAGTTCCCTCCGCAGCGGGCATTGATGCCCCTTCTGGTGCCAGGCAATTTGCTTCCGTTCTGTTCAACTTTCGGACCTCAGGCTTTAGAGAATGGTCCTGGCTGTGGGAACTGGCTCTGGCTGGCTTTTGGCTACCTCCTTTATGGGTGACTGGCAGGACCAACGCTTTCTTTGACACTCTTAAAAGAGCCTTTTAATTCCCAATGATATTTACTGGCAAAAAGAAAAGTGAAACGCGCAAGGAAGATTTTCCGGTCCAAAATAAGTGAGGCCAAGGGCTGGGCGGCTGAACCCTGGTCTGGCTGGAAAGCTGCATTTCCAGCCAGTGGCTTCCTCTTTCCTCCAGTCTGCTACTTCCAGCCTGCAGTGTGACACCTACTGGAATCTATGAACATCTGGAGATGGAGGGATATGATTTGGGCACCCGACGCTGGCTGCTGCCCCTGGGACTTCCCGCGGAAATCACCCAGCATCTAGAAGGCTTTTCAACAAGGAAGTAACCAGCAGAGCGCTACAGAGGAAGAACCCCGCGAAACATGTTCGAAAACCACCAGAAACTACAGTCTATTTAATGACCCAGAGTCCCTCCAGCTAGCCACCCCCCTCGCCGTCCTCCAAGCCTTTCTGCAACAGTGTTAAAATAAAGTGGCTGGCGGGTTTTTACCCTGAGGTAGGAAGGAGGCCTGTGCGAAGAGTATTTTGTTTCTGTGGTAGAGAGAAGTGTGTGTGGGGGGTGTCCAAAGTCTGGGCCAGGCGCAAATCTCAGTTGCTTCTTTGGCAAGCTGACCAGGATGGCAGGGGCGCGCAGATCTGTGGGCGCGCCTGTGTGTGTGTGTGTGTGTGGGTGGGGGGGGGGTCCTCTACACCCGATCAGCCTGCACCAGTGTGGATGCATGACCACCTCCTCCACCGTCCTCAACACCTGGGCGCATCCTCTCCCCCGTTGCCGCCCACGCAGCTGCTCGTCTGAAAGCCAGTCCCGCGTCCCGCAAAGCGCCCCAGGTCCTCTCGCGTCGGCGGCACTGCCTGGCGGAGGAGGGGCGCGGGGGCGGAGGACCCGCGGGCGGCGGGGGTGTGGAGAAGCGCGGGAGCCGCTGGCGTGCGGGGTTCGGGCCCCCGGGCCACCGCGAGGACGCGCGGCACTCACCCGCTGCTGCTGTCGGCTGCTGACGGCCACGGCGGCGGCGGACGCGGCGCTGTGCCGGAGCTCGGCCGCCTGCCCGGGTCTCAGCAGGCTCCGCGTGAACCTGCGGGTCCGCTCGCTGGCCATGGCCCGCCGCGCTGCTCCGGCCGCGGTGCCCGGGCGTGCGTCCCGCCGGTCCCTGCCCGCGCCAGCCTCCTCTACCCACCCGCCGTTCAGGAAGCGGAACTCGGAGCCTGTCCTCCCCCCTTCGCCCGCTCCTTCCTCGCTCAACTCACGAGAGGCGGGTTTTCCTCGCGCGCACCCCCACTCTTCCCACCCCCTGCGCTCCGCTCCGGCTTCGCCACCACTTTGCAAACTCCGTGCACGCGGCCGACTCGTCTGGCTGCCCCGGGCCCGGCCGGCACTGCGCCTCTGCGCGCCTCTGCGCGGGAGCCTCGGAGCCCGCGTGGGCCGCCTCCAGCCCGCGCCACCCACCCGGCCCTCGCTGGCTGCCGCTCCGGGCCAAGGCCTGCGGCGGGGGAAGGGCCCGGGGCGGCCCTGCGGGGCTCCAGGCGGGGCTAGCCCACAGCCATCACCCCCATCTGTCCAGCACTGGAGCTCTCGCCACTTGGGTGGGTCAGACTTTCTTCTTTCTGAGCTCAGTTCTCCCTTCTGCCTCAGGGAAGATGGTGTGAGACCGTTACTAAGGGTTTGGTGGCTGGTACTCCTGTGTCATCCACTGAGCTGTGGTTTGAAGTCTCCTCCACCCAAAGTCCGTTCTCAGGATTTGGCATAGAGCCTGCGCTGGTCACACCTGTGACCATCATTAGCATAAGGGTTACCTACTTGAATGGACTCACGTTCTTCTGGAAGCAGAAAGGGATGGTAACTTGCCACATCCCCACTTGAAAGCTGTGTGGTGTTGATAGGGTTCTGAGGGTAGAAATAACAGAATGGACAAATCTATGAACAAAACCATTTGGGGGTGCTAGCAAGAATGAAAATCTTGTGCACATCAGGGCAATGGTAAGAGATGGCGGGGCGCTGGTTGGGTGATAGGATAAGGAAGAGTTGTGGGTTATGGGACAGGGGAGGTCAGGGGTGCTGGGTGGTACTCAGTGCAGTTTTGCTGTTCTCTTAGCAGAGGTCAGTCTGGATTTTGCCCTTGGTCTCTAGCCATCTTATTAAAGACTTCTTTTTATTTTAAATCAGGAGTTACATGCCAGGGTGGTTCAACTCCATGTGGGTGGGTGAAAGAGCATAGCGAGCTCCTAGGAGATTTGTCTGGAGTTGTTCAGCCCGGTGTCATGGGTCATGCCTGTAATCCCTGTGGGCTGCGGACTTCTGTCGCTTCACAGCGAGCCGGTATAAGACCTTGTTTCAAAAATGTCTGTATGAGCTGGGTGTGGTGGCACACCCTTCAATCCCAGCACTGGGGAGGCAGAGGTAGAAGGATCACCCTGAGTTCAAGGCCACCCTGAGACTACATAGTTAATTCTAGGTTAGCCTGGACCAGAGTGAGACCCTACCTCAAAAAAAAAAATAAAGTAAAATAAAATAAAAAGAAGAAAGAAAGTCTGTATGAGGCTAGAGAGATGGCTTAGTGGTTAAGGCACTTGCCTGAAAAGGACCTATGCTCAACTCCAGATCCTACATAAGCCAGATGCACAAGGGTGAGGCAAGAGCAAGGTTGCACATGCCCACTAGGTGGTGTCAGCACCTGGAATTTGAATGCAGTGGCTGAGGCCACTTCTCCCTCTCTCACTCTCTTGCTCTATCCAAAAACTCTGTATGTACACTCACACACACATACACCCACACGATGTATCTGCACACATAAATGCATATATATGCACACACATAAATATTACGTACATTGTACTTAAAGAATTCCTTTTGCAAATTATTTAGTTTTTTTCTTTTTCTTTTTTTATTGACAACTTCCGTAATTATAGACGACAAACCATGGTAATTCCTCCCTTCCACTTTCCCCTTTGCAACTCCACTCTCTATCGTAACTTTTCCCTCTCTCAATTAGTCTCTCCTTTATTTTGATGTCATGATCTTTTCCTCCTGTTATGATGATCTTGTGTACATAGTATCAGTTGGGTCAGCTCTGCTCTCCAGGATTTAGTCAGAGGTACTGGCTGAGCATCATTTCGGCGTATTGGAAGCTCTAGGAGATACTATCTGAAACTCTTCTTCCAAGACACAAAATACTGAGTCCTATGTTACATCCTTTCAAACTGGTACCATAAATGTGGCACTCTCACTTATAGGGGCAAGCAAATATGTGGTTGCCTCTGGGGGCGTAGACATCTATGAAACACTGCCTCCAAGCACCCTAACGTGCACACCCATGTCGCTGTGTTCCTGCTCACTTTTTTTTGCCTGGTTTCAGCATAGCATGTAGCACACAGTAGGCACGGAATAATTGCTGGTCTGTGGGTGGCTCTCTAGGACTCAGATAAGCAGCTGCTGTCAGTGCCCAAAACAGGCAGACAGGAGCAAATGAAGGCATTCTGGAAGAGAAGTAGCAGAAACTGCATCTGTGGTCATCAGTCTCTATTGTCAATTTGATTGGATCCAAAATCACTTTGGAGACAAATTTCTATGGTTTCTCGGAGGGGTTTCTACATTAGGTTATCAGAGGTGAGAAGACTAACCTTAATTATGGGCTGAACTATCCCATGGACTGAGGTCCTGAGCTGAAATGAGCTGGGACTCAACATTCCCCGCTGACTGCTTCCAGAGTGCAGACGCAATATGGCCAGCTGCCTCTCAGTTTCCTGTGGCCATTCATACCTTCCCTGAGCTGTACCCTAAAACTGTGAGATACAATAACTCCTGCCCACTCCTTAAGTTGATTTTGTCAGATGTCTTGTCACAGCAACAAGAAATAACTAATATAGTATCATATTTTATCCAATGTATAGCCACTTAGTGATCAGAAACACTGAGGATCCTATGCAGCCCAATCTTCTACTCTATAAGGTAACAGAAAATCCCTTGCATTTCTGCTGTTAGCACTAATTTTATACTCTCCAGCTTCAAAAGGTCACTAAGACCATTGGGGTAAGAATATCTGTGAACAAATGCCAATTTGGTCTACTCATACCCTGCAGGATGTGGGTCACACCAAAAAGGAAGGTCCACGTAAGTGTGGCAACAGACAGCACGCATAGGAAAATGTCACATAGATGTAACAGCAGGCACCTCACCTTCAGGGAACTTCCATAATGATACTACACTGGGATTCTCCTCAGCCTTTAATAGTCATATCGGTTTTAGTTAAGCCCCCTTCTGGATGCTGTGGAGAGGAGAGCTGAGCATCCCCATGCCCACATATTATGAAGGGAAGATGAAACCTCTCTCCATTGCACAAACATGGACTCAGATTTGTGGATTGCCATTTGCTGGTTATTATCTCAACTTCCTGAAAAGATCTGGGAATATGCTTTGTGAAGCTAAATCTATGAAAATGTCATGCTAATAGGTCTGCTTTTCATTTCATCCTGTCTCAATCCTTTTGTTTTTTCTTTACTTAAAAAGATCACCTCATTCTGGTTCATTCTACATTCTACATCATCATTTTAAGAGGTATGAACATATAGCTCCTGGTTTTTATTTCTCTAAAACAAGTAAGTCTTGAAGGACTTATACTACAGAGTGGTGATAAAAATCCTATGTCCAGTCAAACTACCTCTCTGTGGAAACAAGGCAATGCAGAGGTTGCAATCAAGAAGTGTCAAGTACAGATTCTCCTTGTATCTTCAGATGACATGAACACAGCCCTGCTTAAAGGAAAGCTGTGTAATGGTTACTGTGGATAGGCTCACACTGCACTGGGGAGGCACAGAGCTCAACAAATAAGTCTCATCTCCAAAAAGTTGAATTTAATATAGAGTCAGTAGCTTGTAAAACATTATTGATGGTAGGGGAGAGGAGAGTGAGGGTAAAATTTTGGCTATAAAATATCTTAGGACCCATGTAAAATTTTATATTCCCATAAGATTAAAAAAAAAATCCTAGGCTGGAGAGATGAATTAGTAGTTAAGGCACTGGTCTGAAAAGCCTAAGAATCTGAGTTAAATTCCCCAGTACACACATAAAGCCAGGTGTACAAAGTAGTGCATGCATTTGGAGTTTGTTTTAAGTGGCTGCAGGCCCTGGTTTGCCCATTCTCTCTGTGTCTCTTCTATCTCTCTCTGCTTGCAAATTAATAAACAATATTTTTAAAAGATTTAAACATCTCAGTAGCTGTGAATTTTCTAGTTTTCTCTTTCCTCCCTTCTTTCTTTCCTACCTCCCTCTTTCCCTGCTCCCTACCTCCCATTCTTTCATCTCAGACACACTTCTCCCTCATCTGAAAGGGGTCTGCTTAAGCTGCAGGAAGCTCTTACTACCTGTTCTGGTACAGGTCAAAATTCTGCAAAGTTAGAAAACCATAGTTATTAATGGTCCTCTCTTTTCCTGTATTACTTTGCTCAGGACTGAAATTGTTTGTTATATGACTAAGGAATGGTTTCTGGATTGTTTTTTTCAACATAATAGTAACTGTAAATGTGAAAATTGTAGTACTTTTTTTTTTTTCACAGTTGGCAACATGTTTATTAGGGGTAATGCTGGCCAGGTAGTATGCACAGCAAACATAGAGAGCCCAGAGCCAGCCCAACACCTAGAACGGTGTGGAGGATGCTGGCAGGCACAAAAATCTGTAGTGCCCTGCCCAGTGAAGCCCACCTCTGAGGTACTGCTCAGATCTTGGCCAGGGCGAAATGTGTATCAGCTTGCTCCTCCTGGATGGGGTACTGGAAACTGTTTCTGCCAGGGACCTTGGAGGCACGAGGCCACCCCCAGGTCTTCTGGAGCAGGTACAGGACCAGCAGAGTGGTCAAAGGGACCAGTAGACCCAGGCCTAAGCTCACAGTGTACATGTAGTACATTTTTTCAAAGCATCTAGAGGCACATTGGTGCGAGAATCACTTGTGCTAAGTGTGAGTTCAGATCTTGACAGTCAGAGATTGTGGGAGGTAGGGCATGTATTTGTATAATATATCCATGGCATTGGACTACCTTATGTGATACCTACCTACGTGATACCATGTATAGGACACTCTGAGTGTCAGTCTCTTTTCCAGCATGTGTTAGAGCTTAACTATTTCAAGTTTGTCTACTGTTACACAATTTATAAAGCACATTCATTATTTCACGCAACTCTCAAATTATTGTTTCTAAAAGGGAGATGGCATATGGAATAATGCCTCACCCTCCTGCCCTTATCCATTTGAGAAAGCTGACAGAGAATTTAGTAGCATGAGCATTTGAAGGAGAACATTTTGATAATTAATAAACAAAAGGAAGAAGAAAACGAGAGAGAAGGACATCAATATAGGAATGCAAATGTTGGAGATTAAGTTGATACCATATCAAACCTTTTCAGACTCCCATTGAGGAACAAGTACAAGTTCTGTTTTTGTGGTTTTTATAGGGATAGAAGTCTTCAAAGGCAGGTGACTTACCTTGATAATGTAAGCTCTAGGATTAGAGTGAGTAAAATAACATAATTTTATTTGGTAAATGCAAACATCAAACTTAATCAGCAATAAGAAAATATTCAGAATTGTAAGACAATGTAAGAAGAATAATTTGATTCAAGCACTTTCCTATAAAAAGTAAACATTTGCATTGATGTATGGGAATTTTGGGTGGGCAATTGTCTCGAAACTGTTTAATAATGCATATGTTTCCATCTTGTCAAGGAATTATGAAAATGACAAGAAAATAAAGAAATTATGGCTTAAAGGTGTTCTGTTAATAATGGCCCACTATTTCTTACCAAGCTGGAGCCTTTGACAGAGCCCATTGCCTCCATGTTGGTCATGGGCAAAAGGATGAAATGTAATATGTGTTCCTTAATGTGTTTTAAACACAGATCACTTCCCAGAAGGAAATTATACTTAATACAATTGGACTTTATTGTGAAAAAATTTCCAGGTTTAGTATTTTGCCTAGTACCTATGGTATGTTATGTTCTGTCATAATTAGTCCTAGAGGCCTAGCTCAATAAGGTAAGTGCTGAAACAACAACAACAACAAAAAAAAAAAAAACACAAAACAGAACCAATTCACTTTTGATTGGAAACAAGACTTGGAGTTTACATTTCTACATTTTTTTTTAAATTTATTTTTTATTTACTTTGAGAGAGAGAGAGAGAGAGAGAGAGAGAGAGAGAGAGAGAGAGAGAGAGGGAGAATGGACATGCCAGGGCCTCCAGCCACTGCAAATGAACTCCAGACATGCTCCACTATGTGCATCTGGCTCACTAGGCTTCTGGGGAATTGAACCTGGGTCCTTTGGCTTTTCAGGCAAATGCCATCTCTCCAGCCCTACTTTGGTTTTAATTTGTAATCTGGCCTCAAGGAATTGATGTCCTGTGATATTTTATTCATCTGTAACAATCATGGAGAGGAGACTGTGGCTCAATATGAGGTGGAAGGAAAAGATTAGAAAGTGCAGAATGGGATATTTCAGGTTCTCGCAGGGTAAGCAAACCCTTGAAACTTTACTTTCTTAGGTATTCCCCCCTAGTGTACTGCTTATTCCCCCATTCTCAAAAAGATAAAAAGATACACCCTGATATATATAAACAAACTGCAATACAGTTGTTTGCTTAAGAGACAGCAACATTATTCCATTTTCTAATATTCCATTGACAATTTTCTCTCTGTTCATATCGTAGAAGTTGTTCTGCCTTTTCTTAATTAGAATTGTTATTGTTACCTTTTTCATGGAATATTATTGTGCTGGATGGGAGAGCTTTCAGTCTTTTCCCATGACTACAGCAATTTAAATAACACTGAGATTATTTGTTCTCTACAAGTTGGATTGAATCCAGCTGTTGAGCCATCTGGCCTTGGTACATGTTTTAAGTGGGAGCTGTACTGTCATTTTCTAATCCCTTTTATGGTACTCAGTCTATTCAAGGTTTCCACATGTTACATTTGTTAGTAATTTATACTTTAATAGGAACACTACCTATCTTTCTAGAATTCAGAGACATTGTCATAACACATATATTCTCTATAGCATACATTTTACTTATTATGATTTTAAGCACACCTAAAATGTCAAAAGACTACAAAGGTTATAATATATAGCTGTAAAATGATTAATTATGTTGATCTTTCATCCCAAATAGTTATTTTACCAACAAATTGTATTTTTCTATATAGCTGCAATATCAACATGTTTTCCTCAACAAATCCTTGCATCATTTTTCACCCAGCCCCACTTAGCTTTCGCAAATTGTTCCCACATGCTTTTCCTTTGTGGCCAGTCTGATCACCCAATATTTCAATAAAGATAATGAATTGATTTGATTGTCATATTTCCTTAACGTGAAGCTGTTCCCTCTTCTTTCTGATAATGACATTACTCACTGAAGAAAACAAACTAGTTGTCTCTTGTTGACTTGTAAATTGCTCCTTTTTATGTGAGGCTTTATAAATCTTTCTTCTTTCCATAATTAACTCACTGGTCTCATTTTTAATCTGGGATTTTTTACTTCCTTTGTTCATCAGCTGAGTTTTCAGTGAGGACTATGTGGTAATTACTATGTTCAAGAAGCTGGTTCAGGAACTATTACTTTGACCTTTGACTTCATTCATTGCCTTTTGTTACTAGCAAGATGAGCTGTTTTAATCAAGAGTAGAATCCTGGGCTGGAGAGATGGTTAGCGGTTAAGCGCTTGCCTGTGAAGCCTAAGGACCCCAGTTCAAGGCTTGATTCCTCAGGACCCACATTATCCAGATGCACAAGGGGGCTGCACACATTTGGAGTTTGTTTGCAGTGGCTGGAGGCCCTGTCATGCCCATTCTCCCTCTCTCTCTCTCTCTCTCTCTCTCTCTCTCTCTCTCTCTCTCTCTTTGCCTCTTTCTCTCTTTGTCTGTCACTCTCAAATAAATAAATAAAAATGAACAAATTTTTTTTTAAAGAGTATAGTCCTATTCAAGAGAAAGCAGTAATGTTCAAATGCATAAAACTTAAATCTTTATGGCAGAATTATGTAAAATGATAATAGGAAAATGAGATAATTGAGTACATATAAGACTGGTATGTATAGTATACAATATTATAGTTCTTTCACCAATTTTCAAATCAATCCAACATATACCAATTCCTAAAAGATAAAATCCAATATTCAAGACAAAGAAATCTACCCCCTCACAAAAATTTTGCCCTGTGTAAGCTGTGTTGACAGACTTTCTACAAGTTGTTTTACTTCATGTATTTCCAGTATATGAACCTTTTCTCAGCTACATATTGCTGTTTGATTTGTCTATACTTCTGCACATTACCAAGTAGTCAGAAGCTAAAATGACATCATGAACAGTCTTCTTCATAGGGAGAGGAGATTTTACAACAGATATATGTTTAACAAACATCAAGTGAGTTCTTTTTTAAGCGATGCATTTTTTTCTAATAACCTTAGGATGAATTTTTTTCTAACAATCTTAGAAAGAAACAGAATGTCTCTAAAGTTATAAATGCATGTTATCAATTTCATAAAGTTTATATCACAAAGTTTATGAAGTGTTGATTTCATATCCCATTCTACTAAGCAAAAGACAGATGAAGCAAAGCTATTTTATGTAGATCTAGTTGGTGTAAATTTGCTTTTGTTCGCAGAGTGTTTTTCTTTTTTTGTTTGTTTGTTTGTTACACAAAGTAAAACAAAACAATAACCAAGTGACCTCATTGTTGCAGCTCTTTTTCTACTTGTGGTTTTGGTGTGCACGTGTGTTTGCACTGAGCCATTTCCTGTGCATGCGCTTGCCTGCCTGTACTTGTGCTGTGGTAGAGCCCTAGAAATGCCCCAGCAATGCACAGCACTCATTCTTTCAGACAGGAGAGAGGACAGGAGGGAGAGCAAAGGAAACTGGAAGACCACATCCAAAATGGCAGCTTGGATAGCCCTGAGGACGTTACTCAAAGAAAAACCAGTGGGCTTTTGTTCTTCACCACATGGTCATTAGGATTTATTGATGTAACTAGACTTGGGTTTTCACAGCTGTTGATCTTCTAGAAATTTCTCACGAGTAGACTTTAAAATGTGCTGTGTTCTAAGTTAATCACAAATATTGTCCCCTTCCCCCTTCCTTCTTTATTTGCTAAAGAAGTAAGCAGCTATTTTTATAGAAATCATAAAAGCAACAGGAGAGATATTATGCAATAATTATTTTGTGCAGTTTGAGAAAGACATCATAATGTACACACAGCACAAGGCTCACATTAACAAGAGGCCTTTCTGAGGCCATGCTGCATAGCGTCAGCTGAGGAAGCACTCGCATTGGGTCACTTCTTGGGGTTCACACTTCCCACAAAGGCACAAGAGTTTTGCAAGCCCTCCCAGCTGTCATTTGCTGCAATGTCTACCTACAATGCTGGTCACTTTGATGTTTACCAGTGAAAGCCAAGCCCAGTGGTTATTGTGGAAGTCTACTCAATAGGTTTTAGTTCCATGGATGGATATGTATTCACTTTTTAGAGTCACATTTTTGGCAGAGACAGGCAGTCTGGCAGGTAGAGACTGAGTTTTCTGTTCAATATTTTAGATTCATGCTTGAGGATAAATAGGTTGAGGTTTTTCAGAGATTGTCAATTCTGGAAGGCACATGGAAGTCATTTAAGCTAATACTGTTGTTGCTGTTTTGATTTTCTTTGTGTTGACTTTTGGAATTCTTATTTCTACAGGAAGTGACATTACAGATGCTGAGGGCTGTACCTCAGAGCCAATAGTTAGTGACTACTTAATGATAAAGGCAAGTTTGTGAAGTCCAGTGTTCATCCCCCCAATGTACTGTTAATCCAGAAACATGTAAGGGAGGAAAATCACAGGTGAATGAAATTGTTCTAGAGATGCAGTAGAGGAGCACTGGTCATGGCCCTACCTATAAAACCATGAGTGGGACCAAGAGGTGACAATATTTGTGATCTCTGTTCCTCTCATTTTTTCTTCTGTCCCTTCTTTCCTCTCTCCATTCTTCTTTGTCTTCCTGTCTTTCTTCCTTCCTTCCTTTTTTGCTTCCTTCCTCCTACCCTCCTACCCTTCATTCTGCCTTCCTTCTTTTTCCTTTATTGCATACTACTTTACGAATTTCAAAACTCATGCAAGTAACCATCTTCCTTAGGATGTGTTTCTTACTAATCCATAAATTTCCCCTAGTACACAAGCAGATAATATTCTCCACATATTATATATTGTAGCTTTTGTTCATGTTGTGACACTATTAATATAACTACCATTAATTGTTTAGTACTTGTTATTTGTGAACAACTATTTTGAAAGGTTTATTGAGTTATTGAGATACTCTGCAAATTAAGTTTAAGCATTTTCATGATAATTAATGAAAAATACAAGTTCATACTTGTTAAGTTGTTTGATCAAGATCATAATCTAATAAATAGTAGAGCCCAGATGATTAATTATATGACAGGCACCAAAATCCTATTTCTGTACCTCATAAGAATAAATCAAGGGTCTGGTAATAGTAGTGCCATATATTAGGCCTCCCTTATTTGACACTAGTTAATTTTAGGGCAGAGGGGCTTATAGTATTTTGTCATGGCTTTGTAAAACTTAATTCCTTTTGTTTTTAATATCTGGAGTCATTAATTCCTTTTGTTTTTAATATCTGGAGTCATTCTTTGGTTTTCAGACCAATATCTCTGTATAACAAACTATTCCAGAACTACATGGACTAGGACAGCAATAATTTATTACTTAGCACAATCTTGGATTTAATTGGATCAGCTGGGCAGTTCTGACTCGCCTGGTTGCCTGGTATCAGGTATGGGCTCTGTTGAACCTGGGGCATCTAATACAGTTTCTTGTGTCTGCTAAGGTTCTGTGATATATTTCCTTATAGCCTCTCTCCTTGTGGCTTGTCATTATTCAGTAGGTTAATTTATAAACCATCAAGTTTATAGCCTGTTTTGGAGAGGGCAGCATTGGAAGACGCCATGCTTCCTAGGTCTAGGCTGGAGTAGTTGTCTATAGCAAGTACTGAGGCCAGAACAGACCAAGACTGTCTTCTGGTAGAAGTGGCAGGCGCAGCACAGTGAACTGAAATGGGCAGATGTGAGTCTAGGGAAGGAGAGACAGAGATGGTCATCTTCAGTAGAGAAAAGGAATCAAACAAAAAAAAAAAGTAGGAGAAATACCAATGACAAATACTATAGGAAAATTATCTTACATCAGCATAAAATGAAAGGATTTTGGAATGAGTCCCTCTGGTCAACTTGTTCATATTCTCATTATAATCATCTATAGTACCTGTCAGCTATTTATGGAACAAACGATAATTTAATATATAGCATTTGAATTAACAACTACTCTAGGCATTGGTATAGGATAAATTCTATCTACCCATAGGGAGTTAACCAGTAGATTACAAGCATATGATCAGAACCTGTAAGTGCACAGAGTGAGTCACATCTCTGCTCAACACAAACAACCACTCTAGGAAAGGATACCATAGAGAAGATGTTGGAGACTTAGCAGGAGCTTCAGAAACGTGGGTTTGTGTGAAAGATACGTGAATAGTGAAGACTCTGTGAATAGGGTGCTGTGGAATGTACTTCAACTTCCAGTTATGGGTGGGTGGAGTTAAATTGACAGTAAGGATAATAGGGAAAGTAATATGAAATATGCACCCGTGGATGTGAATTCATATATATTATGCATATACCTATATATGTTACAAATGACAAAAGACTTATAGAGATCATTGTACCCAAATGCAGGACACATAATGTAAAAATGGACCTATTTTTTAAAACTGCAATCAGGTTCATAGGAAAAATGAGCAGGAATGACAGGGAAACCTATCTAGTCCTTTACCATACATATACACAACTCACCAACTGGTAAAGTCCCACAACGGAATGATACAATTGGTAAGCCTATCATTCATGGTCCAGTCTACTCTTTTTCTTTAAAAATATTATTTATTTGCCAGGAAAGAGAGAGAGAGAGGAGAGAGAGAGAGAGAGAGAGAGAGAGAGAGAGAGAGAGAGAGAGAGAGAGGGAGAGAATGGCACTGCCAGTGCCCCTTAACACTACAAACAAACTCCACATGCTTGGACCACTTTTTGCATTTCACTTTACATGGATACTGGGGAATTGAACTCAGGTTGTCAGATCTTGCAAGCAAGTGACTTAACCACTGAGATACCTCTCTAGCTCCAGTCCACTCTTTCTATTGTACACGCTATGAATTTTGACTAGTGTATACCTAGTGCTATTATGGCATCAAAAAAATACACTTGTTGCCCTCAACATATTCTATGCTGCTATTTGATCTTTCTGCTGTCTTTATATTCATTTTCTTCCCAAAGTGTCACACATTTAAAGGCCTTTTCAAATAGACTTCTTTTACTTAACAAACTGAATTTACATTTCCTCCATGTCTCTTGATAGCGCTCTCTCTCTCTCTCTCTCTCTCTCTCTCTCTCTCTCTCTCTCTCTGTGTGTGTGTGTGTGTGTGTGTGTGACCTATTCTTTTTAATAGAAATACCACATTTTACATTTCCATTCACCAAGGCCATTTGGTTGCTTCCTAGTTTTGGAAAGAATAAAACTGTGAAAACATTTGTGTTCAGTACTTATTGTGGTTATAAATTTAAACTCAGCAAATACTAATAGAAGATGTCTTGCCTGATTCTTATGAAAATGAACACATACTCACCATATCTCTGCCAAAGCATCCAGCAAATACCAGTGAGTCGGATTCCTATATGTATAAGAAGTACATGTTCAGTTTTACAAGAAATTGCCAAGCTGTCTTTCAAAGGAGCTATTCTATTTTGCATTTCCACCAACACTGAATGTTTACAAGTTACTCCACTGCTCCACCAGCATTTGTTGGTTTCAGAGGTTTGGATTTTCTTCACTCTAAGGAGTGTGCAGTGATGTCTCATTGCTGCTTAATTTGCAATTCTTTGATGATCTATGCTGCTGAATGACTTTTTACAACATTTATTATTTATATATTAGAAACAGAGAGAGAGAGAGAGAGAGAGTGAGAGAGAGAGAATGGGTGCACCAGGGCTTCTAGCCACTGCAAATGAAATCCAGACACATGTGCCACCTTGTGCATCTGGCTTACATGGGACCTGGAGAACAGAACATGGGTCCTTAGTCTTTGAAGGCAAGTGCCTTAACCACTAAGCAATTTATTCAGCCCCTGAATGACATTTTATATACCTACTTTCTATCTATATATTTTGACGAGCTATCTATATGTTTTGCTCATTTTTAGATCAGGTTTTTCATGGATGAGCTGTAAAAGGACTTCATATGTGGTTTTCAGTGAGACCATTATCACATCCATTGCTGATAAATATGTTCACCAAATTTGGCTTGTATTTTTATTATCATTCTTTTGACAGCATCTGTCATGGAGCAGAAGTATTTAATAATCATGAATTTTAGCTTATCATTTACTTTGTGGATCATACATTGTTGTATCTAAAAAGCCATTTCCAGTGCAAAGGTCACATACATTTTCTTCAAAGTTACTTTCTTGAATATATTTGTAACAGATAATACTGAAAGATATGAGATATGGATTGTTTAAAAGAATATGTGCCAGCAGATTTGAAAATTTACAAAATGAACTGGGTACATTTACAAACATGTGTGACCTATCAAAATAGAATCATTCCCAAATAAATGAAAAATTAAGAGACAATGAGATAGGAGCTCTAATCAAAAGTTTCACAAAGGAAAGCTCAGAAATGAGTGCCCTCAAAGGTGAATTGTACTAGACACTTAAAGAACTGATACAAATGATCCTCTAACTAATCCATAAAATAGAAAAATAAGGAACACTTAAAAACTCATCCCATGAATCCATTGTTGCCCTGATACTAAACCTGATAAGATCACAATAAAATTTCAGGCTAACTATCATCAATGAGTATAGATCTGATTCTCCAGTACCCACATAAACCCATGTAAAACCAGATGCACAAAATGGTGCATGCATCTAGAGATGATTTGCAGTGGTTAGAGGCCCTGACACACTCATTCTCTCTCACTCTTTGAAAATAAATAAAATTTAAACTAAAAACTTTGAAGAAGAATTTAATAAAAATTAAAATGTCACATACCATAATCATGTTGGTTGCATACCAAGAATGCAAAAAGATTCACCACACACAGATCAATAAATGGAGTATAGAAAGAATAGAAGCAAGAGAAAAGTCACATGATGATCTCAGTAGGTGCATGACAAAACATGTAATACAATTCAACATCCCTCTGTGATTAAAATATCTGAATAAATTAGGTATGGAAGGACCATGTTGCCATATGACAAGTCTGTAACCAGTATCATGCCGAATGGCTAAATAAGACAAGCATTTCTTGTAAAACCAGGAGTAAGACAAGCATGTGAACTCACCATTCTTACTCAATGTAGCCCCTGAAATCTTAGCTACAGCAATAAGACAAGAGAAAGAAATAAACAGTGTGCAAACAGAAAAGGAAGAAGTTAAACTATTCATGTTTGCAAGGGATAGGATTCGTAACTTAAAAAAAAAACAACAAACATAACCCCATCAAAAGACTGTTAAAACTGATGTAGTCAAAAATAATGGGATAAAATCAATGTAAAATGAAATACTCTTTCTATGTACCAATACTGAATTTGTGAATGAGGAAACCCTGAAAACAATATCATTCATGAAAACCTTAGAAAATAACACCCAGGAATAAACCTGAATGAGACGGTGAAGGTTCTCTACAGTGGAAATTACAAAGTACTAAAGAAACTGAGTGAAACATTAGGCGCTAGTGTGATGGCTCAGGGGATAAATGCTTGTTGAATGCACATGGAGACCTGGGTTCTAGTCCCAGAACCCGTGTAATAGGTGTATAAGGTAGCAGGTGTCTACAATCCCAGAGAAGGAAGGTGGAGACAGGAAAATTGCCCAGATGCTCAAGGGACACCTAGCTTGGTAAACACAGCAAAGAACAATGAAAGACTCTCCTCAAGCAAGGTAGGAGGCAAGACCTGAAGTTACCCTCCAGTCTTTACATGCTTGCTACCACCGTCACAGACATGAACACACACATGAACACATACATAGAGAGAAACTAGACAATTGACAGGATGTTTGTGCATATGGAAATTTTAATATTGATAAAAATGAACCTTTTACCTAAAGTGGTCTACATATTCAATGAAATCCTTATAAATATTTATTGAAAGATCCTAAAATTAATGTGTGAGCTTAGAAGACACTCAAGAACCAAGCAAAGATATGTATTAAGAATGATGCTGGCCGGGTGTGGTGGCGCACGCCTTTAATTCCAGCACTCGGGAGGTAGAAGTAGGAGGATTGCTGTGAGTTTGAGGCCATTCTGAGACTACAGAGTGAATTCAAGTCAGCCTGGGATACAGTGAGATCCTACCTCGGAAAACCAAAAATAAATAAATAAATAAATAAATTATACTTCAGAAACATAGTAACAAAAACAGTATAGTCCTGGAGAAAATGAGAAAAACTGATGGAGTGGACCAGGAGACCCAGAATCTATGGCCAGATGCCAAGAGCATGAAGCGGATAAAAGATAGCTTCTTTGGCATAGTCCTGGGAAAACTGGCTATCAGCATGGATAAGTCTGAAACCTAATCCACATCTCTTATCTTACATAAAAATCAATTCAAAATGAATCAGAGACCTAACATAATACCTGAAACCTTAAAACACTAGGAAAGTAGCCTCTTCAAGAAATTGAAACATGCAAGGACTCTTGTAACTCAAGAAATAAAAGCAAAAATTGGCATTTGTAGTTGGTTAAACTTAAAAAGGTTTTACAGGAGAAGCTAACTATCAACAGAGCGAGAAGACAGAGAAGAGTCTTTGCCAGCGTTCATACGATGGAGGACTCGTGTCCGCAGTATGTAAAGAACAGCAGAGCAGGTGATCCCGTGAGAAAGATGGCAGATGATTGGAGCAGAAAATTCTCCACTGAAGAAGCACAAAGGGCTGGCAATGAAAACAGGAAGCTGTCATCTAACTGCAAAGACAGAGATGCTGCAGGATGAGAGCCATAATTCTGAATTCAGTCCCTTAAGAATGATAATTGTGCTGTGGACTTTGAAAATTAAGGGAGTTATTTAAGACACGAGTTAGACATTTGACAATATAAAAGTAAAAGCTAGATACACCCTAAAATTGGGAAGATTTATTTTAAGACTTTTGGTTGAAAGTGAAGGAAATAGAAAGAGAGGAAAATTGAAAGGGAAGGAGCATTGTTTGTAGGGTGAGAAAGCAGACAGGAGAGGTGCCTTCCACAGCAACTCCAGAGAAAAGAGGAGCCGGGAGGCTAGTTGCTTTCATGGGACTGTGTCCTGGGGTCTCTGGTAGGTTTGACTCCATGTCTTCATTGAACACACCTCTAGGGTGGCCACAAAATACTGCCAGAAATAGGGTCTTTGGCACAGAGGAAGCAAAACAAGACCAAGTCAAAGAGATAGATCATTAAATGGGCTCATGAACAGAAGCGAAGCCAGCATTGGCCAGAGAAGGGACCAGATTTCTCTCCAACAGAAGGCAGCGAAGCGTCACTGACTTCCTGGGGTGGGCTAGCTGGGGGCTCTCAACTTGCCTGGAGGACGCGCTGCTGGCGCTGCTGCTTCGGGAGGAGCGCAAGGCGGTGAGGGGAGCAAGCACACAGCGCGCTTCCACAGGTAGCGGGCCAGTGGCTCTTTGTTTTTTTTCTTTTGCCTTCTTGTCTACTCGTGGCAGTACCCAGTTGTCTCCTTTTGACAAAGTGAAACTAGAAATGCAGCTCTGAAGGCTACTAAGTCAGGAGTGTGGGCCTGACGGCATGACTCCAACCCAGATGATGTTAGACCTATGACTTCCCAAAATGACATGGACAAACATTTGTTTTTAGCTAGAACAAGCACACCATTAAGTCTAATGCACATATAAAACCCAAACCTTCACATAAGTTTCTGAAAGCAAGCTTGCTCCGAGAGTGGGGTGTTCACTATGTGACTCTTCAGAATGGGATTAAGTGACTCCTCCCTAAAGAGACCCCATGATTCATAGTTAGGAAGAGACACTAACAATCCCTACAAAATTAAAATTAAAAGTTCATATTTTTTTCATGCTGCGAAATTAGACTATCAGTGTGAAAAATCAGGCACACTGATATCCTGAAAAGTAATAAAATGTTTCAAATCAAATGAAAGAATTAATGAATCAACCTCTGGGCAATCTCTTCAGCCCCTGATCACTATACTTTTGTGGCCGTTAGTAAAAGATGGCTGATCTGTGTGTCCTCCGTGTATTTGCCTTACACCTCCATGGCCTGTTTTCCTAACTTCAGCTGCTGTTTCTGCTCCTTGTCACTGACCTCTCATGAAGATGATCTCAACAACCTGTATGTGTGATGAGACTTTCTTGGTCTCTGTGTCTCTCAGATATTTTCTTCTCCTCTTTCTACTTACCTCCCTCCAGCTGAGAAAGGAAGCTAATACTCATATTCTTTGGCAAACCTTTGGAATCCTCTTAGATTCTGCATTCCTTAGGAACAATTTGTCCTAAAAAATTCTTGTAGAAAAGTACAGCCTAGCTGTTCCACTCCCCAAGCATCTTTAAAATTATGCCAATAGCCATGTCCGAGAAACAAGCAAGCAACATTCTAAATAAGCCATGGAAAAGTGAACCACTTTGTGAGGAGTATAACTGTGATTTTGTCCTTATATATATAGTTAGCCATTAAAATACATGCAAGACATAAAAGGATTGTACTATTTACTCAAAAGCTCTAGTACCTTAAAAGGTTTCAAGGTGTTCTTGTGTCCCTTCATTCTAAACCATGACAGAAGCTCTCCTTCTTACTGTGTGACCTTGAAAAATTGTCACCACCTCTCTCAATGTCAACTTACCTACCATGTCCTATATTCATTATAGTCTTATGGCTTAGGTGATATTACATTCATACAAATGCCACTTCTCATCCCTGCTGGCTGTGCCAAAACTCATGGAATTTACATGATTTATAAAGTTCTTTGACATATAGTTATTAGCTGCATTCTGTAGGTCTGTTAACTGTCCTCTGAGGAAAGGGTTTGGCCATTAAGAATACTCACAGACTATGAAAGAAGGCAGTAAGGAACAAAGAGGCACCACGGGTGGGTCTAAGTTGTTGGCTATCACGGAAAGACTTTTTCTAAGAAAACTATCAACAGATACTATCCCATAGTAGGAAAAGTTTGAGGGAGAAATAATTTACTCTTGACTTGAACAAAGTGGAGGAGAGACAGAAACTCCTATTTGTCATGCCTCCCTTGCCATGATGGCTGTGAAACCTCAAGGCCCATCTGAGGTGACACACTTCCTCCAGCCAGGTTCTACTTCCTAAAGGTTCCACAACCTTCCCAGGCATCTGCCTGCTAAGTGTTTACCCACATCAGGCTGAGGAGGAGATTTTGTGATCAAATTACTTGGGCATCACATTTGATACTGGGAAGATGCATATTGTAAATTTAATTTTTTTTTGTATTGGCATGTCTTTCAGAGCTTTGGAGTTTTGAAGCTGCTTTCGAAGTGAGAGCTGGACTTTGTATGGATGGAAACAGCACTCTTGGAGAGTTAAAGCTCCCAGAACTGAATGCAGGGAAGATGTTGGGATCTGGGCTTTGGGGGTTGGCTGCTGGCTCAGGAACCGCCCGAAGGATCTTGACCCGCTGTGTTAGTGTCTGCTCACACAGACCCGCAGGCAAGGAGAGGACGCCAGGCTGGGAGTGAGCTCTCACTCTGCAAGAGGATGAATGGCTGTTTGTTTGGTGGGAGCTTCCCCATGCTAAGGAATCAGGAAGTCCCAGTGGTTGTCTGTGGGTGATATTCCAAATTATCATGTTAAAACACGTTTGCTCAGCTTTTCTTCTCTTTTTATTCTATTTGTTAGAGATTTAATGATTTATTAGCTTTTTGAGCATTGCATTAAAAAATATATCAAATCTTAGAAGTAGGATAAATGAGATTCTCTAACCAAAAGAAAATAATGTTGTCTAATTTGTGAATGCTCTTGCTTCCCTTAGTGGAGGTCTCTGATGCCCTATTTACTTATTATTATATATGGAGCAGTTATATGGGGAACTCTTGAGGAATAGATTATTCTGAGAGCTTAAAATATATCCTATGAGTGATTTGTACTCCAGTTATGTATTGTTGTTCAGACTTTAATAGAGTTTATTCAAAGGCTGAAGGTATACCTCAGAATAGAGTATTGCTTAGTATGTATAAAGACTTATGTTTAAAAACAACTATCTATCTATCTATCTATCTATCTATCTATCTATCTATCTATTTATCTATCTATCATATATCTCTATCATCCATCAATGTCTATCTCTATATGTAATTCTTTCAAAATCTGAAGTCCTGGAAAAGCTGAGTGATTACTTATTTCTCACAGATAGGACAGTAGTATTTTAAAAACAGCAGAGAATATCAGAGCACCAGTCTTGGAAGCAGGATCTCTCCAGAGCTCTTACAGCATTGCATCCTACATAAGAGCTGCCTCCAAATCAGATGGGGCAAGAGTGAAAGGGAGTGGGTAATGTCGTGCTTGAACGCAGACTGTGCAGTGGGTGACTACATGCCTCTACCATGGTAGATAAGGTTGCTGACATATTTTTTCCCTTCTTTTTTCTGAGACAGGGTCTCAGAATGCTGCTCAGGTTTGTTCAGAACCCATACTTCTCCTCCCACAGCTTCTCAAATTCTGGGATTGAAGCTGTGTGTTTTGCTGGCTTTAATTGTTTAACCTTATGCCAATGTCTTCCATGCTGTAAGTACAATCTCTCCCAGTAAGGCAGCACACATTTTCCATCCCATGACTTTAATTCAGCCACAAGGTTTTCCTGCTGTTTTGAGAATAAAGATTATAATGGTGTTATAGGGATGAACTGAGACATTAAGAGGGCCGTGTGTTCTCCAGCCCTCTCCCATTTCTGTCACAAGTACGGAAGAACCTTCTGGGTTAATCTGTCGGTGCTAGGAGGAGAATGAGTGACACACAAGCAAACCCCCGCTCCTCTCCCCCCCCCCAGGAGCCCAGCTGACTTTCAGACACATGAACAAAACAAATACTCATTGTTCTGTGCTGCTGGGACTGGTGTTTACTGCGTAGCATTTTTGGGGCCACAGAAAGAATTTGCTTTGCTTTTCCTGGATCCACTGACTTTTCTGCTACACGGGTGTGTCATGACTTGGTTTGTATTACAAATTCAAATTGCCTTTGGGGCAGAAGATGGAGTTTTCAGAAGTCACGTGCTCCTCTTGCAGAGTAGCTTCCATGGAACACCAGCCAATGTGATGAGCAGACAGGTGTTGCCTAACCTACTTGCGTCTTAATAAAAGCTCTAGCTCTGTGTTTTTATGTGAAATTCCAAAACAGAATCTTGATCCAGGAGACAATGAACTTTGTGTGTCCTTTCAGGCTCCAATGTTCTGTAGTTATGAACACTCAGCAGTGCTCCAGCCTATTCAAGGCATATTTACTCTATAGTGAACTCAGCATAGTTCTCATTAAAAAATACATGTCAAACATGAAACATGTTTCTGCCTTTCCTCTGAACTATCGTACAAAGGGACATACTGTACAAAAGAAAGAATAGACAAAACCAAATATCCCAAGTTAAATTTCCCTTATGTATTCAAATGTGCAAACCTAAAAAGTCAAACACCTACCTATATTTAGAAGCTAAGTTTTCTTCTTCTCTTTTATTTAACTGACTAGAATTATTGTTTCAACTTTAAAGTTTATTTTTACGATGATTTATTGGCACTATCATAAGTGATCTACATCTACTTCTGAAATAAAATATATGTGTCATGGGCAAATAGGAGTTTTTAATTCCCTCAAGTGATTTTACTTAATAAATTGACCATCTGCTAGAAATATGCCTACTACCTCTGTTAAAGGCAAGGAGAGCAGGAAGCCTTCATATGAAATCTTCATTAGCTTTCCTTGATTAGCCAGTAAGAGGCTTCAATCTCCGGATTTCCTCCACCATGGATTATAGATTCAGGATAATTAAATGGGAGGAATATAACCTCCTCACTGAGTTCTTGATTGGATTCGTGATTATACATGACTTACCAAATAGAGACCTGTGTGTGTGTGTGAATTTAATTCAAATAAAATATAGTTAGTCCTATCCGACTGCTCCTTTGGTACAGGGTAAGGAATCACACAGAAGGCAGAAGACGATTCCTGCTCTGAAATAAAATAGATTAAATAAAATCCAAATGGGGGCACCAGAACCTGGGGATAGATTGTTTTATATTTAGAATAATGGGTGAGGATACATTAGCTCTAATTACTTGATGCTTCATTAGGCTTGCAGAGAACTGTTTTACTCTCTGTATTTCTTTTTATTATTTTTTATGTTTTTATTCCTTAGCAACTACCAAAAAGGAAGTGACCATTGTAACACTTTTTAAAGGCCAACAATATGCTATACATAGATTCAATGCAATGTAGAATGAAGAACCTGAGGCTCAGTGATCCAGTGTGTTAGTTGAGACATCCCTTACTTCATTCCAGAAAACATCCTGATTCTCCCTGTACATTTCCCTCCCAACACTTTAAAACTCACCCTAATCTTCATTCCAGAAGTTGGAGCATCTTACAGATAGCTGCTTCTCTTCTGCCTCTCCTTTTGGGCCAAGGACACTTGAAGCCTCGGCGTTGGGGTTGGTGGTATGGCAAATGCACATGACTTGTTTCCAGCTGGTCAGTAAGTGTGGAGGTAGCAGAAGCTGCCGCTACAGTGAAGGTTTTCCTAAATGTAAGGTGTACTTCTAGCCTCTCAAAAGGCTTAAGCGCTCATGTGCTCATGGTCAACATTCTCAAGGCCGGGACTCTTTAGAAACCTGTAACCCACGCTCAGCATTGACTAGCTAACGCAATGCTCCCAAAGTGGTGTGGTAAAGAGAATGACGGGGGAGCAGGAGAACTGGGGAGTAGCCTGGATTCTTTGTCCATTCATACTTAGCAAACCCGGTTCTGAAGGGAGAGGGCTGGGAATATGTTGTAAACTCTCCCATTTGATCTTCACCAGCAAGCATATTTGGGAAACACTGGTTTTAGGGAACTTGGAAATTTTAGGAGGTGGCACAGTGTGGTGGGTCATAAGAAATTAAAACAACTTATTTGCTTTTAATGTTTGAAGATATGTACAGTATTTCCACTTGGAGGAGGTTCATTTGGGCTAGGAATGCTTCCATTGGCCTCCTTGCTATGTGAAGATGAGATGAGCTGCCTCACTGCTTCAGAACAGAGCACAGGCTGCCTCTAGTATGTAGAGTTTAGCTGAAAAAGACACAGACTTAGGAGTGAAGAGATGAGTTCTCAAACTTTCACACAGAAGAGTATCAAAGTGAGATAAATTCAGTGAGATGAATTCATAGACTGGCTCAGTGGCAGCCAGTGCAGTAAGTTCTCTAAAATTAGCATATAGTTAGAAACAGGTCAATGGGTTGGTCCCGGTACAGGCCTAGCACCAGAATAAGGCATCAAAGAGCTTTTGGTTTCACAGGAGCGGACTCGCTCACTCATGACATGGCTGCTCAAAGGAACATGCAGGACTTGGTGGGGCTGGCATTGTTTTGTAAAAGCCATTGTTCCTTGGGAGAACAAAGGTTTTCCACTGAGGGACATGTATGCCAGCATACTGTCCACTATGGATTAAGATTAGTGATCTGGGTGTGAGCCTTATGGATGATGTTCCATTTGTGCGGGTGAGCATCAAGGGAAGAATGCACTGTGGAGAAGGGTATGAGAAAGTTCTTCCTTCATTGAACAGCCCATGTTGGGCTTTTCAAATGTTGCTCAGACTAAGCAAGCTCTGGCCAATGAAATCAAATCTCCTTAAACAACTCCCTTCCTGAATTACAGGGAAACCCCAAATCCCTAAACTTGGGAGCCAGGAAATAATGAGTCTTGCATCGATCAACTGTGTGCTTCTTACAATATTCACAGCCAGGGGACAAGCAATGCTGGCTGCTCTGTTCACTGATGCATCTCCCGAGCTGATGCCACTCTGCATGTAGTGGGCTCTCAAGAAATCTTATTGAATGAATGACTGGGGATCCAGAACTGACCTCTATGCAGGCTCTGCTCACAGAGCTCAGCCTAGCTGGAAGGTAGACTAGCTAATACAAAGATGTAGTAATGCATGGAGTGCTTTGGGGGGTGCTCTAAAAAGAGCTATTGGTTCTGACTGGCAGAGGAACTGGAGCTGTGGGAGGCAGGGCGACAGGAAAGACATCATGTGTAGGCCAGGAAGGGTTTCACACAGAGGGAGAAACTGAGAGTCATGGAGATTTCAGAATGAGGAGCACCAAGAGCCTTTTACTTAAAAGTATTTATGCATTAGATCATGGTTGGCATCCTTTATTTTTTTAAATATTATTTATTTATGAGAGAGAGAGACAGAGAGAAACAGAGAATGGGAGCACCAGGGCCTCTAGCCATTGTAAATGAACTCCAGTCACTTGTGACACCTTATGTGGGTACTGGTGAATCGAACCTGGGTCCTTTGGCTTTGGAGGCAAGCTCCTTAATGCTAAACCATCTCTCCAGCCCCCGAATTTGTTGTTTTTTTAAAACCTTATCTGATGGTCTAACAGTATTTTATCTTGTTTGTATATTTTTTTCAGGGAATGTGCTTCATTTGTTTAAACACACATTAAAGATATATGCAAGGTACATGGTAAAAAAATATATCAAGAAAACTTCCTTATCACCTGCCTGTGGGTTAAAGAAGCAATGCTCCTCTTCCTAACAGACATCTAAACTTTCCTTCCCATTTAGCTCATGAAGCTCCTCACATTCCATGAGGCAGCTTTCCCTACCTCCACAGTGGCTGAAAAAGCCACTTCCCAACATGTGCATGCTCCACCTTCTGCCTGAAATGCTTTTCTACTGTCCCATTCCCCCCTTTAAACTGGCCGGTTCATTCTCACCTTTCAGAGGTCACACTGCATTTCATTTCAGGGAGACAGTACCACCATCCAACCCAAAGCTCAGTTCCTTCTACCTTGTACCCCTGCTATCACATAACTGTAATACACTACCCTGAGTTTTATCCAAGCTGCATGAAGGTGCTTTTAAAATTTTTATTTATTTATTTATTATTTACTTATTTGCAAGCATAGAGAGATAGAGTGGGTTCCACCTGAGTACTGGAGAATTGAACCCAGATCATCAGGCCCTGCAGGAAAGTGCCTTAATCACTAAGTATTTTAATTAATTAATTAATTTTATCTTTTACTTGAGAGAGAGAGACAGACAGAGAGAGAGAGAGAGAGAGAGAGAGAGAGAGAGATGGTGGAAGAGGTAGACAGAGGGAAATAAAATGGCCATGGCAGGCATCCAGGCACTGCAAGTGAATTCCAGAGGCACGTCGTGTCACTTTGTGCTTCTGGCTTACATGGGTTCTGAGGAATTAAGCCTGGGTCCTTAGGCATCACAGGCAGATGGCTTAGTGGCTAAACCATCTTTCCAGCCCCAAGCATTTTACTTGTCTGGATATCATAAACATTCAATTATTAATTCTCTTTTCTCATGTAGTACATTGTGCATGATTTTGGTTTTGGGCAGATGTCTGAATTTTGATGTTTCAGGCTTTCACCCTGTGTACACATTTTTGTTCAGAAATAAGGATCAAAAACAAGCATTAAGAAAGAAAAATCTTTGTTGAACAAAGTAAGTAGAAAGTCTGTGTTCACTGCAAGAAGCACATTTAAAAATCTTTGGTTTATTGAATATTTTTTTGTTAGGCATGCAAGGGAACTATTTCTTTTTAAAAAAAATTTGTTTATTTATTTATTTGAGAGAAAGAGAGAGAGAGAGAGAGAGAGAGAGAGAGAGAGAGAGAGAATGGGTGTGCCATTGCCTCCAGCCACTGCAAACAAACTCCAGACACATGTGCCCCCTTGGGCATCTGGCTAACGTGGGTCCTGGAGAATCGAGCCTTGAACCGGGGTCCTTAGGCTTCACAGGCAAGCACTTAACCACTAAGCCATCTCTCCAGCCCGGGAAATATTTCTGTCTTTCAGAGAAACAAACAGGTTTGACATCACATGAAGAAGAAATTTATTAATATTCAACAACTGAAGCACATATGAATACTTGTCTTTTCCCTCACAAATATGATTTTCTGGGGGAAGTTAACATTATAGCACAAAGAAGTAGCAAGTTTCCTAGGCACCTGACCTGTTGAAAATCCAAATATTATTATTTGAGATTGGAGACTTCAAAAACAAAAATAACCATACCTGAGTGGGATTTGATGAACTATTTAATAGCTTATGAAGCATGAATCACAGTGTGTAGGCTGTTTCCAGCCACTAAGTGGCCCTTGGCACCGGAAGCCTCTCTGTGTGACAAAGACATGTAATCATTCCACTGTGAGCTGCTTGTTTCCAGGCAGCAGTTTCAGAAAAGGTTCACCACACTGAGTTAAAAAATCAGAGTAACACACTGTCCCACTCAGCTCAGTCAAGGTTTAGATGTTGCATCTGGTAGAAATTAAAGGGTCCAGAAATGCCATTGCCTTTTGAAGCCCAAGAATACTGGAGACAGGGAGTGGAGAGGTGAGGTCTTCCAGATGTGTGAGGTGATTCAAGGTTCAGTATTAAAAAGTCATTCCCTGATTGCTCTCCTGGGTATTTATCTCAGAGAAATTAAATTTGATCTTCCCACACAGACATGTACACAAAATGTGCATCACGGCATTATTCATAATAACTTCAAAGTGGAAGCAATCCACTGTCCTAACTGGGGAGTGATTGAATGGATGGAGTCTATTTACCATGGCATACTGCTCAGCAACAGGAAAGGAAAAAAAGACACAAAAGCTAGTGGTGAAGGTGGCAACTTTGAGGGATCTTAGGCAGTTACGCAGACTGAGAACAGCCCATTTCCTGGGGATTCATGCGCCATCATTTATTTGTCTTGATTTGAAGTGAAACAGTTGTGGAGGTAGAGAACAGATTGGTGGTTGTCAGGGAGTAGGTGTGACTGTAGTGGGGAGGAAAAGTGCACCCACACACAGACACATGTGTGTGTGTGTGACACTGGTCAAACCTGAGTGCACTCCACACAGACGCAGGTGCGCGTGTGTGACACTGGTCAAACCTGAGTGCACCCCACACAGACGCTCGTGCATGTGTGTGACACTGGTCAAACCTGAGTGCACTCCACACAGACGCACGTGCGCGTGTGTGACACTGGTCAAACCTGAGTGCACCTCACACAGATGCACGTGCGCGTGTGTGACACTGGTCAAACCTGAGTGCACCCCACACAGACGCACGTGCGCGTGTGTGACACTGGTCAAACCTGAGTGCACCCACACAGACACACGTGTGCGTGTGTGACACTGGTCAAACCTGAGTGCACTCCACACAGACACACGTGCGTGTGTGTGACACTGGTCAAATCTGAGTGCAGGGAGGAGTCTGGTGTCACACTCCCGCTTCAGGTTTTGTCTTCATTACACAAGCTGCCGTCATTCTGGGAAGCTGAGTGGAGGCTGAATTGGACTTCTTGGCACTTACATTTTTATGGTACCGAGGACTGAACTCAGGGTCCCCTGCATGCGATACAAGTTCTCTACCGCTGAGCTGTGACCCTGGACTTTTGTGTGCGCATCTCTCTTTTTCATCGTAAGAGAGTGTCTCACTAGGTTGCACAGGCTGGCGTTAATTGATAGCTTCTCAGGCGGGCCGTGAACTTGCCCGCATCCTGCCACAGGCTCCCAAGTACCAAGGGTGGCAGGCCTAGCTTATTTCTCTCTCTTTTTCTTTTTACAACTCCCTTTTAAGTCCATGATTATTTAGGAATAGGAATTTAAAAAAAAATATTTCCCTATGTAGAGAATTAGATATCCAGTGTGATTTAGGGAAGTGAAAATTATATCCTTTTTATATTCTCTGTGGAGTAGCTTTCTTTTTCTCTCTCTATCTTGCTTATTCACTGTTTTGCTTCCTTTCTTCTTTTGGCTTCAGATCATTTTTGATGCTCTGGGTGGAGTTAGATTATAACCCATAGTACTGCACATTTGTTTATAGTCCTACATGCATTATCCATAGTTGATTTATTCACACCTGCAGTAGAACAAGTGGGAGGTCCAGTGTGTTGTAGAGGGAAGTGTTACTTTGGGGCATTCTAGTCATCACAGACCTGACACTGAGGGGCGCAGGTGGAGGTCAGCCACCAGCTCTCCAGCTTTTACTATGCTATGCTCCCCCCACATGCTTCTCACATGGCTGGCATATTTGCTTAGACTTTTCGGCATATCTCCTTGCCTGGTTTGTTCTTTATGGCACATGCCCTTTCCCTAACTGGGCTGAGAGATCTCATGGCCAAGGACCAATGGGGAGTGAAGTGTGACAGCATTATTACTTGTGTTGAATACTATATCAGGTAACACCTATTCAGTCTATACTGAGTCAAACACAAAGAATATACTGACTCAAGCATTTGAAAAGTTCAGAAACATTTTGGCTTCTTACTGTGCTTCTGTTACTCAGCTCTGTTTTTTCCATCTTTATTTATTTATTTTAAGTTTTATTTGAGAGAGAGAGAGAGAATGGGCACACCAGGGCCTCTAGCCACTGCAAACAAACTCTAGATTCATGCCCCCCCTCCACCGTGCATTTATTTTACGTGGGTGTTGGGAGCTATGAACCAAACCTCTGCCATGTTAACAGAAACTGCCATATAGCAAGTTAAGTTTCTTTTTTTTTTCTACTCTATTTTATTTTTAAATTTTTATTAACATTTTCCATGATTATAAAATATATCCCATGGTACTTCCCTCCCTCCCCACCCCCACACTTTCCCATTTGAAATTACATTCTCCATCATATTACCTCCCCATTACAATCATTGTAATTACATATATACAATATCAACCTATTAAGTATCCTCCTCCCTTCCTTTCTCTACCCTTTATGTCTCCTTTTTAACTTACTGGCCTCTGCTACTAAGTATTTTCATTCTCACGCAGAAGCCCAATCATCTGTAGCTAGGATCCACATATGAGAGAGAACATGTGGCGCTTGGCTTTCTGGGCCTGGGTTACCTCACTTAGTATAATACTTTCCAGGTCCATCCATTTTTCTGCAAATTTCATAACTTCATTTTTCTTTACTGCTGAGTAGAACTCCATTGTATAAATGTGCCACATCTTCATTATCCACTCATCTGTTGAGGGACATCTAGGCTGGTTCCATTTCCCAGCTATTATAAATTGAGCAGGAATAAACATGGTTGAGCATGTACTTCTCAGGAAATGAGATGAGTCCTTTGGATATATGCCTAGGAGTGCTATAGCTGGGTCATATGGTAGATCAACTTCCTCACCTAATACTCAACTTCCAGAAATAAAGACTGCCATGTAGCAAGTTAAGTTTCTACTTCCTCACCTAATATTCAACTACCAGAAACAAAGGGATCATATGTTTGGCTGATTACTCCCCCATGCTGCTGGTAGCTGATGAAGAAACAAAGGCATTGCTGCTTAACTCTGTGATCTTTGGCCTGATTACGTCCCCTTTCCCCTACAACCTTATATAAACCTACATGTAAGAATAAACTCTTGAGGCCTTGACAAACACCTAGCATGGTCTCCTTCTTGTGTCTGTTTGCCTTCTCCCATTCAGGTTAACTTCCCCACAAGTCCTTGTTCAACTCCCTGCTGGCTGGGGCATGTGGGTACTGCGGAATCAAACCTGGGTCCTTAAGCTTTGCAGGCAAATGCCTTAACTGCTAAGTCATCCCTCAGGCCCTCTTTTGCCATCTTGAATCCTTTCACAGCCTCATTCTGAACTTGGTTCACAAGAAGGCTATAGCTGCCTTAATCTTGATCTTGTATCCAGTAATCCAGTTCAATAATGTTTGTGATAGTGCACATAAAAATGTCAGTGTTCATCTCTTCTCTAGATATCATAGGTGATGTTCCCAAACTTGGGCAAACCGCTGGAAGGCAAGACTAGTTTTGCCTATTTTATATGCTTTTCCCAGGCGTTTGGGAGCAGAGCCCATGAAAACCTTTGAACTAAGAATTTAGGGAAATTCATTCCATTAAGCAGGTGGATCTTGGCAGGGAAACCTTTCCTGGTAGACTTATATTGGGAGAGAGTAATCACTCTAAGCTTAGGGTGGTCTCAGAGAGCTGGTTGCTGGTAGATTCCTTCCTCTGTTGACAGAGCACAAATATAAACAAAACATTATTTGTCAAAATGCAAGATTACTATCTGTGATGACACAAAGTGAGATCGCTTTTTTTTTTTTTTTTGGCCTTATAATTGACTTGTTTCAGTGCTAATAAGTAAAACTCAATAAATAAATTCAGTGTTTTTAAAAATACATTTGCTGCTTCAAACCACATTGGTAGAAATCATAATCCGCTGCAGCATTGCATGCAGTTAATTGGTTTTGATGCCTATTCAAAATAGATTTCATTATTTTCATTCCCCACTGGAAGAGTTCTTAATTCAGCCTTGTAATATTTTTGCTGCTCCTAGCTGATGTTTTGAAGCATCTAAAAATGTGTAATTATGAATGGCAACAGGGCCTCTCTGTAGAGGCCTTCCAATTTGCACCTCAGTTTCAAGAACAGAGTGGAAACATTAGCAATAGTGCAGACGCTGTTAGGACCTCTCGGTAATGGCAAGTTGCTTCTGTATGTGTACTCAGTAAGCCACAACTTGGATGTGACTCCTTGCCCACCCCCAAAGGCATGTAAACAGACTCTCATGCTACAGACAAACCCTAATTTCCATGAACCTTCCTTTTGTTGGTCTGATGTTTGCCTCAACTACTGGAGAAATGCCTTATACCTCTGAGCTTTCCATCACTCACCCCTGGGTTTAGCTTCCTCTTTGTAGACTGTTTCCTCATGCTCTTACATAAACCTGGCTTTCCCAAAGCATCATATCATCTACTTAGTTATTTGCACCTCAAATCCTGGTAGATGCTATATTAGTTACATTTCTTGTTTTACTGAGACAGAAGCAACTAAAAAAAATGTACTTATTTTAGCTCATGGTTTAGAGGAAACATCTTATCATAGTGGGAGAAGTAGAGTGGTTAAAGGGTTCATCTTATTATCATGGTGAAGCATGGTGACTTAGCTTGTGGGAACTTGCGTGATGGCTTGACATCTCAGCAATCTGAGAAGCAGAGGGTCAGATCATAATCAGAGCTGGCCTGGAATTCATGGCTTATGTCAGCCAGCTAGATCCTAAGTCAAAAATGATCTGGAGCTCCCCAAATGGAATGACCAGCTTGGGACCAAGTCTTCAATCAAATGAGCCTGTGGAGAACATTTCACAATCCAGCTTTAAGTGACATCCATCTCTTGGCAGTGATAATTCTATGAAACTTCACTGCTTTAGGACAAGGCATATGGATTTTAGTTTGAACTTTAATTTACTGCCATACATTAATTCAGTTTTTAGTCTAGCCCCAAAGAGTGAAAGCAAACACCCATTAATCTCCACAGCCTGTGCTCTTCCTCCACCTTAAACATACGACAAAACACCTCTGCAAAGCTTGTAGGACCTGCTAGGCCTTATTTGATTCATTCATTCTGCCTCAGCACCCCCCACCTTCCTTTAGTCCAGTGTATCCAGCACTTTTGACTCTGATTTTGTGTAATTCTACGTGCCTGTGGACCAAACAGGAAGCAGACAAAGCAGAATCTGTGAGAAGCTTGGGGTCTAGCTTCAAAGGAGATGAAAGGCAAGGACCAAAACCCCAAATTATTCCCTGACCTCCAAGAATGCACCATAACACAAGTGCACATGCACTCACACACATGAATATGCACATACACATAACATACACACACAAGGCACACACACCAAAAATACATTTTATGCTAAATATAAAACCTATACTTGTATGAAAACGTCTTTCTATAACACAGTACCATGTATAAGATTGCACACAAGAAAACTTAAAAAAAAACCAAAAATCCCCATCAATATTGTTTAATATTAGCACAATTAATAATTGATATAAATATTAATAACCATTAATACGAATGTCAAATTAATAGACTAACAATAAAAATGTGTAAAACAATACATGTATATATATATTTAAATTTATATAATTAGTGAATATTTGAGAAGCAGTTAAAATATATTTTATAACAAGAAGCAACCAAGAAAGTCTGTACATGAGATCAGGAGTTGAGTATAGCACTAAGCTGTCAAGTTTTGGTGTTTGTCGTAAATTTATTTTTTGTAATCTCCTTTTTTCCTGTCTACTAGCTCCTGATCTGCTTAGCTCAACTGAATCTCCTTTGATGATATCTCTTTAATACTTCATTTCTTTATCTCTAGTACTGCCAACCAATGTAATTGTAGTCTTTTGCCTTTGGCTTTCATGACTACATGGTTTCCCTTCTTAGCCTATGTGACAGATAGTAGGTGATACATGTATATGCCAAAATACTGATGATATTTTTGCAATTGCACCATAGTTCCATAGATGATAAGCAGAGTACAAGTGGAACAAAAGAACTGCCATGTTCCAATTCAGAGTGACACAGCAAGCCACCAGCAATTGAAGTTTCTGAGGGACTAAGTTAGCTGCCACCTTAATATATAACACACTCCCCCATTCAGATATAAGGGATGGAGTGAGAATGGCTAGATCTCTTACCCTGGTAGGAAGAATGAGATTAGTGATACAAGCTACTCCTTCCTCCCCATAGGGAATAGGAAGGAAGGAGTGATACCCATCCTTTATAGAAGTCCAGGAGATTTGAGATGAACTAAAGATGAGCAAAACTAACTTCATCACTTTTCAATTGAAAGTCTGATTTAGGCTACTCCTCAGCATTTGAATACCTTAGGTGAGATTTGCAATGAAAATATGTCTGGAACTAAATTCTGAACTCCTTACCCCACTTACTATCCTCCCCTACAATGATTCTGGCCCTTGTTGAGCTCTCTTCAGGTCTATAAGCACAGCGTTGATGTTGCTTCTCTTGGGAAGATGGGCTCAGGACATAGGCCGATGCAGGACCCAGGGACATAGACCTTGGCCTAAATGTGAGAGGAGTATTGGGTGGCCTCAAGAAATATGTCACAGATGGAAAGGCATGGACACAGAAGAGTGCCACAGCAGGGTCACCAAGGCCCAGGATCTAGGAAAGGCCCCTCCATTCAGGTCTGGGGACAGTATTGACTATTTCATGAGGATAATTGGTTTATCTTTGGGTTCTCAGACCAAAGAAATACAGATTATTGAAGTGGTAGGGTAGATACTGAAGGAAGGTATTGAAGTCAGCTTCACATTTCTGTCAGAAAACACCTGACAAAGAGCAGCCTGTGGGGAAAAAAGCATTGATTTTGGCTTACAGACTTGAGAGGAAGCTTCATGATGGCAGGGGAAAATGATGGTATGAGCAGAGGGTAGATATCACCACCTGGCCAATATCAGATGGAAAATAGTAATAGGAGAGTGTGCCAAACACTGGCAAGACAAAGCTGGCTGTAATACCCATAAGCCTGCCCCCAGCAGTACCCTGCCTCAAGGTGGTTTTAATGCCCAAATTGCCATCATCCGGGGACCTAGCATTCAGAACACCAATGTTTATGGGGGACACCTGAATCAAACTACCACAGAAGGGTAATGGAATGTCTTGTGTACCGTTTTTTTTTTTTTTTTTTTTTTTTTTTGCAATGCAAGAACATATTAAGATAACTGTGAGGTAAGTTGACATTACAGAGATGGTAAAATTTAAGCCTTAACTTCAATGCTTTATTCAAAAAAGGTGACTTGAGTAGCCACATGAGTTACTGGGAGAAAATGGCCAACAATGTTGTGAGCAAGCAGGAGTCACAGCTACTCAAAGGCAACTAGCCTTACAAGAAATAAATACCTATGCAATGATGAAACACAGCCTTGTTGGGTAACCAATGGTGTTTTGATTGGCAAGAAGATCTGCTCAGTGGAAAGGAACCCATATCTGAAATTGGCAACCAGTTCAGAATCCTATGGAGACCAAGATTATGGTCTCCAGTGACAAGCTCCCACTAGTGTTTGGCCAAAAGAGAGACTATATCCATAAAATTATGTCTAGGTTAACAATGCTTTTCCCATTTAACCTATTTCCCTTGTTAGGTGGGTTTAGGACTGTGAGCCTGATGGACCTTAAATTTTACCTGTCAAGCCTACAAAAAGTTTAAAAGAAAAGGTAACATCTTATGGACCCTGTTGTTTATGCAGCACTGTTCTAGCCACCCCTGAGGAGAAAGAAAAGTAGAATTTCCATGACTGAGAAAATTACAGTCTGGTTGGGAGGTAGGGAAGAAGGCATAGAGCTGGTTAAGGCTGGTGTGGGCCAGCAGTGGAGGATGTGAGTCAAGTGCTGGGCACATGTTCTGTGAGTCATTATGCTCAGTTCAATTGAGCCTCATGTCCTAAGAGGAGGAGGCTGTCCTGATTGTGTTCTATGCTTCAGAAAGACCAAGGAGCACAGATGTCAGCTGAGGGACAGCTGATGGCAGATACTGATTCTAACTCAGAATGGAAAACCCCAAAGAAAAAGCATCTAGGGAAGACATATAGATGGGGCAGAGGGATTCAAAGTCTCACAAAGCTGACTGAGAAGTAGAAGAATATCACGGTGCTGTTTCTACATAAATGTGGTCTTGTGTAGACCATGAGGATTCTTTTTGTATCTATCCAAATATGACTCTTCCATTTTCAATTAGGATACAGGTGAATAAACAACTTAAAAATAATATAAGATCATGTTGGAGAGCTGGCTTAGTGGTTAAGTTGCTTGCCAACAAAGCCTGAGGACCCAGGTTCAATTCTCCAGATCCTACATTAGCCAGATGCACAAGGTGGCACCTGCATTTGTAGTTCATTTGCAGTGGCTGGAGGCCCTGGCATGCTCCCTCCCTCCTCTCTCTCTCCCTAATAAATAAATAAACATAAAATATTTTAAAAGAACTTTAAAAAATAATATAAGAACATTTCTGATAAAAAACAATGATTAATTCAGAAGATTGTACAAATATTTTTTAAACATGCATGTGGTTTTAAAGTTTGGATATTCTTGCATGCAGAGTGGCTTAATTAGAAGCCCCACTTTCCTTCAGTGATTTTAATCACTTCATTCCAGTCTCTCCAGCCCTTAGTGATATATCCTCTACCCACAGAATTGCTTATTATTTTAATGATAGCATTGGAAGAGAAAGTGGAGAAACAGCCTTTTAAGCATGAATTTTCAAGATTAGAAAGAAAATAATTATAGTGAAAAAGAATACTAAAAGTAATAGCACATTCTGTCACCAAAAGTTTGTACTAAAATGCTAGGGCTTTTTAAAAATAGCACTTTTATGAAGTAACATATAGGGAAATAATCAGAAAATAGACGGACTAGTATTGAAAACTTAGAAGTTCACACTCTACCTTTTTCTACTTCATCCCCCTTGCCAGAGGCAACTTCTATTGGTGGAGAATCTTTCTTTCCTTCCTTATTTTTATTTATTTATTTTTATTTTAGAGAGATTGAGTGAGAGGGTGAGAGGGAAAGGAGAGAGAGAGAGAATTGGTGTGCCAGGCCCTCATCCACTGATATCAAACTCCACCAACAGAACTTGCTTCTGGAAAGGTGGATGAAGGGAAAAAAGGTGGAGTGTGGCTAATAGAAAATGGGTCCTAAGGCTTTGCAGGCAAGTGCTTTAACAGCTAATCCATGTCTCCAGCTTGGGGATTCTTATTTTACTCTAAATATGTTTTCCCTGGAACTTGTGGTTCATTTGTCTCCTCCTTATGAAAAATGTGGCTGAAGGAAGGATGCAAAAAAGGAGTCACATGTTGTGTTCTGAACTCCCCAAAGACCTAGGATCCCAGGTTATTAACTTCGGGGAAGATATTCATGAGTCTAATTCAGACTGGAGGATGATAAGGCAAATGTATCCAAGAGAAACATGTTCATGTTATACAGACTAAAATCCTCAGAAACATACTATCCTGACTTTCTTTTCTCCCTCCCAATTCAAGATAATTTTATTATTGTTAGGCTTTTTGTTGCTTGGTTGTAATCTTTATAATAAGATACTTAACCTGCATATCTTGGTCTACTGATATTAGGCATCTCAGCATGTAAGAAGGAGAAATCTACACCTTTCTTCTAACTTTGCTCCCATTTCTGCCTCCCAGATTCTCTCAGCCTTTCCTGGAGCAGAGGGTTGATATTGAAAATATTTCAAAACTAACTGTACTGCGATCAACTGGAAGGAGCTTCATCCTTTGTGTGCTTACCTGTTACCCCTTTTCTTCCCCCATATCATGGTCATTTTGATTCTGTCCAGGAAGGTGTCATAGGTGTAACAGGAAACAGTTACACGGGCTCGGGATGCAGAGGCACACAGGCCAGCCTGGTAGCACTAGCTGATGCTTTGAGGCCTGGGTGAGAATGTACCTCTAAGTCATGGCATTATCAGGGAGTGGTGGAGCTAATATGAACCCTAGGCACACACACTCCTGAGTGTATGATTTCCAACTTTCATGAGAAATATGTAAATGATCAGAAATCCAAAAAGATCCATATCCCAAACTTTTTCCTTTCGTTTCCTTCTCTTCCCTTGCCTCTTCTTCTTCTTTTTTTTCTTTTCTTTTCCTATTACTTTTCTTTTGACTGAGTCTCACCATGTAGTCATGACTGTCTAGGAACATGGGATATGGACGAAGCTGGCCTCCAACTTGCTGCGATCCTCCTGCGCCATCCTCCCTAGTGCTGGGATTACAGGCACACTCTACTTTATCTGACTCCAAACTTTTTGAGCATTGATAAGTCACCATTTGTGACAGATCAAAGTCAAAACACAAGTGCTCTAAAATACTGTATAATTACCTTTGAGTTATGTATATATGAAATGCAATTGATTTTATGTTGAGACATTTGTCACATTTACTAGATAGTGATGGATATGTCAATATTCAAAAACTGAAAAAAATTCCTAAATTTGAAACAATTTTGTTCCTCAAAATTTCAGATGAAGAATACTTCAGTGTAAAACATAGTCATCTGTCATATATATGTAGACATATATGGTTAAGTATGTTCATATACAAAAATAGGTATACATAAATTAAATATAATGAAACATATTCATTAAATTAATATTGCAAATAATGGTTTTAGTTAGCCAAGATAACATGTATGATGGTAGTCTCATTATAATGTATCACTTAGTGACATTATAGCCCTCTTAACTTGCCTAAATCTATGCTATGTTGTTCACACATGATGAAATTACCCCAATAGGTGGGCCTATCTCTCGGGATGTGCCCTCATTATTAAGTGATGAAAGACTGTACAGATATTAAGTATATAACTAAAAGTATATACATGTATATTTCTCATAAATCCACATGTATATATTTCACATTTCATGAGCATTAGTTTTCATAACCTTCTAATTAATTTATTCTATTCACTGGTTCATCTATTTCTCTCAGACTTACTTGTCTCTTTATTTACCATGGGATTTTGATCATAGTTTCTGATTTTCCTTATGTGTCTACTTTTGACCACAGCTTGTCATGCTAGATTTAGGAATCAAGACTTGACTGACTTTCTAAGAGGCCAGCTTGAGCTGTCTCTGGCCTAGTAGATGTACTTGGGTATGTACCTGGTAGAGTCTTTTAAGCTGTAAATATATGCTTCCTCACAGCTATTCACTGCTTTGTGAAGACAAGGTAGGTATGGACATGAAGCTAAGGGCTCTTTTCTGGAGCATCATACCACAATGCCAGCTTAGGGTCCTTGCCTAGCCGACTTTGCTATACAGAGTAAAAATAGGATAATAGGCAAGATGTGTAGTTGACAGAGCCCTTTGGGTAAACTTCTTTACCGTCTGTGAGGTTCTATCTCCATGTCCAGACAAAATTACCTCTGCTGAGGACCCCTCTAGCAAAAGTCTTCTCTCATTTCCAACCACCATCAGCTTCGAGTGCTTTCAGATTTCCAGACTCTCTGGATAGATCCCATGGATAGACACCCTGTCTGCTGCTAATCATTGTTTTGCTTTTCTGGGAGCTGGGAAATTGAGCACTTTGCTTCTGTCCCCTACATGAGAGAATGACAAAGGAGAAGTGTGTTGGTATAGTTGGTAAGTGAGCCAAACTCTTGTTTATCACTCAAGGACTGTGAGTGACACCTCTGGAAATTTTGGTGTTAGTTTTGTGTGAGATCTGCAGCATAGGTGCCTCATTTTTTTGTTGACATATTCCTACATTTCAGTTTTTCCTTTATTGAATACTTCTCAGTGTCCCCTCAGATATTGTGGTTTGGAGTGACAGACATTTCTAGTGTCAGAGAAGGTGACACTTCTGGCCCTCATTCTTGCTCTCTTCTTCCTCTTCTTCTCCCCTCCTGCAATGATGGATGGTTAGTTTCTTCTTTCTTTCCTTCTTTCCGCCTTCCTTCTTTCTTCCTTTGGTTCTTTCTTTGCCTGCCTGCCTTCCTTCCTTCCTTCCTTCCTTCCTTCCTTCCTTCCTTCCTTCCTTCCTTCCTTCCTTCCTTCCTTCCTTCCTTCCTCCCTCCCTCCCTCCCTCCCTCCCTCCCTCTCTCTCTCTCTCTCTCTTTCTTTCTTTCTCTCTTTCTTTCTTTCATTCTCCTTTCTTCTTTCTCAGTGAGAAAGAGGCAGAGAAAGAGAGAGAGAGAGAATAGAAGTACCAGGGTCTCCAGCCTGCAAATGAACTCCAGATGCCAGCACCACCTTGTGCATCTGGTTTATGTGGTTCCTGGGGAATTGAACCTGGGTTCTTTGGCTTTGCAGGCAAGCACCTTAACCACTAAACCCTTCCTCCAACCTGATTCTTTCATTTTGGAAATTTAATTTAATTTAATTTTTACCTTAGTGGCTTCTTAGGCAAAAGAAAACACAGGTACTTTTTCAACCAGCCACCTGGAAATGACATTTAATAAATTTATTTATTTTGGGAACTCGAGAGATGGCTTAGTGGTGCAGGTGCTTGCCTGCAAAGCCAGGTTCTTGAACTCAGTACCTACATAAAGCCAGATACCCAAAGTGGTCCATGCATCTGGAGTTTGTTTACAGCAGCTACAGGCCCTGGTTCACCCATTTTCCCCTTTGTCTTCCATCTCCTTGCAAATAAATAAATAAAAATTTAAAAAAATATTTATTTTTTGAGGATTTCATATACAAGTAGATATGTTTCTTGACATATTCACCCCCATTATCTTGTCATATACTCCTCCCACTAAAACCCTTATTCCTAATAAATCCCTTTCCTTTAAAATCTTTTTGTCTTATTTACTTTTTGTAACCCACTGGTTTAGACCTGGGTTGCTTGCTCATTTTTAAAGGAGTTGAAATTTCACTCTAAGAATTTCTCTTTAATAAAGCCCTCCTACTCAGCAATAGGATACTTCTTTGATAGTATCCTTTCTCTAAAAAAGACATTCTGTAAGACTACTAGCTATTTTTAAAGGCAGGTTAGTTTTGCTCAAGAGATGTTGATCGTGTTTCTTCTTTCAAATCTTGGAGAAACACTTAGCATCAGTACCATAGAAACCCAGGTTGGGTTTCTAAGAAAAGAACCATTATGACATGGCATGGGAGCAATGCTCTGGGTTGTTGGTTCTGGTTAAAGGGTTGCTCTGCTTTGTATCAGTGCTGTGACTTGCTGGAGACTTTAGACAACACATTTGCTTATAAGCTCCAGGAGTAAGGAATACCAGCGATTAATTAGCACATCTCCCCAGGACCTCGAACACTGTGATCCATTAGGTCAGCACAGTAATGTCTGTCCAGATGATGTGTGCAATTTAACTAATGGTTATTAAGACATAATTTTCCTAGGCAAGGTTTCTGCAATAACCAAAACAGAAAATAATAATAAAGCTATTGGACTTGACGACCTTCTTCCTTTTTGCTACTTGCTCTGTTGGCCTCAGATTCATCTCCTGCTCCCTGTGTGCCAGTGCTGCTCTGAGGGGAGATGTTCTATAAGAAGGACATCTTGCAGGGTCCTTTGCTAACTAGCTACTGGTTATACTTGGCAAAGAAGGTATTCTGGTGGGAAGTTACAGATGAGGAGAGAAAACGTGCATGTACCTCCTGTGCTTTCTTTCGATGTCATCTGCTTCTGAAGCTCACCTGACTCTCATCACTCCACTGGGCTGCGCTCACTCTGGAGGTGTGGCATCTCCTAGGTAGTTTTTGGATTCAGCAATGTCTCTGTCCGTGGACCCTCCACATGTGAAGGTGAACCAACTTCCTGTAGCTGATATGCTCTGGGTTTTCTTACTTCCTCTGTTTAATCAGCATTTCACATAGCCTTGGAATAGTTCCACATGCTAGTTTTGGTCTGTGGAACTAACACAATGGGTGCTATATATTTTTATGCCCCAACCTGACTTCTTCTTTCTAAGACGTTTTCCACTTTTCAAATGCAGTAAGCTGGAGCTTGCCTTCTCATTCATGATGCTTGTAAAAAGAAACTGTGGGATTTCTCAGTAAATAATTATGTTAATTAGGGCTGGAGAGATTGCTTAGTGGTTAAGGCACTTACCTGAAAAGCCTATGGACGCAGTTTTGATTCCTCAGTACCTGTGTGAGCCATATGCACAAGGGGGCACAAACATCTAGAGTGCATTTGGAGTGGCTAGAGTCCCTATCATGCCCATTCTCTCTATCTGACTCTTTCTCTCTCTCTCTGTAAAATGAATAAAATAAAAATAAAATAAAATAAGAATTATGTTAATTAAAAAACAGAGAGCCTCTTACTTTGTGATTTTTACTTTTAGAACAATGGTACATTTGGCATGCATGTGTAAAACTCGATTCTGTGAGGCCTGACTATCCAATTATTTGGTTAAAGTAGGCTATTGTATAAAGTTCTTTTTGAAGAAATTTTTAAATTTTGGAACTGATATTAAGCGTACTTGGAACAATTAGTCAAAATTTGAAACCAGTTATTTCTGTTTAAGAGAAACAAAAATAAAATGCATAATCAATTTATTTCATAAGTGTATATTTATAAACTATAGGTTTTTGAGATATTTACACCATCTCAGTTCCATTATAGAGAAATGTACACTATACAGGAGAGAATTTTTTTCCTTTTTTTTGAAATGTTTCATTTGTTTGTTTGTTAATTTGAGAGAGAGAGAGAGTGCACCAGGACCTCTGTCCACTGTAAAGGATCTTCAGATGCATGTGCCACCTTGTGCTTTTGGCTTTACATGGATATTGGGGAATCAAACCTGTGTCCTTAGGCTTTGCAGGTAAGCACTTTAACCGCTAAGCCATCTCTTCAGCCCAGGAGATGAAATCTTAATGACTATTGGTGTCAAGCGTTTATGTAAGCCATGAAGAGAACTGATATAAATGTGGATGTGATGTGAATTTGAATTTTGTTTTATGCTGACTCAATGGAAGTGGCTTCTCTGTCTTCTGCTTCTGAAGCTCACCTGACTCTCATCACTCCACTGGGCTGCGCTCACTCTGGAGGTGTGGCATCTCCTAGGTAGTTTTTGGATTCAGCATACTCATTCCCCATACTCTGGCAATACCTATATATTACCATATGCAAATCATTACCTCCAATAGCTTTGGGTATGTGGTATTTATTATATAGTAAAACCCTCATGTGGCTGAACTACCATTATTATCAAATAGTGAGATTGATGAAACCATGGCTCAAAACTAGAAGCCTGATACATATCCTCTATCAACATAACTTAAAGACATGTATCTTTTCCTGCCTGTATTCATAAACATCCTAGTGTCCATTCACACCCACACATGCTTTTGTAGCATCAAGTAACAGAAAGAGCATTCTTCATTCAGTATTGCTGTGCATAGTGGCATTTCTCAAGATAGAATTCCCTCTGGCAGTGAAATGTAATGCTGCAGTTGCGTGGACAGGAAACAGCTGTACAACTTATTCTTCCTTTCCAACTGTCAGCTAGCTGACAGATATGCGGAGCTCACTGACAGGCTAAAGCTAGAATGTGCTGTTGTGGGTCACGGAGTTTTGTTCTGCGTGTGTGTGTGTTTTCTTTCCGTTGAGAGAGCGTGGGGATAGTTCCCATTAGCTGGGGAAGGACTGGATCATACATGCCAGGATGTACATGCCTTTGTGCTGATGACAGTGGGTGTCAAGTCTGTCTTATGGTTTCCTTGGACACTTGTACAAGACTCATGAGGAAGCAGTCTTTGTTAGAAATATACCTTCCCTTTTGTTGCTGAGATTGTGGTGGCAGATGATAGGAGCTTGAAAGGACATTGAATTATGGAAATAAGCTAAATATGTATTTATATATTTGGATTTTAAATTTTATAATTTATTTCTTCTTTATTATAGAACTACCCAAGCCTCCCAAAAGTAGAGACAGCAAAACAATTAGTGACCAATAGTCTAAGCAGTTATGGGTATTTTGTCAATTTTATTTCATGTTTTATCTTTTCTTTTTAAAGATTATGATGTCCTAAAACAAATTTCTGCTGTTTTATTGTATACTAAGTAAACTAGTGTGTTTCTTTTGCAGAGGTATCTTTTAGAAGTATCTAACTATTCTCCCATTATTATTCCTGACTACGAGAATAGTGTCACAAAGCTCTTAGTGGTGACCTATGTATAATATATAATTCTATCATTAAGAAGGCTGAGACAGGAGAATAAAATCTTTAAAGCTAGCTGGGCTATAAAGAATGACCCCATCATATTACCTCCCCTTCTCTATTAAGTACCCTCCTCCCTTCCTTTCTCTTCCCTTTATATCTCCTTTTTAACTTACTGGCCTCTGCTACTAAGTATTTTCCTTCTCACACAGAAGCCCAATGATGGAGAATGGAATTTCAAAGGGGAAAGTGCGGGGGGGGGCAGGGAGGGTATTACCATGGGATATTTTTTATAATAATGGAAAATGTTAATAAAAATTGTGAAAAGAAAAAAAAAAGAAAGAAAGAGAAAAGAAAAACTCATGTGCTGTGTTCATGTACATGACGGGCACATGTGGAGGTCAGAGGACAACCTCCGGTGCTGGTCCTTGCTTTCCATCTTATTTGCTACAAGGGACGTTCTTCACCACTGTGTGTCCAGACTAGCTAGCCTAGAAACTTTAGGGGATTCTCCAGTCTTCACTTCTCATCATATTGTAGACACTCTGGGATTACAGATGTGTGTCCGACTTTCTATAGGCTCTGGTTACCTCACTTATGCAGCAACTACCTTTACCCTCTGAGCCAACAACTCAGTGCAAGCCTCATTTTCTCTTGCTGAGTGAGTAGGGTGTGTTAATGAGAAAGTCTACTGGACCTTGTGATCCTGCCTCCATCAGCCAGTGGACCCTGGACCAGTGTAATGATTTTTAAATGTCCCTGTAGGTTCATGTGTGGAATGCTTACTTGGGTGAAATGTATAAGAAAATGAAGTATTAGGTATAAAGATGCAGATGTATGTGTATATCTATATCTACCTATATGTATATATAGTAACTGTTACCTTTACATTGCTGTAACCAAATATCAGACAGAAACAACTTAAGGGGGAGAGGTTCATTTGGGCTCCCAGTTTGAGGGGATACAGTCCATCATGGTGGGCCAACATATCAGCAGGAGTTTGTGGTGTGGCTTGCTACATTTCAGTGACTGGGGAAGCAGAGAGCTCCACCTGAAGCAGGAATGGGCTGTAACCCTCAAGGCCTGCCCTCAGTGACTCACTTTCTCTAGCTAGGCCCCATGTCCCATAAGTTCCACAACCTCTCCAAATATCACACCAACTGGGAAACACATGAGCCTGTAGGGACCTTTTACATTCCTAATATAAAAAGAAAGTTTTTAAAAATTCTGGGGGAGACTGAGAGATGGCTTAGCAGTTAAGGTACATGCCTGCAAAGCCTAAGGACCCAGGTTTGATTCTCCAGGTCCCATGTAAGCCAGATGCACAAGGTGGCACATGTGTCTGGAGTTTGTTTGCAGTAGTTGGAAGCCCTGGCGTGCCCATTCTCTCTCTCTCTCTCTCTCTCTCTCTCTCTCTCTCTCTTTCTCTTGCCCTCTCTCTGACTCTAATAAATAACTTAAAAAATAAAAATAATAAAAAATAAAAAAAGAATGACCCCATATGAAAATGAATGTGCTAATAAATATAGTTACAGGACCAATAATTGAGAATAGTAGTTTATTTAATTATCTGCTAATGCACAATCTACTGTAGATTTTCTTGCCTAAAAATATCTTTTGGGGCTGGAGAGATGGCTTAGCGGTTAAGCGCTTGCCTGTGAAGCCTAAGGACCCCAGTTCGAGGCGCGGTTCCCCAGGTCCCACGTTAGCCAGATGCATAAGGGGGCGCACGCGTCTGGAGTTCGTTTGCAGAGGCTGGAAGCCCTGGCGCACTAATTCTCTCTCTCCCTCTATCTGTCTTTCTCTCTGTGTCTGTCGCTCTCAAGTAAATAAATAAATAATTAAAAAAATATATCTTTTGATGTTTATTTGAATCAAGATCAAATGAAGGTCCACATATTGCTTTTACCTAATTATTGTCTTAAATATCCTTTACCTTTGGCTCTTAATTTCTTAGTAATAGATAACATTTTTTTTTTTTTTTTGCTAAAAAATCATTGTTCTTGTCCTAAGTTCTGAATGTGGCTGATTACATATTCCTGGTGTTATCTATATATTACTTCATTCCCCCTTTTAAAAATTATATTGGTGTATATACACTGGGCACGGTGCTGAGTTTTGAGATGACAGCTTCATTCAAGCATAACATATATTATGCCCCAGTCACCACTCTCCCTACTCCCTCAGCCCTTCATACTGACCCAGAAATGAGAGCACAGTGTAGCAACGACCTTTCTGAGTCTGGCTTATTTGCTTATTGTGATGATCTCAAGTTGAATTCATTTTTCAGAAAACGGAATAACTGCATTCTTCTTTCTGGCTGAACAAATTTGTTGTGTAATCTACCATGTTTCCTTTCCCCAGCCCTCTGTTGATGGACGCACAGATCCAGTCCATAACCGGGCTGGCAGAGGTAGTGCAGTGGTACACAGGAGTATGTGAGGATCTTTGTGTTTCTCTCCTACAGCATCGCATCAAAGCAACACTGAGTATATTTAACAATGGTACCCACCAGTGGGATCGTGACTGGCAAGCTGCTCCTTATCATACGATGACTAATCACATTTTCTTCTAAAATACTGTATTAATAGTAATGGGCCACATCTGGATTTATGATTTCATTAAGGGTGACAAAATGTGGAAATTTACAATTCTATCATTCCCTTAGCATTTTCAGGTTTTTATATACTGAAATGTTTTTTCTTCATTAGCTGATTGGCTGTTGTGATAGTTAATCTGATTTAAATTACAAATCAAGTAAGAGACATGCCTGTGGGAAGGCCAGTGATGGTATTGTCAGGAAGGGTTAGCTGAGTGAAAGACTCCATCCCCTAGAAAGGTCAGCCATCCCAGCCACAACCCAGACATAAAGAAGGCAGAGAGAAAAACAGTGCTTTTAATAATATTTTATTTTATTTATTTGACCGAGATGGTGGGGGGAGAAATTGGCTGCACCAGGGCCTCCAGCCATGGCAAATGAACGCCAGACACATTTGCCGCTTTGTGAATCTAGTTAATGTGGTTCCTGGGGAATTGAACCTGGGTCCTTTGGCTTTGCAGGCAATCGCTTTAACTGCCAAGTCATCCCTCCAGCCCAACAGTGCTGTTTTTACCTGCTGTCACTCCTGGCTGGTGAGCACATGACCCCATTGTGGTCACTCCTGATGGGGAGTACGTGGTCTTTGTTACTACCACTGCTGCTGCTATATTTTGATGAAAACAGAAACTGGCTTATTTGGCCTGTAGATGTTGGACTGATGGCCCGGTCCTTCCTAAGAATCCTTCAGACCTTCTGTGCCAGATTGGGACTGCTGAATAATTCATCCTGTGCACTGAGCAGCTTTTCTTTTCTTTTCTCTTCTTTTCTTTTCTTTTTTTTTTTTTAATTTAATTTATTAGTTTTCTTTTCAGTAAATACAGGCAGTTTGGTACCATTATTTAGGCTCATCTGTGATCTACCCCCTCCCATTAGACCCTCCTTGTTATTGAAAATGGGTCGTGCATTGTGGAGTTAGCCCCCAGTTATTAGTATGATAAATGTCTCTGAAAATCATGACCCAACATGTAACTCTGACATTCTTTCCGCCTCCTCTTCCGCAAGATTTCCCTGAGCCATGTTGGGTTCATTTTTGGTCTGCTTCAGTGCTGAGGTGTTGGGGGCCTCTGTGGCTCTGGCTCTCTGATTTGGTAGGAGTTGATTTTTCTCTGCATTGATCTCCTTCCCCTTTGTGCTGGTATCCAGTTCACAGGAAAACATCACCCTTGCTTATTTCGCCAGTTGTCCTTAGTTTCAGTTGGGCCCCTTCTGAGGTATGTTGGGGCAGCTCTCTTCTTAGGATCTGCATCTGTCTGGAAAAGAGAAGCAGATTCTCCAACGGAGAGTAAGTTAGCACCCAGAAAATTGAGATAACACTTACTTTTTTGATAGACAGTTTGATAGGTGTAGGCCCTCTTATACCCCGTGATTGATGGTAGCTTGATATTGTAGAGTGGGCTTGTGTTTGGGTATGGCTCTGACTTGTTTCCCAGCTCCAGCTAAGGGTCTAGTACCACTGAGGGGATCAGTTAGCCAAATCAAGAGCAATTGATTCCTCACCATGGCTGTGTACCACTATTGCACATGTGTGGGTATCACATCCGGTTAATTGTTGCTACTTAGGTTAAACAATGTGTTGCTTGGACAGATCTTGGTCACTTCCCCCAGTCGCCTATGTAGCGCCTTCTGGCACTAGACACGCTGACTGTCTGGGGACTGACTCTCTCCTGGCTTCCAGCCATGTCATTCCATTTTACGTGTCAGCTGCGTATGGAGTCTTCAGCAATAGGGTCTTACCACTGGCCTTTGGTGGGTCATCAATTACTCTGACAGAAGTCTGTCATTGTTTTGGGAAACCTTGTAGGTTTCTCTGATCAAAAGCTCATTGTGGATTGTAGGCCCAAGCTGGAAGTGGGGGTTACAGGTCAGTGTCCACTAAGAAATTGAGGAAAAAGATAACTAATATACAAGAGTTAGAGAGGAGAGAGATAGAGGGGAGAGGGGGAGAGGGAGGGAAGGAAGATGTAGGAGATTTAGGTCAGTCTTGATCCTACCCTCTCCAGTGTCTTGTGGTTCAGGTGTTTCCTGTAAGGGACTAGTGAAGGTTCAGTCATTTGGTCTGTCTTTTAGGAAGTAGAATTTTATGGTACCATTGCCGTTTGGGTCCGGATTACTGTTTTCCACCCTTTGATTCCCTCCCCGCCCTCCCATCCATCTTATTGTCTAGTCCATGAGGTGCTTGCTGGGTATGTAAGGCATCTTGGGCAAATTCAGGTTAGGTGTTGCAGATGAGTGAGACTATGTGTCAATTTTTTTTCTGTGATTGGGTAAGTTCGCTGAGAATGATCTGTTCCAGGTTCAACCATTTTTCCTCAAATTTCTTTATGTCGTTTTTTCTTACTGCTGTATAGAATTCCATTGTGTAGATATACCACATCTTTGTTATCCATTCTTCTAATGATGGACATCTGGGTTGATTCCAGCTTTTAGCTATTACGAATTGAGCTGCTACAAACATGGTTGAGCAAATCTCTCTGGCTTTTGGTTTGAAGGTTTTAGGGTACATGCCCAGTAATGGTATAACTGGGTTTGTTGGTATTTCTATAGTCAGCTTTTTCAGGAGTCTCCATATTGCTTTCCAAAGTGGTTGTACCATCCTGCATTCCCACCAACAGTGAATGAGTGTCCCTGCTTCTCCACATCCTCGCCAGCATTTATTTTCATTTGACCTTTTGATGTTGACTATCCTTATTGGGGTAAGGTGGAATCTCATAGTTGTTTTAATTTGCATTTCTCTGATGATTAGGGATGATGAACATTTTCTTAGGTGTGTGTTTGCCATTTGTATCTCTTCCTCTGTGAATTGCCTGTTCAACTCTGTGCCCTATTTTGTGAGTGGGGTATTTGTCTTCTTATTGTTTAGACTTTTGAGCTCTTTGTAAATTCTAGAGATAAGGCCTCTATCAGTTGGATAACCCGCAAATATTTTCTCCCACTCTGTGGGTATTCTATTGGCTTTGTTTATTATATGCTTATCTGTAAAGAAACTCTTCAGCTTCATATGATCCCAATGATTGAGTGACTGTTTAAGAACTTGACTTGAAAAATATATGTATACATCTTTTGTGTGAGAAAATAATTATAATACAGGAGTTTTGAGCCACAGTCAACATTCCCTTTTCAATGTAGGTTGGGCAACATTAATGACTAAGAATTTCAAGCTAGAATCCTGCTTACTTGTTGAGTGGCTCTTCAAAAATCAGTGGTGGATTTGTGATGCAACATTAAGTTACAAAAACAGACACAGCAAAAATTACCCATGCCATTACTGCTGGATGTTAATATCATGTGCACTAAACTGGAAAGTAACAGAGAACTCTAAAGTTAAGAACTGCTGTAGGAGTGTTGTATTTGTGAAGGATTTTTATATCCCCCTTCTAACAATTCCCTCCAGTGCATGCAATGATTGAAGCAAAAAAAAAAAAAAAAAAGATAAATTCAGGTGTACATATTCCTATTTTCTTGAAAAGTACCAAAAAATAAAACGAGGATATAAAATATAAGTACACATAGCATTTTTAGGACCTAAGACATAATATTTCCTAAATCTATGAATACAGAAATAAAGCAGGGGACTGGAGAGATGGCTTAGTGGTTAATCACTTGCCTGTGAAGACTAAGGACCCTAATTTGAGGCTCGATTCCCCAGAACCCATATAAGCCAGATGCACAAGGTGGAGCATACATCTGTAGTTAATTTGTGGTGGCTGGAGGCCCTGGTGGGCCCATTCTCTCCCTCCCTCTCTGCCTCTTTCTCTGTCTGTTGCTCTCAAGTAAATAAATAAAAATAAACAAAAAAAATTTAAAAAAATAAAGTGGAATCTTGATACAAATAGAATCAATTAACATAAATAGAAAATAACAACAAAACAAAACAAAAATCCCAAAGCAAATAGTGAAGGCAGGAAGGCTAATACTAACCTAGTTTGTCTTTCAGAAGCTAGCAAGGCTCTGGAATTCTGGTCACTGTGCTTTAGGAGGTTACTTACATAACAAAATGTTTCATAGACTTCATGTAGTACTTGGAAACACTAGAAAATTTAAACAAGTTAAAGAAAACAACGCAAGTAATTCCTTTTATCTCAATCTTTTTTATTTACCTGGCGTGTGTGTGTGTGTGTGTGTGTGTGTGTGTGTGTGCACGTGTTTGTACGCGCATGGCAGGGTATTTGCCACTGCAAACAGATGCTCATCTGACTCTATGTGGGTGGTTGGGGAATTGTCATTTTAGCCACTAAACCCCAGCAACATGCATCTGTATATCATGGCCATGTGTATTAGTCAGGGTTCTCTAGATAAACAGAATTGATAGAATATATATATATATATGTATGTGTATATATATATATGTATGTATGTATGTGTATATATATATGTATGTATGTATGTATGTATGTATATATGTAGATAGATAGATATAGATATAGATAGATAGATATAGATACACGTAGATATATGCATATTGGCTTTATTAGATTGACTTATGTGTTAGAGGTTGGGTAGTCCAATAAAAGCTAACTGCATACTGAAGTTGGCGAGGACCTGGGTGCTACTTAGTACATGAGTTTGGATGCCTTTTTGGAATAATTATTTTTCTACCTTTTTAAAATCTACTGCAGGATGAATCCAAGTATGTGGAACTCACAGATATGGACAGTTGACAGAACTTAAAACTAATTATTTGATAGTATTTGATAATAGACCTTCCACCAACCCATGGACACAATTATAATTAGAAATAAAATTGGGTTGAGAAACTATGTGGTATAATATACTGTAACAAAATGAAATAATATTATTCATAGTTTTCTTTTTTAACACTATAGACAATTTTACAGAATGTTGAGTCTTCCCTTTTACTCATGCCTCTCATGGTTTACTTTATTATTATATAAATTTAAATATATCACCAGGAGGATTGAGAATTTTTTCCTCTTGAGAAATATTGGAGTCCCAGGAGACCTGACTCTGGAGGACATACCTCAAAATAACAAGATGATAGACTGTTGTTACCTCTGGAATCGCATCAGAAATAAGAGCACCCCAGAGATCAAGTCCTCACATACAATTACATTAAAACAAGTGTATAAATATATAGTGCCAAAGCAAAAAATTATCTCCTTTCCCATCCCACAAATTTGCTTACAGCTGAGTGAATGGCTGCTTTAGATTACTAAAATTTTGCATTTAATTAAAACATATTCCTTTAAAACAACTTAGAAATTTTAATGTTAATATCTACATGTTCCTGAGGAATCACAGTGCTATTTTAAATCCTGACTCTTAATTACTGGATTCTTTTAAAGTAGAATTTGTATTGGCAAAAGAACAGTGTTGTATGAATAATTTTTGGATGATTTTTTTTTCTATTGACTTCATTGCTGATCTTAATTTAGCCACTGCTTTCTAATATACCTAATGACTGATCACATAATAATAGTTTGTTCTTTAATTAACTTTTCTCTTAATTGTTATCCATAAACTATTGACACATCTGTAGAGGGAGGAATACAAATATGAAGGAGAACCAAGGGAGACAGTTCTTCATGACATGCTAATGGTGGTTGATTCTAAGCACTGGATTGAGGTGTCAGAACTGGCACTACACTGCAGTTTCAATAAACTTCTGCCCCTTTAACAGTATCCTGTTCCTTTCCTACTTTTATTTAGGAAGTACCAGGAATCTCTTATTCCTCCTGAAATGCACATTTACATCCTTTTCGATACATAGGAAAAAGCCAGTCCTGTGGTGGAAAAGGATTACTTTATTTTATATTCTCACACCTCCCAGTCTGTCATAAATTACATATCCCCAAAGTTTTGAAGTTTTGTAGATTTCAGGTTATCCTACTATTATGTTTTCTTGTTTCTGGTTTACAACAATATCCCATACTTCACGACTCTATGTAAGTGCCCAGGCACTTGCTGGCCTCATTTGTACATTTCTGTCAAGTAATAACTGAGGTCATTACTTGACACATCACAGAGAACGTAGACATTTAGGCATCTATTATCTTCAGTGCCAGCCCCATTTTCTGCAATTTGCATCATTGCTTTCTTATTATTTTAGTTAAAATATTTTTATTTATTTATGAGAGTGGTAGAAAGAAAGGTGTAGATGAGAGAGAAAGGGAGAGATTGAGAATGGACATGCTAGGGACTCCTGTCACTGCAAACAAACTCCAAACACATGCATTTCCTTGTGGATCTGGCTTTATGTGGGTACTGGGGAATTGAACCAGGATCTTCAGACTTTTCAGACAAGTGCCTTAACCACTGACCCATCTCTCTAGCCCTTATTTCAGTTTTTCTTTTTTAATCCACATATCAGTCCCATCTCTCACATCTCTGAGAGCAGAACTTTTCTCATCATATCCTTGGATCTTTTAGGTGGCCAGTAATGTATTGAAATGCAGAGATGGGAGCTAGGCAGCATCACAGAATTTAAACTTAAAACAATCAGCTGTGAAGCAGAAAATACACATTGTGGTCATTTGAATGGATGTCCCCCCCCCCCCAAATACATTCAGGAGGTTATTAAAGCCTGTAATTTAGATCTCTAGCCACCTGGCTGGGGGAAGTGTCACTGGGCAGAATCCTGGGGTGCAGCCCTGAATTCCAAACTATGATATGCAGAATGTCTGAGCTCTGCCTAAGGTTCCTGGAGTTTGTTTGTGTTGGTGGTGGTTGCTTTTTCTTTTCTCTGTGTGAACCTGTGAAAGGGGGCCAACTTCTTTTGCCATGATGGAACTTCCCCTCCATCTTTAAGTGTCAATAAATCACTTCTTCCATAACCTTGCCTGGTTTGGAAGTTCATCGCAGCAACTGAAGCTGACTACAATATGTATTATTCTGACCTCTACACAGATAAATTGAAGAATCTCTGCTTGCAGGGTGCTGCAGCTGTTGAGCAGACTTGGTACCAAGACCATAATCCCACAAGCACCTACGCTGCCAAATCAATTACAGAGAAGTACAGGGTATTAGGAATTCTTATGGGATGAAGATTAGTTGCAATTATTACTTAAGAAAATGTGTCCTAGAGATACTTTCAAATGCAGTTGATGGTTTCTGTTCACACCAGCATTGCTATGAAATCACTTGGAATACAAATCAGTCACATTAAGTTGACAAATAAGTTCATACATCTAATTTTTATTTTAATTGAAACATGTCTCATATCCTAGAGAAAGATGTGGACTTAATTATCAGTTCTTAAGTTTCATTTGAATTTATTTCAATGACACAAATGAACTAAAATATTTTCTGCATAATATCTATGGTTTCAAGATAAGTATAGCTTTGATACATTATCATTTTATAATAACAGGCAAAATAATATGAGTTTGTTAACAAGTTTGATAATTCAAAAAGTATATAAAAGTTATATATATATAAATATAAATATAAATATATATATAATATAAATATATAAAAATATAAATATATAAAAATATAAATATATATAAATATAAATATATATAAATAAATAAATAAATAAATAAATATATATATATATATAAAGAAAGTGATCCAATATATGGCCATTTGAGGTGACCACTATTACTTTCATATGCATCTTTTTGATGTATTTTCACACAATTTTGAAAATATTTTACAAAAATGGATTCATACTCTGTGCAATCTATTACAAATTTTGCTTTTTTATAGAGCAAATGCTGTGAGTTGTTTTCCATGCTATGATGTGTGATGGTATATTATTTCTCTAAGTGACTCCAAAGCATTCTATGGATGCAAACACAAAAACTGTATTGAACTGACTTCCTTTGATTGAACCATTGAACTATTTTTTTAAGAGAGATAGAGAGAGGGAGAAGTGGCATATCAGGGCATCAGGGTCTCAACCACTGCAATGGAACTCCAACTCCAGAAGCTTGAACCATCTGGCAGCTATGTGTGACCTTCCACTTGCCTCAGCTTTGTGTGCCTGGCTTATGTGGGATCTGAAGAGAGTGAACACGGGTTTTTAGGCTTTGCAGGCAAACACCTTCACTGCTAAGCCATCTCTTCAGCCCTGAACATTGAGATTGAGTTTAATTTTATTTTTTCATCAGTAAATAAAATTTATTGTATGCTGAATTTACTAAACACAATGAAATATTTTGAGAGTACAACATTCACCTAAATATGATAGAATAAATGGTATTTTTTTTCTGTTTTCATACATCAATATCCTACCTCATTTACAACTTAAACTTCACAATAATTATGCATGTATACTAATGAAAAATATCATCTATTCATAAGCTTGTTATGCTTGGAATCAGATACCAACTCAGAGTCTTGAAACACACACACCAGAAAAGGGGGAGCTCTTGTTTACTTCACAAATTTACCATAATCTCCTCCACTTCCTGAAATAAAGCTGAATTATTAATAGAAAAGTAAATTAACTATCATTTTTATGCTCCATATTATCTCTATCATTTCTTCTTTGGTTGAATATCTGTCAAAATACTAACTTAGTGATTTTCTTTCTTTCTTTGTTTTTATTTCTATTTTTTATTAGTTTTGTATTCAGCAAATACAGGCAGTTTGGAACCATTATTAGGGTCATCCGTGACTTACCCATCCCCATTGGCCCCTCCTGGTTACCTCACACTGAGTTTTAATGCTGTCATGTAAATTATTAAAACATATACATTTTGTACACCTCATAATCACATTAGGATTAAAAATAAATGTAGGTATGTAACCCCTACAGAAATATACATATATATGTTATTTCATATATATATATATTTCCTTTTGGATACATTTTTAGGGAAAATATATATAACTAATTCCTGAAGAGAAAAAAAAACTATATATTATTCCCTTAGAGGTAATGCATATATATTGAAGAAACTATATCTGCATTTGTGTGCTGATGTGTGTGACTCTCAATTGCCTGTTGGCTAGTCAAATTAGGATGAATAATAAATTTTCTTTATTTTAATTTTCTTTCTTTCTTTTTGTTTGAGGTAGGGTCTCACTCTAGTCCCTCTAGTCCAGGCTGACCTGGAATTCACTATGAAGTCTCAGAGTAGCCTTGAACTCATGGCAATCCTCCTAACTCTACCTCCCGAGTGCTGGGATTAAGGCATGTGCCATCATGCTTGACTCTTTCTTTCTTTATGTGTTTATTTGAGACAGAAAGAGTGAGAGAGAGAATGGGTGTACCTGGGATTCCAGTCACTGTAAATGAACTCCAGACAAATGTGCTACCTTGTGCAACTAGCTTACATGGGTCCTGAGGAATCAAACATAGGTCCTCTGGCTTTGTAGGCAAACATCTTAACTGCTAAGGCATCTCTCCAGCCTTCTTTTTGTCACTTTTTATATATAAACATACTGTAATTTTATCATAATCTGCTCTTATTAGCTTTTTTGTCCCTGAATGCTGGCAACTTTCATTGAAATATCCTTTCCAACTAAGCCCTTCTCTACTTTGATGTATTTTTTTTTTTTCTCCTTCTCCATGATCTCTGTCAAAATGTTGATGGGGTTAGTACTACACAGGCCCTGAGGAGGTAAAGACAGCTTCTATGAGGACATAAATGCAATGGTCATTTCATGAATGGAGTATAGCATCCCAAAGTACTCTTCTGGCTTTGACATTCTTTTTACCCCCTCTTCCTCAGTGTTTCCTGAGACTTGAATGGTATGGCAGAGTGTTTTCATTTAGCATTGAGAACTCAACTTCACCTAAAAAATATTTATTTATTTATTTATATATTTATTTACTTACTTATTTATGAGAGAGAGGGAGTGAGGGAGAGAATGGGCATACCAGGGCTTCCAGCCACTGCAAACAAACTCCAGATGTATGCGCCCCTTGTGCATCTGGCTTACATGGGTCCTGGGTCCTTCGGCTTTGTAGGCAAGTGCCTTAACCACTAAGATCTCTCTGGCCACAATAGTCACTTTTTGACCAATTAGTATAGGGAACTTGGCTGGGAAATCTTAGAATTGCTTCTTTGTAATGAAATTTATAAAATAAAACTCTCTTGCATTTTTGGTCTCTGATATTGAGTGTTCACCAGTAAAATGCAAGCAACTATAAGGCAGTGCAGAAGCCAGCCAGTTACAAAGGCTTGAAAAATGGCTTAGTAGTTAAAGTGCTTGTCTGAAAACCCTAAGGACCCAGGTTTGATTCCCTAGTACCCACATAAACCAAATGCACAAGGTGGCACATGCAGTGGCAATCAGTCTTAGCATGCCCATTCTCTCTATATATATCTTCCTCTTTTCTCTCTCTCAAATATATAAATGAATAAAGTATTTAAAATCTGTAAAATTCATCTGGGCGTGGCAGCAAATGGCTTTAGTCCCAGCACTCAGGAGGCAGAGGTAGGAGGGTCACCTGAGTTCAAGGCTGCCCTGAAACTACATAGTGAACAGGTCACCTTGGGCTAGAGTGAGACTCTACTTTGAAAAACAAAAGTGTAGAGATTAAAATTATTTCATTATGGTCATTAGCTTTTCCTAATGCATTTTTCCTTCAAAGATAGTTTATTCATTTAATTTTCATTTACTCATTTTTATATTATTTTTGTGCTTTAAGAATTCCATACACATATATGTAATGGGATTGAAGCAGTAATAAAATAAAATCCTGACTAAGAGAACTCCAGGTCCAGATAATTTTGTGGCAGAATTAAACCAGACCTTTAAAGAAGAACTAATATGGATTCTTCTCAAATTATTCTATAAAATAATAAAGGAAAGAATTCTACCAAAGTCAAGGCAGAATTACACAGGTATCAAGACTAGACTGAGAAACAACAATAAAGTCCGGCCTTTAGTGTTTTCAATATATATTTCCATTTTTAAATTTTCTTATTTCTGGTATAGTGATAGATATAATTTACATAAACAAAGGCTCTTTAGAATGCTTAACAACTTAAGACTGTAAGGTGCTGGATGGAGTGGTATTTACCAGTTGATATAATTAAATATCAACTGAGTGACTTATGAACAACAGACATTTGACACAGTTCTGAAGCCTGTGAAGTCCAAGACCAAGACATAATCAGATTGGGTGTCTTACAAGGACCAGCTGTCTGGTGCATAGCTTCTCCTCTACCTGGAAACTCACACAGCAGAAAAGACAAAGCAGTTCCCTGGAGATGCTACTCAATAAGGCTCCACCTCATGACCTAATCACCTCTGAAGACTCAACCTTCTGCTTTCATCACCTCACCCATCAAGATTCAGCATACAGATTTTGGGACAGGACACACCATTCTGATTATCACAGGCTCCAGGGAACAAATCTTTTGAGCTCATTGGTTGTGGTGGATTCAATCAGCTGTATCCATAAACTCACATGTCTTGAGTACTTGGTTCCCAGCTGGTGGTAATTGGGAGGTGAAGTCTTGCTGGAGGAGGTGTGTTGTTGGGGAGAGGCTTGGAGGTGTTGTAGCCCAGCTTCCCCCTCCCCAGAGCTCAGATAACTCTCTTCCTGCTATTTGCCACCTGCTGTAGCATGAAGTGATGTCCAGGTTCTGTTCTTCCCATGCTTCTCCTTGCCATCATAAAGCTTCCTCTTGAGTCTGTAACACACCACAAACCCTTTCTGCCCATCAGCATCTTTTGGTCCAGTGTTTTGTCCCAGCAACATGAAGGTGACTATAACACTTATCTGAACCAATGTGGCTCCATTGTCTCTTACAATGATTAAGGAACAACTTTTTATTTATTTATTTATTTATTTATTTATTTATTTATTTATTTATTTATTTTTGAGGTAAGGACTCACTCTGGTCCAGGATGACCTGGAATTAACTCTGTAGTCTCAGGGTAGCCTTGAACTCCTGGTGATCCTCCTACCTCTGCCTCCCGAGTGCTGGGATTAAAGGTGTGCACCACTACACCTGGCAAGAAACACCTTGTTTTTAAAAAAAATATTTTATTTTTAAAAATTTATTTGACAGAGAAAGAGGGAGAAAGAGAGGAGAGAGAATGGGCACGCCAGGGCCTCCAGCCAGTGCAGATGAACTCCAGACACATGCACCCCCTTGTGCTTCTGGCTAACGTGGGTCAAGGGGAATAAAAACTGGGTCATTTGGCTTTGCAGGCAAATGCCTTAACTGCTAAGCCATCCCTCCAGTCCAAGAAACACCTTATTTTTATTGTGTGCTTCAGCTTTTTTTAAAAAAAATATTATGGACATGCTTAGTACAGTTATATCTTCCATAGGTACCATCCTTGCCCTTGCCCCTGTCCCCATTCCACTGGAGGCCTTCTGCAGTGGGTTACAGGTTTTCCCCATGGGTTCTGGTTATGTGTTGTGGGAGCAGTAGCCATTGGGGGTGTCAATGCTAACCTTTCACTCTTACAATCTTTCTGCCTTTCTTCTGCAAAATTCCCTGAGCCATGGTGGATGAGTTTTAAGTCTACCTCAGTGTTGAGCTCTTAGAAGCCTCTGGTTCTCTGCTTTGGTATGTGGTGAGTATCCTCAGGGTCTGTCTCCTTCACCCTGGCCCTGACTGTCAGGCTCACCAATTCCTCTGTGGTTTCACATGGACTTGACTAAGACGTAAGGGGTGGTTTATCTCCTCAGGTCTAATTCTCCAATGGAAAGTGAACTCAACTTAAATGGGATCAGCATTATTAGTTTAGGGAGAATTTGATGGATATATAGCCTCTCTTTTAGCCAAAGACTAGTGGGAGCTTGATATAGAGAGCATACTCTGTCTCCATAGGATTCTGACTTGGTTCCTACTTCCAGATATGGGTTCCTTTCCATCGAGCTGCTCTCTTAGCCAATCAGAAAGCCATTGTTTACCCACCAATGCTATTTGCCTCCATTGCACTGGTGCGTACACCTTGCTAGTGTGTTTGCTTCTGAGTAACTTAGGGGCCTGGTTGTTCTGCCCATTGCTGGCCACTTTCCCCCAGCATTCATCTGTGGTACCTAGCCTGGATCAACTCAACTTGAGTTGCTGGCATTTCTGATAGGCAACTAGAGGCTCAGATAATAGTGAGGGAAAGGAAAGGAAGGGTGCCGGGGACAAACAGAAACCCAAACCCAAAGTGAACTGGAACCACACAAATCTTTATTCTTCAAGGTAGACTAAATGATTTAACCATCAACAGGAGTATGGAGGGAACACCTGAAAGGAAGGGCCCTGGAGAGGGTAGGATGAAGCCTAACCTTTAAAAAAAAAGAAAAATTGGAGGGCTGGAGAGATGGTTTAGTGGTTAAGCACTTGTCTGTGAAGCCTAAGGATCCTGGTTCAAGGCTTAATTCCCCAGGACCCATGTTAGCCAGATGCACAAGTGGGCACACGTGTCTGGAGTTCGTTTGCAGTGGCTGGAGGGTCCGGCGTGCCCATTCTCTCTCTCTCTCTCTGCCTCTTTTTCTGTCTGTCACTTTCAAATAAGTAAATAAACATAAATTTTTTTTAAAAAGTTAGAAAAAAATTTTTGGATCTCTGGTTTGGTAGGAGTTTATTGTTCTCTGTGTCTATCTCCTTCACCCTTGTGCTGGTACCAGGTCAACCAAGAAAGCAGCACTCTTGCTTGTTTCGCCAATTCTTAGTTTCAACCGGGGACCGTTTGAGGTACGATGGGCGGTTCTCTCCTTAGGATCTGCGTGAAAAAAGAGAAGCAGGTTCTCCGATGGAAAGGAGAGTTAGTACAATATAAATGGGATAATCATTATTTTTTAGAGAGAATTTAATAGGTGCAGGCCATCTTTTAGCCCACGAGGCTCCCAAGATCTCATCACTGAAGCAGACCTAAAATGACCCCAACATGGCTCAGGTAAATTGGCAGAAGAGGGGGTGGAAAGAATGTCAGAGCCACACATTGGGTCATGATACACAGAGACATTTCCTCCTACCCACAACTGATGGCTAACCCCACAATGCACAATCCATATACCCCAAAAAGGAGGGCTCCTGTGGAGAGGGGAGGACAGGAAGGAGGCTAACAATGGTGCCAACTTGACTGTATTCACTGAGTATAAAACTAATAAAATTGAAATTAAATAAAATTAAAATAAAAAAATTTTTTTTTGGATCTGGCCTGCAATTCCCAGTATGAGAAATTGGTTGCTGCCCATAATGAGCTGTTGATAACAAAGACCTACAACATCCTGAAAACAAGACTGGCTTCTGAAAAAGCACATGCTTCACACGTTCAGTGTTACCACTTGTGAAAACATATTGCTGCCATTTTAAGGGAGGAGGTAGTGTTCAGAGCAATCTATCCTTTTCAAAATGATTTTAGAATATATCTTATCCTTATAGGATAGTGATTCTATATGTGAAAGATCAGCTTATGAGATGATTGAACATTCTTCTTATCTTTTTACATCAGTTTTGCTTGGGATAAATTGGTAGTTTTAGATTTTCATTCATTTCTTTTCAAAAAAGTTTATATTTTTAAGTTTATTTTTACTTACTTTACTTTTCTTACTGTTTAATGCATTCTATTGAGTCCTGAGTTCGTTCTTTTCATATTCCTTTTTAAGATGTATTTTATTTTTATTTACTTCAAAGAGAGAGGGAGAGAACAAGGCAGGTGGGGAGGAAATGGGTACACTAGGGTCTTTATCTACTGCAAACAAACTCCAGATGCATGTACTAACCATGTGCATCTGGATTATGTGGGTCCTGGAGAATCAACCCTAGGTCCATAGGCTTCACAGGCAAGTGCCTTAGCCACTATGCCATCTCTCCAGATCTCTTTTGATCTTTCTGATATCACTGATTTCTCTTACCCTTTTTTCTTTATTATGGGAGAAATTATCATATTTATTGTCTACAATATTGACTTATTTTTAAAAGGCATCAATTCTGCATTGACTTAACTTTTCATTCCTATATATTCTCTTTGACATTCTTGAATTATCTCTTTAGCTCATGCATGTCTTTTATTATGCTATTTTGTTTTCTTTCTTGTTCCTCACTTTTTTTCTCTCCACAGATACAATCACTTCCTCTAAGATACTATCCTGCAAGATGCTATTTTGGAGGATGCCATCACAGAGGAGGCTCTCCTGCAGGATGCTAGCTTACAATGGATCCTTCAGTATCATTATTACTCTGTTCTATGGCATTTCTTTTTAGATCCCTATTATTAAGACATGCCACATTTTTCTTTATTATTGCACAAGGAAGAAATATATCCAGAGTTGTCTGAGCAAAGGCTCAAAAAAAAATTGTTAAGCACAGCTGGTCTTCTGTCTCCTGATCCTGTGACTTTATGCTTGCTCTCAGTTTGTAACTGAAATGGCAGACAGTCCATGGCATTCATTTCTGGTACTTATGGAACTGAAATGGCATTTACTTTTGTCTGGACCATAGTCTTCTTTCTCCACAGTGTTATCCTTTGGAAATCTGATCAGATGTGAAGCAATGCTTCTGGGGAATTTCCTGCCTACAGTAACAGTCCCACCCCAAAGAACTTTATTTGTTCTGGTGACTGCCTACAGAATTTAGAACAGCATTGTGATATTTCTTTTGTTTTCTTCCCTAAAACTCTGGAATAAAATGTTCTTGCAGTACTCCAACCTTATCTAAGGTTTCATTTTCTATGTTTTTAGTTACCTACAGAACATGGTCTAAAAATATTTAATGATGAAAATCTCCACAAAGAAACTGTCCGTAGGTTTTTAATTGCCCACCATTCTGAGAAGCGTGATAAAATCTAGCACTTTCTCACTCTGTCACTCTTGGATACCAACTGTCCCTTATTCAGTGTCCCTGTAAATGCCACCATCCTGGTGAGTACATTCTTGCCCTCTTGGTTATCATATTAAGTGCTTATGTTCAAGTAACCTTTATCTACTTAATGACCCTGAAGTGCAGCAGGAGTGATGCCATCATCTTGGATATCCTAAAGATAAGCTGTAAAATATTCCCTTTAGTTGAAGATGGATGTAATTGTTCTCTACTTGATAGGAAAGAAACACAGTGCATGCTTAGGTTGCTAAGCTCTGTAAAAGACAAACAGTAAAAGCCATGGTCTATAGAGGGTTTAGTACTTCATGCTTTCAAGTATCCCCTGGGGTTCTGGAAACATAGCTGCTGCACTTAGAGTTAAGCTATTCTACCCTGGCCTTTTTTCCCCCTTGAAATGCTTACACAAATTTTACCATTAATCTTGAAGTGTCCTCCATTGGAATCATGTTGTCAGGACCTTACTACTTTCTCAAAGAAAGATGTATCAATATTGGAATTGTTTATTTCATGGGATTTTATCTATCTCATAGCCTTAAATGTACAAAATTAGAAAAATAACCATCAAGTTTAACAAACAGAAAAGTAGGAACTTTCAGGACTGAGACCAGGAGTGGAAAATAATGTTATCAATTCTTTGGTTATGCTTAAGGGTTTTTCTTCTAAGTGCATTTATTAAGTGTACAAATTTCAAACTATCATGTTACTTAGTATGAACAATAATTTTCAAATGATTTTACTTCAATAAAATATCTTAAACTTATCTTTGCAAAGGAAGCATTGGCAGTTTAGAACAATATTTTTGTCAAAATAGTGATTTCACTTGTACAAATAATTTTACTTGTTGCTATATTTTGTTTTTTAGAATATTTATATTCATCATATGAATATAAAGTGATTAGTTAATAGTGCTCATGTTAATATGGCTTGGAAAAATGAATTTATACTACTGTAAGTGCTTGAGCAGCTCATTCTGCTCCCATTTCATTCCTTACAAATTGTAGGTAGTGCATTTACTTAAAGTAACAAAGGAAATAAAAATGTACTCAAATGATCATAATTACTTTTGAATAACAAAAAGAGTGAGTCATGAATATGCCTCACTGGTATTTAGTCCTGCATTAGTGAATGTAACTCTCATTAGGGTAAAGATTAAATTCATATAACAATTGTTCTTAAATACAGAGAAAATGCTTGCTTCTCTCTCACCTGGAGTCATGATGTGAGTGGCCCAGATGGGCAGGTTTCTCAGCCCCCACAGCCAGCTGCATTCATCTGGAAAAGTGCATCACTCTCATCTTTTTGAGACATGCTCATATTCCTCCACATATGACACAAAGAGAAAAGGGACTCCATGGCCAGTGACTTGAAAATCACTCTGAAATTACAAACGTCACTTATATTCCATCCCATTGATTTAATGTTCATAGAAACACATCAACTGTAGAGTCAGTAGAGAATACAGTCTCTAAATAGACAGTGCTGTGTGACTTTACATGGTACTACTCTCAACGAAGAAGATAATGAATACTAAAGGACCATTAACATTCTGGCCCATAAAATTACTAAAGCATACTTGGAACATTATATTCTGCCCCACCTTATCTTTTCTCCAAAGAGGAACAGAGCATCTTTAGAAAGTTGGGGAGTACCTTTTATTCATTCACATTCTGAGTATTTTACTTTCTGTGTGGATTATGATATACTACAGTATCATATACTGGTGAGATGGGTCAATAGCTAACACCCTTGCCTTCAAAGTCTAAGGACAGAGGTTTGATTTCCCAGTACCCACATAAAGCCAAATGCACTAGGTGGTGCATGTGTCTGTACTTTGTGTGCAGTGACTAGAGGCCCTAGTACACCCATTGTCTCTCTCTTCTCTCTTGAATGGATAAATAAATGAAATATTTAAAAGGAAGTATATAAGATTCAAAGAACTACAATGTAAGGATTTGGAACTTTGGTCATCATATCTCCTATATGTCATTCATACCCAGACTCACTGTCCTTGTGCTGTGTTATTACATATGGAGAATCTCTGCGGATAAGAACTGTGACAACTCTGACTAATGAGGAGTCACGCTCCAGCACCCTCAAGACCCCAGATGACCCATTTGAGGATTCATATTTTTAGTGTGAAAAGTGGGCTTGCAATGAAAACTTGATGCCAGTTAGTCAAATATTACAGGGAGAAGATTTTCAATCAAACTTTGTATAAAGGATCATCCCAGTTGAAGGTGAATGAATAAATATATCACGCTACAGGATTTATTTCATTTTATTTATTTATGAGAGAGAGAATATGGGTATGCTAGGGCCTCTACCCACTGCAAATGAACTTCAGATGCATGCACCATCTTGTGAATCTGGCTTTCGTGGGAGCTGGAGAATTGAACCTGGATCTTTAGGCTTTGCAGGCAAGTGGCTTAACTGCTGAGCATTCTCTCCAAGCCTTAAAGATTTTTTTTATCTTGACAGAAATCGTATGATTTATAGCCTTGACATTGTTGATAATAGAGTTAGAATCATAAAATCAAACCCTTGTGCAAAAGAAAAGAAATGAACTATTTATTTTTGTGAGCAATTCAACACCTACAATTAAAATTATTACCATATTAAAATATATAGGAGAATTGTGGAGCTTTACCTTCTTTTCTTTCCCTTTTCTCCTTATTGTCTTTGTGTATGCATACAGAATAGCACTTTCTTTTGTTTGGTATAAATCCGGCTCTATGTAAGAACGATTGAATATGGACTATTCGCCTAGATCCCAGTAGAATTTTATGTGGGAAGAACTGATGCACCACGATGGAGAGGAAGCTATAAGACCTCAGACAAATTATCTAACCTTTAAGTCCCAATGTCCTCAAATGGCCATCACAAGGATTTTGACCCCATGGGATCACTGAGCTTTAAGTTCATAACCTACATTCTGTTGTCAGTGCAAATGCCTAGTGCTTGCTAAGTTGTCAGTCCCATTGTCATGTGTGACTCGGGTACAAAATACCTTCAAATGCATTTGTAGTGATGAGGCAGTATTATAAAGTGATAAATCCAGTGTCCTTCCTAAATCATTGGTCCAGCTCTTCATCAAGCTCATCCACTACAACCAATCAAGTTACTCAACCTTCCACAGCACTGTGGATTGTGGACACACTAGATTCTTGCTTAGCAGGAATGAATGAAATGTTCCTTAAATGCCTGGCCTATAGAAGGAGCCTCAATAATAGTTGTTTTTATTTTTTTTTTTCATTGTGAACAATTTTATATTAGGTAGATCATTTATCCCTTAAAAAGTAATAATAAATAAATAAAAGTGAAGCCCATTAAATCAACCAATTATTTACAATTTTTTTTTCTACTTCTTGCTTTGTGAAACATGTCAAGATTTTTAGCGCAATAAATTTACTAATATTTCACATTCTCTTGAATTGTGGAATTTGGCTATTTCTCCTTTTGTGGTGTACTAATTGATGAATTTCACCCTGAAATAAATAGAAGAAGCTCAATCTCCTTTTAACAATTACTGCGCATCTTTATAGCTTGCTTTCATATCATGTTTGTGGATGATCACAATCAACTTCATCCCTCAGGCACTCTGAGCCTACTGGCTGACCCTGGCTACTGCATCATGGTGTTCTCTGGTGACCAGACTTCTGTAGACCTTCTACTTATCCTAACATGGCTGTAATCCCCTCTCATTAATGACTGAGGTCACATTAATGTAGGATGTTAGTGACTGCTTAGCTTTTACTGTACTACCTCACAGTGAAAGGAACAAGATGTATGATAGAAAGAAATAATTAAAACTGAGCATCATGGACAGTCCCTGAGAAGGGGAGAGGACAAGAAGGAGGCTAACAATGGTACCAACACTGTGTACATGACTAATAAAAAAATAAAAATAAATAAATAGATTTTTCTAAAAACTAGCAACTGAATCTGGGAGGATCATGTTTCAATAACCTTAATTTGTGACCCAGTGGTCTCCTTCCATTTGCTGTATCTGTCCACAATTCATAATTCATAGCACCTTTCCTTTCTGTCTTTCTTTCTTTTTGTTTTTTAGAAGCAGGATCTCATTCTAGCTCAGTTGACCTAGAATTCACTATGTATTCTCAGGGTGGCCTTGAACTCACAGCAATCCTCCTACCTCTGCCTCCGAGTGTTGGAATTAAAGGTATGTACAACCAAGCCCAACTCTCTTTCTGTTTTTTCAATGCACCATTATAGAGCCCATATTTTTGGTTGTCTAGCTCATTTCCAGAGAAGATCTAAAATCTCCCTTTATATATTAATATTTACAGTCACAAGGATACCCTTTCTCTTTTCTTAAAACTTAATTTTGCAGTCATTGTGTTATCTCTGACTTTATTTCTGTGTCATGGCTGTACCATTGGCCCTACCTTACCATAATTGCAATGACATTCCCTATGGTAACCCTTTCTCTTCTCCAAATGCAGAAACACTGTCGGTGTGCACTTGTACACATACACACACATGCGCACACACACATTCATAAACACTGCCCATTATATATTCTTGTCACTCTTTATATCTTATGGGCTGTATTCTTTTAGCGCATTACATGATTTTGCATATTCTTATTCAATTATGCTCTTAAACCTAATGCATTAAAAACATATAAAGGAAATGCTTTAAACGTTCTGAAACATTAAGCATCTTGTCCAAAGATAAAGCACTTTAAATGTGAGAGGCCAGGACTAAAGTTTGCTCAGTTTGACACGCTCCTGCTGCTGCTATGCTAAATTACACTGACTCACATTTTTCCCATCACACGGTGCAGAGCAATTCAAGTGTCTCAGGTGTTGATGTACTTTAAACACAATAAAATAATTGCTATTTCCTTTTCAATCTGCTTCTACAGAATTATAGATGCACATGCTAAAAAAATTCTATGCATATAAAAATGCATTTCATTTTGAAAGGCTGTTGAAATCTGATTTCAGTCACATCTGTGATCCACCAGTCCCTAAGGCCCGAGTTTATCCAACAGCGGTGCAGATGAAATAGACACTCCATTGTTTATTAAATGCTCAGAGTAGTGTTGGCAGTCAGCTCCTGAGTTTGGGAGACTATTTCCTGATGCTTCTCTCAAAATGCCAAAAACTATGACAACTATTAATTTTCAATCCCCCTGAGATTCCAATAATTTATAGCCCAGAAATTAAACTCACAAAAGCATTGTTTAGAATCTAAGAATGGATTAAGGTACATTTCAAGTCTATAAGGAAAACTAAGTTTAGTGTTTGACTGCTGATAAGACTAAGAAAATTCTTCCTGTGGAATCCCTATGGAACAGCAAATAGTGCAGTCACCCTATTTTATGCTGATCGTGTTTCCATGCACAGGCACACGCAAGGACTGCATTCTTAATTATTTACTGCTGATGTGTTCAGAATATTATCTAGAGTTGGTTCACATCCAGTGAGCTTCAGTACAGATTGTAGTATTTTGGATAATAAATTTGTGTTCACACAGGCCAGTACACTTTCTAAAATATATTATGCTGCTTCAGAATAAAAAAATCTGCAATATTTTCCATCTATTTTTTCAATCATAGATTTACCTACAGTTTTGTTACAACTTGGAATTATTTTATTTGGTCAGCTCAAAAGAGAGGACTGAGGGAAAACAGTCCTGTAGAATAATTTAAAATGTATTAAGATTCTCCAAACAAGATTCATAGCATAATGGTGAAAAGCAGCACTTACTAAAGTAATCTCATAGCGATGCCATTAATGTCCAAAGTTTTCCTGATCACCATCTTCTAGAAAATGTAAACAAAACCAATAATAATAATGATGATGATGATGATGATGATGACTGTCTTGCACTATAAAGCATGCACTGAGCTGTACACAGATTCCCACTTGCATTTTGTGTGGGTAAGAATGGGTGGTAAATTGAACCACAAAGCAATAACAAGAATTGCATTCTCATCTGGTCAGCCCTATGAGAAATCCACAAAACAATGCACGCATTGGCCCTGCAGGTGTGCTGGCCACCCGGAACAAAGAAGCATTATTCCCTGGGCTCTTTCTTGTGGTATCATCATCTGTGCTGAGACACAAAGAGGTAAACAAACGCCCAGTGCTGGCTTTGCCTCAGTGCCTTCCTCCTAGGGAGCCTGAACTGGGTCAGAGAGGAGTCAAGTGGGTGAGGTCTGCAGGCCAATTTTAGCTGTCAGCTGATAACTGAAAACGAGGAAAAGATTAAATAACTAGAAAAAAATATGTGCCAAGCCTAGATGAATCTTTGGCTAGGAAATTCTGTTAACATCTTTTACGCTAATTTTTCATTTGTGGATGATGGTTTAATAATAACAAGAAGGAAATCAAGGCAGGGATTTAAAAAAATTGTAAGTAAAAAGCTCTGTTTTGTTATTTAAATTTTTCAAGCTTATTTTTTTATGTATTCATGTGTATGTTTGCACGTGTGTGTACACACGCTTGTATCTCCACATCTTATCTCACTATCAGTGTCAACTGCTGGGATTACAGAAGACAAACAGAGCTTCTGTTTTATTTATTTTTATTTTTTTACTTTTTTATGCAGGGGTTTGGGATTAAATTCTGCTGCTCCATCTTCAGTGGCAAGCATTTATCCACCAAACCATCTCTCCAGCCCCAAAACTCTGTTTTAATTTCTCTTGATTATGAGCAACTTCTCTTTCAGATGTGGCTGACAATGCTCATTTGAAAAGTTGTAAAAGCCTGGTGTAGTGGCCCGTGCCTTTAATCTCAGCACCAGGGAGACTGAGGTAAGAGGATCTCTGTGACTTCAAGATCAGCATGAGAATACATAGTGAATTCCAGGTCAGCCTGGCTAGAGCAATACCCTACCTCAAAAAAAAAAAAAAAAAGCTAAAGAAAACAAAAAGTTGTAAAATCTCAGTTAGATTTCTCCTAAGATGATATCTTTCTGTAGTCTTTAACCTCGCTTATTTGACTGTTAAATTTAGTGATTTAATTTAATTTTATATTAAGCCTATTAGGTCAGCTAATATGCAATGGTCAAAATCCCAGAGAATTCTGAAGACTTTTGTCTTATAGTTTGATTAGTTTTTTTATTTGTTCATTATTTATTTATTTATTTATTTATTTATTTATTTATTTATTTATTTATTTATTTCAGAGTGACAGATAGAGAAAGAAAGGCAGATAGAGAGAGAAAGAATGGGCACTCCAGGGCCTCCAGCCACTGCAAACGAACTCTAGACGCCTGCACCCCCTTGTGCATCTGGCTAACATGGGTGCTGGGGAATTGAGCCTCAAACCTGGGTCCTTAGGCTTCACAGGTTAAGTGCTTAACCACTAAGCAATCTCTCCATTACAGTTTTTTTTTTTTTTATCATATAATGCAACAATCTTCTGTAATGTAAATTGTATTTATAGGTATTTAGTCCCCAATGGTTATACTCTGTTTCCAATAGTTATTAAATTATAACTATTAGAGACCAAATATGACTTCAGTAAATTTTAGCTCCTTTCATAATGCCCACTAGATATTACTGTTTATTTCTGGGGGCTATTTTTGTTCACCTAGTTACCTAAGCCTGTTTATTCATTATATTTCTTTGTTATGTTTTTGGTCACTCATTAATTGCTCCCCATATGAGTAAAACCCACTCCCTGTTTGATTCTCTTACTTCCTAGTTTAGCCTTTCACAAACACCCCTCTTGGATCTACCATCTCAGTCATGCAGCTGGCTCCCAGCAGCTGGATTCGGCCTCACTAAGCTTGTGGCCTTCCTTTGGCACCCAAGAAATCTGCTCTTTTCATACCCCATGAAGTTGGAAGTCCTAGAGATCTTAATCATCTATCCTTTTCAACCCTTGGTTATCAACTTTCAGCTGGTGTGTAGATACTTCAGATTCTTTTTTCCCCTAGTTTCAAATATGCTTTATATTAAGTTCTGCTTACCTCCTGTATTAGTTGATTTCATAACCTGATATTATTGATTTTCTTCCTTATCTTAAAGCTCTATGGGACCTCTCAAATAAGATACTTATGCTTGACTATGTCTTTAGATCAAACTGTAAACACAGCACATTCAATAGATATTTCACTTTTCATACTCCACCTTTTTTGTTATCACTAGTTATTGCCATGACTGTATCAATAGTACCAAATCATATGTTAGCTAAATATCATGGATTTATGAAGCTTTCTTGAAAATTATTTTCTAACGTTTTGGTTGTTATGGTGTTTTGAATGTAATGTGTCCTGCATAGCCTCATGTTTTGGAATATTTAACCCGCAGTTGGTGGTGATATTTGGAAAGGCTTTGGAGCCTTTGTGAGGTGGAGCCTGATTGATGGAGGTGGGTGGGCCTTGTGGGCAAAGCCCAGCCTTGCTTGCCACACTTAGCTCCCTCTTGCTTCTTCCCGCCTGCTGATGTGAAGATGTGACACCTGTTTGATGACTGGTTTGTCTACTCTGGCCACACTTTCCCTGCCATGAGGAAATTTGCCATCAACACTGTAAGAAATAAACCCTATCCTTTCATGAGCTGCTTCTCTGTTTTGTCCCAGTGATGAGAAAGTAACTGATACAGTGGCATAGGTTTCACTATAAAAACGTTCACTCACTCCACTCATAAACGTTTTTAAAAGTAGCTTCCTATGTTTCCCTAAAATGCTGATGAAAATAGAGACCTCAAAGAAGATAATTCTTCTTTAAGTGTTATGTATGGGTCACCCTGGATTTGAGATTTTAATCTGAATGTTTGGGTTTGTCAATGCTGTTACGTATAGATAGTGGAATTTATCTCCTCCTTGATGTGTGTAGTGATATGTGTGAGATATGGTGGTCTTCCAGATCAATTCAGTCCTAATAGTATCTGGTTGTTTCCGAACGTAAGAGAAACTCTTGTATTATGTGAACATTTTAGTCTGTTCTGGCCTCTAATCACATGCCATTATGCCTAGACTATAGAATGAGATGAAAATAACCTCAGAGAGAAATTCAGCTATTTATGTTCTGCTCAGGAATGTTACTTAGGAGTTTTTAGAATATGTATATGTGGCATGATATGTTCATTTTTTTCTATGTGAATAACCTTTGAATTTGGAGTATGAATCCCATTTGTTCATTGCTTATTTTACATTTATTTATCAGTGTAGTTGCTCAGTTCTTGCAGTGGTTTCCAGGCTGAGCATGGGATTGGTCAGGGATGCTTCAAGGAGTACCAAGGAGAGGGAAGTGCATAGAGAAATTGACACTGCCCAAAGTTTCTTTCAACTGAAGCTCCTTTGTTTCATGTAATGCTTGTGATTGTGTTGTTTGTAGCCCAGGGTGATTTCAAACTCTCTATGTAGCTGAGACTGGCATAAATTCCTGATGCTTCTACCACATTTGTATTGGCGTTGCAGGTACATACCACCATACCTGGCTAACTTTTCATCTTTTAAAGCTTAGAGATACTTTGCTAGATTGTGAGAAGAAAAGAGGAGTGATTACACACAGCTCCTGTCCATGAGAAGGCCAAAGCAGTATACATTCCCTAACTTTGCATTTTTGATAGATACTAGTATTTACATAGTACAACAATTCTCAAAAACTGGGTCAATTAGTAGCATTAATTAGTGAAATAGACAAGAAGAGCAGTGATGAAAGTAGTAGCTACAAGTCATGACTATGCTAAATACAGAACGAGTGACTAGGGCTCCAGGAAATGTAGCACCTGCACATACCTGGACACATGAATTGATAAGCGCCAAGATCTTGTTTAAATAGCCAATATAGGAAAATTGAACTACCAAAACCTAGTCAGTTTACATCTTCCTTGCATTTCTCCTACTCCCCATTGTTCTCTCAACTATGAGTTTGTCAAACTGAAAAATGAATGCATCTTTCTTGATTCATTTATCAACAAATGCATAGAAACCTTTCTGTCAAATTGATTAAAACATTTTAGATAAAGCTAATGAAAAGCAAAGTTGAATTTCTTACTACGAACTAGGCACAAGTTGAATAACTGTTAAGAATTTTACAGAACTACCTTCAAAGCTGACAGACACTTGAGCAAGGAAAAGGAGCCGCAGGCAGCTCTGCTTGTGAAGTAGTGTTGTGGACATTGGATGGCCTCACAGGCATAGCATATGGAAAGACAACCATTATCATCTGTGCCTGCTAGCATATACAGCCCTTGTAAGGTCAACCGATTCATTAATTGCAGAAAATATCATCTCACTTAGCATATACTCACTGCATAGTTGAAGAGATGATTGCATGATTTTATTTTACTAAAGTGAATGTTTTGTGAGTTCAACTCTTCTGGAAGAACTGTGATGATATGATTTCCAGCTAGCCATGCTGGACTACATACTTTATTTATAAAGCTCCCTCATCAGTGAACAGAATATTACTTTGTCTTAAGTCAGTGTTGAGTAAAATGAATGGTAGGGTATAGAATTGACTTGTGGTGTATTGTCGGATTAAGGCATATGTCAAAGTGAGAGAGTCCAGTAGGAATTTATGACATGGCAGGAAGAAAACTCACTTAACATTATGACACTAAAACTCCTAGTAAAATTCATTTTTATTATTTCAGTAGAAAATATGCCAGGAATAGTCACCATGAAGAGGATATAGGAAGCATGAGGGGACTGAATAACACTAACTTTACTAGTGTTTTTGACAGATTTGAATTGTGATGCAAAGGTCTTTAGCTCTGGTCTAAGGTTTGATTTCTTATACACTCCTTAAAGAAAATTATTGATGGCACATTGATATCAATATACTACATGAAAATGTTTTCAGAGAGAATAAAAATGATTTATGTAATCAAATTCATCCAAGGAAAAGGTTAGGAGTAAGTCACTGTTGTTCCCCAGTTAACATGCACATCAATTTGGGAGATGCTCTGCTCACAGGACAGCCTGTATCAAGCAGGATTCTGTGCAAAAGCTTCCAAGTCAAAAGGAGGGTCTACGTCACCTGGGTGACGCTGTTAAGAGCTTTTCCTGGTCAATAGTATGAGCTGTTACTATTCAGCATCTTCAGACACAGAAGAGAACCTTGTTGTCAGTGAGAAACTGCTCCTCGATTTCAGGGGACTCATTCCAGCCAATCATCCAAAGCTGTTTTCCAGCCCCTAACTTTTGTGGTGTGTTCTGAGGACCTAGAAACTAAGAGGTAAGTTTCCCTGCCATGATAGAAGGAAGAAAGAAGACAGATGAACCGGTGACTTAGGTTACATGTTGGAGATGTAGACCCTCGGAGGCTCAAAGGCCATTCAGGTCTACATCCATGGCCTGTGAACCTGCACCTGTCCTTAGACTCTGGCTAATTTGCTCTCATTGCCTTTGTCAGGTTTAGGACAGCAGAGCCCCTAGGTTTTATCTTCCTCTATTCAGCTCAATTCAACTCAGGGAAAAACAAACAAAATTAATAAAATAGTTATTGCTTGACCACCTATTAAGGTTATTCTCCTGGGTTGGAGAGATGGCTTAGTAGTGAAAGCACTTGTCTGAGAAGCCTAAGAATTCAGGTTCAATTCTCTGGTACCCATGTAAATCAATTGCATAAGGTGGTGAATGCATCTGGAATCTGTTTATAGTGGCTACAGGCCCTGACCCACCCATTCTTTCTTTTTCTATCTGCCTCTTTCTCTCTCTCTTTCTCAAATAAATAAAAAATTTAAAAATTTAAAGTGATTTCTTTAAAATCAAAAATAGCCAGGCTGGACTGACACTCACTAAATGGTTCAAGCTATCCTCAAACTCATGATCACCCGGCTGCTTCCGTCTCCTGAGGACTAGGATTATAGGTTTCTGTTGCCATCTTTGGCTCCAAGTGCTTCCTAAATTATAATAGAAGATCATGGTGACTTTCGGTCTCTTAGTTAGTGGTTTAAAGCATACGGAATGTCCACTGGCTCTGTATTAATAAGCCTTCCAGGTTCCTCCGGAGCAGATAGAGTAAGGGTGTACTTGTGGATATGCAGCCTTGTCTGATCAGCACCATATCACTTCTATGAATGATAGTTTATAATGTTCTGAGTGTTTCCTAGGCCACCTTCCAGAAGCTGTTGTTACTGGCAGTGGACGACTACAGAACTCTGAGAACACATAGAGTTCCCTTACCTGGAAGAGGTGAAAGAAATGTTGTAAACTGGAGAAGACAGAGGCAGGGGAAAGGAAACGGATGCTATTCTTCCTGTGCATCTGGTGCCTAAGCAGGTGGCATAAATTATTCTCATTTGACTTGTTAGCTTTTCTTTCGACTGGATTCCATGGTTCTTCTACTAAACCTCTTGTGGATAGGTAAGGTTGGTTTTTCTAGGAAAAAATTAAAAAAAATTTATTATTATTTAAAAAATATTTATTATAGACAGAGAGAGAGAGAGAGAGTGAGAGAGAGAAAGAGGGTGTGGGAGAATGCATGCACAACCATGTGCATCTGGCTTACGTGGGTCCTGGGGAATTGAACCTGGGTCATTAGGCTTCACAGGCAAGTTCCTTAACTGCTAGGCCATCTGTGCAGTCCAGAAAACTGATTTTGTCAAGCCCGGTTCATAGGACAATAAAGGGAAAGCATAGAAAACCACTGGCATGTGGTATGCTAATCACCTATTTTTAAGTTTGTAGTTTCCAGGTGGGGATATGAAACAAAAACCCCAGTGAACTGGGGGCGAACACAGTAGCAGCGGGAAGGGGTCCCAGTGTGATGGGGAGATGGCACTGGCCGAAGCAGCCTAAGCCCCACTGTGCCTGACAAAACCGTATCCCCGCCACCGCGACCACCTACAACCACGTATGGCAACGTGGCGCTGAAAGGTCACTGCCCAGGTTTTCTGTGGGGAAGTAGACGTAACTGGAGGCCCAGCTTCTCTTCTGCGTCGGCCACCTGTGTTAAAGCTCAAACAACGCTGTCTCCATGCCAGAGGCTGAGCATGATGCGGTGACCAGCAAAGGTCTTCTCTTGATGAACACAGAAGTACTTAATGGGTGTCCCCAGAATTCTCCATTAGTGCAACCAAACATCCTTATAACACTGCATCAGGTAGAGATTCCTTACCTAATAGAAGTCTTTCCTCTCTCGAGTGCTGGGAGGAAACTCCTCTACCACTGAACTTTACCCCCAGAACCCGGATTTCTTGTGCATTGAATACTGCTCATCTGCTTCTCAGGACTCATGAACTATGCTTATGAATACAGTAGTTTATAGTGAAAAGAGGAGAAGAGCGTTATACAACATTTTAAGAAAGAGAAGAAAACTATAACTCTACCAGCTTTCTATTGGTTTTCCATATTTATATGATGACGGTATTTCACAAGCTATCAATTATTGTCCAAAATATTTTAAAATATTTTCTTCACATTTTGCTCCATTTTAATATTAATTACATGGTTTTCATATTTGTGGTCATCATACTATTTTAACCAATATTACCATAAGTTATTTTATAAATGTAGTCATTAGTATCTCAGATATTTATTGCAAACAGTGTTGGGGAAAGTTCATTTACATAAGAAACATCTACATATAGAGTTACAATGTTTCTAAATTTTACAAGAGGATGAGATGAAGGCAATATCTATAATGACTCTATGAGGAAAGTCTTTAAGAGGAAACCAGCATGGTCCATGTGCTGCGCAGGAATGAGCTGAGGTGATGGCACGAGTGACACATTTATTGGTGAAGATGAAGAGAGACGGAGGAAGAATGAGTGCATGAGGGCCTTTTGCCACTAAACACACACCAGATGCATGCTCCACTTTGTGTATCGAGCCGTAGGTAGGCACTGGGGAATTCAACCTGGGCCAGCAGGTTTTTTAAACAAGCATGTTTAACCACTGAGATCTCTCCCCTTCATGGAGTGTTGCATTTTAAAAAAAATATTTAGTGTTCCCAGCTGTGGAAAAGGGTATTAGGGAACCTCACTGGACTTTTTTTTTTTACTGTGGATTTAGCACAGTAACAGGAACAATGCTCAATCAGTGAGAGCTATTTTTATTATTGTATGACTATCCTTGCTATTTGTTATTAATAGCATTACTTTATCTTTATTGACAAGAGGATTTTCAAATATCATGTGGATTTTCATTCACCAAACTCTGAGAACATTTTCTTATTCACCAAAGGAGTTCTTTCATATGTCCCATGCAAAAGATTATTTCCTTCCTTGTTTCCTCCATAATAACTTGTAATCCGTGACTCTATCATTTATTTATTTATTTAATTATTTCATTTACATTATTGTATCTGGAAATGTTAACAGTACTGATAAGCTGAAGCTGAGACAATGGATGTCAGTAGTTTAGATACCATCAGTTTATTTATTATTTATTTATTATTAAAGGGGAGGCATGGAAGTTATTCATGTGACGAGACATTTCAGAATTTTACTTGAATGGGTAGCTTCATGTGAGGCCAGTTCAGTAGTGATTTCAGTCTACATACTTTCCAAGAATGTCACAAGCTGTAAATAAGAAGTAACCCTTGTGGTCTAGAACTACAGTGGTGCCCCCATCTTCTGGGAGAAGAACTTTATCTCCAATGTTCACACGACCTGCTTGAACCTCTCCACCCTTTCCTTTAGAGCCTGATCCCACAGCTACTACTGTTGCTTGCAATACTTTTCCTTGAGATCTTTCTGGACACATAATGCTGCATTTGGTTACAGTCTCAGCTGCGTTCTTTTCCACCAACACTCTGTCAAAGAGCAGAAGAAGCTTTTTGAATGTTTGCCCTGTCACCAGTCCCACTGTGGCAGCTACAGGAGACCCCGCAGTAAAGCCACTGGGCATGAGACAAAGCCCTCGCTGCCCTTTGCTTGTGCCCCAGACCCTCTGAAACTTACCCTTAGCATGCTTGAATTCTTTACTTTTAAAGAAAAATTAAGGAAAATTCAAAGATTTTTCTCAACTTATCTCAAAACATTTCTTCTAAATTTTTATTTTGTGATTTTATTTTGAAAATTTCAAAACCAAGTCATAAGATTTTTGTGGTAATTAAATCTTAAGTAAATCATTGAAGGTATCTCAGGGGACTTGCAGCACACACACACACACTCAGTTCTGATATCACTGTTCCCACAGCATGGTCCTGTCCTCTACTGGGTTCTGACCACCTTACCTCCAGAGGTAGTTATGACCAAGGTATGTTTCTCTTCTTTTCAGATATATATATATATATATGTTTCTTTTTATTTTTGTACTTTTGGATGACATGCATTGGTTTTACACATTAGTGGAGTTCAGTATTTCAATTCATGTATAGAGAGTGTGGGAATACATCCAGTTCATACTCAGTCATTCTTTTCCCACCTCAATTTCTAGTAATAGCTATTTTATGTTCCTGTCAATATATTTTACAATATCTGTTGTGAAAGAAATCATATGGGACTTATTTTTTCTGTGTCTGGCTTGTATCATTTAACATACTGCCCTCCAGTTCCATCCATTTTGCTCAGTGGCAGAATTAATTTCATTTTTCTTTATGTATAAGTAATATTCCATTAAATATCTATCCCTTTACCTATATATCATTGTCTGTCATAGTCAGCCTTCAGTTTCTGGGATGAACCTCCACACCAGATACATGTTATGGAAGGAAGGGAATTTATTTGAAAATCACTGATCCTGGGGAAGTTCCATAATGGTGGAAGAAGCTGTCCCCTTTCACAGGCCCATGAAGAGAGAAAAAAGCAATCACCACCAGCACAAGCAAGCATACTCCAGGAACCCCGGCAGAGCTCAACATTCTGCCTACTTTTGATTGGAAATTCGAGTTCCACCCTCAAACACACCTTAGGTAGGGCTGGATCCTAGGATGTGCCCACGGCGACACCTCCTCCAGCCAGCATGTAGAAATCCAAGAAGCTTTCATAAAACTGAATGTATTGGGGGACATCCATTCAAACTATCACATTACCTAATCCATCTCTTTCACATTTCTTTATCCATTTATCATTCCATATTCACCTATAATTTCTGTACAAGGTGAAATGTCAGGGTCAATTCCAAAATTCTACAAATGGACATTCAGTTTTCCTAGCACCAAATGGAGGAGGATGTCCCTTTCCGGTGCTTACTTTAGGTGCTGAGGAGAACTGGTTGCCTGTGGGTGTGTTTATTTCTCAGAGCTCTGTTCTGTTTCCTTGGTCTATGCACCCCGTTTTATGCCCTTACTGCAGTGCTTTGGTTTCTATGGCTCACCACGTCCTTACATCAAACATTGTGATGCCTCATTTCTTTTTGCTCAAGATTATTCTATATGTTTAGAAGATTTTTGCTTCCATATGAATTTTAGGGTTGTTTCTAGTATGCATAAAGTCACTGAAGATTTGATGAGAACTGCATCTCATTTGTGCATTACTGCAGGTGGCACGGACACTTTTATAATATTCATTTTGCAAACACATGAACATGGGAAGTCTTTGCATGTTGATATGATACCTAATGACTACACCAAAACACTTTTAGAAGTGACCAACACATCAGCATGTCCAATAATGTTGTAGGATCCTAGATCAACACACAAAAGTCAGTTTGCATTATATACACCAATGATAAGTGCAATGCTATTCACGATTACTACAAAAAAAAATGCCTGGGATTAAATTTAACCAAGAAAGTGAAGAGGATCTGCAATGAAAATTAGGAAATATTGGGAACTGGAGAGATGGCTTAGCAGTTAAGGGGCTTGCCTGCAAAGCCAAAGGGCCTCAGTTTAATTCCCCAGGACCTGAATAAGCCAGATGCACAAGGTGGTACATGCTTCTGAAGTGGATGTTCAGTGGCTGGAGGTCCTGACATTCCCATTCCCTTTCTCCCTCTCTCTCTCTCTCTCTCTCTCTCTGCTTCTTTTCCTCTTGCTCTCTCAAATAAACAAATGTTATTTTTTTTAAAAAAAGAAAATTAGGGCTGGAGAGATGGCTTAGCTGTTAAGCACTTGCCTGTGAAACCTAAATACCCCAGTTCAAGGCTCGATTCCCCAGTATCCATGTTGGCCAGACACACAAAGGGGTGCACGCATCTGGAGTTTGCAGTGGCTGGTGGCCCTGGCATCCCCATTCTCTCTCTCTCTCGCTCTTTCTCTCTGTCTTTTGCTCTCAAATAAATAAATAAAAATAAACAAAAAGATTTAAAAAAATAGAAAATAATGATAAAAGGTGGAGAAATTGCTTAGTGGTTAAAGTGTTTGCCTGTGAAGCTTAACGACCCAGGTTTGACTCCCCAGAACCCACATAAGCCAGATGCACAAGACAGCACAAGCATCTGGAATTTGTAGTGGCTAGAGGCCCTGGCTCACCCATTCTCTCTTTCTCTATTTGCCTTTCTCTATCAAATAAATGAAATAAAATAAAATATTTTAAAAGAAAATACTTATGAAAGAAATCAGACACAAAAAATTTCACCTCCCACAGTCTCTTTGCTTTAATAATCACCTATCATTTCAGAAACTCTAATATCTTATTTGAAAGCCTGGTCAAACCTCATTAAGCAGTGCGTCAGAGTGGCTTATAAAATTTTGTAAATTGTAACATGCTACACAAATATGATTTTTTGAAAGAAATCATTTTCCTCCATTGAAATGTGTCATGTGTTATTAACCATGTATTTAACATCGCATGCCTTCCTCACCAATGCCTGATGAGTGGATTTTTGATTCTAAAGTGACAGACATCACCAACGAGAGTTGCCAGTGCAAAGAAGGACTTGCCCCGAGCTGCCTACCTGCCTGCACAGAAGCTCCGAGCTGCATGCCCTCCTTCTAACCCAACCCTCAAAACAAACTCTTGGTCATTTTACAGTAAAGACTTTGTTCTTAAACATAATCTCCAGCTATTAAATATAAACATGCATATGCGTTATCAGAACTTCTGGTCATATTTGGTCCTTGGGAGGATGTAGACCCCAGAGACATCCTGTTGACCTTTCCCCTGGTCTTCCATCGTTGCTTTATCTATGTTTTGGTGAAGTGACCTGCTATGGAGTGGCCTTACCTCTCTAAAAACTGGCTTCGCATCAAGTCATAGATTTTTAATTTGGAATACCAGTCTATACCTCACATGAGGAAGCTTATTATTACATTCCTTTCACCATAAATCATAGAATTAGTTACTGTCTCCTAATTGTGAAACATGGATATTTTGCTTCAGGCATACCTTACTTTACTATTTTTTTTGTGAGGAAATCATAAAAACCACTGCATTTTTTAATGAACATGTACAGCAAAATTCTTGCCAAGTTTTCTCTTGTTTGTAATTCTCCAGTCTGTCAGCAGGTTGCAGTAGAGGGTAAGCTTTAGTTTTAAATTAGGAAGCTACCATGGATCAGAATCCTTCCTGCTTTCCTCCAGACTCCCTCCCTCCCTCCTTCCTTATTTATCTCCTTTCTTTGATTCCGTATTTCTGTTTCTTCCTTTGTCAGTGTTCTCCCACCTCTCCCTCTTTTTTCTTTTGTTTCCTTTATTCCTTCCTCCACATTTTTCTTTCATCTTATAAACAAGCATGAGCTATATTTTCAAAACGGGGGAGCTAACTCAGTAGTAAAGTTTATATATAAAATCAAATGTTTGTGACATCTATTTCTAGTCTTTAAACAATAGTTATATGATGGAGACTACAGACAATTCTAGATTATTGAGTAAATCAGGGATTGATGAACTTACACCTTAGTTAACAAAAATAATAACGGCAAAGCCCAGATTTGGTTTAATTATTAAGACTACATTCTACTTGCACAGCATATGCAAATGACCTCATTTTTGCTACTACATTTGGGGATGTTGGAAGAGGAAAAAAGACATTTCAATCGCAGCTCTCATCAGTTATTCACTGTATCCAAGCTTCTCAATTGTGTTCCTTTCTTTAGTGTAATAGTAAGCACCAATCTCACAGCTGCGCTTGCTAGAGTGAGCTATATAAGCATCTATATTGAGATTTCATGCACACATAACATAAAAGGGAAAGAAGAGCATTAAGAATAGTGCTTGGCCCATAGCAAAACTATACAAAAGAACTAATGAGTCTCTCTCCAAATGGTTCTGTAGTGACCAGCTGTGGGCCTTGATTTGTATTCTGAAATGGAATCACCATCTAGGAAGTGATTATTTCAAGGTGTAATGATACTTATCCCTTCAAGCATCAATATCTTCAATTATACACAATCAGTGTCTGTCACTGGGATGAACTAAGACATACTCCTAAGCAGAGTTTGTTCTTACCAATGTGCTTATCCACTTCATCTACTTCCTCCCAAACCACTTTACTCATTTGTGAAATATGCTAGGTGCTGACTTTTATTTTATATTTGCAGCTGAATTCTCATTCTTCTGTGGGAAGTGTTTTGCATCCTTAGTGTGACTCACAAAGTATTATCTCTGTAATTCTCTGCAGAGGCCTTCAATAGAAGTGTCTTAACAGGCATTTGGACATGTAACAATGGAGTACATTCCACATTCATTCAACTCATAGATGTATCACTGCTCTTCCCTTGCATTGGCCAGAGAATGTCCATGCTCATGGTGGCCTTTATAATGAGGCAGGAGGAAGACTGACCTCACAAGTACATTGATTTATAAAATCATTACCACACTGTGAAAGAGAGGGATGTGGTAGTCTAAGAACACACAAGGATAGCACTTGACCTGGCCTGAAGTGGGGAAATGGATTAGACAGACTTCCCTGCAGGATGCATTGGGAAATTCATTAGTCTCAGACAGCAGTTCAGAGTGAGGTTTGATTATTGTCTTTAATTTGTAATTAAATAGGAGAAACTGTAATTAGGCATGAAACAAAACCTTAAGTAAGACAGCACTTTAATTTCTTGTGCGGGGTAATCATTGTGTGAGTGGTGATGTGTGAGTGTGGTCTCCTTTGAGTAGTAATATCTTCAATTGCATGAAAAACCTTTGCCATTAATTATGGTGAGCCCATAAAGCGTGGTGATTACTATTTGCAAAGTTTGCATACCTCAAATATTTTGACTATTTGTAAATTAGGATCTTGTTTTTTTTTTTTTTTTCCCAGTCTTCTTAGACCATAAGTGTTACAAAAGCATGGACAAGATTCAAAAAATCCACTTTGGTATAAGAAGTATATTTTGGCAGATTCTATCTGTCCATCTTTTCTCCACATCACCGTAAGCATTTTTCATAGTGCTTTAGGGCCCGTTCATGATCTTAGATATGGTTGGAGATTCTGCAGTACCACTTTAAAATTAACTGATACATAAGATTTATATGTATTAATTGGTTCAATGTTTTGACACTGCATAAGTTGCATAATGTTTAAATCAATTTAAGCCATAGCTATTTCTTCCAACATTTGTCATTTATATGATAAAATCTTTCAAAAATCCTTTTACCTTACATTTTAAAATTTATATATATAGTTATCCTAGTATAAATATCTTTGTTAAGATTAAACAAAGGGTAAGCCAATATTAGTATAGAGTAATAATCTCAGGTATTAAAAATTAAAGTGAGGCAACCCAGCAGCATATAGGAGGATAGTGAGAAAGTATGCAGGGAATGAGAATGATAGGTTGTTGATAAAATTGATAAAGTATACTAGGATACAATTCCTAAAAGAAATGCAGGAATCAGAAAAACATTAAAATTAAAACAGAAATTTACTTTTACCATAGCCAACAAGCAAAACAGTTCACCTTTTAGAAATCTTTTATAGAGACATAAGGTAAGCACATTAGTAGGATATATAAATTAGTGCAAAATGGAGAACACTAGAAAAAAATGAAGATTAAAAAATAAACAAAAAGTTAGGGGAAAATAAGCTGATAATGAGAAGCATAAACTTTCAACACAGATTTATTCTAAGTCATGTAAAATCTTTTTAGATTTTTAAGAATAAGTTCACTGAAATAATAAACACTACTTATCGATAGCTCAGGGATTTCAAAGTACTTGTGCTTTACAATATGTGATCCATCCATGGGGTACTTGCATAATGCATGGAATAATTTTATCGAGTGAGAATCTCTCAGAGGCCACCTTAACATTCCTATCCTATCTCCGTTGGAAGAGTGGAAATTCAAGAACTCTGTTAGCACACCTGACAAATACTACTTTAATCTCTTGTCAATTGAATACCTGCTATATTATAATAAACTTATTTCCCATGCCAAGTTTATAAACCTTATATTCCAGAATTTATGCTCCAGATAATGAAAAAGAGGCATTTGTTTTCCTATAAGGCTGAATTTTGCCAGAGATTATAATTAGGTCCAAGGGTCTTTCTGAATGGTATTCTCACTCAATTATCTGGGAATTAAAGGAAGAAAAGAAAGCCATTATGTCAATGTCAGAAAACGAAAGAGACATAAAGTTATTTTGAGTTTTCAAACCAATTAAAAATTAATGTTAGGTCTTTCCTCTCTGCCATTAAGATTCTGACTTCCAAAAAATAAGTATAATGGGAAAATATGAGCTGTGAAAGGGTATAGAAAGGTGATAACATACTATGAGTTTTAGACTACATTCACCTATAATTGCTGACACTTGATATGGTAACCAGTTACAACATATCCTGACTATTGTCAATAAACGGGAAATAAATAGACAAAATGCTCATGGATCGTGCTTTATTGCTTTAAAATTCACTTTCATCACTTTGCATGTTAATAATTTTCCCTAGGATGTGATAAAATGAATAGAAATAACCACGATGCTGTCAGATATTGTAGCCAGGGATGAGAAGATGAAATCAAAAGTGCGTTCGAGTTGAACCAAGACTGTGTTCTTCACCCAGTTCATTACTGACCACTATGCATTGAAACTCCCTGCTCATCAGTCATCAACAGCTACAAAAGCCAGTGAAGCGCTTCACATTAGTCTATTATCTTTCATGTACACACACATGTGTTCATACATGCATACAGATTCACATATGTATCCATGTATAGAACATGTTATGAAGATAATATATAACATTATTTAGTTCACATATGTTAACATTAGTTTATCTTTTTCTTATGACTTTGACACATAAGAATTACCTTTATCATACATTTAATACTTGGGTATGTATAGTTTATTCGTGTTCAACATCTGCTATCACAAATTGTCACAAAGTGGGTGACAAATCATTGAAAACTTATTCTCTCAGTTTCTAGTGACCAGAGTCTAAATCAAGATGTTGTCAGGACAATCTCCTTCTGAAGGATTTAATGAAGTGTCCCTGCTTCCTCTTCATTTCCCATGGTTTTCAAAGACTTTTGTGCTCATGGCCTTGTGGCTTCGTGACTCCATTCTGGCCCTTCATCTTTGCATCTGTGCTTCTCCTTCTCCTGGACATGTCATCACTGACCAGATAAGGTTCAACTTTTCCCGACTTTGTCTCCGCTTGTTGGCATCTGCAAGAGCCCTATTTCCAAATAAGTTGCCATTCAAAGTACTGTAGTTTAAGACTCCACTACACAAATTATTAGGAAGTGATTTATTTTGCATCCACACAACATTCCAGACAGACTCCTACAGATGCCTTGTCCAAGGTAAAGAAAGAAAGGTAAAGCTTTTAGCAGAAGAAGACCTTAGACCCCAGGTCTCCCAGATTGCTACCAGTGAGTAAAGATAAACAAGCCATCAAAGGAAGCCCGGGTGTCTAATTCACTTCTCGTACCTGTAAAGTTGGTGTGATGCCAATGATGCTCTTTGAGAGGTTAAAAGACTGTCTCAATGTGAGCTATTTCTATAGACAAAGTTACTACAGTTCACACGATCTATGACAGAAAAGGAAGGGGACAGACATGTTTGCATTGGCTTTAGCTGGCAGCTCTTCCTCTAGCAAGATAAATATAATATAGTAGGCTGGAACAAATAGCCATTTTTCTTTTGTGACTGAGCAAGTCCCAGAATGGGATGGGATTTGTAGCTTTCTGGGCATTTTCTGCAAAGCCATTGCCTTTCTGTCAACTTCAGCAAAGCATAGTTGGCAGAAACAGCTGCCTTACCATGGGAAAATGTTTGTATTGTTTCTGTGCACTACTATTTCATGTTTCCTCCAAGGTCAAGGAAACAACCACATTAATTGCTCATCTTCTTCATTTGGGAATCTACAACTGCCATGTGCTTGTGCTAGTTTTGAGGAGGAGAGCTGCTCCCACAGCCCAATTCTCAAAGCACAGCTAAATGGAAGGTAAAAAGAAAAGGTCAAAAAATAGCTTACTTCTACCCTAAGTGCTATAGGTAAATATCACACTTAATGAGCTATCATGATTCACATTCAATTTATCTTCAACAATTACTTATTTGAGGAATAAGAGAAAAACTGAACTTACAGAAGACATGTAGCATGTCAGGTGACTCAGTTTTGTTATGGAGAAAGAGTTTCAAGTACACTTACTATATGGTGATTAGCAATGGGTGATTATTATGGAAGCTAATATCATGAATTAAAAATAACTGCAAGTAGTTTTGGCTGTCATAACATTTCTTAAACACAAGAGTGTATTCTAGATCAATGAGTATTAATAAATAAATAGACTTTTCAATGGGGTAGGAATTTTCATTATTATTTCATAACCTAGCAACAATGGTGTTGGACATCTTTGATTGTCCTCATAGAGATGGAATTATGGGAAGATATTGGAAGACCAGGACATGGAGACTTTTTTTTTTTTTATATGAATGGCTTCTTGACCTTCAAGTTGGCTTTGGTCAGTTCAGCATACATCACAAATGCTGCGGAAGCTTACTCATCTGACTTCTATTTGGTCATTAGTATTACAACATAGAAAGGCTTAACCCCAGCAAGGAATTACATACTGGAATGAGAGAGACATTCATTATGCTGTCACTCAGAGTAAGCAGACAGAGGAAACTAGACAACCTGAATATTACTATCATACAGAATGGACATAAGGGTGGTACTGCACAGCGTTTCACTGCCACGGCTCCTGCACATGGATGGAGTTGTGTCTCTTTATTAACTTACTGGAAACTGGCTTTAGAATTTAGCTAGAGAGACCGTGAACAAGGGTGTGCAGAATTATAGCTTCATGAAACATAGGTAATTGCAAATTATTTGCTTTGCTTCTTATGGTGAAAATCTTTTCCCTGACAGTCTTTATAAAATTCCAAGATGCAAAAGATACCATCATTACTTCTGAAAATACCTGTTAGTCTGTCTATTGTTTGTGATGGGGAAAAGATGGAGATCAGTGATCTTCTGTCCAATTGTAAGATTAGGGGAACTTTGCAGAATGCTATTCAGTATTCTTCCAGCTAAGAGAAAAGGATTCACTGGGTTTTTGGCCCATATTAGATGCTCTTATATTTGCAAATGTGGATGCTGTTTGGATAACTATTTACAACCTATCCATGGAGGAAGTAGAGTTTATACAAAACATATGAAGAAGATCCCTGGTTAGTGCTTATACTTTTGTTCCTGGCAGGGTGGTGATGGGAACACTGGAGAAGGAGCTGCTGGAAATGGGATTGGGTATTCAGTGGATAATGAAGCCATTTGGTTGCTTTAATGCGGGGCTTTCAAATCCTAATTCACTTACTGTAAGATAACTAAGTGCTCATAGTCTGAAAAATAAGTTGTACTGCAGTCAGCAAAATGATTCCATTACCTGCAACCTTTTCTGGGCTTGAGTCAAGTCGTCTGTGGAGACAACCTCCTTTTCATTCCTGAGGTGATTAATATGGAGATGAATGTCAGCGTGATGGAGGTGAGTGCTCACTCCCTCTTGTCTGCAGCCCGCTTTCCCTGAAGATCGTGGTGGGGCTGCATTTGGAGGATTGGTTGACTGTGTGTTCCTAAGGAGGCAGAGGATGTGCACCTCTGACGCTGTGCATATCATCTCACCACGGCTCTATGATTCTTTCAGCACAGGCATGACTTTGATTTGGAAGACTAACATTCACATAGGTTGTATCCTGACATTCAGGGTCATTCATACAGTCCTAGCATCCTGCATTGCTACTCACTCACTGGTTAACATTTTTTTACACTTTCTCTGTCCAAAACAGACTGTAGGCAAGATTTTCTTCCCTTTCTTCATCAAGTCTGTGATTCATATATCTTCAGGATACTTATAGTCCCTGCTGCATTTTGAGGCACAAAGTAATTACTAGAAAAGTCACATTAATTAGTAGTAAGGCACCTAAAATCAGTCCCTTATACCTGTTTTTTTTCCCCCCTTGAGACAGAAATGACTAATTGTCTAGGCACTTTCCATGGAGGGAGAGAGGCTGATAGATTGTAAACCATATATAAATTATGATAATAAACACTGGCGAGTTCTATTTGTAATGTAATATTTATTAATAGTGCCATCTTTTACTGTCCTCTCTCTACTTATATAAATATTATGGAGCTATTAATTTCCAAAGAACAAATAAATATACACACATTATGTTTAGAATATGTACCTAACTACAATTCAATTAAAGTTCACTCTTTTTAAGGTAAGGTTCTTTTTAAGACTAAAGCTTTGAAAATAACTAAAGATATTTTATTTAAACTATGACTACATATTTCTTGGTGTTTTGTGGATGATCTGGTATGTCAGTTTGGCTTATCTAGAAGTGGAGCTCAGAGAGGTCCAGTGATATGGGTTTGCATGGAGTAATGCCTTTGGAGTATAATGCTGCAGGTGCCAGAACTTAGCAGGGAAGGTCTTCAGAAAGCAATGTAGCTCTTCATCTATGAAAGGCAGGTGGAAAAAAAGTGAGGTTCTGTTTGAAGACTCTCAGACTGTGCAACAGGTCTGATAAAGACTCAGCTCATCATGTGGAAAAACTCTGGAGCAATGATTTTGAATTAGAGGATGTTTGCAGTGCAATTAGGACATTGGGATCTAGCTTGTTCCTGATGTTTGCTATAGCTGCCAGGGAAGAATTTTACAACTGAAGATCTGAATCTGGTAGTTGTCAGATAGGACCATTATTGTAGGTGAATGCTGCTAGACCATTCAGTCTGTGAAGTATAGTGTTGAATGTGAAATATTACCGAGATACTCATGTGTTTAGCATTAAATAGAAAATAACTATTCTAAAAATGTGCAAACTATTTCACCAAGTATTTTTATCAAAGAAAACATACAAATTTTAAGTACAAGTAATAAATAAATGAGCATGAGCAAAGATATTCACCTCACTGTGGTGGTAATAAGCCATAATGAATGTGTTGCTCCCATCAGCTACTTTTGGCCAGGTTCCAGCAATGAAAAGGTAACTGTAACAGAAAATTTGTACTAAAGGAGTGGAGTCATTACTACTAGAAACCCAACTGTGTGGCTTTTGGCCATTTGGAACTGATATGTAGGAGGAATGTAGAAATATTAGAAACCTTGGCCTAGGCGACATCTTGTAAAGTGGTGACAGGAGTTTGATGAACCATTTGGGTCAGAGTTAAAAGATCTAAACACAGAAAGAACTGTGGACTGTGTAGGACTTAACTTATGGGGAGAAGAAACGGATCTGTCCATACTAGGCTAGAGGCAATTTGAGAGGCTGTCTGTGCACTTCCAATGTCCTGAGAACTTGTGTAGGGTTGAGTTTTTAAAACTATGGACTGATCTGAGCAGATGGGGATAACACAGATAGAAATGGTAAGTTTTGAGTTCATAGATAGCTGCTTGGTCCAGCTTGCTTCAATTATTTGAGCGGTCACCACCATTGTGACTGAACCAGCTATTCTCCTGGCACAGAGGAAGAATGCTGAGTTTTTTTTTAATGTAGGGGGCCTAAATGTTGAAGGACTTTTCTTGCTCTTCACAGATGGCTTTATTCTTTCCTAGCTTAACAAGTTATGTAGTTTGGTACTAAGGGAGTGTAAAAAATGCAGGAAGGAGAGGGTCACTGTGTTTGTAATACAGTTTGGTTTTTTGAAATGGCCAGTGGGAGATGTGAGGCAGAGTTGTGGAGACTGTGAAGATCCCAATGGAGCCATATGATGAACCGTGAGTCACAGTGGAGACCTCAGGAGGTTCTGGTCATGCCAGAACTATGGGACAGCTACCAAGGACAGTTTTCCGGGGCTGTGGGCAGTCCAGCTGAGGAGGCAGAATTGGAACACTAGAGTCATCATCAGTGGCTACAGATGTTGGAGTTGAAACTACAGGATTTGGTGTTTGCCCTTGTTTTATACCTGTCTTTAGTTCAAGTCTTCCCTGCAATCCATCTTTTACAGTATGATTTTCTTTTTCTGTGACTTTATGTGTTTTTGTTTAATAAGCTAGCAGTTAAGAGATATTGGGTTATGGGGTGTTTGAACACTGTTGGGATTGATAAAACTATGGGGACTTTTAAATAATGCAAACAACCATAAACTGAAAATTCCTAGTGCATACAATGATTCAGAACAACTAGAGACTTCATACATATCTTTGGGAATGCAAAATGGTACATTGGAAAGTTGAATTTCTCACTTTTATTTATTTATTTATTTTTAAGTTTTGGTTTTTCAAGGTAGGGTCTTACTCTAGCCCAAGCTGGCCTAGAACTCACTATGTAGTCTCAGGGTGGCCTTGAACTCATGGCGCCTACCTCTGCCTCACAAGTGCTGGGATTAGAGGCATGCGCCACCATGCCTAGAAAATTTCTCACTTTTAATAGTACCTTGAAAACTTAAACTTATGATTGCTACATGCATTTGTGACTTTTCTTGTTGCTGTAACAAAATCAACTTCATGAAGGGTGGGTTTATTGCAGCGCACAGTTTGAAGGCGCAATCTATCATGACAGGAAGTGCACGGTGGCGTGAGTGTCTTACCCATGGTGGCAGGAGTGAGTCAGCTAGTCACCTCGCATCAGTAATCTGGAAGCAGAGAGGAGTTAATGCTGGTGATCAGTTTCCTCTCTCCTTTCTTTCCCCCTTTTTATTCAGTACATGATCTCAGCCTACGGGGATGGTCCCACCACAGTCAGGTAGGTCTTCCCCCTTCAGTTACTCCTTTTTGGAAACACTCTCAAAGACATGCCCTAGGGTGTGTTCCCTAGGTGATTCTAATTCCAGTCATGTGGGCAGTGAAGTTTAGGTATCACACCATATGATTTAGCATTTCCATTCCTATATATTCACATAAAAGCCTTGACAAATGAACAGTAGCTTTATTCATAAGTGATTTCACCTTAAGGACAATTTTACAAATTACAGTAATATATACATTAGAAAACTGTGCGTCACTCAAATGGGGACAGTTTATTATTAGACGCAACGGAATGGTCATTTCTCAAAGTATTGTTCTATGTGAAAGAAACAAAAGTCAAAAATTCACAGATGAGGGCTGCAGATGTAGGTCAGCCATCTAGTGCTTGCCTCCTGTGTATGAAACCTGGGGTTATATCTCTAGCACAAGGAAATATGAGAGTCACAAACAATTCCATGATGACGATGTGCTGTCACTTCATTCACTACTGTGGTGACCTATTCTAGGTGTCTATGCATCCTGGGAAGTCACTAATTTACTTCTGTAGATTTGAGCTCATTACTGACTCCTAACTTAGTCTTCTTTAAATTCATATTTTCTTTTTTGTGGATATTTAAGGAGCAGTTATCACTTAAAAGTTACAAAATGAACTTAAATATCTTCTTTATAGCTTCTCATTACCAATTAATTGCAATTTTATATTTTTGTGTGCTTACAAAATCTTTGTTCTCTGCTAACCCCATCCTATAGCTCAAATTTTCTGGAGTATTCCTTCAGTTCAGTCTTTCACATGTAGTTAGATAACAAATGCTTCAGAGCTGCCCCACTGTGATACTTTTTGCTGCAAACCTTTTGTGGTAGTTTGACCATAAAATGACCCCATGAACTTGTCTGAACACTTAATCTCCAGCTGGTGGTGCTGCTCTGGCAGGGTGTGGAACCTTGCTGGAGAAAGTGTTTCAATTAGGAGCGGCCTTGAGCTGTGATATATCAGGACTCAGAGAGGGGTTCCATATCTTGCTACTTCCTCCCTGTGTATGTGATACTGGATTCCTGTTCCTGACATACTTTCTTCATCATGAAAGACTTCCCCTGTAATTGTAAGTTGAAAAAACATCCTTCCTTCTTTAAGAGGCTTCTGGTCAGATATTTTGATAAGAGAGGAACTGATCCTGTTTAGCTTGCTTAACAAAAGCTCATAATTTTGCCTTGCTTTAATCATGCCTCCCTGTGTTCTAATATCAGCTGAATGCACTACAAAAGTAGCCAGATATTCTTTCCCTCACATCAGGATGTGAAATCTGTATTTTTAATCTTGGACTCAGATTAGCCATAGCAATGCTTTGACCTAAGTAGTATAATCTAATATAGCATAGGCAGAGGTGTGAAAGAGAATGTGAATTTTAACTTTCCCTATTTCTACTTTTAGTAGTCTTCAGAATATAAATTAGGTGAAGAGTACTTGCTGACCTGATAGATGAGGGAACTCATGCCTTCTGGACATCCTTATCATGCAGGCTGACAGCTCTCTAATTTGCAGAAACAGTCACATACTCGACTTCTAGCTGATCATAGACTTATTGAAGAACCCAGTGAAAGCAATAGGGGCCTAGAACAGTTCAGTCTAATTCTGCTCAAATTGAGACCGTCAGAACCAAAATTTAAGGAAGGTTTATTGTTTGTAAGTCTCTATCTACGTTTAAGGCATTTTGACGTAAATTAAGTGCACTCTGAGGACTATCCAAGCAGATGACATAAATTGCTTAACATTTATGTTAGATATGTCACTTCTCTGCTTCACAGTATACAAAGCCACTGTCCCTATGGTAGTATAAATTATGTACATGTTCTGGGGTCCTCGCCCCTTGCTGACCTCCTCTACAATTACTCTTCCCCTTTTCCAAGTCCTCTACACACACTGGAGCTCTGCTGGTCTTAAGCCCCAGAGATATACTTCATATTGTGGTGTTTGCACTGACTCAACTCGCTGCTTGGAGCACCCTATTGAATATCCTTTTGGCTCAACTTCTCATTTCCATCCAATCTTTGTTCTCTTTTTACCTATTCCATTAAAGGTTACTCTTGCACTTAGAAGTTCTACGTCCTTACTTGATTTATGCTTTCATTCATGGAAGTGATGCAATGCATCTTTTACTTATTCATGATGCTTTATTACATAATTTCTCTACGTGATAATGTACATTACTGTGTCTGAGCATTCTCTTCCCCTGCCCTTAGTGCTCACTTTGCAGTCCATATAATAATTTATTGTACAGTTCACATCCAAAATGAATACTTACTGAGTGAATTATGTAAGGCTTAAGTGGTAAAATAATACTCTTTCCAAGAAGCATTGGTTATAAGAGAGAAATGTGATGATTTTAGAGGATTAAAATTTAGAGGAAGAAAGTATATGAATTCCTTTATCGTTTTATTTTTATGTGTGTGTGTGTGTGTGTGTGTGTGTGTGTGTGTGTGTGTGCATACATACCTACTGCAAAATTATAGGAAAAGCCTACCAGTATTAAAAATGACAGGAGCTGGGCTTGGTGGTGCACGCCTTTAATCCCAGCACTCGGGAGGCAGAGGTAGGAGGATCGCCATGAGTTCGAGGCCACCCTGAAATTGCAGAGTGAATTCCAGTTCAGCCTGAGCTAGAGTGAGACCCTATCTTGAAAAACCAAAAAAAAAAAAAAAAAAAAAAAAAAGACAGGAAGTATTTGCTTTCTTTTACTTAATAGAAAGAGTGGAAAAATAAATGTACATGTGTGCTTTTAACAAGTAAAATAAATAGATGATCCAAAAGGTCAGACTGACTGATTATCTTCTAACTATTCTTTTGTTCTCTAAAATACGCCATGTTTAAATGGTGGTGTCCTTTATGTTGTGTGACCTCTGTGCTCATCACAGATAGATATTCCGTTCTTCGATGTTCCCTAAATCAGAGTGAAATGAGCTCTTTAAAAAACAAAGTTTAAAAGTAAAATTATGCTCTGCCTATCATCTTAATTCTTAGTAAACACACCTTTAATATTTTTGATACTTTGAGTATATTACCTTTCATGGACTTTGCAAAGGTCAGAGAAGACAATTTCCTTTGTAAACAGATGCCTTGTGAGCATCTCATATTTGGTGTGTCTGAAGATGAGTTTCAAGAGCTTTCCTTTACCTTTCCCTTGATTGGTAATGAAAATGCACTGGTGTAACCTGTAAAGCCTGCATGTGGATGCTTGGTGTGCTTAACATTTTCACTTCATCATGATATTCACCATCAGCATCATGTTGAAGCATTTATGCATATCCATTAGCATGTTGATCTTTGTGCAGAGTTCCAGGTTATAAAACAAAAGACAAAAAAAGTAAGAATCTCAACATATAATGGAGACTAGTTTTGAGGAAGAAGGTTTTCAGTGGAAGGGGCATAGAGAGGGCAGTTATGAGAAGGTCAAGGGAAAGGATTATGATCAAAATACAGGTTTACATGTATAATTTTTTTTGTTTATTATTTTTATTTATTTGGAAGTGACAGACAGAGAAAGAGGCAGATAGAGAGAGAGAGAATGGGCACGTCAGGGCCTCCAGGCACTGCAAACAAACTCCAGACGCATGCGCCCCCTTGTGCATCTGGCTAACATGGGTCCTGGGGAATCGAGCCTCATACTGGTGTCCTTAGGCTTTACAGGCAAGTGCTTAACCACCAAACCATCTCTTCAGCCTTACATGAATAAATTTTAATAAAACAATAATAAAAAACCCTGTGGACCGAGACTACCTGTATGACTAGAGATTCACAAGACTAGTAAATCACCCACTCATTCATGCATCTCTCCATTTATCCATGTAATTTCTAGAGCACTTACTATCCTCTAGGCTTTGTGCTGTGTTTATGGTTTATATTCATGTTATTTCTAGAAATTCATTTTAAAATAATTTTATTTATTTGAGAGAAAGTGAGGGATCAATAGAAAGAGGTCAATAGACAGAGAAAGTACAGAAGCACGGGCACACAGGGCCGCCTGTCATTACAAGTGAAATCCAGCTGCGAGTCATGTTCCACTTTGAGCAGCCGGCTTTATGTGGATACTGGGAAACTGAACCCAGGTCATCAAGCTTTGTAAACAATCACCTTTAACTTGTGAGTTATCTCTCCAGCCCTGTAGAAAATTTTCATGGAAAGATCAGTTTAATGGTGTAAACAGACCTTTAAAGATGACATGCTATAAAAGATGTGCCTGTACAAGAATCGATCTGCATTTTCCAATACCAATCAATAACTATGAGCAAATATTTCATTTTCTCAACTGTCTGAATATACTATGGAATAACCTGAACATATCTAACATCAGAGCTGAGACTTTTTCTTTCCATTTTGTTGTTTGACTTAAAGTTACCTTGAGTTATCTTAAGTTGAGAGTCTGGAAGATAAATTATCTGTGGTCCAATGTTTTTCTGCTATCTCTGCAGGAGGAAACAGCTTGAGCTCAAGAAAAAAGAGAACTTGACTCTATTGCTTAAATGTGTAGGCAAAACATAAATTCATAGACAAAAGCCTACCATGGATTTTCTTCCACACTTTCATAATAATTCAAACTCCTGTCATGGTATCTGAGATGTGAGGTCATTAGGTTGCCCTGACTTACACTAACACTTTGAAAACTCTTCTGTCAATTTCTTTGGGTTTTATCTTTGTGTGTGTTGCAGGATTCTATTCAATATCTCAGCATCAGGTGTCACCGGTGAAACATTGGAAGCTATCAGTTTGATTTTCAGTTTCTTTAAGCTTGAAAATCCAGCTGAGTATTGAACATTAGTGAGATGAGGCTCAGATGGTAGCATTGTTCATTTTCCAACTTGAACAGAAGGACTCACAAGGAGACAAAGATATACTAGAAATACATTTACAACTGTACATGGGCTGTAGAAGTAAGTGCATGGAATACTCCCAGGTAGTATTTACCTCATGCACAAAGAGCTGGTATGATTTATGTAATAGAGAAAGAAGAGCACATGATAATAAGCATGACAGTGAATTCATGCAAAGGCTTTGGGTTATGCAAATCAGGCAAAATCACCAAAATATATATGAGGTTTCTTGAATATTGATTTGCAAAATTCGTATCTGAAATTTTTGAAATGTAAAAGTAGGGTCAAAAAGTGCAATGCTGGGGCTGGATAGATGTCTCAGTTGGCAAAGCATTTGCTACCAAAGAGAGAGAACCTAAGTCTGGATTCCCGGCTCCCATTAAAAGGCTCCAATAGCATGGTGGCCCACATATGATCGTGGCAGAGTCAGAGCATCTCCAGGACCAGATGGCTAGCTTGACTAATTGAACAGTCAAGTTCTGGGTTCAAGAGAGAGACCCTGCCTCAAGAAACAAGGAGGGCAGTGAACAAAGAAGACTTTCATGTATGTCCTCTATATTTAGGCATACATGCACCCATGCCCACACACGTGTGCTCACACACACGCAAACGTGAATACACTGGCACCCATACCGCAGCGTGCACACTCATGATAATGCAATGTAAAGACTTGCACAGACTCTGCTGAGGTGTTCACTGGGTGAAATGCTGGCTTCACAATCCTGAGTGCCTGAGATGAGGTCCCCAGACCCCACGTGAAGGTGAGAAGCTGTGATGGGCTTCCGTCATTCCAGTGTCTATGGTGAGAAGCTCAACAGAGATGGGAGAACTTCACACGAGCCTAGTGAATGGGGCAATGAACAAGGACAGATGCTGCCTCAAATCAAGGGTGAAGGCAAGGACAGACTCCGATGTTGTCCAGTCTCCACTCACATGGCACATCGCACATGCCTGCACTTACACACACGAATATGTAGACACACACCAAATAATATAAATTAATTAATTAATTAAAAAACTTAAGTTGACACAAATGTAAGATGCAAGACCATGTTCCTATGTAAATTTAAAGAACTGGGGACTGTCTAAATCTTAGTTTAGATGATCATTTGCATTGAATTGTTATATAAATGCTAAATTGGGGGAAGACTTTTGTGACTAAATTTATTAGCTTAAGGATGTAGAGATTCTATATGCATACATTATACAGAGAGATAAACATCATCAGAAAAAATTTGTATTAACAAAATGAAAAATATAAAGATGAGGCTTACTCAAGAAGTAGAAAATGTGTTATGCCTTGTGAGCAGTTTATTAAGAATGATGGGGCTATCGTATGACTTCATGGGATGTATTATTTCTATGATATATGTTGGAGAATGATAAAATATCCCAAAGTATTTGCTTTCCTGAATACTCAGAGACCGCATATTGCATCTTATTTTGTCATATGACTACAGCTGTCTTGATTGCTTTGGGTAGAAATGTATCGTCATTAGTAGTATGCATCTATACTCATCTGCTTTCATTGGTCATACTTATCAAATTTTTACCTAAGCAGTCCAGTGTCCTTTTTATTGAAGAATTGTATTAAAACTGAGATGTAAATGTCAGAGGCTCATTGTGAGTAGAATTTCATTTTTCTTAGTCCTTCTAAACAGACAGAGCAAGAGTGTTTTGTTTTTGGTATTTGTGGGGATATACACTTCCATATGGATCTATGTATGTATACACATAAATACACAAAATATACATGTATACCTACAGACATTTAGCTAAACATGAGTTCAAACATTTCTACAACTCCCTCATCTAAGTTTTACTGTTGATTCTTTCTCTTTATAAACAAGTTCAAAAGTGATAAATTAGTCATCTATTCAGTTAATGTACATATGTAGCAATGTACATATGTAGCAATAAGAAAATTATTAATTTATACTCTCATGGGATATGACCTTGTCAACCATAGTACAGTGTCCATTCATTTTGGATTGTATCTTCATTTTGTTCCTGTGTCTTTTATGCAGCAGAAGCTTAAATCTTTTTGTGATGGCAGGGGGGAGAGGGAATTTGTGTGCCATGGACTCTAACCACTGAAATTGAAGTCTAGAAACTTACAACACCTGGTGTGTGTGTGCAACCTTGTACGCTTGCATCACATTGTGTGTTGGTCTTATGTGGGGCTGGAGAGTAGAACATGAGTCCTTAGGCTTCACAGGCAAACATCTTAACCATTAAGTCATCTCTTTAGCCAAGAAATTTTAAAATTTTAATAGCTTGTAACATATAAAATTTTATGATGTTATGACTTTGATGATATATTTTAAGGGCTCGTTACCAAACCTAATGTCACAGAGATTTTTTTTTCTCTTTTTCCATGAAGTTTCTAGTTAAGCACTTTATGTTTAGAACTATTGTAGATTTCACATTGATATTAGTGAAAGGTCTAAATATGATATTTTTCATGTGGATGCTGAATTATTCCATTGCCCATTTATTAAAAACTTTATTATCTCTCTATTGTATTTCTTTGCATCAGTGTAAGTGGCAAGGGCATGTGTCTGTGCTTGGGTTCTGCTTGAGTCCATGTGCCTATTTATTCTTTCACCAATACCTATGGTGTCATAGTTTCTGTCATTTTGTAGTCAGTCTTAAAGTCCATTAGCATTATCTATATTATTTAATATGCTTTGGGTACTTTTGTCCTTTGTCTTATACTAATGTGAGAATCATTTTGCCTTTGTACATAAAATAGCCCCCTTGGATTTTAATTGAACTTTCTTTGAATCTATAGATGAATTTTGGAATATTTGACATTTTCCTAGTACTGTTTTCCAAAGTCTGTACACAGAATATTTCCCCATATATTTATATATTTGATTTTTTTGGTAATATTTTTAGTCTTCTATAAATAAATCACATATATTTCCCCAGATTTGAACCTAAATATTTCTCTCTTCTTTAGTTCTTAAATTTAAAATTCCAAAATTTTATTATTGGTATAGATGGAAGCATTTGATATAATGTATTAATCTTGCATTCTGTAACATTGCTATAGTCATCTCTTATCCAAAATTTTAAGTGACTAAATTAAGTATATGCTCCTTTTAGAATGGCTTTTAGGTGCATTTTTCCCCATTATCATTAAGCTTATTTAAAAGTAGGTATTATATAATTGTGCCCCACATTCATTCCTGTTATCAAAAAACTACCCTTAACTTGTTGCTTATAATATAATTGTTTGAAACCCAATTTGAATTCTTACTCCACTAATTACTCATCTCACTTTAGTGTCCTCTTGCGGGAAATAGAAATAATGAAATAATCTACCCCAAGATGTTGCTTTAAGGATCCAGCGATATACACACATAAGTGAATGAGTGAAAGATCAATACACAGGATGGTTTATGTGCCAAGTTAGCAGCTAAGAATTGTTCTGATAGTGGCAAAGGATGGCTGCTGAGTGTCCTTGTGAAGAAAGTCAGTATTCGAACCCACAGACTGAGTGAAGCATCTCTCATGTGGATCACTACCATCTAACTCAGTGAGAGGCAGGAAAGAACAATAGAGCAGAGTAACAGAACATTAGCTCTGTCCGTCTGGGCTATGAAATTCCTCTTCTCCTAACTGGACATTCGGTCTCTGGACTGGGACCAGGAGGTACATCCTGGGTTTCCTTGGTTACAGGCCTTCACAGAAGCAACAAATTATATGATTAGGTTTCTTGGTTCTACAGAGTACAGATGCATAGGAAATCATGGCCTCTCATCTCTGAGACAATGACCACAAAAAATATCTAAGTATATCCCACTGATAGTGAACAAACTTGAATAATATGATGTGTAAGTTGCTTTAAGTCTTGTAAAGAACAACATCAATCTATCTGACATATTAGTGTTGTAACATTAATAACACTAGCAATGTAATCATGACCCCAATAAACAGTAATGAAGTCTGGATGGTAAAGAGGAGGCATTATCCTCTTGGTCATGATCTCTAGGAGTAACTACTATTCTTTCTTCATGCAGGTAGGCTACAAACATTTAATTAACTGATAAAAACCTGCATATCTCAAAGGAAGTGAACGTTCATGGAATGAATGATACAGTTACACTAATGCTTCCTGAAGAATCTAGAATGTCATGCATTCATCTGGTCTGGCCTGTAGCTGAAGAAGTCTTCACTCTGTAAAGAATATCTTCCCCACAATTTTAGAAAACTGCTATTGAACTTTCAAAGTCATTTCCATTTTGTAGCTAGCATAAAATAATCTTAACAGATGCATATGCTGTGCATCATTATAAGCTTAATATATTTTGCAAATTTCACTTATCTTTCTTTGATTCTATATTATGAATAAAAAACTCCTGCTTTAAAATACTGAGAAGATCAAATGGGAATTTTTTGAAATCAATGGATTCATTGTTGTTCACTATCACAAATACGAATGAAATCTTGAATATAAGTCTGATGTGTTGACTGTTGCTCATAATAAGATGCTCTCCTTACTGCCCTGCACTCAATTGTTGAGTATGCATTTGGAAAAGTCAATGTATATGAAATAGGAAGGCAATATGAGATTTTGAAATATTTGAATTTGAAACAGAAATACTGAAATCATACTGAAATCTAGTATTTAAGTGTAAATAAATACAATAAGGTTAACAAGTGTATTAATTCTAATATTACACTCTATTTTTGTTTTCTCTTTTGAAATTTCTTTTACTTTTGGCATGGCTTTTGGTTTTGGTTCAGTGAGTTTCTCTGTTACTAATATTTCATGCAGATCACTGAATAAAGACTCTAATTAATAGTTTAAAAATTAATGTGTCAGATATTAACTCAAATTTCAAAGAGGGATAAAATCCAATGTTATGTTTCTATTAAGTGATTCAATTTTAAGCAAACAGAAAATTTTGTCTGACCGCTGTCATCATGCAGGTAGCACTCCATGAAATGGAGTCTGGTTCATCCACAGTTCCCTTCTTCATGGGCCCTAACTGCAAAATTCCTGAGGTTTTCTAGGTCTGATTTTTTTTTCAAGAAAACATCTCCTTAGGACATTTAGAGTTGCTGTATTATTTATTCCAGTCCTTCTTATTTCATATTTACACAGTGAGGTAATTAAAGTAAGTTGTATTTTTTTGATGTGTGTGTGATTCGATGTGTTTATATGTGTATATGTCATAATACCTTTGTGGAGGTCAAAGGGCAGCTTGAGGTGTCACCTTGTTTGCGGCAGGGCCTCTCATTGCTCACTGCTGCATACACCCAACTCGCTGGTCCCCTGGCTTACAGGAGAGTCTCCTGTCTGCTTTCCATCTTGACTAGGTGCACTTGGGTTATAGACACCTTTGTGTGTGTAGCTTTACAATCAGCTAATGGTGCATGCATGGCTAGCAGTTTTTTCCACTGATCTATCCCCCAGACTCATTTTATCAGTTATTATACAAAGCATACAAAATAACTACTGGCATTTTCAATAGTCCAATAGATAAATGTCTCTGAGTATACAATAATATTACCTATTGTTTAAGTTTTCTTCAGGCATAAACTAATTTGTGAGATTTGCATGCTCAAAATTGCATCCTTCCTTAAAACTACCCATATCTGCATTCCTTCCCTGTAAAATCCTCTCTACCTAACCCTTGACCACTTCTTATAGCTGGTCATTGCTTCCTCATACTATGCTGATGGACTTATATTTATATCCTTTTACTTACTTATTTTCCTTGACATTACACTCGTGAAAAATCTGAATCTTTTTTTGTATTCTCTTTTGCTCTGCTAAGTGGTTGCTAAGATGTCTCATTATTAAATTTTGACAAATATTAAATATATTCATTTAAACTAAAATCTTGCAATTTTTTCCCACTTCCTTCCTAGTTGGCCCATCTTCTCATCTTTTAGTTTCTCCTTTGGATATTTGTAAAGTGGTCAATACAATGACTTGGTGATTGATTGCCAGTCCTTCTTTACCCTTAAGCCTATCTTATGATTTTTTGTCCATTAAATGAGTTAAGCTTTATCAAGCCCTAAGTGAATTGTGACTTATCAGAAAATGAGTAGACAGTATGTAAAGTATAAAATATATGTGTAAAGAAAAACAGAAAATATTACTTGAATTCAAAATGAATGCAGTATAAAACTATTGAAATTAATATTTTATTCACTTACTTATTTTAGAGAGAGCAAGTGACACAAAGAGAGACAGACAGAGAGAGAGAAAGAGAGAGAGAGAGAGAGAGAGAGACAGAGAGAGAGAGAGAGAGAGAGAATGAGAATTGGCACACCAGGGCTGCAGCCATTGAAATCAAACTTCAGATGTTTTGCCACATAGGGGCCATGTGCAACCTTGTGTTTGCCTTGCCTTTGTGTGTCTGGCTCACGTGGGATCTGGAGAGTCAAGCATGGGTTCTTAGGCTTCTCAGGCAAGCACCTTAATTGCAAATCCATCTCTCCAGCCTGAACTTGACATTTTAGTCACATATATATCACATTTGAGTCTTGTTGAGGTCTAATTCTTAATGTGAGGAGAACAAATGGCTTTGTATGTGTTAACATGTGAGGAACTGACAAACTTCACTTGCCTTGCTGTGAAGTATCTCTGTCTTTCTGTGTGATGCTTTGATACTTTGTTCTTAAGCTCATAAAAAGCAGGGATTCTACCAAGAGCTTCACATGTATCATGTAGGAAAGATGCTACATGAGTAATATTATAAATCATTAACAGTTTAGCAGGAAGAAGAAGGCATGCAGATATCAAGAGAAAGTGGGGATGATGGCTGAGAGTTGGAGAAGACATGGATATGAAAGGAAGGCAGGTGCCGCAGACAGAGCCTTATTATAAGACTTGCAGGAAGCAGCTACTTGACGACAGTGTATGAATGGTGACAGTCTGAATGTGTCATCAGTTGCACATAGAGAATGCCCTCTCTCCTCTCCTCATTTCTCTCTGAAACAGGAAGAATGTTGGACTCCAGATGCCTAGCTGGCCAACTCCGTCCTTTGTGGCCACCACCTCCATGAAAGTAGGACAGCCTACTTTAGGGATAGGTTTAGGAGTAATGACATAGGGAGGTGCTGTTTGAATTAATAGAACTGCACAATACTTAATGTCAATAGTGAAATGTTTCAGTAGTTAGGCTATTGAAGAGACTACTTCTAAAAGGTTACTTTTCCCTCATATATGCCCTTTCCTTAGGAAACTCCCTTAGGATCCTATTTATGAAAACTGTTCTGGTACATTAGCTGAATCATGTAATTTCACACTCAGACAAAAGGAAAACCACATTAGTTGGCAGCTGTTATATGATTCCCACCAAATACGTAGGCAAAACATTAAAGCACTTTTTAATAGACCAGAAAAGCACGCAGCAGTCGTCTTTCCCACTGCTGTCGTCTTCAAACACTTAATATTCCCCAAACATGCTTGTACAATATGCTATTTCCTTTCATAATGTTGAGTTTCTTCGTGGTTAAAAATAGGATTTCTTTAAAACCCATTTCCAAAGATGCCACACTGGATCTTACTTTAGTCTGTAAATTTGGTTGATATATGTGTTTAAAAGTAACATTTGGCCATGTTTACCATCAGGCTCTCTGTTTAGTAATGAAGAATATTGGCAAAATACAGTGGAAAACAACCTTGAATGATAGGTTTTTTTTTTTTTCCCCCCCAACCTTAGTGAAATCCCCGATGATGGTTAAGTTTGCTGCCAACTTGACCAGTTTAGAAATGAGAAGAGAAATGCAGCTCTTAGGGGAGTGTGTGAGGGCATTTCCAGGCAAGATTAATTGAGAGAGGCTGTCCTTCCTGTAGGAAGGGAAGCTATTGTGTTGGGGGACTGTGCCTAAAGAAACCCAGGGAGCACTGCCCGGACAGCCCTTCTTTGACCTGGCTGCCCATGCTACTTGCTGGTGCCTGCATTTTGCCTGGTTTCCCTTGCAGTCCACTTGTGCATGCTTCTGCCATTACTCTGGCCTTGGGGGGCAGAGGGTCTGTGGGATTCGTCAGTCTTCCTCTCTGTGGACAGCTATGTTTAGATGTCCCAGCCCAGACCTTGTGAGCTGATTTAGCAAGTCCCCCTTTTCTGTACTCATTGTACCAATCGATTTCTCTAGAGAACCCGTGACTAATATATCCCCACATTCCATATGGACACAGCATACAAGACTGTTTGTGCTGTGCTCCCCTAAATGGGCCTGTTAAATGAGCCCTTGGCTTTGTTTAGAAGGTAATATTAATTGTCCTAGAAAATGTAAATCAAGCACTTCCAATGCATTTACTAAGTTTAACATGAAAGAGTTGGAAAATATTGTGTTTGGTAAACATGTATGTTTAATGCCTTTGATTGAAATGTTGATTATTTATGAAACCAATTTTGAAATTAAAGATTTTTTTTTAATTTAATCACAGATTTGTGCCATTCATGTGCTTAGAAATCTGCAGAAATAACTACTTAGCAAACCAACTTTTCTAACCAGATGAGTCATTTGTTTGCTTCATTTCTTCTTAAGACCTGTGAGACTTTCCCAAGCTGTCCCTCTGGCAGCAGATGGAGCCCTCACAGGAGCCCATCCCTATAGCAACAGCAGCTGCACGCAGCACCCAGCGCTGTATGCATTTCTGAACAGCACATGAGGCCACTGGAATCCGTGAATCCTTCTTTTCTACCACTGGGTTCCCTGCTGATGCTGTTTGGATAATGTGTATTTTGACCTGTGTCTTAGGAGAATACTATCTCACAGACAGCCTTAAGGGAATGCTCACCCTAAAATTAGAATCATCTGAAAGGAGGACATTTTGTCTAGTTTTTTTTTTCCCTAAGTATTTATGGGATATAAGATTATCTGCCATAGAAAAAACATAGAACTCAGCCCTCATGTGTGAGAAAGGTTGAAGTCATGTGGGTTATTTGATTAGTCCATCAAATAAAATATTGAACCATGATAGAATGTTTGTGAGAGTTTGGAAGCCATCACAGGGAAGTTCACATGAACCAAGATCAATAGGGAACATGGAGCAAGCACTCACGCATTCCTGGAACATACATTTTTGGCCAGCATGCCACTGGTCATAGGCTGACAGTGCTTTCTAAGTGATTGTGGAAGCCCCAGTAGTCTTCTGAGCTGAGAAATGAGTCATTATAATGCAGTATCTGCAAATAATTCTGTGTAAGTTATAGTATAACTTGTGCATTGTAAAGATTGTTCAGACATTCAAAGGCAACCAGCTTGAGACAGAATATATTTGTTTTGGGCCTAGTGGCAATTCAGTGTGAGGTTTGAAGCTTGAAGTTTATACTACTGAGGCCTGTTTTAGCAAATCAATGACTAATGGGGCACTGGGTGTGCCCATGCCTCTTGACTCAGAAACATGCTGTGGTTTTATTTTTGCTACTACCTACCCTTGTACAGACTGCACCAACTTCCGCTGTTTCTTCACTCAAATCACCCTGGAGCAGCTTGGTGCGGAGGGTGGAGGAAGAGGTTCACCACAGTGACACAGTCCACTTCTGGTACTGCACATTCATATTGAAGACCAACATTGCCTGAGGATCACTCGATGCCTGGAAGATGCAAGTATAACCTCTTGCTTTTGTCACTGTGGAGTTAAGTTTGCATCACCGAAATCAGTTACTTGCAAAGAGATTTTCAAAGGTAAACCCTGTGTGAAGACAAATTTGCATGCAGTGAGGTTGAGCTCATATCTAATCTATGTCAGGACACTGCCATAGAAAGGAATCTATCGATGAGAGTCTTCATGTAATTCCAAGTACACGCTTGCTTTACCTTTGAGAGCATGAATGTCTATGCCAAACATCATCGGGCACATATGATTTCAACATCAGTAATACTATGGCATGAATGCATATGGATTCATGAGAATTTCCTACTTATAGAATGGAATTACATTAACATGAAATTAAAAAAAAATCTACAAGTGAGCATTACAGCTTTCTTGGACTCCCACCAAGGAGGTTTTGAGCTCTCAGAAGTGTTCACAAAGGTCCTCCTTACCAAAAAGTCTTGTTTGTAGCAAGGATACTGAATATGGACCTGGAGGATAACATAACAGAGAAGCTCAATTTTCAGGGAAGTATTTTCTTGTCAGAGAATTGTGTCTGCTCCCCTTATCCACATTCATCATTTTTCCAGCTCTCCTCTGTTATTATCACTTGCAGCCTGAAAGCTGGTTCCCCTCCATGGTGAGAAGTGAGTAGAGACACTTGCTGAATCCAGGCCCTGCCCACCTTGCTGTGGGTGCGTAGAATTGCTATTTCCACCCTTCCTGTTGCTGGGTGCTTAGTGGTTTGATGGACTATCTACTTGCAGCTTCTTGACTCTTCAACCTCTTCACTTTGGTTTTACAATTTTCTCATATGGCCTAATCAAGTGCAGTTTGCTGAACCTTTGTGGACGTCTCTGTTCCGGTCCTCCTCAGTTCCCACGGACTGGACTCTTGTCTTTCTCTGGTTTACTCGACTTCTCATCTTCATGCTTCTGGGATCTGAGATAAACTTACCTGCTTCTCCCTGCTGCTGTTCCCTCAGTGCCCTGTTGTTGCCATGCTCAGTTCTGCTTCCACTCAAACCTAGAACATTGACTGAGTAATGAAAGCAATAATGAGCATGAACCCTTGCAGAAACTTTAAGTTGCATTGCGTTGGGGGTTCAGTTATCATTTGCTTACTGTATTATTAGAGCTTGTTTTCATCAATGAGGACTTCATGAGAGGGTGATAAACTTCATTATTTAGAGTCTCTCTCACTATCATCAAAGCATTAGTCACTTTAAAATTTTTGTGGTAATCAGAAGAGAAAAACAAGTAGCTGAGGAGTTATAATTAAGTTCTCTCAAGTGTTCTTGGGAATAAATGGATAGTTTTTTCTCCTTTTTCCTGGTAAGATTTGATGATTATAATTCTAATGCAATAGCTCAGTTTTCAGTTTTGGAGAGAACATAATTTTTAGGACATGGACTTTTTAAGAGCCCAAGATTTGAATGATTGGGCATATGTATCTAGACTTGGCTGTATACATGAACAAATTAGGAAAATATTTCTACTTATGCTCACTTAGAATATTATGTTGAGAAATCTGTCAGATTTGGAGAGTTTATACTAAAATTATTTACAGTTATTAAGGAAAATGGAATCTTTCAATCTCCTTTGTATGTATAAAAATACCCCTAAGTATTATGTCTCCTCCTGGCACATTTGTTTTATGTTTTTTTTGTTTTATTCTTGTGTGCTTTACTCTTCTTTCTGATGATCCCAGGGCTATAATTTGAGACGTAGACCCATGGCATTGTAGCAAAACCCTATCTTCACCTAATTCTTCCCCTCTGTGAAGAAGTCAGCACACTAGTTTTACAACTTTCAAATTGTCCCCGGGTACCATAGTTAATATGTCTTGGACACACTAAAGTTTTGTAATGGGATTCCTGTATTCTTTGCTTGAGGAGGTCTATGACAAAAGACTCAAGGTTACCTCTTTCTGTTTACCAGCTCAGGTGACAAGATCCTGACCAGGATCATCTCTCCTCACTGATAGCATGAGGATATTTGTTCTTAGCTTTGACCCTGCTTTTGGCAAAGAATTCAAACAGCAAGGAGAGCACTGGTGTTAGCATCTTTCTGTCCCTCTCTTCCTCTTCTGTGCATACAACTATATATTTGGATTCCTAGTTCTTTGATAGGCATAAACAATGACTTGAAATTATACTATTTGTGAGTTGATATAGCAATTGGCTTATTTTTTTGCTTATTTTATTTATTTTTAATTTTTATTTGCATTTTCCATGATTATAAAAAAAAATCCCATGTTAATTCCCTCCCTCCCACCCCCACTTTCTCCTTTGAAATAGCAATTTTAAATTAGTTTTCTATTCATCAAATACAGGCAGTTTGGTACCATTATTAAGCTCATCCATGACCTAACCCTTCCCATTGGCCTCTTCTTGTTGAGGTATATGTGTCATGCATTATGGAGTTAGCCCACAGTTATTGGTACAATAAATGTCTTTGCATATCCTGAACCAACATGTGGCTCTAACATTCTTTCCACCCACTCTTCCACAAAATTTCCCTGAGCCATGATGGATTCATTTTTGGTCTCCTTCAGTGATGAGGTGTTGTTGGGGGCCTCTAAGGCTCTGGCTCTCAGATTTGGTAGGAGTTGATTTTTCTCTGTGTTGATCTCCTTCCCCCCTTGTGCTGGTATCCAGCTCACCAGAAAAGCAGCACCCTTGCTTGTTTCACCAATTTTTCTTAGTTTCAGCCAGGGCCCTTTTGAGGTATGATGGGTGGCTCTCACCTTAGGATCTACATCTATGTAAAAAAGAGAAGCAGATTCTCCAACGAGAGTAAGTTAACACCAGGGCAAATGAGATAACCCTTACTTTTTTTTTTAATATAGAATTTAATAGGTGTAGGCCCTCTTGTAGCCCATGATTGATGGTAGCTTGATATTGGAGAGATGGCTTATGTTTGGATATGGTTCTGACTTGTTTCCCAGATCCAGCTATGGGTCTCACACCACTGAGGGGATCAGTTAGCCAAATCAAGAGCAGTTGGTTCCCCACCATGGCTTTGTGCCACTATTGCACTTGTGTGTGCATCACAACTGGTTATTTGTTGCTAAGTAGGTTAGACCATGAGTTGCTTGCACAGATCTTGGTCATTTCCCCTAGTCTCCCATGTAGCACCTTCTGGCACTAGACACGCTGACTGTCTGGGGACTGACTCTCTCCTGGCTTCCAGCCATGCCATTCCATTTTACGTGTCAGCTGAATATGATGTCTTCAGCAATAGGGTCTTACCACTAACCTTTGGTGGGTCATCAAGTTCTCTGACAGAAATCTGTCATTCTTTTAGGAAACATAATAGGTTTCTCTGATCAGAAGCTCATTGTGGATGATAGCCACATGCTAGTACTGGGAGTTACAGGTCGGTGCCCACTAAGAAAATGAGGAACAATATACCTAATATACAAGAGTTCAAAAGGAGAAAGAAAGAGAGGGAGAGGGAGAGGGAGGGAGGGAGGGCAGATGTAGAAGGTTTAGGTTAGACTTGATCCTACCCTCTCCAGTGTCTTGTGGTTCAGGTGTTTCCTGTAAGGGCCTGGTGATGGTTCAATTATTTGGTCTGCCTTTTAAAAAGTAGAATTTTATGGCACCATTGCCATTTGGGTCTACATTAGTGTTTCCTACACCTTCAATGCCCTCCCCTCCCTCCCCATCCAGTCCTTCATTTATATTTAACTTCCAAATGAATGCAAAGACATCATGTGTTTACTAACATGATACAATTATCCCATACAGAGTCTAACTTATGCTCACATGCTTTCCAAAGGAGCAACAACAATTATGTTCTTCTTGGTGACTGGCAGTTTGAATATAAAATGTTCCTACAGCCACATGGGTTTGTGATGAACGCTTGTACCTAATCTGTACTGATAGAACCTTTGGGAGGTGAAACCTAGTGCAGCCCCTTGCCAGTGCTGGTTAGCTAGCTCTTACTACTTCTTCTGTGCTGATGTGAAAACTGCCATGCCTTTGCCACCATGATGGAATTTTCTATTGAAACTCTAAGCCAGAAATAAACCCTCTCCTTCCATAAGCTGTTTAATTTGTCCCAGAAATGAGAAGGCAAGTGCTACTTTGACGTTCATTTCTCTATTAGCTTAATCACAATGCACCTTAACTATCTTCAACAATAAGGATTAAATTACAGGGTCAAGCATTGTTACTAGGTCTTAAATTAATACAATGATATTGAAGAGTATTATCTACACACACCCACCCACACACACCTACACAAGCAGGCTCTCAGGCCCTGGGGGAGAAAATGGAAGACCAGTGTATATGTTAGTCCTCTTCCTGAAAATGGTCATGTGACAATAGTTTTCACATCTCCCACCATATTTTTGGCATTCTTATTGTCTTCAGCTAGACAATCAGCTGGTCATAATTCATGATATGATCGAATGATCGTTAGTTTCTGTGCCATTAACTGTTTTACTTTATAAGGCTTCCATAACTTCCATTCAATTTTGCTGGTGAGTATAAAGGACTAAAAGGTACTCTAGAGAATCCACTGGGTTACACACACACTTCATCCCCGTATTCCCCTGAACTTTGAAATCAGGATGATGCATCCACAGTGCCATAGTAGTTTTCTTTGTCTTGGTTCATTAACTTAGTACCTTTCAGCTTCCACTTCCATGACATCTTCAATAGGAACTAAGTGGGTAAAGTCTAATCCCCTGGCAGTAAGAACAAGCGTGGCCATAATGTGATTGGTATAGCAGGGCAGAGCTACTCATCCTCATGTCTTTCTTCCTGGACTTGTGTTCTGATCACGACAAGTGCCACAGACATGATGCTACGTTAATGTCTATACCTGTTACGTAATGCAGTATCCTGGGTTTGTAAGGTGCACCATTCGGGTGCAGTAAGTGGATGCTTACTTTTATTTTTAAACTTAATTTTATAATTTATTTATTCATGTATGCAAGCACATACACAGGGGCCTTTTGCCAGTGAAAATAACAGCATTCTATGAGCCTTTTTTCTTGCATCCAGATTAATTGGGTGCGGGGAACTCAAACCAGTGCTGGCAAGCTTTGTAAGCAAGTGCCTCTAACTTCTGAGCAATCTCCCCAGTTTTTTTTTAAATTGTTTTTTCCTAATCTTCTGTGTGTGCGTGGATATCTGTGCATATTTGTGAGTATCAGCATGTGAGCACATTTTCAGCTCAGCTCCTGCCTGTCTGCCTCATTTGAAGCAGGTTTTCTTTCTTTGGCTTTGCACTCTGCTGCTTTTTTTTCTTTGTTGTGCTTGTCACAACAGGCTTTTGGGGAAATTATACCATTTTTGCCTCTCATCTCTCTAATAGTGTGCTAGGATTACAGAAGCCTGCCCAGCTTCTGGCTTCTTACCTGGGCCCTGGGAAATTGAACTTGGGCACTCCAGTTTGAGCAAGAGTTCTTTAGCCACTGAGCCATCTCCCTGGTCCCAGTTAGTGAGCCTTTATACACCATCAATATTCTTTCTGGCACATTGCACTGGGATGGTAAGGCATTTAGTAGTGAATTACACTGAAATTAGACCAATTTCTACAACATACAGCATTGTTTTTGGTGTGTGTGTGTGTTTGTGTGTGTGTGTGTGTGTGTGCATGTGCATGCATGCATGTGTGTGTGCAGGCCAGAGAGGAATGTTGGGCATCCTCATGTGAGCCATGCACGTAATTCTTTCTTATGCGTACTTGACTGAGTGTAGATCTTGTCCACAACCTGGGATTTCTGTGTGTCACCTGTCCCAGTGATTCATTCTGTTTCTACCCACTATGGGCTGGCGTTGCAGCCCCCACCCAGCTTTTATGTAGGTTCTGGGGTCTTGAACTTGGAAGTCTCTGTCTAAGAGGCTCTCATGTGTAGCAGTAGGCACTGCTGAACCACAGTCCAGATCCACACCAATGTGTGGTACAAGGAATGCTATGATAGGAAGGCATATTTTGATGAGCATAATACTGGAGAATAAAGTACTCCATTAAGGTGACAGATGATGGTATTGGCAGAAGGTCTCTCACCAGGGAACATAAATCTGTATACAAGGCAGTGATTATTCCAGTAAAAACAAATGGTTGTCTCTTCCATAATGGAAGGGATACAACATTATCCCTCACTCCCACCATCCTCACAAAACACACACACATGTGCTTGTGCACACACATACCACAAGGAAAGACAAAGAATGAAAGAATAGTGCTCACCATGGACTAGATTCTGATGTCTGCTGCTTTGTGTAGGTGAGTAGAGATTACTGGTGAATAGCACTTTTCTGTGAAGAACTGTGGAGTAGCTCTTGTAGGGCTAGTTGCCATGGAATCCTGAGTCTCCTGCTAACGCAATTTAATTATACCCCAGAACCTTGGATTTTTTAAAAATATAATTCCTCTACTTTGTGATACAATGCTGATGTTCATAGCATGGTGGGTTAGATGCTTCTAGTTCATGGTGAGAAACCAGTTCACATAATATCTCCACTATCTTAATGATCCTTGGTCTAGCTTTCAATCTACCATGATACAATAGCAAACCCAGAGTTATCTCAAGTGATATGAGCTATCTGCAGCAAAATCCAGGTCTTTATTCTATATTCCTAAAGGTTTTTTTACTCAACCCTCCTTGAGGCTTTAGATAGCATGTCTAATGCTCCAGTTATTTCAAAGACTACCATGCATTGAATCTGGTGCATTGTATGAACCAAATGTCAGGAAAGCCTTCCAGAGCCCAAAACTAATGACAAGCTTCCTGAAGTAGGCACTGTCTTTTCAACTTTTAGGCCTATAAGTTGACAATGAGTAAGTGAAAGCATGACAAACACCCAAGCAGTTCTGCATCAGCCCACAATTAAAGAACTATGCCTTCCTTTTTAATAAATTTTTAAATTTTATTTATTCGAGAAGGAGAGAAAAAGAGAGAGGAAAAGAGAATGGGCATGCCATGGTCTCTAGCCCCTGCAAATGAACTTCACACACATGTGCCACCATCTGGCTTACGTGGATTCTGGGGAATTGAACCTGGGTCCTTATCCACTAAGCCATGTCTCCAAAACTTTATTTAAAATATTTTATTTATTTATTTGAGAGAGAGAGAGAGATGGAGAGAGAGAAAGAGGAGGAGGAAGATATAATGAGAGCATAAGGGCCTCCATGCACTGCCAAAGAACTCCAGATGCATACACCACTTTGCGCATTTGGCTTATGTTGATACTGGGGAATTTAATCTTGATCTGTAGGCTTCACAAGCATCTTAATCCTGTATCCATCTCTCTAGTCCCTGTGCCTGTTTCTTAGTGGCAGATTTGCTAAGGGCAGCAATTTATCCAGCCTCTTTACGGAGATATATTGACATGGTTCAGATCACCGTATCTCAGAAAATTAGAGAAGTGGCTGGAATCTGAAGTTTCAAATTTCTATTTTCTGACCCTTAGCTATAGAAAGGAGACTTGCAGGACATATTTTTGACAGCAAAGCAAAGGCTTGCTGAATGGGATTTATATTTCTCTTTACTTAAGAGGCTGTTTCTCAGATCTGGGAATTGAGTGAAATGTGTGGTCCTATTATAATGGTTCAAGTCACAGAACAGCGGGACCCAGGTCAGTTTGCTTATGCATACGTAGAACTGCTAGGTCAAGCTGCACATGTATTTGGGTCAAGTGACTTCATGATAAATTAACCACAGTCAAAACGCTTGCTTTGGGAACTCAGTTATTTGGAGTGCCTCTCTCACTCTGCAATCCTGTAATGCTGATACCTGCCTAGTCTTTGGAGAAATCCAGTTTTCTGCCAGCTCTACTGGAATCATACATGAAATATTTGTGCTCTAGTATTTAATTACCAAACTACCCATTTGTGATGATGGTGATGTTCTGTTGTCAGCTTGATCTGATTAGGAATCCACAGACATTCCTCTTGGGTGAGTCGCTGAGGTTGCTTCCAGGAAAGATTGAGCACAGGATGAGGTCCTTCCCCCAGTGCAAGCTGTCTTCCTTGTGTTGGGCTTTTTGTAAGGAAGCCTTGAGATGAAGAAGTCTCTTCCTCCTTCCTGGTGCCTGTGTGGCTTGCTGGTGTGTGCCTTCACTGGATTGTGCATCAATGCTGTTCAGCTATCCTTCATTGGCACTGGAAATGGAGCCTCACAACATGGACTGAGGACCAGTGGCTCTCTATAAATCCTCCAGGCCCTCAGTACCAGATTGGGACACCTGCATCCAGCCACATGGATTGAACAGCTACTGGGTTTCTTGACTCTCAAGCCTGCAGACAACTATTGTTGTGGACTGCTGTAAGCTGATCCAATTAATTAGTTTTTAATGCAATTTATTCTACCTACTCTCTTCCTTTAGAGAAGCCTCACTAATACAATATTTTTTAAAACACATGTTAGTTATAGATGCAAATGGGAGAGAAAATTGTACTGTGTGATTTCCCTCACTCTGGCATTGCATCATTCTGTTGAATTCAAAGAGGGCCTTTTGATAGTGGCATTTTCCAATTTAATTCCTGGCTTACACATAACAGCTACTACAGATCTCCCAGGGACTAGTGGTCTTTGTCACTGCATTTCTCACAGTGTTTGTGAGGGAGCACCCTATGGGTCTTCTTGGGGGTAAGAGTAACATGTGAGAAATCTGCTCCTGGAGCCTTGCTGTGTTGGCTTCTTGGAGCTGTCATCTCACACCTGGTTGTCAATCAGTGTTGTGCTGAAGACGGAGGTAACCCTTTGCAGATCTCTTAAATCCTTTCTCCGTGCATCCCTCTGTGCATCATGAAGCTGTTCCGTCCTCTACATTCCAGTCGCTTTGGGCTCCTATGGCATCTACATTCACTCAGACCGGCAGCCTCGGTTCTGACTTTCCTCGCTGCTCTTCTCACCATCTGCACCCTGCAGGCAGTAATCAGGGATAATCACTAGGCTTGGTCTGACCCATGTTGCTGCCCTGTTGCAAGGAACATGATGAAAACCTGCTTTTCCCGTGTCTGAAAGCTGCTCTTATTTTTGTCTGCTTTTATATTTGTTTAAGGCAGAAAGGTCATCTTGGTATCTGTTACTCCATCTCTGCTGGAGTTTATATTGTATTAATGAAAATTTTGAATTATAGAAAAAAAATAGCTTCTCTTAATTAAGTAGAAACTTTGTATGGATACATCATGTCTGTGTACTAGCAATCCCACTAAGGAGTGTCCTGAGTGGAGTGGGGGAAAGAAGGAGGGAAATGATGGATAAATAATTGTTCTTTAATTATTTTCATTTTTCAACATCTACAACAATTTTTGAGATCTGAGATAAAACAGAATGAGACAATGTAAAAAGAATTAACAACTTTGAAAAGTTTATATTTTCATTATAGTCTATTGGATACTAAAAATTTCTAGATAAGAAACTATTAAGAAACTCAAAGGTGGGCTGGAGGGATAGCTTAGTGGTTAAGATGCTTGCAGGAAAAGCCTATGGACCTAAGTTTGATTCACCGGGACCCATGTTAGCCAGAGGCACAAGGGGGCGTATGCATCTGGAATTCATTTGCAGTGGCTGGAGGCCCTGGTGCACTCATTCTCTCTCTCTTTCCCTCCCTCTTTATCTGTCAAATAAATAAATAAATATTTTAAAAAAGAAACTCAAAGGTTAATAAAATTCAGAAATAAGTGAGTAATAATAGCCAACATATAGGTTACCATAATAAAACAGCTAAATTATAGTATAAAAACACAGATTTGAGGACCGGAGAGATGCCTCAGCAGTTAACTTACTTGCCTGCTAAGCTTAATGACCCGGGTTCAGTTCTCTAATACCCATGTAAAGCAAGATGCATAAAGTGGCTCATGCATCTGGGGTTTATAGTGACTAGAAGACCTGACACATCCATTCTCTCTCCCTCTCTCTCTGTCTTTCTCTGCTTGCAAATAAATAAATATATAATGAAAACATTGATTTGTGGTAAGCACACAAACAAAAAAATCTAAATGTCTTGGTATTTGTAAGACAGAGCACTTAATATTCTATCAGAGCAATGTGGATAATATAATCAATTACTGAATACAAATAGAACATTATACATATATTTTTCCAGAGCCAAAAATACTTCAGAAGAAAGCCATGAATTATAGGAACCATTGGTATTCATTAAACTCCATGCATTAATCTGTCTGTCTATCTATCTGTCTGTCTGTCTGTCTATCTATCTATCTATCTCTATCTATCTATCTATCTATCTATCTATCTATCTATCTATCTATCTACCTATCATCTATCTTAAAGCTGAGGTATATTGGCACATGCCTGTAATACCAGGTAGGATCAGGGTGATCATGAGTTTATGGTTAGCCTTAGCTACACACCAATCTGAGGGTCAGACTGTACTACTTGAGACCTTTGTCTAAAGCAAAAAAAAAAAAAAATTAAAATCCAAAGAGAAGAGTCCTGGCTCAAGAAGCCCTGCCTTCTCTGGGGATCTATAGGCAGCGAATGGGGGACACAGGGGAAGAGGAGAATAAAGAAAACCTCAGAAGTATGTATGTGATGGTGAGATGTTCTAGGAAGCAGAATCAACAATAAGACCTGAGAGCAGAATCCCAGTGCAGCCGGCACCGTGGACCGCTTCACTACTAGGTGCAGCTGTGCTCTCCTCAAGCAAGTGCTGGAGGAAGTGGATGAACCTTCCTGGGGGTAGATGAGCAGCAGTGGGACTGTGGGGAAGATGAGGCCGTGACTGCTGCAATGTCTCCTTAGGTTTGGGGAAAGAGCACTCTGAAAGGGAACAGAATTGGGCTAATATTAATGCATTGGACAAAGTCAACGAGAAGCAGATGGTGGTTCACTGAACAATGGAAGTGGAATGTGAAAACCAGAAGGCCCACTTGGCAGCATATAAAGAGTCTCATGTTTTGCAGCTGGAGGTCAGGAGCGGCTGACAATCTTCCCAATGTGACATTATCATGATGGAAGAGATCCAAACATGGTTGAGTTCTCACCACTGGCAAGCGTGCTTTTGTAAAGATTAGGGTCATGGTTAGGAAGGTCTTGGGCCTAGAAAATTGTCATTGAGGCACCTGACTTAATCACAACAGAACCTTGAAATCATTAGATGTACCTAAACGCAGTAGGTCTAGATAAGTGACCCACTGCTGGCAATTCAATCTCTTCTACCTACCAGTAACTACGCAGTAGATTAGGATACAGAAGATGCTACCTTCCAAGAAAGAACACAGCTCCTCTTCTCAACCTGAATGCCCAACTGATAAATGGAATTCTTGGATGATAACCTTCAGTATGTTCTAGTAAATCTCTTAGTGGAGGAGAAGGACTGTTTCCTGGAAGTGTTTCAGGACTGAATCAACACAGTAAACAGGTATCTGAAGCATCTGTGTGGGGCTGGATCCTGAAAATACTGAGTTGTCATAGAAGTCAGTGGAGGGAGACCCTAATGGTAGATGAGGAAGTATGTGGTAATGTGAAAGTACTCTATTTGATACAAGGACTTCTGTCCTGTCAAAGACTCTGGGAAGTAAAGCAAACAGATTTCTATTTTCATTTTTGGAAGTCTAGAGAAAATGAAGCCTTATACCAAATTAAGGATTAATGTAAGAATAATGATGCAAAAAATAGAAGAATGAAGTCAGAGCGGCACATTGGAGTAGATACAGTGAGGCCAGAAAGCCAATTGTATTGTATGATAAGGCTAGAGAACAGTCCACTTGCTAAGTTAAGAAGGTTCTAGTTAGTCCTTCTAGTGCTGGAAAGCACTACATGAGCTACTGGGGGAAAGTGACCAACAATGGTCTGAGAAACCAGTGATCAAAGCTACTCAGAAGCAAATGCCCTGACATGATGTAAATGCCGGTGCAATGGTGGCACACAGCCTAAGTAGGTAACCAATAGCTTTCTGATTTGCTAAGAGACCTGCTCAGTTGAAAGGAACTGATATCTGGAACTAGGAATAAGGTCAGAATCTACAGAGACTAAAATTGTGCTCACCAATGTAGAGCTCCCCGTAGTCTTTGGCTAAAAGAGGGCTTACATTCATCAAATTCTGCCAAAATCGGTAACACTTATCCCATTTAACCTATGCTGACTTCACTCTCTGTTGAAGAATCCGTTTTTCTTTTTCAGAAGGCAGCAATACCTGAGGAAATAAACCACCCCTTGCACTTCAGCCAGGCCCAGGTGAAACCACAGAGGAACTGGGGAGATGAGCAAGAGCGCTGCTTCCATGGTGAGCCTGACAATCAGTGCCAGGGTGAAGGAGACAGATGCTGAGGACACTCGACATACAGCAGCAGAGACCCAGAGTCTGCTAAGAGCTCATCACTGTAGTAGATATAAAACATACTCACCAGGCTCAGGGAACTTTGCTGAAGTGGAACAGGAAGGTTGTAAGAGCCACAGGTTAAGACGTCATACCCAGAGGTATTGCCACCCCATAGCTTACTGCTGCTCTCACAGTGCACAACCCACAACCTCATGGGGAATACAAGCAACCCCACTGAGGAGGGCCACCATCAGAATAGGGTAGGGACAAGGGAAAGACGGTACCAACACATGATGTATCCGCACTAAGTATGACCATAATTTAGCTACATAAAAATACACAAAAATACATAAAAATACATATAAAGTAAAAAGTGAAATGGCTCAGCAGATAAAGTACTTGCCTGAAAAGTCAAAGGACCTGAGTTAAATTCCCCAGTACCCAACTAAAGCCATGTGCACAAGGTGGAATTTGTTTGTAGTGGCTGAAGCCCTGGTGTGCCCTTTCTCTATCTGCCTCCCTCTCTTAATTAAGTGAATAAAATTTTTTAAAAAATGAGTGTTCTAAAAAGGCGGCTATGGCTATGAATATGAATCTCAGCGGGCTGCCCCTCAAGGTGGAGGTGATGGTAGGAGGTGCTGTAGCAGAACTGGGATCTTTGATAAAAATGGGCGAACATGGGCTGGAGAGATGGCTTAGCGGTTAAGCGCTTGCCTGTGAAGCCTAAGGACCCCGGTTCGAGGCTCGGTTCCCCAGGTCCCACGTTAGCCAGATGCACAAGGGGGCGCACGCGTCTGGAGTTTGTTTGCAGAGGCTGGAAGCCCTGGCGCGCCCATTCTCTCTCTCTCCCTCTATCTGTCTTTCTCTCTGTGTCTGTCGTTCTCAAATAAATAAATAAATAATTTAAAAAAAATGGGCAAACGGGCACCAAATAGAAAAGGAAAGACATGCCACTTAATTCTCACAAGCAACATAAACACAGTTAGCATAATAAGGTCCTAACTAATATGGCAGGTAGCCAAGCTGATCCGTCTTTCAGGAAGGCTGGGGACATTCATTAGCCCAGAGCTCTGTTGAAGTCAAAATAGATGGATAGTAAGGTAGCTGGGGGATAAAAGTCACAAACTGCTTCCTGATTTCTGACTTGAGTTTGTTTTCACACTGAGAATCCTCTGATGGAGGGAGGTTGTGCCCCACTCATCAAGGATGATTTAGTTGCTATTTCTTCTGAAGATGCAATAGGCAAGCAACTGTAGCTCATGAACAGTTCCCTAGATGTGACAGGATCTCTCCAAGACACAAATTAAGCCACTGGTGGCAGGTCAACTGTATTGGACTCCTCCCTGTCTGGAGGGACAGTGTCTTGACTAGAAAGGACATACAGTCCTGGGATGAATACAACTTCTTGCTGCCATGACCAGCATCATTGTTGAAGACATAGACTCTGATCTGCTGCAATCTTTGACACAGAGAGCTGAATGATGCCATTTCCTGCCAGGGGACTCAGTCTACTATGAAGAAGATATAACTATGAGTGAGAATCAGGGTCGTTCAACATAAGGACTTTCCTACCCAGAAATAGCCTTATGGAAGGTCTACCTAAAATCTGATTTTCATCATTGCTAAGCATCACAGAGAAGCACATTATTGGACTACACTGGCTTTGTGTGTGTGTGTGTGTGTGTGTGTGTGTGTGTGTGTGTGTGTGTGTGTTTGTGCATCTGTGTGTGGTACTCAAGACTGAATTTTGGGATTCATATATGGTAGGCACATGTTTTGCCATTGAGTTAAATGCCCAGATTTGTTTTCTAAATATGTGACAGTAAGTATTATTTTACTTTAAAATGCCTACTTCTCTACTCACATGCTTTTATTATAAGCAGCAGAAAATATCTCATTTAACATGAAGTAAACATGTCAGTAGATCTATAAAAACCCATAGGAATAAACATGATTGGACATCACAGGAGCTAGTAATAATAAGTTTAACAGCTCTTGACACAGAGACCATTTGATACCATAGTTGTGAAAACTTCTCTTGGCGAATCCACTCCGTCTTCAGGTCCTAATTCATTATGATCAAATATCAGAGTAGCTGGGTACATAGGCAAATGGCTATGGCTTATGTTAGCATTCTGCATCATGGTGGGACAAGATCTGACCCTCCTAAGGAGGGTGGGGGTAGGGAGCGCAACTTTGGCTTCATAGCGGGAGCACATTCTGATTTGCTAAGCAAACAAGATAGCACATAGTGGGGAGATGTGACCTCCAAAAGAAATCGTTTTTATTAGAAAAAGGAGACATGGATATGTGGTAATTAGAACAGCATCCAATATTCTCATCTTGTACTCTTTAACAGAAATACTCAGTTATTACTTGTTGACAAAGTGAACAATAGCTGGGTGAATAAATCCTGCCTGCTTCCTCCACAGAAATTGTTTTCTTCATCTCCACACACTCCACAGAGTACTGGTTCTGCGGGAAACTCTCACCCTGTAGTCCCGGGCAGTGCTGGCTTCTGCTGGGAATGGTCCAGAGCTGTGTGGGCTGCTAATGGAGCCTTCGAGTGCCAGAGTGACTTTCCTCATATGATGTTTTCCATAAGCAAAATTGTGTTAACAGTTCAAACCATTTTTGATCCTTCTTTTCCCTAGACTTTTTTTTTCTATTATTTTACAATCATATCTTCATTAAAAGGTAGAAGAGTTTTAACCTAGACACTGAAAAGACGCCGTCTGCTAATTTGAGAGTGAAAATATCTCCTCCGGTTCATGCCTCTAACCTTCTCAGAAGAAATACACCGTTTCTCAGGGAATTTTTAGTTCTGAGCAATCTACAGGCAAGTTTTCTCGTATGAGTTTTCTGATACCCAACCCTGCCATGCCTTTGGTCCCCGTCCCTTTACCACCTTGTCACTTGTATTCTTCACAGCAGTCATTAATCAGTTCCTTCTACCTCAGGGTTGTGTTTCTGTTTTCTCCCAGGTTCACAGCAAATTAATCAAGTGTAATGAATAATTAATATTACAAAAAATCTTTGCTTTTCCTACAAAGTTTAATAAGGTGTTAAAGGTGGTTCACTGCTGACTGTGGTTCATATCATAAACATGATGCCAGCCCCCCACATTTTTGGTAAGAACAAGTCTACTTGTATGAAATAATCTCAGATGTAAGAAAATACTAGATGGAGGGGTGGGATTTGCTGCAGCTATTCCTTCTTTCTTTCCTTTCCAACCCAGTTTCAAGAGAGCAGTGAGACAGAACTCCCTGAAAGGAAGTGTGTTTTGCTGGAGGACAATGAAATCACGCTGAACTTAATGGGGATGTTTTCAAATTGTTTCTGTTTTCCCTCTCAGGTGATGTCTGAAACACATTTATTCTATTCTCCTGGTACCATGACAGGAAAGAAATTGCATTATTATTTCTACTACCTAGGGAATATAGTTGATTATCTAGTTTTAAGTTTTAGAATATCTTGCATTGTTCTCTTAAAGCCTATTTCTTTGCCTTATTTTCAAAGATAGGGAAATAAGATCACTACTTTCCATTATCGTTAATGACTTATAATGACTTGATGTTTGATGCCATTAATTTTTATTTTAGAAAATATACCTACTACTGGGACCTTGTTTCTTTACTGTTCACTGTAAATTTCCACCAGAATGGTGGTTTTGTTTGAAAAGGTATTAGTAAGTAAAGCTCATTCTTTATAGTTAAAAGTAAGCTAAAGTGAACTGAACATTTATGCCTTTGATAAAGAAATATAATAAATTAATACATGGAGTATTTATATAACACAACATCAATAATTAGTCACATCTAAAACTGCAAGCTGCAGATGAGTGAATCACAAAGTTTATGAAACAAAGGTAACCAAAAGAGGTAGTAACACTGTGGTATTAAATTTATGGTTGTTCCATAAATAAGTATTGCAATAACATTTTGGTTAATAATGCACTTGAGCTGTTTTGGAGACAGTCTCACTACGTAGGCTGTTCTGGCCTCCAGTATGTGATCCTCCTGACTCAGGAATGCTAGGATTCCAAACATTACCACCATGCCTGCTTGTGGTGATTTGAATGTGAAACGTCCCAATAGTCTCAGGTGTTTGTGATTAAGCCCAACATTTAGTGCCCAGCTAGGAGAGCCTTTGAGACGTAGATCACTGCTCGAGGAAGCATGCCACTAAAGGCAGGCCCTGGGGTTCACAGTGTGGCCTGTGCTCTAGAGCTCACTCTCCTTCCCACATGACGGCGAGGAGCTTTCTGCTGTTGTGTGCCTGCCCGACCAGGATGACGCTTCCGCTAAAGACCATAAGCTTAAATTAGCATCTTCCTACCATAAGCTACTTCTAGTCGGGCGCTTTGTCCCAACAACAAGACAGTAACTATCATTTTAATATTAGCACAGATGAGCAGGTACTTGAAGAGCATAGGGAGTTCAGAAATTTATTTACATTTATTGATCTGCTTTCAATGAAGCATAATTTTTGAAGTTTTATAGTCCTTATGGTGGTTGTGACTCAAAGTGATTATTGTTTCATGTTGAATTTACTTATTTTATGATTAAATAAGCAGCTGTATGGGAGAACTACCTAGAGTCAGATATAGGCAATAATTTTGGAAGAAGGACCATTCAGTGAGGGGAATTCATAGCTAGTACTGAGAACCAAGTCAAAACCTGTGGGATGGGAGCTAATAGACCACAGAAGGAAACACACTGTTCTTAGGTTAAATAGAGAGGTTACGCCTATCGACACACCTTCTCATTATAAAAGCGTATCCCCTGTGGTCAATGATACTCTCTCCTAGTTAGAAACCTGCTTTTTCAGATGGCAGTGAATATTGGGAAGACCCCAGATCCCTCAGATTGACAAGAGAAAACTGAGTGTCTAGTATGAGATAGATCCGTAATCTATGTCACACTTTGCAGGGTCCAGAAAGAATTACAAAGAAATGGTTCAAATGTGAGTGTGTTCAAACTACTAGCCTGAAAACCTCCTAAAGGGAGAGGGTGCCAGAAACTGAGGAAACTCAAAGCTCGTCAGTGTACTCTGACATGCCCTCAAAGACTCAAGGATTATTGCAGAAAATGTGTCAGCAAGAATGTCAGAGACGCTGGGTGGCAGTGTACCGTCAGATGTTCCCATCCCCAGAGGAACTGACTGGCACAACCGTCACTCCCGATACCCCACCCGAAGAAAGCACTTAGGGGAATGGGGGCAGGGAGATGGGGCTGTGAGAGAATCTTCTATATCCATTGGATAAGCCATTCTCTTTGTCTAGATTTTGGAAATCCAGAACTTGTAGTTAGGCATATAATAAAGAGTTGTCAGTCATCAATGGATATGAATAAGCAAGATATTTGATATATAAAGGTTTTGCTAGACCAACAATTCCGCATCCCAGAACCGATTCATTCCATAGATATAATGTATTAGCTACATTGTAATTTTAAATGTTTTAGTATTCACACTGAGTCAAAAGTAACACATAAAGTAAATTTTTGTAACATACTGTTTTCAATCAAGTATGACCAGAATGTTCTTTTAACCATGTCAGTATGACAATTTAAGGTTAAGATAATTTGAGGTTTTGCAATAAGCTTTTTTTTTTTTTTTTTTTTTTTTTTGAGGTAGGGTTTCACACTAGCCTAGGCTGACCTGGAATTTACTATGTAGTCTAAGGGTGGCCTTGAACTCATGCCTCCTACCTCTGCCTCCTGAGTGCTGGGGTCAAAGGTATGCACCACCACACCCAGCTGTAATAAGTATTTGAAACCCCATGAGTGTGTTAGTCCAAATTTGGACAAATAATATTGCTCTGAGGTAGAGAAAAATTTGGGAGAATAAGGAAAATTGAGATATTTAACTAAAGATCATTGGTCCTTACCACATTTCCTGTTATATAACACATGTGTGTACATCCTGGTGCTTATCACATAACCTTTTATAACACACAGTTAGACTAAGTTCATGTGATTAATTCCTTGTTGATACAATGTAAGAAGGAGTTACCTAGATTTCATTTTTAAGTCTAATACTTTGATTATATGCAGTTTTCCTGTTTTCTCTTTTCTTGCCATGGACAGCTAGAGGCCACGTGGTATTCACGGTGCCTCTACGAAGTAGATATTGGCCATGCACCCAAACCTCACTATGATGTGGACAATCAATGAACTTCATGGTGGTTCCGTAATTGCCTGAGATTTAAGGATTTCTGTCTGCATTGTGGCAACTACAACTGATTTCCCAGTGTGTGAAGAAAGAACTACTACTCAGGTTTGGGAAATAATATGAAGAAAACAGGGAGTGATATTAGGTGAGTTACAGATGAAAAAAAAAGAAGAAAAATAGAAAAAGAAAGATGAGACTCAGATCTAAGAGGAACTTAGAATGCAGATCTAGATGTGGGATCCAACTTAGGAACTGGGTTGAACTTTATAAAGCTCATGGAGGAGATGGGATGTTAGAAGAGGAAATTGCAATGGGAACCTGGTGGATATCAAGACATCCCATCTGCTGCAGGGAAGATACTGTAGAAATGAATGTTTCTTATATTGTGAAGCAAGTCTTGAGTTTTAAAAATCCTACAGAAAGACAAAAAGAATTTTTCTTATATTGTGAAGCAAGTCTTAAGTTTTGAAAATCCAAGAAGAAGACAAATGATTTAAAAAAAAATAGGTACAAATTTAGGAGAGTTGAATTTAAACAAAAGCATTTTGGTTATAAACTTTGTTTGGAGAGTTCTTGGTAAAGTACTCTTGTGAGGATGACATAACCCATGGTATAAAGTAAAGGACATGTTGACTGAGATATGGAGAATTAATACCAAGAGAATAGAAAGGGAGACAAAGGATACCTTAATGGTTGGGGTACAAAAGGATACAGGAAGGAAAAGTATAATAGGTATGACTGCTAGAATGTGAGTTTGTGTATTTCCTAGCTACATGACTGTATCAGGGGATTTCCTTCCCCTATCCCGTGTGTAGAAAGGGTATCATTTTTTTGCCAATATATTTGTCTAGTTGTGATAGTGTTAAAACTTTTATTTTATACTAACATTTTTACCCCCTTATTTTTAATTTTTTTCACATTTATTTATTTGAGAGACAGAGGAAAAGAGGGAGGGAGGAAAAGGTAGAGAAAGAGAAAGGAGACATGGGTGTGCCAGGGTCTCCAACTACTGCAAATAAACTCCAGATGCATGTGCCACCTTGTGCATCTGGCTTAAGTAGGTGCTGGGGAATTGAATCTGGATCCTCAGGCTTCACAGGTAAGTGCATTAACTACTAAGCCATCTCTCTACCTCCTTTTTTTTTTTTTGTGGCAACAGAATAAAAATAATAATACTATAGGGATCGGCCACAGAAAGGGAAACTTGTTTGCTTGATTGATGCATTTAAATGCTTTTGTGGACATATTTAGCATTTGAAAAAAGCTCTTTAGTGCTTCCTTGAATATATTGTGAAAAATGAGAAAACAATAGGGTTTCTGCAAAAGCGAAGACTGTATAAATGGTTGGAGGAAAGGATGAAGTCAGAGCCAAGCAACATAATATCAAGCAGGAGGCTTGGAGAGAAACCCTGGGCACAGAAAGTTCAGGCCACTTTGGCACTCTCGAAGGAGGCATGTCGCATGTGGATAAGCACAGCTCTGTTTCTGGGGCATTTAAACCTAACGAGCAGACCCGTTATAGACCCTGCTTCTGTCTTGCTTAGCTTCCCGTGTCCAGCAATAAAGATGCCATGTGGGTTGTTGTTTAGAATAAAGCAAAGAAATGGGAGCCTTTTTGTGTATAGATGAAGGAAATATTCAGGGTTTAGGGAAAAAAAAAATTCTAGAGTTGAGAAGTAAGAAGAGTTTAGAGTTTAGGGAAAACAGAGTATGAGAGACTCTCTCTGAAAGCTCCAAGTGCCAAGAGTTTGTCACATTTTCAGGAACATGCTGAGTTCCACATTTGTCAGAGCAGTGGTTCTGGTCCCAACCAATTTTATTTAAGCTTCAGGGAAAATTAAAAAGCCTACTGATATCTGGATTGTTCAATAGATACCCACTGGTGATGTTTTATAACATTTCTGTGTATTATCATTTCTTTTCATTTTGGGGGTTGTGTCTCCAGTCAAACTTTCATTGTTTCCTGCTTAGACTTGATTGTACCATTGATCTAAGCTAAAAGCATAAGAAGTGATGAGACTTCCTTCATATTATAATGCCCAAAGTAGTCTTCCAGAATCTTGTAATCACTATTCCCTTCAAACCACTTTTAGTACATCTGCTGGAGGATTATGTGGTGTACTCATCTATAGAGAAGTGGTGGGGATTTTATGTTAAATATTGTTTATAAGCTTTCAATTATCTCTAATATAAACCATGGAACATAGCCTTTACTACCCAAGTATCTATGAAGAAGGTAGACAGAATTGACACAGTGCATCCATACGGTTTGGCTGTTAGAAGACTGCTGCTGGAAATATTGCTGTGCATAGAAACTGAGGGGACTGCAGTCTAATACCATGGTCACGTTGCATTTGATGCCTTGGCTTTTACTTTTATGATGATTTCTTGTCTCAGCTGTGTGCTAATCTGATTTTTAAAAATATTTTCCTTTTTATTTATTAGAGAGAGAGAGAGAGAGAGAGAGAGAGAATCAGGCAGAGAGAGCTAGAGAGAGAGAGAGAGAGAGAGAGAGACAGAGAGAGAGAGAGAATGGGTGTGCCAAGGCCTGCATCCACTGCAAATGAACTCCAGATGCATGTGCCACCTTGTGCATCTAGTTTATGTGTGTCCTGGGGAATTGAACTGAGGTTCTTTGGCTTTGCAAGAAAGTGCCTTAACCACTAAGCAACCTCTCCAGCCCCTGTGTGTTAATCTGAAGAAAGTATCTTTTTACAACTTTGAATACGAGGACATATAAGGGCTTTAATTTAGGCTGAATATTAGGAGCTACTACAGAAACTTAGACACACAATACAAGGCAGCTGGATGTTAAATGTTGAAGAAACAATTCAACACAGACGTGCTGCAGTGAGATTTCTCTGGGTGGACTCAGGATAAGGAGTGTGCGTTGGCTTTTCATCCACGTTACAAGGGTGGTCACTTCTTTTTGTCTGTGTAGTAACCTCCAATGCAGAAACCTTCCCTATTGCATCACCTACATGTTTAGTGGTCCTAACAACCTCAATCTAGGTCCCAAACCTAGCTCATTATTAAACCTCATCTTTTCAGTAGAGATTTGACCAGGGATGACCTTGAGGCAAGAACAAGATAAGTCAATTACATTGCTGATTTACTTTAAAAACGTTGGAAAGGTGAAAGATGAGGGGAGGTTCATTTACGGATTACTTACCATTTACCTATTTAGAAATGGGCAAAGTAAGTTGTTTTGTATTTCTTTTTTTTTTCATTTTTAAAATTTATTTTATTTATTTATTTTTAAAAAAATTTTTATTAACATTTTCCATGATTATAAAATATATCCCATGGTAATTCCCTCCCTCCCCACCCCCACACTTTCCCATTTGAAATTACATTCTCCATCATATTACCTCCCCATTACAATCATTGTAATTACATATATACAATTTCAACCTATTAAGTATCCTCCTCCCTTCCTTTCTCTACCCTTTATGTCTCCTTTTCAACTTATTGGCCTCTGCTACTAAGTATTTTCATTCTCAGGCAGAAGCCCAGTCATCTGTAGCTAGGATCCACATATGAGAGAGAACATGTGGCGCTTGGCTTTCTGGGCCTGGGTTACCTCACTTAGTATAATACTTTCCAGGTCCATCCATTTTTCTGCAAATTTCATAACTTCATTTTTCTTTACCGCTGAGTAGAACTCCATTGTATAAATGTGCCACATCTTCATTATCCACTCATCTGTTGAGGGACATCTAGGCTGGTTCCATTTCCCAGCTATTATAAATTGAGCAGCAATAAACATGGTTGAGCACGTACTTCTAAGGAAATGAGATGAGTCCTTTGGATATATGCCTAGGAGTGCTATAGCTGGGTCATATGGTAGATCAATCTCTAGCTGTTTTAGGAACCTCCACACTGTTTTCCACACTGGCTGGACCAGATTGAATTCCCACCAGCAGTGCAGAAGGGTTCCTTTTTTTCCACATCCCCGCCAACATTTATGATCATTTGTTTTCATGATGGTGGCCAATCTGACAGGAGTGAGATGGAATCTCAATGTAGTTTTAATCTGCATTTCCCGGATGACTAGTGACGTAGAACATTTTTTTAGATGCTTATATGCCATTCGTATTTCTTCCTTTGAGAACTCTCTATTTAGCTCCATAGCCCATTTTTTGATTGGCTTGTTTGATTCCTTATTATTTAACTTTTTGAGTTCTTTGTATATCCTAGATATTAATCCTCTATCAGATATATAGCTGGCGAAGATTTTTTCCCATTCTGTAGGTTGCCTCTTTGCTTTTTTCACTGTGTCCTTTGCAGTGCAAAATCTTTGTAATTTCATTAGGTCCCAGTGGTTAATCTGTGGTTTTATTGCCTGAGCAATTGGGGTTGTATTCAGAAAGTCTTTGCCAAGACCAATATGTTGAAGGGTTTCCCCTCCTTTTTCCTCTAGCAGTTTCAGAGTTTCCGGTCTGATGTTAAGGTCTTTAATCCATTTGGACTTAATTCTTGTGCATGGTGAGAGAGAAGAATCTATTTTCATTCTTCTGCAGATATATATCCAGTTTTCAAAACACCATTTGCTGAAGAGGCTGTCTCTTCTCCAATGAGTATTTTTGGCATTTTTGTCAAATATCAGGTGGCTATAGCTACTTGGGCTTACATCTGGGTCCTCTATTCTGTTCCACTGATCTACATGTCTGTTTTTGTGCCAGTACCATGCTGTTTTTGTTACTATGGCTCTGTAGTATAGGTTAAAATCAGGTATGGTGATACCACCAGCCTCTTTTTTGTTGCTCAGTATTATTTTAGATATTTGAGGTTTTCTGTGATTCCAAATGAATTTTTGGATTGTTTTTTCTATTTCCATGAAGAAAGCCTTTGGAATTTTGATAGGGATTTCCTTAAATGTGTAGATTGCTTTAGGTAAGATTGCCATTTTCACAATATTGATTCTTCCAATCCAGGAACAAGGGATGTTTCTCCACTTTCTAGTGTCTTCTGCAATTTCTTGCTTGAGTGTTTTAAAGTTCTCATTGTATAGAATCTTTACTTCCTTGGTTAGGTTTATTCCAAGTTACTTTATTTTTTTTGATGCAATTGTGAATGGGAGTGATTCTCTGATTTCATCCTCTTTGTGTTTGTTTTTAGCATATATGAAGGCTACTGATTTCTGTGTATTTATTTTGTATCCTGCTACATTGCTGTAGGTTTTGATCAGCTCTAACAGCTTGCTAGTAGAGTCTTTAGGGTCCTTTATGTATAGAATCATGTCATCTGCAAATAATGATAACTTGATTTCTTCCTTTCCAATTTGTATCCCTTTTATGTGTTTCTCTTGCCTTATTGCTATGGCTAAGACTTCCAGAACTATATTAAATAAAAGTGGGGACAGTGGACACCCTTGTCTTGTTCCTGATTTTAGTGGAAAAGCTTCCAGTTTTTCCCCATTTAGTAATATGTTGGCTGTAGGCTTGTCATAAATAGCCTTTATTATATTGAGATATGTTCCTTCTATTCCCAGTCTCTGTAGGACTTTTATCATGAAGGGATGTTGGATTTTGTCAAATGCTTTCTCTGCGTCTAATGAGATGATCATGTGATTTTTGTCCTTCAACCCGTTTATGTAATGTATTACATTTATAGATTTGCGTATGTTGAACCATCCCTGCATCTCTGGGATAAAGCCTATTTGATCAGGGTGAATGATCTTTTTGATATACTCTTGTATTCTGTTTGCCAATATTTTGTTGAGAATTTTTGCATCTATGTTCATGAGGGAGATTGGTCTGTAATTTTCTTTTTTTGTTCTATCTTTGCCTGGTTTTGGTATCAGGGTGATGCTGGCCTCATAGAAGGAGTTTGGTAGAATTCCTTCTTTTTCTATTTCTTGGAAAAGCTTAAGAAGCAATGGTGTTAGCTCTTCCTTAAAAGTCTGGTAAAATTCAGCAGTGAATCCATCTGGGTCTGGGCTTTTTTTAGTTGGGAGATTATTGATAACTGTTTGGATCTCCATGTTTGTTATAGGTCTATTTAAGTGATTAATCTCATTTTGATTTAATTTAGGTAGGTCATATAGATCAAGGAAATCATCCATTTCTTTCAGATTTTCATACTTTGTGGAGTATATGCTTTTATAGTATGTCCCTATGATTTTTTGAATTTCTCTGGAATCTGTTGTGATGTTACCTTGTTCATCTCTGATTTTATTAATTTGTGTCTCTTCTCTCTTTCTTTTGGTCAGATTTGCTAAGGGTTTATCAATCTTGTTTATCCTTTCAAAGAACCAACTCTTTGTTTCATTAATTCTTTGGATTGTTCTTTTTGTTTCTATTTCATTAATTTCTGCCCTAATCTTTATTATTTCTTCCCGTCTACTGATTTTTGGTTTGCCTTGTTCTTCTTTTTCCATGGCTTTAAGGCGAAGCATTAGGTTGTTTACTTGCGACCTTTCTAATTTCTTAATATAGGCACTTAAGGCTATAAATTTACCTCTTAGAACTGCCTTCATTGTGTCCCAGAGATTTTGGTATGTTGTGTTCTCATTATCATTTGACTCTATAAATTTTTTGATTTCCTTTTTGATTTCTTCATTGATCCATTCATCATTTAGTAGTGTATTGTTTAGTTTCCATGATTTTGTGTATGCTCTATAGCCTTTCTTGCTACTGAGTTGTCTTTTAATTCCATTTTGTATTTCTAAGATTACATTATTTAAGTTATACTGCTAAGCATTCTAGAGTGTATAAGGTTTTAAGCTATTAAGTTTAAATACTATAGCTTGACATCATCTCAAAGGAGGATCAAGATGATTTAATATTCTCATCACCATAAGTTATAAGCTTCTAGCGATGTGTGCTGTGGGAGTGACCTGCTTTCTCTCAGGACTCAGTGGGTATATAGCAACAGGAATCTGTGTAAATAACCCTGTGAGAATTGAATGTGATTTGTTGATAGTTCACAAACATTATTTCTCCATCTATTTGAATGGATAACTTTGCAGGATAAAGTAACCTTGGTTGACAGTTGTTATCTTTCAGAACTTGGAATATATCACTCCAAGCCCTTCTGGCTTTAAAAGTTTGTGTTGAATAATCTGCTGTAATCCTGATGGGCTTGCTTTTGTAGGTAACTTGATTTTTCTCTCTAACTGCTTTCAATATTTTTTCTTTGGTGTGTGTGTTTGGAAGTTTGATTATAATATGGTGAGGAGAGGTTATTTCTGGGTTTTGTCTGGCTGGGGTTCTAAAGGCTTCCTGTATCTACATTGGCACCAGAGCTTGTTGCTTCTAGAACACTGATTACGGTTTCTGGTCCTTTATAACTGGTTTGTGGGAAATGTGCTTTGAAGCCACATGCAGAATTTGACAGATTATTTCAGTCAGAGTTGACTTACATACAGAAAGAACTATGGAATGTAGAGGCTTGGCTTATTAGGGGAAAAATAACTTTGTCTACACTGGGTTAGAGGCAGTTTGTGTAAGTGGCTGGCTGTGTGCTTCCTGTATCTTGAAAACTATAGCAAAGCTAAGTTTAAAAGTAAAGGTACTGGGCTGCAGAGATGGCTCAGCAGCTAAAGGTGCTTGCTTGCAAACCCTGACATCTTGGGTTTATTTTCCAGTATTCATCAAAGCCAGATGCTCAAAGTGACACATGCATCTGGAGTTCATGACAGTGGCAATAGGCCCTGGTGTACCCGTTTTCTCTGTCTCTGTCAAATAAATAAAAAATTTTTCTTTTTATATTTTATTTAATTTTTTAAATGAACAACTTCCATGATTGTAAACAATATCCAATAGTAATTCTCTCCTCCCCCACTTTTCCCTTTGAAACTCCAGTCTCTATCATATCCCTTCCCTCTCTCAATCAGTCTCTTGTTTATTTTTATGTCATTATATTTTCCTCCTATTATGATGGTCTTGTGTAGGTATTGGACACTGTGAGGCCATGGATATCCAGGCCATTTGTGTCTGGAGGAGCATATTGTAAGGAGTCCTACCCTTCCTTTGGCTCTTACATTCTTTCAGCCACGTCTGCCACAATAGACCCTGAGCCTTGGAGGGTGTAATAAAGATGTTTCAGTGCTGAGCACTCCTCTGTCACTTCTTCTCAGCACTCTTTTGCCTTTTGAGTCATCCCAATGGTCACGGCCATCTGAAAAGAGAAGATTCTCTAGCCAAAAGTGAGAGTAGCATTAATATATGGGTATGAACATTAAGAGAAGTGGTAACTGGGCAGTTTGATGTACATAGTATATACTTTCAGGCAGACAGCAGCAGATATTATACCGCTCATGACTACACCTGTTGTAGGTTTTCAGTATCAGGAATGTATTCTCTCCCATGGAGCAGGCCTCCAGTCAAATTAGAGGGTGGTTGGTTTCCCCCATGTCAGACTTACCACTATTGCAACCGTTGGCTCATTTGGCCTGGCTGGCCAAATATAAGGCTTACTCAACATCTTCCCCTGACCTCATTTAGGCCTTTTCACCCCCATTAATCTGTTATTCTACTTGCATATATACAATACCATCCTATTATTTCCCCCTCCCTTCCCAAGATATGGCACAAAAAGAAATGAAAGCATAGGGCAGGAAAAAACAACCTGTTTCAGCTGCAGCCATTTCACAGATTGCCTCCATTGAGATTGGGCAAGCTTTTGTCCACTGGGGCAGCAGGAATAATGATAACTCTTCTGGTAGGAAGAATGCTGTAGGTATTTTCCTGCTCTTAATTCAGCTTTATTTTCTGTTGGATTAACAATTTTGGGGTGAAATCAACCAGAAATTATGAAAGCATAAAAATGCAGAAAAGAATGCATCATTATATTTGGAAGGTAAACGTGGTTTCCTTTCTGGAAAAGGGCATTGGCCAATGTGAGGCAAGGCTTTTAGAGTCCCTGTGTGGAGACATGGTAGAGCCATGTGGATGAACTGCATGTTATAGTAGAGACCTAGGCTTTATGTTCTTAATGTTTTATTTATGAGAGACAGAGAGAGACAGAGAGAAAGAATGGGCATTCCAGGATGCCAGGGCCTCCTGCTACTGCAAAGAAACTCCAGAAACAAGTATCACTTTGTGCATCTGGTTGTACATGGGTACTGAGGTATTTAATCAGGGCTGTTAGATTCTAGTGCCTTTACGCATTGAGCTGTCTCTTCAGCCTGAGACCCAGAATTTTTGAGATGCCAGGACTGTAGAATGGATGGGTGCTGGCTCTGGATGGGATTGTTGCCTGGGCTGTAAGCAGCCCAGATAGAGAGGCAGAATTGGCACCCCAGAGTCTTCATTATGGATCCCTCATAGATAAACAATTGTAGGATTTGCTGTTTGTCCTCCTTGTTGTAGATCTTGTTTTATTCAGTCTTTCATTGCATTGTCATCTTTTACATTGAAAAGGCTTACTCCGTGACATTATGTCGTTTTGGCCTTACAGACTCCCATTTAAGAGGCTTTGGGTGGCAGGGCTGTTTAAACCGTGTTAGGATTGATTTAAAAAAAGCATGGGGGTGGCTGTCGAGGTTTATTCGTCCCCAGCTTGTCAATGACATCTCGACTCAGCGCCCCACTACTACTTTCCATGTGCTGCGGCAGCAGTGATGTCCAGCCTCTCCTCAGCCATGTCAAGTCATGATGAAGCTTCCTTTTGAAGACTGTGAGTCCAAATACATCCTTTCCTCTCATCAGCTCCATTTGTCCTGGTGCGTTGCCTCAGCAATGAGAAAGTAACTTTCAAATAAGCCAAATCTAAAATCACCCTTGGAACCCTTCAACAGATAAATGTTAAGCTACTGGTAGTGCATCATACCATGGAATGTACTAGGGAGTATAAAACAACAAACTGTAACACCTTGGATGAATTCAAAAGAATTATACTACCTGAAAATGTTCATCTCAATGGGTTATATACATATGAATTCAGTATATAGTACTCTTGAAGTTATAGTTTGAGAAAGAGAGAAGAAGCTGGTGCAGGAATGAGGAACAAGTTTTTGGGAGGAGTAAGGGTAGTTTCAGCCATAAAGGTTTATATAAGGATGTAGAGATGTATGTTGTAAATCTGAAATTTTAGATCCTCAGCATGTAGAATAATTTTGAAGGCCATGTGGAGCTTTGTGGAGGTAAGTCACTAGTGGTTTTTGATGGTGATAACTGGTCCTGGTGTTGGTCTTTTCTTCTGCTTCATAGTCCTCTGTGACGTGAGGACTCTGTGCGCTACCCTGGACCTATCACGGCCAATGTGCTCCTACTCTGCCTTTGCCCCCACGGTTGAAATCATTCTGAATCCATGAGCCCTGATTACTCTTTTTTTCTATGCTGTTTCTGTTAGGTATTTGGTCACAGCAATGCAAAACTAACTAGTACTCTGTGTGTTGACCATGTTGGGGAATACACAAAACTACCATAGAGAGATAAAGTGTGTGTTAAATGCATATAAATGCATGCAGACACACCAGCACATCAGTGGACTACATCAGTGTTAATATCCTGGCTATGATATTGCTTTGTGAGATACTGTATTTGAAGGAAATTAGATAAAGGGTTTATTCGAATCATGATTTATTGTTTTTTGTAGTAAGAAGTCCGACAGCCTCATCTAGCTTCCTACTGGATAGGGCTGAAATGACAGTTGGTGATATTAGGGAGGTTGAACATGGAGTTAGTATTATGTCAAGTTTCAACATGTTGCTTACAGTACCCATAGTTTCTTAAAATCTTACCTTTGCATTTAGTCCCTGGTCCACTAATTTATTTTTTAACTGTAACTCATGTTTTCAATCTCCATTGATTGGTGTCTATTTATGTTGTCACATCATGTGAGCACACATTGGTGTAGACTACTGAAGGACCTTCTTGTTTGTTCTTCTGGAAGGAGGATAGGATTTGCCCTTGACTCGGCAAAATACCAGCGGTAAAGGTTAGGCAATTCTTTTATCAAAACTTACAATGTCCTTTATTTGGTCCCCAAGGGATGCTGATGAAGAAAGTCTTTGACCTTTGATAAATGAGCTGGTTAGATTCACTGACACTGTGAATATCTCCTTTGTTCTCAATTTACATGGCTCAAGAAATGATATTCCACTAGCCACATCCAAGATTTTTCTGAGGAATAGTTAATAATTTCCCTCAGGGGACTCATATTTACTGCATGTAGACATCCTAATGCTTCTTTTTGCCCTTTTGGAGAAAAGACTTTCTAGTTACCTCATTTTTAGCTTATTATTTGTTTCTGATTATTAATAAGTGGGTCAGGCAAGAAAATTTCAAAGCAATTCATAAAGTGAAGGCTATGTCCTTCTTGGAGATGGAAGTAGCTTTTCTGGATGAAATGTTCATGTTATTTGAATAGAAGATCATCTTCCCTGTCCACTTCAACAAATTGAATTGAATTGAATCTATGTTCTTTGGATCTTGGCATTTCCAAAGTCATGAATAAAACATTTTGATGCCCCAGAATGAGATTTGTGCTTTTGTGAAATGACTGAAAAAGGTTACAGACAACATGCTAAAATTAGCATGACATTAAAAATAATAATCTACTCATTTACGTATGAGTGTTTGTGTTTCCTGACAAGATAGGACTAGCAGTTGGATTAAAACAAGAGAAAATGGATTTCTTTATAGAATTGACAATACATTAAGATAATCAAAAAGCAAAACTTTAAAAAAGATCTTTCACTCACTGAACATTGTCTATTTCAAAGAGAAATATAAAAATGTAGGTTATTGGACTGGAGAGATGGCTTAGCAGTTAAGCGCTTGCCTGTGAAGCCTAAGGACCCCAGTTTGGGGCTCGGTTCCCCAGGACCCACGTTAGCCAGATGCACAAGGGGGTGCACATGTCTGGAGTTCGTTCGCAGTGGCTGGAGGCCCTGGCACACCCATTTTCTCTCTCTCTCTCTTTCTCTGTCCCTTATTCTCTCTGTCTGTTGCTCTCAAATAAATAAAAATTTTTAAAAAATGTAGGTTATTAACATACAAGTGTCATGCCAGAATCAAGTATAACAGTAATATTACTATTTGAACTTATAAAATCATGTTTCAGCTAAGCTTCAAGCAAAAGAAAACCAAATAAATATTTTCATTCTCATTAAGGCAATACATGGGGAATTTTATTTAGTTGAGGTATAAAATTCTAAGGCAACTTGTTTTAGCTTTAGAAATGGCACAAGGTTATTACAGGGACCAAATTAAAAATAACAAAGCAAAAAAGAAAATAGAAAAATTGCTTTCTTGCTCCTACTAGTGATATCATCTTAATGTACATTTTTGTAGACAACTCTTTCTTTCCTACTGGCTCCCAATATCATTTATGCAATGAAAATTATCTTTCCTGATAAAGTTTGAAAAAGAGGATATTAGGATGTTATTCCTCCCTTTAGTTTTTACAGGCAGAGCCTATTCTAGCTCTAGGTGACCTAGAACTCAGTCTATAGCCTCCCCAGTGAGCCACTATTTCTTACTTCAATTCTCATGAAATTTAAATAATCCAGGGGCAAAAACAATATAAAAACAAATATTAAATGAATGAAGAAATACCTGAATGAGATCCAAAACCAAGAAGTGAACTGGTGGGAAGTTATTTATTTCTCTAGGTCAGAGTTTCAGGTGGTTCCCTTTACCTCAGGCTGCTCGTGGCAGCTCTTCTCTGGTAACTTCTTCAAAGAGGCCACTGTTGCCTTAAAGAATTCCTCACGTGGGGAAGAATGCCTAACTGGTTATACACATAAAAAAATTATGATTAGAGGGCAATCAAAACCACAGTTTTGCTTTGGGATTGGTTTTATAGTTCGGTAGAGTCCACATTATCAAATTAGTGTCTACCATATGCAAGGATTTCCTCCGCTTCATCCTCACTAAGCCACTCTCTCTCTCTGCCCTACCCCGCGCCGCCCCCCCTTTGTTTTTGGTTTTTCAAGGTACAGTCTCACTCTGGCCCAGGCTGACCTGGAATTCACTATGTAGTCTCAGGGTGGCCTTGAACTCATGGCAATCCTCTTATCTCTGTCTCCTGACTGCTGGGATTAAAGGCGTGTCCCACCACCATACCCAGGAACCCCCATTTTTTAATGCTAAAGAGAAGATACTGATTTGAATGGTCCTTAGACTTTTAACCAGTCCACATGCTCCAAAATAAGACAGTTGAGAATGTGGTGTGAGAAAAAAGTGAACTAGTCCACTTTTGATAAATATATATGAAAATTGAGAAATAATACATTTTTTATTAGTTAATCAATAGTCTTTCAGAAGGCTATAGTTATACTTCTACCAAAATTGCATTCCAAAACTAATAAATTAAATTAAAAAAATATTGCATTCCAGAAATCTGGCATACAGGTGTAGATCTATGTGACAACTTCCTGTTTTGTGATCTTTGGAGAATGTAGTTGCCAAAAGTTCTGGCTTTACGGGGCAGCCTGGTTCTTCTGTGCTGATGGATAAAGGTTCTTGGTCAATGTGGCTGGGAAGGTGGGATGGTGTCACTCTTTGGAATAAAACAATGAGAAAATGTCAGAAATGAAGCTCTTCCTATGAAATAAGCATTTCCAAGTGGTTTATAAGTTTTTACAATGAAAAGTTAGTCAGGTACTTTAGGAGAAAGCCTTGTTTGTCTTTATGCCTGCATAAAACAATATTTTTTTTACTTATTCATTAGTATTATTATTTCATAATTTTAATACTTGTGAGATTTTTGCCACATAGAAGCATCTAACTATGTTTAGTGTATACTGGAAACCCCAAATCTTTCAAACTTGAAAGAAGATATTATATTAGTAAAGTATTTGTCTGTTGTTATCATAAAGATTATTTGAAAATAGGTATATATAACCCTCAAAATATCTCCATAATTAATAAAACAGATAGTTTGAATATTTTATCATAAGTATAACTAATGCATTATTTTTTAAAATAGAGAATTAAGCTCTACCCTATGCTAATTTATCCTCCTTTCCCTGCCTCACTTATGATGACCTACAAAGGATGGAAATAGCTAATAATTTTTTGTTTCCAGCTCCAGAATTATAATCTTGAACGGAACTCCCTTGGAAGCAGCTTAAATGGATATGACAGAGCAAGAGGAGAGAAACACCCTGAAAATTCTTGCAGATGGCATTTTTTGAATCACTTTTAAGCATGTTTGTAGCTTAGTCCATGTAGCAGACAGCTTCAGGTTCACTGAGATGAACTTTAAGACCAGGCACAATTATAGAGGAAGGGATATTTATTGAAGCTTACAAATTCAGGAGAAGTTCCATAATGGCAGAAAAACCTGGCCTGCCTTCATAGTTCCAAGCAGAGAAAGAGAGCCAAAATCCACAGAGCACACTTCAGGAACTCCAGGTGGAAATAGGCACTTTCTATATCTTTAGATTGGAATTTCAAACCCATCACCATACCTTAAGATCCACCCAGTGATACACCCTCCAGCTAGGTGGCTGTAGATCCAAACTACAAACTAATAAAACACTGCATATTTTGGGGGCTATCTATTCCAACTACCACAGTCAGCAAATGAGAGTGCCTATGAAAGTAAACTATTTGGATAAGAACACCTATTTAATCATTGCTTATATAACAATAATGCATTTTCCTAAACTTTTCTCAATACTAAAGAACTAACCTGATTACTTCTAACATAATTTCTCAGGGTCACAGATATGAGAATGTCTGAGAACTTCCAAGATGGTCCCTAATTATATCATCTGCTTCTGCTGTATTCTGAAACCATATGAATTTTCTTCATAGTAATTTTCCTCTTCCAATTAATACCATTTTTCTTTGCAGTATTACTGTACTAAAGGTAAAATTTGGAAACAATTCATGCCATTCTTAAAATTGAAATGTGGGTCATTTTCTTATGTATTGAAAACTTCTGTACTACAGACATCAAACCATGGTATTTCCTTCCCCTGCCCTGATTTCTCCTTCTGAGCTCTGCTCTGCATCATATCCCCTACTTCTCTCCATTAGTTTCCCTTTTAATTTTATGTCATCAGCTTTTTCTCCTATTATGAGGGTCTTGTGTAGGGATTGCTAGGCACTATGAGGTCTTGGATATTGAGGCCAATTTCTGTCCAGAAAGTTGTATGAAAGGAGTGGTATCCTTCCTTTGGCTCTTACATTTTTTCCACCACCTCTTCTGCAGTGGACCCTGAACCTTGGAGGGTGTGAGATGTTTCAGTGCTGGACAGTCCTCTATCCCTTCTCAGCACTATGTTGCCTTTTGGGTCATCCCAGTGGTCATCACCATCTGAGAAGAAAAGCTTCTCTAATAAGAAGTGAGAGTAGCATTAATATATGAATACAAATATTAAGTATAGTGCCTTCAGGGAAAATTGGTGAGAGTACTATATACATTTATCCAGACATGAACAGGCTTTATACCACTAAGGCTTATGACCTCCCTCTGCCATAGGCTTTAGATTAGGTTTTCAGTATCAGACATGTATTCCCTCCCATACAGTGGGCCATCAATCCAATTAGAGAGCAGCTGGTTTCCCTCAGAGCAGACATGCCACTATTGCACTCATTAAGTCATTTGGCCAAACTTAAGGTTTCCAGTGTCCACTGTTTTCACTGCTGATGACTTCTGTCTCCCATAAGGCTGAAAACAGTGCAGCTCTTTCCAGCTTTCAGTGGCTGGTCTACAGGGAGAAGGTTTTCTGCTCAGCACCAGCTTGATTTCTCAGTGACATTACCACTCAGGTATGTGAAGTCTTCAGCAATAGGATCTTACCATCTCTTTCTCATGGGAACCAAAGGCCTTGGCAATAGCCTATAATGTTTTGGAGACAACAGGGACCTCCCTGGCCAACAACTCACTGGAAGGTATCCCACCCCTGGTACTGAAAATTTTCTAGTAATAATCTATGGCTTCTGGATGTGCCATTATTCAAGAAAGTAGATTTTCATATGTCTTATTCAGAATATCTTGAGTTTTGATTGACCCTCCTGCCCCACCCTTCTCTTATACAATCCCTTGCCCTGACCTCGCTTAGGCCTTTCTCCTCCCTGTAATCTGTTCTTCTACTTACATATATACAATAACATCCCATTAAGACCTTCTCTCTCCTCCCTCATTTTTTTTTTCTAGCTTATGAGCCTCTGTTACTGATTTTTGGTTCCAGATCACACAGGTCTATATATTTGTAGAGAGGATACACATATGAGAGAGAGATTTCTGTATTCCTTTAGCAAGTCATCCAGGAAGAAATTTCAGTTGGCCCAGAGAATTGAACAAACAGAACCATCCACAAGAAGTCAAGAATGCTTGTGGGTATGCTTGCATACACATAGACTTTATTGGTATCATAGGGCAATAGCCAGTTTTTTACTTCACAAGAATGCTTTATGTCATAACTAGTTTTCTATTATTTAAAAAAAGCTATACACAATGCCTCATAGATAATTAAAGGCTAGGAAAGCACAAAAGAGTAGATGGGAGACACCCAGCATTCTTATCACCCATTTCTAACTTTCAAAATGTTTTGGAATAATATAATATTGTTTGTATTTATTGCTGTCATTGTTCTAAGAATTTTGCCTGTATTAATTCATTTCATCATTTAAAATTGTTTTAATAAAAATAATAAAATCACTTGTAGTAATATGGAAAGCTACCATTCCTACCCCTGTTTACAGATAACTCTCAAAGGAAGAACATGGTGAGATGAGAGCAAAGGCACCAAAAGCACTGGTCATCACACAGTGGGTTAATATTGTTGAGGTTTCCAGAGTACAATTCTTTGGTAATAAAGCCATTTAAGTTTAAGTTACTTGAATAGCATTTATATGGATGTCAACCTATAAAAAGGGATAGATATTGAGAATCTATACTATAATACAACCAACATATAAAACTCAGCAATTGATTTTGTGTAAGACCAAAGGTAAGTATTCAAAGACTTAAAACATCTATTAAAGCACCCTCTTTCCAACAAACTGACTGTAGTTCAGATATAGGAAGGCTATTGTTTTAAACATGAATTAAAGAGATTTTCAGATATACAACATGACTGTTACCTCTAAATTGTTGTATGAAGAAATATAAGATTTCCAAATATAGTTGCTATCTTAGCCTGTTATGGATTTATGACTATTACTTCTAAATGCAATGCACATTTTAATTTTTTTCAATCTAGGTTATAAAAATATTAGTAGATGTAAACCACAGAGAGACTCTGAGGGAGCTGATACTTGGAAGAGTTAAGGGAATTGGGAAGCCCATTTACTTTATTAATTCAATGGTATTAATACATTTATTTCATGTTCTACATGTGCTCAACACTGATTTTAAAACTGGAAAAAAGTCACTAAAAATACAGACACGTTTCTTCCGTGGCAGACTTATTTTGACGAAGGAGCCCCGTGGACAGGGCATAGACTGGCTGGGGCCAGTCTCTACAGAGACTCATTATGCTGGAGATCCTGTGCAGCATCAGTTGGAATGGTGGTTTGATATGAATTTGGAATTTAAAACTTTTTTCCGAAAGAACACAAAATTGACTCAGTCTTTAAATTATTTGTGTTTTAATGTGCTTATTTTTTAAAGCAAAAATTTAAATAGTATTTATCACACATTATTTACAATAGCTTTCGCAGTTCTAGTAATCACAGCACACATATTTCTGTACAACTAAAACAGTAATTTAAATGAGTAATAATTAAGCTATTAATCATTATTTTAACTTTTTTTTTCTCTTAGCATTTTTTCCCTGAGTGAGAAGACAGAGGACTGTAATTTTACTGTTAAAAGTATTTTATTTCCTTTATTACTGTTTTTTTTCAAATTAAAAATGCATTAATTTGTGCAACTCTTTGTTTTTTTAACACTTACTTATCTAAAAGAGATGGAGAGAGAGAAAGACAGAGAGAGAGAGAGAGTAGGAGGGAGGGAATGGGCATGCAAGGGTCTCCAACTAGTACAAACAAACTCCAGACACATGCACTACCTTGTTCATCTGGCTTACATGGGTCCTGAGGAATCAAACCTGGGTCCTTTGGGTTTACAGGCAAGCACCATAACCACTAAGCAATCTCTACAGCTCTGTGTAACTCTTAAGCACAGAAAATGTAGAACTGGCTTACAGCATGTTTTCAGTAAGAAATATAGCAAAATATGCATACCATAAATGAAAAGGTAAATTTTTATATAAGAAAGGTAGGAAATGTCAACTAACAATAGTGCAGTACAGTCTCATAAAAGATCCTGAAACATACTGATGATAAGCAAATATCTTCACAAGATGTGGATGGAAGAACTCATCATACACCAAGATCCCCTGGATAGAAAACATGGTACACATACAAAATGGAAAGATACACTCAAGTCTATAAATGAAGCCCTTGAAATTATATACCTCCTGTGTTTAGACCCCTAGAACTTAGTAACAATGTCCTAAATTGAGAAAAGAACCAGTATAGGAGCAGAAAGGAGTTTCTGTCCCTTGTTCCCAACTGGTACAACTCATTCTTTTAAACTGCATGTAAATAACATTGTTGAGGAATTTTCAATAGGGTCTGTTGTTTGGAAATGAAAGTATCCTTGGTTAAAAGTTACCACTCTGCAAGAATGTGATGAAAACATCATAATTGGTTCCTATTAAAATCTAGAAAAAAAACATTTTTTAATGTAAATGTATTTGGTTATCTATACTGGGGTGAAATGTTCACCTTGTTTAATTGAATGTGCTAGTGAAATTACTCTAAACTATGTATTATTTTACTCATCAGGAAACTCTGAGTCGTGGCTAGAGAACTCTTGGTTCACTTTTAGCCTGTTGCTTGATGTAGAATTCATTTCCTTTAACTTTTGCCAGTCCAATAACCCTTCCTGCTCTGATAACAGAGTAGCTACATGTAAATATGTGGACCTCAATCAATTATATATGAATGAAAATTTTAAGGCACTGTTAGAGATAAGCACTATGCTATAAATACCTTCCTAATTTCTTCTGTCACATACTTGGATTTAAAGTTCTTTTCTAATACTTTTTTTCTTAAAATCCCAGATAGTTAAGAGATTTATTCATCCAAAGCTATAAATAGAATCTATCCTTCCTAATGTGTTTCTAGGTTTGTACATGGTCACTTTAGAAGGAAATTTACTGAAAGTTTCTTCCAATATAATGGAGCACATATTTTCTCTTCCATCATGCACACATACATGATTTGTAAAAATATAATTCAGAGTAGTTTAACATAGACATAAATTTTTGAGAAAAATTTGGGTGCCTCTAATGATATAAAAGAAGCATGTTAGTCCTATGCTGAGTTATTATTCATATCTGGGATGAAATTGGATGCATGTGCAGAATTAATTTCTACTTCAAAAGAAGTGAATTAAGATTTAAGTGTGTATGGAGGTAAAAAAAAATCCAATGTAGTACACTCATATGGCATTAGCTCATAACCATGAACATATATCACATTCCAATTTGCACATATTACTGGGTTTGAGAACAGATTGCTCCACTTTTATTTTATTTACATTACTCATAGTTGCATGGGCAATTTAAGATAATTACATTCAATTAAAAATGTAGTGATTACAACGAAGGAATATGGATGACCTGAGAATAATTACTAGTTAAGCTGATTGGCATTCTATCTCCTCTGAAGCTTGTAGATTACCTGAGGCTAAGATGTCCATTTCCATTGGCAGTTTAAAGATATAATTTTCCTTTCTATTAAGTTTTGTTTTCATCTTGAACATTTTCCCAGTTACTTCCAAATGAATGAAGCTGTCATGGATGAAAATCACTTTACCACTACTGAGCCAGTGACATTCCTGTCTCTTCCTGAAAACTAAAATATTATTTTTGATGACTCAAGAAAATACATGAAATGACTCTGGATGTAGAAGCTACTGTATTATATTAAGAAGATTTTAATTCTCTATTTATTAGTTTTTAATGAATCATACATATTTATGTTTATCAGGTGCAGTTTTTTATGGACTGAATATAAATGCCCAGTAAGTCTAAGACTTGTTGTTTTGTTTGAGTTTATCAAATGAAAGAACAGGTAACAGTTATGCTCTGGGCAGATGGTACAACTTTAATATGTTAAAATTTCACATATTATTTTAGGGCAATTTTCTCTCTCTCTTTCTTTCTCTCTCTCTCTCTCTCTCTCTCTCTCTCTCTCTCTCTCTGTGTGTGTGTGTGTGTGTGTGTGCACTTGAGCGCACACACAAACTAAATATAGTTATTCAATCTCAATGCCAAGGGCAGTTAGCCATCAGCTATTTGGGTTATCATAACAGCCAGATCAACCGAAAACATCAAACATTATTCAAAACTGTGTTGTATTTCTTAGTTCCTGCATTTTTGTGTAAATAGTTCATATTGCCATTAGGAGAAGTGAGTGCATATTGCTAATCTAACTGCTGAAACCAAACTAATCAGACATAATGGTGAAAACAGTCAGTATGAGCTTCGATTGCTCCTGCTGGCAGTTATTAGGCTCTTTTATGGGTAATTTTCACTGCCATCCTTTTCAGTAAATTAGAAATAGCTACCATCATCTTGACAGAATTTCCATTAATTCATTGTGAGCTTCAAAAATTGACACATTGAACTTGTAATAGCTTGGATGATGACATTTTACCTCCTGCCTTCCATCACCAATCTTAACTGCACAGACCACTGGTTTTCTGCTGGTTCAGAGTCCTTTGATATCTTTCCCATAATATGATCTGCTTTTATGAAAATACTGAGTAGTTCCAAAATCTGCTTATTTGTAGTAGCTGATAGTCCCCTTTTATCATAGCAGGATGGCTGACATGAAGGGGGAATGGAAGTGAACATGGAAAAGACCACATTTACCCTGCTTTCCCAGTGCCTTGGTGTAGGACAAACTCATGTGTGTGTGCCTGCTTGTGAACACACACGTTCACACATCAAATGTGAAGCAAAGGAAAAATGGAGATTCAAGCCTGATAAATGGCAAAGTAACAAGGGGAGAGACAACCTGCACACGGTGAAGCCTTAATGAGCATAGTAAGACTTTATCCAGACTTTACAGAACCCAGCCAAGCTGGCAATGCCCCAAGGGGTTCACAACTCATTATAGGTGGGCTAGAAACACACTGCAAAGGTAGCTGGTCTGATTTCCACTAGAGAGAAACATATCCCTAATCTGGTACTATAGAATTGAAACTGGAAGGGGACATCACACCTCCCATGTCAGGGTATGTTGCTACAGTGAAAAAACCTCACAGGTATAGAAAGAATTCAAACTCATCCCACAGAGTCAGAAATACTGATCACTATATTGCATTAACTATCCTTTTTTGGTCTGATGTAACATTCTTTGGTTTTTTTGACAGTCTGTATGCTAGGGTAAACTTCATCATTTTGATACTTTTCTAACCAGGTACTATCTACTTAATATCCACTCTTGCATATATTTTTCTTGATTGCTTTGTTTGTGTTTGCATATTTTATTTTAGCTTTATTCTCTATTTTTATACATCCTGCATGCTGTTGAGATCTCTCTGCTTCACTTCCCATGCATTTTGTCTCTTTCCAACCTCTTCTCCACATCATCCTCTGTGTATCCTCATTATATTACATAATTTCAACCTTCAGTAGCCTTGACAGCCTCTTAAATATGTGGATCCTAACAGTATTGCAACTTTCCTCTTCCAGATGGTTGTGCTTCCACTTTCCCAAAGTCACAGTTAGTCCCTGTCATCATCCACACTGCTTACCTCCTACTCCTAAGTGACCAAAAACCTTACTGTATTACATATGATCTTTTCTCTTTTACCTGCCAGCAGTTATTGCAATAAAGCGAACCGTTACTCTTAATTCACAAATACCAAGCTTTTGTAGTGGGCATATCCACCAGCTTTGGTCATTCCTGCTATTACTATTCTACTTTGGGAGTAATATGCAGTCCACACCAGGCACCCTGGACTCCTAGGCTGATGCTGTGACTTCTGAACCACACAGAAGTATATAGCTAATAAAACAAAGGGAAAACACAAGTAATTAAATAACCTGAGATGCAAAGTTTCCAATACAGTCAGGTAAGAAGCATAAAAAAAATCAAGAGGAAAAGTTATAGTTCTATGTGCTCATATTAAGACATTGGTGATATCTCAAATAAAGAGGTTAATAATGCTCCTTTAGACTGTAGAAAAAATAACAAGCCAAACCAATGTCAGTACACAGAAAGAAGTATAGCCAGGTCAGAAATTCATGAAATAGAAATATGGAACAATACAGAGAATCAATGAATTGCTTCTTTGAAAGGAGAAGCAAGATAAATAAATCCATAACAAAATTAAGCAAGGAAAGAGAAAAAAAAACAAACAAGAAAATTAGAGATGAAAACGGGGCCATTGCTGTAGTCATCTCCACGTTGCTGGAATGAAATTCTAAACACAGTTTTTGGAAGAAAAAAAGGTTTATTTCAATGTAACAGATCTAGGGAAAGTTTCACGGATGGCAGAAGAAGGTGCTTACTTCCATACATCCAAGCAGAGAGACATCTGCAACCAGCAGCCATTAACCAGCATCTAGCACTGCAAGCAAGCACGACCAGAGCTCAAATTCTCTACACACCTTTTGGCTGGAATCAGATCTACACTCAGTGTCATGCCCCTAGGTGAATGAATAATGAAAATTTTGTTTATCTGTAGAGAAATACGAAATTATGAATTTTTCAAAAAGAATGGAGGGATCTTGTTGCAGTTACTTTCCTGTTGCTGGGACAAACACCTGACCCAAAGAAGTTTATGAGAGGAACTGGTTTATTTCAGAGATGCCTAATTCCAACCACCACAGGTATGGAAAAGTTTAAGAGTATACTAAAAGATGATTCAGGCTCTTAAAGAAAAACACCCATGTTCTCTCATTCTCTCTCATCTCTGGATTCTACCTTTTTTTTTTTTTCTTTTTCTTGGTTATGTACACAGTGTGTATACAGCCATATTGGTAGCATTGTTAGCCTCCTCCCTGTCTTCCCCCCTCCACAGAGACCCTCCTCATTTGGGAATGTGGGTCAGATATTGTGGAGTTAGTTATAAGTTATGGGCAAGAGATAATGTCTCTGTGCATAATGTCCCAACATGTGTCTCTAACAATCTTTATGACCCCTCTTCCGTGAATTTCCCTGAGCCATGATGGGTTTGTTTTAGGTCTACTTCAGTGATGAGTTCTTTGGAGCCTCTGTGTCTCTGGATCTCTTGTCTGGTAGGAGTTGAGTGTTTTCTGTGTCTATCTCCTTCACCCTTGTGCAGATACCAAGTTCACCAAGAAAGCAGCACTCTTGCTCATTTCCCCAATTACTCGATGGTTTCAGCTGGGGCCCTGGTGAGGTGCGATGAGCTGATTATCTCCTCAGGATCTGCAAACATTTGGAAAAGAGAAGCAGATTTGCCAATGGAGAGTGAAGTCAGCACCAGATAAATGGAATAGCCATTATTGTTTTAGAAAGAATTTAATAGGGGTAGTCCCTCTTGTAGACCCCGATTGGTGGGAGCTTGATAATGAGCTGACTCATTTTCATTGGATATGGTTCTCACTTGTTATATATCTATGCAAATTGGAACGAGTGTCAGTAGAGCCCAGGAAGCTAAAAGTGCACTATGAAAGAGGATAAAAGAAAGATTTCAACCATGTCAACTAAAAGAGCTTGCTTAAAGATTTCTAATTCTGTGAATGAAACATAAGTCTATGCCAACCACTATTCCTGTATCCTCCAGGAGGAATTGCCATGGCTATAAGAAGAAAATTGTATAACACTGTGTATGTGAGAGGAAGGGGGTGGAGGCAGAGAAGGGAGGAAAGAGGGAAAATGAATTCACAAAGAGCTGCTGCTGTTCTCTATCCCATGTTTCTTTTGGAGCCAGTGAAAAAAATTACTAAGTGTTCATGGAACACAGTATTTCCATAAATTCAAGGTTGAACACTGTAAGAAGACACACTGCAGTATTCCAATGATCTCAAGTATAATTTGTGGTTTAGATCAATGTAAATATCAGTGATAAGATAGTTTCAAAATATATTTGGTGTTTTAGAGCAGCATCTGTAATTATGTGTTTTTATGTTAAAGAATTCCACCAGGTCAACTCTTTTAAATTGAAAGAGGATTGTTTTATCTTAAAATAAATGAAATGGAGGAAGAATACTTCCAGAGTTGGCTAATTGATAGTTTTGAAGACTTCTTCTGATTTTGTGGTCTTTCAGTGTCTTCTTTTGTAGACAAATGTGTGTCCTTACAACAGCTGATTTCATTGTCAAATTGTAATACCTGCAGACATGATGGGTATTATTTATTCTTTTCAATGCATTGTTGGTTGCTTATACTTTTAATTTATTCTTATCTATTTATTTGAGAGAGAGAGGCAGAGAGAAGAGAGAGAGAGAGAGAGAGAGAGAGAGAGAGAGGGAGAAAGAGAGAGAGAGAGAGAGAGAGACTGTGTGTGTGTGTGTGAATCTGCCACTGAACTCTAGAGGTAAGCACTATCTAATGCATATGACTTAGGAGGGTCCTGCAAAATGGGACCTGAGCCCTTTGGCTTTGCAGACAAGTGCCTTGACTGCTCAGCAATCTCTCCAGCCTGTATTTTTAACTATGGAGAAAACCTTTTCATAAGCCTCTAGACTTCCCTCATGTTTATTAACCAGAATGGGGTTTTAAGCCCAAAATAAACCATTAAAAAAGGTATGGTACTAAATCACCAGGAAATGAATATATCAAATTGCAGGTCCTGGTTCCCCTGGTGCTAGGTCCAGGTTCTCCTGCTGCTGGTCTGGCGCTGCCTGGACCCTGTGAGCTTGCTGCAGAAGCCCTCCCCTTGCTTTGCCTTCCTGATTGAATGTCCCCTGGGTCCCCGATTCCCTGATCCCCGGCTCCAGAGCGTTGGCAGTGGAATGAGTTGGCTAGAGTTCCTGGGTCCTTCCCAACCCCCCAGGTCCCGGGTTCTGGCTTTCCTGCTGTTGGCTTGAAGCTGCCTGGATTCTGCTAGATTGCGGTGGAAGCAGACCCCTGGCTTCCGCCTTCCTGATTGGGTGGCACCTGAGTCCTCAACTCCGGAATCCCGCGCTCCAGAGAGTGCGCGTGTGCGCACAGAGTGAGTTGGCCAGAACTCCCTATCAGTTCCCCACCCCCCGCTCCCTGCTGCTGCCTTGGGGTGGCCGGGTCCCTGCATGTGTGTTGTGGAAGCAGGCTTTTTCTCAGGTTTCCTGATTGACTGGACCCTGGGTACCTAAATACTTGTTCCACTGCGCCAGAGGGTGCATGGGCCATTTGTAGGAGCTGGCCTCTTGCCCCTGGCTCTCCAGCTACCCAGCTCCAGGTTCCCTAACCCCTGATCCCCAAGTAATGAAGAGTGCGTCTAAGAGCAGCGAGTAGGACAGAGCTCCCAGTTCCCCAGGTACCTTTGATGCACTTGCAGTCTACACAATTTGCACATCTGCAGATACAACGCCATCATATACCAATGCAGTGCACATTTAAAACGAAACACTCACTGCATATCCTAATAATAATAGAGCTCAACAACATCATAGATCAAGTAGACTGAACAGACATCTACAAAACTTTCCACCTCAATTCTACAGAATACACATTCTTCTCAGCAGTCCATGGGGCCTTTTCCAAACTAAACAATATATTAGGACATAAAACATGATTCCATTAATTCAGGAAAATTGAAGTAACTTCATGCTTCATATCAGATCACAATGCTTTAAAGGTAGTTATTAACAAGACACATCAGGAACCCCACCAGCACCTGGAGGCTGAACAACACACTTTTAAAGAATGAATGAGTCATGGAAGAAATTTAAAAAAAAAGAGAACTGAATAGGGAGTTCTCAGAGAAAGAAATACAAAGGGTTAACACACACAAGTTAATGTACAACATCCTTAGCCATTAGGGAACTGAAAATTAAAATATCTATGAGATTCTACCTTATTCCATTAAGGATGGCAATCATTACAAAAAATCTAACAACAAATGTTGGTGAGGATGTGGGGAAAGAGGAACCCTCATCCACGGTGGTGGGAATGTGAAGTTGTACAACCACTGTGGGAATCAGTGTGGAGATGCCTGACAGGGTGAGCATAGAGCCACCATAGACCCAGTTATTCTTATTTATCCTAAATGCTCATGATTTACTGCAGAGATATTTGCTCACCGAATTTCATAGTTGCTCAATTCATTATAGCTAAGAATTGGACTCAGCCCAGGTGCCCACCATTGGATGAATGGATAACGAAGTTGTGGTACATTTATTTACACAATGGTAAGAAAAGAAAAACAATACAATGAAATTTGTAGAAAAATGGACATGCTTGGAACTGATCATACTCAGCGAACTCACACAATCACAGGAAGACAAACATCGCATGGTCTCACTTAACCTGGACCTCTTGAGTTGCTGACATGCCTGATAGGGAACTCAAGGCCCAGACAATAAGGATGGAAGGATTTAGGAGAAGGGGAAGGGGAGGGTGGGGAAAACCAACACAAAACTAAATCCACAATGAACTGGTACCATAGAAACCTTTATCCTTGGAGATGGACTAAAAGATATAACCCTCAACAGTAGTAAGGGGGAGCACCTGAAAAGAAGGACCCTGGAGAGGGTGGGATGGAGCCTAAGCTTAATATATATATATATCTGGCCTATAACTTCCAGTACTAGAAATCAGTTGCTACCCCAGTGAGAGACTTACAAGTTCCTCCAAAAAGACAGGTTTCTGTCAAAGCACTTGGTTACCCACTTGAAGCAAAAGGTAAGACCTTATTTTTTGCTGAAGACACCATATGCTGCTGACACAGAGCATGGAGAGACCTGGATGAAATCTGGTGGAGAGCCAGTCCATAGACAGTTAGCCCATCTAGTGCTGGAAAGTGCTACATGAGCTACAGAGGAAAATGGCCAACAATGGTCTGACCAACCAGAGGTCTAAGCTACTCAGAAGAAAACACCCTGACAGGATGTACATGCCAGGGAAATAGTGGCATACAGCCTTGATGGGTAACCAATATGGTTCTTATTGGCTAAGAGATATGCTTAGTGTAAAGGAACTCATATCTGGAATTGGGAACCAGATCACAATCCTATGGGGACGAAGATTATGCTTTCCAGTGTCAAGCTCTCACTAGTCTTTGGCTAAAAGTGGTTACATACATCCAATTCTCCCTAAATTAAAAATGCTTACCCTATTTAAATAATGCTGGTTTCACTTTCCATTGGAGAACTTGTTCTTCTTTTTAAAAAGGTAGTGAGACCTAAGGAGATAAACTACCCTCACATGACAGCCAAGCCACAGCTGAAACCACAGAGGAAATGGGAAGATGAGCAAGAGTGCTGCTTCCATGGTGAACCTGATAATCAGCACCAGGGTGAAGGAGACAGACCCTGAGCATTCTCAACACCTACCAAAGCAGAGATCCAGAGGCTCCTAAGTGCTCATCACTGATGTAGACATTAAATAAACATGTCGTGCAGCAGTTATACTGCCTGGTAATTGTGACTAATATTAGGTTCAAACTGTTTGTGTTTAACTAATTGCAAAAAACTAGAAACAGTCCAAATTTCCCTCATCTGGTGAGCAGTTAGACAATTTGTGCTGCATCCAGTTTGGGGTGTAGCACTCAGCAACGTAAAGGAACTGACTATGGTGCAACATGATTCACTTCCATCATATGAAAATTGTAATAAGCTAGGCACAAGGATTTGCCTATTGACTGTTTTTCTCATATGGGACATGCCAACAAAAGCAGATACACAGTGAGCATACACACCAATCAAATGGCCAGGATGGGACCACTTAGGGGCAGAGGGTACTTTAGGGATTGACTCATTGGTTGACACAAAATACCCAAGGATAGGTAATACATAAGGAAAGAGAAGCCTATTAAATTGCATTTCTGGAGGTGAAAAAGCATGGCGTTACATCCTACTGGCTGGATCACGAGCTTCATGGTGAATAGCATCGCAATGCTGAAAGCAGGAAAAGTGAATAAAATGGTTAGGCAGAAAATCAGAGTCCATAAAGGGGTGGACTGTGCTACTTTATATATATATATAATGTATTTTTATTGGCAACTTCGATGATTGTAAACATTATCCCATGGTAATCCCCTCCCCCCCCCCACTTTCCCCTTTGAAACTCCACTCTCCATCATATCCCCTCCCCCTGTCAATCAGTCTTTCTTTTATTTTGATGTCATGATCTTTTCCTCCTATTATGGTGGTCTAGTCTAGGTAGTATTTTTAAATTTTATTTATTTTTATATGTACATGTGTAAAGGTGTGTGTGTGTGTGTGTGTGTGTGTGTGTGCACGTGTGTGTATTGTATGTGGTGTATGCATGTATATATGCCCATGTGTTTGCCTACAGTGGGGTGCATTTTCCTATGGTGCCTGGCAGTGAATATCCTATGCCCCCCTCCTTCCCTCTTCTGTCTGTTCTTATTTGATCTGGAGTCTCTTATTGACTCTGCAGCTCATTTTTCCCCAGCCTCAGTGATTCTCGAGTCTCTGTTCCCCTATGGGAGCTGTGCCCAGCTGATTATGTGGTTCCAGTGGGTGGAGCTTGTACAATCTCTCAGGCCTCCTCAGGCCCTCATGGTTGCCCAGGAAATGTTCTTAACTGTTGAGATATCCATCTCTTTTAGTAATAACCTATTATACTAGAAACTAACCAGTGTAGAGGACAGAGCATTTATCCCTTCCAGAGGCAGTACTGGTAGCAACCAAGTACCTTTCTCTGGATTCCACCTCTTAAAGTTCCAGCACAGCACGACACTGAGCGTACAGAAGATGAACACTTAGGGATACACTCAACTCCTATATAAGTTGACAAAAGGGATTAGTATATTGATTATTTTATATATTCACACACATATGTCAAAATTTTCCTATGTCATACTTCAAATAAGTAAATTTTCTCTTCTGTGGAAGACATACTTACATAAACTTGACAAAATAAAGAAGACTAAACTATTTAGAAAGACCAAAGAATCCGTTCTCTTTACTTATCTACTTAATTCTAGGCTTTTTTTTTTTTTAAATCTAATTATGACCAAAGCAGTTGGTATGGAGACTTTCTCATTAAGAATCAAGAATATAAAGCCAGGTGTGGTGGCACATGCCTTTAATCCCAGCACTTGGGAGGCAGAGGTAGGAAGATCACTGTGATTTTGAGGCCACCCTGAGAATCCACAGCGAATTCCAGGTCAGCCTGGGCCAGAGGGAGACCCTACCTCAAAACACCAAAAAAAAAAAAAAAAAAAAAAAGAATCAAGAAAATAATCCTAGTATTTGGAAGAAAGAAGGAAGACAGATAACCAGAAATTCAAAACCATTATCTATTGCATAGTGAGTTCATGGCCAGCTTATGCTATATGAAATTTATTTTAATTGCCCCACCTTCACTCACCAGTAAACCATTGGAATGATGGTGAAAAGATATTAACATGCCTTCTCCCCTATTTTTTGCCAAAAGTAGATGCATAATTTTATGTTAAAATACTTCTAAACATCTATTATACATGATGTAAAGAGATTAAAGCAGTATCTTGTTTATGTAAAAATAATTTGTCTAAAGGATTTACTCTAATTCCTTATATTTTCTATTAACTCCAGTTAATATTTAAATAATAGTCAATATAAAACATGAGATATATTTTCAGTTTTCATAAGTACTCTCTGTGGATTTTCTGGTTTGTATTTAATTTAAAAGCTGTTATGTAATTTATTCTGAATGAAAATATTGTATATTTATTTAGTAATCCTTTCAAACACATTCACAAGTATATAGAAGCATGACCTTTACAAAACAAACTATTGTTCTCAAAACCTTTTGATGGAACTGGTAGACTTCAGTCATAACAGCTGCCATTTAAACATCTTAGGGAAAAAGGTCATGTACTCATCGTAACTCATGTGAATGACAGAGAATGAAAGAACAGGAAATGTGCTTCTCTTTGTCAGTTACCAGCATTTTCCTGTTTATGGAAGACTGCACAAAAATATTTTTGTTTCATTTGTACTTATGTAACAATTACTCTATTTTCTTGAAATGTTCTCTCCTTCTTTCCCTCCCTCCATCTCTCCCTTTGTCTCTTCCTTCCTCCTTCCCTTCTTTCCTGCTTGCCTTGGTCTTCCTTCCTTCCTCTCTTTCGTCTTTGTCTCTCCCTCTCTCTTTCTGTCTTTCTTTCTCTATTTCTCAAAGTTTTAGTCTATAATCATGAACAAGTAGTTCCCTGTGGATGCAGAATCCAGATGACGTAGCAGATGGAGCTTTGGAATACTGGTTGAAATGTCCCAGACACCTCCATCACTTAAACTTTCCATAGGAAATGTGAATAAACTAAAGATCCAAACTTACATGGACCATAGAGAGCAGTTAGCGCTAAAGTTCACATACAAACACTTAGTTAAGGTTTTCAAAGAATTTTTTTGATTATAATGTGCTCTTCATGCAATATTTAATCATTTGACATTTAAAAAGCTACCAAATCAGGAAGGTAAGAAAAACTCTACTCAGGTTTCCTAATTCATCCATGCTTTTCTTCTTTGTAGGAACTGAATTTAGGAAGGAGGGACACACTTGCAAATCAATTCAAGGATTATAAGCTGTTTTTTTTTTCTTGGACAGAATAGAGACATTTTCAATTTTTATTTGACAGTGGTTAATTAATTCATAATTTTAAAAATTGTGTTTGGGGAATTTTTTTTCTCTCAAATCTTCATAAATCTTCACAGTGACCTAATAACTCTTACCACTTACTAAACAGAAATTAGAATCTCATGTTGAAAGATACCTATGCTGCCCACCAGGGCTCAGGGAGCATCACAGAAAGACTGTACGAGCCTTAAGGTGGGTGGCAATCACCTCCCATTCCTGCAGTCACTGACATTTGGTCCCCATAATGAACACCAATAACTCCACAGAAAAGACCTCCAGCAGAATTAGTGAGGGAGACAGGGTGTGTGTGTGTGTGTGTGTGTGTGTGTGTGTGTGTGTGTGCCAACTATATATATATATATATACTATTAAGGCCACATGTTCATATGATGGGTGCTGTAGGTTCATATAATTTACATAGGTGTCAAAATCTAGGCTGACACTCAAAGTTGTCTGACATTTTTATGGGTCCCATGAAATATTCAAATGTAAATTTAAACTTGAAAGTATTTCTTTTTGCTAAAAGTCACCAATTTTCAAAATACCTCACATCCATGTAACTCTTATCTTCATGTTGTAGTAGCATTTTTGGATAAAAGCAAATGGATGATAGCAATGTGTCAAATTTGTTATATATTTGTGGAGTGGAGGTTACTTGAGTGTAATTACACACAAATGTGGCTTTATGTTGAGTAAGATACTGAAGGTCACAGACAATCTGAGCTCTACATCCTTTGAGGGACTTCTGGTCCTGACTCCGATCTCACTAGTCAGTTTGACTGCCATCGAGTAGCTAGTGGTATAGAAGTCACTGTTAAGCAGCTCACTATAGTTCAGAGGAGGAAATTGGGGGGGTGGTGGTTAAGCTTAGCATTAAGTACTTGACTAGCAAGGATCCATGTATGGCCTAGAATAAAATTCCCAAATCACAGGCTGGAGAGATGGCTCGGTGGTTAGGTCACTTGCCTGAGAAGCCTAGGACCCAGGTTTGATTCTTTAGTATGCATGTAAGCCAGATGCACAATGTGGTGCATATATCTGGAGTTGGGTTGCAGTTGCTTCAGGCCCTGGTGTACCCATTCTTTCTATCTCTGTCACTCTCTCTCTCTCAAATAAAAAAAAAAAAAAGATTAAAAATGTTTCAAATCTCAAAACAAAATTTCAATACAATTTTATTCTTTTAAGTTTCTCAGATTGGAGCGGTGATCTAAGCTGCAGGAGGAGGGCTTGACTTGGCTATAACCAAAGACCACAAAGTGGATTATCTCTGGAATCATCCTATTCCTTCCATGCCAGGTGAAAAATGCTATTGCATCATTTATTTGTATGTGCTCTTCTATTTATGTTGACAACTTTTAGACTTTCTAACATCTGCCTTTAAATTTTTTGTTTATTTTTTATTGAAATTTATTTATTTGAGAGTGAAAGAAAGAGAGAGAGAGAGAGAGAGGGAGGCAGGCAGAGAGCAAGAGAAAGAATGGGTGCACCAGGGCTTCCAGCCACTGCAAACAAACTCCAGACACGTGAGCCCCCTTGTGCACCTGGCTAACGTGGGTCCTGTGAAACCGAGCCTCGAACCGGGGTCCTTAGGCTTCACAGGCAAGCACTTGACCTCTCAGCCATCTCTCCAGCCCACATCTTCTTTTAGATGCTTTTGACATTGAAGAGAAAGATAGAATAGATTGCTAATGTGAGCAGGGAGTAATTGGGAAGGCAGAAATGCTAAGACTGAAGTTTGGAGTCTAGGACTCTGGTAAATGAAGCTTCTCCCATTGTTTGGCACTCACATTCACATCCCAAGGGGCCAGTCTCTCTCACAAGCTGTGGACAGCTTCTCTGCTAACCCAAAGCCTTTCTATTACATCTTAAAATATTCCAGATATTCTTTCCAACGTGTTTTTTCAATCCACATTAAGCCAGGTTGGTCATTCTTTCTCATTACTGAAATTTTTTTCTCCCATTTCTTACCATTTTGCTTTACAATGTAACTAGGAAATAGGATTTTAAAAAATATAAACTTACTCTTCCCATTCTTTGGCTCTTAAATTCTTTCCACTCCATCTTCTAATATGTTTTCAGAACCGTGTAAGAAATAACATAAATATTTCATTTAGTTTGTAAGTATTATGTGGTAAAATAAGTTATGCATTGATATAGAATAATTCTACTCATAACAGTAATCATTTAACAAGTGTTTTTGGCAGTCATGAGCTACAGTGTCCTCATTTGTAAAGAACAGACATATAATTTCAAAGTTCTCAGAATACATTTAAAAAAATTAATGTAGAGGGATGACTCAGAAGGTGACAAATCTATGTAAAAGATTTTTATTTACAGATGAGCATTGTGGTTGCTCTGTGTTTCTGCCATCAAAACGACACACTGATGTTTCCCATCGTTCACAGTAGCTTGTAGTGTGGGCTAAGACCTGCATCCTAGGCCCGAGTGTGACTGTGGTCAGGTGTCAGCAGCGGTGGGATACACACACTTGAGACTTGAAGAATTAGTGTAACTGCCAGGTGGGAATTCATGCCCCGCCGCTCTGAATCTTTGGCTGGGACAATGATTATGCCATAGTCTCTGTGAGGCTAGTGTCAAGTGTCAGTCACCATGGACACAACAGTATTGGCAGTACCTGGGGATTTCACTGAGCACATTCTCAAACCAACACAGTCCCATGGAACTGAATGTGTGTGTGTGTTCTATGTGTATGCGTGTGTGCGTGGATGAATGTGCATGTGTGTATGAGTGCAAGTGGAGTCAGAGGGTGATGTTGGATATTTCCCTGGTCACTTTCTGCATTAGCTAACTAAACAGAGTATTTTTTGTTGAATACAAAGCTCACCGACTTAGCTAGAATTGCTATCCAGCATGCTTTCAGGGGCATTCGTAATTCCACCTGCCTGAGCACTATATTAGGTGTGCACCTACCACGTCCAGCCTTTGCCTAGGTGCTGGTGACTAAACGCAGATCTCCACAGTTGCATGGTCAGTACTTTACTGACTGACCCCCAGAGTCTGCGCTATCCCCAGGGGTCATTGGCCACCAATGTCCCAGGTGCAGGAGGAGCTGGGGGAGCAGCGTGAGTGCGCCGAACCACCCAAGAGACAATCTGATGGGGAGCGCTTTGTCTTGTTTATTCAAAAGGGGAGTGGGTTTGTGAACACTTGGGAAAGGTTGAGAAGGCCCATACAGACTGTAAGGTGATTGGAGCCATCGGTTTATGGGTTGCTATCTAACTGGCTGGTGTTGGAAGGCAGAAGTTGTGAGGGAGAAGTTGCCAGGGAAATAACAGAAGTGGTGGGAAAAGCCATGTGACTGCAGCCACATATTGGTCGGCTACAGCAGCAGGGAGACTATTTTCTACTATGTAAGGTCACTTGGCCGGCTGGTCACAAGGTCAGGAACCGTGTGGGGGGTGGAGGAACTTTAGATTATGGAGTGCTCAGGTGCATTGGGATGTGGGGGAGGGCCCGCGGGTCCCCTTTCCTCTGGGCGAAGATGAGGCACGCTACGGTCTGTGGTCTGTGGAGAAGGGGAGCCCGCTGCGGCACCAGAGTGGGTTCGCTATGACAAGTCAGGCTGCAGCCCCCACAGCCCGAGGTCCCCAGCATGTCCCACAGCCCAGGCCAGTCTTCTCATAGTCCCAGCCTGTGTTTAGCAATGCTCGACGTGACCAATTTTACCAAACCCAGTAGTCAATATTTATACAAAACAACGTGCTCCAAGTCAGAGAACTGCGGAGCCTAACTTGCTTTATTGCGGGAGGAGACACACTAGCCCACCGATCTGTAACATGCTTCTGCCTTACAGATACAAGTATAAATAATCTTACAATCACAGGTACCAGTAAAACATAATTAAACAGACAGCAAATTATGCCACTTGGAGCATTTATTACTTTTGGGGGGTAATATGATGAAGAATGGAATGTCAAAGGGGAAAGTGGGAGGGAGGTATTACCATGGAATATTTTTTTATAACTGTGGAAAATGTTCATAAAAATTGTGAAAAAATAAATAAAAAACAAATTACTTAATTCTGAATAGATATGATCTAATTTCCAAGAATGGCTGTGTTTTATCAACTAGTTTGTAAATTCCTCAAAGTTTGGCCATCAGTTCTCTTGGAGGGACCCGCATTGGTATATCACCTGGTTAGACACATTTCCTTCTCTTTATCATCTCAGTCTCCTTCTCTATAGTTGCTAAATAACAAGCATACACATGCACTGTATAACACTCCATGGCTTCCTGAAGCCTGCTCAACCAATCCATTACTCAGAACATTAGAAAATGGGATAAAACACCAGTGTCTAATTGTTAGTATTGTTTTCTATCCAGCCAGATAAAGTGTGCCAAGAGATACTACTGCATATACATAGGAAGTGATTGCCCACTTTATATTATTAAATGTGTTCTAACTCAATAGTGATATTAATGAAAGCCACTCATGGTTTTGGGTGCTGGGCCTGGAATCAGATGCATGCCAGGTGAGTTCTGCACTACTGAGCTGCAAGCCTCTATGAGCAGTTTATTCTTTAAATGGAGCTATCATTATCCACAAGTGTGCCTGTCCATGCAAAGCATTGCTGGCCATTTGCAAGGTCACTTTTGATGGCTAAAATTCTGTGGATGAAAGTAATGAGATAGGCATTACTGCCACTTTTAGTAGTAAGGATGAGGATTCATGGTGTATTGCTAGCCAGTGATGTAACTCATTTCTTGTAAGCACAGTCATAGAGCTCAAGGAGGAAAACAACAACCACCCAGTCAATAGCCTTCAGAAAGAGTACAGTTGGTTGGGAGAGCCAATGGAAAAGAAGAACATGATGCCAGATTGTTCCCTGATTGGACCAGCTGCATGTGGCCAGTTTCTCACTGGACGAGGGAGCATGATGCACAGGGTACGTAGACCCCTCACTGGTTTGGGCTATCAATGTGCAAAACCCCTGACCAATCTTGGTAAAGATTGTCTTGGTTTCGGCCTAAGTTCCTGCTGTGAGTCCCAGACAAGACCAGTAAACCAGCCAAATTGTTGGTTCTCTCGTATACATTCTCTCATTGTCCCTCATGCTTGAGAATTCCTCTAATACTCTCTTTTATAACCTACTTTCTCTTTCTCCCATTTTTCCTCTTACGTCTTTATTTACAGTATCTATTGACAACACGCACACAAACACACACATTATCTGACATACCATGATCATCGTCCCCTCCCATCATCCTCCTTTTGCTCCTCTTGCATGTCCCCTGTACTGAGCCCTTTCTTTCCAGCTAGTTCCTCTTCACTTTTTTATTGACAATTTCTATGAATGTACAAAATGTGTTTTGATCATAGTCACCTCACCCTCCTCTGTCTTCTCCCTACACCCCCAACTTCTTCCTGTAAGAAGAAATTACTGAGGAAGTGGTGAGTTGAGCATAAGTGATGCTCTCACTGCTGGCCTGGCAGCTAGCTCCAAGGAGATGGGAATAGACACTGAGTACACTCAAAATACCTCAAAGCAGAAACACAGAAATTGTAGAGAGATTGCCACTAAAGTAGGACTGTCTGATACTTTCATGGCCCCACATGGAACCCCAATAACCCCACTGGGGAGGGCCCTCTGTGGATTGTGGGTGGGAGAGCGAAGATATGACTATAACTTGATAGGAATATTACCAGAACCTCACAGGGTCATACAATAAAGTTTATAATCAATCACTTGCTCACTTCCTCTACTACATTCTTTGATTTCTCTTCAGTATGTGGCATGAGGTCACGAGCCACTGGTTCTGGCTGTGGTCTAGTGGCTGTATTAGTCAGTGTTCTCTAGAGGGACAGAACTGCTAGAACAGAAAGGCAATTTGTTGGATTAGCTCGCAATAGTCCAATAGCAGTTGCATCCTGAGAATCAAGAAACCTGGTAGCTTCTCAGTCCACATGGCCAGATGCCTCAGCAGTCTTGAGGAGCCACTGGGCTTTGATCCACACTGGTCTTCAGTAAATTCTAGTCTTCAGTGAGCTCTGGTCTTCAATCCATGCTGGAAGGCAGCAAGCAGCTCTGGCAGCCAAGTGGAAGGAAGGAGGGTGCCCTTTTCATCCAGGACTTCCTTAGATAAAGCTCCCATCTGAGAAGGGCTGTCTGCTTTGGGAGAAGGGCTCACTGTGGGGAAGGACTTGCTCCTTCAGTAAATCCTTCCTGGAAGCAACCTTGGAAATCCACCCCAAAGGGATTTCTGTGGATCACTAAACAGATCAAGTTGACAACACCTTAACCATCACATTGGCCTTTGGCTTTCCCAATTTCTTAGTCTCCTGAGTTAAGACAGCTAAGAGCCTAGAATGGCTTTCTGGTGCTCTCAAACCTAAATCAATAAATTAAAGAACCAGTAAATCAGTGCTGGGAAGCTTGCAGATAGGTGTATATTGTTTCTGCTTTGAAACAGCTTATACTAGACACTTTTCCAAAGTAGTATGCTTGCTAGGAATGATAAATTAAAATGAAACAAAAACAATGAGAGCAATATAAGTAATATTAATTGGTTAAACTATATATAATTCCTTGAATATATTTTTCAATGTGTGACATTCTGAAACATGCACATGGAAGAAACAAAAACTTGAGAAACAGGCACTCTTATTAATTTAGGTGTTTTATCCTAACTCTGGGAGTTAGGATGGAAATTTTCATTTTCTCACTTTTCCTCAAGCTCAAGTTGCTTCAAACCAAACACTATCTGTCCCCTGCAATGAGAATAAAACTACATCATGGGGTTGCTATGAAACCAACTGAAAAGATGCAAGTAAAACATTTAGCCTGGAGTCCTAATGCTTGCCACATAGTGCTAGCTCAGTAGTGGTAGATAGTTAGAGGGGATGAGCATGTTTAACACGATGTCCACACCACAGGTGGCGTAGGTCATCCAGACCTTCACAGACGAACACAGTAGCTACAAACTTCTCTGTAACATAGAAGCAGACAGACAGCTTAAAAGTAGCACAAAGGGAAAATGCTTGCATCACATGGAAAAATTCTTAGGCTCTTATGTAAAGGGGTTGAAAAAGAGAAGCAATTTACACAAGGAGGAAAAAGAAGAGAAAGAGGAGTGGGGAAGCTAAGAGAGCAGGCTGGCCGTGCTCTGTTAGCATATCTTTGGATGGGGAAAAATTATATGCCACACCAAATTAAGCCTGAATTTAATGCTTTAAAAGTTTAACCCATATAGAATATGGCTAAGTGCTTGTCCTTAAATGTGGCCATCTGGGTGATTATTTCCCCTCCTTACTATACACAGAGAGTGGCCAGAATAGGAGGGAGGCTGGAAAGAGGGCAAGCAAGGAACTCAGATTACCTCTAACTCCCCCCAAAGGCAACACATTGGTTGCTGATATTCTCTTGAAGGACTAGATAGGGGAGGCACTCAGTAACCCCAGAGGTAAAACCCGAGGTCTGGGATACCATGATGGAAGAGCAGCAAGTTTGCTATCAGCGATGCCTGCTTATTGGAATGAGGCAGGTGGGGTTTTGTTAAGAAATTGGAAGGCCAGAGTTATGCTGTGCAATGAAAGGCTTTCTAAGTTACCATGAGATCTGCTAATGGTTGCAAAGTTGTTCTTACATTCTGCTATCTGCATTCCACTCTCACTTACTGGAGCAGGAGCGGAAGCTTGGGTTTCTTTTTGATTCTCTGTGTCTGTAGTAGACAGGGGTGGCTTCTACATTTCTCAGTTCATCATCTGGCAGTAATTTCTTCCTGACTGTCTGTGAGGGTGATGTATGAACAGGATGGGCACACAGTGCATGAGAGAAAGTTTAGAGCAAATTCGGCCACTGCAGATAATTACATTGAGACCACAGGACTATGTTGGTCAGTGATATGGAAATAAAAGAGAAGAAAATACAGCAGCAATCTTACTTTCATTGATATTGTAGGAATTATAGGGAAATGGAGAAATGATTGACAGGCTTGTGTGTGTGTGTGTGAGAGAGAGAGAGAGAGAGAGGCGGGGTGGGGGGGAGACATTTGAGGACTGAGCCTCTTGGTAAGTTTGGATGCCCATATGTAGTCAGCATGCTCCCTGACAGCATGTGCTATATATAGTAGCTTCTGCTCATTGAGCTCTTTAATACAAATCTGTGCTGGAGTAATTGGGAAGAATGGTCTGCGGGGTTAGATGAGTAACATTTGTGTTAATGTAGTCACTACTCCCCAGTGTACCATTTAGCAAGTAAAGTGTGAAGTTGATAAAAAAAAAATCTTTTGATCTTTTAACACAGCGGCAGGGTGTTAGGAAGATCCCAATACACACAGGCCAGAGAGGTAGAAAATAGCATGATTTTAGATATTTTTATAGTATTTTTAAGTATTTACTCTTTTATTTTCTGAAATGTTGTTTGTTTGTTTTAAAATTTTTTATTAACAACTTCCATGATTATAAAAATACCCCATGGTAATACCCTCCCCCCAACTTACCTCTTTGAAACTCCACTCTCCGTCATACCCCCTCTCCATCTCAATCAGCCTCTCCTACTTTTGATGTCTTGATTTTTTCCTCCTCTTATGATGGTCTTATGCAGGTAGTGTCAAGCACTGTGAGGCCATGGATATCCAGGCCATTTTGTGTCTGGAGGGAGCATGTTGTATGGAGTCCTGCCCTTCCTTTGGCTCTTACCTTCTTTCTGCCACCTCTTCCACATTAGACCCTGAGCCTTGGAAGGTGTGATACAGATATTGCAGTACTGAGCACTGTGGTCATTTCTTTCCATCATCATGATACCTTCTGAGTCATCCCAAGGTCACTGCCATCTGAAAAGAGAAGATTCTCAATCAAAAGTGAGAGTAGCATTAATATAAGAGTGTGAGCATTAACAGATGTGCTTACTGGGCAGTTTGATGAGCATAGTATATACATTTGGCTAGACAACAGCAGACATTACACCCCTAGGGCTCATGACAACCCCAGTTTTAAGTTTTCAGTATCAGGGATGTATTCCTTTCCCATGGAGTGGGTCTCCAGTCCAATTAGAGGGCAGTTGGTTTCCCCCATAACAGACATGTCACTATGGACCTGTTGGCTCATGTGGCCTGGCTGGCCAATTATAAGGCTTGCAGTGTCCACTGATGAGTATTTTCACTGGTGATTTCTCTTTCTCCCATTGAACTGCCTGCAGAATGGCTTCTTCCAGCTTTCTGTCAGCTGGCCTACATGGAGGAGGTTATCAGCTCAGATCAAGCAAGATTTCTCAGTGTACTTGCAGCCCAAGTATATGGTGTCTTCAGCAATAAGGTCTTACTATCTATTCCTGGTGGGAAACCAAGGGCCTCGGCAATGGCCTATAATGTTTTGGGGGCAATTATTAGGCATAGTTCAAATGTCATCTTTTGATAGGTTCACTTATTTACATATAGCCAAAGACATTTCACAAAGAAGTCTGATTTAGAAATAATTATATAGGTTACTGTCCAGTAGAATTAAAGTGGGTGTAGTTTAAAGTGATATTATTACTACTACACAGTTTAAGAATTGACAGTACCATACAGATCATATCATTGTGTGTAATCTTAATCAGGCACTCTGGATATCCATCTTCACACAGGCCCTGAGAAATTTCTATTATCAGCTGACCTCTTTATGCTTTATGCTTCATGCTGCTGCAGCTGGTCTTCTAGGTCCTATTCAGCTGCTTGGACTACTAATGCTGAACAGTAATTACAGTGTTATTATTTCTATAAGACACAGCAATTCCAGACAGTTGTAATATGGTTTTACACAGCTCTACTAGGGAAAACAACTCAGGTGTTGGGTTAGTGCTCATTCTGAGTCCTTAATCAAACACCGAGTTGTTTGGAAGTCCAGCCACACTTGACCCCAAGCTGTAGACCAGCGTCTCTCTAGTGCAGGAAAACGTATCCACATTAAATACCTGGTTTGCTTTCCTTGTGCTTATAAAACATAAGCAACAGTGACCCCAAGAAACCAGTCACTTCTTTGACTGATAGGCACTATCTCTGGAATCTTTAATCCAACTCACTTCTGACAGTCTTTGATCCGAAGTTGGTGGTGGGTTGCCTACGTGAAGGGATACATTCCCCAACACTAACTGTCTTCTACATTAGATGAAAGATAAAAACTCTGGGTTGTCTTACCTGTGCTTCTGATGGGCCAACTGTGAAGTGCTTCACAAATGTCCTTTTCAAATATGATCATTTTGTGTCTTATAGGGCTCAGAAACATTTACTGACATTTATTAGTCTACCTGGCATCTCTGTGTAGCACTGCTCCCTTCAGAAAGTGGGAATGGACAACTTTGGGGAAAAAAAGAAGTTCTTGTGACCTAATGATGGACAAGGGACCTTCTGAGAATTTATTTATGGCTGTCTCCAACTCAAAGAATGTGGAAGATCAGAATTTTTATGTCCTGCTTTGAGGAAAAAATTAGGAACCACAGAGACCAACGTTCATGCTAGCCATTACCAATAACACACCATTGTTCTATGAGCATGGTAATTGGATTTCACCATTCATATTTTCTTTATAGTTTTGAGTTGATGGATACAATTAGGGCTATTAACTGTGTTGATTTATCTGACCATGGTTCAATAATCAGTCAGCTTAAATGTACACTCTGCTATTGATAAATGGGAAGTCCTAAGAAGTAATGTCACCTAAAAGTCATATGTATCTGGTTGCTTCTGAAACTATGAAGATGTTTTGTTTTTCCAGTAATGTTTTTTACATTCCTTCTGCTCTAGAAGATTGATGAAATTTATTGTGATTGTGAGACTGAATAACCTGGTTCATGATCACATAAGAAATTTGATATCATAATATTGAAGTTATGAGAAAACCTAGCATATTTATAGCATCTGTGAAATATTAAATCTTTTCACCTAATTGTTCATTTGAAAATGACATTTCTTATAAGATAGTTATTGGGAACATTTATAATCAAAATATGTTAGTAGTATATCTTTCCTTTCTGAATAATATAAATGAAACAATGTTTTTACAAAGCAAATGCAATGCTTAACTTGATAAAGAAAGAATCAAATTTATCTTGCAATAAATAACTTACAGTTTTTCTAATCTTTGTATATTTTTCAAGGTTTTAATATAGTTGTCAACTTTTCCTTTCTAGTTACTATGCCATTTATTATTTTAAGATGTGTTTTAACCTTTCTTTGAGTTTTGATCAGGCTTTGAAAGTCATAGCTTAGAATGTAGCTTTGGAGTTAGACCTCTTTATATAATTGGTTCAGGACATTTATAATGATGATTATTATTAACAAGATGTTTCATATGGATACAGTCAGTACCCTCTTTTCCTTCATCCCTGCCTCCATACCACTGGGGACGCTCCTCAGTGGGGTTGCAGGTATTCCCCATGGGGTTGTAGGTTATGCATTGTGGGAGCATTAGTCAGTTATTTTTGAGGGGAGCAAATGTCTCTGGGCATGATGTCTCAACCTGTGGCTCTTAAAATCTTTATGCCCCCTCTTACACAAAATTCCTTGAGCCATGGTGGGTGAGTTTTAAGTCTACTTCAGTGATGAGCTCTTAGGAGCCTCTGGATCTATACTTTGGTAGTTGTTGGGTGTCCTCAGGTTCTGTCTCCTTCACCCTAGCACTGATTATCAGGTTCAACATGGAAGCAGCACTCTTGCTCATTTCCCAAATTCATGTGCTGATTTATCTGTGGCTGGGCTGAAGTGCAAGGGGGTGTTTATCTCTTCTGGTCTCACTACCTTCTTAAAGAGAAGAACAGATTCTCCAGTGGAGAGTGAAGTCAGCATAGTTTTAATGGGATAAGCATTATTAACTTAGGGAGAATTTGATGTATGTAACCCCTCTTTCAACCAAAGACTAGTGAGAGCTTGACACTGGAGAACATAATCTTTGTTGCCATAGGATTCTGATCTAGTTCCAAATTCCAGATATGGGTTCCCTTACACTGAGTGGGTAGCTTAGCCAACCAGAAAGCTTTTGGTTACCCACTGAGCTGTGTGCCTCTATTGCATTGGTGTTTACATGGTGTCAGGGCGTTTGCTTCTGAGTAGCTTAGACCTCTGTTTGCTCAGATCATTGTTGGCCACTTTCCGCCTGTAACTCATGTAGTGCTTTCCAGACCTAGACAGGATGACTCGGGCTGGTTTTCTTCTGAGTTCCAGCCAGGTCTCTACATGCTCTGTGTCAGCAGCATATGGTGCCTTTAATAACAGGGTCTTAGCTTTTGCCTCAGGCAGTAACCAAGTGCTTTGACAGAAACCTGTCTTAATTTGGGGACTTCGTAGGTCTCTCTGATCAACAGCTCATTGTGGGTAGCAACCAGTCTCTGGTATTGGGAGTTACAGGTCACAGACAGAAAAAAAAAAATTCTCTTTGAAGCTTAGGCTTCATTTCACCCTCACCAGAGCCATAGTTTTCAGGTGCTCCCCCTTTATTACTTTTGAGGGTTATATCTTACAGTCTATCTCCAAGGATGAAGGTGGTTCAGGATTTTATGCACAATAAGAAATTAAGAAATATGTCCTGTATCTTGATGCTTTCATTATGTATCTTGGGAAATGAGACCCCAACAGTTAAGCAGGGGGGATTTCAGATAAGCATAATTTTACTTATCCTTCTAGCAAACATTAGTAGCTTACTAAAGTTTTAATTTTCCCAATAAAGAAAAAAAAATGTTATATTGGCTTCTCTTTCTCTTTCTCTGTGTATGTGTGTGTTGTGCAGAATGTGTGTATGATTTGAATGGTGTGTGTGGTATATTCATGCATATGTACAGATGTTCATGCACCACACATGTGTTTAGGCCAGATATGAACACCCGGTATCCTTCTCTTATTGTTCACGCCTGTGTTTTATTTTTTTCCTTGCAATGGTGTCTCGCTGTTGTCCAGAAGCTGCTGAGTTGCTAGTTGTGAATCCCATTGATTTTACTACTTTTGTCCCCCTCCTCAAGAGGTTGGGTTGCAAATTAGTTCTTGGACATTCTCAGCTTTTCACATGGGTCTGCGGAGTCACATATTGTTGTCTTTAGGCCTACAGGCCTCATTCTTTCATAGCAAGCACTCTTAGTTTCCCAGCCCCAATGGATTATTGCTGAGCACTGCAATGTAAGTAACAAAGATCAGTAAAGAAAACTAAAAATCAGAAAAAATGAGCCAAATCAGTTTTTCAACCTAGAAGCAAAGGATATTATGACATTTGCACTTAGTGCTTACTATCTAGTACTCCACTGCTTCACAAATGGCATCCACTCCCAGAGACTTTCTTTAAAAAAAAAAAGGAGGGCTGGAGAGATGGCTTAGCAGTTAAGTGCTTGACTGTGAAGCCTAAGGACCCCAGTTCGAGGCTCTATTCCCCAGGACCCTCATTAGCCAGATGCATAAGGGGGCATACATATCTGTAGTTCATTTGCAGTGGCTGGAGAACCTGGTGCACCCATTCTCTCTCTCTCTCTCTCTCTGCCTCTTTCTCTGTTGCTCTCAAATAAATAAATAAAAATGAATTTAAAAAAAGGAAAAAAAATCTAGGGCTGGAGAGATGGCTTAGCAGTTAAGGCTAAGGATCCATCTTCCACTTCCTAAATCCCATGTAAGCCAGACACACCACACAAGGTGATGCATACCCAAGGTTACATATGCTCACAAGGTGGCACATGTGGCTTGGAGTTCAATTACAGTTGCTGGAGGTCCTGGTGTGTCAATTCTTTCTCCCTCTTACTCTTGCTGTCACTCTCCATTCATAAAATAAGGGCCAGTCTACTGGGCTTGCCTCAAAAAGAGAAATCTAAATTGACATGGGGGTTATGAGGTACATGCATCTAGTTTGTGGAGAAAAGTAACTCAGACCCTAGTAAACCAGTAGTCTGTGTGTGTTAACTTATATGAATGCAGATATAATCAGCAGTGACACACACCCCAAAACAATTCTGTAGAGCCTTGTCCTTAGAATGGAGACACATGAACACAGGGCAGGAAAGATGAATGGCTATCCTAGTACAGATGAGAAATCACAATGTGGAATCAGACCGTTAGGATGCAGGCTTTGCACTCTAAAAGCTGTGTGAAGTTGAGCAATTCATTCCTGGCAAGGTATATTAAGTAATCAGGTCTTGTGATTGGAAGGAAGTTGGAGCTGTATTCAGAGGGAGGGTGATGTCTCAATCCTTCCTATGACCATATTCATGACATAAATATATGAGAGATAATTGCCTTTGTAATAATTACACAGAAAAATAACTGAATCATGAGGGTCTCCTGTGATAAATGTTTGCTGCCAGTCAGGAATTCCCACTGAGCTCCCCCAACCCGTGCATAGAGGGATGTTTGCTAAGAGTGAGGGTCATTAGGATCATTCAACCTCACACTTTCCAGAAGTGTACAAAACTATCCTCAGTCTCTGAGGGCTGAGATCAAAGTCTGATGAGGCAGAGAACCTTGAAAATGAAAAGGAAAAACACAGAGCAGAAGGGTCTAGTGATTGGAGTGGATCTGGGAACTGCAGGGGGATTAAGGAGCTGTTAGAGAGGGCCGTAAATTCCAGAATCTGGAGGATTAGGTGGCGACAGCAGGTCTGAACAAAAAGAAGTTTGGTTTTTATTTTTTGTCTTGTTCCTTTTACCCCAATCTTGTGAGGTTGAGAAACATTCAAGCCATATTATGCACATATAGATGCATATTTTAAATTAGCTGGCTTGTTCCTAAATGGAAGGCAAGAAAATTTATGAGAGAAAGTCTTAAAACGTGTCATTGATGAGTCATAAAAATAAGAGACAAAATACATTTAAGCAGAGAGTAACATTTAGAATATAAAGTATATTACCAAACTATAAATGTACAAAACATAGTCATTGCTCTAGGACTTAAATGACTAACTTCCAACTGTAAGAAATATTATCAGTAGGAGTTGATGATATACTTTAGATAGGGTGGAAAATGAAGACGGTGCTAGATAAGATCAATGGATGTGGGAATATGGAAGGTTTTTGTTCTCTGTATTCTGGATTCAAGGCTCTCCTACCTTGCCTTTGCTCATCTCTCAGCTGAAGACTGAACTTTGTCCCCTGACAAGATGGCCATCCACTCTTCCACTGATTTGTAACCTCCTCATATATCCTACCCTTAAGGCAGTTCTTTACATAAGAGTTATATTCAATATTATGACTAGTGTTTATTTTTATAAGGACTATTCATAAAATAAGCTTTGAATGGGGACAGATATACCTTTGAGATTTTTATGTGGTTTTAACAGGGTAATTTCTAATTCAGCCTAAATTGTTGCAGTATTGAAGTGCTAAGCATCACACACACAAACACACACGCTTTTTGGCTTTAAAAATGACAGTCCAGATATAGAAAGATCAAGAAAGTTATTTTGAACTGAATTCTAAACTGAAAATAAGGTATGAATACAGTGGAAAATGCAACTCTTAAGTCTAAACATTATGTTATCTATGATACCAAACAAGTTATTTAAGCTCCTATTTTTAGGTTTAACATCTGTAAAATGGGTCTAATGATGTCATTGTTCTACTGCAGCAATAATGAAGTAAAATGACATTGGGAAAGCAGCATGGACACAGTCTGACATAGAGTAGAAGCTTAATAAATCACAAGGATCATCCGTTGAAATTAATTTTCCCATATTAATCTTTCTGTGACAGATGTAACTTTCTTCTTTCATGGCCTTTCCCAGCTATTCACAGAGATGAATCTCATTATAGTGAGAGAAAGAGGACATACACAAAAGGTACAAATTTTACAGTGTCTTTTATGTCCTGTACTGGAAAGTCCAAACTATAGAGATAACAATAAACAGTTGGTAGGATCTGAGGAAGGAACTAACAGCAAACTTCCATGGGAGAATGACAGTGTGTGTGTGTATACACTTGATGAAACTATTCTTTTTCTTGATTGCAGTGGTGTTTATGGCATTACACACACTTGCTTTATATTCAAACATCATAAGTGTATGAAAACAATTTATCCCTTATGTGTAAATTATACATATTTTAAAAGGAAGACATCTATCTACTGTTAATGATTAGGCTGATGAAGTTATGTTCAGAAGAGAATCAGTGGCATATTTGGGAATAACACCTCATTGGTGGGAATTCTCTTTGCAAACTCACTAATTAGAGCTCATGTTTAGCTGAAATGCTCAGAGGAAACATATCTTTTAAACTTACAAATGAGACCAAGGTGACATGCAAGCATAAAAAGCTAGCAAAGCAAACACAATCATAAAAAATAAGAGAAATTGAAATAACATTGGAAAAAAAGAAACAAAAACCCATGTAAGGGCAATAGGAGGGATGTGCCCATAGGTGGTGAATTCTCATGTGTTCAAGGAAATCAGAGTAACATGCAGCAATAAGTCAGTAAGTTGGATATAATCAGTCTTGAGAGGTATTAGTGATTGAAAAGCTATAGGAAAATAGTGGCAATGTGAGTGCCAGGTCACACATTCTGTGCTAATCTGTTAAGAAAATTTGTGCTTTCAGGAGAGAACAAATGGACAGAGTATTCTTTGTAAGTATCTGAAAAGTTAGATTGTACTGTTCTTTCCTCTTTTACAATAAAATAGCTGGAAGAAACAGCTTTAAATCACAACCCAGATTATTCACTTAGGATATTTTTAAAGGGCAATCAGTAAGGGATGGCCCAGAGGGAGATAGAAGAATGAGAGGTAGGAAGTTGGATTTAAGAGCAGTGGCTTATAAGATACGTAGCGGATATTCATGTTTTCACCATTTTTCACTATGGGGCAACAGACAAGTTCTTTACAGATCAAGTCATCTCAGACTATGGAATACAGTAAACTGCACAGGGTTAGGGTACCAGACATTTTGGTTTTGGTGGGCATAGAAGTCTTCCCTGGGGTCTGAGGCTGAAACAGACTCAAGGTATTATCTAGTTGTTCTGGAATTAAATTATAGCTACAATAGAACTAATGACTCACTATGTCAGAGACCTCAAGAAGGGCCATTCTGAGGCCAGGTGGTATGAATGCTGCTGTAACTGGAGCCTGTGGACCATGCACAACCTCATGATTTGGGTAGCTTTTCTTTGAAACTGCTTTGTAGTCAGATGGTTCCATTCAAGCTTCCATTGTCCTCTCCTCTCCTTCAGTGGGTATCAGAAATGCTTAGTGATCTGATTTTATGGGTCTCTTGGCTTCTTTCAAATTTGGTCCTGTTTTCTGGAAGTGGGGCTTCTCCTCAGATTTGCTAGCACATTTAATTTAATTTTGGTTTCTGCTTTTCAGAGGACCTTGCCTAATACCGAGCTAATTATTATTATCATGGATATTACTATGCTGTTTTTCTGCTATTAACAATTCTTAATATTAGAAATATATTCAATGTGACTTCTAGAGAGATATTTAATACAATAGAGATGTTTTCAAGACAATGTATAGATTATATCAAGATATTCTCAAGTAAAATGGTACCAAAGACATCAATATGTGCTCTAAAATGATGAAAATAGAAGAAACGGAAGAAGAGCTGAGTTCATCATCGGGATTCTTTTCACTCTTGTTTTATTAAGTAGAAACTTTTTATGGACACATCATGTGTTGGTATAATTTCCCTCCTTCTTTTCCGTTCCATTGAGGCCTTCTTCAATGGGATAGTTGGTATACACCATGGGGTATGGGGTATGAATTGTAGGAGCAGCAGTTGATCTTTGTTGGGGTAGAGGGAAATGCCTTTGTATATTCCCTCCCACCTCTGTGGCTCTTATATTCTTTCTGCTCTCTCTTCTACAAAATTCCCTGAGCCCTGGTAGGTGAGTTATAAGTTTGCTTTTGTGTGGAGCTCTCAGTAGCTTCTGGATTTCTGCCTTGGTAACTTTTAAGTATCCTCAGTGTATATCTCCGTTGTTCTGGTGCAGGTTGTCAGGCTGCCTGTGGAAGCAGTGCTCTTGATCATCTTCCTCCTTCCTCTGCTGTTTCACCTGGGCTCTAGCTGATGTGGGAGAGATGGCTCATCTTATGATATGGAGTCAGCCATTGCAGTGGTTTTATCAGGTCTTCCCCCATAAACTTAGGTGTTCTATTTTATTTATTTATTTATTTGACAGTGGAAGTGGGGGAAGAGAGAAAGAGAGAGAGGGAGGGAGGGAGGGAGGGAGAGAAAGAGAGAGAGAGAGAGAGAGAGAGAGAGAGAGAGAGAGAGAGAGAGAGAGAGAGAGAGAGAATGGGCTCCCCAGGTCTTCCAGCCACTGCAAACGAGCTCCAGATGTTAGCATTCCCTTGTGCATCTGGCTAACCTGGGTCCTGGTGAATCGAACCTGGGTCCTTTGGCTTTGCAGGCAAATGCCTTAACCACTGAGCAATTCCTCCAGCCCAAACTTAGGTGTTATAAATGCCAGGTTCCCAGCTGATGGCAATTTGGGAATTAAAGCCTCCTGGAGGTAGTGTGTTATTAGGAGTGGGCTTATGGGTGTTAGAGCCACCTTCTCACTGCCAATATTTAGCTTACTTTCCCGCTGCTGTTGTCCAACTGATGTTGGCCAGGGGGTGATGTCCACACTCTGCTCATGCCATTATTTTGCTCTGCTATCATGGTGCTTCTCCTCAAGTTTATAATCCAAAATATACTCTTTTTCCCCACAAGCTGATCTTGGTTGGGTGATTTCTGACAGCATTGAAAAGCTGACTGCAACAGTAAATTTTTCTTGTCCTGTTTTCACTATCTATTGTAAAAGAAAAGAAGACTCTCCAATGGAGACTGAGGTCATCATAGGCTAAAGGGGATAAGCATAGGTAATTAAGAGATATTCTAATGAGTGTAGCCTACCTTTTGACCAAAAGCTAGTGAGAGTTTCTCACTGGAGTCCACGATCTTGCTGTCCATAGGATTCTGGCTTTGTTCCCAGTACTATCTATGAGTTCCTTTCTGCTGAGCAGGTCTCTTGGCCAATCATAGAGCTTTGGTTACTCACTTAGGTCAGGTGCCATTGTTGCACAGGTATGTACATCTTGTCAGGCTGGTTGATTTTATACAGCAATGTCCACTGCTTGTTCACAACATTGTTGGCCATTTCTCATGTAGCACTTTCCAGCACCTATATGCACTAACCATCTGGGAACTGGCTTCTTTCAGTTTCCAGCTGTAGCTCTCTTTTGTTGGTCATGTTTCCTCTCCATTTAAAGAAACACCAAGAAGAATTTGTCCTATTTTTTATATTATTTAATTTTAGTTGTTTTTAACTTTAACAAGAAATATCTTTTTTTTTTTTAATTTGAAGGAAAATAGAAGGGAAGGAGGAAAATAGAATGCAGGATAAAGATAGATAAAGAAATAACAAAAAAGGAAATTTAGAGAGAGAGAAAGAAAGACAGAAAGAAAAAAGAAAAAAGAAAGAAGGAAAGAAATAAAGGGAAGAAGGGAAGAATTTAGGTCTTTAAAGAATTGGTTTAGTGGAATCATTTGAGCATAGCAAGGGAGAATGTCTGAAAGATACTCTGTAATCTTATGGTGCTAAATGAGATTTAATTGTTGTACACTGAAAAATTGGGATGTAGTGGGTCATAGTGAGAGTTATAATCCAGATCTATGACCCCAATGCACAAGTTATTTATAATAAATCATTTCTACTCTTTTCTTCATAATTTATGAACATCTGCCCCCAGTCACAAAATTATCTGTTTCACTATTCTGTCATTTTATGAAAGAAAATTATTACCTAGTGACAAATGTCTGTTCAAGGGTGCTTTTTAAATCCCCACAGATGTGGAGAAATGCTCTGTTCTATCCTTGAAGATTGGAATTGGGTCAGTCTTTAGTACATTTTGTCCTAATATAAAGAGAACATTTTGATCATTAATTTGTGTATTCACTTGAAAAATAATTTTAGTGTCTTATTACACCATGATTTTTGTCACTTTTGTTATTTCTGTTCCTATTCTTTGGAACCTTTCCAATTATTCTAGATTCTTTGGAAGGCTAATGATCAATACTGATCACTAAGAACCCAGCTTCACAAAAGATTTAGATGCTGATTCATTGTTTTTAAAGTTTTATTAGCATATAAAATATTTTATGACATCATTTAAAAAATTCTATATGCTAACCTTACTTTGTGCCAATCATATGTTAATAATTCACAAAACACCACTCCCAGATATTTTTTTACTCTCTAAATTACACCTATCAATCTATTTTAGTTGTGTGTTATATATCTAACCTATTTTTCAATCTTAACAACCTAGACTTTGGACTATTTGTTCATGATTGTTTTCTTTAAGTTCCTATTTTTAAGTGATCACATTGGTAGCCATTATCCAAACTATGTCTTTTCTCAGTCTCTCATACATTTCACAATCTCTAGTAATTACTTTAGTTTTTGCATGCATATGTGTGAGGGAAGATGTGGTAATTATTGTTCTGGTTCTGTTATTTTTCATTTACCATATGTAATATTCCTCATAAATTTTTATGCAAATTGAAAATATTCATTCATTTTGTGATTGAATATTGAATAATATTCCATCATATTTGTCTACAATTTAAAAATATTCTATAATGTGTGCCAGAACACAATGATATAGATGAAGGGAACAGTGCTGTATGGTAAGGTGAAAGTAGCTCACTTATAATAACTGGCATATTTTATGAAGTAGAAAAGTTGACATCTGAGAACATAAATAGATTAGATAAAAATTGATTATCCTTCTTTGATGAATGAATGCTTTATACCTGTACTGAATTTTCACATTTTACCCCATATATATGTGTAATTATTACATGTTAAAAATATTTTTAAAAAACCAGATAGAAAAACTAAGATATTAAAAAAAAAACAGGGCTGGAGAGATGGCTTAGTGGTTAAGTGCTTGCCTGTGAAGCCTAAGGACCCCGGTTCGAGGCTCGGTTCTCCAGGTCCCACGTTAGCCAGATGCACAAGGGGGCGCATGCGTCTGGAGTTCGTTTGCAGAGGCTGGAAGCCCTGGCGTGCCCATTCTCTCTCTCTCCCTCTATCTGTCTTTCTCTCTGTGTCTGTCGCTCTCAAATAAATAAATAAATAAAAATTAAAAAAACAGCTGTGGTGGTACATAACTGTGATTTCAGCCTAGAGACAATGAGATTGTGAGTTGAAGATGAATCTCGTATAAATAACAAAGACCCTGTCTCAAATAACAACAGTCAAAAGATAAAACTACAAGTTTGGTCACTTATCAACTAGATATGCTTCCACCTTTACCTAACACAGAAACTTAGGATAGTTATATCTATATGACTGTGTGACATGGAAGGAAAGGTGACATAATGTGGTGGTTTGAATGTTAATATATTATGCCCATAGCCCAAGGTATTTTAGACTGTTTATAACTTAAATTTCTATCAGAAACATCCCTGCTAGAGGAATTTTCACGGGGGCGGGGGGAGATCTTTATTTCAGCCATAAGGGGTTTAAAGAGCCAGTTCTGAGCTCAATGTGTTCCTGTTTGCTGGCCATTTGGTGTTGTTTCTTGGATATGCATCTGTAGAAGTGAACCGTCTTCTTCTGCATTTTTGGTGCTTCCCCTTGGATTATACAAACTTGAAATAAATCCTGCCTTATATAAGTTGCTTTAGGTTGGATTATTGTCTCAGCAAGGAGAAAGTTACTGCAAAATGAATATTGGTACCAGAAATGGGGCTGTTGATGCAATGAATTTGACCTTGTGGGTTTTGGTCCTTTGGAATTTCTTTGCAAGAGGATTTTGGTACTTGGAAAAGACAGGCAATGCTATAATCAGAGCTTGAAGGGCTATTCTGGTGACATTTTGCAACTTTTTTTTTGTTTTTTTGCGGTGTGGTCTCACTCACTCAGGCTGACCTCAATTCACTATGTATTCTCAGGGTGGCTTGAACTCATGGTGATCCTCCTACCTCTGCCTCCCAAGTACTTGGATTAAAGGCATGCACCACCATGCCTGGCTTTATTTTGCAAGTTTTAAATGCAGAGAGAACTGAACATTTAAAGGGGAAAGAGAGAACATTGTTGGAATTGGGCTACTCATGTCCTGAGAGTTTGATCCAGGTTGAATTTAAAACATCATGCTTCAGAGAAATTTGTGCAAGAGGGGGGGCAGAAATATTGCTTAAGGCACATGTTGGGACAGTATGCACAGAGACATTGCCTCTTACCCACATCCTATAGCTAACCCCACAATGCATGGCCCACATTCCCAAATGAGGTGGGTCCCTGTGGAGGGGGAGGACAGGGAGGAGGCTGGCGATGGTACCAACATGGCTGTGTACACACTGTGTACATAACTAATGGAAAAATTGTTGGACTTGTGCTTGTCGAAGTATGGAACAGAAATATATGCAGATGTATGGTTTAATCACAGGAAAAATTCAATCATTTTTATATTTATTAACACAGAGACCAGTTTTAGGTTAATGAAGCTACAATTGTGAATCAGATTAACAAAATCAAGTTTGGCCCAACTGATTTTGCATTGAATCATGGAAATGATGCCCTGAAGGTGAACTTTTAAAGGCTCAAATGAGTTAAAATACAAACTCTTTTTATGGTTCCTGGACAAAGTGAAGAAGAGTTGCTAGAATCCTTGTGTGGAGACTGTGTATGGCCATTGTATTAAGATGAACCAGTGCCAGGAGGAACAGAGATGTGGCACTATGAAACAGAGTGGATATACCTCTATAGAAGTCAAATAAATACATTGTGTGGAGCTACAAGGATGACATGTGGTTTATAGTGTAGACACAAAAATGCTCTAGACAGACAAGGGCTGTCCACTGGATTCCATGAAGAGCTGCTCCTGGCTATGGATAAAGTTTCCATGGTTTGCTCAGCCCAGCTGCAGTGGCAGACCTGGAATGCAAAGACTTTCATCACTGGTTGTGGGTGTTGGACTTGAACTATGGATGTTTGATGTTTGCCTACTCGTTACTGGCTTTGCATTGGTCCAGTCTCTCTTTGTTATGCCTTTTTGCAATGGGAATGTTTACTCTGTTCCATTGTGTGCTGGGAGTATGTAACTTGCATTTTGATTTATACAGGCCTCACAGTTAAGAGACAGTCATAAATCTCAGATGAGATTTGGGACTTTGTAGCAGTGTTAAAGTTGATAAAGACTGTGGAGACCTTTGAAGTTGGACTGAGTTAAATTTTCATGGATATATAGTCATGAGTTTATGGGGGCCAGGGGCTGATTTTGGTGGTTTGAGTGTGATCATATGTTCTCCATAAAATCAGGGGTTTTTGATTTAGGGTAAGTTTCCTACTTCCCTCTCTAGTGACCTTTTGGAGGAGGTGTCACTGGGGTGGGATCTTGTATTCCAGACCTACTAGGTATTTAAAAAACCAGTTTGACCTCTAGCTATTTGTGCTTTATGGCTCTTGGTGCTTGTTGCTGCTGACAGTTATTTATCTGTGATATGGTTCTACAAATGTGAGCTAGCTTATTCTGTCACAATGGAAATTCTCTTGGATTTTGTAAACCTGAAACAGCCCCTTTCCTCCCATAAGCACCTTCTCATCAGGTGTTTGTCCGAAACATGAAATGAATGTATCTATTGAGCTCAAATTATAAATGGGTTTCACATATTGGTATGTAGTCACACACACTAAATTCAACAAAAGATCATATAATGAGAAAGTGAATTTAGATTAAGGAAACATAAAACCATTCAAAAGGGGAATAAAGTCTTAGCTCTTTGGGAAAAAAAAAAAACACACTGATTTAATTTGCTTGAAGGAATAATGAGACACCAATTCTTTTCATTTTTGCCTTAATTTAGGCTAAGGCCACATGGAGAACACCTACCATCTTGGACACTGAGAAAATATTATAGCATAGAAGAGACATATTTGACTTCCTCAGTAGGAGAAGATGTGGTTTTTATTACACAAAAAAGAAGAAAAACTCCAAGCAAAGAATATCTCTAGCATGGAGAAGTTACCTATAAATAACTGAAATACTATTACATGTGACAGGGACTGAATTTGTTCAGATGGAGCAATAAATATGGATAAGTAAAAGTTCATTCTATCCAAGACAATCATTGAGTTGTCATGGATCTTCTCAAGACACTTTGTGAAATCACTTTGTTGTGTAAAGAATTCAAGCAAGAAGGATTGACTGCCTTAGACACATATTTCTCAAGTTAACCAGTAATGAAATGCCAGAACTTTGTTAATAACTTTGTAAAGAATATTGGAATGAAAGTTCCCTTCCAACTGCAGAACTATTTAAAAAGTAGGATAGAAGGGAACTGCTGGAAAGCCATACTTTTTTTTTTTTTTTTTGGTCTGTTTATCTGTAGATGGAAACATCCAAGTTCAGGTTTACTTTTAGGTGGTCTTATTATGAAGGCTCTGGGGTACAATTTGGCAAAGTCAAAGTCTTTTTTATGTTTTCTGACCTTTAAAATGAAGAAGCTAAATTAAAATAAAAATGATTATCAAGCTAGCAAACAGATTCCTCAGATTCCTTATACATTCAATAACTGTTAATGTAGAAAGTTCTGTGAAGGAACAGGTAAAAATGACATTGAAAACTCAGGTGACATGGACATACTTGATCTAAAATTTCTTTAGGATGATGCTACTTATTAAGCTTAGAAGTTTATAAAGTATAAAAGAAAAGACAGAGATAGAAGAAACAGAAACCTGGCTTTGCAAGTAGATCAAAGAATATCTGGAGTCATGAACAATAGTGGAATTCTTAAAAATGGAAAATAACAAAACATTATGATCACAAAACTTTCTTTTATATGAAGCTTGGATGGACATTTAGAAAGTCAATTTAATTATAACACAAAAGAGTGTTCAGGGATGGAGATATGGCTTAGTGGTTAAGGTGCTCTTCTACAAAGCCTAAGGACCCAGGTTCGACTTTCCAGTATCCATGTAAGCCATATGCACAAGATGGTGCATGTATCTGGAGTTAATTTGTGGTAGCTAGAGGCCCTGGCACACCCTATTCTCTCTATATCTGCCTCTTTCTCTCCCTCTTTCCCTTCCTCAAACAAATAAAATATTTATAAAAAATAAATGAGTGTTCAAATATATTATGATGAATTTCCTAATATCCTTGATATATGTTTGGGATTTATCAATTATTTTGTTCTTACTGATAAAACTATTGTTATAAATAGAATTGTTTTACTTATGAACTGTCTGAACATAAATTGTAGACAGTCATTGTTATTTAGTGTATATATATATATATATATACATATATATATAGTGCATATGTATATATTTTAGTTATGACCCTTTGCCCTTAGTAGTTTAGAATCTCCAAAGAGAAATGGCTTTATCTTGTATAAATTCAATATAATTAAATAATTTTCTTATATACAGCACTGATACAGATTTCTAGTACCCAGAACATATTTGATTTGTCATTATATTTCTAGATTTCTATAGGAATTAGTTGCCTGTTCCACATCCCCGAATCTTTTTGTTGTAGTCAATTGGCATCCATTCTTGGGTCCAAAGAGGACCTGACCTTTGTGTTTCAGGATGTTGACATTTCAAAATTAGAGGTCAGCTGAGATACCCACACATAGCCCTTCTGCTTGGGATTATCTAATTCATCATGGTGAGAGTCAAGTAATGCTTTTTTTGGCAGGAATACTAGAGAAGTGATGCTCATAATACAAAATTTATCCTTTTTCTATGCATCACATCAGAAGGCATATATCACTTTGTCTAATTAATTAGCAGAGTTAACTTCGACTTTTTATGTGATGTGTATAGTAGTTGCTCTTAATGACAAAGACAATTTAAATTAAGAAATGTTTAGTTTACTACTTCAGAGGGTTCAGTTCGTGGTCACTTGGCATCATGCTCTTGTGTAGAAGAGCAATGGCATAGAGAGCATATATTGAAGAGACTGCTCACTAACTCTGACCAGGAAGCAGCAAGCATGACAGTGAGGGGCCAAGAAGAATTAACCGCCAAGAACTCCTTTCCTTCCTGTAGTAGACAGCTTCTAGGTTGGTGAGATGAACTTGCACACCAGGCGATGCTATGAAGAAAGGGATTTATTGAGGTTTACATAGCCAGGAAAAGTTCCATCTTTAATGGCAGAAGAAGCCAGACTGATCAAGCAGAGAGAAAGAAGCCAAAAGCGTATTCCCTAAAACCACACCACAGACAAGCACACTTCAGGAAGTCCAAACACTTTGTGTATCTCTAGAATGGAATTTAAAATCTCCACCACAACTTACGACTATACCCGAAGATCTGCCTGATGACACCTCCTCCTTCCAGGTGGCTGGAAATCTAAATTACGCACTGCAATAAAATAGTGAATATATTGGGAGCCACTCATTTAAACTATCAAAACCCTTGTGGCCTACTTCTGACAGCCATGCTCTACCTCTGAAAGATTCTAAAATAAAGCCACCTGCCCAGGTCAGACATTTGAGGCATGCTAGGTGTTCTATGAAAAGGTATCAATGTCACCTTTGTGGCAGTATCTCAGGGATCATGTAAGTTTTCGGCTTTTTATTAAACTTTCACTTAACAGTGCTTAGTAATACCAGTAATTCTTACCTGAAGTCTTATTATGATTTATATATATATGCTTTTCTACTCCATTTATGCATTTGTTAGTTTTCACTTTCATTTGTTCATATCTATTTTTTTAAACTGCTTACTTGATTTCTTCATTTGCTCATTTATTTACCACACTATGACCTCCAGTCACTACAAATGAACTTCAGACGCATGTGCACCTGGCTTAACATGGGTACTGGGGAATTAGCGTTTTCAGGCAAGAGCCTTGACAACTGAGTAAACTCTCCAGCCCATGAAGCTAAATTTTATAGACACTTGATTTAAAGAAGTTATGTAAATGAATAAATGGTGATAGAATGATCACAGGTACATTCTGATGTAGGAATGGCTGACCAATGGATGTTGAAGGTGAGAATGAAAGACAGGTTTTAACCTAATCTTGGGCTGAAGAGCCATCAGTAATGGTACATATGCACTTTTTTCTTTCTCCTGCCAACATGTTGATGGTTTTATATGCCAACAGCCAGCCTTTGGGTGATGCCATTTGAGTGTAAAACGGTCTGCACAGGCCTGTGTGTTTGCACAATCAGTCCCTAGCTGGTGACACTGTTTGGGAAGGTGAGCGGTCTTCAGTAGTACAGACTGACGACATGAGTAACTGGTGGTGGAAATTGAGGTGTTATAGTCTGACATTACTTTTTGGTCATTCTCTGTTTCCTACCTGCCCAGGTGTCAATGTGACCAACTCTGCCCCTGCTCTGGCTGCCAAGCTATGAAACGTCCTCTCAAAATTGCGAGCCAAACTGAACTGTTTTTTCCTTGTGCAAGTTGGACATTTGTTCACAGCAATGAGAAAGTAACTGATGCAGGTGTGCATAATTGATGACTATACTGGATGTGACCAGTCTTGCCTTTGTATTTGTGGGTCAGAATCACATGTTGCTATGGCAACCTACCATAGTACATCTTCATGGCAGCTTTCATGATTTTCATGGATAGAAGTCTCCAGAAACAACTGCCTACATGTACTTGGAGGTGAAATAGCTGCCAAATGGCATTGGGAACTTTGTTCTTACCTCCAGAAACAGGAATTGAGAAAGACAACACTGTCAGATATTCTTGCGCACTGCAATGATGAGAAAATTTTGAAAATAAATAAAAGAAGAGGACAGTTTGTGTATAAAGTAGAACTGGCTTTCTTGTTATATGTTATTCAGAGAGGAAATGCAGAGATTTGGGGAATAAACCAGGAAAACAAGTGATTTATATTTATATATATATGATAATAATTTTATATCCTTTACTCAGAACTAACAATAAATTTTGACTGGAACTTGCTGAGGAAATTTCAGAATTCATTTTCAAATAAATTCATTGTCAAACAAATTCTTTAAACCTTCAATAAACTGATAATAACCTTTTTTTGTGGCTTTTCAAGATAGGGTCTCACTGTAGCCCAGAATGACTTGGAATTCACTATGGAGTCTCAGGGTGGCTTCGAACTCATGGCAATCCTCCTACCTCTGCCTCCCGAGTGCTGGGATTAAAGATGTGCACCACCATGCCTGGCATGATAATGTTCTTTAAATCTATAACTTAAATACTCAAATTTGTCCAACCTTCTCTTAATGTATTTTTATAGGCACACTATCTATTATTGTTTGTTTTACAGCAATAAAGTATATAAACTTAGAACTTCTTTGAGAAGACAGATCACATGATGAATGTGACATATGATTGACAGTATATTACCTGGTGATGTCATAGACTATAGATATTTCTTGGGATCCAGGGTTCAGTGTTTAAGGACACTAAATCTTAGTTATCTCTGGATGCTACTGTATTGATTTTGTTGCTTAAATTTTTTTCTACTTTATCTTTCTAAAGCCCTAATGTACCAGACACAAGTTCTAAGTTCTTGACTTAGAAGTCCTGACTTTGAATCACTGACCTGTTTGGGAAGTTGAGTGAATGATTAAACAATCCTCCCATCTCAAGCATGAAATGAGAAATGACAGTATTTAATTCATCAAATTGTTCTGAGATTTTAGGAATTTCTGCAGAAAGACCTTGGGTAGGAAGTAGGACTTATTAGAAAGTGAGTAGATGATAGTCTTATTTTGCTGTTGTCATTTTTCAATTGTTTATTATATGTAAAATCTCTAAAAACTTATCATGTCTCCTTGGATATGTATAGATACACTGTGGTATAGGCGTCATTAGTTTTCTTTAATTTATTATTAGTTATGTCCACAGTGTATAAACAGTCATGTTGGTGACACCATTAGCCTCCTCTCTGTTCTCCCCCTTCCACAGGGACCCTCCTCATTGGTGATTGTGGGTCTTGCATTGTGGGGGTAGCCTTCAGTTACGGAGAAGAGGCAATGTCTCTGTGCATAATGTCCCAACATGTGGCTCTAACAGTCTTTCTGCCCCCACTTCTGTGAATTTCCTCAAGCCATGTTGGGTTTGTTTTAGGTCTATTTTAGTAATGAGGTCTTTGGTGTGTCTTTGGATCTCTGGTTTGGTAGGAGTTGAGTGTTCTCTGTGTCTGTCTCCTTCACCCTTGTGCTGGAACCAGTTTCACCAAGAAAGCAGCACTCTTGTTCATTTCCCCAGTCACTCTATGGTTTCAGCTGGGGCCCTGGTGAGTTATGATGGGCTGATTCTTTCCTCAGGATCTGAATCCCTCTGAAAAAGAGAACCACATTCTCCAATGGAGAGTAAAGTCAGCACCAGATGAATGGGATAACCATTATTATTTTAGAGAGAATTTAATAGGTGCAGGCCCTCTTGTAGCCCATCATTGGTGGGAACTTGATAATGGATAGCAGGCTCATTTTTTGGATATGGCTATGACTTGTTTCCCAGAATCAGCTATGGGTTCTGTTCCACTGAGCAGATACATTAGCCAAATCGAGAGCAATTTGCTACCCAACATGGCTGTGTGCCACTATTAAAAATTATTAACTTTATTACAAACATAGAGTAGGGGGGAAGAATGAGAAAATGAATGATCATGCCATAGCCTGTAGCCACTGCAAACTAATTCCAAATGCATATGCCACTTTGTGCATCTGGTTTACATGGGTTCTGGGGAGTGGAATTTGGGTCATTAGGCTTTGCAGGCAAGTACCTTAACCACTAAGCCATCTCTCTAGCCCAATTATCATATTTTTTTTGCTTTAATTATTTATTTATTCATTTATTCATTTATTTATTTAGAGAAACAGATAGAAAATGGGCATACAGGGCCTCCAGACACTACAAAACAATTCCAAGTGCATGTGCCACCTTGCGCATCTGGTTTACATGGGAACTGGGGATCAAACCTGAATCCTTAAGCATCTCAGGCAAACACCCTAACCACTAAGCCATCTCTCTAGCCCTCCTTACTTTCTTTTTTTAAAATTTTTATTAACATTTTCCATGATTATAAAAAAAAAATCCCATGGTAATACCCTCCCTACCCCCCTCCACACTTCCCCCTTTGTAATTCCATTCTCCATCATATTACCTCCCCATCTCAATCATTGTACTTACACATATAAAATAACAACCTATTAAGTACCCTCCTCCCTTCCTTTCTCTTCCCTTTATATCTCCTTTTTAACTTACTGGCCTCTGCTACTAATTATTTTCCTTCTCATGCAGAAGCCCAATCATCTGTAGCTAGGATCCACATATGAGAGAGAACATGTGGCACTTGGCTTTCTGGGCCTGGGTTACCTCACTTAGTATGATCCTTTTCAGATCCATCCATTTTTTTCTGCAAATTTCATAACTTCATTTTTCTTTGCTGCTGAGTAGATCTCTATTATATAAATGCACCACATCTTCATTATCCACTCATCAGTTGAGGGACATCTAGGCTGGTTCCATTTCCCAGCTATTATAAATTGAGGAGCAATAAACATGGTTGAGCATGTACTTCTAAGGAAATGAGATGATTCCCTCAGATATATGCCGAGGAGTGCTATAGCTGGTTCATATGGTAGATCAATCTTTAGCTGTTTTAGGAACCTCCACACTGATTTCCACTATGGCTGGACCAGATTGCATTCCCACCAGCAGTGTAGAAGGGTCCCTCTTTTTCCATATCCCCACCAACATTTATGATAATTTGCTTTCATGATGGTGGCCAATGTGACAGGAGTAAGATGGAATCTTAATGTAGTTTTAATCTGCATTTTTCTGATGACTAGTGACATAGAACTTTTTTTAGATGCTTATATGCCATTCATATTTCTTCCTTTGAGAATGATCTATTTAGCTCCATAGCCCATTTTTTTGATTCCCTTGTTTTATTTCTTATTATTTAACTTTTTGAGTTCTTTGTATATCCTAGATATTAATCCTCTATCAGATATATAGCTGGTGAAGATTTTTTCCCATTCTGTAGGTTGCCTCTTTGCTTTTTTCACTGTGTCCTTTGCAGTGCAAAATATTTGTAATTTCATGAGGTCCCAGTGATTAATCTGTGGTTTTATTGCCTGAGTACTTGGGGTTGTATTCACAAAGTCTTTACCAAGACCAATATATTGAAGGGTTTCCCCTACTTTTTCCTCTAGCAGTTTCAGTGTTTCAGGTCTGATGTTAAGGTCTTTAATCCATTTGGACTTAATTCTTGTGCATAGTGAGAGAGAAGAATCTATTTTCATTCTTCTGCAGATATATATCCAGTTTCCCCAACACCATTTGCTGAAGAGGCTATCTTTTCTCCAATGAGTATTTTGGGCATTTTTATTAAATATCAGGTGGCTATAGCTACCTCAGCTTACATCTGGGTCCTCTATTCTGTTCCACTGATCTACATGTCTATTTTTGTGCCAGTACCACACTGTTTTGTTACTATGGCTCTGTAGTATAGGTTAAAATCATGTATAGCGATACCACCAGCCTTATTTTTGTTGCTCAGTATTATTTTAGATATTTGAGGTTTTTTGTGATTCCAAATGAATTTTTGGATTGTTTTTTCTATTTCCATGAAGAATGCCTTTGGAATTTTGATAGGGATTTCCTTAAATGTGTAGATTGCTTTAGGTAAGATTGCCATTTTCAAAATATTGATTCTTCCAATGCAGGAACAAGGGATGTTTCTCCACTTTCTAGTGTCTTTTGCAATTTCTCGCTTGAGTGTTTTAAAATTCTCATTCTTTACTTCCTTGGTTAGGTTTATTCCAAGGTACTTTATATTTTTTTGATTATGTTGTGAATGGGAGTGAATCTCTGATTTCATCCTTTGTGTGTTTGTTATTAGCATATATGAAGGCTACTGATTTCTGTGTATTTATTTTGTATCCTGCTACATGGCTGTAGGTTTTGAACAGCTCTAACAGTTTGCTGGTAGATTCTTTCGGGTCCTTTATGCATAGAATCATGTCATCTGCAAATAATGATAACTTGATCTCTTCCTTTCTAATTTGTATCCCTTTTATATGTGTCTCTTGCCTTATTGCTATGGCTAAGACTTCCAAAACTATATTAACTAAACGTGGGGACAGTGGAAACCCTTGTCTTGTTCCTGATTTTAGTGGAAAAGCTTCCAGTTTTTCCCCATTTAGTAATGTGTTGGCCGTAGGTTTGTCATAAATAGATTTTATTATATTGAGATATGTTCCTTCTATTCCCAGTCTCTGTAGGACTTTTATCATGAAGGGATGTTGGATTTTGTCAAATTATTTTTCTGCATCTAGTGAGATGATCATGTGATTTTTGTCCTTCAACCCATTTATATAATGTATTACATTTATAGATTTGCATATATTGAACCATCCCTGCATCTCTGGGATAAAGCCTACTTGGTCAGGGTGAATGATCTTTTTGATATATTCTTGTATTCTGTTTGCCAATATTTTGTTGTGAATTTTTGCAACTATATGTTCATGAGCGAGATTGGTCTGTAATTTTCTTTTTTTGTTCTGTCTTTGCCTGGTTTTTGTATCAGGGTGATGCTGGCCTCATAGAAGGAGTTTGGCAGAATTCCTCCTTTTTCTATTTCCTGAAAAAGCTTAAGAAACAATGGTGTTAGTTCTTCCTTAAAGGTCTGGTAAGATTCAGCAGTGAATCCATCTGGGCCTGGGCTTTTTTAGTTGGGAGATTATTGATAACTGTTTGGATCTCCATGTTTGTTATAGGTCTATTTAAGTGATTAATCTCATTTTGATTTAATTTACGTAGGTCATATAAATCAAGGAAATCACCCATTTCTTTCAGATGTCCATACTTTGTGGAGTATATGCTTTTATAGTATGTCCCTATGATTTTTTGAATTTCTCTGGAATCTGTTGTGATTTTACCTTGTTCATCTCTGATTTTATTAATTTGTGCCTCTTCTCTCTTTCTTTTTGTCAGATTTGCTAAAGGTTTATCAATCTTGTTTATCCTTTCAAAGAACCAACTCTTTGTTTCATTAATTCTTTGGATTGTTTTTTCTGTTGTTTTTTTTTATTTCATTAATTTCTGCCCTAATCTTTGTTATTTCAAGTTGGCATGGCCGGGTCTGGGCTGGAGCTGGGCACAGGTGGTGGGGGAGGGGAGGAAACCTCAGCTGCTCTAGTTCTTTCGCTGTTCCACATGTTCTTCTACCTTGTGATCTGCTCCTCCATTGTTCACCTCTGCTCTCCTTTCATGTTTCTTGAGTTGCAGGCAGCTCCAGTGTGAGTGGAAGCTCCCGGCACCTGGCTTTTCCTGTGGCTGGAGCCGAGCCTGGCTGCTTTCTGATGTGCTGCCGCTGCAGCAGACGGCGGACCTTCTGGGGCCGCTTTTGCCGGCCTGTGCGGGCTCTGGATCTCTTCTACTTCTCCACTGCCATTTGGATTTCCTATACACCTCACTTTTTAGTAAAACTGTGCATTTTGCTTAGTTTTTTCAGTCTTTTTCCCCCCTAGGCTGCTTTGGTTTGGTACCTAAGCCGCCATCTTAACTGGAAGTCCCCCCACTTATCACATTTTAAATATGAAGGTATTGATCCCAAAATTTAAGAACTAGTCTAAGGACATACTACTGAAAGTGTTCTTCAGGTCATCTTGGCTTGATTTCAAGGCATATGATTTCATTTAGAATGCCATACAGCTTCTGTTAATACTGATAGTGTATTACAGAAAAGCACACAGTTATTTTTTGTCTGTTAATATAGCAACTAATACTCATCAAGTCCATGTACAGAAAGAGAAGGTAGAGATGAAAATATAGGAAGAGAAGGATTACCCTTGAAATTTAATTTTAGGAAAACTGACAGATAACTTCTGCATTTGGTTATGCTATAAGAGATCTAGCACAACATGACATTATTTTATTAGCTTATCCTTGACATTCATCAGCTGGCATATATCAAGCTTTGAAAGATATAGTACAATTATACCTGAGTGCAAGAAAATAAGTAATGTTGGACTTACAAAGGGATTGATAGTCAAAATGAAGACAACAAAGATATTCAAGGCAGGAATAATGATTCTTGAAACCATGAAATGTAATATATCTTGGTGAGAGAATAAGTTCAGAATCTTCTACACTACTTTCCCCAAGAGTGTCCAATTTTCTATGCTTGAAGTAGAACTCATACACCTTTCCCTCAGAAAACTGTTCCTTTACCAATCATAGGAAACTTTATGAATGGTAATTTATTTCACACAGTTGTTCATAGCAACATTTTATGCTAATTAAAAGATTCCAATGAAAATGAAGTTACTTTTCAGAAAATTGAAATAACTAGAGCAGTGAGTTGAAAAATAAAACTTAGGCAATTAGAAAATTAATATAGAACATTAGTGTTTCAGCTATTAGAAGTTGCAGAATATCATCCATGAAAGGAAGAAAAGAGATTGGCTGAGATATAAGAGAAAATTTTTCTAGAACAGAAATGACTTTCAGTATGAATGTGTATTGTACAGCTCTACCAGGACCTGGTATAATACTATCCTATATTTCATTGATATATTTTTTTTGTGAAAAATTGAACTGGCAGTCCTTGGAAATAATATGTATTTGGTGTGCATGTATGCATGTGGTATGTGGTGTGTGTATATGTGTCTCATCCATACAACTATGGTCATCAGAAGACATGGGCGTCTTCCTGTATCACTGCATTGCTTTCATTTCCCTGAGTCAGGGTCATTCACTGAACCTGGACTTCCCTGTCTTCTTTTTCTTAAACGGGCTGGCCAGGCAGCTCAAGTGATCCTTGTGTCTCTGCTACTGTCAGCACTGTGGTTACAGGCACATGCAGCTATATTGGTTTTACATGTTTGGTAGCAAATACTCCTGAGCCACTTCCAAAACCCAGTAAATATTTTAAAACAATAAAATCTTATCATTCTCTTTTTTTAAAATCATATTTTATTTATTTGACAGAGAAAGAGGGAGGGAGGGAAAGAGACAGAGAGAGAGAGAGAGAGAGAGAGAATGGGCAGGCCAGGGCCTCCAGCCATTGCAGACGAACTCCAGACATGTGCACCTCCTTGTGCATCTGGCTAATATGGGTCGTGGGGGATTGAACTTCGGTCCTTTGGCTTTGTAGTCAAATGCCTTAACAAGTAAGCCATCCCTCCAGCACATTGTCATTCCCTCTTGAAAAAGATTCTACATCGTTACATCTCTTACAAGCAAAAAATTTCAGTAGGTGCCATATGTTCTTGTAAGTATATGTGTCCTAGAATTATCATGTATGACCGTGTTTGCTCTGGAAGGGGCACTGGCCTTCACAAGCTTTTCTGGTCTTCAGCCATATGATATTGTTCCAACATGAGAGCCTTGGCTGCTTTCAGTGCATGAGATTGCGGAACAAAATTTGCTATAAGCCCCGGGTTTTCCAATGCCTGGCTGCACCTTATCCTTTCAAACATTTAGATTGTTTATTATTTTGTTTGCAAGTTTGAGAGAGAGAGAGAGAGAGAGACAGAGAGAGAGAGAGAGAGAGAGAGAGAGAGAGAGAGGGTGCACTAGGGACTCCAGCCACTGCAAACAAACTACAGATGCATGCGCCCCCTTGTGCATCTGGCTTATGTGGGCCTAGATAATTGAACCAAGATCCTTTGGCTTTGGCAGGTCGACACCTAAACAACAAAGCAATCTCTCCAGTTCTAGGTCATTTAGTTTTGGATAGCCTTTCCATATGTTATCATGGATATAATTCAAAATCTACTTGAAATTGTGCTCTATAACATATTACACTAAACATTTATTTTGCTTGCAATACTTCTCAACTTTAATGCTGCTATCATTGATTCTTCTTCTTTTTTTTTTTTTTTGGTAAATGTCTTCTTCTCCTAAAGTATGGTTGTATGGGAACAATAACCTTATAGGTTTTCCTACCTGTGTGTTCTCTGCATTTGGGAGAATGCCTAATATTAAAACAAAAATGCATTTCAATGAATACTTAATGAGGTAATGAGCACATGCATGAGTGAAGCTCATGGCAAGTAAGGAAGGAAGCATAGTGTTGGCTGAATATGCAAGGAAAGTAGTGACTGAGGCTGCAATAGTGAGGGTGTAGTCGTAGGAAGGCAATACTTAAACTGCTGTGGAGTTTATCCATTACCATGGAGTGAAGAACAGGCTGTGCAAAGACCAGATCCTTTGAGGTGACATGGCATACTCCATGTACTCAGGGAGATCTCCACATGCTTACACATGGGGAAGGCATGCTAAAGACATCCTGGAGACCATTAGAACACGTGAATAAGGCACTTAAATATTGGCTCTCATCAGGGTCTATACTAAGTTGCTACTGTTAGTGTAATTGGGAAATACCTCCCATCAGCTCATGAGTTTGAATATTTAGTTCCCAACAGGCTACACTGGTTGGTGAGATTATTGAAGGTTTTGGGCCACAGGCATGGCTGGAGAAGATGGGTCACTGTGGCCATCCACGTCTTTGTGTGTCATAACCTGGTCTGTCACAAGCCAGTGTCTCTGCTGCCTGGCCAGTGCTAGGTGAGGAGCAGTGCCACCAGCCTCCTCCACCCACTGACTGAGGCACCCCAGCTTCCAGGCCATCCCTGATAGGTTGAACCACATCCCTTTCAACCAGAAGCCAAAAAGATCACCTTTCTCAGGCATTTTTCCACAGTGGCATGACAATGCACTGGCTGTAATGACAAAAATATCTTTGCAATACATCATTTATTTTGTAATTATCAAAAGCAAGGGTTAATTGTGACATTATTACATGTACCATTCTCTTATGAAGGGACATATCAAGTGAAATATCTTTTATTATTTATATACTTATTTGAGAGAGAGAAAGAGGGAGAGAGAGAGAGAGAAAGAGAGAGAGAAAAAGAGAGAGAGAGAATGGGTGCTCAAAAGGTGGCTTAGTGATTAAGGCGTTTGCCTTTGAATCCCAAGGACCCAGGTTTGATTCCCCAGAACCCATGTAAGCCAGATGCACATGGTGGCACAAGAATCTGGAATTTGTTTGCAGTGGCTAGAGTTCCTAGAGAACTCATTCTCTCTATATATCTCTCTATTTCTCTCTTTCTCTCTCTCGTTTATTTTTATGTTTTTGAGTTTGAGAGGTAAGGTTTCACTCTAGTACAGGCTGTCCTGGAATTCACTATGTAGTCTCAGACTGGCCTCAAACTCATGGTGATCCTCTTATCTCTGCCTCCCAAGTGCTGGGATTAAAGGCGTGCGCCACCATGCCTGGCTTTCTCTCTCTTAAAAAAAAAAAAAAGAAAAGAAAAAGGCTGGAGAGATGGCTTAGTGGTTAAGCGCTTGCCTGTGAAGCCTAAGGACCCTGGTTCGAGGCTCGGTTCTCCAGGTCCCATGTTAGCCAGACGCACAAGGGGCGCACGAGTCTGGAGTTTGTTTGTGGTGGCTGGAAGCCCTGGCATGCTCATTCTCTCTCTATATATATATCTTCCTCTTTCTGTCTCTGTCACTCTCAAATAAATAAATAAAAAATAAACAAAATTTTTTTTAAAAAAGTATTTAGGATAGTTGCTAAAAAATAAACAAAATTTTTTTAAAAAAAGTATTTAGGATAGTTGCATTCTTTTTTTTTTTTTTTTTTTTTTTGGTTTCTTGAGGTAGGGTCTCACTCTGGCTCAGGCTGACCTGGAATTCACTATGTAGTCTCAGGGTGGCCTCAAACTCATGGTAATCCTCCTACCTCTGCCTCCCGAGTGCTGGGATTAAAGCTGTGCGCCACCATGCCCAGCTTTCTTTTTTTTTTTTTTTTTTTTTTTTTGAGGTGGGGTCTCACTTTAGCCTAGGATGACCCAGAATTAACTATATAGTCTCAGGGTGGCCTCAAACTCACAGTGATCCTCCTACCTCTGCTCCCGAGTGCTGGGAAAAAGGCATGCACCACCTTGCCCGGCTTCAATAGTTGCATTTTTTTTAACTACTTCATAATGCCATTAATGTACCCTTTAGTTACTCATCCAATGATTATGAGTATAATAGCAACTATTTGATCAATGTCTTAATCTCTAAACATAAATTATTCCAGAATCCTCCTTGAGTAATTTTTGCAAAGTAGTCACTTGTAAAGAGGAGGTTAACATGTGCTGCCCAGCATATATATCTAGTATGAGGGTTGGGGGCTACTGTGCGTCAGGATTCCCGAATGCGTTAATAAAGTGTGCTACGTTGTTATACTTTGGGAGAATCTTGTCAGATAAAACTGCTATAAACTGATGGCCCAGATTAGGTATTGCCATCTTTATAGAAGGTTTAGAAGAAAATGTGTAGCCCATCCTATTCCTTAATTTTGACTAACCTGAAATCTCAAAATCATAAAGTGGCACTTGCAGCAATGTGATAAAATGGGCACTAATTTTTGAAAGCGAATGGGCAACAGTTAACAGTCATGCCACCATGAATGTGCCCAATTCCATCTGATGATAAAAGCTAACTGGGATGGGGGTCTGGTCAGTACTGAGGTGGGTGAATGGGGCAATATAATAGTCAAATACATGTAGTACATGCCAAAAAGTATCAGCAATTACATCTGCTTTCATGGGATTATTCTAGCATTAAAATGATTACCAGGATTCATGGTACAAATTCTCAAATTATTCTCTTCTCTCTCTTTTCTGGGAAAAGACCATATATGTACTGACGATCTACCAAAAATATTAGCATATGTTTGTTAAAGTTTGGTTTGTTTTGACTTCCAGGTATTACAAAATGTTGGCAAATATATATATATAAACTTGTGTATGAACTCATCTTGGTTAGGCATGGACATCAGAGGTGAGCTAAAGATGATATCAGCCAAGAGCTTTCATTTTGGTTTATTATATTTATTCTTGGAAGATTTGGTGCCGCTGTGATATTAATCTTGCAGGCATATGGTAATAGAATGTCCCTCACCCTGTGCATTACCTGAGGGGAAATGAATTGTAACAAAGAGAATGTATTTGTTTTCAAAATGAATTTCAGAAGGAAAGCTTTTATTTTGCACTGTACACAGCTTCATGCTGACAGGTACCTGATAATGTGGAAAATGCCATGTAACATTTTATTAGGAACGTACATGGAGGAAATGAAGGAGTAGTTGACTTGAAAAAATAGTTGCTATAAAATTTCTTGATATTTAGGAATATTCTTTAAAGGTGACTTCATTTCTTTTCATATTTATGAAGTAATTCAAATTAAACTTTATTATACAAGTTTCATTTTCATCTTGTAAGACTTCATGATATTTAAAAAATTGAAAACTGCAAGAAACTTATGATAGCTTACTTTTTAATTATAGTCTATTTTTCATCACCATTCAACTATCTGAAGATTGATACTAGTAACATTTTGGAGCATAGGCATTTTTCTATGAGGTTTTATATACATACATACCTACATATATATATGAGTGCATGTGAAACAAATTTTGTTCATATGTTTAATGTGGTTTTATAATCTGACTTTATATAATGGCATTGAAATGTATCAGTGCAGGGAAGATTATATTTTGGGAACATTTATAAACACTTTTCTTATATTTGTTCATTTAATAATTATAAGCACCCTAAATTTTCACTCTAAAATATTCCCAATTTCAGAGATGCAAACTGAGGCACAAACAAGAATATACAGGTAGAATTTAGATTTGACCTTGGAGAAAAGTGCCATTAGAGTTAGTATTTTTTTAGTATTCTTTTCTTTTTTGAAAAGTTTTGTGAAACTATTTGTGAGATAAGGAAAACTATAGCAAAATAGTTGATAATTAAGGGTCAAACATATGATAGCAAGTTACTACCACTATTATATTATTGTGATGGTACAATGGCTATTCATAATTTTATCTCTGGTATTTCATAAATTACTACCATACAATAGTATCTAGAGAATGTCTACCATATAAATGACTTATAATGCCACCAGCTAAAATATGAATTCATGATAACTGGTTGCTTCTAAGCCAGTATAGTTGAACATCATTTTGCATTTTTAAAACTATTATATTTATTTAGAGAAGTACAGAACAAAGGATGGGGGAATGGATACACCCATATGGCTTGAGAGCCCACATGGTGGACCTGGAAAAACCATATAGGGGACAGCAAAGAAAGTACACAGAGCTCTTGCTATGTGGAGAATGAGCTCATGTGGACAGTAGTGGTGGCCAAGGGGCTCTCCCCCCAGCTTGGCCAGGCTTGTCTGGGCCGAGGGGAATCTCACCAGTAGCTGGAGGTCTCTGAATGTTCAGGTAACTCAGAGACCTTGGTCCCCCTTACAAACATTTATAAATGAATTGTGGTAGGCCCTACCTTCTGGCTCAGTTGAGCTGAGGGACAGCTAGTGGTTTGGGCTAGGAGCTGTCTCAGGAAGAGACTAGCCAAGATAGCACCGTTTGGGGGGCTAAACTTGACCAACAACAGTGTAAGAGCTAGGTTTAAATCCTAGAAGAGCCCTCCCTCCTCAAAAGTGCCCAAGTTGTTTGTCGAAAAACAGATCTCCTTTAGGCAAAAGATAAGAATCCAGATCATCCTTTGATAGCTAGCAAGTGCAGACCACAAGATAGGCTCAAAGAAATTCCTATTTCTTACTTTCAGGGGCTCAGTCACTCTAACTGCCTAAAAGAGCTACCTGACCATCCCTCATTGCCCCTGCCTCGAGAAGACACTCTGACTGCTGTTATAGCACAGAGAACAAGGACTGGTCAGTCCTTAACTATTTCCAGCTGGATGGGGTGTACAAATATGGCAGTTAGAAAGCCTCCCCCAGAGAGGGAGCTATTCTAAAGGGTCCTGAAAATGCATTTATGAAGTGCAGGAAGATAATCCTGGGAGAAAATGTTGGGGAGAAAGCATAAAAGCAAGGAGTTAATGGGAAGTGATCACACAGCAAACTGGGTGTCAGTAGGGTTTTCATTCATATGGGATTCTAGACCTTGGAGTGGGAACCCAGGTAGATGGAGTTGGATTGTCTCACAACCATCTGATTGGGAGCTGGCTAAGAGTTCCTTCTAGAACCATTCACAAAATGGCATAGTAGTGTCTGATGTGGTCTGAATCTGTTCTTGTATGGCTTGTAAAAGACATGAGATATTAGCAGAGTTACCAGGAATATATACACAACATTTAACCTTGATAATTGCAAATATACCCTATTTTGTATAACAACCTCCAGTGTATATCTTTTTAAATATATACTGAGGCTAGCCAGGGCCAAAAGGTGATACCATAGAGCCAGTGGGTGCTATTGGGGGCTTATCAGTGCACTTTTGACCTCAGAACTTATGTAGTAGCAAACTATTTTTATGGTCGGAGTATAATGTTGTTGTGGAGCAAGTTAGAAGGTACTGACCATCATTCCCAATATAAGGAAGTCTTTGAGGTATCCATCTTTGTTTATACATTTCTCTGTGAGTGTTTAAGACCAAGTAAGTAGTCAAAATTTAATTAAGGATTTATTTTGGAGGTCACTAATGGCTCTCCAAGGGAGACTCTATGGACCTGGGTAGAGCATTACATCTTCTCCAGTGCTGCGGTTAAGCTCTTGTCTTCACTTCGGATTTTTAATGCGGCACGTTCCTCCTTTCTCCACTGCTTTTGATAGAATCTCTCTTATCTCCAGCTATGAATAACAAAACATAAGGGATATAATGCTCAAACCACACAACTCATACTGTGCCTGGTACAGGAAAGTAGGCAACCTTGGAGGATGCTTCATGCCGTCTTCATTACTGTCTTCTTGGCCTTGTAGTTTTTAGAACTTAATGTCTGTAATCTCATTCCAGAAATAATCAGACATTTATTTTAAGCAATTGACCAGGTGTTATTGAAATATTGCACTTCATGAATGGATAACGGCTTCTTATATAAGGTAATGGTTTCTTAATAAAGTAAGTGATTTTTTCGTGAGCAGGTGGAGTGCCATATTGAGAGATGAAAACCAGGACTGTGCAGGGAGGCACATGCAGATATCAATGCCTAGAGCTTGGCAGTGGTTCTCATTAATAAGTACATTTGTGAGGAGACTTAAACTGTGCATTTTCTTGCCAGTCTAATCAACATAATAGAAAGAATTCATAGAAAAATGGGCATAATAAAGCCATTAAAGGGTATCATTTAAAGGGACTAAATTTGGTGACTGCTTCGAAAATGTGCTTCTAAGCTGATGGCCTGAATAAATACCAATTTTATCCATCAGGCTGCTTCATATTGGAGTATTTGTGGCTGAATGGGATCTTAATATGGAAAGGCTGAATTTCAGAAAAGACGGACATGGATGCTGCTGCCGAAAGAAGCATCACATTGAAATAAGAAAGTGTGCCTTGCCTTCAGTGCCGTCCACAGCCCACGACTTCTTAGATTGATCAATTATATAAATGAAACAGAGAACAAGATTTCCCCTAAATACCATGGCCTTTTCCATACAATGGAATAATCTTCAGGTTTGGGGCAGATATTCCCACTGAATGCCCTTGAATAAATTGATTTGGTCCACAATTGAAAACAGAAGTTGCCTAAACTTGAACAATGATCTTTTACCACAAAACACTTATTTTTAATAACATCATATTATTTAATTATAACTGTGTTACCTACCTCTACTAGGGTTAGTAAATGTAACTTTGATATAACTCCTTATATGGCCATTTTGGAATAAAAGTTGAATGCAGTATGAAAAGAACTAGCAAAGTGAATTGGATATCAGAAATCATTTTGAAAACATGTACCAAGTTAATTATCCAGTTTACAAGAGGGTAATTATAATTTGATGGCTTTGCTTTAGAAAACATATGGAGCTTAAAAACAAAATAGAAAAGGAAAACTATTTCCCATAGAGGAAAAGAGATAATTTTAATTAAAGAAAATTGGGATAAAATGTAATGTGAGAGAAATTAACTTTTGATATATTAAATATTTTCAATTAGAAAAAAAGAATTCAGTTTATATTTACTGATGATCCCTTAAATGTCAGGCACTAAATTATATATTTGTATGTGTCATTTGAATTGTAGAATTGAGTACATTATATTTATAACATATTTTTATTCCTTAGACTATTTAATGATATTGGTTTTAATCTTTAAATGAAAAACTAAAAGAAAGTATTGAAACATATAGATACACAATTTTTACTTATTAAATGAGTTCACTAAGTACCTTTCCTTTGTCTAGACAGGGACAGAGAAAGAAAGAGGAAGAGATAAAAAAGAAACTCATGAGATTTATCCAAATGTCAATGCACTCTATAGACCATCTCAAATTTGCTTTTGCCACTTTTGTACACAATGATTCATCAATATTGATCTGTAGAAGTTTTCTATTTTAACTATAATGTGACATGCTGTGTATTTGCCAGATGTAGTGCTTTGAATCCCAATTCCCCGTAAACATGTGTTTTTTGAATGCTTCGTTCCTGTCTGATGGCAATTTAGGGGGTGAAGTCTTGTTGGAGGAGAAGTGTTGCTGGGGATAGACCTTGAGACTTACTGGCCCTTAGATTGCCAGTGTTAATTCTGCTTGCTCTTACTGCTGTTTTCTACCTGCCAAGGCACAGGTGATATCCAGCCACTGCCCATGCCATGCTTTCTCCTGCCATTATGAAGTTTCCCCTCAAGATTGTAAGCCAAAAGAAAAACCTTCCTTCCATAAGCTGCTTTTGGTCAGTCACTTTATCCATCAAGGAAAAGGTCAAACAGTATATTACACTTCTAAAGTAATGTGTAGGTAGAATTTAATGACTTCTGAGACTCCCCACTGCAATGTTAACTCCCAAAGACTATGAATGCGATGGATTCTAGGTCCTAATTAGAAAGATTTTTAGAGTACCATTGTCTGTTTTAGGGAAGACTATATGAGACTTAACATGACTAAAATTTGCAAGCCCTTAAAAATGGATCTTGTAGTCATAAATACAAAATCTATGATCTGGTTTTTAACTGTTCCCCCAAAACCATGTGCTGATGACTTGGACAGAAGCTTGTGGTAATATTGTGAGGTGATTTAACTTTTATAATTGAAGAAGTGAATTCACTGGGTATGAGCCCATAAGTGGGATGTAAAGACTCTACCACTCCTCGTTGCTACCTTTGCTTCCCCTCTGCAGAATATGGAGGGCTGGAGAGATGGCTTAGGGTGCTTGGCTGCGAAGCCTAAGGACCCAGGTTTGATTCTCTAGGTCCCATGTAAGCCAGATGCATCAGGTGACACCTGTGTCTAGAGTTTTTTTTCCATTGGTTAGAGGCCCTGGCATGCCCATTTTCTACCTCTCTCTATTTCTCTCTTCTCTCTCCCTCTCTCTGTCTCAAATAAAAATCAATATAATAATTAAAATAATAAAAATAAAGCATATAGCATAAATATTTTGTGAAAAATACAAATATCTCTTTGGAAAGGCTTTAATAAAGCAGTAGATAATCCTCTCACATATTAACATGTGGCAAATGTGTCATTGGGGAAAGAATTAGGGTCTGATCACAATGGTGGAGCTCCAGAATGAGGAGAGGGGCTGGGAAACATCCGCATAATGGTGATGATGGAGACCCACTGAGGGAGGAGTAGGGCAGCTGGGAAATAATTATCCATTCAAAAATAATTCCAGATGTCTGAGAGTGAAAAACCCTAAAAGGAAAAAAATACAAAGTGCCTTTAAAATGCTATAAAAGCTAATGATGTGAAAATTGTCATAAACAAATTGTGAGAATGATTTCAGAAGATAAAAACAAGTCAATAAGCAGCAATAGTTACTGAACTTATCCAAAATTTAATTTTAAAAGGAAATGTCATGTTTTCTCTTCTTTGTGTGTACTATAAATTTAATTAGCATTAATGAGGCTTTTGAGCAGGGCAGTGTTTCTAAATCATGACCTCTTTGAGGCTAATTATTTTGAATATACTTGTTAAACAGCAACCTTTTCTTGCTTTGGTAATAACAAGATAACACCCTTGTTCAGATTATATTAGATTTCAAGAAAACATTTTTGAAGATATTTCTTCTATAATAGATGTTTTTCAATTAGTCTGAAGTTAAGAAAGATGTTAATTGTTGTCTGTGTCTAACAAACATTTTCATCATAACAGAATTTGTGGCAACTTTTTATTAAAGCTAGAAAATGCCTGTTTTGGCTATCTTGAGTAATTATTATCTGTAGAGTCAGGGGCTTGAACAAAATTCTCCATGTGTTCAACTAAATTCATAAAAGATTTTAAGACTCTTTTGAATCTTGCTGATCATCTTATTTCTCATTCAATATCACCACTGCTCAGTCCACCATTTATCATCTACCAATTGCTAGCAGAGAGGGGCATCTTTATTCAAGCCAACAGACAACTTACACTATTCAGCAGTCACTATTCAATAGTCACATATGGCTATTTAAATTCACTGTCATTAAAATTTAAAAATTTAATGCTAAGTTGTACTGGACATATTTAAACTGCTCAATATTCACAGGTAGCTATAATAGCTACTATATTGGCTGGCGCAGCCACAGGACAATCCCATTAGGACGGGAAGTTGTGGAGTGCTACCTTATACCCACTAGGTCTTGGTAGCTTATGGCATTTAAAATATTTCCTGGAATGGGGAAATTCCTCAATATTTAAGGCACTTACTTGCAAAGCCTGACAACCTGGTTTTAATTCCACAATACCCACATAAAGCCAGGCATGTCAGACATGTTTGGAGTTCATCTGTAGTGGCAGAGATTCCTGGTGTACTCATGCTTTCTCTTCCCTGTTCTTTCTCAAATAAATAAATAGTTTCCTATCACATTCACAGTAAGAAAACCACTTTAATTTAGCTGACATGTTTGTGCATATACATGCCTGCTTTTGCATGTGAAATAGAAACATTTCGTTTTCTCAGGGTGATACCCTTAACAAAGTGGAATGTCCTTATATTTTCTTCATTATCTTATTTCCTTATTTCATTTTTTTTTAAAGTTAAATGTTAGGCATACCACCAAACTGATTTCAGAACCCACTAATGGGCTGTGTTCCATAGCTGGTAAAACAGGGCTATATAGAGCACACTAGGGGCTCAGAGAGGCAAAGCCATGAGGGTTGAAGCTAGTGACTTCTGGAGAGTGCTTTAGAGCTGGACAATACGCTCTGCTTTGTGATCATCATTTTGTACCTAAAGGAATGAAGGCCGTGAGCTGGCCGGTTAATCTGGTTATCTGAAAGTGTTTCCTCAGACATTTAGAAACAGCTGGCAATAGTGATGCCGTTACATGAGGCTTAAGGACAACTGAGGTCATTACAATCTTTTTAAATGGCTACAATATAATGTTGAAGTGTTTTCATAAGACAATACAATTTTTACAGAAACTTGTTCTTTATTTAAGATTTATTTTTATTTATTTGAAACAGAGAGCGTGCGCACGCGAGAGAGATTGAGAGCAAGAGAGAGATGGGTGTGCCAGAACCTGTAGCCACTGCAAACGAGCTTCAGACTCATGCACCACCATGTTCATCTGGCTTACATGGAACCTGGAGAACTAAAATTGGGTCCTTAGGCTTCTCGGGCATGCGCCTTAACTGCTAGGCCATCTCTCCAGCCCTGAAACTTGTTCTAAGATGAATGAAACTTCAAAATGTTAATACATTGATTATAAAAGAAACGGAGGCATTGAATGGGAAGAAAATGAACCCCTAATTTGGTGACAAGTGTTCAAGGGAAGCCTGGGCTACATCGTGACACTATGACTCAAAATCGTGAAAGAAAAGCTGTCATGCTTTCAAGCTCCATCCAGGATCTTAAAATTTTAATCCCACTTATGTACCACTTGTGGTCTTGAGGGCTCTGAAAACACAGGCTAGGGTCACATCCAAACAGGCTCTGCTACTGCTTATGGAAAGTTATTCGCGTATTCATTTGTGAAATATTTATTGGGAGTGTAAGTCTTTCTGTCACTCAGTCAGCCAGGTCATGCTAGGGAAGACTCTGTAAGCACCTGTTGCATAAATTGAGGCCCCCTAAAGGTGCTTTGCACTTGATGGGCTTTGGTAACACCTTAACATACATTTGCTCTGATCCCACATCCATGCATGTGTATGATCACAGGAACTAATCATGGGATTTCATCAGGTGTCTAGGAGAGGCTTGTGTGGCCTGTGCTTGCTGGCTTGCTGGCTGTGTTTTACTACACTGAACCGGGAACACATGGGAGATGGAAAGTTTGCAAGAACTCTCCTCTCTCTCTCTCTCTTTCTCTCTCTCTCTCGTGTGTGTGTGTGTGTGTGTGTGTGTGTGTGTGTGTGTGTGTGTGTGTCTATGGGTGCACTCATGCCCCAGCACACATATATAAGTCAGAGGACAGCCTCCTTGGGTGTTGATCTTCACCTTCCACCTTGTTTTATACAGGGTCTCTTTTATTGCTCGTTGCTATTTTTTTGCCAGAATAGCTGGTCATGATCCTTCGAAGATTCTCTGCCTTCACCTCACATCTTGCCATTCGAATGCTGGGTTTACTATTGTGTCTGGCTCTTCATGTGGCTTCTGAGGATCTTAACTAAAGTATTCTTGCTAGCATAGCAACCACTTTACCCAGTAAACCTTCTTCTTGGTGGTTTTTGTTTTGTTTTGTTTTTATTTTTAATTTTTTTGTTGTTTATGTATACAACCATGTTGGTACCATCATTAGCCTCCTCCCTGTCCTCTCTCCACAGGGACCCTCTTCTTTGGGGAATATGGTTAGTGCATTGTGGAGTTAGCCATCAGTTATGGGAAGAAGCAATGTCTCTGTGTATAATTTCCCAACTTGTGGCTTTAACATGCTTTCTGGGCCCTCTTCCGCAAATTTCCCTGAAACATGTTGGGTTTATTTTAGGTTTACTTCAGTGATGAGGTCTTGGGAGCCTCTATGTCTCTGGATATTTGGATTGGTAGGAGTTGAGTATTCTCTGTGTCTATCTCCTTCACTCTTGTGCTGGTACCAGGTTCACCAAGAAAGCAGCACTCTTGCTCATGTCCCCAATTACTCTTGGTTTCAGCTGGGATCCTGTTGGGATATGATGGGCTGATTCTCTCCTCAGGTTCTGCGTCCATCTTTTCTTCCCCAGAGATGCCGCATGGTTAGGAAGACACCATCTTGACCTGAAGTCCCCAGAATATTGTAAGCTAGAAAAGAAGGCAGAAATAAGGGGGGAGGAAGGGAGGAGAAATAAAAACTATATTTTATTGCCACCAGAATTTTTAAAGAAACTCCATCTGTTTTACATAGACCGATACTGTACTGTCTCATTTCCCTTGCTATTTAAATTTCAGTGTACTGAAGAAAAAGATGTTATTTTTTTAAATTTGGGGGGATTAATTTATTTATTTTTAATCTTTTATTAACAACCTCCATGATTATAAAAAATACCCCATAGTGATACCCTCCGTCCCCCACTTTCCCCTTTGAAACTCCACTCTCCATCTTACCCCCTCCCCTCTCCATCAGTCTCCCTTTTACTTTTGATGTCATCATCTTTTCTCCTCTTATGATGGTCTTGTGTAGGTAGTGTCAGGCACGGTGAGGTCATGGGTATCCAGGCCATTTTGTGTCTGGAGGGAGCACATTGTAAGGAGTCCTACCCTTCCTTTGGCTCTTACATTCTTTCTGCCACCTCTTCCACATTAGACCCTGAGCCTTGGAAGATGTGATAGAGATGTTACTCAGTACTGCAGTCACTTCTTTCCAGCACTATGATACCTTCTGAGTCATCCCAAGGTCACTGCCATCTGAAAAGAGAAGAAACTCGACCCAAAGTGAGAGTAGCATTAATATAAGAGTATAAATATTAAGAGGAGTGCTTACTGGGCAATTTGATAAGCATAGTGTATACATTTTCCAGATATCAGCAGATATTACACCCCTAGGGCTCATGACTACCCCTGTTTTAAGTTTTCAGTAGCAGGGATGTGTTCCCCCCACCATGTGTTTTGTTTTTTAAGAGGAATACCTAAACCATATGTACATGACTTTCTGGAGTCACTGATATCTATTTTCCAAAAGAGAAGTTTCTGTTTGCTTAAATCTTCACCATTCAGCAGAAACTGTAATTGTTGATAATGTTTACAGTTAAGGAATTTGAGGCAGTTTGATTCAGGTGTCCCCCATAAAATTAGGTATTCTGGACACTAGTCTCTCCAGATGATAGTAATTGGAAATTAAAGCCTCTTAGAGGTGGTGTATTGTTGGGGGTGGGCTTATGGGTATTACAGCCAGTTTCCCCATGCCTGTGTTTGGCACACCCTCCTGTACTCTACCTCATGTTGGTCAGGGACTGACGTCCACCCTCTGCTCATCCATTGTTTTCCTGCCATCATCGAGCTCCCCCCGAGTCTGTAAGCCACACTGGGCTTCTTTTCTCACACTCTGCTCTTGATCGGATGATTTCTGCAAGCAATGTGAATGTGACTGCAGCAGAACTTCACAATAGTTAGGTTATTTAAGTCCATATAGGGTGTCACCTAATATATCAAGGGTAGCCAAATAATACTGTGTTTAATAAAAAATTCAACCTTTTGGCTATGGCAAGATGATACCTTCACAACACATAAATTTCTGCAGCTAGTGTAGTTTAGTAGTACATTGGTAGTTCTCGATGCTCACAATCTGTGTTCTGCAAAAAAAACAGTATGTGTAGACCTGCCAGTAATGGATTGGCAACAAACAAAAATCATTCTAAGCTGACAAAAACTAGGTCAACTAGTATTATGAAATGTGAAAAAATATGGAAAGAAAACATGAAAACATCTCTCCCAAGAAACCATGGTTAAATAAATTTTCTTCAGAGGGTAAGGAGTATATATGTGGAAACTGCAGCATGTTGAATATTTAAACAGAAGATGGATGTCCTAGTAAAAGAGATATTTAATTAAAATTTAAAAATGAGGGGTTCTAGAGATGGATCAGTGTCCACAGATGGTAGGATAGCTGCAAGTTCTTTCACAGTTTTTCTCAAAATGTTGCCACAAAATTTTTAACTACGCATGCATACATACATACATATACATGTGTACATATATATGCATAGCATATGTACATATGCATATATATACATGTGTATATATGTTCAACAATGTTTGAATGTGTGTGTGCATATGCATGTGTGGCAATGCACTTATATGTGGAGGACAGAGGACAATATCAGTTGTTGTACCTTTAATGGGTGTTCTTTCAACACTGCCCCCTTCAGTGAGACAGAGTCTCTCACTGACCTGGAGGTGGCCAAATAGGCTAGACTCTGCCTAGTGAGGCCAAATAGGTGGGCTAGTAAGACCAAGGCATGCAGCCTCTACCTACCCATTACTGCAAGGAAAAAGAAGCACCAGCAACAGGGCATTTTTACATGTGTCCTAGGGATCAACCTCAGGTCCATAAGCTTGTAAGTCAAGCACTATAGCAACCGAGCCATCTCCCCAGACCTCACATGTATGGATGCAAAGTTGAAAATGTGCTTACTGTGAACTTATATAGATCCATCTCCCACGTTCTACATTTTGCCACATGGCTTCCTCACAAATCAATTCATCTCTCTATCATTGTATCACTCTGCAATGTTTTTGATGTATTTCATAAATTAGAGTCATCAGTATACATTCCCTAAACTGGCTGGTGTGCATATAAGTGTAGCTCAATAATTTACAGGGTGTTTTCTTTTTGACACAAAATTTAGATGTAATGACATGTTAAGTGTGCATTTGCTGAGTTGATAAAGTCATTTTTCTGAGTAACTTATTCATCATCCCTTCAGAAAGTCCCCCATGCATCATTGTTATCAATCTACAGAGGACCCCTGGCATTCTCTGTTTTAGTCAGATCCCCGTTCTAATCTTTTCTCCACAAGCCAGCGGAGCATCATGAAAATGGCAAACATCTTCCTTTTTTGAGTAGTGCTTCTTCACTCGATAGGATGTTTCTCACTCCCTATTGTTGCCTATGTCAGTGCTCTGTTTCTCCTTATCATTGAGGAATGTCTGAGCCAGCGACCCTCTACTCATTCTTCATTCCTGGCCTCTCCCCAGATCTAGGAATGAGTGACTATTTCATAATAAGCCTACAGTTGCACAACCCTGAAATACCTGTGAGAATTCTACTCATGTCACATTCTCAGCAGACTTTGGTGTCATCGGTATTATAAAATAAAGACGAGACATTTAAATGATATGTATGTACTTGTATGTTCATTGGCTTTACATACAGAGAAGTATGTGGTGTGTTTTCCTTAAACACTCTTTCACCTTATTTCTTGAGACAAAATCTCTCAATGAACCTGGGGCTCTTCATTTTTCAATTAGGATGGCTGACCTGTGAACCCAGAAAATCTCCTGTCTTTTCCTCCCTCAGGGCTGGGTTACAGGCATGTGCAGCCATGACCTGCTTGTTATGTGTCAGGGACTCAACTCAGATCTTCATGCTTGCTTGGCAGCTACTCTAAGGCTTCGCCACAGCTCTATTTGGCATTGGTCCATTTTGAAATTCAGTACCTTCTCATTGCTCAGCCCTGGGAGTTATTTTATTCACATAAAATTTTATTGGTGTGCACTCATTATGCAAAATGGAGAATTTCATAGATATTTTGATACAAATAAATCATGTATTTTGACCATACTCATCCCTATCTTTCCTTTCCTCCTCAATGTCATTTCTATTCCCTACCCAACAAAATGTTCTATTTTCATAGCCTGTGTTTACATATGTGCCTTTATGTATCTATACAAATCTAGGATTCACAAATGAGAGAAAACACACAATATTTGTGTCTCTGAGTCTGACTTATTTCAGGTAATGATTTCCAGTTGCATCCATTTTCCTATAAAGTACATCATCACATTCTTCTTTACCACCAAATAAAACTTGCTTGTACATATATACTATGTTGTCCTTATCTAGTCATATGTTGATGAATACTTAATCTGATTCCATGTCTTAGCTATTTTGAATATTGCTGCAGTAAACATTGATGTGCAGGTATCTCTGTGGTATGTTGAATCATATTCCTTTAGGTATGAGGATGTTTAGAAATGATATAGCTGGGTAATAAGGTAGTTCTACTTTTAGAGTTTTTGATTTCCATAATGGCTAGAGCTAATTTACATCCTATCAGCAGTATATTCTGACTGAGGTGAGGTATGTTGTTTAAATTTGAATTTCCTGGTGGGCTAATGATATTGAACATGTTTCATATGTTTATTATCTATTTTTATTTCTTTTCTCGAGAACAGTCCTTTCATTTCATTAGTATACAAGTTGATTGATTTGTATTGACATTACCTTCTCTTTTCTGGGACAAAACACTTGACTAAAAGCAGTTGATGGAAGGAAAGTGTTTATTTTGTCTCACAGTAATGACAGGAAGGTTCATGTTGGCAAGGAACAACATGGCATGACAGGGACATCACCTGCCCGCTTGAAAAATAGCAGCAGGAGAGTGAGCAAAGCTCTGGAAAGGGGGAGCTGGCTATAATATCCCCAAGTCTTTCCTTAGCAGCACACTTCCTCTAGCAAGGTTTCAACTCCAAAATTGCCACTAGCTGAGGACCAATCATTCAAAACACAGGAGTTGACGAGGGACATCTGTTTCAAACTACCAGGATTCATTTGGATTTGGTAGTGTCTATCTTGGATACTGGTTCCTGGTCGGGCACATGGATGAATGGAATTAAGGTAACTTCCTTACTCACAGCCTCTGTATTTATTGCATTTATTGTGAAGATGGCCTGTAGGTATATAAATATAACCCTACAACTCCATAAAATTTATATGCTATGTGAAGTTTTTATGAACCATACAAACGGCTTTAAAACCTCAAGTGAGGATGTATGGTTGATAAAGGTAAGGTTTACAAGTCTTTGAAATATATCATTATTTCATTATGTATTCACTAATACTGTGTGTGTGTGTGGACATGCATGGAGGTGGAGGTCGCGGGGCAACTGCCAGTGTTGGTTCTCAACTTCCACCTTGTTTTAGGTAGAGTCTCTCTCGCTGCATATGCAAGGCTAGTCACCCTGTGGGTTTGTGGGGAATTTCTTGGCTCTGCCTTGTGTTAACCAAATCTGGTTTTACTTGAGTTCTAGGGATTTGAACTCAGGTCCTCATTCTTGCTTGGCAAGTGTTTGATTCATTGAGACATCTTCCTCACTCTCATTAGCAGTTCTTTCAGTGAAGCTCTTAGCTTCATTTCACTGGGGCATAAATGGGGACTTGGTGAAGATAAGTCACTTTCTTGAGTCCACTGGTAAAATGAAGAGTTAGATTCAGCACTACAGATCCTGGGCCTAACCCTTCAAAGTGCCCAAACGGTCTCATCCTGGTGGTCAGCAATGGAATGTTTATGGAGGGTTAGTACCTTTCTGAGAAATGGAGATCCATGCTGAGCCCTTTTGCTGGGTTATTAACACTGCTTTCCTGAGTCCTGATAACTTGACCTACTTTCTATTCCATTTCTATGACTGCAAAACCTGATGGGGTGAGGGTTTGTATATGGCAACTCAACGTGTACAAATGTATAGTCTAATGCAAACTCCTCATCCAATTCTCTTTCTAGTTTTAGTATGCTGAGGCTTTCAATGTGCTATCAAAGGAAGATTTGAGTAGGTTCCTCAAGGTTTATTTCATTAAGATAAAATAAAATTTTAATTTGTGATTATTATGTGAAATAATTGCATTCATACTTCTGGAATACTAAACTATATTCATATAACAGAATCCATTTTCTTCATGATATATTTACCAGTAATTAAATGTTTTATTTTAGTTAGATACATGGATTCAAACAGATTCAACTTATGTGCAGTTACTGGTTAGCCTTATTGTTCCTAAAATTCAAACTATACATGTTGTTAAAATGATTCTTAAATTTTTTTTCCTAAGCTGGGCGTGGTGGTGCACACCTTTAATCCCAGTACTCGGGAGGAGGAGGTGGGAGGATCACCATGAGTTCAGGGCCACCTTGAGACCACAGAGTGAATTTCAGGTCAGCCTGTACTAGAGTGAAACCCTACCTCAAAAATTAAAACAAAAATATTTTCCTTATTTTAATGATACTAATCAACTAGAAAGCTTTCATGGAAATCAGAAAGCCAAAGCAATTCTTAAATTTAGCTAAGCATAAAATGATAAATTCATTGTACCTGGCAACTGAAAGAATCTTGAATACAAAGCTTTGTAGATTATCATTTAGCCCAAGACCTTTTGCTAAGAAAATGCATCTTTGTGGCATGAACTGGCTTATTACTGTTTATCTTCTTAACAGTAATGGGTTTGCTGGGTCTATTGGATATATTTTAACATATGAAACCATTTTCAAAAGTAAATGTCAATATGAAAAATTATTCTCTCCATGAGTTCATCTATGAAAGGGAGGCTCACAAGTGCACCCTCAGCAGACATCCAAGGGTTTCTCTCATTAAGACTTCTCATCGCGTCTGAGCAGGTGAAAGGATTAGACTTAATTCCTGCTTCTAATTCATTTCCATATGAGCTTTAAATATTTACTACCACTTAGTAATCTTGCATTTTAGCCATCTTTAATGAATCAGTTATGCATTTTGCATGATCACAAATGTGTCCTATAGAACAATCTTATCTTTTGTGTGTTTCCCTTACTTCCTGGCCCAGGCCTGCCGAAAGTAGGTTAGTTAAACTAGATCAAACGTGAATCTAAATAATTGAAACCTGCCTCCCTGTGGGAGCAGCTGAATTCCTATTGTAAAGCTAGCAACATGCCTGACTGAAAAAGTCTGTAGTTTAATTTTTATTTTTTCTTTAAGTGTTTTCTTTTTATTTGTAACATTTTTTAAATCAAATGTCCAGCTTACATTATTCAGACACCACTTATAAACTGGTGCTAAATTTGTACTTTCTTGGGGGGAAGAATAAGAAATTCTTCTATTTTCATTTTCTGCCTTCTTTAAATATTCAGAATGCCAAGCTATTTTTTATCATAAGTCTAACCTGGAGTCAATGGAAAGAATGAAAGCAATCTGTGAACTTTGATGATAAAAGCTTCTCTTTCTGCAGTAGTCATGCTCCTTCTTGCATGACCAAATGCCTACCAAGAAGCAACTTCAGGGAAGGAGGGAGGGCTGATTTTAGCTTCAAGTCCATCACGGCAAGGAAGACTTGGCCACTAAAATGGTGCTGTTGGCTGCATTTGATACAGCAATCGTGTTCCTTGCTAATGCACCAACACGCGCCAACATATTCAATAATGTGAGGTGTTCTCAGATTGTTAAGAATTCAATAAATAAAATTCACATATTAGAGGACAAAGTTCAGAGAGATTTTTATTACAGCTTTGAGCTTTAGGAGATGAGCTTTAAGAAAAAGGGAGCTTCACCCAAAACATAAGAGAAGGAAACAAGATAGAGATCGTGCCTAAGGTGGCAAGAAGGGCTTGAGAAGCCCACCTGGAGACTCAGTTTTTTTTTTTGAGAGATAAGAGAGATAGAGAGAGAGAGACAGACTGGTGCACTAGGGCCTTAGCCACTGCAAACAAACTCTAGGTGTGTATGCCACATGTGCCAGCTGTGTGCACGAGTCACCTTGCGCATATGGGGATTCGAATCTGGGTCCTTAGGCTTCACAGGCAAGTGCTTTTACCATCAGCCATTTCTCCAGCCTGACAGGTTGGGTTTTTTTCACAACTCTGAGGGCAGGCAGTTGGTTTAGCCAGTATAGCCCTGAAGCCATGTGTCTGGGGTCAGTACTTCTAGAAAAGGACAATCTTTCCAGGAATCTTATTTCCCTAGGAAAGGCCTTCTCTGAAGGGAGGGGAAAGACTCCCTAGAGCACAGAGATAAGGAGAGATGCTTCTGATCTGTAGTAAAAATGTAGTGACCTAGATTTTCATCTATGGCCCTAAGGACAATTCCCATTTTTAGTCAAGGAGAAAGCTATTCACGTCGGGGTCCTGTCACTTCTAAACTGCCTAGAAAATTTCTTCCTCCTGTACTGTTCCTTGCGTTAACAGTGAGGAATCAGAGAGAGTGATGACTGTTGGTGATCAGCTGCCTTTCTCCTCATTCTCAGCCTCAGTCACACTGTGCTGGCACCTGACCTGCAGAACAGTGATCTAATATGTGTTGTGTGAGCCAATATGTTTGTGGTGACTTACTAAGCTGCAGCAGAAAACAAGCAGAAGAACCAACCATTGAAGAATGGGGTAGGATAGATGGAATTTAATTCTCTTCTCGATGGAAAATTTCAGTAAAACTTTGTGCCATACATAATTTAGTGACAATGACTTCCCAAATTTAGTGTTTCTTTTTAATTTCTCAAACCCTTTCTTACATAATTATTTTGAATGTGAGAGGAGTACTATGAAAGTGCAAAGGTCTCATTCCAAACTTAACCATCATTCGCTAGATGACGATGATTCCAGATTTAGGGCACCAGAAAAGTTAGAAATTGATTTTTCCCTCTCTTTTAATTGTCTTCTTTTTTCTATAGCCTACCATTTTTTGAATATAAATTGACACTTGGAAAAAAACCTCTAAAAGTATAAATCATATACAATTCATCTTTAAATCTTCAAACCTCAGCCTAGTCTTTTGAACGCAGTAGGCCTCAGACACACTGAACTGCAGTGGGAACGGGGCTCTGAGGATTTAGCAATCCATTGTATCTTTGACGAGAGGATTTACTATCTACAAGTCATAGCTTCTCACAGAATGAAATATAGTTACTACATGTATTTAAGCTATTCCACATATTAGGTGACAAAATCAGACTTAAAAATTCTACAAAAACTCATAAATGTAAAATGTAGTAATGCTTCAAAGTGTAGCATTAGGAACAGGAGACTTAAACTCCAAACTGACTTGAATTTAATCTCATTTCAGCAATATAAAAGCAGTGATACTTCAGGGAAATCATTTGACTATGCTTAACCCTAGTTTCTGCATATATAAAACAGGGATAATTAAAATAATTCTCCCAAATGGTTGCTATAACTATCAGGTCACTGTGATCATAAAAATGACAGTGATTATATTTTAATCAAAAGTGTTATCTTATTACCTCCCAGTGAGTGGTTGGTCAGACAGGTTCGCATGGTGCCCTAAACAATACAGGCTATTGCCAAGATCCCTGGTTGCCTATAAGTGCTGGATGATAAACCCTATTGCTGAAGTCATAACAGTCATAGATTTCAGGGTACTAAATAATCAATCAGAATGGTGTTGGAATCTTCCTACAGGCTGGCTAGTTGTCACAATGCTTAAAAGGGATATGCCAGCTGCTAAATTGACAGGAGTCACCAGTAATCTTAAGCAATAGTATATTCACCCTGTGTGCTAGACAACAAGCTAGCCAAGACTGACCTACTGTTACAATAGTGATAGGACTGTTCTGGGTAATGAAATGCTTTCTGCTTGCATGTGAGACCTGAATTTTGGGAAGGAATTCATGCCTGGTACTAAAGACATAATTAAGAATTTAGGATTGGGAAGATTTAGATCTTAGGGTTATAGCTACTATTGTTTGACTAAATGGATATGTGAAGCCCGTCAATTCTCCCTCAAATATTTATGTTTCTGTTCATAAATTTGGGCTTCTCTCATCTTTGGTCAGAAAAGTAATTTTTTTGTTGCTGTTCCAGATGGTGGTTGTCATGGGGTGATTCTAAACTCATCAAAATACTGAAATAAATTAACTGTTGAATGCTTAGAGCTGAACGAGACATCTTTATTACGCCTCTCAAGGCTCAGGGAACATAGAAGAAGATGGGACAGAAATAACGTAAGAGCAAGAGGATGGGGTTGAGGGTTCTTTAGGACACATCCTCTGTAGAGGAAGTAATAATTATATTCATGATCTCAAAACATCTGTCAGAGATTGTTATGTCCACAAGACCTCACAACATTGAGCCTATCAACATTTTGACATCAATGATGGAAGGGAACAACAACATAAACCCCTAAAATTATAAAAAAAAAAAAGTAGGAAAAAGAATACTTGAGAAAATGAAAGAATTCAATAGATGGGCCATGGGGAATGGTACAAGAGAAAGTAATGAAGGGATTATGCTCAAATTACCAGATGTTCACGTATGACAATTGTCAAAACATTAGTTGAAAATGTCAACCAAATTTTAAGTTAAATTCATTCTTACATTCATACATAAAGCAGCACATGTTACTAGAGTAATATACAAAGTTTTGATATGTGATTTAATGTTAAGATCATGTTAAATATATCTATTATCTCAAACATTTATGATTCTTTTATTGAGAAAACATTCAAAATCCTTCCATGGCTTTTAGAATGTACAAGCAATTATTATTATCTAAAATAAGCTAAACTTGTACAGTAATAGTACACCAGAATGAGTTCTTATTTAATTGTAACTTAGTGCCCACTAACTGTCTAGCTTTTCTACCTCCCTCCCAGGAATTACTATTAATTGCAAAATTTCAGTGCACTCCCAAGAAAACTGATATTTTTAATCACAATGTGCTGAAGGCAAAGTAAATCTTATTACAATATTATTATCTTTTCTCAGTAATGACTTGCATTACTTTTGGAAAGTAAAATATGCTTACTTTAAAAACTGCAGTAGTCCATAACATATATACTATGTCCTATGTTGACTTAAATATTTCACATCTATGAAGCAATCTTATTTTGCTTTTCTTTGCTTGCTGCATTCTAGCTTTTTATTTTAGTTATTGAACTCATAAACTAGGCTTGTTTAGGCGGAAAGCAGAGAAAGCATGGTTTTCATTACAATATTCCTGAAATTAATACAGCCTATGCCATTCTTATTTATGTGGGACTAAAAGCATAATATGGGCAGGCAGAAGATTCTGTTGCAGTCATGCAGAATAAGGAAATAATAACGAAGCACACAGGTAATGACACGTTCTGTGCTTCTCATGTCAACAGGGAAAACAGCGAAGCAGCCATGGGCCTGGTTGCAGAAAGGGAAAGAAAGTCTGACTGCAGAGCAACCTAAATACTGATCCTCCATATGTCTGGGAACAGTCAGAAAATGCAAATGGACAATTTGTGAAGTGCATATATTTGCACAATTTCCACTAACTTTCACTTATAAAACTTGCTCAGGTTAAATGGATACTCCTCAAAAACACTGAATGGGTAGAGATTTGATCACAAGCATTCAGTATCCATCCATTCAGTATTTAATTCCTTTATAAATATATTTTCTGTGTACATTTTTTCCAAATATGTTTTACTTATTTGCAAGCAGAGAGAAGGGCAATGAGAAAGAGAGAGAGAGAGAGAGAGAGAGAGAGAGAGAGAGAGAGAAAACTCCAGATGCATAGGCTACTGTTGCAGTCAAGGTCGCATTGCTGACAGAAATCAGCTGACCAAGAGTAGCTTTTGGGAAGAAAAGGTTTATTTTATTGGCTTACAGACTCAAGGGGAAGCTTAATTATGGCAGGGGAAAATGATGGCATGAACAGAGGGTGGACATCACCCTGGCCAACATAAAACGGACAAGAGCAACAGGACAGTGTGCCAAACACTGGCATGGGGAAACCGGCTACAATACCCATAAGCCCACCCCCAACAATACACTCTCTCCAGGAGGTGTTAATTCTCAAATCTCTATCAGCCAGGAACCTGGAATTCAGAACACAAGTTTTTGGGGACACCTGGATCAAACCATCACAACTACTTTGTACAATTGGCTTTACATGGGTACTTGGGAATCAAACCTTGGTCGTTAGGCTTTGCAGGCAAACTCTTAACTGCTGAGCCATTTCTCCAGCCCACTTTATTTTTTTTAAAGATTATGTTTATTTATATTTATTTATTAGACACAGAGAGAGGTAGAAAATGAGAGAGAGATATAGAGAACGGGCATACCAGGGACTCTAGCCACTTCAAATGAACTGCAGATGCATGTTACACCTTGGGCATCTGGCTTACATGGGACCTGGAGAATTGAACCTGGGTCCTTAGCCTTCACAGGAAAGTGTCTTAACTGCTAAGCCATCACTCCAGCCCCGCTTTTCAGTTTTTTAAGAACCACCTTGCGAAAAACACTAGAATAAATTCTATGGTCAAGTATGAGGTTAGTTTATTGTTTTATATTATCAGTCTCTTACTGGAGAAGAGCTATTTTTAATCAAATTTCAAAGAAAACAGAAACTCAAAGCATAAGCCACAAATGGCTTCAGAATAAATATTTGAATTAATAAAGATGATATATTGATATTCAGAAATCTTTCTTGCACACAAGGAAGTAACATTTTTTGATAAAAGTATTAAAAAACAACACTAGAGTTCAGGGGCCTCATTTATCATTGTTTAAAATGGTAGCTTAACCTTTATTGCTTCCAGGTTCCTTGTTAATCATTTTGACTAAATTATTATAACTTCGGTATGAGATTTTTAAAAATATTATCTTATTTATATATTTGAGTAATTAAATTATTATTGAGAGAGTAATTATTTAAAGTTGAGGGAGTGTCATTATCTTTATGTAGAATATCCTTAGAAGAAAAAGACCAAGTAGTTTGGGGTCATGCTAAGCTAATAGCTAATATGTTGCTAGAGCTTACTATGGACAAATAAATGCATTTATACTTAAAGCAATATAGTTTGTATTTTATTATCATATGTATATGACTTTGTGTTATAACATCTTTTAAAAGATTTTTTTCCCATCTAAATATAGATCTTACATGCCCTGAACAAAAAAGTACATATATCGGCTGGGTGTAATGGTGTGTACTTGCAATCCAAGCTCTCACAATGATTATTACAGCTTAGAATTTGGAACCAATTTAAGCAGCACAGTGAAGACCTCATCTTAAAAGAAGCACATTCATTGAACTCAGCACTTAAGTAATGAAAAATTAAGCAACAACTTTTTAAACAAAGGTTAACTGGGGGATAACAGCATAGAAACCATAGGAAGGTAACTGCCACCATCAGTTCAGACTCCCGGTAATTCACCTGCAATTAGGTTCATGTTCTTCTCTTTGTTCCAGTCTGTGTTTCTCATATATGGACACCACACACACAAGCACACACACATACACCCACTCATTAGTAAGTGCATCATGGATAGAAACGGCAAGTATCCCTATGGTATCGTGTTGAAAAATTATTCATAAAGTGTAAAACAAATACCTTACTTCCTTGTAATTGAAGCACTCCCAACTCAGGTCTCCTGAGACTCGCAAATCCATTGACCCAGGCAAACATCCAAGGCTAGGCCCACTGACTATGGTGCAGGTATTAGGAATGCCAGTTGGAGTTTGCACTACACTATGATTGACAGCATGTTTTTATGAAGAAACCCCGAATGCTGTCAGGAATGAGAAGGGGGAGAATATTTACATATCAATCGACATATCAGCCTGTATTCAAATATTTTCAATGTTTATAACACAGATTATTACTTTGGTTATTTGAGGTTTTCTTATAGATGTTTGAACAGTAAACTTAAAAAAGAAACTAATTTAAAATACTGGTGAGTACCACAGGTTAATGGTAAGATCCTACTGCTGAAGACACCAAATGTTATTGACATGGACCATGGAGAGACCTGGTTGGAATCCAGAGGAGAGCCAGTCCCCAGACAATTAACCCATCTAGTGCTGGAATACACTACATGAGCTACCTGGGGAGAGTGGCCAGTATCTGTCCAAGCAACTCCAAGTCTAAGCGACTCAGAAGCAAACAACCCGACATGATGCTCACACAAGTTCAAAATTGGAACACAGCCATGGTGGGTAACCAACTGCTCTTGGATTGGCTAACAGATCTGCTCAGTTGAAAAGAAATTATATCTGGAACTAGAAAATAATTCAGAATCATATCCAGATAGTGGTTCTGCTCTCAATTGTCAAGATCCCACTAACCTTAGACTATAAGGGAGCCTACATCCTGTAAATTCTCTCTAAACTAATAATGGATATCCATTTAGCTGGTGCTGACTTCATTCTCTGTTGGAGAATCTGCTTCTTTTTCAGATGGGAGTTAGACCTGAGGAGATAAGTGACCCAGTGCACTCCACCCGGGCCCCAGCTCTCACAGAGGAATTGGGGAAATGAGCAAGAGTGCTGCTTTCTTAGCGAATCTGATATCAGCACGAGGGTGATGGAGACAGACACTGAGGACACTCAACACCTACCAAGTAAGAGATTCAGAGGCTCCTAAGTTCCCATCACTGAAGTAGACTTAAAATGCTCCCAGCATGGCTCAGGGAATTCTGCAAAAGAGGGGGTTGAAAGATTGTTAGAGCCACAAGCTGGGACATTTTACACAGAGACATTGCCTCCCCCCAAAATAATGCATGACCCACAATCCCCATGGGGTTGTCCTGCATCCCCAATGAGGAAAGCCTCTTCAGAAAAGGGGCAGGGAGGAGGGAAAGGAGGGTACCAACGTGTGTTGTTTGCATACAAAATATGTTCTTATCTAATAAAAATGCGGTATTAGATATCTTCATGGCAAAGGCCTTATGTGTGAGCAATGGACAGGGGATAGAAATCACTCATACATACACACATATTTATGTATATGTGATGTGTGTGTGTGTGTTATGTTGTCAACTTGATCAGATTAGGAATTATAGACATTTCCACATTTCTCTTTAGTGTGTCTCTGAGTTGCTTCCAGGAAGGGATAACTGAAGAAGCAAGACCTTCCTCCAAAGTGGGTGTCCTTTGTGGAAGTGGATTTTATAGAAGGAAGCTCTGAGAGGACACACCCTCTTTTATCTTCCTGGATGCCGAGGCTCCTCACTGGTGAGTGCCTTCTTTTCCTTTTACCTGGCTGTCTCACTCCTGCTATTCACTCTTGTGCATCTGTCCTGTTCAGTTATCCTTCCTTGGGCTTTGGAATCAAATATTATCAGAATTACAATGTGGACTAACATCCAGAGTTCTCTAGGAATCCTCCAGGCCTTCACTGCTGGATTTGGACTACTCAAGCATCCAGCCACATGGATTGATCAGCGACCAGGTTCCTTGACTCTCAAGTCTGAAGAAAGCTATCGTTGGACTGTTGTAAACTTATCTAATATATTTCATTTTGATACCTATTTGTTCTATTGGTTCCGTTGGAGAGCTCTGATTAATGAATTGCGAAAAAAATTATATGAAAAATCATGAATTAATATTCAAAGTAAAAATATTCCTATTTATCACATAAAATGATAGTCCATCTTCTGTAAAATAACAGGAATCTTGCTGCATTTCTCTTGGTTCACACTTTTGGGGTAATATTGGAACTTGTTTCTCCTCTCCTGGTCATGTTCAGGTCACCTATGGCACAGTGACATCAGCAGATCTAGTCCTACATAAAATAGCTACGGGCTGAGGGCCATTCTGTCACCATCTTACTGTCCTAGACCCTGGGTGGATTCAGGGTGGATGACGTCTTCATTGTCTGTGGCTTCTTCACCTCAGTTCCTTTTCCTCAATCAGGTTTTCCCAGGATCATCAACTAAATCAACTGCTTCTATCCACAATTGGTTTGGGGGAGCACCTACAAAACAATAAAATTCTGTCCTTGCAGAGCAATGGAAAAATATAGGACATTAAGTGAGATATACCAGACCCAGAAAAACAAATATTGTTTGTTATCTCTGTTATATGTTTGTAAATACACACACACTGAAAGAGAGAGAGAGATAGAGAGAGAGAGAGAGAGAGAGAGAGAGAGAGAGAGAGATTACAATGATGAGGAAGTGGATCACATCTATATTGCTGCCATGTATTGAAATATCTCTATGAGACCTGCCAAATGTACAATTAACACATACTAATGCAAAAAGAACACACATTATCACACATCTCAGTAACATTTCTTAATTTCAGATTTTTGAAGAGTATATTTTAAACAGTTTTACCACAAAATGATAAACACATGAGGTGACAAGTTTATTAATTAGCCCTACTTATTCATCACAAATTATAAACAGGTACCAAAATAATTGCTTTGAATTTCATAAACATACATGTTATATAATTATGTTAATAAATATTTTGCAAAGTATAGACACTGCAAGTGAAGAAAAGAAAATATATTCAGTAGCATTTGATTTCCAGTGTTTAAAGAAATGAACACTTAGAAGAGGCTTACATCCAATGGTAAGAAACATACCTCAAGGTTATAAGGATTATATTCATGCACTCTTTCAGACTCTGCTCATGAAAATATAGCACAACATAATCAGTAACATATATATATATATATATATATATATATATATACATATATATATATATATATTTAAATGACTGTAGTCTTCATTTGGTATGTCTACTCTTATTAAATATTTACTAATCTTTTAAAATTTCATAGAGTGAAAGAGAATAACAGAGGAAATTATTGATTTATTGTTTTGTGCTAATTATAAAATTAGAAAGAAGAGAAACCTATATTCATACATTCAGAATGTGAGTTACAATAAGGGACCTTGCTCAGTGTGGAGGAGCTGAAGTTAATTATGGAAGGGACAGCGGCTCCTTGAATTTCTCTTCTTGTCTCCTTTATCAGTTCCTCTTGCCTCTAATGCTGCACACCCCTTAACACTAGTTCTGAAACTGATGCTACACATCTTCCCCATGGTTCTGACACCCTGATGCTGCCCACCTCAACCCTGGCTCTGAAACTCTCATGCTACCCACCCAGACTTGGTTCTGACACTCTCATGCTGCCTACCCCTCACCCTGGTTCTGACATGCACTACTGTTTTAGTCTTGGCCCTCCTTATTCTTGGCTTGCTTCCAGATCTTGACTTATCCTAAGTACACATTGCATTGCTGGCACCACCTGACAAGCACTACCTATTTCACTTCCTGTGCTTGAGTTGGATCTCACCCAGTTTTCAATGTCACCCTTCAGTGATAATGCAGAATACTTTGTTTTGCATTATCTCCAGGACCATTGGCTTGAACGTACTACCACTCTCCATGCTTAAATTTAATGTATTCATTTCACTATTTTAAAATTAATGCCTTAAGTGGTGGAGAGGGGGTGCACACTGGCCACAGAGACTTGAAGCAACTTTATAACACTGTGTTCGTCCTCGTATTTCTTCAGAACATCATGAGCGTGCTCCACAGGTGGTAAGGCACTACTGCATTCAATTCCCCATTGCTGGCAGAAAAGATCTGGCCAAGAGCAGCTTAGGAGAAGTGTATAGACTCAAGAGGAAGCTCAATGATAGCAGGAGAAATGGATGGTTTGAGAAGAGGGTGGACATCACATCCTGGCCAACATCTAGGAGACAACAGCAGCAGGAGAGTGTGCCAAACACTGGCAAGGGGAAACTGGCTATAATACCTATAAGCCCACTCCTAAAATACATTGCCTCCTGGCAGCACCAAATCCCAAATTTCCACCAACTGGGGATCTGGCATTCAGAACATACAAGTTTATGGGGATACCTGGATGAAACTACCACAGGCACCTTAATAACTATCCCTCTTTCTTCACTGGCTACTGTCCCATGATCATTTTGTTATTCAATGACAATATGCAAATGTACTCCAGTTTTGGATCAGTTCAGCAATAGTTGATTTGTTATGATGCTCATATATTGGAGTCTAGCATAGTGATTCAATTTTCCAACTACAGACTGCATGACTTTTCATCATATTCCACACTTGGAAGATAGTCTACTTATTTTTATTTAGATGATTATTACTGTATTTGATATCATTCTTGGCCTTTTGCACAAGCAGATGAACAGCATTTAGCAAATATTTTGGTTCCATCTGCTATATTAAAAGCCACAAAGAACCACTATTTTTTTTATTATTAAAAGGAGGAATCAGTAGAAATCACCAATGATATGTATAGTTAATTAAATTGCTGGGCTAAAACAATGTTAGTTACAAATAAGTCAATGAAATATGGTAAAATAAGATTATTATATGCAAACTATACTTATAAAGCATAATTAATCACATATAGAGGTTATCTCTGCCATTAAGTAAATAACTCTCTCTCTCTTAGGTCTGATTTGCTAAAATATTATCTGGAAAACCAATAAACATTCATTATTCATATTGGATACATAGGCATGCCAGAAGAAGATATTCTGTTTCAAGGTCATCTGTATTAAAAAGCATAAGAAAGGCAGCATGGGTACTTATGCAGGCCACTGCTAAACCATCATGATTGGATCCTTGGCAAATTCCTGACTACCCAGGTCTATTTGGAAAGTGGAATTTTATGTTCACTGAGTCCCTTTGCCTTATAAAATACTGTAAACACAAAGTGAAAATAATCAGTAAAATAATTGCAAAGAATATATATATATATATATATACATATATATATATATATGTATGTATGTATATATATATAGGATTATTATTATTATTATTATTATATATAATAGGATATACATATATCCTATTTAAACATATGACTTTCATAGCTCACTAATTCTGTTAGTCAAGGGCACGTTGGCATATAGAATTGTATATGTCTCAAGCATTTTCATTCTAAGACAGCCACTCTAATCATATTGTCTTATCATGACTTATTAGAAAATACCTGTTTATACACTGAGCATCTTATACTATGAGTTGACATTAAGTATGATCATTAGGCATATAGAGAGATATAGGTCAACCTGGCATCAGAATTCTCTGTTAGAGTTGAAATTGCATGAAGTTTGATGCCAAAATTCCATTACTAACCAAAAGATATCAGATAAATATATTTATCCCAGAAAAATCAGTATTCTAGATGCATGATTTAGGTAGTAGTAAATGTGAGAGCCTAATGTACATATAATGAAGGACAAATTTAGCTTTGGCAGTACATTCAAATGCGTGTTTGTAAGTGAAAACAAAAATAAATACCACAATGCATTTATTTTTGTTTTTACCTACATAGAAATAAGTGAGTAATAAATACTCTTTGAGTCAGAAGGTTGAATTTCTGTTCACCAAGATCCTAGGCCAACCATAAATCCCACGTCCCTGGCATTCTTTCTCGTGGATGGAACTTCCATAAATCCCAAGTCCCTGGAATTCTCATGGGTGGAACTTCCATAAATCCCAAGTCCCTGGCATTCTTGTGGATGGAACTTCCATAAATCCCAAGTCCCTGGCATTCTCGTGGATGGAACTTCCATAAATCCCAAGTCCCTGGCATTCTTGTGGGTGGAACTTCACCACAAGCTTTGATCATCACCTGTGGTGACATCTGTAATTGTGGTTTGGTGACATTTTCACACCTTTCTGTAGATAACATTTTATCTTGGCAAGTGACTGATCAATCAAACAGTAATGAATCCCTGGGGTATGTGATTGTTTCATGTGAAACTATTGCTTTGAAAACTGGAGCAGTGAAAAAATCGTATTATCTTATATTAAGACCCTATGAAAGTTTGATGTACCTTAAAAAATTTTCATAATTAGCCTACTAAAAGTGATACAAACTTCACATTTATATTTGTTGATATCATTCTTTGTGGAAATGCTGCCATTAAAAAGTCCTTGGCTTAGAGATATGGCTTAGTGGTTAAGGCACTTGCCCACAAAGCCTAAGAACTCATGTTTGAATCTCCAGGTCCCATATAAGCAAGACATACAGTGTTTCAAGCATGCAATGTCGCACATACTCACAAGGGGGCACACATGTCTGGAGTTTGTTTGCAGTGGGTAAAGGCCCTAGCATGCTCATTCTCTCTCATACAAAAAAGGAAAAAAAAAAAAAATCCTTGGGCTGGAGAGATGGCTTAGCAGTTAAGCACTCGCCTATGAAGCCTATGGACCCCGGTTCCAGGCTTGGTTCCCCAGTTCCCACGTTAGCCAGATGCACAAGGGGGCGCACGCGTCTGGAGTTCATTTGCAGAGGCTGGAAGCCCTGGCGCGCCCATTCTCTCTCTCTCCCTCTATCTGTCTTTCTTTCTGTGTCTGTTGCTCTCAAATAAATAAATAAATAATGAACAAAAAAATATTTAAAAAAAAATCCTTCTGTAAAATTGCATGTGCACATGTGTACACACACATACTTTGCATACCCATCATGCACTGTGATTTTCACAGGTTTTTTTTTTTTCAGATAGGTAAAAGCTATGACCTCATTATAAGAAGAAACCATCTTTAAATCCTGGAATATGTATGTGTAACATCTATAATTTTACTTTTCTCAACACCCAACTGAGTGTATGAAATGTAAAATTGTACAACTATCATGTTGTTTTAGTCATGGAATGTGGTAGAACAGTCTAGTAAATGCAATATAGCAGATACTTACGGCCAGGACATAACACCTGGTTGGAAGCAGATTGTGGAAGGAAAGGGTTTATAAATCACAAGTCTTGCCTTGAGTAACACACCTCCTCTAGAGAGAATCCATCTCTCCTCAGCTGGGGATTAGGAGTGAAGCTTATCACAAACACATGAAGATAGGGGGTGCATGTTTACAATCAGTCAACCCTATGACTAAAGTCTAAATGATGATGTGTCACACTTAGAATGAGTAGAAATTGAGTTGTAAGAGGACTGACATTGAAAGTGTATGGACAATATATAGTCAACCATGAGGAATCAAATAGGTGGGCCAATGTCAATATAATACCTTAATTCAGAAAGAATCAGGATTCAGAACAGGATAAGATAAGGGGACTAAAGAGTTAAGCAACAGTGAGCATATGAACCAGAATAGTGGGACAATGGAAACCCAGAGCCAAAAAAATTAATAAAGGATAAATGTAGGAGACCCCAGGGTACTTGGTCTATTCCTTCATGCACCAAACATCCTTCACTCATGCCAGAGCCTCTCTAATGTGAAAACTGAAAGTTTGCCATGAATTTGGCTTAGCTTCTGGTTGTAATAGTAGCCAAATGAATACTAAAAATTAGTATAGTACAGTTAATTTAATTTAGTTTAATAAAAAAAGGATAAACCATTAATAAGAGTAGACAGTGTACAATAGGGCAAAAAAGTTTTGGACCTCTATACTTTGCCAAATTCTGTTCCTTTTATTAACTTGTATTGTCTTAGAATATGGAGGGTGTTCCTGAATGAAAGTTTTATAAAAAGAAGAAATACATTTTAATTTTGAGTGATCTGATAAATAGGGAAAAGTACGTAGATTCATTAGTGTTCATATCTCTGACAAATGTCCAGCAAGTTTCTGTAGCCTGTTTTCTTTTTTCTGGTTTGTCTCTTCATTGTCAGTTTTTTAAAAAAAAAATTTTGGTTATTATTTATTTATTTATTTATTTATTTTAGTTTTCTATTCTGCAAGTACAGGCAGTTTGGTACCATTATTAGGCTCATCTGTGACCTACTCCCACCGCATTGGCCCCTCCTTGTTGAGGTATATGGGTCGTGCGTTGTGGAGTTAGCCCACAGATATTCGTACGATAAATGTCTCAGTATATCATGACCCAACATGTGGCTCTGACATTCTTTCTGCCTATTCTTCGCAAAATTTCCCTGAGCCATGTTGGGTTCATTTTTGGTCTGCTTCAGTGATGAGGTGTTGGGGGCCTCTGCCGCTCTGGCTCTCTGGTTTGATAGGAGTTGATTTTTCTCTGTGTTGGTCTCCTTCCCCCTTCTGCTGGTATCCAGTTCATCAGGAAAACAGCACCCTTGCTTATTTGGCCAACTTCCCTTAGTTTCAGTAGGGCCCTTTTGAGGTATGATGGGGTGGCTCTCTCCTTAGGATCTGCATCTATCTTAAAAAAGAGAAGCAGATTCACCAACGGAGAGTAAGTTAGCACCAGGACAAATGAGATAGCCCATACTGGTTTTATAATGAGTTTAATAGGTGTATGCCCTCTTGTAGCCCATGATTGATGGTAGCTTGATATTGGAGAGTGGGCTTATGTTTGGATATAGTTCTGACTTGTTTCCAAGCTCCAGCTATGGGTCTCGTACCACTGAGGGGAACAGTTAGCTGAATCAGGAGCAGTTGGTTCCCCACCATGGCTGTGTGCCACTATTGCACTTGTGTGGGCATCACACCAGGTTATTTGCTGCTAAGTAGGTTGGACCATGACTTGCTTGGACAGATATTGGTCATTTCTCCCAGTCGCCCATATAGCACCTTCTGGCACTAGATATGCTGATTGTCTGGGGACTGACTCTCTCCTCATTTACAGCCATGCCGTTCCATTTTGTGTCGGCTGCATATGGTGTCTTCAGCAATAGGGTCTTACCACTAACCTTTGGTGGGTCATCAAGTGCTCTGACAGAAATCTGTCATTCTTTTAGAAAACCTTGTAGGTTTCTCTGATCAAAAGCTCATTGTGGGTGATAGCCCCATGCTGGTACTGGGAGTTACAGGTCAGTGTCCCCTAAGAAAATGATGAAAAAGGTGACTAATATATAGGAGTTGGAGAGGAGAGAGAGAAAGAGAGGAAGAGGGAGGGAGGGAAGATGTAGAGGATTTAGGTTAGACTTGATCCTAGCCTCTCCAGTGTCTTGTGGTTCAGGTGCTTCCTGTAAGGGCCTGGTAAAGGTTCAGCCATTTGGTCTGTCTTTTAGGAAGTAGAATTTTTTGGTACCATTGCTGTTTGGGTCCAGATTAGTGTTCTCCACCCCTTTGATGCCCTTCCCTCCCTCCCCATCCCTCCTTGTGTCTAGTCCATGAAATGCTTACTGGGTGTATAAGGTATCTTGGGTAGATTAAGTTTAGGTACTGTAGATGAGTGAGACTATGTGGCTATTTTACATATCCTCAGCAAAAGAAATACCTCTGGTGGCATCACCATACCTGATTTAAAGCTATATTACAAAGCCATAGTAATAAAAAGAGCATAGCACTGGCATAAAAACAGTAGTATAGACTAATTGAATAGACTTGAGGACCCAGACTTTGGGTCAAACAACCATAGCTACTTGATATTCGACAAAGGCCCAAACAATATAGGCTGGAAAAAAGACAGCATCTTCAACAAATGGTGCTGGACAAACTGGATAACCACATGCAGGAAACTGAAACTTGATCCACACATTTCACCATGCACTCCATTCAAATCCAAATGGATCAAAGACCTCAATATATGACCAGAAACCTGAATACTATTGGAAGAAAATTTAGGAAGTACTTTCCATGATATAGGAATGGAAAAAATACTTCCTTAACAAAACCCCAGTAGCTCACGATCTTAAACAGTCACTCAACCTATTGAATCATATGAAGCTGAAGAGTTTCTTTACAGACAAGCATACAATAAGCAAAGCCAATAGATTACCCACAGAATGGGAGAAAATATTTGCAGGTTATCCAACTGATAGAGGCCTAATCTCTAGAATTTACAAAGAACTCAAAAATATAAACAGTAAGAAGTCAAACATCCCTCTCACAAAATGGGGCAAAGAGCTGAACAGGCAGTTCACAGAGGAAGAAATTCAAATGGAAAGCACACACTTAAGAAAATGTACATCATCCCTAATCATCATAGAAATGCAAATTAAAACAACTATGAGATTCCACCTTACCCCAATAAGGATAGCAAACATCAAAAATACAAACGAAAATAAATGCTGGTGAGGATGTGGAGAAGCAGGAACACTCATTCACTGTTGGTGGGAATGTAGGATGGTACAATCACTTTGGAAAGCAATATGGAGACTCCTGAAAACGCTGACTATAGAGATACCAACAGACCCAGTAATTCCCTTACTGGGCATCTACCCTAAAACCTTCAAACCACAGGCCAGAGAGATTTGCTCAACCATGTTTGTAGTGGCTCAATTCATAATAGCTGGAATCAACCCAGATGTCCATGACTAGAAGAATGGATAACTAAGATGTGGTATATCTACACAATGGAATTCTATACAGTAGTAAGAAAAAATGACACAAAGAAATTTGAGGAAACATGTTTGAACCTGGAACAGATCATTCTCAGTGAATTTTTTTGGTTATTTAAGATATGGTCTCACTCTAGCCTAGTCTGACATTGAATTAACTGTGTAGCCTCAGGTTGACCTCAAACTCACCTCAATCCTCTTAGTTTGGTTTCCTAAGAGCTGCTACGAAACAAGATATAAGAACAAAAAAAAAGATCTAGCTGCTGACCCTGGGAAATGCTGGTAGAAGAGTGGGGAAGGGAGACAGAAGGAAAGAAATTCTCTAACATTCATTTATGAGTAGCTTACCAGAGCAGGTTGGTATACATTGATACCATTAGGACATAGAACTCAGATAGCCAGTCCACAACTCTATTGTACAGAAAACTAATGTTATCTTGCTCTTTCTTAATGAAAGGCTGGTGAGGGAGGTGACTAGAATTTCCTCAAACTTCTAACCTGCCATTAGGTGGGGCAGAGGAAGCCCTTTAGACTTTTGGCAAGGTCCTGTCTTTTGAATTTGTTCAAATTTCACTAAAATGGCACTAGCTGAGAGAACATGGTAAAATGCCCAAGGAGTCTATCACAGGATATTTTTTTTATCACCAATAAGTGAAACTGTTTTAATGGGAAATTTATTAATATTCAGTTCCTACTAAGTATCTACTGCTATCTCTAAAGAGAAGCCTCTCTGGCTAGCAGTGAGAGCAGCACTAATATTCTTTTTTTTTTTTTTTTTTTTTTGGTGTTTTGAGGTAGGGTCTCACACTAGTCCAGGCTGACCTGGAATTCACTCTGTCATCTCAGGGTGGCCTTGAACTCACAGCGACCCTCCTACCTCTGCCTCACGAGTGCTGGGATTAAGGGCGTGCGCCACCTCGCCTGGTTAACACTAACATTCTTGCCTCCACCTTCTTTACAGTGTTTCCTGAACTTCAGGAGGTTTGATAGAGATGTCTTATCTAGTGTGCATAGCATTCTATTGTCACTTCCAATCCAGGTATCCATCATCATAAGAGAAAAGAAGTTTTTTTCTCCAAAATGAGAATAGCTCTAATCTATGGCACAAATATACATTTGGAAGGCAATTTGATAGGCAAAATGTTTCTAATTTAACCAAAGAACAGTGACAGCTTCTATTGCCCATTACCTTCTATAATATGTAGGCTTATTCATGAAGCTTCCCCAGGCACATTGTTATAAGTCTCATGAATGTGTCATCCTGGGGCTGTGGAAGTAAGAGGGAACAGTGGTTCATAGGGTGCCTTGAGGATAGGTAAATTTTTCCAGTGGAAGTCAGTATTTGTATAAGTCTATAGTGGTGTGGAATGGTGCCTTAAAATGGCTTCCAGAGGTGTAGCAATGAACTAATATTATGGGAGTCTTGAAAACATGAAGCATCAGGACAAAGGATGCAGTTGGGGACACTAAGGAAAGAAGGGATTGTTTGCAATCTACTTTGAATAGATTCTATTTACTGAGAATTGGATTTGTCCTATGTTTTTGAGAACAGACACACTCCATAGTAGAATATGCCTTTCTTCTAAGGACAGGTCTGTAACAAATAAAACAATGAAGCAAATAAAGCAACTGATCAAAATAAATAATATCTGGCTGGTGAGATGACATATGCCTTTAATTAGAGCACTTGGGAGGTAGAGGTAGGAGGGTTGCTGTGAATGAGAGACCACCCCGGGCTAGAGTGAGAACCTACCTTGAACCCCCCCCCCCCGCAAAATAATGAAATTTAATAAAAAATCTTTATATATATATATATATATATATATATATATATATATATGACATATATGTAATACAGATATGTATATATCCATATACATGTATATGAGCATTTACATGAGCACGTGTGCGCGCGCACACACACACACACACACATATATATGTGTATATACATATATGTGTATATATATATATATATATATATATATATATATATATATATTCATCTAAATTCATTTCAAAGTAGCAAGTGTTTAGAGACAGCTTGGAGGTGCAAGCATTTGGCTAAGAAGGAGTGAATTCTGATTATTTTTTACCTTTTCTGATTAAAAACATATATGTATTTCCCTTTCATCAAGCATCTTCACAGGTAATGCAAAACTTACATTTTTCTGGACATTATCCCTTAGCAACTCCCTAGCAACGTACAAGTGAACAGGCTTTTACCAACAGGATCCACAGGACAAAATTTTAAGAAAAACTGTTTTCTCTTTTTGTCTCACTGAATCTTGAATGTTAAAAGTTTAGCAAGATTGCATGAAAATAAAAAGTAATATTTCATATAGAGTTTTAAATTGTTCAATATTAAGCACTTTTTCCCATCTCAGCATCTATAGTAATGTGGTGGACAATTAGTTCCCTTTGAAATGATTTTCATATAACGTAGTCAATCTGGGAGAATCTGGGAGGTCTCACTCTTGTTTTTCTCTTGAGGTTTATGATGGTACTTTCTTTGTTTTTTCTCTTAAGTGACATTTGCCCCATCTCAAATTACTCTACCCATTATATTGAACATTTGGTTGCCTGTATAAATGGCTGTCCTCTTAGGAAAATTTATCATGTATAAGTCATTTGATACTACAGGCTTGTATAATATTTATGTCACTTCCTCTCTTTACCTCAATTTCACTCACTAATGATTAACTAAAGAAAATTACCCTTGGACTTTTTATCACTTTCCTTATGATTACTACTATCAGATGTAACCACTTCAAGCTTTAGTGTCCTGCCCCTCTAGAATTGGTCATTCACATGTTATGGACAGAATGTTGTATTTTCTATCTTCCCAATCCATATGTTGAAAACTTGTTCCTCTAATGTTTTGGTGTTTAGGAGGCAGGGTCTTTGTGAGTCCTCATTAATGGTATTACTGGTTTACTTAGAGGGACAGCGATCAACTGCTCTAGCCCCCTTTCTGTAATGCACAGATCTGACAAGCAGTGCAGAGTCCAGAAGTGACTTCCTACCAGAACTGACCATATTCCACCTTAGTCTTTCTACCCCTGCTTCCACAATGTTCCCTGTCCCTTGGACGGCATGGTAGAGATTTACTGTAATGTGTAGCAGACCATTTTCTGCATTGATGAGTTCAAAGTACCCTCAAAGTCTGCCAGCATGTGTGTAGAGAAGGTTCTCTGGTTGTCAGTGAGAGCAGCGCTGGTATTGACCCTTCCGCTTTCTGTGCAGTGCATCCAGGGCCATGGTGGTTATGATGGAGATGATCACCAGAGACAGGCACTGGGATTTCTCTTCTTGTCTTCTTGATGAGTTTTGGGTTCCCCAGGTATTTGCTTCCATCTGTACAAATAGTAGGTTCTCTAACCAAAAGTGAGAGGAGATAAACCTATACATTTTAAAGGCCTTTTGATGGATATAACCCCATTGATGCAAAGCATAATAGATGCTTACTCTAGGGTCCATGACCTTCCTGAGCCATAGCCTTTCGGCTGGGTTCTCATTTCCAGGCATGGATTCCCTACAACTGACGGGTCTTATATACAACCAGAGCCCCACTTCACTATCCTCATGGGATATGTGGCATTACAATAGCAAAGTGGATCAAGAAGGACAAAAGGGATGAGACATCAAAACAGAGGAAGGATTGCTCTGAAAGAGTAATGTCCTCAGTGGAAGGAGGTGGGGGAGAGGAGGAAACAGGATAATGTGATGAAAACACAACAAAATTGCTGTTCATTCATCTATCACATTTCACAATGAAATTAAACAAAACTATCCTAGAACACAGTTTATAAGAAATATGCCACAGAAGGCAAGCTGTTCACATGTACAGTTCCATGAGTGTGAATGCTTGTCAGGGAAAGGAAAATTACCCCCATGCTACTTTTATGGTAAAAGCAACAAAAACTGACATCAGTAATACAAAAAACAAAAGCTAGCATGTAGTCAAGAATTCTTAATGACTGAGAGAGAGAGAGAGATGGCATAAAACAATGTACTGAAGCTCTTCCAACTATCTAGCAATGTTATTCTTTCAGATACTTGTTTCAGTCTTTCTTTTCGGGGAGGAAGTCACTGAAATTATCTGGGCTTGAAATTTAGAATTAAAGAAAAGTAGATTAAAAACCACAATCATATTGGCAGAAAAATGTAACTGGAGCTGGAACTGGAGTTCATCATGATAAGTGAAATAAATCAGTCTCATAAAGAAAAGTATTACATATTTTCTCTTAAAAGTGGAATCTGGGGCTGGAGAGATGGCTTAGCAGTTAAGCGCTCGCCTATGAAGCCTATGGACCCCGGTTCCAGGCTTGATTCCCCAGGACCCACGTTAGCCAGATGCACAAGGGGGCGCACGTGTCTGCAGTTCGTTTGCAGAGGCTGGAAGCCCTGGCGCGCCCATTCTCTCTCTCTCCCTTTATCTGTCTTTCTCTCTGTCTGTCACTCTCAAATAAATAAATAAATAAAAGTTAAAAAAAAAGTGGAATCTGGAACTGTTCATGGGGTCATGAAAGTAAAAGGAGACCTACTAAAGATATGGAAAGGGAGATAAAAGGAGATAAGAAAGGATATAGATGGGATTAATAGTGCCAAATGATCATGTATGACTGTATGAATATGTCATAGCGGCTTAAATTGTACAGTGGAAAAATAAAGTAAGGCCAGAGAGATGGCTAAGTGGTTAACACACTTGCTTGCAAGGTCTAAGGGTCTGGGTTCAGTTCCCTTGTACCCACATAAAGCCAAATGCACAAAGTGCACACATCTGGAGCTCATTTGCAGCAGCTGGAGGCCCTGATACAGTCATATTCTCTCTCATTCTATTCTCACTATCTCACTGTGCTTGAAAATAAACAAATAAAAATAAATAAAGAAATGTAAAAACATTTTAGTTGACTTCCTTTGTGGTGGCCAGATATTTCTTTTTTTTAAATTTAATTTAATATTTTTAAAAAATTTTTGTAGTCATTGAATACAGTCAAGCTGGTACCCTTGTTAGCCTCCTCCCTGTCATCCCCCATCTACAGGGACCCTCTTTGTTGGGTATATGGGTTGTGCATTGTGGAGTTAGCCTTTAGTTTTGGATAGGAGTAAATGTCTCTGCATGACAGGACCCAACATGTAGCTCTGACATTCTTTTTTTTTTTTTTTTTTGAGAGCGACAGGCACAGAGAGAAAGACAGATAGAGGGAGAAAGAGAGAATGGGTGCGCCAGGGCTTCCAGCCTCTGCAAACGAACTCCAGACACGTGCGCCCCTTGTGCATCTGGCTAACGTGAGACCTGGGGAACCGAGCCTCGAACCGCGGTCCTTAGGCCTCACAGGCAAGCACTTAACTGCTAAGCCATCTCTCCAGCCCCCTTTTTTTTTTAAATTAGTTTTCTATTCAGCAAATACAGGCAGTTAGGCACCATTATTAGGCTCATCCGTGACCTACCCCCTCCCCATTGGCCCCCCCTTGTTGAGGTAAATGGGTGGTGCATTGTGGAGTTAGCCCACAGTTATTGGTACTATAAACGTCTCTGCATATCATGACCCAACATGTGGCTCTGACATTCTTTCCACCCCCTCTTTCTCAAAATTTCCCTGAGCCATGTTGGGTTCATTTTTGGTCTGCTTCAGTGATGAGGTGTTGGGGGCTTCTGAGGCTCTGGCTCTCTGGTTTGGTAGGAGTTGATTTTTCTCTGTGTTGGTCTCCTTCCCCCTTGTGCTGGTATCCACTTCATCAGGAAAACAGCACCCTTGCTTGTTTTGCCAACTTTCCTTAGTTTCATCAGGGGCCCTTTTGAGGTATGATGGGGTGGCTCTCTCCTTAGGATCTGCATCTATCTGAACAAGAGAAGCAGATCCTCCAATGGAGAGTAATTTAGCACAAGGACAAATAAGATAACTCTTATTTTTTTTAAAGATAGTTTAATAGGTGTAGCCCCTTTTGTAGTCCATGATAGGTGGTAGCTTGATATTGGAGAGTGGGCTTATGTTTGGATATGGTTCTGACTTGTTTCCCAGATCCAGCTATGGGTCCCATACCACTGAAGGGATCAGTTAGCCAAATTAAGAGCAGTTGGTTTCTGTGTGCCACTATTGCACTTGTGTGGGCATCACACCAGGTTATTTGCTGCTAAGTAGGTTGGACCATGAGTTGCTTGGACATATATTGGTCGTTTCCCCCAGTCACCCATGTAGCACCTTCTGGCACTAGACACGCTGACTGACTGGGCACTGACTCTCTCCTGGCTTCAAGTGATGCCGTTCCATTTTACGTGTAATCTGCATATGGTGTCTTCAGCAATAGGGTCTTATCACTAACCTTTGGTGGGTCATCAAATACTCTGACAGAAATCTGTCATTCTTTTAGGAAACCTTGTAGGTTTCTCTGATCAAAAGCTCATTGTGGGTGATACCTCCATGCTGGTACTGGGAGTTACAGGTTAGGGCTCACTAAGAAAATGAGGAAAAAGATAACTAATATACAAGAGTTAGAGAGGAGAAAGGGGGGAGAGGGAGAGAGGGCTGATGTAGAAGGTTTAGAGTAGACTTGATCCTACCCTCTCCAGTGTCTTGTGGTTCAGGTGTTTCATGTAAGGGCCTGGTGAAGGTTCCATCATTTGGTCTGCCTTTTAGGAAGTAGAATTTTATGGTACCATTGTTGTTTGGGTTTAGATTAGTGTTTCCTACACCTTCAATGCCCTCCACTCCCTCCCCATCCAGTCCTTCATTTATATTTAACTTCCAAATGAATGCAAAGACATCATGTGTTTACTAACATGATACAATTATCCCATACAGAGTCTAACTTATGCTCACATGCTTTCCAAAGGAGCAACAACAATTATGTTCTTCTTGGTGACTGGCAGTTTGAATATAAAATGTTCCTACAGCCACATGGGTTTGTGATGAACACTTTTACCTAATCTGTACTGATAGAGCCTTTGGGAGGTGAAACCTAGTGCAGCCCCTTGCCAGTGCTGGTTAGCTAGCTCTTACTACTTCTTCTGTGCTGATGTGAAAACTGCCATGCCTTTGCCACCATGATGGAATTTTCTATTGAAACTCTAAGCCAGAAATAAACCCTCTCCTTCCATAAGCTGTTTAATTTGTCCCAGAAATGAGAAGGCAAGTGCTGCTTTGATGTTCATTTCTCCATTAGCTTAATGCACATTAACTATCTTCAACAATAAGGATTAAATTACAGGGTCAAGCATTGTTACTAGGCCTTATATTCAGGTGTTTCTTGTAAGTGCCTGATGAAGGTTCAACCATTTGGTCTGCCTTTTAGGAAGTAGAATGTTATGGTACCATTGCCGTTTGGGTCCAGATTAGTGTTTCCCACCCCTTCGATGCCCTCCCCTCCCTCCCCATCAATCCTAGTGTCTAATAAATGTTGGCGAGGATGTGGAGAAGTAGGAACACTCCTCCACTGTTGGTGGGAATGTAGGATGGTACAACCACTTTGGAAAGCAATATGGAGACTCCTAAAAAAGCTGACTATAGAGATACCAACAGACCCATCTATCCTAAAACCTTCAAACCACAAGCCAGAGAGATTTGCTTAACCATGTTTGTAGTGGCTCAATTAGTAATAGCTAAGAGCTGGAATCAATCCAGATGTCCATCACGAGAAGAATGGATAACTAAGATGTGGTATATCTACACAACAGAATTCTATACAGCAGTAAGAAAAAATAACACAAAGAAATTTGAGGAAAAATGGTTGAACCTGGAACAGATCATTCTCAGTGAACTTACCTAATCATAAAAAAAAAAAAATATGCCACATAGTCTCACTCATCTACAGCACCTGACCTGAATCTACCCAAGATACCTTACATACCTATTAGCTCTGACATTCTTTCAGTCCCTTCTTCCACAAATTTCCCTTAGCCATGTTGGCTTCAGAGATCTTGGGCACCTCTCTGTCCCTGGATATCTGGTTTGGTAGGGGTTGATTCACTCATGTAGCACCTTCTGGCACTAGACGCGTTGTCTGGGGACTGACTCTCTTCCAGCTTCTAGCCATGTTGCTCCATAATATGTGCCAACAGTGTATGGCGTCTTCAGTAGTAGGGTATTACCACTAACCTATGGTGGATAATCAAATGCTCAGACATAAATCTGTCTTCTTTTGGGAGATCTTATATGTATCTTTGTTCAAAAAGTTCAGAAATATGTAGATTAAACCATGAATTTTTGCAACCACTAGTGGTTGACTGAGATCAACCCATGTGAGTGTGTATGGTGAGAAGTAAAAAACAATAAATAAATAAAAAATAAAAATAAAAGGATGCCAATGGTTCAGAAGAGTGGGAACCTCTGCCATATGTACATAGCTCTGGTTTGAATTTTCAGTATAAGAAATACATAGCTGCTCAATTTGTAATAGCCAAGAGCTGAAACCAACCCAGATGTCCCATCATTAGATGAATGGATAACTAAGATGTGGTCTATCTACACGATGGAATTCTACACAGCAGTAAGGAAAAATGACACAATGAAATTTGAGGGGAAATAGTGGTACCTGGAAGAGATCATCCTCAGTGAACTCACCAAATCACAGGTAGATAATCACCTTAAAGTCTCACTCATCTACAGCTCCTAACCTGAATCTACCCAAGGTGCCGACACCTACCAAGCATCTTGAGGACTGGACAATAGGGAGGGTGGGGAGGAAGGGGAGGGTCAGGGAGGAGATGGGGGACACAAAGCTGGACCCAAAAGGCAATGGTACCATAAAACTCTGCATCCTAAAAGACAGACCAAATGGCTGAACATCCAGCAGGTCTTGAGAGGGAACACTGGATTCACAAGGCCCTGGATAGGGTACTATAAAAACTGACCATTATGTTATCTCCTCCTGTTTATGTTGAATACAATTTTTGGAAATCCCATCCTTGAAATGTTCCACTTCTCTTATTCCTATAAAGTGTTACTTATATGTGTTTTTCTTCTTTTTCTCTCTGTCATCCTTTTCCTCTATTTGTACATTTTATAAAGGTTATTATATCAGTAAATATACCTGAGCTGTAATGCTGTTACCAATATCATTATTTATTTCTATTGCTATAATTGTCCATTTTAATAATAAAAATATATATTTATATACAGCCTATATTTTTTCACTTTCTACCTGAATGCTAAATGAGAATATTTGCTTTCCAGGGTAAAAACTCCACTCTTTTCTCCACTCCCCAGCTTCCTTACATGCCCATATTTCCTGTACCCCTTGATGGAATGATGAATTTTCCAGGTAAGAAGCTTCTAAGTTTCCTTTGAGTCCTTTATAACTAACTGGCTCTGTTTCCAATCAATCATGATGTCCAAAATTTATCTATAATCTATAAACCAACCATCCCTGCATAATCGGACATCATTTTCTCCAGGAAGTTTATAGAATTTCCTTTCTTGTTCTGATTTTCCTCCAAATTCCCTCACATACTTTCTAGTGTCTCTGCATGGCCCACATGACCAAGTCTAATGTTTGATCTGAACAAAAAGACTCAATCCTGGGCTGGGAAAAGACTTAGCAGTTAAGCATTTGCCTGTGACACTAAGTACCCTGGTTTGAGGCTCGATTCCCCAGGACCCACGTTAGCCAGATGCACAAGTGGGGACATGCGTCTGGAGTTTGTTTGAAGTGTCTGGAGGCCCTGGAGAGCCCATTCTCTCCCTATATCTGCTTCTTTCTCTCTCTGACTGTCTCTCTCAAATAAATAAATAAAAATTAAAATATTTAAAGAACCATTTATTTTAAAAAGAATCAATCCTGATGTCTCTGTTTTTTTTTCTTTCTTTACTGCCTCATCTCTCAAATGAAGTGTGCTGAAAACACTGAGCTTTATATCAGCCCTGATTCATACCATCCTTAACTTCACATCTGTGGTGGTTTGATTCAGGTGTCCTCATAAAGTTAATTGTTCTGATTGTGAGGTTCCAAGATGATGGAGATTTGGTAATCAATGCCTCCTGGAGGCAGGGTATTGTTGGGGTTGGGCTTTATTAATATTTATTTTAGAGAGTTTCCCCTTGCCAGTGTTTGGCACACTCTCCTCATGCTGTTGTCCACCTGATGTTGGCAGGGGGTGATATCCAACTTCTGCACATGCCATGGATTTCCCCTGCCATCATAAAGATTCTCCTCGAATCTGGAGGACAAAATAAACCCCATTTTTTCCCCAAAATCTGCTCTTGATTGGGTGATTTATGCCAGCAATGCAAACCTTACTGCAACAGTATAGTTGGTACCAAGGAGGTATGTCATTTGCTATTAGATACCCATGTGGCTTTGGCCTTTGGAGCTGATTTTCATAAGGAATGTGCAAGGATTTGAAACCTTGGCTTAAGAGATGCTTTGAAGTGCTGAAGTATAGCTTAATGGACTATTCTGGTCATAGTTGAAAGACCTGAATTAAGGAATAACTATAGACTGTGATGTTTGGCTTCTGAGGGTGAGAAAGAAGTTTGCCTGGACTGGACTAGAAGCCATTTGTGTAAGAGGCTTGCTATTAGACCCATGTCCTGAGATCTTGTGCAGGGTTGCTTTGCATAGAAACAGGCTGATGTGAGCAAATGGATATGGCACAGACATAAAATGGAGAGAGGGCTCATATATGATTAAGGTTTTGACTTGTTTCCCAGGTCCAGATATGGGTGCTATTCCACTGAGTGGATCAGTTAACCAAATCAAGAGCAGTTGGTTCCCCACCATGGCTGTGTGCCACTATTGCACTTGTGTGAGCATCACAACAGGTTATTTGCTGCTAAGTAGGTTAGACCATGAATTGCTTGGACAGATATTGGTTATTTTTCCCCAGTCGCCCATGTAGCACCTTCTGGTGCTTGACATGCTGACTGTCTGAGGACTGACTCTCTTCCAGCTTCTGGCCATGTCATTCCATTTTATGTGTCAAGGGTCTTTAGCAGTAGGGTCTTACCACTAACCTTTGGTGGGTCATCAAATACTCTGATAGAAATCTGTCATATCAGTGAAGTAGACCTAAAATGAGCCCAACATGGCTCAGTGAAATTTTGCATAATAGGGGGTGGAAAGAAAGTTAGAGCCACACTTTGGGTCATGATAGGCAGAGACATTTCCTCCTACCTATAGCTGAGGGCTAACTCCACAATGCATGACCCACATACCTCAACAAGGAGGGGCCGGGGGATGGGGGAGGAAATGGAGGAGGCTAACAATGCTACCAACTTGACTATATTCAGAGAATACAAAAGTAATTATTAAAAAAATATATATCTCAGACTATGGGAATTTTGGAACATCATCAGGAATGATAATGTATTGCATTTTACATCAATATGGTTATAAGTTTATGGGGGCCAGGGGCGGAATATAGTCATTTGATTCAGGTGTCCCCCATAAACTTAGGTGTTCCTAATGGTAGGTTCCCAGCTGATGATTTGGGAAATAACACCTGTTGGAGGCAGTGTTGTTGGGGACAGGCTTGTGGGTATTATAGCAAGTTTCCCCTTGCTAGGGTATGGCACACTCTCCTGATGCTATTGTCCATCTGATGTTGGCCAAGGGGAGATATTTACCCTTTTCTTATCTCATCATTTTCCCTGCCATCATGGAGCTTCCCCTCAAAACTGTAAGCCAAAATAAAACTCTTTTCCCTGCAAAGCTCTTCTTGGTTGGGTGATTTATGCCAGCAATGTGAACCTGACTGCAACAACATCTTTGCATTTATAGAGACCTTTACCTCTGCCTGCAGTTCCTTAAACTTTAGATAGCTGGTAAGCTCCTTAACCCAAAAATCAAACCATAAACTCTTCTAGAAAGTCTAATTAGGGGCTTTGCCCTTGTCTGTGAGACACTGGGCCTCTTCTGAAATAGGAGCATGCCTCTATAATGCTACTCATTATTCTTATCCACTGTTCTGAAACCCTTTACTTACTGAGCTGCATATCTTATAAAATTACTCTTTCACAATTAACTTGATTTAATTTTGAACTATTAATGAATTATGCCCAGCAAATAGCTTGGTACATTTTACACTTAATATTGAAGTAATGGACATCAAATGATTGAAAAGTGGTAAGTGTTACTAAACTTTTCTTCCCAGAAGCAGCCACAAACACTTGGTGAATGTTGCACAGCTAAGTGTTGAATGAATGAAAGCAATTTGGTGGCTTCTGGTGCATCAGGAAGAAAGGAAAGAAGGAAGGAAGAAAGGGAAGGAGGAAGGGAGGAAGGAAGGAAGGAAGGAAGGAAGGAAGGAAGGAAGGAAGGAAGGAAGGAAGGAAGGAAGGAAGAAACTGTTGGAGGAAAATAAAATGAACTTTCCAATTGGCTTTATCTTTAAATTAGGCATACATGTAGTTGAAGCTCAGGATTAGGGTACCACGAAGAAGACACGAAGGAAACACTGTGGACTAATTCTCACACTGTGTCACCCCAGACCAGCCATGGACTTGATTCTGTGTGTGCCAAAGGTTTTAAGGCAAAACACTGCCATTAGTCACCAAGAGGCCTTATGAAAGATGCCGTGCTGTTTCCTCCATTCTCCAGCAGTGTGACCAGGCATGTGCATTGGGTGGTAAGCTTCCATGAATTCAGGACATGCTGCTTCCTTCCCTTGCCATTCTGTCCTTTCAGGCTGGGGCTACCCGGGAATTTCTGTGCTTGCTTGTCTATTTATTATCTCCCTGTCACTCAGCCTCTCTAACCCATGGCTGCATAAGCTCTATGTTAAAACAAGGGAATAACCAATAGCCTTTTCACTTTGAAGATTAAAGTCCCATAGGTTAATTGTTTGCTAACCTCATTATAAAGTCGAGGATGAGAAGAATGCACAAAGGTTTACTTTGAAACTTCATTGTCTTAGATCTGGGGCGGTGGAAGTGTAGAGTCATTTCATGCTCATTTCATCCCCTGCGCATCCGTCCCCTATGCCATTGCTCATGCCTGTGCCAACCACCTTCTGAAACTGCTGCATGCTTTTAGTGTCATTTCCAGTCTGCAGCACAGCAAACAACTCGGTTGTCAGAGGAGACAGATCTGGGCATAATATCACATGTGAACGATTTATTCTGTGAAGTGCATAAAATCCATGTTGAGTGCCTAAGCTTACTATTTCCATAGTAAACAATGGTGTAAAGAGAACCCTCTTAATTTTCTCATAGTATGAAGAGTGTCAAGGGGAAGACATACTCCATTTAACACCTTTTGCATTATCTGTTGACTAGTAGGATCAATGGGGAGAAAAAGCACCTGGATTAACTGAGTAGAAATAACTTTAGGGAAGTTATAGAACTGAAACTGGGAAGCCCAAACCTATAAAAATCATTTCCTCTTAATGTTTTGTTTTGTTTTACTTTTTTTTTTTTTAATTTTTTTTTTTAAATTTTATTTGTTTATTTGACAGTGACAGACACAGAGAGAAAGACGGATAGAGGGAGAGAGAGAGAATGGGCGCGCCAGGGCTTCCAGCCTCTGCAAACGAACTCCAGACGCGTGCGCCCCCTTGTGCATCTGGCTAACGTGGGACCTGGGGAACGGAGCCTCGAACCGGGGTCCTTAGGCTTCACAGGCAAGCGCTTAACCGCTAAGCCATCTCTCCAGCCCTTGTTTTACTTTTATACAGTAGCACCATCTCCTACTGCTTAAGTGAAGCTGGAAGTAATTTTCCAAACGGATTTCATACAGAAGAGGAGAATGATCTAAGAAATATGAACAAAGATTTCTTTTCAGTGATTTTTAATGAGGATTGTTGGCATTTCAGATAAGACAGTTCTCCACTGAATGAGGCTGTGTCTTGCATTTCTGGAAAGATAGAAGCCTAGATAACCATATGTGGAAGAATGAATCTAGATTCCCTTCTCTCACCCTGCACAAATAGGTTATTAATTAATTTATTCATTGCTTGTTTGATTGTTGAGATAGCATCTCTCTCTCTGTAGTCCAGGCTGAGCTGGAATTTACTATGTAGTCTCAGGCTGGCCTTGAACTTCTGGTTTTTCTCCTACCTTTGCCTCTTATGTGCTGGGATTGAAGGTGTATGCCACCACACCTTTTGAATAAATTATAAGAAAGGAAAATAACAAATACATTTAAGGTATTTTTTTTTCTAAAAATCATGTATACTTTACTTTTATAAGTACTGTGACAAAATATTTGGCAAGGGGTTGGAGGAAGCTTATCAATATAAAGGGGTGTTTATTCTAGAAGTCTTTTACTTCCTTGGTTAGAGATATTCTAGAATATTTAATATTTCTTAGTATTGTAATTGTACTACTTCCCAGGTTTCTCTCTGAATATATTTCTCATTGATATACACACCATCTACTGATTTTTGTGTGCTGATTTTAAACCCTGCCATTTTGCTGAATTTGTTAACTCTAGAAATTAGTGGAGTCTTTTGGATATCTTCAGTATAAAATCATATCATCTGTAAATAAGTCTAGTTTGACTTTTCCTTTTTCTATTTGCAACCCTTTCATTTCCATCTCTTGTCTTATTGCTCAAGCTAAAACTTCAAGTATAATGTTAACTAGCAGTGGTGAGAGTAGACACCCCATCCTATTTCAGATCTTAGTGGAAATGCTTCAAATTTAAGGGTGTATTATCTGTTGTATGTAGCTTTTATGATGTTGAAGTATTATCTCTCCATTGCTAGTCTCCCCAGGGTTTTAATCATGGGAAAATATTGTGTTATTTTGAAGACCTTTGCTACATATGTTGAAATTATCGTGTGATTCCTGCCTTTAAGTCTATTTATGTGTTAGACTATGTTGATTGATTTATGTATGTTGAACCAACCTTGCATCCTTGGGATTAAACCTCCTGTATCAAGGTAGATGATAGGTTTGATCTGACCTTGGATTCAATTTGAAAGAATTTTATTGAGAATTGTTGTCTAAGTTCATCTAGATAACAGCCTACAATTTTCTTTCCTTGTGGCCTCTCTGCCTGCCTTTTGTACTAGTGTAATGCTATCTGCATAGAAGAAGTTAAGGAGCAAGTTTGTGAATCAATTTGAGTAACAGTGGTTTTAGTTTTATAAAGGTTTATAGAAGTTGGCGGTAAGTCCATCTTGGCTTAGACCTATTCATGTTGGGAGATAAGTCTGTTATGTGGATAAATATCTTTCTAATTTGACTTCAGGCCCACTCCATGGGAGGGAATTTATGAAAATACTGAAAACCTAGACATAAACCTATTTCTGGAAAGATTACAAATCCTAGGGGTGAAGTTACTACTCTTGATTGGCTAAATAGATATATTATGCCAAGAAAATTGCCCTCTAAATATTCACGTCTATGCATATACACACAGTATTAGTGCTGTGCTTACTTTCGGTAAGAGAAGTCTCGCATTTTCTCCTTAGTGACAGCTGAGGAAACTCAAAATTCACCAAAGTACTGATAAGAAACTGAAAATTCAGCACTTAATGTGACATTTTTCTAGCATACACCCCACCCCTCAGACAATGGCCCAGGCATTATGAGTAGAAGTTGTGCAAAGAATCTAAGAGCAAGAGGCTGAGGAGTGCTTTAGAATTCTGTCTCACATGCATACAGTGGTCATCATGTTTACAACTTCACAGGAGCTGTATTTCTCTTCCTGAAACCCACATTTTGGCCCATGACAGGTTTTCATAGATGACAAAATAAAATACATCAATCTAGAAGATGGAATAGTAGAAAAATGTGGGGATTAGTGGAGGAGGATGCAGCAGAAGAGACAAAGGAGGGTGGTGGGAGGGGATTAGGTAAATTTTTAATCATACTTTAATTTTATTTAAAAAAGTATTAAAAATAACCTCTTCAGAAAGTGACACCTGAAAGAAGCAACTTAAGGGAAGAAAGATATATTTGGTTTAAAGGGATATGATCAATCCTGATGGGGAAGGCAAGGTAGCGCAAGAGTGATGCAGCTGGTCCCATTGTGTTCACATTCAAAAATCAGGACATGTGGGCTTTATTCACTCAGCGACCCTGATCCATAGTATGGTGCCAGTGACATTGTGGATGACTTGTTTTCTCCCTCCTATTAATAAAGTTTTCTGGAAAGAATATTAAAGTAAAGCCATCCAGAGGTATGCCTCATAATTAATAAACTAACAGTGCAAATTAACTGCCACAGGTCAGCAAATACCATACTGAAAATAAATTTATCCATATTTGGACTCAACAGGAAATAAAGACAAACTTTTCAGCTAGCAAAAGTGAGACCCTTCAGAGAGAACGAATGAGCTGGTAGTGTCTTTACATTTCAAGGGGCTTTAGAACCAGGCACAGTCTGGAGGAGAGCATGTAGTCCTAGTTCCCCGTGAGAAGAGGAGATGCCATCAGAGAACAGAGGGAAATGAGGAAGCTCTAACAGATCTGGAGCTCTGAAATGTTTTCTCCTAGTATCCAAAGTACACAACCAGACCTGTGAGGAGAGAGAGAGGGATTCCAAACCAATGTTCCATGAGTTCTGAGCACAGGAAGACACCTAACATATTTCAGAATTGCTAGAACCTGCAGGTTCCCAGAGGAAACCTGTGGTCTCAACAGATACATTTGTACTGAAGGGGAACAGCAAGAAAAGGCAAGCTTAGAAAGACAAACATGTTTTGGGTTACTCCAGGATTGAATCCTGAGTAAAATTTAAGTGCAGATTGTTTCTGTAGGAGACAATTTGAGAAATATCAAATGAATCAAGAGAATAAAAGATCAGAAATCAATACAAATAGTGTTATTAAATCAGTTGCCTCCATGGGCAACTGGAGTGCTGTCTTATGGAGGAACTGTGTATGACTCACACACACATGAGAGCTTTCCTAAGTATGGAGCAAGAGTCAATATTACAGATTCTCTAATCTATATTGTCTATTGTCTATAGTTGGTAACATTCAGGAACCTCTTCTCCCTCACACTGTTGAGCCGTCCAGTGACCTATGCAACATAGCCTGCTCCCTTGGTGTGAAAAGAATTATTATTATTCTTTTGTCCACGGTCCACAGTGTTTGTATTTAATAATTTCCTGGGAGGCAAATGTGAGCAGTAGAGGATGAAAAGTTCAAGAGTGGCTTGTATCACCATGAATATACTTAGCAGTGGTCTTAGAAAATGTTGCACTTCTCTACCTAGAACATTTCTTTGCCTTTTCCTTTTCATGAGCACTATATTAGTTAATCTAGCTATGCTCTTAAGTGGTGAAAAGCAATACTGAAAACAACAACGACAACAACAAAAAACCCAACCATAATCACCTGGTAAATGGAAATAGTTAACATAGAATCCTTCTTATAGTATTTTCACACCCATTATAAGAAATGAACCATGCCGAGCGTGGTGGCGCACACCTTTAATCCCAGCACTCGGGAGGCAGAGGTAGGAGGATCACCAAGAGTTCGAGGCAACCCTGAGACTCCATGGCGAATTCCAGGTCAGCCTGAGCCAGAGTGAGACCCTACCTCGAAAAACCAAAAAAAAGAAAGAAAAAAAGAAATGAACCATGTATACAATTCCAAATGGGTCACACCAATGCAAGTCTGCCAGTTCACAGAAATTATTGTTTTTTGGTGTGTTTATTTGAGTTGAAGTGTTTCCACAACATAAACTTGCAGACGTTAGCCCTCATGCACTTTTCTCTTCTGTGTTCTCAGAGTCCAGGAGTCCTACTTCTGACAGCTGTTTGCAAGCTGTGTATAAAATTAAGAAAATCATTAGTCATGGACATTGGGCTAATTGTGATGATAACTGGAGCTCAGCTTCTGGGGCAGACATACAAAGACATGAAGATGAGTAAGGATCCACTCTCAATTCTGAAAATCTCCTAAGACCTGTGCCTAAATTATTCCCCTAACATGGACCTGAGTGTCACTGAACTTGACTTAGAGCTACTGAGCTTTGCCACTGGGATAACCATGATTTATTCTTCATCTTTTTACATGTGAGAAGATGAAAAGAAACTTGTTTAATAAAATATGCCTATGTTTTTCTAGGCTTATTTGCCTTCTGGTTTTTGTTTATAAACATTTGCACATTTATATAGCACATTTTTTTCTGAATAAGCAAATATTTTAACATGGAACATGAAACCACATTTAGTATTACTTTTATAATCCATATTCAATCCATTCATTGAATATTGGGAAATAATCATCTCAGACTGGCTGATGTCTTTTGTAGGAACACTTGTCAGGGACAATGATGCTGTTTGCTCTGTTTGTTCCCACGGTTGTGAATTCTAGGAAAATTACATCAGAGCTTTCTCAGGCTGGACCCAACTTTCCTCAGCTTCTTGGCTCCCAGGATCCCGCCTCTCCTTTTAGTATATCCTAGCTTGATGGAATAACTTCATTGTAGTATTATGACTTCCAAATCTCCATATATTTGACCATGATGACCACTGTTAAGTTCCCTTCACATCAATCTCCTGTGGAAAACAAATTCTCCCCAGAAGCCAAGTTCAAACATCATTTCCACTGACCATTCTGACATTTCCATCTGTTATCATGATGTCTTTTCTTGAACTCTTTAAGCATCGTAGGACCTCTTTCTAACATATTTTTAAAGCAATTTGTCAGCTTGGTTGTCTCTTTTACTAACTTGTCAAGACTTTGAAGGATGGAGTTATAGTATGCATCTCACTAACTCTCAGCAGAAAACACACCATCCTGCTTTACAGGCCAATCCTGTGTTGACAACTAAATGTTTGTAAATGATATACATGACCAAAAGGCTGGGCAGGAAGCTCCACAAGACCCATGTTAGGCAGGAACAGATGAGAGGATTAGGGCTAGGGTTTATTAAACCTCTAAGTTATAGCTGACATATATGATGCAAAACCTGGAACATCAGTCTTTGTACTTTTTGTTTCAGAATGTCTTGCACAAAGAATATTCCCTCATGGACTCTGTGGCCACTTTGCCTTGGGGAGACTTACAATCATTATTAAAGGAAAAGCTAGAGGAAAGAATGGCATTTGGTCATTAAGATATCCAAAATATGATCTTAGGTTCTCATACACGAATAACATACCAAAGTTCAAAAATTCCCATTTGAAATAAAATATGTCTTATTTTCCCAATATGTAAAGGCTTTAGAGATGGCCTTCAGAGATGCTGAACGTTGAGTATAGGACACTATAGATTACAATACAATGGAAGGTGTCCTAGAGTCTGTCACTATGAGAAGGACAAGGAGCTAACAGTGCTAGGATGGAAGACAGTGAAGAAAGCAGAACCAGGTCTGGCTATGGCCAGAAGTCCACGTGCCAGAACCCAAGGGAACCCACACTGGAAGTGAGGTGAGCACTGGCATCCTGCTGAGGGCGGCTGCCTCCAGTAGGACCACATTACCGCCTTGTGGATACCATTCCCTTCCTCCCCCACCATTAGGACTTGAGGGACCGTCACTCTGCCACTGCTCATGTTCATCATGGTCGTGATGATCTGACTAAGGCCACCCTTCAGGAACTTTATAAATGTCTTCTACAGATTCTCCAGCAGAAATGGTTCTCACTTCTGACTCAAGAATTTTCAGATTTCAGGCTGGAGAGATGGCTTAGTGGTTCAACACTTGCCTGTGAAGCTTGAGGACCCCAGTTCGAGGCTCGATTCTCTAGGACCCACAGATGCACAAGGGAGTGCACACGTCTGGAGTTCTTTTGCAGTGGCTGGAGGCCCTGGAGCACCCATTCTCTCTCTCTATCTGCCTCTCTCTCTCTCTGTCGCTCTCAAATAAGTAAAAATAAATAACAACAAAAAAAAAGAATTTTCAAATTTCTCATATAAAGTTTTCAAAAGGACACACCCACTTTCAAGCCTTTGTTGTGGTCCGGAACTGTCAAATGAGTCTTTCAAATTCAGAAAGACAATGGAGGTTTGGCCAAGAGTCTTGGAAAGGACTAGATAATGATAAAATTGACACTTTTTATACAAGAAAAACTTTTCTTATTCTGTTTACTAGCACTATGATATGGGCCTCACAAGTGTCCCAAATCAACATTAAAATAAGCTTAATCTAAATAGACAAATCTACAATGCTATTTTACTTTTTGTGCTCTGATTCACTAGAGAAAGAATCATGTGCACGTTTGTGTTTCTGTGAGTGTTTGTGTAAATGTGCATAGATGTGTGTGATTTTTCTGTTTGTGTTCTTGACAGGCATTGCTAGGTTAATTTATAACTATCTTCTCCCCACTGAACACACGTAGGAAACAAAAGCACATAACCACTACCTTCTGTCCTTCTCCTCTTCCCTTTCATCTGATTCATGCCTCCCTTTCTTCTCCTGTTTTCTAGGGTCACAGTTCACTGACAAGCTAAGCAGTATAGTGTATTTAGAACAATACTGATAATATTGGCCACTAACTAGGAATCTAATATTTTGGAATCTTCTCCAAACTCTTCCATCATTGAGCTCTTGTTTATCCAACTGTAAAATACAGGCTGTGTATTCCTCCATCATGAAGAATGAGAGAGAATACAGCTATTCACAGTGCTTTGTGACCCATGGATGAGAGGTGAGATTGGCAACAACGGCATTGCTATGACTGTTTCCAAGCTCACCTTCTTGTCTTACAGGTAAAGCAGAGAGAATGTTTCACCATATACAGAAAAAGAATTTCAAGATGCATGAAATTCTAAAGTACAATGGTGAGAAGTATAGATTTTCTCCAATGTAAAAAAAAAAAAAAAAAAAGCTTGAAAAGCAATACATTTGGTCACCTAATTTAAATATGTTTTGAAATATCAACAATTGCTTTGAGAATAATTAGAAAATTACTTTCTAATTCATCATAGTCACAGAAGACACAAATCCAACATTCTAATCTTGCCAGCTGAGTTATTGATCCTTAAGTAATTCTGGGACAAGTCACTTAATCTCTCAAAATCAAAGTCATATATTGACTAGGTAATGTGTCTGTTCATTTCGGGCACACTTGAGCTGTCTCCTTGATTTTCAAATAAACCAGAAACAAAGTAATAAAAATGGGCCAAGAGAAAAACTGGGTACAAAAGCCAAACACAATACATTTCTGAGGGGAAAATGAATGGTGATGACTTTGCTAACACGCTGACTTCTGTCATTCTTATGCTCTGTGACAAGTGCCATATGAGTGATTTCACTCCAGTGACTCTGGAGAGTACTACAGGGAACAGGTTTTCAGCTCTGCAGCTCTGCTGGCGTAGCCCTGCGGCTGCCAGAGTGTCAGCAATTGCTGGGGAGAACAGCACACTGTTTATTCCTGAAAATGCACTTGTTGGCAAGAAATTTCATTTTAGCTATTTTACAGCCTGTCATTTTGAACATTAATGTGCACAATTGTTTTTCATTTTAATTTGGTCAATGGAGGCTTCAGATATATATATATATATATATATATAATTTTTGATAGATGTTAAAAAGTAATTCAATAAAAGTTTAAAAGTTTCCAATAAAGAAGAAAAGTAAATAATTATATAACTACAGAGCCAGAGGCATTCTTTAAACTATTTTGTCCTCAAGTCAGCTCATCAGCATTAAAATCAAAACCCTCAAACTGGGCGTGATGGTACATGCCTTTAATCCCATGACTCAGGAGGCAGAGGTAGGGGGATCACCATGAGTTTGAGGTCATCCTGAATCTACATAGTGAATTCCAGGTCAGCCTAGGCTAGAGTGAGACCCACCTAAATTTCAATAAATGGGTAATCATTGGCTATTAGAATATACAATGGAATTTGAGATGCATAGAACTCAAATGCTTGCTGAAAATTGGAAACTTTCTTCTGATGGTGTAGACATGAATTTTAAAACTATTGTAGTGGTTTTTGTTACTCAGAACACCATCCTTAAGCAAGGAGCACTGCCCATATTCAGCACCTAACATTACTGACAAGGTGGTCATGTCCTTGCCCCCACCCTGATACTAGGAATCCAACTTTCTGTGAATGGCGCCCATAAACATATGTTCTGAAAGCTACCTTCAGATTATTAGGGTGTGTAAAAATTATAATATAAGTTCTAAACAGTTAAAATTCAGAATTGAACCACATGAATGAAATTCAACATGCAAATGTTAAGTCCCATAATGCCAAAATTTTATAAGGTCACAGAGTTATTTGTATGAATAGGATTCAGTCATGATGCCCACAATATTTAAGACCTGTTTGGACAAAGACAACTGATATCAACTTGTTGGAAAGAAATATGGAAGCTACATGGAACAAGGCTTTTAAAGTGCTAGTGTATTAATTACCTACTAAAGACCTCTCGTCCTCAGGATTTGTCCTGAATGCTATGCCCTGCATGTGTGTCAAGGTAATGATACAAAGCCCAGAGCACCAAAGGCTGCATGCCTTCATAGAGCTGCTGATTGAGAGACAATTTGACTTAGCCCCAAGGCCGAATATACAGTAACACAGCAATTATAAAGATATTTTCTTTGTGCGCTTTGTTATTGGATTCTTTATTAGTTTTGTTTCTCCTCTGTTTAAGACCTTTGGAGACACTGTTGCCATTGAGAACATTTTAATTAGATTGCCTGTGTTGTGGAAGCTGGTTGCATATTTAAAGATATAAGAATCCTTCATGTAGAGGACAATGCATGTGAAAGTCAACCATTAAAAATGCTGGATAAATGGAAAGAGAATTGCATGCATGCAATTCTTCTCATCTTTCTCTAGCTTTTACACTGATATACTGCTCAGTGCTTTGGATAACTGAAGACAAAAATTTATCCAATGTTAAAGACTTCTGCACTAAATTCTAGCACAGAATTGAGGGAGATTACATGGAATAAGCTCAGATAATTTAGTGAAACAAAGAAAAAGGAAAACCTGGGCTGGAGAGATGGCTTAGCAGTTAAGTGCTTGCCTGTGAAGCCTAAAGACCCTGGTCTAAGGCTCGATTCCCCAGGACCCACGTTAGCCAGATGCATAAGGTGGCATGCACATCTGTAGTTTGTTTACAGGAGCTGGAGGCCCTGGTGCCCCATTCTCTCTCTCTCTCTCTGCCTCTTTCTCTCTCTGTCTGTTGCTCTCAAATACATAAATAAAAATTTAAAAAAAAAGAAAAAGGAAAACTCAAGCAATAAAAATTCTAATTCGCATCTATCAATGTCATCCAATATATTAAAAAATGCCTTCATATTCATACATATATGTCTAAAAGCTGACTAATGGCAGAAATAGACCTCTACCTTCCTTGTTTTGTGTGTTTGTTCCTAGCAAGATCATACAGCCAATCACTTTGAAAAGTTTTTAATGTTGGAATGAAAACAATCTCATCCACCATCAACAGGAACTGTGATGTGTTAGGCAATATTACTGAGCTCTGTCTAAATTTGGAATTCATTCTGAATATGAGAAAGATCCATGTAGTACTATTGTTCTGTCCAGAGAAAATTGTGATTATGCTTATAGGTGACCTACAAGCATTATATCTTAATTCTACAAATGTTTTTAATGTTTTATTTATTTATTTATTTATTTATTTATTGAGAGAAACAGACAGATAAAGAGAGAAAGTGAATGGGCATGACAGGGTCTCTAGTCACTCCAAACGGACTCCAGATGCATGCACTCCCTTGGACATTTGATTTATGTGGGTCTTGGGAATGGAATTCTTAGGCTTTATAAGCCAATTCCTTAATGGCTAAGCCATCTCTCCGGCCCTACAAATGTGTTTTTGAATTTAGGTTTGGTCTAGATTTTGAAATTTAATTTTATGTTGATCAGCTGTGTTTTTTCTTATTATTTCTTTATTTAAGTTGAATGAATTTTGATCATAGATGGAACAAACTAGTATCTCTGCATCCAGCTCACAGCAATCCCTAGAGGCTTAAACAATCAATATTTTTGTAATTTTTAAGAAACCAACAAAAGCCTCCAGTAAAGGTCTCCTATGTTCCTGGGTATAATGCAACAGTAGTCATGGAGTGAGATGCATTCCACAATCACACACACTACATTTTACTAGCCTCACCTACTTGGTGTTCATATATTTTATAACAGAGCTATTGTGTTTGAAAACACACTGGGCATCATGAGATTAAAAAGAGAGCTAAAGACTGGGTATGGTAGAACAAACCTGTAATGCCAGCACTGGGGAGCCTGAGGCAGGAGGAAGCAGAGTTGGAGGCCAGCCTGGGAGACCCTGTCACAAACAGCAAAACATATAAAGAAACAATGAAACAAAATAAAAACAAATCAACCAAAGAGAGAGAAACATAATAAGTGTTTGCCCTTATTAAAGTGTTTAAGTATTAGAAAATGCCCACAAATAAATTTCATCATTATGACACAAAAATTGCATGAGATAATAACATAATGCCTTTTTTCTTTTTAATAATTTAAGAGGAAGTTGTGAGCTGTGATAGAAGTTAAATAGAGGTTGTGAGTAGTGAGTTGTCATGGAGAGGAGATTGTTGCTGGTGTGTTGGGGAAGACATGGGATATATAGGTTATTCATGTAATTATTCCAATCTTCCCACTCAACTCCTGAATTTTGAATATAAATTCTTTCAATCATTGTATATAGTTGAAGAGTGATTTTGAGCTTTATTGACAGAAAATTAATGTTAATTCTAAGAGGTAATGAATATTTTAATCATTTGGATTTTTATAGGAAATTATGAATAGTCCTTGGCTATGCAAATAACATATAATCAGTTCTAGTGGCATATTATTGAGTTTGCAATTCATTTTGTGTAACTTTTTGCAATATTATTTTATAAGACTTTTTAGTCCTTAGTAATAGAACATTCCAGAATTGGCTGGACTCAAGGAAAACAGAGGTTTTTCATGAATGCAAACATAGACCAGTGTCCTTTGAATTCAGTCTTTAATCATCAGATGCAAATGTTTCAGGGTCCTCAAGCCAGTTAGACAGTCTCAGCCTTAGTAAAACCATGCATAGGGACATTTTTTTTGTAAGCTGCTGAGCAATTAAATATTCGCGAATTATATAACACAACTTTTGATGAGCATCTGCAGTCTTACTTTCACTCAAGATCAAGAGATAAAAGAAAATATACATGAATGCAAACTTTCCATTACACGGGGCAAGTAGGATGTTTCTTGCACAATCTCTGTAGGACTGTGCTGACATTATGAGGGTGAGCAGTATGTACAGTGTTTCAATGAACAGGTTGACAGCTTTGATTTGCTTTCATTTGCATACATTTGAAAACAGTATTGGCAAAATCAATGAATCACAAAAGGATGCTAATTAGAGAGTTGAAGTGGCACTTTCAGCACCTTTCTGACTCTCCAACTTCCATTTGGAAGAGCATAATTAAATACACAAATTAATATTCATAAAGAAAGTGGATACATGGCAAAGAAAACTGTGGTTGCAAGATAACTGCTCTAGTTCTGGCTCTTCCACCGAATAGTCATGCATGGTGATTTTAAAATGAGCACGCAACTGTACCCTTCCTGTTTATACACCCAGAGGATGCCATGCCACAGCGATACTTTCACATCCATATTTGCTGCTACTCTACTCCCATAGCTATGTTATGGAATTCACTAGTTGTCCATCAATAAATGTATATAAAAATAAAATGTAGCTCATATGCACAAAATAATTTTATGCACACATGAAATAAACTGAAATCCCATTTATAAGAAAATGTTTGGTATTGGAAAAACATTGTTAAGTGAAATAAGCCAAACTCAGAAAGGTAAGTATTGCATGGTTTCTCTCATATGTGGTTTCTGTATGTGTATATGTATATATACATATGTATATGTATATGTATGTGTATGTGTATGTGTATGTGTATGTGTATGTGTGTGTATATATATACGTATGTATATATATGTATATATATATATATATATATATATATATATGTATATATGTTATGGAAGTAGAAAAAACATCTTTAATTATCTCTTTGCTTCTCTGAAAAAAAAAAACAGTGTTATGGGGAACCTACCTATTCCATGAAGGAGCTAAGAATATCAAAGAAGAAAATGTCCATGATGGTTCTATAGAAATTCTAGCACATGTCCCATTTACAGACAAACTTGGAACTCACTGAAGAAAAGACCATGTCTTTTTTAGCTTTGAAACCTATGATGTAAGCAAAATCTACTTCTTTTCAAGAAGCCAGCAAACACTTTTAGACTCATGACAATATGTTGTTAGAAAGCCAACTCCTGTTGTCACTTTGGAAGAAGCAGAAGGTTTATTTACCTAAGACATCCATAGGCACAAGGCAGAGATCTGATGCTATTAGCCAGGAGAGTGGCTGAGAAAAGCTCATCCTTCAAAAATTTGTTTAGAAGGTGAATATGAGGCTGAACAAAGTAAACTAAGACCTCTTATCCTTTGATGCTGCCCCTACCTGTTCCCACCATGAGCCAAGGGTCAGGTAAGAAGCAACAGAAGTAGGTGGTAGGTGGCAGAGAGATGGGTAGACCCTCCCCTAGTTCTAGGCAACTTGATAACATGTGTAGAAATTTCTGAAACTTGGTAAGTCAAGTACAATGGGCCAGCTTTCGGTTCTCTAGGCCCTGTAGTAAATGAGAGGAAGGATGCAATGACTGGGTGCAATAGAGTTCTCTCATGTTCTGATGACTCAAGCAATGGAAAGGAATCACAGGGCTAAATTACTGGCAATTACAGATATTGATGTAATTCTTTTTACCTACTAACAAAAGAAATGGCATATTCATTTTTGGTCAGAAATATTATTTATCTTAGTCTTTTAAAATCACTTCTCTATATAAATCCCTAAACTCAACAGATAATGAGAAAGGAATCTGAATAGAGTACACCAAAAAAAAAAAATGTGGATGGAAAATAAGGCAATAAATGAGAGTTCAACATGAGGAATATGCATGTGTCTGGTGCTGGAGCTGGTTGAATTGCTGGCACGGTTGCAGAGTAGCTAACATTTCCACACATTGCTGGTGTGAATGAAAACCAGTACAGTGGAACGTGATCTCATCATTCCTGGTAAAGCTGCAAGTGTACTTGTTATGTGTGATGGTTAATCTTCATTGTTAGCCTGACTGGATTTTGAATTTCCTAGGAGACACTACTGGGCATGCTTGTAAGAGTGTGTCCAGAGAGTTTAACTGAGAAGACCCACCTTGAATGTGGTTGGCACTGTGCCATATGATGGGTCTTGGACTAAATAAAACTTTAAAAAAAGAAACGTAAGCACCAGTATTCATCTATTTTTCCTTCCTGATGCACAAGCAATGTGACAAGATGCTTCATGTAACAACTACAATATTGTCCTTGCCAGGATGGAGTTTACCTCCTCTAAGAAAGGTAACTTTCTTGGTCCTCCAAGAATATCACATTAGACGTTCTTCTAAAAGTTTACCCAAGAAGTATAAACTCATGTCTATACCAAGACTCAAACGGATATGATTATTGTAGTTAACACATTAAAAAGTCCAGAAATCCAAGTATCCATCTCCTAGTCAATGGATAATAAAATACTTTTCATTGATAGAAAAGGACAGTCAATGTGAATAAAAACTCCAAAGCATGAGGTGAGAAGAAAAAAGCCTCCACTGTATGGTTCAATGCATTGTTAACATGTCACATATGTGTAAAAGATGCATCCAAAGTGTGAGTGAGAACAGAATATTGGGGAGGAGTGGATGGCAGGATGAAGTCACCTAGTGTAATAAGTAAAGAACAGGAGGGAAATAGGTGCTGATGGAGAAGGGTCCTGGGAACATTCTTAGAGGTGATGGCAGTACTCTAAGCTGTGACTATAGTCGTGTTGGGTTCATGGGAAATTTTATCATTCACAATCTTATAACCACAATGAACCTGAATTTTAAACTGATATAACACATGGCTCAGGATTATAGAGCCTTTGGAGTATATTGAGGAAGAATAACATTAAACATGCTAATTTTTCAAGGTTCATTTACTTTTGAGATTTTTAATAGGTGTTATATGTAATGTTTTCCTTCATGGCTTGTGTTTTTCTTTTGTTCACAATTACTAAAATAATGGATTTGATTGCATTGCACTATTGTTTGGTTTTCTTGAAAATTTTCCCTTGCCATTTAGAGCCAAATTTATGTCACCGACTTCCATGTTAGAAGCAGGGTTGATCAGAAATGTTTACTTTCTTTACTTCCCTGCAGGAAGCTGCCTTGTTCAAGGCTGTCCTCCCCGAGACTGGAGTGTTGTGACTAATCTGCTACCTTGAAGGCACTGATAAAGTACTTAGAGCAGTGTTGAAGGGAATGACTTACCCAGTCTTTTTGTACATTGAATGCCAATTTGTACAGAATTGACTCTGCCTCACACATTTTTCCTTTTATTATTTCTCTGAAGTCTAATATGAATGCCTGTGATTTATCAATGTAACCAGCAGTTAAACTGGAGTTTCCTTTGAGGCAGGAGTTCATTACCTTTTAAATACAAACAACATTCCTGTTTTAATTAATGGAAGTCAAGATGAACAGCATCAAGATGCTGTCATGTTCCTGGCCTCTATCTCTCTCTCTTGCTGATCTCCTAACCTAATGCTGATCTCTGATTTCATTCTCATCTATCTAGTATGGTATTCTTAAACTTTTACTATGGCTAGGATTTTTTTTTTTGTCTTTATCTTTAATTTGACAACGTGTGGAGCACTCTCCTGGAGTTATGATCTTGTTCCTCCCTTGAGCCTTGTGTACTTTGTTACTATTATCTTCCATGGTCAGAGTGGGAATGTTCCTTTGCTCCTTCTATCCAGACTTTAGATTCATGGAGAGCTTTGGGGACCCTCTTTGAATTTTAAAATACCCAAGAGTAAAGGTACTTCAAGGATAGTCTGTGGAGTCCTGTGACCTAAGCTGTTCTAAGAGGCTAAAACTGTTTTCACAATGGTAATGAAGGAGGAATAGAACAAAGGTAGAGTTTTTTCTTCTTTCAATTTCTTTTTTTATTGATGACAGAGAATAGGTATAATCACAGACTTGTTGAACCTGCTAATAATCAAGGGTCTGTCTCTTTCCAGCAAAATATAGTCATTACAGGTCTACTAAAACATATAGTACTTTATGTTAGATGGCTAGGTATTTGTAGACAGTTTCAGGTATAAACTGAGGCCCAAAGACAACCAGTGCTACCTCACCCTGGTATGAAAGGAACTCTTCACAGGAATGGAACTCGTGTCTGATTGAGACTCATTTACAATAGCTACAAATACTCTGTTGCCCACAGTCTCATTTTACTGCTTAGTTGTGCTGCCCTTTGGGGTTAGCGCTTCACATCTACAAAACAATCTGGTCTTCCCCTTGCACACTGGACTCTGATGAAATAACACATTTTCAGTAGACTATAAAGGCCTGTCTGTGCTGTTTTCAAGTCTCTCTCTCTCTGCTCTCTGAGGTCTTGGAGTACATCTCCCCCCCCCCACACACACACCCAGGCTGGATAAGGGGGAGGAGGAATGGAGTACTGCTTCTTGCTACCGGTGGCTCTCCTGCTAGTCTTCTGGTTTACACGTTGGGGTAATTTATCACTTTAACTACATGTATGATTTTCCTCTGTTCTCTGAATCTATCACATGCTTATGGATTTCCCTTATACTCTAGACTCTATATCTACCATGTGGATACTTTCTCTAACTCTAGGCCTGTAACCTGTGAAATTGCTCTTGTGGTAATCATGGGTATAACTCTCTTTATTACTCATTTCCCATCTGGATTTCTTGGTCTCTACTTTGATCTTTTTTCCTCTGCTGTTCTTGCCTAAATCCCCACCATTTGCCCTCTTTGTTTCCTTCCATAGGGAAGCACAAGGTATGTGCTATGAGTCTTTCTTCCAAATATCTCTCTATATGCACCTAACTTCTACCTTCAATGTGCTGTGGCTGTACTCCAGTCTTTCTTTAAAAGCCTCAGTTTCTCTTAAATGAGTCTTAGGAATTATGCTGTGTTTTTCACCTGTGCACGTGTATTTTACTTTCTATGTGTTTATGACTCTACTCAAGCCTTCTTCCTAGATCTCAGTTTCCCTTAAATAAACCCCCAAATTTGTTATTTCTCCTTAGATAAGCTTCATAATTCATAATTAATCCTTTGTGAGTCTGTCTTTATCAACACTTTGGTAAAGAGAGACAAGGACCCTAAATTGGGATTCATAAATTTGGGGGACTCTTCATGAACCCCATAATTCTGCATCAGCATGATGACACTTGGCTTTTTATTTACTGTGTTAGTGTTTACAAGGAAAGGACAACAGTGCTGGTGACAAAACTTGTGGTGCCTGACTATAAATGTAGAAAATACCCATGGTTATGAAACTGTAGCAGTTCTCAAATTCTTCCCCAGCACAGACTGCAGATAGCAAAGGATAGGGAAACAATTTTCATCTGCTTTAATATTTTCCTTATTAAAATATATGTTGTTTACTTGAGTTTATTTTCATAGTCTATACCAGAAAGTATGTAAAACCAACTGTGCTGCCTACCAAAGTTCCATGTTGTCTTACAGAGAAACACTATATTTGCTGCAAGTGGAATGAGCTCTCCTCACTTAACTTTTTTTTTTTTTCACTTTTACCTGAAAAAAAATTTCTACTATTAAACCAATTTTCCTTTCAGGTTTTGGTATTTGGAAAGAATTTTCTAAAGAATAAAATTGGTTATGTCAGTTCAGAGTAAATATCTGACAGTGTTTGTTGTCAGTGCTAAAACCCAAGCTATCTAGTGAAGATGTGAATTTCAGAAGCAGTTTCTGCCTTTGAATTTGACTATCTTCCAACATTTCAGACATGTTTTGGCTAAATTAGTGAGGATGTAAACAATTGTAATTATATTTTGCTATCGCATATTAAAATATATCAACCTTTTGAAAATCCAAGGATCTTGGTGAAACAATATTTCCCAAGCAACCCATGTATGCTGTTAGCAAATGGGTAAGTGACACATTCAAACACAAGTGAGCCCAGCATGCCTAAGGAAGGCCAAGTCACAGATCTCAGGTGTTCTGGGGTGGACACCACCCAACCTGGTCTCTATAACGAACAACGAAGATCTAGGTAAACCTGTTGCAAATGGTTCCTCAATTTTTCTTGTACTGTTGATTAATTAATCTTAAACTTCAGTTCTTCCTAAATAAGAATGATATTCTTACACTCTTTTTCAACATAATGTATTTTGCCAATCTGAATGAATCACAGAGTATTCAGCTTCTCCCTGTGCTGGCCTGGTAAACCCCTGAAGCATATCGCAGACTGATGATGCACTTGCTCTCTCCACCCAGCCCGCTTCACTCATAGCATCTCCTGCTTCCCAGATTCTTCTAGATTGATAGAGTCCTCAGAGGGAAGTGTGAACAAAGTCAACACACATGACCTAACAGACTAAAATAGGTGAGAGAAATGCAACATTAGAAGGAAGAAATGTTCACATTCTTGGCCTTGCTCTTATAAAGAAATGGAAGTTAATTTTTTTTGCAACGATCATATTTTTTAACTTTATTGACTACCTCCATGCATAGTTAAATTTTTATTTCAACCTATTACTATAGCATACTTCTATCTTATTTCAACAAGACAATTATCTTGGCTTTCCTATTTGAGTCTTTTCTAGCCATATGTAAATGATGTAGTTAATTTAAGATGATTAAGTCAAATGAACAATGGATATAATGAGCAGAACAGTAGAATTAAACTTTTAAGGAAGTGTTGAAAGCATGCATTTATTATAAACTCAGAAGAAACATGGCAGAGATGGAATGGACTTAGCATGACTTTGCTCTCTAATACTATAGACAATTTCCTCAACAGTTGTGCCTTCTTCAAAGATTTTAATAAAGCATTTGAGATATAGGAGAGTAGTTGTCTAGCATTATAGAAGTCTCTGTCACTTTTATTACCCGTTTCCACCTTTATACTATGAGTTCATCATTCATACCCATAAATGCTTTGTAGTTTTCAAGTTAAGACTAAAACATTTTTTTCACAAATATTCCCTTCTGATGTTGACAGTACAACTAGTCTTTATGAAACAAATCAACATCATAGAAGGTTAAGGGAAAGATAATGTATAAAGATGAGGAAATAAGAGCTTAATAACAAAGTTATACTGGGAATTTTAGATTTTTATATTCTTTTACATGGCATATATCATTGCCTTATAATTTATTCTAGTTATGATAAAGGTAATATTAATCAATAAGTACATATATTAAAATTTTCATCTTTATCATAAAGTTTCATATGAGATATAAATACCAAGCTGGAGAGATGGCTTAGCGATTAAGGCACTTGTTTGTGAAACATGAGGACCCAGATTTAATTCTCCAGTACCCATATAAGCCAGATGAACAAGGTAGCACATGCATATGGAGTTTCTTTGCAGTGGTTGGAGGCCACGGCATGCCCATTCTCTTTCTCTCTCTCTCTCCATCTGTACCCCTCAAATAAATAAATAGAGAAATAATTTTTAAAGTGATATAAATGTGCATAAGCTATAGATATATAATATAGATTTGAAATTGCAATTAAATTTAGAAAGTTATCTCTGTTTTTATTTTGAGGTGATGAGCATTTCAATAGTATTTTTCTAAAGTTTCAGTGACAAAGACCTAAAGGAAGATCTTGAAATTAATAGGATACAGCTTAATTAAGCAGCCTTAGCTAAGTTTTTATCTCAAGGCAGGTATGAAGCTGGCTTGGAGAAGGGCCCTGAATTTCAGTGCAAAGTTACAATCTGGAGCGAGGCATGGTGGTGCATGCCTTTAATCCCAGCACTCAGGAGGTAGAGATAAGAGGATTGCCATGAGTTCGAGGCCACCCTCAGGCTACATAGTGAGTTATGGGTCAGCCTGGGCCAGAGTGAGACCCTACCTTGAAAAAAAAAATAGAATCTGGCTCTTGTAAATCAGTCTTCTATGTGACAAAAACAAAAAAATAAGACTTAAGGTTCAATGTGACTCCAGACATTTTGCTAAGCCTCATTTATAAAGCAGGTTTTTTTCATATTCAGATGTGTAATATGCAAATGAGGACATTAGATGTGCATATAAAACATGTAGAATGATTAGAAATCCTCCAAAAGCCCAAATGTTTCTAATGAAATTTCCCAATTAGGGTCATATTCACCTTCTACCTAAAACACATTTTAATATAAAGATATTTTCCACCATAGAGCACTTTGCATGAAATATGTTTTAATATATATTCATAATTTTCAAATAATGAAACAATAAGTATGTTAGTGAGCTGAGTATTGTCTCCCAAGAGCACTCCTATCCTAATACCAGGAACATGGGGGCATTACATTCTATTTGTACAAAATGGTAACATTAAAGGTCTTGGGAAGCCAGGTGTGGTGGCGCACACCTTTAATCCCAGCACTCACTTGGGAGGCAGAGGTAGGTGAATCCCTATGAGTTCGAGGCCACCCTGAGACTATGTAGTGAGTTCCAGGTCAGCCTGGACTAGAGTGAGACCCTACCTTGAAAACCAAAAAAAGGTCTTGGGGTAGGAAATTGGGTAAATCCTTCTGAAGAATTCTATGAGAATGTAGAAGATTTGGTTACTGAAGAAGAACAAGCACATGTGAAGATGGGGAAAATGGAATGCATAGAAGAAGGACCACAAATAATCACCAGAAGCCAGAAAAGGCAAAGGAATAAATTCCCTAAGTTCTATAGGAGGACTCATCCATGAAGGCATAATGGTGACATAGTTACTTGTGTTTTTGTTTAGGACTCAGAATCTCATGTAGTTGAGGTTGACCTTAAACTCCTGATCCCCACCTCCCAAGTTTTGGGATGACCACTATACTCAGCTGGACATAGTAAATTTGACCCAGTAAAATAGATTTTAGATTTCTGGCTTCCTGATCAGAAAGAGAACCAATTTGGTTTTTCAAACCACCTAATTCCAATCACAATAGAATAGTAATAAAACTAATAAGTAAGATATGCTTAAGTACTGAAGGCAAGTGGCTTTGTAATTCCAGATGTAGGTGCCTTTATTTTAGGCCTTAGAGAAAGACAAAGTCTGTGTAAGCATGAAGCCACCTCATCATAAAATACATGGCATCCCAGGGGTTCTTATCCTTGGGAATCTCTAAGAGGACTTGCTTGTATTTACTGGAGAAGCTATTCTCTCTTCTTATCTCCATACTTCCTGCTGCGCAAAGACAGAGACCATTCCTTTTCCTAAGAAAAATTAGGGAAACATTTCAATGTTGTTATTTTTCTTTTTTTCTCAATTTTTATTAATGTTTTCCATGATTATAAAAAAATATCCCATGGTAATACTCTCCCTCCCCCCACTTTCCCCTTTAAAACTCCATTCTACATCATATTCCCCTCCCCATCTTAACCAGTCTCTCTTTTCCTCCTCTTATAATGGTCTGGTGTAGGTAATGTTGGGCACTGTGAGGTCATGGATATCCAGGCCATTTTATGTCTGGAGGGAGCACATTGTATGGAGTCCTACCCTTCCTTTGGCTCTTACAAACTTTATTATTTTTTTTTGATAGTTTTTCTTTTCTTTTTTTTAATTAGTTTTCTATTCTTCAAGTACAGGCAGTTTGGTGCCATTGTTAGGTTCATCCATGACCTACCCCCTCCCCATCGGCCCCTCCTTGTTGAGGTATATGGGCTGTGCATTGTGGAGTTAGCCCACCAGTTTTTGTTACTATAAATGTCTCTGCATATCATGACCCAACATGTGGCTCTGACATTCTTTCCACCCCCTCTTTTGCAAAATTTCCCTGAGCCATGTTGGGTTCATTTTTTGTCTGCTTCAGTGCTGAGGTGTTGGGGGCCTCTGGGGCTCTGCCTCTCTGATTTGGTAGGAGTTGATTTTCTCTCTGTTGGTCTCCTTCCCCCTTGTGCTGGTATCCGGTTCATCAGGAAAACAGCACCCTTGCTTGGTTCGCCAATTTTCCTTAGTTTTATCCAGGGCCCTTTTGAGGTATGATGGGGTGGCTCTCTCCTTAGGATCTGCATCTATCTGAAAAAGAGAAGCAGATTCTCCAACAGAGAGTAAGTTAGCACCAGAACAATTGAGATGGCCCTTACTTTTTTATAGAGAGTTTAATAGGTTTAAGCCGTCTTGTAGCCCATGATTGATGGTAGCTTGATATTGGAGAGTTGGCTTATGTTTGGATATGGTTCTGACTTGTTTCCCAGCTCCAGCTATGGGTCTCGTACCACTGATGGGATCAGTTAGCTGAATCAGGAGCAGTTGGTTCCCCACCATGGCTGTGTGCCACTATTGCACTTGTGTGGGCATCACACCAGGTTATTTGCTGCTAAGTAGGTTAGACCATGAATTGCTTAGACAGATATTGGTCATTTCCCCCAGTTGCCCATGTAACACCTTCTGGCACTAGACATGCTGACGGTCTGGGGACTGACTCTCTCCTGGCTTCCAGTGATGCCATTCCATTTTACGTGTAAGCTGCATATGGTGTCTTCAGCAATAGGGTCTTATCACTAACCTTTGGTGGGTCATCAAATACTCTGACAGAAATCTGTCGTTCTTTTAGGAAACCTTGTAGATTGCTCTGCTTAAAAGCTCATTGTGAGCCAGGTGTGGAAGTGCACACCTTTAATCCCAGCACTTGGGAGGAAGAGGTAGGAGGATCGCCAAGAGTTTGAGGCCACCCTGAGAATACATAGTGATTTCCAGGTCAGCCTGAGCTAGACTGAGACCCTACCTTAGAAAACCAAAAAAAAAAAAAAAAAAAAAAAAAAAAGCTCATTTTGGGTGATAACCCCATGCTGGTACTGGGAGTTACAGATCAGTGCCCTCTAAGAAAATGAAGACAAAATAGGAGTTAGAGAGGAGAGAGAGAGAGAGAGAGAGTGAGGGAGAGGGAGAGGGATAGGGAGGGAAGGAAGATGTAGAGGATTTAGGTTAGACTTGATCCTACCCTCTCCAGTGTCTTGTGGTTCAGGTGTTTCCTGTAAGGGCCTTGTGAAGGTTCAGCCATTTGGTCTGCCTTTTAGGAAGTAGAATTTTATGGTACCATTGCCCTTTGGGTCTAGATTAGTGTTTCCCACCCCTTTGATGCCCTCCCCTTCCTCCCCATCCCTCCTATTGTCTAGTCCATGAGATGCTTGCTGAGTATGTAAGGTATCTTGGGTAGATTCAGGTTAGGTGCTGTAGATCAGTGAAAATATGTGGCAATTTTTTTTTTTTTTCTGTGATTGGGTAAGTTCACTGAGAGTGATCTGTTCCAAGTTTAACCATTTTTCCTCAAATTTCTTTGTGTCATTTTTTCTTACTGCTGTATAGAATTCCATTGTGTAGATATACCACATCTTAGTTACCAATTCTTCTAGTGATGGACATCTGGGTTGATTTCAGCTCTTAGCTATTATGAATTGAGCCACTAAAAACATGGTTGAGCAAATCTCTCTGGCCTGTGGTTTGAAGGTTTTAGGGTAGATGCCCAGTAAGGGAATAACTGAGTCTCTTGGTATCTTTATAGTGAGCTTTTTAAGGAGTCTCCATATTGCTTTCCAAAGTGCTTGTACCATCCTACATTCCCACCAACAGTGGATGAAAGTTCCCACTTCTCCACATCCCCGCCAACATTTATTTTTATTTGATTTTTTGATGTTTGCTATACTTATTGGGGTAAGGTGGAATCTCATAGTTGTTTTAATTTGCATTTCTTTGACTATTAGGGATGATGAACATTTTCTTAAGTGTGTGTTTGCCATTTGTATTTCTTCCTCTGTGAACTGCCTGTTCAGCTCTTTGCCCCATTTTGTGAGAGGGATGTTTGACTTTTTACTGTTTAGATTTTTGAGTTCTTTGTAGATTCTAGAGATTAGGCCTATACCAGTTGGATAACCTGCAACTATTTTCTTCCATTCTGTGAGTAATCTATTGGCTTTGCTTACTGTTTGCTTGTCTGTAAAGAAACTCTCAAGCTTCATGTGATCCCATTGTTTAAGTGACTGTTTAAGATTGTGAGCTACTGGGGTTTTGTTCAGGAAGTCTTTTCCTTTATCATGGAATGTACTTCCTAAATTTTCTTCCAGTAGTATTCGAGTTTCTGGTCTTATTTTGAGGTCTTTGTTCCATTTGTATTTGAATGTAGTGCATGGTGAAATGTGTGGATCAAGTTTCAGTTTCCTGCATGTGGTTATCCAGTTTGTCCAGCACCATTTGCTGAAGATGCTGTCTTTTTTCCAGCCTATATTGTTTGGGCCTTTGTTGAATATCAAGTAGCTATGGTTGCTTGACCCAAAGTCCGGGTCCTCAAGTCTATTCCATTGGTCTATACTCCTGTTTTTATGCCAGTACCATGCTGTTTTTATTACTAGGGCTTTGTAATATAGCTTTAGATCAGGTATAGTGATGCCACCAGGGGTATTTCTTTTGCTGAAGATATGTTTGGATATGCAAGGCCTTCTGCCTTTCCATGTGATATTTGAGATCATTTTTTCTATCTCTGTGAAGAACACTGTAGGGATTTTAATTGGAATTGCATTAAATTTATATATTGCCTTTGGTAGGATTGTCATCTTCACAATGTTAATTCTGCCTATCCAGGAGCATGGGAGGTCTTTCCATTTTCTCAAGTCTTCCTCAATTTCTTTTTTGAGTGTTTTTATGTTTTTGTTGTATAGATCTTTCACTTCCTTGCTTAACATTATTCCATGGTATTTTTTTGCTGTTTTTGCTATTGAAAATGGGACTATGTCCCTTATTTCTTTCTCTGTGTCTGTCATTTCCATATAGAAATGCTACTCATTTTTGTGCATTGATTTTGTATCCTGCTACTTTGCTATAGGAGTTAATCACCTTCAGGTGTTTTGGGATGGAGTCTCTTTGGTCTGTTACAAATACAATCATGTCATCGCCAAATAGAGCTAACTTAACTTCTTTCTTTCCAAATTATATCCCTTTTATTTCCTTCTCCTGTCCTATTGCTTGAGGTAGGACTTCCAGTACTATAATTCAAAGCAGAGGTGAGAGAGGACAACCCTGTCTTGTTCCTGATCTTAATGGGAATTCCTCTAGTCTCTCTCCATTATTTATTATTTGGGCCTTCGGAGCTTTGTATATTGCCTTTATTATGCTAAGATATGTACCAACTATGCCAATTCTCTCCAATGTTTTGATAATGAAGTGATGTTGTATCTTGTCAAAGGCCTTTTCTGCATCTATTGAAATGATCGTGTGGTTTTTATGTTTAACCTTGTTTATGTGGTGTATTACATTGACAGATTTCCGTATATTGAACCACCCTTGTGTTCCTGGGATGAATCCCACTTGGTCAAGGTGGATGATGCTTTTGATGTGTTGTTGGATTCGGTTTGCAAGGATTTTGTTCAGGATCTTTGCATCTAAATTCATTAGGGAAATAGGCTGGCAGTTTTCTTTTCTTGTGGCATCTCTGCCTGGTTTTTTAATTTGGGTGATACTAGCTTCATAAAAGGAGTTGGTTAGTTTTCCCTGTTCTTCAATTGTGTGGCACAGTATAAGGAAGATGGGTTTGAGTTCTTCCATGATGGTTTGATAGAATTCAGCTGAGAAGCCATCTGGACCTGGACTCTTCTTTTTGGGGAGGTTTTTTATTACTCTCCATGAGTATGATGGGTTCATTGAGGTGATTAATCTGCTCTGAGTTTAGCTTTGATAGATGTTATGTGTCCAGGAATTTATCCATCTCCACATTATCCAGTTTTGTGGAGTAGAGGTTTTTGAAATAAGTCCTGATGATTCTCCCAATTTCATTTATGTCTGTTGTGATCTCTCCTTCTTCATTTTGAATTTTGTTAATTTGAAGCCTCTCCTTTTTTTGCTTGATCAAATTGGCCAAGGGTTTGTCAATCTTGTTTTATTTTTTCAAAGAACCAACTCTTCATTTTGTCAATTGTCTTAATTGTTTCCTTGGTTTCCAATTCATTAATTTCTGCTCTGATTTTAATTATTTCCTTCCTTCTGGAGCTCTTTGGGTTGGATTTTTCTTGTTTTTCCAGTGCCTGTAGGTGGATGGTTAGGTTATTGATTTGGGATCTTTCTTTCTTTTTTATGAAGGCATTGAGCACTATAAATTTTCCCCTAGGACCACCTTCATTGTGTACCATAAGTTTTGGTATGATGTGTTCTCCTTGTCATTCAATTCCAGGAATTTTGCAATTTCCTTTTTTATTTCATCCACTATCCAGTTTTTGTTTAAGAGTGTACTGTTCAGTTTCCAGGTGCTGTTGGGATTTTTGGTGGGTCTTTTGTTGTAGATTTCTAGCAATAGCATTGTGATCTGATATCATGCAGGGAATTATGTCAATTTTCCTAAATATGTTTAGGCAGTCTTTGTGACCCACTATATGGTCTATTTTAGAGAATGTTCCATGGGCTGCTGAGAAGAATGTGTAGTCTGTGGATTTGGGATGGAAATTTCTGTAGATATCCGTTAGGTCTAAGTGGTCTATGGTTTTGTTGAGCTCTCTTACTTCCCTGCTGAGTTTCTGTTTGGATGATCTGTCTATTACTGATAATTGTGTGTTGAAGTCCCCAGCTATGATGGTGTTGGTGGTTATTTCTGCTTTATTGTCAAGTAGGTTTTGTTTTATGAACTGTGGTGCCCCTGTGTTTGGTGCATGCAAATTTATGATTGTAATATCCTCTTGATGGATCATTCCCTTGATGAGTAGGAAATGGCCTTCTTTGTCATTTTGATTATTTTTGCTTTGAAGTCTATTTTATCCGATATTAATATAGCTACTCCTGCTTGTTTCTTATTCCCATTTTCTTGGAATATTGTCTTCCACCCCTTTACCCTGAGGAGGTGTCTGTCTTTAGTGGTGAGGTGGGTTTCTTGAAGGCAACAGATTGAGGGGTCTATTTTTAAAAAAAAATTTATTTATTTGAGAGTGACAGAGAGAGAAAGAGGAAGAGAGAGAGAGAGAGAGAGAATGGGTGCATTAGGGCCTCCAGCTACTGCAAACGAACTCCAGGTGCATGTACCCCCTTGCGCATCTGGCTAACGTGGGTCCTGGGGAATGGAGCTTCGAACTGGGGTCCTTAGGCTTCACAGGCAAGTGCTTAACCACTAAGCCATCTCTCCAGCCCGGGTCTAATTTTTTGATCCATCCTGTTAGCTTGTGTCTCTTGATGGGTGAATTAAGGCCATTAATATTTAGGGTAATGACTGTAAGATTTGATTCGATACCTGCCATATTGTGGTGGTAGATGTGTGTTGGTCTTTTCATGGGCTTTGAAGTTTTGTGTTTTTTTTTTTGCTGATTATTACAAAATAATTTTATTGTAGAAATGACTAATACTTAGCACAGAAAATTGACAACAGACAACAATGTGAGAAACAAAGGTTCCACATTCTTCCATACCCTGGTAACACTACTAAAACATCATGGCATTCATGTCTAAGTGTATATTTATATTCATTTTTGTACATATATATTAAAACTAAAACATAAATATGTTGTACATGGCTCTTTTAAACTTGACTTTTCCACATCACAATAGGCTCTGGGTTTTGTTGCTGTGATCTGCTTCTTGTAGGCATTTGAGTTTGTTTATTTGTTTCTTCTTTGTGGAGAATTTCCCAAAATATTCTCTGTAGGTTTGGTTTTGTGTTCATATAATTTTAAAGCTCAGTTTTGTAATGGAAAGTTTTTCTTTCACTATCTATTATGAGGGATACTTTGGCTGGGTAGAGTAGTTTGGGTTGGAATCCATAGGTTCTTAGACTTTGGAGAGTTTCACTGCAGGCCCTTCTAGCTTTCAGGGTTTCCATTGAGAAGTCTGAGGTAATTCTGATGGGGTTACCTTTGAAAGTGGTGTGCTGTTTTTCCCTAGCTGCTTTTAGGATTTTCTCTTTGGTGTCAATGTTTAGAGTCTTAATGATAATATGTCTTGGAGAGTTTCTCCTTTTGTCCAGTCTGTTTGGAGTTCTATTGGCTTCTTGTATATTGATGGGCCTTTCTTTTAAGAGACTGGGGAAGTTTTCTTCAATTATTTTGTTAAATAAGTTCTCCATGCCTTTGGTCTCAAATTCTTCTCCTCCTGGTATTCCAATGATTCTTATATTAGGATGTTTAAGTGTATCCCACAGTTCCCTCATGTTCTGTTTGCAGGAACATTTGAACTTACTGAAGGTTTTGAACTCTTGAACTGTTTCTTCCATCTTGTCTTCCAGATCAGCATTTCTATCCTCCACTTCGCTAACTCTGTTCTTGAAAGCCTCTAGAGAGTTTTGGACTTGTTAAATTAAGTTTGCATTTTCTACTACTTTCTATTTATCATTTCCATCACTGTGTCAAGCTCCCTTTTCACATCATTTTCTGATTTTCTTGATGATTCTTGGACTTCATCCTTGCATTTCTTTATGTCTTCATTTAGTATGGCCAGCTGATTTTTAAGGTCTTCTTTTTTTTTCCACTATCCCTCAAACTATTAACTCTTTTTGAACTCCTTCCAATCTCTTATCAATTTATTCTAGCTTAATGATGGTAGCATCCATATGATTATCAGTCCTTTGTTGTTTTCCTGCAAGTTCTACCACTAGGTTGGTCAGGATTGCATTGTTCATAGGTTCAATTTGATGTTCTGATCCTAATGACTCTTCTATGTTTTGTTAGATGTATTTTTCATTGTAGGACTGTGTGATCTAACTGGATTTTCTTGCATTTGATTTTCCATGTTATTTCGTTTGTGCTGTGGTCTGCCCATGACAGTGTGTGGGCATGTAGGTGGGTGGATAAGCCTGGGCTCTAGAGCAATGGGACTCTGAGGCAGCCTGGGGCAGTGGCCAAGCAGCCTGGGCTTTGGCTTCCACTTGCCAAAGCCGCCTATCTACTGCCTGACAGGGGCACCAAAGTTGCCTCAATTCTCAAGCGGTAATGTGCCAAAGCAGCCTGCATTTGAGCTTGGAGGGGGACTGAGGTATCAAGCCCTGAAGCAGCCTAAACTCTGGGACCTGGAAACAGTCTGTGCTCCCCCACCACAGGAGAATGGGGGAAGGCTGGGGATGGCACCACAACAGGGCATGGGACAGGGGACAGACTGGGTGCAGCGATGGGGTGCGGGACAGGCGCGGGATGGGGCATGGGATGGGTGCAGGATGGGGCTCTGCAATGGAGCATGGGACAGGGTGCGGCACGGGGTGCCCAGCTATTTGGTGGAATGGGAGTTCTACCCGCCTGCGAGGGGATCTGTGATTCCCTGTTCCCCCCCCCCCAGCCCTCCCACTGACAAGAAGACCCAGAAAAAACTTAATGCCTTGCCTATCATTCCCAGGGATTTGCAGCACAGCTAGGTGGTCGCCATCTTGGCTGGAAGTTGTCCCTTACATTCTTTCCACCACCTCTTCCACATTAGACCGTGAGCCTTGGAAGGTGTGATCCAGATGTTACTTATTACTCCTGTCACTTCTTTCCAGCACCATGATACCTTCTGAGTTGTTCCAAAGTCACTGCCATCTGAAAAGAGAAGATTCTCTACCCAAAGTTAGAGTAGCATTAATTTAAGGGTATAAATATTAAGAGAAGTGCTTACTGGGCAGTTTGATAAGCATAGCATATACATTTATCCATATATCAGCAGATGTTATACCCCTAGGCTCATGACTACCCTGTTTTAAGTTTTCAGTATTTTCTTAACTATTACTTATTAATTTGAGAGTGACAGACAGAGAGAAAGAGGCAGACAGATAGAGGATGGATGCACCAGGACCTCCAGCCACTGCAAACAAACTCCAGATGCATGCACGACCATGTGAATCTGGCTTACATGGGTTCTAGGAAATCAAGCCTCAAACTAAGGACCTTGGGCTTCACAAGCACTTAACCGCTTAAGCCATCTCTCCAGGCCAAGTTCTCTGGTTCTGAATGGCTATTCTTTACCCCTTCTATTGTTTTGTATTGTTTAAGTGAAGCTACTCATTAAAAATGAAACACAATATGATCACATATGACATTTTAATATAGGATTTAAATCTACTATTATATAAAATAAGTTTTTTTTTTTTCCTTCTAAAGACTGGTCTTGCATACATAACTTCAAAATGCTCACACTTAAAGTTGAAATCTTCATCATTTTCCATGTACTTTTATCTCCATGATTAGCACTATATAAATATAATGCAAATTTCATAGTCCAAACTATTACAAATCTTATCTTGGAGTTATTACATATGAAAATGAAACAAATTGAGCATATTCAAGTACATTGAACAAATTAGGTTTCTCAGACAAATTAGACTCACCATTATTGGAAACAGAAAAATTCTGTTTGATGCTATATTACAGGTAAGCAAGCATTTGTATCTAAAAATAATATATTTGCATATGTTTGGTTCTAAAAGTTCACATGGAAATGCAGGTGACTTGTTTTTTGTTTTTTGTTTTTTTTTGGTTTTTTTTTTGCCCTGTGAAGACCAACTATTCAGAAATTTGGTCATGGCGGTGGTTACAGCACAGTGCTGGTCTTCACAAAGATGAATGAGCCAGGGAAATCAAGCGCAGGAATTGAGTGATATTCATTTGTCGATTTAATAAGTGATGTTTTGGACGCAATACACTGATGACAAAAGGACTTATTTTGAAGCAGACAACCTTGAGAAAATCAGTCTGCTGTTAGAAGAAAGGCTAGTGCCGAGTCCTCATTATTGCACATATGTGAATATGAACATAGAACCAGGTATTTTAGAAGAACCAAGTGGAAACATTTATATCAGTTTTGATTAACTAAAAACCTATATATAAGCACAGATCATAAGGTGACAATCTGAAGCATTAATAATTTGAATACATTGAACCATTAATTTAATTCAATTAATATTTGAAATCCAGCTATTTTTGTCTAACAAAGGAAATTGCAAGCATATTTGATAGATATGATACTGTGTGGGGGAAGAGATTTGTCATATATAATTTTTTTTATATTATTTGAGAGTGACAGACAGAGAGAGAAAGAGGGAGAGAGGGAGGGAGGGAGGAAGAGAGAGGGAGAGATAAAGAGAGAGAGAGAGAGAGAGAGAGAGAGAGAGAGAGAGAATGGGCATGCCAGGGCCTCCAGCCATTGCAAACGAACTCCAGATGCGTGCACCCCCTTGTGCATCTGGCTAATGTGGGTCCTGGGGAATGGAGCCTTGAACCGGGGTCCTTAGGCTTCACAGGCAAGCATTTAACCACTAAGCCATCTCTCCAGCCCAAGATTTGTTATATTTAGTATCAGCAATAGACTTCCTTTTTTTTTTAATTCAAGGAACTTCTGTAGACTGGCAAGAATGAGATAGAAATTTCAATTCAAATGTGGGTCAAGTATAAGAAAAGAAAAAAAATTACAAAGGAGGAAATTCAAAAGTCAAAAGCACAATAAGGAGCTGTTAATAATAGTAAGAACTGAGAAAAGTGTGAGAGTTTTAAAGGACGGCATATTTTGAAGAGCAGTCTGGAGATATTAAATTGAATGAAATAGGCATTCACACTGTATATTAGAGATATATAAAATCATATCTAAGGCATAATGGAATATATGCCAAAGAATATTAAAATATTGTACAGTATATAATATTTTTCTGATACCTTATAAAGAGAAGGGAATGAGAAGATATGTAAAAATGTCCCCTAGAAAAATGTAAAGTAAGTGGCTGACAATGTGGCAGCTGAAGGCTATAGTGCAGGATGCCATGGTGCAAGAAATTAATGCTCCTTCAAAGGTACCATGACACTGTTTGGACCTGTGCCATGTTACACGGTAAGGGAGGTGGACTTAAGGTTGCAAATTAATTGTGTTTAAGATACTAACACTATCCATTATTATCTAGGGGACTCAATATAATCAAAGGGGCTTAACTAAAGGAACAGAGAAAGGAAAGTGTTGGGATGACATGATGTGAGAAATTGCCAACCTTCCATTGCTGGCTTTGAGAGTAGTCAGGGGATGGACATAGACCAGAATATGGGAGGATCTCTATCAGTTTGAAATGGAAGTGCACAGGTTCTCCCTCCTTAGGTGTCTAGAAAATACTCATTGTTCCCAACATCTTCATTTTAACATATGAAGAATTTATTTTGAATTTGGATCTCCCAAGCTATCAATTAACAGATTTTTGTAGTATTAAAGCACTATAGTTGTGGTGATTTGTTATGCTAGTAACAGGAAAATAAGACAAAGTTAAATCAACAGAATAAATCAGTAGAGCAAAATGAAAATGTGTTAAAATCTGGCACAAGGTGTTGAAGAGGGAGTTTAGTCAGCAAAGCCTTGCATGACGAGCTGGGTTCCACCTACAAAGTTCACACAAAATCCCAGACATGGTCACTTGTGACTGTCAACTGCAGTGCGGGGAGATGGAGGCAGGAGGGTCACCGGGGTCCCTGCTGCTAGTCTAGCTGAATCAATGAGCGCCAGGCCAGTTTCTGTCCTTGTCTCAAAGGAGGTGGATGGTGCTCCAGAGGATGACACGAGAGAGCTTGTTCTCTGACTTTTCACACACATGAACATTCACATATATTGCAATCAAGTTCTCATTGCTGTTAGAAATCATCTGACCAAGAGCAGCTTTTGAGAAAAAGAAAAAAAAGGATTTATTTCATTTACAGACTCGAGGGGAAACTCCATGATGGCAGAGAAAACGATGGCATGAGCAGAGGGTGGACATCACCGCCTGGCCCACATAAGATGGACAATAGAAACAAGAGAGTGTGCCAAACACTGGTAAGGGGACACCGGCTATAATTCCCATAATCCAGCCCCTAACATTACATTTACTCCAGGAGGCTTTAGTTTCCAATTGCCATCAGCTGGGGAACCTAGCATCCAGAACAACTAAGTTTATCAGGGCACCTGAATCAAACCACCACATTCTGACCCTGGCTCCTATAAACTGAGAACCATACATGATATAAAATGCAATGCACTCATTCAACTTTGAAAGTCCCCATAGTTTTTATCAATCCTAATGATGTTCAAACATTCCCATAGTCCAAGATATTTTAACTGAGCCGTAATACTAAAATAATCCCCCACACAACACATAATGACACAGAATAAACATTCACACTGCAAAAGATGGCATTGAGCATAGTAAAGAAATGCTCAAGAAATACATGATTTAAATAGGGCAAACACCAAACTCTACAAATCCAACAACTCTAACAAGTGACAAGACTCTAATTCTAACCAGCAACAAGTCTCTGGAGTTCCAGTTCCACCCCTACAACTAGACTACTCATGGTCCTGGAAAACTTAATTGGGACAGCAGCTCCTTAGAAGCCATCTCTTGGCCCCAGCATCTCCATCGTTCATCCTCATGGCTCCAAGGGGTCTCCATGCAGGCAACCAGCAAACTTGCTTCACATTGCCCATGGCCATTTGCAAAACATAAGACCTTGTTGCAAACTCAATGACCCTCTCCTGCATTTTGTATACTCCACAATACCAATTTGTTAATCTAGGGGGGGAATAAAGCAGACTTTGAAGAACAGGACACTCCTTGAGCACTCAGGCCCCTCCAAGAGTCTACATTTTCCTGTTGTCTCAGTTGCAGCTGAATGGGAAACAGTTAAAGATTTTTCTTTCTGTGCCATATCTCTCTGCTCACACCAGTTCATTTCTATGCAAAGCAACCCTGCACAACTTCTTAGGACATGGGCATAACAGCAAGTTTCTCACACAAACTGCTAGCCCCGTCCAAGCAAAGCTCTTTCTCACCCTCATAAGCCAAACCTCACAGTCCATAGTTCTTACTTCATTCAGGCCTTTAAACTCTGACCAGAATAATAACATCAAGCTATGCTTATAGCACTGCAAGGCATCGCTTAGGCCAAGGTTTCAAATCCTTCTACATTCCTCTTGAAAATCAACTCCAAAAGGCCAAAGCCACACAGTCAAGTGTCTAGCAGCAACCCTCCTCCTCGGTACCACTTTACTGTTGCAGTCAGTTCTGCAGCAATCACCTAACCAAGAGAAAGAAGCCTGTGGGCAAAAAAGAGGTTTATTTTGGCTTATAGGCTCAAGGGGAAGCTCCACGATGGCAAGGGAAAAATGGCAGCATGAGCAGAAGGTGGATATCACTCCCTGGCCCACAGAAGGTGGACAATAGAAACAGAAGAGTGTGCCCAGCACTGGCCAGGGGACACTGGCTATAACACCCATAAGCCCACCCCCAACAATACACCACCTCCAGGAGGCTTTAATTTCCAATTGCCATCAGATGGGGAACCTAGCATCCAGAACACCTAACTTTATGGGGGACACCTGAATCAAACCACCACAACACACACACACACACACACACACACACACACACACACACACACACACACACATATGTATATGTATATGTATATATGTATGTATGTCTGTATATATATATATATATATATATATATATATATATATATATATATGTATGTAAGTATATGTACATGCATGCCTAAAAATAAAATGCAATGGGGAAGAACAGAGCAGGGATGAATGCATTAAGCACAAAAACAATGTAATATTTAAAAATAGTATGCACATCCAACAGATAGTTACAATTGGGGCATGTGGACAATGGAAGTGGGAAAAGTACACTAACTAACCAAATACATAAATAAACAGACATAAAGGATGAAATATAAAATTAGAAAATGACTTGTAATAAAAAATATTATGAAGCTAACAGTGTGAAAGACTTTAACTCTTCTATTTCTCTCTGCCTTTGGAACATCTGAGAATGAAAGCCCTAAAATCACTTAAATAGACGATATTTGCTTACAATTATCTACATAGTGATTAATTAGGTAATTAATTAACATATACCCTCCATTGTTCTATGAAGTACAAACTATAATTCAAGATTAAAGGCCATTGTGTCAATTAAATGCAGGGAAGTAGGGTAAAGGGGCTAAAAAGATGTAAATTTAGCCAGCAGTGTTTTTAGAAGACCAGAGTAAAATTCTATATTCAAAATGGCCTGCATTTCCCAGTATCAGCCACTAGTGATTTTCCTTTCAGTTCAATTATGCTGCTGGCTCCCAGAGAGTTGTGCATTTGACTCTTGCTTTATATGAGAGCATCAAGCATCATGAGGGATGAGATTCCAGATTTGGATACTTAAAAATAAATCAGAGGGCCAAGGAAGATAGTTCAGTGGTTAAAGTCTCTTGCTGCCAACCACAGGTTTGTCCCCAACACTCAGATAAACTCTGTCACAAAATGGCACACGTGTCTGTATCACAAAATGAATAAAGGTGGGGCATGGAGGTTGTTGAGTGGTGAAGCCTACAAAAGAGGAGGTGGGATACAGTCAGGGACAAGAGGCAGGTGAGGTGACAGAAGGAACACCTGGGACGCTGTATGAGGAGAATAGAATAGAGAAACGGGGTGAGAAGGGTTGGGAAAAGACCCTGTGAATGAGCACAGCCTCTCCTCCTGCAGTGACAGGATGTAACAAGAGTGCTGTTGCCTCTTAACCCCGTCCTCTGTGATCATGATCCTTAGTTGAAGAGGCTGCACACTGCTGGAACAGCAGTTACAGGGCCATACTTGCTCTCAGGGGAAGGTGGGACATAGAGATCAGCATCAATGTCCAAGGAGATGAAAAAAACTAGCTAATCACAAACATGTCAGGTCCTCAAATGTCTCAACAGAGGAAAGAGGACATACTGTCAGTCTTGAGAGGCCATGGTTTCCCCTCCTGTGCCCTGGGGAGAATAGGTTAGAAGAAAATTTCATAATCTGGTCGGCCCTATTATTTGGGTATAATTTTTTCCTATGTAATTTTCTGACATTTACATTTAAATGATTTATAATGCCCCAAACTAAATGTTAACTCAGAAAGTAAATATTCCTTTAAAAACCTACTATTTTATTTCCACTTGACATAGTAATTGTACCTATTAACGGAGTATAGTATAAAAAATTAATGCATATATGCAAGTTAATTAGCATGATTGCACAATATGCTAGCCTAACAAAATAGTATGTCACCTCAAATATGTATTATTTCTTTGTAGTGAGAACATTCAAAATCACTGTCTGTAGCTATTTTGAAATACAAAATGAATTGTTGCTAAAAATAGTAATGATTTTGTTAATTAAATTTAAATGCAGGTGTGAGTTTCTCTGTTAATTACTTCTTGAAAGCATATGCTACATATATTATTTTTATTTATTTATTTAAACATATTTTATTTTTATTTATTTGACAGAGAAAAAGGGGTGGGGAGAGAGAAAGAGACAGATAATGGGTGCGCCATGGCTTCCAGCCACTGCAGACGAACTCTTGATGCTTGTGCCCCCTTGTGCATCTGACTAAGATGGGTCCTGGGGAATCAAACCTGGATCCTTTGGCTTTGCAAGCAAGCTCCCTAACCACTAAGCAATCCCTCCAGCCCTACATATTTAATTTTAACTAGTATTCTAAATTATTTTTATTTATTTAAGAGATATATAGAAAGGAAGAGAGAGAGAAAGAGAGAGAGAATGGGCATGTCAGGGCCTCTAGCCACTACAAACAAACTCCAGATGCATGTTCTACCTTGTGCATATGGCTTACATGAGTCCAAGGGAATCAAACTTGCATACGTTGGCTTTACAGGCAAGCACCTTAACCACTAAGCAATCTCTCCAGCTCTAACTTAGTCTTCTATACAATATAAATGCAATGATAAGTGGTATTACTTAATACCTTATAAAAGGGCAAGTTACCAAATATAGAAACCATCACTTTTATTTTTACAGGTGTATATGTGTCATAATTTTCCATTTGTTAGGAACACAATATACCCTTCCTTTGGAGACTGCTCTGTGTGAAGTTTATATGGTTCCAACACTTCTTTTAGCTGCAGGTATAAGAGTATGATGTCAGTCCCACTAATGCACCATGACTTTCTCTGGGTCCCACTTTTGAGGTATGAGTACTTTATCTTAAAAATGGACTCTGCCAAAAGAAATAGGAATTAATGAAGGGTTGGATGATGGGATGAAGAGATGGTTCCATTGGTAAGGTGCTTGCCTGCAAAGCCTAACAACTAGTGTTCCATTACCCTGTACCCATGAAGAGCTAGATGCACGGTGGAGCATACATCTGGATTTCATTTGCAGTGGCTGGAGGCTGTGGTGCACCCATTCTCTCCCTCTATCTCTCTGTCTTTCTCTCCTTGCTAATAAATGAACAAAATATTTAAAAATCAGTTCCAGGAAGATGGTGCCAGACACTGTGGTAACTCCAACCCCATACAAACAGAGATCCAGAGTTTACAGAGAAAGAAAAACTAAATAAGATCTCTATCTTGCCCATCAAGGTTTAGGGAACAGTGAGGAAGAGGGGCCAGAAAGGTTACAAGAGCCTCAGGGTAGATGGGAATACCCTGAGACACCATGTTTCCCCCATCCCTGAAGAGAGTGACTGAGGCCCCTTGCCCCCCAATATTCCCACCAAAGACCCTCAACACACTTGGTGTGGGGAAGGGGTTTACGAATGCAATATTTTTATTTTAAAAAAATCAATAAATTAAATCAAATTCTCAACAAGGGCTGGAGATATGTTGTAGTGGCTAAGGAGCTTGCCTGAAAAGCCAAAGGACACAGATTTGATTCCCCAGGACCTATGTAAGAGAGATGCACATGGTGGCACATGCCTTTGGAGTTTTCAGCAGTATAAGGCCCTGGTGTGTCCATTCTCTCTTTCTTTCTCTCTTTCTACCTCTTACTCTCCATCTCAAATAAATAAATAAAAATAAAATATTTCTAAAATTCCCAGCAACGTACTTACAAAACAAATATAGAATACATCTAAAGATCAAAAACAGATGAATGAAAGTGCTATGTTTTACAGAAAGAGAAATGGACATATGGAAGGAAAAGAATCCCCCAAATAAATTTGAAACCCCCCATAGTGCAACCCAAAGGTTTAAAGAGTTTCTCAAGAAACCACGAAGACTGATCTAGAATTTTAATTAGGACTAGGTTAGCTAGAGATGAAGAATGAGGAAAAAAAATAAGAGCATGGGCACATATGAGGAAGAAAATGAACCCAAGTACAACCAAGCACTTTGGTCCGAAAGCGCAATTCTGAAAAGTCACACAAGATGGATGCAAGGAAAGGAGAAGACATGTTCAGCCATACCTACATCAATCCCTGTTGTAAATGGCATTTATGAACATTGATTTCAGTTCAAGGAGGAGAAAAGGAGAAAGTCAGAGTCTACATAATATGATGGTTAAGATCCGAGTGAGACTCATAATTCCCTGTCCCCAAGAAACTTCTAGACAGCATCAGGGTGCAGAGGGAAGTTAGGGCTCACTGAATGTGCCTTTCAATATAAGTTTGTCATTAAGCAGGACTGAAAACACTAATAGAAGTGTGTGTTTAGGTTGACCACCAGCTCCTCTAGTTTAGCTCTTGAACATTTCACAACCCCCCCCCCCCAGCTTCTGAATGTCTCCACCATTCCCTGCTGTATTCTAAGCCTCGTTCTGTATTGATAACACCTACACATATGTCTGGATCTCTCATGCCATCTAACAGTCACACAAAGCTGGAGGGAAATTTCAAAGTACACATTTTACCATCCCTACATCCACAGCTGCTGCCCCACTCAAGTCTGGATGGAGATAGACTTCTTAGCTCATAAGGTCATGTGTGTGTGTGTGTGTGTGGGTGTGTGTGGGGTGCATGTGTGTGTGTGCATGTGGGTGTAGTTTTCTGCTTTTTCCAACTGCCTTTTCTGGGTCTGTTCTCACGGGGCCTGCAGAAGTACTACACCCTTACATTGCTTCATTGAAGCCTTCTGTCCCAGTCTTTGCACATATGTGCTCTCTTCTGAGGTGACTTTCTCTACTCCTTACTCTCTACTTCTTTACTCCTACACCCCTACTCATTCTGAGGCATGAGTGAATCTCCCCATTTCAATAGTAAGTCCCCTCTTGGGCTCCTCTTGTCTGACATTAATGAAGTTACTAAATTTAGTTTTTTGTATGTCATTTTATTGATTCTATCCTCTCAACATCCTGATAATGTCTTTGAGGATAGAAATTATACCTCTTTCAGCATTCTAATATACTTACAGAACTTAGAAAATGACATATAAAAATACCAGAACAAAGTATTAGTAAATATAATAAAATAAAGAATGAGATGGAGGGCTGAAGGCTGAACATATGGCTTAGCAGGTAAGTTGCTTGTCTTCAAAGCCAAAGGACTCAAGTTCCATTCTCCATTTCCCACATAAAGCCAGATGAACAAGGTGGCACATGTGTCTGGAATTTATTTGCATTGGATTGAGGCCTGGTGTGCCCATTTTCTCTCTGTATCTGTCTCAAATAGATAAGTAAATAATTTTTTTTTTTTTAAGGATGACATGGAAACAAGAAAGGAAGAAGATATCCATCTGAGCTCTCACAATCATTTAGGAGTGGTTGCAGATGCGGTTAGAAAATGAAATGCAGGGGGTATGTAAATGTACCTTTATATAACTTGCTGTTGATTGGAAAACAAAATGTTCTAAAGATTTTTTTATTAAAAATATTTACATTTAAAAAATCTACTAACATTATTGAAAATAGTTGCTTCCATATATTTAATAGCAAATTTAAAGTTTAGTGTCCTTTTAAAATAATTTTAAGAATGCCTTAAAATTAAAAGCCATCAAGGAGAAAACATTACAATATCATAAAGGGGTGAGATATCTTTCCAGATATGAATGAAATATTATTGTTAATAGAGGAAGATGTTTGATGTATCTCAACCTTAAAAATCAGAAAAGGAGATTTTCCCCAGGCTTTGATTATGAAAGAAAAGAATGATGGGACTGTGACATATTCTAAGTTATTCTAGAGAACTACTCTGCTTGGCTGATCAAGGAGGACAAAAAGCCTCTTAAGAGACTTAATCAGGTATGGGATGGTTATCAAATATAATATTTCAAGGATCTCTAGAGTGATAAAAAGATCATCAGTAACAACCAATTCCCTTGAGGTCCACACTGAAGGCTGATAGCAATGAAAGGAAAGGTTATAACGACAAACTAAGTCCTAAATGTTATTGATGAGAAATTGTTGAGACATAGGTCAGCAGGTCTTTGCCATAGTACAGGCATTTGTGAAAGGCTGCATAAGTTTTAAGTAACTAAACTCACCAGACCTGCCAACACAGCTCGAGATTTCCTCCATCAAAACCCTGGGAAATAGTTGTCCCCACTGGACACTTATGGTAGAACCCCAGTTACACACAGCATACCTTAAGACCAATACTAGGTAAAGAAAAATACAGACTCAAATCAGATATTTACAGCTTGTTACTTGCTTATTCATTTCAGATATACAACTATCTTAACAGAATTAGAGAAAAGTATGCCCTGGTAAAATTATAATACCTGTCAAGGACACCTGATCACACATGTTTAGGACCACTTGTGGCTTGTTAAAGTCAACCAGAACAAACATAATGGACATTTAAATTTTTGTTCAATGGCGGAGAATGGATAGCATGAATATTTCCAGGCATGGCTAGTAGGAGCTTCTATTCTTATTTATAAAGTATCTCCCTCTTAGCTTTCTACACGAGGGCTGGTGTTTGCCCCAGTTTTAGATTCATCATGTGACATGGAGACTCTAACATTTGCTACCAAATCTGCTTCAAATCAATGTTTCACTACTGGCATTCATAATATCATAATATAGAACATGATAACCTAGAATTAAATGGCAAAATTCAGCTGCCAAAATTAAGTTCATTTTGCCTGAGAGAAGGTAATGTCTCTTAAAACTGATGAGAATAGCATTGTCCTTCTTGCATGACCTGACCTTTTGCTGCCGTATGGTACATATGAAAACCTCTTCAGCTTTGTTTCACTCTTAGTTAGCCAGGCTACTTTTACATTAGGAAATCATAATTATTCCAGTGCAATGATACACTGAGAATCAATAAAACAAGACTGACAATAATACTGGATTAATTCTCTACTCATTGAATGAAATAATTGTTTACAGTTTGGATGATGATATGAGATGGCCACTTACGGTTCTAGTCATGGCTGGTGCACAGAGTCCAGAATATTCTATTGAATCAGGTTTGTTCTTCCTGCATGAAAGTTAACTATACCTGGAAATTATGGTTATGAATGATATATGTTGATATAAACTTAAATGTATTATATGAACCCAACACTAATAAACAAGTTTAACAGTTTCCTAATTACCCTAAAATTTTTCACACTGCAGGGCTCCTTACTGTCATCCTACCAGAAGCATGGAAGATTTAGATTCATAATCAGATATATATATATATATGTATATATATACATACATATACATATGTACACATACACATATATATTTATATATATAAATATATATAATTTAAATTATATTATATATTAATATATAAATATATATTTATATATAAGTATATAAATATAAATGTATATTTATATTTAAATGATATATATTTAAGTATATATATTTAAATTATATATATATATATATATATATATATATATATATATATATATATATATGTATGTATATATATGATTTTACATATGCTTAGCCTGGCTGTCTTGGCTCATCTTCATGATTATGATAGTTTGAACACTCATACTGCACTCACTGCTTGAAGTGCTACCACACATCTAAGTACCTGCCCGAGGTCTCACAGGTAGTGAGTGATGCAGACGTTGATGTCACCTGGTATCTCTTCACAGCCCATCTTCTTATCTCTTGTTTAGCTTCCAGAGAAATATGTCAGATCTCCTAACAATTAACAATTTAGGGACCACTGAACAACTCTTCGAATACAGATTTCAATTCAATAAATGGAGGAGGCTCCCTGAGAAACTGCACCTTTAACCCCTTCCTGAGTGCTGCTGTCATTGTTTGTTCCAAGGTGTTGTATCACTCTGAACTGAAATGACTTTTTAAATGTCTAAGCTATGTGGTAAGGGTAGCATACTAATTTATATAACACACCATCCAGAAATTTCTAAGAAAGCTTGCCACATTAGGGGATGAGACTCACGTTCCACCACCATTCTCCTGTAAGTCATTATCACTTGATCACTCTGAGCCAGTGATTTTTAATGAATCACTGAATAATTAGTAGGTTAGAATAAATTGCCATCACCACTACCACCATCATCATCATTATCATAAGCTGACTGGGCATTTCTAAGCTTTGGACCTCATTACTTGCTTTACATTGATTATGTCATTGAAACTTCAATTTAGTTTTATATAATAATTTGAGACACAGCCAAAGCTAATTTCTAGACATCCTGATAATTCTAAATGATGTTATTAAATGAAAGGATCCTTACATATGAAATAAGTAACCAGAGTTTATAATTATAAAATGAGGATGGTGTACAGACAATTGCCTGGATTTGGATACCAGCTAAGTTACCTAAGGCGCATATCAAATCATGGTCTAAAACCTTAACCATTGCTTATTTTCAGAAATTTGCTTTGTTGGGCTGTAGTTTTTTCATGTGTGCAGAACAGAGCACAGACCAACCATAGAGTATATTTGTGTTTCAATAAGGGAGAGCTCTGCAAAAATCTGCCCCGATAGAAAACTCAAATAGTCACTGACATTGTTGTGGTAGTGAAAATATTAACACACACGGATGGCTCTGGCCTTGTTTCACTGGACATGTAAAGAGGCCTGAGAGCTGTGTGGGGCTCTTTGTCATCTTTGCTGCCTAAAAGTTTGACCAAAATCATAGTTTTCTGTCTTCTTCTGGGCCTTCTTTGATGCAATAAAAGAGTAAGTTACATGCTTTTTTTTTTTTTTAAACATCTACATCTACAGTTGATGTTTGAATCTAAGCTATCCAAAGCTAAAACTCGTTTTTTTAAAAGACTGTTCAATTTTACTCGAAATAAAACTATTATCAAGATTAAAACGAATTATCTGTGAAGTTATCTTTTCAGAAGTAAATTATGCTACTTACCTGCTCCAATGAGTGGGACATTGACCAAGGGCATTAAAAGGACCTATTTGTTTAAAAGTATTATAACCTAATTACTAAAACAGTCACACATGTCATTAACAGATAGCCAGTCTTGGTAAAACATAATTGAAAACATCCAACTTCCAAACTAACTCCAAATGAACTTGGCTTTATGGCTAGTTTGCACATTAAAGGTATGTAACAATATTCTGTTCTTTTAAATTAAAGATAAAATCAGCATAGAAAGAATTAGGTTTAATTATGAAGTTTTAAGGCATTGTTTTGTTTCCCTTCCCTACTTCTCCCCCTTTTCCTTCACCTCTTGTGCATTTCCATAATTTAGCTTCTTTTATACTTGTTTATAGTGATAACTCTTATACAGGCCTGTAATGTATTATGACCATAATATCCTTTTTTTTTCCTCTCCCTTTAAACCACCTTCCTCTGAACCTTGCCTTCTGTTCTCCTTTCCAAGTAGTCCATATTATATTCTGATTATTTTTTTTTGTCTCATTCATCATCCCTGTTGAAATATTGACGAGTTCAATATTATGCCATTCTCGTGGAGGTAACAATAGCAGCTGTATAGTCATGAAGTAATGTCCACTTCTTTTCTTGAAGATAGTGTCCCAAATTATTTCTCTCTTCCCCATGATTGAGATGGAGTCTTAGTCAAAACCTAGTGTTGGCAAGGTCAGAGACCCTAGGGAGATGTTCCAACTATTGTTTGACTAAGTGGGCATACTGTATCCACCAAATCAAGTGTTAAATATTTATATTCTGTTGCTGCCCAAGCATGGTGTTGCTCACAACTTTGGTCAGAGAAGCTTCTTTCTACAGGTTATAGTGACTGGTTGGGAGACTTCAAATTTACCAAAGGGTTATGAATAGTAATTAGTGGCTATTGAGTGCTCAGTTCTAAATGAGAGACATCTTAACAACATCCTCCAAGACTCAAGGAATATTGCAGAAGAGGGGGTGGAAAGAATATAGACGTTCATTTTTATTGCATGTTCCTTGGAGATTTCAATCTAAAAGCTTTTTTTCCCTATAGTGGACATTTGTTTGAATGACTTCTGGACACTGGGTTTTCATCATCTTTCTTTATGTAACACGAATTTGGGAAGAAACTACTCCATTTTCATGAAATGTGTTTCATAGTGAAACTCGTTTTTCACTCCATATAGAAATTATAGGAAACAGTGATCTAGCTGTAAATGATAAAATTTACTGTGGCTTAAAATTGGTCCAGGAGTAGTAAATTCCATTCAGAATAAGATAAATTGATTCCAAGAGCTTCAATATTACATATGTAAAGAGACATGCTCTAGAGGCTTGGAAGATAGCTCATGGGCAGACTTCCCCTTACTCCACATAAAATAAATAGAATGTAATGGCATACACTCCTAATCCCAGCACAGGAGAGACAAATGGATTCCTGGAGCTCACTGACCAGCAGTCTAACTGAATGAGGGAGTCCCAGACCTCTGAGAAACTGTGTCTTCAAGGAAAGGCTGATGGCACCTGAGGAATGTCACCCACGATTGTCCTCTGGCCTCCATACATATGCATACACCTGAACACGCAACCATACTTCCCCCAGCACACATACACAAAGAAATTTGTTCAGTGATTTAATCTGTACTTAGGATAATGTTTGCCTGAAATTAAACGGGGCCCAAATATGGGTCCTGAAACAAGCCCAACATAACAAAATACAGAGCCCAAGGATCAAGGAAAGATAATTCGTAGTGCAACTGAAGCCAATTCACCATTGGCATTGTGAAATCAGATCTCCCTTGCTCACATCTTTGCCCAACTACTTAATTTCACTTGTACGACTCAGTAAGTTTTGGTATTGAAATAATTTAATTTGTGTAGAGGTTTCTTTAGGAACCAAAGAAACACTACAGTTCCATCCTATTGAAACATTCTTCATCTAGGATATTTTCTAGGGTACAAAGAAGAAAATTGAGTTAAGATAATTAGGGGAAATGCTTAGATGGAATACATCATCATAAAATATTTCCCAAATTAGAGACATGTAAATTTGATTACAGCCAACTTCTGATACAGGAAGATCTAAGAAGGTAACAAATTCTCTACACAATAGTTCTCAGCCTCCACCATGTACTGGAGTCTCCTGGGAAGTTTTTGAAAGATGCTGATGTCTGGGGCCTAGGGCCAGACATTTTCTTTAATTGGCGGGAGGTAGGAATTGAGCACTGAGCTATACAAAAGCTCCCCAGGTGATTCCAAAGGGAAGCCAAGACTGGGAACAGGTCCTCTAAAGAAACAGCTGTAAAATATGGCAGAGCTGCATATAAGGAGTGCTTGTTGATTAGTCATGTCACAAAAACAACTCATCACGCCCCCTGAGACATTCAAAACCACCCAAAAACTTTTTTCACTGACTAACAATATCCCACCAACCATGTTTTCGTTGGAATACATGGCAAATGTGTATCTAGCAGGGAGAATTAAAGGAAAAGAAAGATAAGAACCCAAAGGTCAAACTTGATATCCCACAGGAAAAATTGTCCAGTCCTATCTGACCTTTCAAGGGAACATTTAAAGAAACCCACTAGACAGGTCAGCTGTGAATGAATAGAAAAGCTTTTTGAAAATCGTTTGAAATCCTTTGTCTGTGACCACCACAGAGGTCAATCCTTTGGTCCAAGTGCTAATCGGCACCCTGTACAGTTGGTAAGTTAATGTATTTCAGTCCTCTATTTTGCTAACTGCTGGAGGAGTGTTCATAAAGTAAAAACTCTTTCTGAAGTCAGACTATGTAGAAGAGTTCAGCTCAATGCAATTTGAAAGCTGGGATGATTTTGGTCAAACAAACCAAGGGTCCCTAGGAGCTGCATGTTGAATCCCATATTCTATGCACTGTATCTTTTATATCTCTAACATACATGGTCAGAAGAAGAGTAAGACAAAGATGAACCTAATGTGTGTGAAACAGTTTAATTAATTGTGAACTATTGGTAAGGTGTAGTATTCAAAAGAGCAAACTTGACTGCTTTATTATTTTTTTCCCCTTTGGAAAATTTACCCTTTTAAGACAGCTGGCAGAAACTACTTTCTCTAGATTTTCTATTTTTTCAGTAGTTTACATTGGGATGTAGTTGATAACTAAGTTATAATTCCATCAGCTATAGGAAATATTGTTATAAACACGAGTGAGGATTTCTACATTTTGCTTCTGCTTATAATGTGCTAAAAGTCAACAGCATTGATTATGCTAGACAAATTAAATCACTGTAGTGTGAACACATGCAAGTGTTTGCATGCAGTTAGGCTAATCTCATGATTGATGTAAGGAAGAAGAAACTTATTATTCTTTACCAACACTGCTTTTCTTAGTTAAATGAGGCATTTTTAAAAATATTCTTTGCAATGTCTTCCACACAAAAATAGGTAAAAGTGAAGAGCTTCTAATAAAACTACTTTAATGGCTGAGTCAGATACCATTGATGGCTTTGTTTAGATTGATCTAGAACCTCAGATTTGAAGGAAAGCACTTGATTAGATCAAGTCTAAATGCCTTCTGGCTTCTTAAGAAGTCTGGAAGTGAATTATCTGAAATATTTTCTCTTATACTCTAGCTTCATGGGAATCCATCATTACAAAAAACAGCTTTCTTCTTCTCACCTCTTTAGTTTTCTTCAATCTAGGACATTTTGTTGTAATACTGTTTGGAATCCAAGTTTTTTTTTAATATCAAATTTATATAACTTCAAAAATTACATTAAGTATGGACTCTCGAGATATGTTTTATCCACAGAATTTTATTCTACTGTGAGTAGTGGTTAATAATAATAATAATAGTATATTAATTGCAATAACTACTGTTGTTTCCATGCATTTCTGTTGGACATGAACATTCTTCGTTCTTGAGTATAGAGATTTTGCTATGTTTGTCTTAAGCTCTTGTGCAATGCCTGGCACTGACAGATTCATGATGATAACTCCTTAACTGGTTATTCTTAGAAAAATGTAAAGAAAGAAACTATAAATATTTCTAGTCTGCTAAGTTTAGTAATAAATTAATTTTTCATTGTGGAGAAATACATTCTAGTGACTTATTTGCTTTTTCTTTAATCAAGCATTCATTATTCAATATTCCACCCATTTATTATGTAGTACAAAAAATTTGCAAATTTGAAATAAAATACTGTTACATATTAAAATACCCTAAACCTTCTAAGGCAATGAAAATTCAATAAACACTTTAGGTGAAAAGCTTGTCCAAACTGTACAGGTCTGTTGCAAAATGTCTCGAATTTTATATTAATGTTGTCTCAGTTCATGAATTATAAATGTGAAGCTATTTGGTAGTGAAAAGCAAACAGCAAATAAAGAGTTCACTGGTGAAGGAATATCTTGGACAGGAATGTGTGTTTGTTGATGCACTCTGTGACTTTAATACCATTGAACAGTTGGTGGCCTATAATGGTTCTAGGCAATGAGTGAATTGCTTTTTCTTTGCTTGTTTACAAATCAAGGAAGTTGGCAATATTAAAACATGCATGTCCATGAGCCCCTCCCCCCCCCACCACACACTGCCTTAAGGATATCATATGAACTGGTCCTATACCTGAAGCCCAAACAAAGCCAACAGCACAGATTCAGTCTTTGTTATTTGTTGGCTGTTGGCTGAGAGTTTGAACAGACATCAATTATATTTCTGAGCCTGGACTGAATTCAATGAAAGCTTGTAAGTTGGCAATTTAGAAGAATGAATTAAGCTAAGCTGGTGTTTTCTTATCATTCTGTGTACCAGACAAATTGTGCATGGATTTGATATTTTAATTAGAGGAAATAGGTGTGTGTGTGTGTGTGTGTGTGTGTGTTCTCAGAGTAAATAAAAGTGCATTGTCTCCTAGCTTTACAGTTTGGAGATCTCCAACAGTTCTGCTAAAAGATCCATGACACGTCACAGAGGTCAGTTTTGAAAATAGCTATGAAATTGTATATTTTTGGACTATAGATACTTTGGTTGCTCTTTGTGTTTTATTTTAAAATGGTTAAAACATTGTTTTTTTAAATTTTTAATTTATTTATTTGAGAGTGACAGACACAGAGAGAAAGACAGATAGAGGAAGAGAGAGAATGGGCATGCCAGGGCTTCCAGCCTCTGCAAACGAACTCCAGACGCGTGCACCCCTTTGTGCATCTGGCTAACGTGGGGCCTGGGGAACCGAGCCTCGAACTGGGGTCCTTAGGCTTCACAGGCAAGCACTTAACTGCTAAGCCATCTCTCCAGCCCTGTTTTTGTTTTTTAATGAACACAATATAGAAAGGCTACTTCCCTTAAAGCTATAGACTTACAGGCCATTTAAAATAAGATTGCATTTTATAATTTAAGTGGTTAATTTGTTTTGAGGGAGTTTTCCTTCATAGTCTAGGCTGACCTTGGACTCACTATATAGTTCATGAGGACTTTAAAATTGTAGTGGTTCTCTTGCTTCAGCCTTTGATGTGCTGGGATTCCAGAAATGAGTCCTCATGTCTCCACTTCAGCCTCATAAGACAAGTTTTCAAGTATTCCCAAGAATAAGTAATTCTTCACATGTTTGATAAAGCCCAAACTTAAATATATATTAAACATAATATATTAAATGTATATATATATTAATATATTAAAAGTTTAACTGAACATTTTATAATAAACTATCCTACAATGTAACATTTTCTTAGAAAACATTTTAAAATTTGGTTAAGGAGAATTTTAAGACTGGAAAAGTTAAGTAAGATAAAAGACAACCTTAGAATTCATTACTTATTCAGTTTCTTCTGAATTTATCAAAAAGCTTGTTTGACATGTACAACTTAGTATAAGACATAGTTTTTAAGATGTATGAATTACTTTTTCAAAGCTTAATCCTCAAACCCCATGGTAAAATGCATGCCCAGAATTTGGTCATTCTCCACCCAGAGTGAGGTATTGGTCAGACAAACTCATGATGTCCCCAAAACAATGCAGGCCATTACTAAAGCACTTGGTTACTGGCCAAAGCCAAAAGGTAAGACACCAGATCAAGATACCATGCTACATCTGAGGTAAAAACAAGTTCACTCCTGGCTAGCCCTCATAGAGCTAGAAAGTACTCTGGGAGATACTGGGGAATAGTGGTTTTCAACAGAGGAAATAAGAAGATCCTATTGGATATGAAATCAACCAGCTCGGCAAGGAGCATACCCTTGTGCAATGGCGCTACATAGCCTATGTGGGTAATAGGTTGTTCAGGGATTGGACATGAGACCTACTAATTGGGGGAGGATTCATACCTAGCTCTAGATCCAAGCCAGATTTCCTAGAATAGAAAGTCAAGAGTCTCAAGAGAGAACCTCCACTGCTCTTTAGTTAAGAAGAGTGGACATATCCTCCAACAAATCTCTATAATAACTGTGCTTATCCTTTTTAATCCAAACTGCCCTCACTTATGATAGAAGAATTTTTTTTTTTATTTTACAGACAGTGGAAAATACTTGGGAGAACCATGATCCATTAATGCATTAAGAATAGACAGCAAACTGCATACCTGGAGGTGGGTCGTCTCCACGGCATCTGCCCCACAGGCCCAGGAGTAACTGCAGAGGAAATGCTGACACAGCTTCTGCTCTTATTATTGGCCTGAAAACCAGTTCAAAGGAGATGTGAAAGACACTGTGGTCACTCAAACCTTACCAAATCATAGGTCCAGAGGCTTCAGAGAAGTCAACACTAAGTCAAATGTCTGACTCTGTAGCCCAGGCTCAGGGAACATTGGGGAAGGTGGGTAGGAAATATTGTAAGAGCCTCAGGGTGAGTAGGAATAGCCTGAAGCATGCTCTATGACCCCGGAGACTGGGTGAGGCCTTTAAGACCTCACAATGAATGCCACCTAGGAGAAACCTCAGTAGAATGGGAATGAGGGGGAGGGGATATAAGAGTACAACCATTTAAGAAATAAATTTCAAAAAACAATATCCTCCAGTGAGTTACTGGATAGTCTCTGAACAGCACCATTAGACTGATCACTAAGCTCAGTATGAGAAAAATGTGTGCGCAGTTTCAGTGTGTTTGTTGTTGGTCCAGTGATTGCACCCATACAGGATTTGAGTCTGACCAATGTAAACCTTCTTACTGCAGGGCACAGAATTTACCTGCTTCTACTCCTAACTGGTGTGGCCAATTAAATGCTTGGGGGGTTGGAGAGATGGCTCAACAATTAAGACTTAAAAGCCTACTGTGCTGGGTAGCCAGATACACAAAGTGGCACATGCATCTTGAGTTTGTTTACAGCGGCTGGAGGCCTTGGCGCACCCATTTTCAATCTCTCAGTGAGTCTCTTCTCTTTATCAGTCTGCATACAAATAAATAAATTTTAAAGAAATAGATGACCATCATTCACTGCAGTTTAATATGTGTGACTGGGCTTAAGAAACCTATTTCTGTTTCTTTCCCTACCTTATTTCCTTACAGCATAACATTAGATGCTCTGACTTTCTACTACAATGTTCAAGTATTGTTGAAGTTACATAGTAGTTTAAGTGACAAGATATGCAGGAGAGGAACTAATCAAGAATTTAATCTCCTATTGAGTTGCTTTTTCAATCAAGTCAAAGGGGTATATAGTGGAAAGTATGTCTATGGAGGTCAAGAGAGAAGCTTTAATTCTGATCCACAGATTAAACTGAGAAAGTGACTGAAGAAAACAAGACAGAAAGTGATGTTTCAGATATGGTTTCAGCAAAACCATATTTCAAAGTAATGTTGAACCAAGAATATAGGCAAACTAACAGATGATATTACTAGCCAAAATTATGACCTTAATCAGTTTGGCACCATAAGTGAGCTCATAGAATACTTAATTTTTAATTGGAGACAATGATAATGTTCCAATTCTTCTTAATTTGTGTAGCAATCCTGTGTACTATGAAAAATACACAGCTCACCCAGAACAGGATGTTTTGGAAGGTACGTTCGTCATTGTTCTGTGCAGGAACAGAACCCAGGGAATGAATTTGTATATCCTAAAGGAGAAGTATCTGATTGGTTTACACCATTGGTTAAGTATCCAAAAATGGCTTTGTGCACATTGGAGAAACCAAAAGTCCTCCTGCTACTCTGTCCGGGAGACTGGATGCTTCCACAGTCACAATCTGGTGGCCCTGAAGGTCTGGAAAATTCCTGGAGAGCCACTGACCCTGCATCTACTTGGAAGGCCGAAGAAGCCATATTGCCCCATGAGAAAGGGGGTCAGAGACAAGGCAAAGTCACTCACCAGCAAGTAATGAAGGTGAGAAGTCCTGTTTCTTCCTCAGATTCTCTACATCCTGGAGAAGGCCTTCCTTCCTTATTGAATCCTTCCTTGAAATGACCTTACAGGTTGATCCAGAAGCACATCTCTTACTTGATTCTTGATCCAGTCAAGTTGACAATGGCAATTCACCATCACAGAAGAGGAGTGGGATGACCTGACCAACCTAATTGACAAGATCTCTTCTCAGCTATCCATGGAGTGATGCCACTTGGAACTCTGGAAATCATTAAAATAGAAGAATTTATAGCATGAACATCTATATACATAATCAGACTGTTCCACTCTAAAGACATGGCTTGACCTCCTTAGCAAATAGTTTAATCAAGATGCACAATCCCATTTCTGTTACTGCAGGAATTGATGGTAGAGATGATGCTATAGAGAAGGGTCATGTGGACCCTCGTGACTTATATTTTACCATAAGAATAGTCACTGACACTATATTGCCTATAGAATTATTACATACCCATTCATTAATTTTACGTTTACAAGAGTTACACAAATAGTAATTAATTGGTGCATTCCAACACTTGTTAAAAACCGTAAGATAGACTTCATCGTTGTTCTTTCCTAAATGAGATATGTGAGGGTAGTGAGAGTACAGAATCCCATAAGTTCCTTTAAAATCAATATATTACTCTGCATATAAACTTTAAAAGAAAGAAACAATTACATGGTTTTTGAATAAGCAAAACTGAAATGCACATTTTTATGCCATCAGGCTTTATTACCGTCTATATCTCTGGCTTACACATGTAAGTGGTTGTAAAATGAAAGCAAAAACGTAAAGCAAAGTCCCTCTCCTACATTTCTAGCTACTAGAAAACTTGCACAGCATTTCAAAGGCATTGGTAATCATGAATACAACTGTGGTATTACCCTAGCAGATCTCCTTTATGCCAAAGCACATCCAATCAGCAATCAGATGTCATTAGATGCTAATGTCAGTAGCTGATTTAGAATTTGTAGTCATAGCATGTGGTTAGAGACACAGAAGAAAAATAATATTCAAGTAACCTGATAATCCTGACACATATCTGGAATACTTGTGGGTACTGAATTCTACATAAAATAACTGATTAATAGTAATCATCCTAAATGAGGACACATCACATGCTGGTCATAAAAACTTATTGTCCTATAAGAAGTATAAAATTCAAAGCAGTCTATCATAGGTAACTGAAAACAGACTTACTTTTATGCTGCAATATTTATATGAATTGTAAAAAATGCACATTACACTGACATTTTATATGTTTAAACACTTCATGTTTTTCTTCACCTACCATATAAATACAGCCTCCATTTTCTCTTAATGACAGAGATCATGGTAAAAGACATGATAGTAAAAATAGAGTTATTCTAAATGTAGCACATTATATATGCAAGTTTAGAGACAAGGGAACTGTACTTATGAAATATTTTCACAATAAGATAAAGTTAGTCTGTATACATTTCCTCCAGAGTTGCTCAGTTGTTCCAACAAGTGAAAATCTTGCCACATGGAGATAAGGATTATGACTTCCCATTCTGAAACAAGGGTGTTACATTACAGTATTTTTATTTTTTTAAAAAAATATTTAATTTATTTGAGAGAGAGAGAGAGAGAGAGAGAGAGAGAAATAGGCAAGGAGAGAGAAAGAGAGAGAGAATGAGAATGGGAGCACCAGAGCCTCCAGCCACTGCAAATTAATTCCAGATGAATGCACCCCCTTGAACATCCGGCTTATGTAGTCCCTGGGGAATCAAACCTAAGTCCTTTGGCTTTGCAGGCAAATGCCTTAACTGTGAAGCCATCTCCCCAGCCCTAACCTATTTTTAAATTATCTTTTAAATGTAAATATATTTATGTTTGTGCATGCTCATATGTGTGTGTGTGCAATGCAATGTGTTTGTGCATGCATTTGTGCGTGTGTGTGTGTGTGTAGTATGCATACATACATGTGCACTTGTGGCTTTACATATGCTCACCTGTGGTGGTAGCCAGAGGGAAACATCGAGTGTGTCACTCCATTCCTCTTCTTCCTGGTCTCACTCATTTTGAGCCAGAGTCTCTTTTAACTGATTCTGGAGCCTATAACCTCTTATGATTCCTGAGGATGCTCCCTTGCAGGACTGGGATCACTGGCACCAGTAGCAATGCCCATCTGTTTTACATGGGTTATGGAGATTCGAACTGGGCAGTTGCTCCCATGCTTTTGTAGCAAGCATACTTAAACTTTTCAACTCGTATGTCTATCCCAAATTTATAAATACTATAAGAAGAAGGGAAATACAAGAAAACACTTTAGAGGATGTGCTCTATAAAAATAAATGTAGCAATATCTAAGGATATCTATATAAAATTCCCAACTGAAACAATTTTTGTAGTTCTCAAAGATGGAAATAGTCTTTATATAAATTCATTTCTTTGCTTGTGTGTGACTACATGTGTATATGTGTCACTGTATATGTGTGTGCACGTGTACACGTGCATGCATGCTTGTGTGTGCGTCATCTTCTTTGATACAGGATCAAGTCCTATAAATGAACATCTGACTAGCTTGACCATTAGCTTTGGAAACTCCTGGCTTCACTTTCCATTGTTGTAGTGCATGTGCCACTTTGTAGCCAACTTGGTATATCTGTTGGGAAATTGCACCCACAATTCAGGCTTTACAAGACAGTGCTTTAACTATTGAGTCATTATCCCAGAACTATTTCAACAATATGTAAAAATATTATTATTTTTATTTATCTTTAATTTATTTATGAGAGAGAGAGAGAGAGAGAGAGAGAGAGTGAGAATGGGCACACCAGAGCCTCGAGCCACTGCAAACGAACTCCAGACACATGTGCCACCTTGTGTATTTGGTTTATATGGGACCTGGAGAATCAAACCTGGGTCCTTAGACTTTTCAGGCAAATGCCTTTACTGCTAAGCCATCTCTCCAGCCCTAAAACATTATGTATTTACTTATCAGCAAGTAGAGAAAGAGAGAGAGAATGGCAGGGCCTCTAGCCTCTTGAAACGAGCTCCAGATGCATGCGCCGCCTTGTGTGTCAGCCTTACGTGGGCACAGTAGAATCAAAACCACAGTTAGGCTTTGTTGCAGGCACCTAAATTGCTGAGCCATCTCTAGCTCCCATAGAAATAAGTTAATGCTTATCAACATGGGTTTCATTGATGGTTATTTAGTATATAATTTATTGAAATATCATTTAACTGTTGAAAGGAGTTAGATATAAGTCATTGCATAGAAAAGGTCTGAACTGTGTGCGATAAAGGGAAATGAAAGTTAGTGGTAAATGTGTCTTGGATAATTCCATTGACATAAGGTAAATGGTTTAAGGACCTATCAAAGCAGCTCTTTTGGCCATTGTTCACTTAAATGATGCATCAAATTCATCTATGTCCTCTATCCCCTCTACACAACATGTGAAAAGCCAGAGATTCCTCCCTGAAAGTTGATTCCGAATTTCTTACAGATAGGTTTCTACCCTGAAGGCATTCATTTACTGAGGGCTTGTTGTTGCTGTTAATTGCCTTTTTATCATTTTCTTGCTGATGCAATTATGACATGCAATAAAATGTGATTTAAAAATAGTCTTTTTGCTTCAATGACAGCAAAATTAAAAACTTCATAGAGACCATGTAGTTGAAAGTCGTAAGCACATATGTTTAAACTGTATGTGTATCAAACACTGGTGGAAAGATAAGGGAATGTTTAACAAAAATATCCAAAAATTCTATAGCAAATTGTTTGGCAGACAACCTCAGAGTTTGGTTCTGCTTTGAAGGAAGCCAAACTAAAATTTTGGTGTGATTTATGCCTGAAAGTATAAAATCAATAGCCTACAATTCTAAGAATTATAAATGATGTGCTTAAATGTGTATGATTAAATTAAGGATATGCTTAAATTCTGCATTATCAGATATGGTGTTCATTTATTGAAGAAGTATCAGTTCTGATTAATGAAGGGAGAGATCTTTGATCATGGATATCTGTATATACAGTGCAACATATACGTAGACGGTTATATGCCAGCTTGCTAACATTGGGATTCAGAGGTGGGACTAAGAAAGGAACAAGGACATTGAAATAAGAGAAAAAAAGAAAAATAATATATCAAAATAAACAAGTGTGCTTAGTATTACATACCGATTTTGTTGCTTTAATTATTTTATTGTAGTGTTAATTAAGTATACCCAGCAAGCATCTCATGGATGGGTAGGGAGGGAAAGGCATCGAAGGCGTGGGAAACACAAATCTAGGCCCAAATGGCAATGGTACGACAAAATTCTACTTCCTAAAAGGCAGACCAAATGGCTGAACCTTCACCAGGCCCTTAGAGGGAACACCTGAACCACAAGACACTGGAGAGGGTATGATGAAGACTAACCTTAATCTTCTACAGCTTCCCTTCCTCCCTCTCCCTCTCTCTCCCTCTCTCTCTATCTTCTCTCTAACTCTTGTAAATTAGTTATCTTTTTCCTCCTTCTCTCAGTGGGCACTGACCTGTAATTCCTAGTACCAGCATGTGGCTATCATCCACAAAGAGCTTTTGATCAGAGAGACCTACAAGGTTTCCTAAAAGACAGACAGATTTCTGTCAGAGTACTTGATGATGCACTGAAGATTAGTGGTAAGACCCTACTGCTGAAGACACTTCATGTGGTTTACATGTAAAATGGAATGGCCTGGCTGGAAGTTGGAAGAGAGTCAGTCCCCAGACAGTGAGTGTGTCTAGTGCTAGAAGATGCTACATGGGTGACTGGGGGAAAATGACCAATATCATCCAAGCAACTCATGGTCTAGCCTACTTAGCAGCAAATAACCTGGTTTGATGCCCACACAAGTGCAATAATGGCACACAGCCATGGTGGGGAACCAACTGCTCTTGATTTGGCTAACTAATTCCCTCAGTGCTATGGGACCCATAGCTGGATCTGGGAAACAAGTCAGAACCATATCCAAACATAAGCCCATTCACTAATATCAAGCTACCATCAATCATGGGCTAAAAGAGGGTCTAGACCTATTTAATTGTCTATAAAAAAGTAAGCGTTATCCAATTTGTCCTGGTGCTAACCTACTCTCCATTGGAGAATCTGCTTCTCTTTTTCTGATAAGGAGAGAGCCACCCCATCATACCTCAAAAGGACCCCGGCTGAAACTAAGAAAAAATGGTGAAACAAGCAAGAGTGCTGTTTTCCTGATGAACCAGATACCAGCACAAGGGGGAAAGAGACCAACACAGAGAAAAATCAACTCCTACCAAATCAGAGAGCCAGAGATCCAGAGGCCCCCAACACCTCATCACTGAAGCAGACCAAGAATGAACACAACATGGCTCAGGGAACTTTTGTTGAAGAAGGGGCAGAAAGAATGTCAGAGCCACATGTTGGGTCATGATATGCAGAGACATTTATCCTATCCATAACTGTGGGTTAACTCCACAATGCATGACCCATATACCTCAACAAGAAAAGGTCAAGAGGAGGGGGTAGGTCACAGATGAGCCTAATAATGGTACCAAACTGATTGTATTTGCTGAATACAAAACTATTTAATAAAAAAATAAAATAAATGGACTTTTGAAAACAGGATCTTATATTACTTTAATTCACTAGAGGCTTGAACATTTAATTTTTAAATATGATATCTTTAGTTACAATTTGCCAACATTTAAATCACATGGCCTTAGAAATAAATGAAAACTTGTCGTAAAAGTTCCTACGGAGAGTGATTAAATAAAACAGCAAGTTTGCACTGGAGATATGGCTCAGAGCTTGCTCAAAAGCCTGACAGAGCTGGGTGTGGTGGTGCATGCCTTTAATCCCTGCACTTGGAGGCAGAGGTAGGAGGATAGTTGTGAGTTTAAAGCCATCCTGAGAATACAGAGTGAATTCCAGGTCAGCCTTGGCTACAGTGAGACCCTACCTCGAAAAAACAAAAAATAATAAGTGAATAAACAAAGCCTGACAGGCTGGGTTCAATTCCCCAGTAACCACATAAGGCCAGATGCGCAAAGTGGCAGGTAGGAGGATTGCTGTGAATTCAAGGCCACCTTAAGACTACATTTTAAATTCCATGTCAGCCTGGTCTAGACACTACCTCAAAAAATACCGATCCCACCGGGTGTGGTGGCGCACACCTTTAATACCAGCACTCGGGAGGCAGAGGTAGGAGGATTGCTGTGAGTTCGAGGCCACCCTGAGACTACAGAGTGAATTCCAGTTCAGCCTGGGATACAGTGAGACCCTACCTCAGAAAACGAAAAAAAATACTGATCCACCCCCCCAAAAAAAACCCAGCAAAAGGTAAGCCCTATTGCTGAAAACACCACATCCTGCCGTGGCAAAACATCAAGAAATCCTGCTGAATCTGGAAGGAAGCCTGTTCCCAGATGGTTAGCCAGTATAGTGCTGAAAAGTACTATCTGAGCTGCTGGGGGAAACAGCCAACAGTGTTGGGATCAACCTGAGGACACTGCTGTACGAAAGCAATCACCTGACAAGATGTACTCACCTGTGCAATAGTGTGATGGAGACAGACACCGAGGATGCTTAAAATGCACCAAAGCAGAAATCCAGAAACTGCTGAGTGCTCAAAACTGGATTCAAGTGCACCCACCAAGGCTCAGGGAAGTTTGTGGAAGAGGAGGCAGAAAAATGCAAAAGCCACAGGGTGGGCAGGAATATCCAGAGACATTGCCCCTCCCCCACGATGGTTGCCTGCTGGCCTCACTATTCATATCCCACAAGTCCATGGTGAAGACAAGCAATCCTATTAAGGAAGGACCTCAGTGGAGTGTGGACAGGGAAGATGGAAATGATGGTACCAACATATGGTGTGTCAATACAGAGTTTCTATTTAATAAAAATATGATGAAATGTCAATTTTATAGTAAAACCTGAAGCAATAAAAACACTATCTGTGTGGATAATAATAATGGTTAAAAAAGACTCTTTCACAATGTTGAGTAAGAATTTTGGGCTAAATGAAAAAAAAAAAAAAGCCAATATATGTTTTGATTCTTCCTTCAAAGCCAAACTGAGGCACTGAATAATTGAGCTGCAGCACTCCTAGATTGTGGAAGGAAGTATAGCAGTTGAGAAGTCATCCTGGTGACACTTGTGTACTAAATTTAAACACAGTTGTGATCAAAACAGACAGGTTTTTTGATGTTATTCTATTAAAATGTATAAAGAGTTGTTTACATAGGCAAACTCCTGCCACGTCTAATATCTCCTGTTGAAAAATGACTTCCATATGGTTTCATAATTACCCTTCTGCTGGCATTAAAAGAGTGTGTGTGTGTGTGTGTGTGTGTGTGTGTGTGTGTGTGTGTGTGATTTTGCCTTAACTTCTTTGGCTCTTAGAAAACAAACAACCTAACTAGGACAGCCTTTTCTTATTACATCATGACAAAACTCATTTATTGAAATAAATTATTTTAACTTTTTGATAGGATTTCAAACTTGAAGAAAAGCTTAAAAATTATATAAATACCTCATCTGCCCTTTATATTCCCTGTATGTAAGTTTATAATTTTAAAGAATTCACACAATTAGTTCTACATATCTATCTATATAACATCTATCTTTTTTTGTGGTTTTTTTCGAGGTAGGGTCTCACTCTGGTGGCCCAGGCTGACCTGGAATTAACTATGTAGTCTCAGGGTGGCCTCGAACTCATGGCATTCCCCCTACATCTGCCTCCAGATTTCTGGAATTAAAATTGTGTACCATAATGCCTGAACCTAACATCTATCTTTTTATCACCATCACCTACCTATTATCTAGCTATTGTACATTTATGTTTCAATATACTGCAGAGTAAGTGGCAGGTGCCAGATTTTTCTCGCAGTGGCACAGTGAGTTTTTCCTAAGCGCATGTATCTACTATCTGTAGTACCATTATCTAAATCAGAATAATTTACATTGATTCTGTATCACTGAATCTCAGTGACATGTCCAAATGCTGCTACTTATACCCATAATATCCTTTCCAAAACTTTCTTTTGGTTCAAGCTAAAATCTTGGATCACGTGTCACTTTGTTTCAAGTGCCCTTGGTATTTGAACACTTAAAATATTAATATAATTACATTTAAATAAAGGTGGCAGTTTTGAACATATTATTTTAGAATTGATAAGAGCTAATTAAACCCCAAGTATGCTGGTGGAATAAATCTCTTTAGACTTTTTAGTTTAGATTTGAGGAACACATGAGAATTCCAATGTGGTATATCAAGGTTCCTATGACATCTATTGGCTCTTTTGTTGATGATATTAGTTTAAATAACATAGTTAAGATAGTGTCTGCAATTTCTTTTTTATTGTGGAGTTGAATTTTTTCTTTCTTCTTAATAGGAATTTTTATTTGAATTATTAATGTATACTAAGGAAAATATATTTTTTGTTTCTTTAATGTATTTTTTTAAATTTTTGTAGTCAGTGAATAAATTCAAGCTGGTACCATTGTTTGCCTCCTCCCTGTCCTCTCCCCTGCACTGGGACCCTCCTTGTTGGGTTACATGGGTCATACATTGTGGGGTTAGCCTTTAGTTTTGGGGTAGGAGGAAATGTCTCTGTGTGTCATGACCCAATGTGTGGCTAATCATGTTCCAGAATACTTATTTTAGATTTTGACTAAATTCCAGAATTGAGTTATTTGAATGGGAATATCTATATTTTCACTTGTACCTATAATTGATACATATGCCTAAAAGATGTGGTTCCTTCTATACTTCTTCACATTGTATTGTTAATTACAAGTATAATTTTTAAAATATTTAATTTATTTACTTGAGAGAGAGGGGCAAATAGAAATAATAGGTACACCAAGGGCTCTGGCCACTACAAATGAACTCCAAACACATGTGAAACTTTTTGTATCTGGCTTATGTGGATACTGGGGAATTGAACTTGGGTCCTCAGGCTTTGCAGGCAAGTGCTTTAAGCATTAAGCCATCTCTCCAGGCCTTGTAAGTATAATTTTGATGATTTATTTTTTTTTAATTTTTATTTATTTATTTATTTGAGAACGACAGACACAGAGAGAAAGACAGATAGAGGGAGAGAGAGAGAATGGGTGCGCCAGGGCTTCCAGCCTCCTTAGGCTCACAGGCAAGCGCTTAACCGCTAGGCCATCTCTCCAGCCCATATTTTTAAATATCAAACTGTGGTCCTTCAAAAGCTCTGCACTATTAAGTATCTAATGACTTATTCCATCTTCACATGCTGAATTTATTTTATTGGCATTATCTCTTCACATGCATAGAGTTATTTGATTACATATGTGTGCATTTTTATCTCTGCCTCAGATGAAAGTTTATTTTTTAATTTTTTTTTAAATTTTGATTACATAGAGGGAGTGAGAGAGAGATACAGAGGGACAGAGAGAGAATTGGCGCATCAGAGCTTCACCCACTGCAATCGAACTTCAGATGCTTGTACCACCTAGTGGGTATATGTGACTTTGTGCTTGCTTTGCCTGTGTGTATCTGGCTTATGTGGGATCTGGAGAGTCCAACATGGGTCATTAGGCCTTGCAGGCAAGCCCCTTAACTGCTAGGCCATCTCTCCAGCCCCAGATGAAAGATTTTGATAGTACCTCTGCAGTTATTCTTAGCCTTTGGTTTAGTTTGTGCCACATATCTGTTGGTACCTAAGCTACCTGTCAGGTGCACAGCCACAGGGCCACTGTTCACCTGGCTGTCTGTGAATGGCATCTCTTAGAATACAGGTCCATAGGGAACAAAGCTTGCTAGATTTATGTGATGCAATGTCTCCTAAAGGTCCCAGCAATGAGAAAATTAGATCCTAATGTCAATCATTTTCAGACAAAGAGATGTTTGTTTATGAATCATTATCTTCTCCTAACTAATAATTCTAAGAATGTATGAACCAACTATCCCATTGTTGGGCTGGCTTCAAGTGTTTGAGACAATTTTTATACCAAAATGTTATAAAATATTTAGACCTGTAGGCATAAGCTTCTTCTGGCCAGTTTGTTCTCCATACAGAGTTTTAAGTTCACCTTGAATTCAATCATCCAAAGCCAATTATAATCCTATGGCAAGGTTATTTAACATAAGAAACTCCTCCTGCTACATAAATGTTTTCTGTATAATTTTATATTTTCACTCTTTTCTGATGGGTTTGAAGATAAAGTCTGCCCACCTTAATGGATTGACATATGAATATAAAGTTTAAAGAATTTTTAGCAATATGTATGCCCTTAAAGCCTAATTACATTTAATTTAAATTTTTTTAAATTATTTATTTATTTGAGAGTGACAGACACAGAGAGAAAGACAGGTAGAGGGAGAGAGAGAGAATGGGTGTGCCAGGGCTTCCAGCCTCTGCAAACGAACTCCAGATGCGTGCGCCCCCTTGTGCATCTGGCTAACGTGGGACCTGGGCAACCGAGCCTCAAACCGGGGTCCTTAGGCTTCACAGTCAAGCATTTAACTGCTAAGGCATCTCTCCAGCCCTAATTTAAATTTTTTAAAAAAATTCCACAACTGGGGAAATTCCCTCTTACCACCCACTCTGAGGAATTTTCCACTGCAGATCTAGAGAAATCTGCTATGTCCACATATGTATCCAGCTTTTACTCACCATAAGCTCTGGTCAGTCAGGGACTCTCACACACTCATAACACACTTGAGCTTGTGCACGCTTCAGCATAATGACTTGGAGATTCACCTGAGATGTTTTGATATCTAAATTTGAGCTCCTTTAGTTGCTGAGTTCTATTCCCATGAATAACTGACCACCCTTTGCTCATCCATTCTTATGCAGATGGATACTTTGTGGTGTTTACTGCTCCTGACTCTCATGAACACAGCTGTTCTAAACATCCTTGCCGAAGTGGTTTTGGAAACCTCTCATTTCATTCCTCTTGATTAGACACTTGCGATTGCAAATGCTCTATCATAAGTGAGCACATGTGTAGAGTCATTACAAAGAAAAACAGTTTAACCACTTTCCAGGACCTTTGTATTACTTTACAATCTCCCAGGCAATGCATGAAAAGCTAAATTGTTCTACATCTTCTCCAATATTTGGGGGAAGTCCAGTCCTTTTACCTGCTGCTTTCTTTTATTTATTTTTTTATGAGAGAGAGAGAGAGAATTGGCATGCCAGAGCCTCCAGCCACTGCAATCAAACTCCAAATGCACCTGCCATATGCATGACCTTGCACATGGATCACCTTGTGCTTCTAGCTTATGTGGGATCTGGAGAGTCAAACCTAGGTTCTTAGGCTTCTCAGGAACATGCCGTAATTGCTAAACCATCTCTCTCACCCCTTATTTTCAATTTTTATAACCACTGAGTAATCTTCACAGATCCACTTCAGTCTTTATGATAGGATGGTAGTAACATTCAATTTTGTTTTCAATTTTCTAGAAACTATAAATTACCTGCCTTATATGCTAATTAGCCAGTCAAATATTTTTGAAAGCATTGCTAAAGATTTTGTCTGTTTTTATAAATTGCCTTATTATCTTCTTAATTGTAGTAATCATTTATTCATTATTTGGAATTAGCCCTTTGAGGAAATATGCAGTGCTTTGCAAATTTTCTTCTCATCTATGGCTGCTTATTATTTTTTAATTAATTATTTATTTATTTGGGAGCAGACAGAGACAGAGAAGAAAGTGAGAGAGAGAATGTAAGTTCCAAGGCCCATTCTCCAGATGTATGCACCATTTTGTGCATCTGGCTTTACCTGGGTACTGGGCAATCCAATCTGGTTCCTTAGGCTTTGCAGGCAAGTGCCTTAACCACTATGATGCTTATTAATTTAAGCATGTGTTTTAAGTTAAATTTTAGCCATTTTACTTTAGAGCTTTTTTTTGTTCTCTAAGATTTTTTTATATAGTGAGAGAAAGCAGATTTCTCAGAGAACTTAAGGCAATAATTCTAACACTGCACAAATGGTTTGTATACTGCACATTTGTAGATCTAGCAGCTTAGTTTCAAAATTTAAGCTCCTGATCAAAATAATGCTTTTTAAGGTTCAACATGCAAGGTTTTTTTTTTTTTTTTTTTTTTTACTTCTTTCATTAAATTTATTCCTAGGTATTTTATCTCTTATGCTATTTTAAATAAATGTGCTTTTCAACTATTTTCAGTTTATTGTTATCATATAAAATACAGTTGATTTTTGTTTGTTGGTTTTAGGCACTAAAATATGACTAACTCATTAAGGATTCCAAATATATATATATATATATGATGTTCTCAGTATTTTGGCTATATCATGTCTTATGTCCACCAAGGATGTTATCTGGCTTAGTACAAGAATATTGGACTCATAAAGCAGCTAGAGAAATAGACCCTTTCTTACCCTCCTGTAGTCCTTTTAGCTTTGCTTTCTTTGCCTTATACATCTCTTTTCTCTTTTTATATTTTATTTTTAATTATTTATTTATGAGAGAGAGTGAGAGAGAAAGGAAGAGAGTGAATGGGCACACCAGCACCTCTAGCCCCTGCCCATGAACTCCACATGGATGTTCCAGCACGTGCACCTGGTTTACATAGGTACTGGGGAGTCGAGCCTGGATTCTTAGGACTTGCAAGTAAGCACATTAACTGCTAAATCATCTTTCTAGCCTTCCTTTTTCAAATGCCTTTAAGTTTATTTACTTATTTGTTTAGGAGAAAGAAAGAAAGAAAGAAAGAAAGAAAGAAAGAAGGAAGGAAGGAAGGAAGGAAGGAAGGAAGGAAGGAAGGAAGGAAGGAAGGAAGGAAGGTAGAGGAACAAAGAAATAAAGACAGAGGGAGAAAGAGAATGGGTATGTCGGGACTTCCTGCTGCTTCAAGTGATCTCCAAATGCATATGCCTCTTAGTGAATCTGGCTTTACATGGGTACTGGGGAATTGAACTTGGGTCTTTAGGCTTTGCATGAAAGCACCTTAATGACTAAGCAATCTCTGCAGCTTCTTCTCTTTTCTGAAAGCGTTTTGGAAGAATTTGATGGATTCAAAGCCATCTGGAGCACAACTCTCCTTTGTAGTAAGATGTTTTGCTCAATAATTCAACTTCTTTACTTATAGATTTTATGAGATTTAAAATTTCTTCTTGACTTTGTTTTATAAATTTGTATCTGTCTAGTTAGGCTGTGTATCAGCTGGAAAGTTATCCAGATAAGTGATTGACATATATTTGCTTAAAATATTTCATAGGATCACTATTTTCATAAAGTCTACTCTGAGACACCCCCATCCTTCATAGCTGCTTTTAGTAATTTGATGAGTCTTTCCCCCTTTGGGGGTTGCAGTCTCACAAAAGATTGCCTTTTTTGTTGATCTTTCCATAGGCACAATTTTTGCTTATTTTTTCTTTCTCATACATTTCTAGTCCAGATGTTGAATTTATTTTCCTCATGTTGCCTCAGTTTTTTCCTAGCTTCTGAAGATTGAGGTTTCATTTATTGATTTGCGGTTTTTATTTAAAATCATGGATATCCACAATTTTAAATGAAACTTTATTTTTTGAGTATTTTTGGTTTCATTAATCTAAGAGTGTTTTCCAATTTCTCTTGAAATAACGTTTCCTTGGATGCATTGATTATTAGAAGTGTGCTATGGGCTGGAGAGTTGGCTCAGTGGATAACGGTGCTTGCTTATAAAGCTTGAGGGCCTGCGTTTACTTCCGTAGCCAGATGCACAAAGTGCCCCACTTATCTGGAGTCCATTACAGTGGTAGGAGGCCCTGGAATACCCTACTCACTCTCTCTGTGTCCTCTCTCTTTCATTTTCTGCCTGTTTCTGTCTTTCTCTGTCCCAAATATATACTTAAAATATTTAGAAGTGTATTAATGCCATCATTTTTGTTTATTTATTTCTAATTTTATGTCATAGTGGCATGAGACTATACTTTGTGTCATGATAAGTTTATAAAGTCATACTTTACTGCCAAATATCTGGTCCTTTCCAGGGAATGCGTCATCTACATATTTGTGGCAGTTTCTTCTTGTTGCTATTACAAAACACCTGATAAGAAGCAGATTATGGAAGAAAAGGGTTTATAATTGACTTGGAGTTTTCAGGAGAAACTTCACCACTGTGAAGCAATTTAGCAACAGCAGATAGCTCGGTGCCACATCCCACAGCGGCAGGGAAGAAGTAGACAGAGTAAGATGCTCGTGCCGGCAAGCTGGCTCTAAAATCCAGTGCCCGAGGGAAACTCTCCTTTCATCAAGGCTCCTCCCAAAGGCTCTAACAGCTGAGGACTAAGAAGGAGGCCTAATCAATAATAACAACAATAATAATTAATAAGCACTGTGAGACATTTTACCTTCATAGCACAACATGAGAAGAATGTGATTTCTGAGTTTGTTATCTCAACTTTTCTTTTCTGTAGATTTCTCTTTGGCTTAGTGTTTCCACTCTTTTTCCTTGATTTTCTTGACTGTTCAATACATTATGGAAACGGGTTATTTCTCCTTATTATTAAATATATCTTTATTGTATGTAGGGCTATGACTTGACAGTTCTCTCTTATATTCTGTACGTTTAAGATCAAAACGTTTAAAAGTTTATTATCTTGGTTGTTTCTAATAAGAATTTTATGTAATTGTTCCTGTTTGTAGTTTGATATTTTATGGCTTTTGTCAAGATGTTTCTCTTAATTGTTTTTAGAAACTTGATTTGGATTTGTCTGATATTTTTTTATTGGTATTTTAACATTTTTAGTTTCTAAGCCTGAAAAGACATGTTTTTTTGTTTGTTTTTCAAGGTATGGTCTCACTCTAGCCCAGGCTGATGTGGAATTCAGTATAGAGTCTCAGGGTGACCTCCATCTCACAGAGATCCTCTTGCCTCTCTCTCCAGAGTACTGGGTTTAAAAGCATGCACCACCATGCCTAGCAAGACTCAAAAATTTTATTCCAGAAAAAAAAAAAAAAGAAAATCAAATGGAAATGATTCATTGGCTTTATTTACCACGGTTCATTTTATCTTTCTTCTGGAAATTCACTTGCAGATATTCTACTTCATTTGATATTACAGCATACATATTTGAAGCTCTCCTGCTTTTTCCAAATGAGCAAAAGTACTTTTCCTTTACATTTTAAAAGATGTAACTGCATTCATTAAGTTTTCCCAATGTCACTAACATTTTTAAGCCAATTCAGTAAAGTTTACATTTCAGATATTTTAGTTTTACAGAGTTTCTTTTTCAATGTAAATTTATCAGTGCTTTTTATAATTGTATTTTCCCATAACATTGGGAAATTATTTGTGATTGAAACCATAATTTCCTTGAATATTAAATGCAAAATATAGGTAATCATGTCCTTTTAATTTTTGTTTTATGTTCCAAGTTCTGTGTACATCTGGTTTTTAAAATTGTTTAATAGTATAGCTGATTTGTTAAGTGATTTGGAATTATGTGTCTTTACTGAATGCTTCATTTGCTCTATACAGCAGTCTATCTGCTTGAACTTCCAATGTATTCTTTCTCTGCTGTGGGGAAGGCAGAGCCTCTGTTATATTAATCCTGTACGGTGGTCATGGCTTTTATAAGGCCCCATGGCCTCTTACTGCAGTTATCTTTGTTTTGCTTTTCTTGAAAGTTAATACTATATTGTGAAAAGATAAAGAAAAGAAAAAAAAAATAGCTTATAAAGATCCAGGACTTTCCTATGCACTGATGTCTTCTTTTAAAAATATTTTATTTAATTTTTTTGAGAGAGAGACAGAGAAAGAAGGAGAGAGAGAGAATGGGTGTGTCAGGACTTTTGGGCACTGCAAATAAACTCCAGATGTGTGAAAAAAAAAGAAAGTTAATACGATAAATAACATAGTTGAAAATTCATCTGAATCCCTTTGGGGATATACTGTATGGATTTCAAGTGCTTTTATTTATTTAGTAATAAATTTTATATACACAAGTTAATATTATATGATATATATAATAATGTAATATATATCATATAATTTATTTTGATTATAATCTCCCATTAAATTCACTTAACCTCCTTCCCAATATCACTTTTGCAGAACCCACTCTTCTTCCTAACAATTACCTTGCCCTATTTGATATCTTCTTTCTTTTCTCTAATGTAGGTGTGACCATCAAGTTTATTTAGGGTTTTCCATCATGATCATGGGATAGCAATTCTTTACCAGAACTTGTGAGTCCCACCAGAAAAATGTATCTCCACTGCTCTAGACACCATTAGCTGCCTGTAAGTCTATTATGTGAGTCTTCTACAGGTTACAAGAGTCTCTGTGAGGTCATGAATGCAGTTGCCATGTCATGCCCAGAATACAGCATTCCACAGCACTCTTCCCCATCATCTGGCTCTTACATTCTTTCTGCCTTCTCTACCAAATGGTTCACTGAGCCTTGGAGGGAGGAATTCAGATGTCTCATTTCTGGTAGAAAATGTTCTCCTCTTTGCTGTGACTGCAATTCCAAAGGAAGCTGCCATCCTTTTACAACTGGGCATGTATATTTCAGTCACAAAAAAAGGAAATCAACCACACTGAACATTAAGAGCATCCTATTGATTCTACTTAAAAGCTGAGAGTCCAAGCTTGGAAGTAAATTTGATTCCACAGTATAGAAAATAAGCAAGCAAACACACGAAAAAGGTAAGTAAAACAAATCTAGCACACAGAGAAAAGCAGAAAGCGTAGACGAAGAACTTCCCTAGTCAGGTCTATAAGAGAAAGTACCTCAGTTTGTTTCCATCCCATTTGCCTTCAGAATGTTTGGCAATGTTTGGCTTGAATGAGTGATGGTTTTATGTATTCTGGAAACAGTACATGTGCAGTATCTTCAATAATTCTGAAATATCTATTCAGTGTCTTCTTCAAACCATATATACTACTGGTAAGCATACGCAATTCTTTATCATAAGGGAATATTACAGATTAAGTGGGACTATCAATGTATTTTTTAGCAATTTTCTATTTATAATATAACTATTCCTACTCTCTAACTTTTATTAAAATACTGGGGATGGAGAGATGGCTTAGTGGTTAAGGTGCTTTCCTGCAAAGCCTAAGGACCCATGTTCAACTCCTAAGTTCCCACCTAAGCCAGAACACGCAAGGTGACACATGTACAAGGTGGCTTATGCGTACAAGGTTGTGCATGCACCTGGAATCCGGTTACAGTGGCTGGAGTCCCTGGCAAGCTAATTCACTCGCATCTTGTTTTTTTTATTTATTTTTTATTCTATACTGTTGGGCTTGTCTCAAGAAAGAAACAAAGATAGAAAGGAAGGAAGGAGGGAACAAAAGAAGGAAGAAAGAAAAGACTAACTCAGGCTGGAGAGATTGCTTAGCAATTAGGGTGCTTGCCTGTGAAGCCTCAGGACCAAAATTTAATTCCTCAGGACCCACATAAGCCAGATGCACAAATTGGCACATGTAATTGGCATTCTTTTTCAGTGGCTGGAGGCCCAGGTGTGCCTATTCTCTCTATTTGCCTCTCTCTTCCTCCAATACATAAATAAATGCAATACTTAAAAAAAATTAAGAATAATCAAACTCCATTTTGTCTCTAATTAAACATAATTACTATACAACTGGTATCCATCAGTAGAAGAATTGTCATTAAGTAATTGTAGCTTAGTCTTATGATTTCAGGTTTCAGTACATATTATTACATACAGATTAGCAAGCAAAACTTGTCCTTAGGCAAAGATTTGTATGTAGGGGGGTGTGTGTTTCTGTGTGTGTACACATGTGTACTTATGCTTGTGCTATGACACATGTAAGCAGTGGTTTTGGTATTTATAGTTTTTTTTTCTTACAGACATGTATCGAGAATATTTATAGTGCTCCATTTCCAACTAAGAACATGTACACTTGAGTTATCCTAACATCGTCAGTCTTCTCTACTTTGAGCTAGTATATTGATCTTGAATATTTTATCATAGCTTTTTATGTACATCAAACTATCTCTTGACAGCAAGCAGACTCATTCCATCTATACATTATGATCTGTGCTAATTAGTGGTGCTAGAATTGGTTCAGCACAAAACCAAGATAGACTGCTGATTCATTTTTACACTGTACTCCAAACTTAGCTAAGGTATACTAAGATTTGCCCATGTTTATGCTCTATTCTGGTCCAAGACGGAGAAAAATTGAAATGACACAATTTATGAGAAATGTAGATTATTTACAGATCAATTCCTCAAATGAAAACATGAACCAATGAGACAACACTGAAATTTCTCACTACATGTTTTGTCCACGAGGAAGGAGCAGGCACTGGAGAGGCAGCTCAGTGATTAAAGAAGCTGGTTTACTCATGGCGGTTCAGGTTTGATTCCCCAATATCCAGGTAAGGTCAAATGCACAAAGTGGTACATGCATCTGTAGTTCATATGCAGCAAGTGGAGCCCTGGCATTCCCTTTCCCTCCCTTCCCCATCTCTCTCTCTCCACTCCCTCCCCCCGTCTCTCTTTCTGCAAACTAGGACAATATTTAAAAAGCAACAGAAGGCTGGGCATGGTGGCACACGCCTTTGATCCCAGCACTCAGGAGGCAGAGGTAGGAGGATCACCATGAGCTCAAGACCACCTTGAGACTACAGAGTTAATTACAGGTTAGCCTGGACCAGAGTGAGACCCTATTTCAAATAATAATAATAATAATAATAATAATAATAATAATAATAATAATATTAAAAAGCAACAGAAGGACAAAAGCCTCAGGAAACATAAATAAGATATTATACCACTGATCAGGAAGGATCTGGACTCCTCACTCTAACACATTTTATTTCAATGCTTGCAGAGCTTCCCTATCAACTCCCCCTGTGGTCCCCTCAGTCTCCTAACTGGTAAAAGAAGTTTCATCTTCTTATTCAGCTTCTAGAATGATCAGGTTGTCTGGAAGCTAGTTCCTGGACCTGTGATCTGGGCAGAACTCACTTCCTAGGAGCTTCTTCATTTATTTCCATTGCTAGAATTATTAACTTATTTGAAGCTATTGTTGCTTGTTTAAATTTTGTTATAGCTATGCATATTCCTTGTTACAACCTACATTTTCTTTTTTACCTTTTGGTAAAGGATAAAAGTAAATAAACCATAAAGCGCATGCATTTTCTATGATTTAGGAATAATATAATACATGCAATGTGCCTTTTTGTACTTATAATTTATAAAAAGGAAGGGATTGTGGGACAGTGTCTTTTTAGAAAAGTGGCTCTTAGTCACGCACACCAACCCTGATGCTCAAATAAAATAGTTACTTTGAGAACTACTGGGGTAAAGATGAAGAGAGGAAAGTCATCAGTGACCTACATGCACAGACTTCAGGAAATGTTCCAGAGTAGTGCATTTCCAAAGCACAGAATTGTGGGAACAACTCTGTATTTTTGATAATTGAATGCAGGTGGGTAATTACCAAGGTTGTGTTCCATTAAATATGTGTGCTGGGTAAAATATGATTCAAACTCTTAAAAGCTCAGTTTACAAAGCTGTTTTTGCTTTTATGTTTGCTAAGGGAAATAAGTAAATTTAAATTTACAAATAGTCAAATATAATTAATAGAGGAATAAGGGTATGAGTTGCTACTAATAACTGATAAAATGCCAACAGAAAAATAATTTTAGAAATATTTAAAAATAATATTTACAGCTTATTATTACTTAGCTTCTTTGAGTTAGGTCTTTTAATATTTTCATTATTTTTTTCCATTTTTGACTTTTTCATGCAAGTTTATATTTTTATTTTATTCTCCAAAATTAATCTCTACTATGCCCCTTCCTATTATCACATTTCCTCCCATTTCACATTCATGCCCTTTATTTAACCTATCATGTTAAATTAGAATTACTTGCATGATCATGGGTGAAAGTTTATTTATCATGAACAGGCAACTTAGCAGTGACTAAACCACTGAAATACCTGACCCCCTCCCCCTGCCTCAGCAGCCGTTCACTGCCATTAGTCACTCTGCAAAGTTCCAGCTATTCTTCCCTCATAGATGGTGAAGTATTGACAAGATATGAATGTTGTGCAGGAAATCATAGCTGCTGTGAGTTCAAGAATGTAAGGACCACACTATATCTTCTCTATCCTCCTGCTTTTACATTCTTTCTGCTCCTTTCTTCCAAAGGTTCTCTGAGTCTTGGTAGAAGTGGTTTTAGTTTTCTTGTTTGAGGCTGCGCACATAGCAGTCACTTATTCTTGGCAATGTTTTAGCCATGCATCACCTCACTCACCTCCGCCCATTGGAGTAAGAAGCTTCCATGATTTGTCGGTGTCCAAAGGGCAGCAATGGTCAGCTCTAGAGTGTGACGCTGATGGGACACCATTTGGCAGGGCAGCGGTGTCAGAGACTTTCTTTGGCAGGGCCAAGAATTCTTTCAGTGACCTCCTGGAGTGCCTGTTGTCTGAGAGTTTGTGATATTGCTATCTTTTCCCTGACATGTTTGGAATTATTATGTTTATTACTGCTTATTTTTGCTTTCATTTTCCCCTTATCAGTAGTAATAGGGGAGTCCAATTCAGATGTGTTTATACAGTCACCAATGATTAAAACAGAAATTTCGGAGGCTATAGTGCTTAAACAGGTAAACAGATTATGGCTCCTGAAACTATGACCAGTTTGAATAAACAAAGTTTCTCAACACCGCAAACGTTTATTTCACCTAATGAGACATGTTCCTCACAGTGTTATGCTACATGCCTTACTGATTGTCCCCAAGGAACATTACTTACAAGAAAGTCCTTGTTGTTGAGATGATTACAGGAATTAATGGGCACATTCTCTAAACCTACAGATGACTTATTAGAAAAGGAGCCTGAAATGCTAGGGAGGAAAATAAACATCTTTCAAATAATCGGGTTGGCCCCACACAAGGAAGTAAAACAAAATGTGTAACTTTCAAAATTAACAATAGAGTTTGGTGGGCTCCTAAAGGAAAGACATCAATGAAAAACACTGGTTGGATAGATCAACCTTTACCATATACAGGGGCATACATTAGTGGAGTAAGGATGGTCTAGAAAGATGGAAAAAAAGTTAAATATCAAAATCTTCCTTTTATGAAGAGACTTGCAAGGTCAGGACCAAATTGTAAAATGGAGCAAGAAAGAAAGGTCATAGAGAGACAATTAAATCAGTACTGGATTAGAAATAGAGAAATGTACTGTTATTCAGGATGCATGGTAATATTATGTAAAGAGTGGCTAACATTGCCCTTTCTGAGGTAAAATATGTTTATCACCTTATAGCTGCAAGAGCTACCTGCCAGGACTCTTAGCTAGATTCCATGAGCTTGGGTAAGATATTAACTAACTTCCAATTTTGACTTTCTTTTTTAAGATGTTATCAGGGTATCTATGGGGCAAGAAGTTCATGAGTTAAACAGAAGCAGGGGAAAACAAGGGAAAACAGGAATATTGTGCAAGGTTTCTTAAAGAATAGAAGCTACATGAATAAGTTGCCATGCCTTGCTTGCAAAAAGAAAATAATAATGTATTGTAAACTATAAGTAAAGAAGCAGAGTTGTGCTCTGCATCCAGTGTGACTCACCTGAACTACTGGCCTGCTCCAGGTCCTCACAACGCTGACTCCACACGTCCCCTTCGAGTTCCACAACCCCACGGAGGCTGGACCTTGGCAAGGTCTAAGGCCTCAAGCAGCACTGTTCCAGGAAAACAAATATGGATATTCATGAAGGAGTTTGGCACGGTGTTCATTAGCATAACCATAGTAGTATGTTCCTCACCAGGATCTAGTACACAGCTGTAGGCTTTGGACAGGTTTCTGTGCCAGGCATGAAATCCTTCCATTGGACTGGGACTCAAATCTAATCAGGAGGTAGTCGGTTGCTATTATAACACTCATGCCGATACTGCATGAATGAGTATATCCTTCCTGGCAGGAGGATTGTGGATGACACAGGGTTCATGGCTGGGAGGACTCCTGATGGCTTTGTTTCTCAAGCACCTCCTGTTACATACAAAGCCACCAGACATAGGTGAAGCTTTAAGCTCAGTTCCAGCTTAGTTACTCTATGTCCTGCAGCTAAATGTCTGGTGTCTTCAACAACAGGAACTTACTTCACAGTTTTGATGGGCAACCGAGAGCAATGTCAATAGCTCAACATGTGCTGGGACCTCCCTGACCAACAACTCGCTGGGAAATAAGAAACATTTTGATAAGCTTAATTGAAATATGACTTAAATATCATAGGTTTACCCATTTAGACCCATTTAGAGGATATAGGTTAGCAGATTATTGTATCTTCACAGTATTCTGTCGCCACAATTAATTTTAGAACATCTTATCACATGAAAATGAAATCCCTAATCTTGCCGTTGTCATAGACAGTGGATGACTTTCTTTTCCAGTGAGAATATCATATATAATAGCAAATGTTTCCCCAATTGACCTTTCTGAGCTATATATTAAGATTAACTACTACTAAAAGACAAAGAATCTTGAATGCTTACTAAACATCCATGTGAAAAGAAGACTTTTTCTGCAGTCTATGGTGATACTTTTTACTCTTTCAGGAATTATTTTCATTGGTCTCTTTGAAATTATTGATTTCTCTGGGTAGGCCTGAGTGATCAGGTGGATTATAAACTCATATCATAGGCAATCAGAATCACAGCACAAACTCAAAGATTGAAGAGGAAAGTTCATTTGTAAATTCCTAGCAGTCATTGATAACTGTTACATAAAGAGGCATCCTGTAATTGATTGCTTAGACTCTGAGAATCCCATATGTTTGTCATCTTTTCTCTGGGGACTTTAGTACCTGTGTAATATCTCAGAACTTCCAGGTCAGTGTTCTAAACACATATGACTTTTTAAAAAGTTGGCTGTGATGGTCAGTCTTTCCTTGAGTACCCAGACTGAGAAAATTGCAAAGTGTTTCAGTGTGGAATAGTCCCAATGGTCAATGAAAAGTCAAAAGGAAAATATTTTTCTTGGAGATTACCAATGACCTGCTAAATTGGTAATGGATCAAACAGGAGAGGGAAGGAAGAGAGAGAGTCTATCATGAGAAAGTGGAGAAGGTCCGACACACCGATGCATCACTGATGACTGCCTATGCCAGCTTCTATGTTTGATCTAACAGATTTAAACAATGTGAAGTACCAAACACAGTGCCAATGCATGGAGAGCAGCCCATGATCATACTTCTAGTTAGAATTAAAATAGGGATTTAGGAAAAAAAAATCTTATTTGTAGCCAACATTGGAAATTAAATATTCTTTATAAGGCATAATCATTTTGTTCTCTGTATTATTCTAGATAACTATAATTAAACCATTGTTAAGTCTCTGAAATATTCAATGAAAAGGAACTGATCATATGGTTGGAACATGAAATAAGGCAGATAACTAATGAGGCTTAGAAGATAAGGAGTAACAATGCTACCTTCATTTTTATTACCAGTTTTGCATGGACAAAAATATGTCTCCTTGTGAGGAGCTAAGACAGTCGCCATTACAAGATGGCGCTGACTTCCTGCTGAGGGTTGTGACGAATAAAGTGTGATCAAGAAGGATCTTCATTTGCTGGTCATTCTTCTCCTGCTGGTCAGGGGGTTCGCCGCAAAGTGGTGCCGAAACCGGGGACGCCGGGTGCCTTGTAGGCATCAGGCGAGGGGCCGAAGAGGATCCAGAACTTGACACATGGAGAGGAAGACCACGGTAAGTTACCCCAGTCATGCTAGACCCGTATTTGATTCTTGCCATTTTTATTCCTGTGTGGTTCATTTTTCTTGTTGTCTGCTGCTCTTGGTGCCGTTGTGACGAACCTGGAAGGGAGTGCCGCTGTTTTGAAGAGGATTAGCCTCGCGGTACGAATCGAAAGTAAAAGACCTTGGTAGATAACAGGGTTTTTCGATCTGTCGCATGCTGCCTTGCCCTCTTCTTCTGGCCGGTAAATTCGCTGGTAGATAACAGCGTACGCCATGGGCAATTCCCAGAGCGCGAACTTTGCACCTGACAGCTTTGTCCAACCCATAAAGGAACTGCTTAAACAGAGAGACATTAAGGTCTCGTCCGCGACCATTAAAAAGATTGTTAAAGACCTGGATGAGATCGCACCATGGTTTGCGGTGTCAGGTGATCTTTCACTCCTTACGTGGGAAAAATTGGGTCGAGATTTGGAGCGGGCAAAGAAAGAAGATAGAATAGGCAAAGGCACATTGCCGTTCTGGCGCCTTATTCATTCTTGTTTGAGTAAAGGGAACCACATAGAGATCATTAAAAAAGGGCGGGAGGCTCTAGCAAAGCATCAGGATAGTCTTTCTGAATCTGATTCAAATGAGGAGTCAAAAGTTAGGCCTAAGAAAAAGGGAGATATAAAGAAGGAGAAACATATACAAGATAAAGATAAAAGCCGGCAGGAGGAGCTTGAAGAGATGGGGGAAATGAGTCATCGCTTGCCTGAGAAAGGGACTAAAGGGACCTTTACCAGGCTGTATCCCCCTATTGAAGAGCTTGCACGTTTAAGTGTATTTGAGACAGAAGGGGAAGAGACAGATGAGGAAATCACCTCCAACTCAGACCTGGAGGAGGGGGAGGAGGAAGAACTATTACAAAAAGGGGGGGAAGGAAATAAGGAAGTTATAAGAGGGCACCTTTTACCTCTGTCTAGGCGCCCCCTACTGACAAAAGGAAAACAGGCTCAAGGGGATGGATCTCCGCAATTAATAGAGCCTTCTGCACCTCCCCCCTATAACTCTGCTAGAGACACATGCCGCTTCATAAAACCAAAAACATGGTCGCGGCTAGTCTCAGTTTTCCCTGTATTTGAGGATCCAGTAACCCAGCAGAGGAGGTATGATCCAATTTCTTACAAACAATTAAAAGACCTAGTTCAAGCGGCAAAATATTTTGGGCCGGCTGCAGATTATTCTATAGCGCTGCTGTGCAGAATTATTACAGATCCTTTAACTCCTACAGATTGGACAGAATTGGGTAAAGTTTGCCTCTCAAAAGGCCAGTTTCTAGAGTGGAAGGCCCTAGTTACGGACAATGCTCAGGCACAGGCCAGGCGAAACATTCAGAGTGGCCATCCAGGATGGACGGTTGATATGCTCTTGGGGCTTGGCCCTCATATGGCTGACCAAGTTAACTTTCCTTTGGAAGTTTATCAACAGATTAATGATATTCACTATCGGGCCTGGAGGGAAGTCCCTAATAAGGGAGAAGTAGCTGGTAACCTGACAAAGATTATACAAGGCCTGACAGAGCCCTTTGCAGATTTTGCCGCCAGGCTGATGGAAGCTGCAGAAAAAAACATTGGAGCTGCAGATCATACTCTGCCTTTTGTACTACAATTAATTTATGAACAGAGCACAAAAGAATGTCAGCGAGCTATAAACCCAGTTCGGAAACAGGGACTAGAAGCCTGGATTAAAGCCTGTCGAGAAATTGGGGGGCCACTCTCTAATGCTGGGCTGGCTGCCGTGGTCCTAGGGGCTACTAAGTCTCAACAGGCTCAGAAAAATAAAGGGTGCTTTAAATGTGGGCAGGTAGGACACTTTAGACACCAAAGACCCAGAGCTGAACAATCTGCCCCGCCGGTAAAGGAGGGGTGGAAGCAGAGGCCGCCGGGTACTTGCCCGAGATGTAAGAAGGGTAAACACTGGGCAAATGAGTGCAGGTCAGTAAGAGATATTAATGGTCTACCTGTACCCCCCCCCCTTCAATCTACTCAGGACCAAAAAACGGGATGAAGGGCCCCCAGGGCCCTCAAATTTATGGGGCACTTCAAACCCCAGCCCCGGTGCTGGGCCCACCTCTGCCCTCTCATGTAGGAGAGCCATGTCAGGCTCTGCAGGGCTGGACCTCTGTGCCGCCTCCGGATTGGTCCTAACCCCTGAGATGGGGATCCAAGCCTTGGAGACCGACGTTTGTGGTCCTTTACATAAAGATACTGTGGGGCTTCTTCTGGGGCGGTCGTCATCAACCTTGAAGGGGTTAATTGTCTTTCCTGGAGTCATTGACCCTGACTTTACAGGCGTCATTAAAGTCCTCCGCCACTCCCCTTATGGGACGATCTCCATTGCACCGGGGGATCGTATTGCTCAGCTGTTGGCTTTGCCCTCCACTCATTCACAATTCCCTGCTGAACAGAGGGAAAGGGGGACAGGATGTCTTGGGTCCACAGGGGTGGACCTGGCCTGCCTGTCATTGGAATTAGATCAGAGGCCTCTCTTACAGTTAATCATTGAAGGCAGGATGTTCTCAGGCTTAGTCGATACAGGTGTGGACAGGAGCATTATAAAGCTGGACTCCTGGCCAAAATCTTGGCCCCTTCAAAGATCCTCTCAGACCCTTCAAGGTTTGGGGTATGCAGAGACACCCAAGATGAGTGCAAAAGAACTAACATGGTATACTGATGAGGGGCAAAAGGGAAGAATACAGCCTTTTGTATTAGCGGTCCCTATCAATTTGTGGGGAAGGGATGTTCAATCCCAGTTGCGCCTCCGCCTGACTAATGACTATTCGGAGGCTAGTAAAAATATGATGAAAATACAAGGCTTTGTCCCAGAACAGGGACTAGGAAAGTTCCTTCAGGGACGCCCCAATCCAATCATTCCAAAAGAAAAGCTGGACCACTGTGGATTGGGTTTTTCCTAGGGGTCGTTGAAAATGCAGCTTCCGAGAGAGTTCAGGTGCCCATTCCTTGGTTAACTAACAAAGCCGTTTGGGTTCCTCAATGGCCCCTATCACAAGAAAAATTGGAAGCAGCAAAACAACTGGTTCAGGAACAGATGGATCTAGGTCATCTGGAGCCCTCTGTTTCTCCTTGGAATACTCCAATATTTGTGATTAAAAAATAGTCAGGTAAATGGAGGCTGCTCCATGACCTGAGAGCGGTCAATGCCCAAATGCAGGTTTTAGGACCTGTTCAGAGAGGCCTGCCAGCACTTTCTGCCTTGCCCAAGGGCTGGCCAGTGATGGTCTTAGATATTAAGGATTGTTTCTTCTCCATACCGCTTTGCCCACAAGACAGGGAACGTTTTGCTTTCACTCTCCCCTCAGTCAATCATGAGAGGCCGGATGCTCGTTTCCAATGGCGTGTGTTGCCTCAGGGAATGGCTAATAGCCCTACTATGTGTCAGCTATTTGTGGACACCACCTTGACCTCTGTCCGTCAAGAGTTCCCCTCTCTCCGTATGATTCATTATATGGATGATATTTTGTTAACAGCCCCTGAGTTGACTATTCTACATACCTCTTTCCAAAGAGTCGTTCAAGCATTGGAGAATCATGGCTTAATGATAGCCCCTGAGAAGGTTCAACAGACAGACTCTGTTACTTTTCTGGGGACGGTCATTGGCCCTCGCTCTGTGGGACCACAGAAGATGTGCATCCGCACCTCTCATTTGCATACTCTTAATGATTTTCAAAAGTTGCTGGGAGATATTAATTGGCTGAGGGGTTTTCTCCATGTGCCACTCTTCTCCATCCTTGAAGGCAACCCCGATGTCCTGTCTCCTCACACGCTCACGCAGCCTGCCCGTGAGGCGCTTAATAAGATTGAAGAGGCACTTACTAAAGCACAGCTTGATAGATTTGATCCGTCTAAACCATTACTTTTATGCATCCTAAAAACTAAGGATGTCCCTACAGGAATGCTCTGGCAGGAGGGGCCTCTATTGTGGCTTCATGGGCACTCTTTAGGAGCTCGCACTCTCCAATATTTCCCACAGCTGGTCGCTCGACAAGCTTGCTTGGGGCTTAAATATTGTTTAATACATTTTGCAAAGCTGCCTGACAGGCTTATCATTCCCTATACTAAGGAACAAGTAGAAGTTTTGTCTGGCACTGTGGATGATTGGAGCATTCTCATGTGTGCTTTCCCAAATGTCATAGATAATCATTACCCAAAGAGCCCTATTTTGTCTTTTGTTGAAAACAATCTGGTTTACTTTCCTAAAATCACTGTTCAGGAGCCTATTACATCAGCCCCTGCCATCTTTACTGATGGCTCAAAGTCTGGTCGTGGGGCCTACCTGGTACAGGGATCGGAGCCTATAGTAAGAATGTTCAGACCTGACTCTCCTCAGATTGTTGAATGCTTAATAGTCTTGGAGGTATTTCAGACATTCCCCACTTCCTTTAATTTGTTTACAGATTCCTTGTATGTGGCCAATGCAGTGGCTAATTTAGAGATCGCTGCTTTGGTTCGCTCTTCTAGTCTAGTGTCTAATATTCTTTTACAACTTCAATCTTTAATTTTGCAGTGAACTTGCCCTTTTTATGTTTCTCATATTCGAGCTCATTCACTACTGCCTGGCCCCTTGTCACAGGCTAATGACCTTGTGGATCAGGCCGCTAGGCTAGCCCTGATCTCCTTGGATGACCCAAAGACTTCGGCAACAGAATTCCATAGACTATATCATGTCCCTGCAAATACTTTAAGACTAAAATTTCCTATTTCCAGAAATGAAGCGCGGGATATTGTAAGATCTTGCCAATCTTGTGTCACCTTTTTGCCTTCCCCACATGTGGGTGTTAATCCCCGAGGCCTACGTCCTAGAGACCTTTGGCAAATGGATGTGACACATCTTCCAGAGTTTGGAAGATTAAAATACCTACATGTCTCAGTGGACACCTGTTCAGGCGTTATTTTCACCTCTCCATTGGCAGGTGAAAAGGTCTCTCATGTCAAGACTCACTGTTTAGAGGCCTGGGCGGCTTGGGAAAAGCCACGCCATTTAAAAACTGATAATGGCCCAGCATACACATCTGCTGGTTTTCGAGCCTTTTGCGCACAAATGCAGGTAGCTCATGCCACTGGCCTTCCTTACAACCCACAGGGCCAAGGTATAGTAGAAAGAGCAAATAAAACCCTAAAAGCCCTCTTATTTAAACAAAAAAGGGGGACAGCAGAGGATGCAACCCCTAAGGAGAGAGTTTCTTTAGCCCTCTTCACTCTTAATTTTTTGATTTTGGATCCATATGGTAAAAGTACAGCGGAAAGACACAGTCAATCTAAGATTCCCATGCCCAGTGAAATGGTGATGTGGAAGGATGTCTTAGATAATAAATGGAAAGGACCGGATCTTGTGATGTTAAGATCCAGGGGAGCTGTTTGTGTTTTTCCACAGGACCAAGATTCTCCGCATTGGGTTCCGGCTCGCTTGGTGAAAACAATTATCCGATCCCAACAGGAGGCTCCTGGAGACGGAGATGCCTACCAGGATGGAGAGAAGGATAGAGAAAAGGAGAGCCTTATTGATGATCCTCATCCTGTGCCTGGAATGTAGTGGAGAACAGCGTTGGGGCATTATGTCTGCATTTCCCAACCCATGCCAGTATATCACTCCGCTGTGGTTTTTCCCCGTTTCTTTACAACAGAGAAGGAACTGGGTCTTCCCATGGTGAAGAAAGACACCTTTTCCATTTCTATCGGAGAACAGCGGAGTTTCCAGGCATCGGGGACATTGTGCTTTACGCTTGATCCAACTTATGAGGACTGTATGGTCTTAAAGAAATAAGCCTTTGCTTGGTTCCACGGGGACATGATTTGGGAAAGAAATGACCAACAGAGACGTAATGATTGGTATGGTCCAGAGAATAAGACTTCCCAATATAAATTTGGTAACTATACCTATACTGAATTGGCAATCTGGCTTAATGGAACATTTCTGGTTGGTGTAAACATATCAGACAAAGCATACCAACCACGACTTGCTCCTCATTGTTGGGGAAGTGATGAAGGGGAAACCTGGCCGTGGTCTGACTGTCAGTCAACCGGTGTTGGCTGGACTAGTAAGGGAAAACTCTTTAATTTCTCCCCAGACATGAAGGGTCCCCATCCCTATCCGGCCTTATGGACTGGGGGATTTTTCAGACAAGATAGAAGGTATAATCCATTTTCAAAGTGGATTTTGTGTGGAACAAATGGAAGCTGTACTGATTTCACACCTTTTGTGTTATTACAGGGAGGACAAGTTGCTTGTAATAATGTGACTGCAGTCTTTAGTGAGAAGGAGCAGGTGGTGGAGGAAGCTGATGAGAACTGGGGTGCTTTATACAAAACTCTCAACTCCACAGGGGGAATTATGAGCATTGGACATAGGTGCCAAACTAACGCAAGAAATGCTACTTTCTCCCCGGCACCAGTTTGTGTTCACCCACCGTTTATGTTTGTCCTCATTAATGTCTCCTTTAGTAGTTGCTCCAATACCTCCTGCCTCTTGTCCCAATGCTGGGATGTTCCAAAGTTTAAGAATGCTATGGTCCTTAGGGTCCCTTGCTGGGTCCCTGTGCCTGTGGAAGCTCCCAGCACGCTGACTTTATTTAGGAATAAAAGGGATTTTGGCATCACAGCAGCAGTTATAGCAGCCGTGGCTGCGATAGCTGCTGCCGCTACTGCAGCGGGTGTGGCCATAGCTTCCTCAGTAAAGACGGCTGAGACGCTGAATGATTTGGCTACTTCTACCTCTGAGGCTTTGGACACTCAGACAGCTTTAAATTCTCACTTGAAGAGTGGTATCAAATTTTAAACCAAAGAATAGATTTAGTCCAAGAACAGGTTGAAATCCTTTGGCAGCTAGCTCAGCTGGGATGTGAATGGAAGTATAATGCATTGTGTGCTACTAGTGTCCCTTATGAAAACTTCACCAGAGCTGCTAATCTGTCTCGTAGTTTGTCGCTAGCCCTCTCGCAAAATTGGTCTAAGGAATTTGATAGGGAATTGGAGGAATTAAGACAAGCTAAAGTACATATTAACTCCACACGAGTGGATCTTAGCTTGGCAAAAGGCTTTACTTCTTGGATATCATCTGCATTCTCCTATTTCAAGGAATGGGTAGGAACTGGAATGTTTCTGGTGTGCTGCCTAGGAGGGTGTGTGCTGTGCCTATGGTTGGTCTGTTGCCTGCGAACCCAAACTAAGAGGGATAAAATGGTCATCTCACAAGCGCTCGCTGCCTTAGAATGTGGCTCCTCTCCCCAAATCTGGCTGGCAGCCTTAAAGGGAAAATAGCTCCCCTGGCCCTTGCACCCTCAGGGTCTCAGGGTACCCATTGCACGAGGACGGGCAGGGAACCGTTAAAGCTTTGTTTGATCGCCGCCTTTGCACCCTCAAGGAAACTGTTCCATTGCACTGAGGAAGGGGAGGTCGAACTCCTCTTGATCGGTAAACACATCATGAGGTGGGAACCTGATCGGGGAAAAGCTATCCTCCTGAGCTTGCCCAGTAAACAAAAAAGGGGGAACTGTGAGGAGCTAAGACAGTCGCCATTACAAGATGGCACTGACTTCCTGCTGAGGGTTGTGACGAACAACTCCCTACTTGGTCATATCCTGGTGACAGTCTTGCTTGATGCTGCGTGTGCACATGATGTAATGCACCCTGGGCCTATCCCGTGGCCCTGGGTGGTGGGTGAACAGGTGGCAGCCAATCCATAGGTGCCTCGTAGTGCTACACCCTATAAAAGCAGCTACACTCCCACGCCCCGGCCCCTCGCCATCAGCTTTCCTGTTAACCAAGAGGCTCTCCAATAAAGTGTGATCAAGAAGGATCTTCATTTGCTGGTCGTTCTTCTCCTGCTGGTCAGGGGGTTTGCTGCATCTCCTCTCATGTTCTATGTCCTTGGCATTAACAATAACAATCACAACACTGAGTGCTCATATAGTCATATGAACTTTATTACTTATATTTCTGTTAACATTAGGAAATGTGTAACTCTTCATTTCCAGGTTTGATAACTAATAATCTGTGCATAATGCTGGGTGCAATATGCTTGAAGAATATTGTAATAGCAAAGGGAATTTTTAGGTTTCAGAGCTGTTGTTTCTTTTTACTTCAAAATAAAGTTGGGTTTTTTTTTTTTTTTACAAGTATTCATATAAAGTTTTAATTCAAAACACCACCCCTCTTATCTAATTGCTCTACAATAAATGAAATAGTCTCAGATTGCTTCGATGGTTATCCTCAGGTGTCATCCCAATAGATTTGCCTATAAAACTGATCAACTTTGGTAGAATGAATAAGTGAGTGTCTGGCCTCAGCACTAAGCTTCCAATATAGGTAACAGGGGCAAAACTAAAGGAACTATTTGTAATGAGTATTTTTTTCCCTCTGAAAATCAACTTCTGTGCACTTTTTATTTCTTCAAATTCTCCTAGCAATTCCAACGTTTATAATTACCTATGTAAAGCTTCTTTCCAGGGAGAAAATAAATGACATGAAGGCAGAGACCACAATGGTTCTGTTTTTCTTCTCTCTGCTCTGTATACATGTCAAACATCTACGATGGTCGCAGACACATAAATAAACACAAACAATAAGACTTGAATGAGCATTTAAGTGGAACTGCCCTTCTGTCAAACTGTGACATGGCTGACGCATATATGTGGTAGCAAGGTGATGCCCTGGCAAGAGCAAAGCTCGTGGAGATGGGAGCCTTAGTGCAGTGTGCTCAGTGTCTAAATCTTTGGGAACACTCAATAAATATTGATAACAACAAGTTGTAAGCCTCAGGGAAACAGTGAACAACTATCAGCAAAATGGATAATGGTCACATATTTAATCAAGTTACCTCCCAAGGGCCTTTACTAAAGATCCACTTACTCATTGAGCAAACTATATCTAGATCTTAATACATGTAGGGCAGACATCTTGGCACAATTCAAGTCCAATTTGATAACTTTTGGAGCTTTAGTAGAATAAAATAAACACATTGCTCTCCCATGGCAAGTCAAAATAGTTGTATGCTTTTTTATAATGTTTTAAGGCTGTCTAAGTAGAACTTGATCTCATGCATTTAGGTATTTATTGCTGTATAAGATGTAATTAGTATTTGGGTCTAGCTACAGAATTGTGTATTAGTGTTAATACATAAATTGTGTTTTGTAAGGTAAGTAAACCTATTTTCATGATTTTTTTTTTTGAGGTAGGGTCTTTCTCTGGCTCAGGCTGACCTGGAATCCACTATGTAGTCTCAGAGTGGCCTCGAACTCATGGTGATCTTCCTACCTCTGCCTCCCTAGTGCTAGGATTAAAGGCATGCGCCACCACACTGGGCTTATTTTCAGGATTTTAAAGTGCTTTGGTGACAACAAAGCTTACAATTCCAAAAAAGGCTTGGTTAGTTATTTCTTTTTTTTTTGTTTCCTTGCACATGTTTAGCACATGTATGTGGAGTGTGATGTGTGGTTATGCATGCGCGTGTGTGTGTACATGTGTATAGCATGTACAGTGGATGTGGAAGTTAGAGGAGAACTTTGGGTGACATTCTCTCCACTTACTCATGTATGTCCATGGAACGGGCACTCTCCCTCCATCCAGAACTACTACCAGTCTGTGAGCCACAGTGATTCTCTAGTCTCTGCACATATACACATATGCCCTGCTTTGTGTGTGAGTTTTGTGAAGTCAAACTTGGAGGTCTCTGACTTAAGAGGTCCTTATGACTAAGTGACAAGTGCTCTTAGCCACTGATTAATGCCCTCTGCCTAGTTATTTTTTTAAATAGCTAGAAAATTAGGAAAATATGTTAGATACAAAAATATAAAAACATAAAAATTACACATTTATTTAATAGAAAGGATTATAAAAGAGCCTTGTTAATTAACTATAAAGCTTTGAAAAGGGGGGAATAATGTTATCCTGAACATTTTGATAAGTGATGTCACTACTATTCAGTTCATATTATCCTACTTTAGAGGATTTAATTATACTTTAATGACAAATTTCTTCTCTGACAAAGGGGGGGGGAATCAAAAATGCATTCAATGCAAATGCAGATATGCGTCCATGCTATGTGGGACTTTGCGAGCATATGTATTTGATACAGCTGAAGAACTTACCATACTTAACACCCTAACTGGTTGACACATTTGTGGACTGAATTATTGGTATTGCCACACCAGCCAAATTAGCAAAACATTGGGACGAATTGATGACATTAATCACAACTTATGATTTTATACTATCAGTTGCTGACAGAAACAAATTCAGAGGCTTCAGGATTGATGAACGCCAGTCACAGGATTTTAAGTGTTCTCTCTGTCTCCTCTGCCTGCTCACACCTGCAGAGTATCTCATTGCCACCACATTAGTGCTGGGCCTTGCCTCACTTGTAAATACTCCCAATTATGTATATCTCTTTCCCTTTTATGAAATTCGTCCCCTTCCATTCAAACACATTCTTACTTAACAGTGCAGTTCACATTTCATTTATCCTCTGAGCTTCCCCAGACCTGTCTATGCTCTTGCCTATACTCCACGGCCATTGATATTTAGGTGTTTTTCACAGAGCATGCACTCCCTAAAATCAAGGTTCACGTCTTAGAGGATTTCTAAATATTCCATTCACAAGCACAGGGTCCTTCTTTGTTTATACTAACTGTTTTAATGACCAATTTTCAACTATATAATGTTATCATAGGGACAAAAAAATCAGAGAGTTTTCCTAAATAATAGTGTCATAAGGCCTTATTATGACTTAAAGGAACATAGATATTTGTTTTCCCATATCATTGCTTCTGAAATTCTGAGTAAATGTCAGTGGCTTCAGTCTGGGATCCCTACCCTAGTTCTTCCCAACGCACTGTCTTCTACTTTCAGTATGCTTGTATGCTTTTGAGGCAGTCTTGCTATAGCCCATCTTGTATCACTGTTTAACCCTCCCTCAAAAATCTTTACTTTTTGTTCTGTTTGTTTTTTTCAAGGCAAAGTCTCATTCTAGCCCATGCTGGACTGGATCTTATCTATGTAGTCTCAGGGTGGCTTCGAACTCACAGCAATTCTCCCACCTCTGCCTCCCCAGTGCGGGTATCAAAGGCAAGTGCCACCATGCTCAGCAAAATCTTTGTTTTTTACCATTATAGCAGCACATACGTTTTTTGTTTGACATCATTACTGACTGTCTGAAATAAATATGTTGATTAACTTGGATAATGATGCTAAATTGGATGGTTTTGAATTCATAAGTGAGAGTGTAAGAATTAAATACAAGATCTTAAGAAGCTATAAACGTGCTCAAAAGAGGATTCATATTGGACACATAAAAACTGATATCCATGGTTAAACAGAATTATGGAGAAACATAGCTGTTTTATGGCTATTAATATGAAGGATAAATAATAATATATTATTAATTTTTACAAGGTAATAATGGTATGTAAGAAATTATAGGAAGATCTTAGAAGATATTACATAAATTACATCCAATCATGGTTTGCAGTCATAAATGGAAAATAGCATCCACTTGGTTTACAGACTTGGGAAACTTTTAAGATAAGGAATTACACAACTTGTTCAAGGTTACTACAAGAGCTATCAAGTCCTATTCTTAGCAGATAATCACTAAGATCGAGTTTAAATATATCCACTAATTGCAACAGTACATTTACTTGGTTTACTTCTCCCATTTACTCAAGTCTGTTTAAATACTAACATCTAAATTCTAATTGAAAATTAGGATTACTACAGTTTAATCTACCTCTTCCAACTTGTTGCTGAAATTTTCTAAACTGGTAACTTATTTCTCATAGACTTGAAGACAAGGAATTGAAAGGATAAGAGGTTTATGGTATTAGGTACATATTCTTGGCCCCATTCAGAACAAGTGTTAACTCACACACTACACATGGAGATATATTTGATTTTTATACAGCTGACTTGAAGATCTCATCTGGGAAGAACTTATATGCTAGGACAAGGCACGTGTAGACCCAAAGAAGAGTTAATAATAAAACAGGTTAGAGTAGAACAATAATATACCTACAAATCTTCCTGGAGACTAATGAGGTCCCAGTTTAGTCTCTCCTGATGTTCCATGTTCTAACATCTTACCCTCCTCTCATTCTGTCCCATACTTTTAGCAATTCTGTATCCTCTGCATTGTACATACCCTGTCTGTAATAGTAACAGTTCTTATGTCATTTCTTCTTCCTTTCCCCAATTATAATAGAATCCAGTCCTCACAAAAGCCATGTGTTCTGCCATATTTTTCACAAATGTTTTCCACTGACCACCACAGAGCTTGTAGTGCTAAATATTCAAATAGTTATTGAATATTCCAATATGTATTGGATATTTAGTACAGGTAATGAAATGCTTCATGCATATGCCTAATTCATTATAGTTTAAATTTGGAATATGGAAAATATAGTGCTATTTTTCCTTATGCATCTGTACACTAGTATCGGGGAAACTCATTCAAATCATTCACAGAATGGTTCAGTCCCATGCCTCTGTCTAAGTGACAACACCCTTTTTGCATATGACAGGTTTTAGGTAGCTTAGAAAGGTACATTTCCATGTTCAGTTTTTACGTCAAGAAAATATGGGGCAGCTTAATTGATGATGCAAAGCTTAAATATGAGCAACAATTAAGTAAGGTTCCAAGTGTCCTCATAGTGGCTGGCGATTGTGTCAGAAAATGTAAAATTCCATTACTTTTGTTGGCCAGCTTTTTGTTGTTGTTGTTGCAGGCTCTATATGGCTGAGAAAACAAATCTGAGTGAGGAAGGCTTTACTTTGGCTCAGAGTTTCTAGGTTTATAGTCCATGAGCATTTGGCATAATCATTTTTTGGGCCACTGATGAGGTAGGATATGCTGGCAGTTTCCCTCACAGCAGCACAGAATTATCAGGTTGGGATCATGTACACTTCAAAAATCACCTCCCCATTTAGTCACATTTTCCAGTTTGGACCCACTTTGCACAGTTGTGCTTCTCCAAACTAGCTAAAATTTTTAATTCATTAGTTGATTAAATCACTGATTAAGGCTGGGTCAACATGATCCAATTATTTCAGAAAATGCCCTTAAATTTATATGGAAAACAGTACTTTACTAGTGTAGATATTTCTAAACCTAATCAAATTGGCAAACAAGAATAACCACCATACTCCCTTTCCACGTTGGAGTAGTGTGCAGAACGAGGAAGGTATGAAGACAGTCACTGCACACACATGCTCACTTTAGCTTGCCTGTTTGCTAACTTCACACGGCCAGAGAGTTGCCGAAGGAAAAATCCTGCCAACTTGCTCTGGCATTTACTTAGAGTGGCATCTCTTTGCTACTCTTTTGGTTTCTTTTCCTGGTGGTTTTGATTTTCTAAAGAATAACGTAAAATTCAAATGTAACTATTTTAAAATATTGGTTTTAAAACAGCCAACAGTATGGGATTAAAATAAGACAATCTGACCATCTATTTCTTTGATTTATTGTATATTATCTGTGGCTTTCTAAGAACCAGACACAATACTAGAGTCTGGGTTGCAACAAGCTCATGGCTTGCAGGTGAAATGGAATTTTAGCATGTAAGGATAACTCCTAAAGTTTGGGAGGTCCCAGGCCAAGACCTGTGGACAGAACAGATGTTTCATCAAAAGCTACAGTTAAAAAGAAGTGCAAAACCACAGCTGAACAGAGGGCACGAGCCCAGTTACTCATGGGGAATAAGGATGAGGCACTCAACTGGGGTTTCTGGGAGAAACCCTTGATTTTAGAGGACAGCTACTCTACATTATTAGCTTTTCCTGTTCATGATTCAAAGGTAGTTGGTTTTATGCCTGTCTACCCTATTATCCAGAGAACCTTAGCTTAAGGAAAATTTCTTAGTCCCTGTATTTTATGTTTTTAATATCACTAACCTCTTTTAACATGCTTTCTGGTTTCAATTAAGCCTTTTCCATTTCACTTCCTGCTAATAGCATGATGATATATTTATAATAGCTATTTGCAGGAATACTAGTAAGTATTACAGTAGGAATTCAAAGGAAATAAAAACTTTATTAATAAAATAAGAGATTTTACAAAAGTCATCTCCTTTTCAACAGTTACAGCAATAGCCTTGAGCATATTAATTCATTTTGTCTCTCTAAGGATTCAGGGTTATGTGTCTCTATCTGTAGTGTAGATTATCTACTCAAAAGCAACAATAATCCATTAGAAGAAAAAGAAGGCTTTAGTCTTATACTCGTATTAATGTATGTGTGCCCAGGTAATTTCTTTTAAAGTACAGCATAAGGAAATTCCATTTATCTCAATGTGATATAGCAACAAGGACTTGTATAAAGGAACTAGTGCCTCTGAAAGCACATCACCCTTTCTCTACCACCTTAACCTCAGTTACTTCTTGGATTATTTCTAGTATTTTATTTGCTTTGTCATGTGTTTGACTAGTGGTAAAATCATCCAGCTCAATGATTCAAGGATGGTTAGTGCGATGGGTAGATCATTAATACCAAATACCACCATATTTCTGAAAAGCCATGAAGGATGTCAGCAGCAGGGTTTGAAGCACATTGGCAGGTAACATGGGCCAAGCAAGTAGCACTGTGTTCACTTGGAGCCTCTTACTGTATGGTCCATCACCTTAAGGGCAGCACACTCAGGAGAAGATTTTACTAATTCCATCAACCTCTCCTGGAAAGGCCCTCACAGATCCATCCAAGAAACATATGTGCTACTTCATTCCTAGTCATGTCTAATGGTTACTTTTGGGAAATGTGAAACATTATGTCCCTTGGAAGACTGCTTTTTACTCTTTGACCTCTCTGGTCCACAAAAGCTGTCCTGTATCCCAACCCAATAAAATCTGACCTCAGTAACTTTTATACTGCCAAGTGTACATTGCTGATTCTCCAGACAGTATTTGTATTTGGTTCTTGTATTTACAGAAGAATAAGAAGTTCTTCATCCTTCAGATAAATTTCAGTTGACCTTGAACCTTCAGTAAGGTAGATACTTTTCTGATTTTTGAGGGCTTTCATTCAATTCCATGCTAAATAAGTAACTATAATAATAATCTATTTGAAATGAACTTTGTGCAATAAAAATGACTTCATGAACACTATTTTGTGATCAACAATTTCCTGTTTTGACTTATCAAAATACTGAATCATAAAAGAAGACAATTTGTTTAAATAAAAATATAGCTCTGAAATGATATATGTTAATCCTAGATATAATTGGGGGTTTTCATTTATTTGACATTATTGTGTACACATATACAGACCATCCATCATGCTGTAAGCTCTGGGTTTCTCTGCAGAAAGATGGTACTTGTGCTAATGTACAGATACAGCTCTAATATAGAGGAAGATACCAACATGTAAATAAACACAGTTATTTTGCAGTTTATTAAGGATAACTATTATAAGAATAGCATATAGATGAAAATGGTTTCTTACCTTTAGAGTTTCCTACCAATGTCCTTCTCCCCAGGAAATATTCAATAGAGCTGTATTGAGAACTTTAGAACATGTATCTTTTATAGATTAATAAAATTTCCAAGTAGACTTTATTAAAGATTTTATCAATATTTGGGAAGAACTTTTTTAAAAAATTGCATAAAGCCCAAAGGCTGCTTTCTTTCACTAGTTGTCAGGGAGAGAGACAGACATACGGAAAAGACATTCAATTATAATCCAGGCTACATCAAGGTCTAAAATATTAATGACTTAAAGAATGATTTCTATACAAAAAGCTATATTAAATTTTTTATACTACCTCTCACAAGTAACCAGTTAAATAAAACTTGACATTTTGCTTTTAAACACATAGTCATTCTGATTATTGATGGAATTATTCACAAAAAATCATTATTTGATTTTATTATTGACATTCAACTGTTCATCTTGGTAAGTGTTGCATTGACAGCATGTTGTATATTAAAAAAAAAAAAATCAGTCTGAGTTGCTTGCTCGGACAGTGTATGGGCAGGCACAGCAGTCTGGAGTGTGTAGGCAGACACCTGTTTCTGGGCTGCTCCCACCTCCCTGATCTGGGTTTCCTGTTCTGGTTTGAGTGCTGGAGGGCATGGAACAAAGTAGGCCAGATCCCTGTTCCCTTGCTTTCCCCAATCCCTTGGTCCTGGTAGGTCCCATTGTGCCTTGCTAGGGGAGGCCTGGTCCCTGTGTGAGCTGTGGAATCAGGCCTTTTGCTATGGTATCCTGACTGGCCACTTGGTACCAATATCCCTGTTCACTTGAGTCAGATAGTGCCTGGGCCAAAGGACAAAAACTTGCTTCCTACTCAAGAAAATAAAGAGTCTTCTTAAAATAGGTAGACAACAGTGCAAAAAAAAGCCAACAAAAGTCAGAAAACTGAGATCTCCACCAAGGATGCCTAGTCGTACAATGTAAGCCTCCAGTGAAATCATAGAGAAACCAACAGAACTTCATTCCCAAAATGAAAACAAACAACCGATAAGAACCTGATAAAAAAAATCTCAACACTAGAAGCAAACTATCAAAGAACCAACAATTGTATCAATGAAATTGAACAGAATCATCTCATACAATGTTCAGCTTTTGACAATAGGCTTAACTTGATTAAAGAAAACATTAGAAACCTCCAAAGACATATGAATAAATTGAAGGTAAGTCAACAAATGGAAGATCTCAGTAACTGGTTGATTAAGCTCAATGAAGGCTTGATCAAATGCAGGAATGAATTACAAGAAGTATCAAGAAAATCAGAATTCAAATTGAAATTGTACCTCAAAAAAGAGATGGACATGATGCAAAATAACACAACAGAAAACAAAAATCAAATAGAAATTATAAACTTCTCTCTAGAACCCCTCACCAACAGAGTTACTCATGTGGAAGGCAGAACCTCTGACCTGGAAAATGAGAGAAGAAATTGATTAGGAAGCCAAAAACTTTGCTAAGTTCAAAAAATCAAGTCAACTGGGCATGGTGGCGCATGCCTCTGATCCCAGCACTAGGGAGGCAGAGGTAGGAGGATTACCATGAGATTAAGACCACCCTGAGACTTCATAGTGAAGTCCAGGTCAGCCTGAGCTAGAGTGAGACCCTACCTTGAAAAACAAAAAATGCAGATCCTAAGGAGAGAACCACCCCATCATACCTCAAAAAGTCCCCTACTGAAACTAAGGAAAATTGGCAAAACAAACAAAGGTGTTGTTTTCCTGATGAACCAGATACCAGCACAAGGGGGAAGGAGACCAACACAGAGAAAAATCAACTCCTACCAAACCAAAGAGCCAGAGCCTCAGAGGCCCCCAACACCTCATCACTGAAGCAGACCAAAAATGAACCCAACATAGCTCAGGGAAATTTTGCGGAAGAGGGGGCAGAAAGAATGTCAGAGCCACATGTTGGGTCTTGATATGCAGAGACATTTATTGTACCAATAACTGTGGGCTAACTCCACAATGCACAACCCATATACCTCGACAAGGTGGGGCCATTGGGAAGGGGGTAGGTCATGGATGAGCCTAATAATGGTACCAAACTGCCTGTATTTGCTGAATAGAAAACTAATTAAAAAAATTGAGCACAAAACTGAACCATAATTGAACTGGTGCTGTATAATCCTATGTCCTGGAAGTCAGACTAAAATTTGGAACCTCCAAGAAGTACTTAGGGGGAGCACCTAAATTGAAGGGCACTGGAGAAGGTGAGACAAAACCCAACCTCAAATTTCTCCTGTTTTTCTTTCTTCTCTGTCTTTTTCTTTTTTCTTTTCCCTTAGTACTGGCCTGTAATTCCCTGTACCAGGATGTGGCATACATCCACAATGAGAGACCTACTAGATCTCCCAAAACAAGCATGACAGACTTCTGTCAGAATATTTGATTATCCTCCGGAGTTAAATGGTAAGACCCTACTGCTGAAGACACCATATGCTGTCTGCATGGAACATGGAGAGACCTAGATGGAATCCAGAAGACAGCCAGTCCCCAATTAGCCCATCTAGTGCTGGAAGGCACTACATGAGTTATGAGGAGAAAGTGGCCAACATCTGTCCAAGCAACTCAAAGTCTAAGTGACTCAGGTGCAAACCACCTGATGCCATGCTCACACCGGTGCAATAGTGGCACACAGCCATGGTTGGTAACCAATTACTCTTGGATTAGCTAACAGATCTGATCAGTGGAAAGGAAACCATATCTGGAACTGGGAAACAAGTCAGAATCATATCCAGATAATGATTCTGCTTTCCAGTATCAAGCCCCCACTAGACTTAGACTATAAGAAAGTCTACATCCTTTTAATTATCTCTAAATCAATAATGGTTATCCCATTTAACTGGTGCTGACTTCATTCTCCTTTGGATAATCTGCTTCTCTTTATCAGACAGGAGATGGACCTGAGGAGATAAATGACCCAGTGCACTCCACCCTGGTCCCAGCTGAAACCATGAAGGAATTGCAGAAATGAGAAAGAATAGTGCTTTCTTAGTGAATCATCTCAGCAGAAGGGTGAAGGAGACAGACACTGAGGACACTCCACACCTACCAAACCAGAGACCAAAGGCTCCTAAGCGCCCATCACTGAAGTAGACTTAAAGTGCTCCCAGGATGGTTCAAGGAATTTGGCAGTAGATGAGGCAGAAAGACTGTTAGAGCCACAAGTTGGGACATTTTGCAGAGACATTGCCTCCCTCCCCCTCATAATGCATGACCCACAATCCCCATTGACCTGCATCCCTAGTGAGTAAGGCTCCTTCAGAAAAGAGGCAAGCGGGGCTGGAGAGATGGCTGTGTGGTTAAGTACTTGCCTGAGAAGCCTAAGGGCCTCAGTTTCAGGCTCATATTCCGCAGGACCCACTTAAGCCAGATGAGCAAGGTGGTGCATGCATCAAGAGTTTGTTTGCAGTGGCTGGAGGCCCTGGCATGCCCATTCTGTCTCTGTCTCTCTCTGTCTTTTTCTCTCTGTGTCCGTTGTTCTCAAATAAATAAAAATAAACAAAAAAAAATTAAAAAGAGAAAAAGGTCAAGGATAAGGAAAAGGATGGTACCAACATGTGTTGTTTACATACTAAATATGTCACAAAATCATGGTTGACCTTGATATTTTCATTATATTCTCCTCATTAAAATATAAAGAATACAGAATTTAATCATTCTTAAATCATTAGAAAAGTCATACATGCCAGGGATATTGAGTTTATGGATATTGAGTCCATAAGACTCTACCAACTTTAATTTAGATTTCTAAACTGTCTTCAATAACATTTCATCCAGGCTCTTTACTTTTCTGATCAGAGAATAAAACCCAGCAAGTTAGAATGTGACACCAAATTTATGACCAAATTACAACCCCTTTTGGATGATTCAATATTCTTTGCACTACAGACACTGCCTCACTTGTTAGACATCCATGGGTAATTTTGAAAGTATTTACTAATAATTGTGTGAATTTCTACAAATATTGTCAGTACCTAACATAGCATAAAATTTAAAGTCTAAAATAAACCTTCATAATTAAGTAACTGAATTTATTTCGGATTGCCATTCTGGAAAGACAAGTTCTGTGAAGGTTTTAAGATTATTGCTTTCCAGGATATTTTGAGATGAAAAGAATAGAACCCAGAGTAAGTTGTTTGTGTTAAACAATGTGACATCAGACATCTAAGAAACCATTTCTGCCATTACAGTTGTTACCAAAGGCCATGTTAGGATAGCTGACTTTACCTTTCTTCATGACCTCAAAATTATCTTTTGACTCTAGTAATTCCTAAAAACAAATATTAGATTCCAGATGTGAGTGTCACTTCTGTGCATGTGCAATCTTGCATGCTTGTGTTTCCTTGTGCATTGGGCTTACAGGGAACCTAGCGAGTAGAACATGAGAACTTTGGCTTTGCAGACAAGCATCTTAACCATTAAACCACCATATTTCTAGCCCTTCATTACACATTTATATGTTTTTAAATTATATTTAAGAGAGTTTTATTTGAAATATATATCTGCTCCCAGATTTTCAATTTATAGCAAATTTTAGAATTGTAAAAGCTCAGTCTACTGGTTTAGATCTGCTCATCTGTTCCCTCATACTTGATAGAGGGATACATTTCGATAATTAGCAGCTTGGCAAATATGTTTTATAGAAGTAAATAAAAGTCCTTATGTTTTGATCCAAATGTTTTATGTAATCATTTTTCCACATTTAATATTTTGAATCATCATGAGTTTTTCTATTATAGTTTTCATTGTGTATGATAACTGCTCCTTCCTCTGCAAAACAAAACAAAACAAAAACCTGGTACATAGTTTTCCTGATACTTAATCTTCTTAATACCTGTTTTAATTTTTTTCAACATTTTTTGTTTTTACAGACCCTTTCTACCACATTAGTGCTTGAGTGTATTTTGTGAAAGAATTCAACTTATATCTACTTTTCTTTTCTAACTAGGACACAGCTGTAATTCAAAATTATTAGATGTACTCTCTATCAATTTACACTAAGAATGCTATTTTCATTTCATGTTAAATCTTTTAAAATCCAATGAGAAAATTTATGGGACTTTTAATTCAAATGTTAGTGTAATTTGTAGAAGTATTAAAACCCTATGCTTGTAAGTAACACCACAGATCTTGTCTTTTTGATATTTACCTTCAATAAGCCCTTCTATACTATTTCACAGTAATTTTATTGTGAACAATTTCTGTTTAAAGACTTTGGATACTGAAATTACTCCATAGTTTTGTGGGTGCTTGAACTCCATAACATCGCTCTTAAGGCCAAAGTAGTTCATGCTAAAATCTACACTTACATGGGAGGAATAAAGCTGCTTAACCCCTCCAGTGTTTGAAAGAATATATACTGATAAATGATGTCTCAGGTTGGCAGAAACCTCAGTTTCCCTAATTTTCTTTTGTCTGTGGTTCCTTCACCCACAGTGTTACAATTTCCATAGTGATTTCTGCGAATAGACTTTTACTTCTTTCATCTATGAGTGGAATTTGGACTAATACAAAGCAAACTGTCTTTTAAAATGAGTGTGAGTAAACTTGAACATAATTTTCTTTATGAAGTCTGCTTTCTGTACTACATTTGAAGCAAACAGCACTCAAAGGGAGCCAAAGTCACCCTTCTTGCATGGGAAATTTCGTTTCTCACTTAACCGTGCTTATCTTTTACCCTTAGAGCAACAGAGACGTTTCTGAACTTCCATTGAGGGACTATAGCCCACTACCATTGGTGTATCATTTGCTTTCTCTATCTTTATTGCATTTAGGGACTTGCATTTGCAACTGCTTCTTATGATGTTGCAGATGAAGTTCTGGTTACTGTTAAGTCATCTAGTTTGAAGAAACTCATGTAATCACTTTGTCTTCTGCACAAGAAAAAAAAATGATACTTATCACCCCCATCAATGCAAGTTGTCATTTGCTATAATCACTGAAGACATATCTACAGGTACATCCCAGAGCTTCTTTTGAGTGGTTATTTTGGAACTAGTTAAATAGAGTTACTCTCCAGATCCCTGTCACATGTGTTCTATTAGGTCTGATTCTTTCACTGGGGAAACTGATATGAAACCAAATCCCAAAACCTTAGTTGTAGGCTAATTAAAAAACAAAACAGGGGCTGGAGAGATGGCTTAGTGGTTAAGTGCTTGCCTGTGAAGCCTAAGGACCCCGGTTCGAGGCTCGGTTCCCCAGGTCCCACGTTAGCCAGATGCACAAGGGGGCGCACGCGTCTGGAGTTCGTTTGCAGAGGCTGGAAGCCCTGGCGTGCCCATTCTCTCTCTCTCCCTCTATCTGTCTTTCTCTCTGTGTCTGTCGCTCTCAAATAAATAAATAAATAAAAATTAAAAAAAAACACAAAACAAAACAAACAAAACAACAACAACAAAAAATTTACAACCACCAAATACCTTTCATTAACCAATATGTATTTACAGTTTCATGTGGTAGTAAATATAAAATTCCCCTATATATTCAGGTGTTTTAAATACTTGGCTTTCACCTGATAAGAATTTGAGTAAGATGTGGGTCTCTCAGGATGAGGTGCGGGGCTGGGACACCTGAGCTCTCAGCCCAGCCTGCAACTCGGTCCTGCCACCACGTGTGCACCGCTGTCTTGCTCATGCCAGGCTCTCCTGCCACCACGTGTGCACCGCTGTCTTGCTCATGCCAGGCTCTCCTGCCACCACGTGTGCACCGCTGTCTTGCTCGTGCCAGGCTCTCCTGCCACCACGTGTGCACCGCTGTCTTGCTCGTGCCAGGCTCTCCTGCCACCACGTGTGCACCGCTGTCTTGCTCGTGCCAGGCTCTCCTGCCACCATGTGTGCACCGCTGTCTTGCTCGTGCCAGGCTCTCCCTGCCACGACAAATCTTCCTCTGAAACTGAACCTGAAGTAAATACTTTCCTCCAGAAAGCTGTTCCTGGTTGAGTGCATTGCCCCAACAATAAGAAGGTACCAGCAATATATGGGAATATATTCTTTTATATTTCTAAATGCAGACTTACATTATTAACACAAGTAGCCTGTAAAAGCTCTAAAATGAGTCCTTTTTTAGCTTCCTTGCTCTGTCAAAGCTATAAACTTTCTGAATGGTATTAACTTTTGCACAGTGACAAAGCATCTATGCTTGTATTACCAAACCAAAAATGTGTGTTTTTTTAACTTACATACACACTCATAAAAATGCACTGTTTTAAATAAGTCCTATTATTTAGCATATGTCAGTGTCAGTGGTACAGCCAAAGAGAGGAAATCCATAACCATTATGAGCCTTTGGCTAGGTATTTGTGTTTACTTTAGACTGAGAGAATCTTCCTAATTTGATTGAAAGAAATCATTAAAAGCATATACTGCATTCAAATAGAGATTTCATTTTTATGACAAAAATCAAAAAGGTTATAGAGGATGAAAGGTGCAATACTAGGCAAATCTGAACTAATGCTGTTAAATCTCACCATAAAGCACCCAGCAGGGCTAGAGATTGCTCAGTGGTTAAGGCACTTGCCTGCAATGCCTAATGATGTGTGCTCAATTCCCTAGTACCCACGTAAAGTCAGGTGGACCAAGTGGTGCATGCATCTGATGTTCGTTTGCAGTGGCTACAGGCCCTGGCACACCTATTCTTTATTTCTCTCTTCCATTTCACCTCCTTGCAAATAAATAAATATGTAAATATTTTTAAAGTCATCTAGCACTACCTGAAGTGGGTTAACAACCATCCAGGGTACCCTCAGAAAGAATAGAGGAAAAATGGTTTTATGGACAATTCCTCTACCTCAAAGTGGAGGGAGGGATCTGTAAATTAACCTGAAACTGCCTTAGTAGGCAAGCAATTGAAGATTTAAGATGAGAGTATGTGATTACAGTATGTGATAAATGTCCGTTACAAGGATTAAATGGCTTAAAAACTCAAGACATGATGGATGAAAAGAACATGTCAATATGTGACACTTATTTGCACTTTTGAAGTCTTCTTTGCTAACATCTTTCAAACTGTAAATAATGTGTTTTGATCATAATTCCTCCTTATTACCTTCATTTTCTTGCTCCTTGACTTCTGTCTCACAGCTTCACTGAACAGCTTTTATTATTTTTTTTTTCTGATGAGTCCTCTTTTTATTTTGACATCTTTTCATTTATCCTCTTTCATCAAACTATGTTGAAACTTTGATGGGCCCAATATTGTACATATTTGTAAACAGCAGCCACACTATGGTCATGAATACAACGGACATTTCACGCCCATAAGATAGATTTGTTTCCACTTTCTTGGTTAAAAAAACTTACAGATTGAAGATAGCCATGAACGAAATATTTGCTTAATAATTTATACTACTGAAAACAATATAAAGTTAGATAATGGACCACATTTCTACATATACAGGAAGATAATAATGTGGAAAATAAATCACAAGAGAAAAATTTATTTTGGCTTATTATATCTTTTACTTTCTTTTTCCTTTGTTTAAATTTTTTGAGGTAGGTTCTTGCTGTAGCCCATGTGGACCTGGAATTAGTCTCAGGCTGGCCTAGAACTCACAGAAATCCTCCCATCTCAGCCTCCCAAGTGCTGGGATTAAAGGTATGTACCTTTATGCCCAGCTATATCTTCTACTTTCTAATAAGAATATGAAAGTTTTCTTAGGAATACTGCTCATCACCTCTCATTCATTATTGTTTAGACCATGTGAGTATAGTCCTGGCTTCAGGAGTCACACATGACCTCAATATATACAAACAGAATATCATAGAGCATCACATACTCCAGGGAAGTCCACATTGCTCCAAAGATTTGCTCACCAAGCATTTCATTAACACAATAAGAAAAAGGAGAGTCCCTTCCTATGCAGGTTGCTGGGACTGTCACATATCACCATGGAGTTGGCATGTTACCACATTGGAGAGGTGGCCCAAGAGCAGATCAAGTATGGAGGAGATGGAAGCCAAAGATCAGGAAGATAGATCCTGACACTGCTTCACTGGATTCAGCTCTGCTCTGGTTTCACTCCTGGCCTTATCAGCCACACAGGCTAAGACTTCCATCCTCTGCTCATGTCATTTCGGATTAGTTAGAATTTCTATCACTTGTGAGAAATGTGATCTTAGCCCAGAATCACTGACACATGACAAGGTTTCTGCTCTCCATCGTAGCACTGATACACATATGCCAGCACTGTCGTGAGCTCCACTCAGTCTGTTACTCTTGGCTGTGCAGTATGTTTCTCCATTTCTCTCATCTCTGACCCTTTGTTTTCCTATTTCACACACCAATGGGTCATTTGTATTTTGAGGCAAAGAATCAAGAGGTACTAGAAAATTTACACTCCTGAGCCAACAAAATAAGAATCCATTTTGTGTTGTTCCATGTGTGTTGTTCAAAGAAGGAGCTATTAGTCACACACAGATTCTGAACACAGGAAATGTACAACTGTATATGAGGTAATGAATTTTAGCTGTCGATTAATTATTTTTTTAATTAATTTATTTTTTATTTGAGAGAAAGAATAGATAGATAGATAGATAGATAGATGATAGATAGATAGATAGATAGATAGATAGATAGATAGATAGATAGAGGCAAATAAGAGATAGAATGGGCATTCTAGGACCTCTAGCAACTACAAATGAATTCCAGATGCATGTGCCACCTTGTACATCTGGCTTACATGGTTACAGGGGAATCAGACCCAAGTCCTAAGGATTCACAGGCAATCACCTTAAGCACTAAGCCTTCTCTCCAGCCCATGTTGATTAATTTTAAGTAATTCTGAAATACCCACATCTAAGTACTTATGTAAGTACTTATTACATTAATAGTTGCTAGGGGAAGGAAGGCAATTTTCTTCAGTGGTGTAAGCACTTGTTAATTTCCTGTGGTCTAGTAGATAATCTCCAACTCATAATCTATGATCAAAAAAGCAATCTAATTAACTCTCTGTGTCTCTGTCTGTCTCTCTCTCTCTCTGACACACACACACACACACACACACACACACACACACAGAGAGAGAGAGAGAGAGAGAGAGAGAGAGAGAGGGAAAGAGAGAGAGAGAAAACAGGAAATGAAAGTAAGAGTGGAATCAGTTTGGAAGAAAGTGTTCAATGGGAGTAGAAAGGGAAAAGATGGGAAATGGGAACATGAATATGATCAAAATGCTTTATAGACACATATGAAATTCTCACAAATAAGCATAAAAATATGTTTAAATTACTTGCCTATTTATTTCAACAAGTTAACAGCTAAATATCTTTCTTAACATTCCTTAAATCCCAGTCTCTTTATAGGAAGTGGAAATTCAAATAATTTAATTATTACTAATAAGACTAATTTATATTTAGTGTTCAAGACACAATGGGTAAGGAGAGAGAGGGATTCATTTTTAATTCATTCAATCTTAAAACCATCTTAAAATTCCCCTTTTCCAAAATCTTCTATAACTTCTATATTTAGGGATGGCATATACATCACAAAAGACCATATTTTCCCCAAATTCTAGCCACACAGAAGCTCTTCTGATTCAGACCAACTTGCTTTGCCATTTTGAGAGGGAGACAGGCAACTTTGCTAGGCAGTTATGGTGGCCCCTCACAGGAAAAAGGAAGGAAGGTCTGTACTTGCTAGAGATCAAAGATTATCTGACTTACTACTTCTTGTCTAGTTCCCTCAATCTGATTTTCCATACCTGGGCCCCTCCCTGGGAGGGAAGTCTTTTGCTACAAACCTGACATTGTAGTTGGTCAAGCTTAAACCCCAGAACTTGGTGTCATGGCTGGCCTCTTTCTGAGCCAGTCTCTATCCCAGATCAATCAATGGTCTCTCTTGGGCTTTCTGATCCAGAAGATGAAGCCCATCCCAAGGTTATAAACACGTTTGTGAGAGAGATCAAGCTCTCTCTGGGCTGCCTGACCACTGGTGAACCTCCAGCTGATGGTGAGCTTCTCCTCATTTCCCCACCCCTGCCTGAATTGGATCATGAAATGGCAAAGGGTAACTGATTTCCTAAAGCATTAATAAGCCAAATTATCCATATTTGCACTAGTTCTCAGAGCCCTCAGTCCCCATAGAGTGATACAAATAGGTTACATGATAGCTCCTCTCACAGAGGGTGATGTTACAAGAGACCTTTCTTCTTTTTTTTTTTTTAATTTAATTTATTTATTTGAGAAAGCAAGAGACAAAGAGGCAGAGAGAGAGACAGAGACAGAGACAGAGACAGAGAGAGAGAATGGACATGCCAGGGCCTCCAGCCACTGCAAATAAACTACAAATGCATGCATCCCCTGTGCATCTGGTTTACATGGGCCCTGGGGAATTGAACCCAGGTCCTTCAGCTTTGCAGGCAAATGCCTTAACTGCTAAACCATCTCTCCAACCCACAAGTAACCTAGGGAATACAAATAACCAAGAATGGAAGCAATTATTCCTTCCCTTTGCTCATGAAGAAGATGCTATCTTTCTCATTTGATGCTCTTTTCTTTGTGGGTAACCACTGGCTTTATCTTCCAAAACCACCTGCCTTTAACACTGAGCTTGAAGTGATGTTCAAGATGAAGAAGGACAGAGGCGCCTCCAAGGATTGTCCCCATAGAGGGGCGATCACCTGGTGCTGCTTAGAATGGCTCATGCTGATGATTTCTGGCATTGACAATAAGGGTGTCCTTGCAAATGTGCAAAGGAATGCTTACATAAATCGATGTCATGGTCAGGGATTCCCGCTGAGGTCTGTAGCACATATCTACTGTGCTGTGTGAATGATACCTGCACACCTTACTTATTAAGAATGAAGGTGGACGTTTCTCTTGTCCTGTCCTTGTAGTTAGTCATAAATACCTCTTACCGACCTTGTGTGTGTGTGCTGTCAGACAGTGTTTCTCTTCTCAACACAGGCTTTAAGCTAGTGTGTAAGAAGAAAATGGTGATAGAACTTGAAAGGAATCTTGATTTCCTCCATACCTCCAGGCTGCCTCTAATCTTCAGAGCTTGAGGAGCAGAGAGAGAAATAAAAGGATCTGAGGCAACCATAGTAGATTCAGTACTTTCAAATTAATTGCTAGAGTTAAAACGTGTCTCCAAAATGTCTACATTAATAAGAGTGACTATTCCTATCCATGAGGTGTATTTTCAAGCTGGATTTTAGAGTGAGCTTCTTATATTTCTATAGGAAATGAAATAATGTTTTCAATAACACTGTTGCTGTGCAAAAATTAAGTTACCACACAGGTTGTCAAATGATGAAATATATTAATGCAAGACAATTGATGATTATGGGAAAGTATTTTAAGAAGATTACAGCTAAATTTTTCAGAATAGTTATTTTGCTTGGTTTGTGAGTTTTGGCACTGAAATAGGTTATTTACTTTTAGTGAGTAAACACTGGTAAGTATGAGGAAATGTGCTGGTTTTTAAGGAACTTCACACTTGTCTAATGAAAATACAGATAGGTACAAGATTATTACATTTTTACATTTCCTGAGTGAAGATAAGACCTAAATAAGAAGCATTTTGCTAGATTTTTAAAAAGTAAAATGGGAAAAGTAAACATAAGATAGTTTTTAATTTGTTGGGTATTTCTGAGTCAAACTCAGATGGGAGGAATTCTTCTGGCTTACTCATGTCATTTCTCTCAACAAATGCATTTTTTAAAAAAGGGATTATGTTATGCTTTTATTCTGAAGTAAAATCCATGCTCTTACACGAGTTATAGTCTGTGGATGATATACCAATTCTTCAAATTCAAGCTGTCAATAAAATTTAACCTTTGGATATACTTAAAATATACATATACATACATATATATATATATATATATATATATATATATATATATATATGATTGAAAATAAGCAGCAAGTGAGACTAGGACTTTACTGTATCAGTAACTTGAATTGAAGTATGGTAACTCCCAGTTTCTTTTCCCTACATTTTGGTTAAACCCACAGACTAAGCCCATGGAGAATAAACAGAATAAATTCACTAATAAGTTGTTATAAATATTCATTTCTACATACTAAATTTTAAAATTTCTCTGACTCCCTAGATTTATGTCAGTTGTGAAGAAAAACTTCAACCCTTGATCTCTCCCTAATTGTGAGAAAATTACTCTGCATGGCTCCATCTATGATACTCTTTATTTAAATTTCTTGTCTATGATGGTCAAAGACAATGAGTAAAAGTATGTCTGGAAAATGGGGCAGAGAAGTTCAACTGACAATATCATCACTGACTGTGCTCTTGAGCTAAGGAAGGACAGAATGCTGTCTAAGAGATATGATTAAGCAAAAGAGGGTAAAGACTGTGCTCTAATAGCTGAAGGTGTCACACTTTCCTTCTGGCTTGGGCTTGGAAGTAGATTATAGATGTCATTTGAAAGTGCACTGCATTTTGTCACTTTTCCCAAAAGGCTGCTAAAGTGAAGCCACCACACAGACACACAGACACACAGACACACACTGTACCATCACCACCACATATGCATACATATACACACAAAAAAATTCCAATGGATCTCACCACATTATAAATGCTTAATATATTATAGACCTTTTTAGTATATGACCATTTCCTCATTAATTTGGTAATAAATCTTTCCAAACTCTGGTTCATTAGCATGGCCATTCTCCGGTCAGGTCCATCGGATTTTGATGGGCAAAGTTTGGGTAAAAGTATCATGAAGCACTTTTATTGTATATTTGAATTGTAACTGAGCCAATTCTACCAATGAGTAGAGACAGCCTTGCTCTGACCTTGCAGGAAATTTTTGGCTTATGTTACTACAACTTCACTCCCATCAGCTGGGCTCTGCTTCTTTGACAGAATTATGGTTGAAAACATACAGTCTTTATTCAGAATACTAAAGGAGTTGACTGGAATACAAATTTACCACTAAATCTGAACTTTCAGCAGTTATTTATAATCCTGGCTGGTATTCAAGGGATTAGGAACACCAAGGATTAAAAGCATATGTTACCTGTCCTCAACCCCAGCCTCCTATAGAGAAGTCAAAAAACAAAGGTAAAATGTTTAACATGTATATGCACATTTTGTATAAATACAAAGGTTTTTTTTTTTTTTTTTTCTTTTTTTGAAGTGTCTTTAGGAAGGGTCCTTCTTCTGTGAGGCAAGTAAGAACATAAAGTCTCCTGGGGCTCAGAGAGAGTCTGGCTGGTACAAAATGCAAATGCTCACTCAGCCACTACTGATTGCTTATTGTGGTTTTTCTCTTTAGCAGGAAGCACCCACAAAAATGTTTACAGTCCCAAGTTAATTGTGAAATTCCAAGGTAGCTTCCAAACAGCCATGAGATCTATTTATCAATATGATGTTTAAAAGTTGAATAACAACATGTGTAAAAGCTCATCATTTGTAACAAACATGTATTGAAAGTCAGGCCATCACTTTAAACAAAATAAATCAGACTCAGAAAGACAAATATCACACATTCTCTTTCATGGGTGGAAACAAGAACATAAAAAATAATGGACCTGTAAACACAAAAGCAATTTCTAGGGACTAGGAAAGGTGTGTGGTGGGGGATGTGGGATTAAAAGTGAAAGAAAACAGGATGTAGGTAATCAACATTCCTTATGGACACACACACACACACACACACAACCACAGCTTTCATCTAAAAGACAATAACAGGTTGTTTATTCTGTAGCCAAATATGAGTGACCACATCTCAGGAATGGAGATTTATTTTGTCTCATATTTCCTGTTACAATGTGGTAATTTCATAAAATTTTTATAGTTATAGAAAAAAATTCATAAACCAAGACACATTTTCGGTACATTGGTGGAAATATCAGGTAGGCTGGCTATAGCAAAAAAGGAAAATCCTGGTTATAGACCTCAAGTGACGTTCTTAGATGTGGGGCTGATGGAAGAAAGCTAGAGGCTTGGTTGAACATCCCAAATAATTTACCTAATACTTAAACAATGAGCTTTTATTATACACAGAGATGTGTGATAGTGGTTATTGAAGGCCTGAGATAATTTGGCTGTGGATATGTGACTCTCCAACCACTCCACTGTCATTGCAATACCAATCAAGTAGCCTTGTTTATCATGGGTGTTTCTTCTTCCCAGGAACTTTAGTTCCTAGCACTGTACACGTCTGTAACACATGTGTGAAGTTTATTACCCTGATTTGTCCCAAGCAGCTTTCTGAGAAGATGCTCTCTCTGGATTCCCAATCCTAGACTCAGGGTGGAGAAGAAAGTTAGTTTTCATGAATGATTGAATAAATTAAGAAATGACAATAGAGACTTCTGTATAAGATGGTGGCATAGCAGCCATGCCAAAGCAGCCTAGGGAAGGAAATAAGCAGAAAAACAGCAAAATATACTCTTCTACCAAAGTAAAAGAAGGTGTGTAAGTTATTATCAACCACAGTAGAAAAGGAGACACTCAGATCTTCTAGAAAGGAGAAAACTAGCCAGAGTCCCAGCAAAGCATCTGTGGCCCTGGTCTGCACACATGCCAGGCTTGTGGTGTGGAACTGCAAGAGTAGATACAAAGTGAAGAGATTTTCCACTCACATCAGCCTGACAAAATCAAGAAACCTGAAGGGGAAGACAGCAGGGACCAGCTTAGGAGCTGCTGAAGTGTTAGAGACAAGCCCTGCGCAACTTCTGCCCTGAGCAACTTCTGACCTTTCCTCATCCCCCCACCCCGCCACACCTAACTGATTCCATCCCCCCACCCTGCCACACCTAACTAATTTACACCCTGCCTGGCAACTGCAGAGACGTGAGAACTGTACCGTGAATTCTCGGAATAACCGCAAACTGTCCTAGGCCAAAGGCCAAGAAGATTCTGTAACTTTCCACCACCTGCCTCCTCCAGCCCCCCCCCCCCCAAAACCCTAACCCTAACCCCTTAAAAAGGCCACTGTGGCTCAATAAAATTGGACTCTTGACAAGTGTACATTTGCTTGGGTCTCTTCCTCTCTCGTCCATCTTATTTCAGGTTAGGGTCCCCCTCGCCCCCATGAATAACGAGGTCCCGCGGGACGGGACACTGAAGGACACAAATGGGACCAGCTGGGCAGCTCAGATACAACTGCAGGCATCCTGTACAACCTCCCATCCCACAATAGCCAGAGCCGTGAACCTCCAGAGAACTCATTACCTCCCCCTCCCCACAGGCTGCATGGCATCCAGCACAGGTAATCAGGACACCAGGTCCATGGCGCAACAGAGAAGGACTGGGGTCGGCACTCAGCATTGGTGAGATTGGAAGCCATACCAAAAGGTAACAGGGCTTGCTTACACAAAGACACGTACATAGGCCTTACATGTCAGGGCAGGTTATGTGTTACATATTCTTGGTTGGCTTTACCATTCCCAAATAAGCATTATTTGGGGTTTACTATTGTTGACTTTGACACTTCCTGATTTATAGAGTCTTGTCTTATTATTCTGTCATTATTGGGGACAGGGTCTGTCTCAGCCCCAGGCTGACCTGGAACCTATTTCAGACCAGAAATATCAGCCTCACAGTAGACAGGATTAGGAGTGTGGGACAACACACACCCTTAGGGACTTTGGCTTTATTAGATTATCTGTTTGTTTTAATCCCCACACTTGCATAAATACTCTGTGCTGGTTTTGGTTGAATGCATATATTTATCAGTTGAATTTTAGAATTTGACACTAAATTGCTTCACCCAGTCCACTAGTCCAAACTTAACACCTAGGATTACTTCTGCTGTTTCTCTTGGAGTATAAAACTGCACCTGGCATCTTAAATTCCTATCCTGAAGATATAGAAAGCTGAATTTACACAACTAAAAACACTGCAGATAACTAGACAACCCAAGCATAAAATTAACTTAAAATGTACAAATATCTACATTATAATACAACAAACACAAAAAATAGAGAAAATAAAATCCCACCAATAAGACCCAAAGAAAAAATAGAAATAATGAAAGGATACCAATCAGAAATACTAGAAATGAAAAACAGAGTAAATCAAGTAGCAACCTCTGTAGACAGTCTCACCAGTAGTATGGATCAACAGAGGATAGAATATCTAAACTAGAAGACCAGTGGCAAATCTAATGTAGTCCAACAAAGAGAAGACAAAATATGGGAATTTCAAAACACCTGCCACATGATGAAAAGCATAGCAGAAGGAGGATAATTTCACTCCAAAGGCAGGGTAGACTTCAAACCAGAGTTAGTTAGGAAAGATAAAGAAGGTCCCTTTATATTGACTAAAGAAACACTCTAACAGGAGGACATTACAATTCTAACCATATATGCACCTAACATGGGGGCTCCCAATTTCATTAAACCAATTCTACTAGAATTAAGGTTACAGATAACAACAAACACAGTTGTAGTGGTGACTTCAGCATCCTTCTCTCATGAATTAACAGGTCATTCCAGCAAAAACAAATAAATAAATAAATAAATAAATAAATAAATAAATAAATAAATGGAGAAACATCTGGATTAAGTGAAGTCATAGAACAAATGGGCCTAATAGATATCTACAGAACATTTTATCCAAAAGCTGCAGAATGTACATTCTTTTCAGGAGCACATGAAACATTCTCTAAAATAGAACATATATTAGGACACAAAGCAAGCTTTAACAAATAGAGGAAATTTGAAAGTATTCCTTATACTTAATTTGAACACAGTTGTATTAAAATACAAATCAAAGACACAAAAATCTATAGAGAACACAAAAATCATGGAATATAAACAATGCCCAGCTAAATGAAGAATGGGTCAATGAAGAAATAAAGAATGAAATTTTAAAAATTCATAGAATCAAGTAATAATGAGAAAACAACATACCAAAACCTTTGAGACAGAATGAAAGCAGTCCTAGAAGGGAAATTTGGAGCTTTAAGTGCCTATATTAAGAAATTAGAAAGGTCACAAGTAAACAATTTAATGCTTCACCTTAAGGCCTTAGAAAATAAAGAACAAGGCAAACCAAAAATCTGTAGGTGAGAAGAAAATATAAAGATTAGGGCAGAAACTAAAGAAATAGAAATGATAGATAGATAGATAGATAGATAGATAGATAGATAGATAGATAGATGAATCAATAAAACAAATAGTTGGTTTTGAAAAGGATAAACAAGACTGATAACTCCTTAGAAAATTTGATCTAAAGAAAGAAGAGATATAAATTAATAAAATTATAGGTAGAAAAGGCAGCATTACAGCAGACACCAAAGAAATTCAGAATATCATAAAGGTATACTTTTAGGACCACTTAAATAGACTTATAACCAGTGTGGAGATACAAGCAGTTATAAAAAAATCCCTCTGTTGCACTGTGGATCTGGTGTTCTGATCAGCTATGCTGGATCATACAGCTTGTGGAGAGGGGTAGGTGAATGAGTTCTCTGGAGGTTCATGACACTGAGACAGCTAAAAATAGATTTACCATATGACCCAGCTACACCACTCCTAGGCATATATCCTAAGGACTCATCACACTACCTTCAAGATACTTACACATTCTTATTTATGCTGCTCTATTCACAATAGCTAGGGAAGGATCAGGCCTAGATGTTCCTCAACTGATGAATGGCTAATAAAGATATGGTACATTTATACAACAGTAAAGAAAAATGTAACTATGAAATTGTAGTGAAGTGGATAGACCTGGAAAGTGTTATAATTAGTGAGCTAACCGAGGCCCAGAAAGCCAAGTGCATGTTCTCTCTCATATGTGGATCCTAGGTACAAATGTTTGGATTTGTATGTGAGTTGGAATAAAATATTGTATATATGTCCATAGAAGAACAGCTTACTGGGGGTAGGAAAGGCCTAGGTGGTCAGCGGAAGAGATTGAGTAATGGAAGCGTGGGGGAGGGGTAAGTCCCTATTGTTGAAGACACCACATGCTTGGACTGCAAGGTCACTGAGAAATTTTGCTGGAACTGAGCACATAATCTCTTCTGTGTAGACCAGCTGACATAAATCTGTAAAAGCTACATTTCATGCAGTTCTATGGGAGTGAAAGGAGTTATCAGTGGAGATAAACAACTGTAGACACTGCAAGTCTTAAGTTTGTCCAGTCAGACCAAATTAGCCAACAGGTGCAACATTGGCATGTCTGTTATGGGGGAAACCAAATGTTCTCTAATTGGATTATAGGCCTTCTCCACAAGAGAAAACACATGCCTGATACTGAAAACTTATGACAGAGGAAGTCATGAGCTCTAGGAGTGTAACGCCTGCTGGTGTTTGAGTAAATGCATATATTATACTCACCACACTGACCAGTAAACACTGTTGTTAATGTTCATATCCATATATTTATGCTACTCTAACTTTTGGTAAGAGAAGCTTCTGTTTTCAGATAGAGGTGACCTCTGGGATGACTCAAAAGTACTATAGTGCTGAGAAGAAGTGACAGGGGAGTGCTCAACACTGAGACATCTCTATCACACCTTTCAAGGCCCAGAGTTTATTGCAGAAGAGGTGGTGGAAAGAATGTAAGAGCCAAGAGAAAGGTAAGATTCCTTGCAGTGCATTCTTCCAAACATAAAATGGCCTGGATATCTATAACCTGATAGTGCCTGGCACTATTTACACAAGACCCTCATAATAGGAGGAAAAGATGATGACATCAAAATAAAAGAGAGATTGAGAAGGGATGAGATATGATGGAGAATGGAGCTGTGAAGGAGAAAGTGAGGAGGGGAGGGTATTATCATGATTTATTGTCTATAATCATGGAAGTTTTTAATAATTAAAATTAAAAATAAATTAAGAAAAGGAATGACATTAGAAAAATGGTGATTATGGACATCCTTTTTCCTAATTTGGTCACTGAAGACGAGTGTTTAAAAATTATCTGTCTTCTCCTATACTTGTAAAAACCTCACCACTGAAGTAGACCTAAAAAGAACCCAAATGCCTCAGGGAAATTTACAGAAGAGGGGTGGAAATATTGTTAGAACCACAACTTGTAACATTATTATAACTGATGGCTAACCCCACAATGTATGACCCACATTCCCCAATAAGGAGGGTCCCAGTGGAGGAGAGAGGACAGGGAGGAGGCTAATGATGGCTGTATATGCACTGTAAATAACTAATAAGACAAAAAGTTTTAACAAGTTCCTAAACATAAAACTATCATTTATACATCACATAATCTGATTAATTAAAATATCTGTTTGTAGGGGACTATAGGATGAATAGAAATTGACTAGGTAGTTTATGGTAGTAGGACCCCAAAGGTGAACGGTTATTCTTGGGGTAAAACAAGACAGGGAAGTGTCAATTTTTTTTTTTTTTTCTGATCTCTTCTTCCCTGGAAGAGTCCTTCTTCCCTAGAACCCTGACAGGAATATTTGACCAAGATCTCAAGGTCCCTGTGTATTTGGCCTGAGACCTTGACATATCAGTTCAATCCTGCAACCCTGCAGTAATCCCACCATGTGGATTACTGGCTCATGACTCCCTCCCAAATTGTACAGCTTTCTGCATTATTTTCCTTAAAGGTATCCCATTTTACAGTATTCTTATTGCTATGTGAGAGCTTTGCCTTCTTTCTTCCTCTTAAGATCCATAATTAAATATTTCTAAACCTCACCCTCCTTGATTGTGGATTTCATTTTTCAAATTCTCCAAAGAAGAACTGGGAGGTCACTGACCTTTGGAAATTCTGTGGAAATGTGAATATCTGTCCAATAACTCCTGAGTTATTAGCTTAACCAAGAGCCAGGAAATGCTCAACCTCATAGTTATCCCCCAAATCTTATAACATTTATATCCTGTGAAAATAATTCAGCAACATTGCTCCCACATTGCCCCATAGTTCTCCTGGGAACCTTGGCAAACTTATAGGAATATTATGACTTCATGGCAAGCATTTCATGCAACACTAAATTGCTATCACTAATTTAGAATAATTAAAAATATTTTGTTCAGGGATGAAGGGAAGGCTCAGCAGTTAAGGCACTTGCCTGTGAAGTCTAAGGACCAGGTTCAATTCCCCAGGACTCACATAAGCCAGATGCACAAGGTGACGCATGTGTCTGGAGTTCATATGCAGGGGCTGCAGGCCCTGGCATATGCACACATACTCTCTCAAATAACTAATAAAAATAAGATATGTTTTTAAAATATTTTGTTCAATAATTGTGTGTCCCTTTTTCAAATTATTACTAAGTTGTTAAAATTTTAAGTATTGTGCTGGAGAGATGGCTTAGCAGTTAAGCGCTGGCCTGTGAACCCTAAGGATCCCGGTTTGAGGCTCGATTCCCCAGGACCCACGTTAGACAAATGCACAAGGGGGCGCATGCATCTGGAGTTCGTTTGCAGTGACTGGAGGCCCTGGCATGCCTCTTCTCCCCCCCCCCCCCGCCACCCCACCCCCGTCTCTTATCTGCATCTTTCTCTCTCTGTCACTCTCAAATAAATAAATAAAAATGAATAAAAAATATTTAAATATTTAGGTGCTTGACCTAACCATTAATGAGAACTGTTAGGCATTTCTTTCCTAGTGCAGACACTACAAAAAAAAGTTACTGAAATAAGGGGAGCTCCAAGAACAGAGAAAATTTAAGTACATTTGCTTAGCACAGTGGCTGTTGTGACAACCAAATGAATAGAAGCCATTTTGTAGGGACAGTATAATGAGATATTAATTTGGGCTTTGTGCATTTATATTTTTTCTCTTATCTCATTTTCTTTGCAAACACATATCCCTGCACCTGCTGTTTTACTACTATGGGAAAGTTTTACACAAAAGAGAGAAGCTCATAGAAGAGACTTCCCAAGGTGGCACTAATAATTCAGTACTCTTAGGAAAGGAGGGAGATGACTGAATTCTGTAAAAACAGGATGTGGGGAGCACCTGAACTGCATATAGACAGATTCTGCATATAGTGGTCTACCCCACTGTCTGGCTGTGCGACAAGGAGATAGGTATGGAGGAAATTCTTTGAATCAACCAAAGGATAACTGATGTTTCCTGGGTTATATGAAACCCCAACAGAAGAGACTGAGAGTGGAGAGTATGAATTACTAACGGATCCCTGCATGGATCATGTTTGCTGCGTAGCTGCATAATCCACTTACTGTACACAGAGGCCTCTGCAAGCCCCTCTTTGTTTCTCTCCCTGAGGTACTGAGGGTGGAATCTAGGGCTTCATGCATGTTAAGCAAGTGCTGTGCCAACACACTCTATTCCTAGGCCCTTCTAACTTTTCAAACTACTTACTATGTGTAACAATCTCATGAAACTCTCCAGACAGGCCTTGAATTCATGTCCCTCCTGCATCTATTTTCCAAGTAGCTAAGATTATAGATCTGCACCACCTGCCTTGGCAAAATCTTTAAACTGTAATAAGTACTGTTTAGTGGGTTCATCTTTATTCCGGAAACTTAGTTATGTTTTTCACATGAACTATTTTATTTAACATTTAAAAAAAAAACTAGAGTAAAGATATTGTTATCCTCATTTTTAGACAAAAAGTCACAGCTCATAGGAGGGATATAATGTGACCTATACTATTATGTCTTCTATCCAGTTAGTGATCATGTATCAATTCTAAAGACCAAGCTTACTCTAAATATTGTTAACAAAACTTTTTATTGCAAATGAGGCCATAGATCTATGCACATATGTGAGAGAGGATGTTAGGAAAAGTGGGAAAGAAACACAAGGGAAGGCTGTGCTTGGCAGCAGAGGCAGGCTTTATTTGGGATGCCTGAGAAGGGCCCTCAACAGGCATGATCAAAAACCCTTTCCTTACAGACTAGGGGATCCTTATGGTGCTGGAGGTCATTGGAGTTCCTTGATTTCAGAGCAGTCCAACTGGCCGCAGGGCTTGAGCCACTACAGGGAAGTGACAATGGGGATGGGCCATCTGGATCCTTCCAGGAGGGGTGGTTTGGTCCCTCCTGGGAAACAGAGTTGCAATGAAATGTCAGTAAGAGTCCAAAAACGGAGGCAATCTAGTTCCAGCATGCCCAACGCTGTCAATATATGGAATGCCAGGGTAGGGATGCTACAGGAACTGGTTCTGTTCTCACAGTTGGGTTGGGGGATGGTCAAAATACATGTGTGACCCAGTGAGACTGTAGCTGGAGCATGGACCAAATCTCATTCCAAGAGGCAGCTCTGGAAATGAAAACATACTAGGAGGCAATCTCAGAATCCCAAGTAGCAACAGGTATTTTGAAGTCATTTGGAACTGGAAATAAACTGTGTAAGTAAGCAAATAAAAGATTGACTCATGACACTGGAAATCAGAAGAAAAAAAAAAATCTCAGTCCTGACACACAAGAGAATGAGCTTATCTTGGAGGTAATGAGCAAGGTCTCGTGTTTAGGACTATCACAGTAGGAAGGTACCTCTGTATATTCTGTAACCCAGAACAACAGACGTCTCAGCTGGCACAGCGATGTGAAATCATATGCAGAGAAAAGGTAATAAGATGGCTGTTTTAAGAGGAGAATGTAGCACAAAATTATCTTGGCTCTGAACTGGTAACCTTTACTTCTCCACAATTGCTACAGTTCATCGTTGAAGTTCTAGTCACCCAGGGAGCCTCAGGTTTTGGTTCCCCATCTGCCAAACTTCATTTTTCACTTTGTGCACATGGCATGCAGTTTTCCCATGTGGTTCTTATGAACAGGCAAGGAGGAGGCTCTTCAGGAGAGTGATATTTATCAGAGCCATTAGGAAACTAAAAGAACTCCTAGATCATGTAAAATCTATTAGCCATTATGAAACGGTCATTATATATATATATATATATATATATATATATATATATATGAATTTTCTTATATGAGACATATTTACAGATGACAAAAATATTACATCTAAGGTTGAACATAATAGCATATGTTTTAAGTATGGGAACAAGGAGTGCTGTCTGCAAAAGCAAGTAAGAAGAAATTGCTAACTTGGATAGAGAATTAATTAAAATTTATGGAAATATGAAGAGTTGGCTTCAATAAGATAGGAAGTGGGAAGTATAAGAAACTAGTTTTGAAGCAAAACAGTTGAAAAATAATAGGTTTTTTTGAAGTTTAGCTATTTATAGGCACAATGACACTATAGCAGATAAAATTTTACCCAGTGGGAAAACATATATAAGCAGAATATTTAAGAAATCTATTATTGTTTTGTCAAACAAAATAAAGTCTTTATCTGATGCAAAACATATAATTGAGCATTTGATACAACTTATCTATGAGGTAACTGAAATAGACACTTCATAAACATTTTAAGGGCAGAATTATGTGGCCTTTTTGCAACTCTTAATCTATTAGCAGACATATATTCTATATCTCTATTTGGGAGCAGCCCTCTGATCAGAAGGCAGTGACTTTTCCCATTTTGGTACAATCAGAGACAAAGGAATTTGGACTGTATTTCAATGGCATCCAAGCCTGTCTGTCATTTAAAGAGAGAGCCAAAATTCTCTTGGGAGGTGGACATTGGGTTCAAATCTGACTTCTTCAAGCTGAAATGGGATAAAGAGAGAAAAAATGGGGGGCGGTCTCTAATCCTGTTGAGTTTTAGACCTTGTAGAACAATTAAAAGGGACCTAGATACATGGACTTAGTGTGTGATAGGACCCTCTGAAGTGGATTTATAGAATCATAAAGGTCCAGATGGTCATTTCCATCAACCTTGTACTTTTGCCATTTATGTCATATGTAGACATAGCTAAAACAAATAGACAAAGCTAGTTAAAACATATTTTTAATCTTTTAATTTCTTAGTTTTCCCAGTAATGAAAGCTTTACATTGTAGGTAACCTCTGTATACCTAATTTTAACCTTGATATGAGGCGTGGTAATATAAACAAATTTACCAACTTATGATAAAGAGTAACAAAGAGTTAAGTCTGAATTGTATAACCATTAAGGTGAGAAAATGTACAGAAAAACAACTTCTTTATGTTAACCTATTTTACCTTAACTGAAAACATACTTTATAATTATAATTTTGATTGTCCCTTTCTGTATTTCATTATTATCATTGCTATTATAAAAATTTAGAAATTAACTTTAAAACCCAGGAAGCTGTGTCTTGACAGAAAGCATGTAAATTGTATCACAACAGTTATAAAGATAGGTGAAACATATTAATATTTTGTGTTTGGTCAGCAAAACCACATTAAGCACTTCTTTTCAGATTTAAGTTATAATAAACACTCAGAAATCAATGTAGGCCTAAGATTAAACTTTGGCATATATGCATGTCTATATTTATAGTAAGCATGAAGAAGCATCAAACAAAAAGTACAGAGATTAGTTATTTTAAATATATTTAAACCTGTTTTCAGCAATTTAAAATCATCTTAAAATCCGTCTATAAACATCAGAACACTTAATGACCATATGTATCACACCATAAATTTAGTCACATAAAGAGATCCTACATGAAACACAGAACACATGACACGACATGGCTAAACTGTTTGTGACATGACAAACATGATGAAACAAGATTAGAAAGAGACATCCTTTTAATTAAGATTTTAGTTATACTTAAAATTGATAAGAATTTAATGTGATATTTTTAAATTTATGAGTATTCACTTGTGAGCCAATGTTCCCATTTCAGCAATATAGACAGTATTTTATAGCCAACTTGTTCTGATTATTTTCTGTGAAGCATTAATTAAGTTTAAAGACAGAATAATATCTGCTTGCTTGAATTTAAAACTGACACATTTTTTTCTTTGCGTCTTGGAAGACTCTAACACGTAGGAGAGGCCTTCATGCCCTCTGGGAAGGCAGTGAGCAGATGCGGAAGTCCTGTTATTTCTCCCTGGAGCCATAAAGAGCAATCCATGTGCCCATTGGTTATGACCAGCAAAGGAAGGCTGCACAGGAGCGAAGCGACCCCATATCACAGTGTGGCTGCTGATCATGGGCAGGCTTATCTGGGAAAGCAAATTGTCTTCAAGCAAGTCAAGTTAGAAATTTTCAAGGTAAAACAAGAGATGCAAAATGAGGAAAATGTTAGAATCTAAAGAGTGAGCTAGAGGCCATTATCAAAGGAGAAGCAAGTTAAACAAACTTAACTGCACTTTAGGACTTCACTTAGAGAGAGAGAGAGAGAGAGAGGGCTATTTACACAACGGAGGGTTGTGATCATCTTCTTTGGGCAAGGTAGATAGCTAATAGGAAATGTATAATGGAATGGGAAGAAGGATTTTCCCCCAGGTGGGTCTGGATCAGAGAGCAGAATTGACAGAATGGGGAAAGATCAGAGGTAGAAGAATGTAAGGAACTTTTTTCCAGTTGCTGATTCATTGTGTGAGGTTATCAAGATGTTTAAGAATTTAATAGTCAAATATGCCGTTTTCAGACTAATGGGAATCATTGTTCAATTTGCATTGTGTCCAAACTGTATTGCAATAAAAATCAAGGCACTTGGGCTTAATGTGTCGTTTCCCAGGAAACAGCCCAAGTGAGATACCTGTGAAGTTCTAGAAATTTGGGAAGCCCCGGGGAAGGGAAGGAGAAGAAAAAAGCCAGGGCATCTGTTTGAGGATCAGGAGTACCTGTTATGAAGACAGAGACCAGAAAATCTACTCCTGGAAAAGAACAGGGGTTTAGAAGGAAATCAGGCAACCCCAAAACAATTACTTCTGACTGGAGGCTCCCAGGGCAGACCTCTGAGGACAAGATAAGGGAGCTGGGTCTGTGGCTTCTAGGTCCCTTAGGAAGGCAGATGGTGGCGAGGCTGGCTCACCTCCTCCTTGGGCTGTGGTCTGGCATTGGATGGGCAAAGGGGATAAATGACCCATCCATGACTGGAGCCGAGAAGAGGGGGAAGGGAAAAGCTTTAAGGCAGGGGAATTACCCCACAGGGCTGTTGCAAATTTGCTCCAGCTCCTAGGAGTTTTGTGAGCCCACCAGAGTGCCCTCAGCCTTGACCTTGCCGTCCTGCCCAGGGGAGTTGCAATTCTCATGTAACTCACCATGGTGAAGGAAAGAACAAGAGAGAGAGAGAGGGGGGGGGGGGGAGGGAGGGAGGGAGGGAGGGAGGAGAGGGTAAAGATGGAGGACACCTCAGGATTCAGAAATTATCTCAGGACAAGCTGCCACGGGGCTCCTGGGGTGGCAAGAGACCCCCACTCTGAGGGCCTGCCTGGTTTGGGGAATCATATGTTAGGAAAAGTGGGAAAGGAAAAAGAGGGAAGACCCAGCTCAACAGCAGAGACAGGCTTTATTCTGGGAAAGACTGAGAAGGGCTCTGAGCATGCAAGGTCAGAAGCCTCTTCCCTTACCGAGTAGGGGATTTTCATATGGTGGTGGGAGTCATGGGAATGTTGCATAGCAATCCACCTTGCCTTGGGGCCTGGGCAACTACAGGGAAGTGATCATGAGGATGGGTGCTCAGGATCATTCCAGGAATGTGATAATTGGGAGGCATGGTTGTGTCACACTTGAGAAACAGAGAGTTACAATGAAATGTCAGTCAGAGTCCAAAAATGGAGTCATTTTGGTTCTAACAGAGGGAGCCGTTTGGAGTGAGATCGTTGTGCCCACTGCACCCAAGCACTGGAATGATGCCGTTTGTGATCTCTACACTGCGTCTTAGGGCTCTGTGTTATTCTATGCTTGCTTCTGTCTCAGCATATATCCATGCAGAAAGGAAGGTGCTCATGGGCTTCCCCTGGCAAGATGCCAGTTAACTAGGGCAGCAGCTGCCCTGGGGAAAGAGAGCTCCCCCTTCCCCAAAGGTGTAATAGAACCCAAGAGTGAGCATCCTTGTCCCCATGCTGCAGACTGTTGTAATGCTGGTTCTGTGGGAATAGAGAGAAACTGTCCACTGGCTAGACAAGAGTTATGAGACCTCAAACTCTCTCCTCCACATCTCCTTCTCTCCCTCCATCTACTCGGCCATGCTCAGACTATGTCTGTGATCTTGAGACCTGTTATGTGATTAAGTACCCCTGAGCTAACAAGATGGGAGAAGCCCCTTCCTCTATGACTTCATGTAAGACTCCTACCCCACATAGCTGCCTTCTCCTCTTCCCATGACACCCCTTTTTCTTCTACAATCACTCTTACCCTCTTTTTCACTGACTCCCCTGTTCTCTCTCCCCCCACCCCCTCTTTCTCTCTCTCTCTCTCTCTCTGACTTTGGGTCCTGCCTGTCTGTCTCGGGCATTAACATGAAGTCTTGGACTCGAGAAAACAGCTTGTCTCACTTCCTGAAGCTCAAACCCCAAGCCTGCCTTTCCTTAAGGCAGGTTGAATTCAGGCCTCACCTAAACAGGTGAGTTAAAGGGAGGAGAGAGTAGTTCTCAAAGAAGGTCAAACCATTATTAATTACACAAAAAGAGAAGGAATGTAGGCAGGCAAGAGATAATTACCTAATAGAAATATCTACAATTTGGTTTTTAATAAAAGACCTAGAGACATTACACCCACATTAGAGTCAGTAGAGTGCATTCCTGTGTCCAGAATCATCTGGATTCCACACAAGCTGTGGCTGTCAATATCCCATTGTTGCTGACGCCTGATATGCATGTGTTCTCATTTTCACATTGTGAATAAAAGACACCAGAAATGTGTCAAACAAAGAACACTTAACAGGTATTCAGGCTCTGCTCAGAGATGCAAAATCACATCTTCATCTTCAATTCCATGGAATTACCTAGAGAAAATGTCCCTAGACAACAAGTGGATGTCTCTCTGCTTGTGGTCTGGGGGCTCTTTTGGCTTAGCTTGCTTTGAAGCCCTCATAATAACTCCTCTGCATGGTAACTAACTCCACCAGGATTCAGTTGCCATGCAACTGCATGGTACTCTCCATAGTACTGTTTTCCCCTGATTGTACAGCGAGGAGCTTTCAGAGTCGTAATAATACCTTACACGCATGCCAGGCCTTTTACATAAGAAGTTCCCAATAGAGTGAATAGAGTTGCTCTTTATGTAAGTCTTTTTACCAAGCACTAAAAATATCCATGCTTCCAACCTAGCTATGTAGAATCCACCCTTTCCCAGTTAAAACAAACAATATGTATTTTGGTAGGAGGTGACACAGAAGATTGCTCATCAGATTTACATACCTGTGTGCAAGGTACTTAGGAGGACATAATAACATCTCTGTTAGAAACCATCTTGGCCACCCACCGAGGATGCCCCTGCTATAAGTATGTTGAGGCTTTTCTGGTTTGTATGCTTGCAAGGAGGTTGCTTGTTTCTGCTTCTGTATGGAACAAGTGAGTGGAAAGAAGAACGGGTCAGGCTTCGCTGAGTGGCTTTGGCTTGTGTAATGTGATAGTCAGGAAAGGCCAACCAATTTGACATTTTTTGGAGGAAATCTTTGTTTCTAATGTTTCCAATTTCACTGGAAAATATTATTCCACTGTTGGGATCACTTACACATTTTTCACCTGTTAGTGAGAAACTTTGAAAAAAATCAGGTGTAAGTAGGCAAGTTTTAGGGTCCAGTAATAAACCCATTCATCAGGCAGTTAAGAAAATCTCAAATATGGGCTAGTGAAATGGCTTAGAAGCTAAGTCACTTGCCTGAAAAGCCAAAGGACCCAGGTTCAATTTTCTAGGACTCATGTAAGCCAGATGCGCAAGTTGGCACACACATTTGGAGTTTGTTTTCAGTGGCTAGAGCCCCTTGTGTGCCCATTCTCCCTATCTTTTGCTATCTCTGCAGCTCTCAAATAATACAAATAAAATTAATAAAATACCCATTTAAAAATCACAAAACCTCAATCACTCCAGTGAATTATACTGAAACAACTCTGGTTTGGTCTCAATTTTAATTAGCCAGTTACATGTGTTACAAAATAAATTTGAAATAAAAACCTTCTCTACAGCAACAAAATGGTGTTGGTTTTTTAAGGGTATCTTCTAAATTTCCCTGTCTTCTTTTGGAACACAATAATATTTGGCACTTTATCTGTTTATTCTTCAGTTATATCATCCTATAAATTCTGGAATTATTCTTTGCATATTTTATGGCAATAATGGTTGACTGTTACATATCCTTTGATATTCTTAGTGCTCTTTTTCCATTAATAGAGTCTTTAAAATTAATGTGGACACATGGTCTATCTGGTTAAGGCAATTTTAAGTTTCCTTTTCAGCTAAGTTTGTCCATGAGTCTAAATTCTGACTGGCACTATTTAAGTAGGAGTGATTCATGCATCTTTCACCTTATGATTTCTCCCTTCTCTCCTTAACCTTTACAAATACACAGTTTTTCTACATGATAAGGACTAGGAGTTAGGAGACTTTAAGGATACTGACAGCTCCCTGTATTATTATGTACAGAAACATAACTGTGTCTAAAGGAAATAAAGCCAGGATGCACCAGGGTGGGGGATGGGAGAGTGACAATGACAAAAGAGAGGGAGAATTTGAGTGGGCTATCGTCTAAGACTCTCCTTTCAGATATGTGAGCCTTGCATCCAGCTGTCTCTGTTCAGCAACTATACATAATTCTCTTCCTATTGATTGTTAGGAGCATCGTGAAAAAGGAATTGTAAATTGAAGCTCCCATAAACAGGTTACACTTGTCATGTTAAAGATTCTACCAGACTGACCACTTAGAAGTTTTTTTGATTGTTAAGAGCTGTGATGTCACAGGTTTTGAGCCAAATCACCTTGGGCTATTTTTATGCCTTCATAGTCATTTAATTTTTTTTTCTCACCCCGTGCATGACCTAGCCTCCACCATCGTGACTATCAGGTAAATCACTTCCGAATGTACTAGTAGACCAATGACTTTCACAAAATCAAAGGCTGAAAATATCGTCAGATAGGTCTGGAGGCCTGAAACAGAAATTCTCTACCTTACTGTAACCTAACTACCTGAAGCATCCACACTAATGTATTTGAAAACTTCTTATGATTCTTATGAGAATCGTGATGATGCTCATTTACACCACAACAGTTCCATGAAATCGTTTAGGGTGTAAATGAAAATTATTATGTTGGAATGTGAAACTTGGGGAAACTGAATCTGTGTTCCCATGAGCACTCACAATTGGCTTCAGAATAAACTATTGGTATGGAAATTAGGAGGGTCTTTGAGACCACAGGAGCATCATCTTAGCTTATGGGTGGGGAATAACTCACTAGCCAGGGAGCTGGACCTCCAGTGGTCACACAAAGCTTCCACTGAATTAGTTGTGTTTCATGTTCTTGTATTGTGACTTTCGATGAATAAAATGTATAGTGAGAGGATGCAGTTTAGATGGATTTTATTATAAAGGTTTGAGAGATAGAGCTTATCGAGCTTAGGAGAAAGTTTAAGAGAAGGAAAGCATAGAGGTTTTGGCTTGCCACCGAGCTTCTGGGACCCTAGTTTCTGAGTTACTATTGTCCATCCAAAGCCAAGATGAGGGTTCTACACTGTCAATGGGACCTCAAAATCCTGCATTACCATAGCTGATTCTATAACAATGAGGGTGGCTATATTCCCAGAGAATATATTGCATGGCATTGAAGGCCATCAGATACCCAGTGGTAATAAGCAGAAACAAGAAAAAGGAATCTCAGAATCCAATGTGAGTCAAGGGGGAAAATGTAGGAGGAAAGTCAACTAATTATTGGAAAGCAAATTAATTCACTGTTCTCAATGTTAACATAGAAAGACATAAGTGAGTTTAAAAAATATTGCATATAGACATATGCAAAATATATTTCCATAAAGTATACATGACTAATTAAAATGGTTGGGAGATAGCAAATTCAAGATACTGTAATTATCTTTAAGTAGATTTTAGATTATTTTACATTTAGTACTTTTGCAAATTGTACATGCTCAAGGTCGCTTATTATTTCACAGAGAAGTTCAGAGTAGAATGTGCTGTGTGCATGCAAATTATGAGGAAACTGTTGAAACTTGTTCAGTGGGTGCAGCTCTTGCCACAGAAGTGAGAATTCCCTGAGTTAAGATCCCCAGAATCCACATAAAGCCAGATGTGGTAGCACACATTTGTAATCCCAGCACACCCATAACTTTATGGAAGATGGAGACAGGAGAACTCCTGGAAACCTTAGGCAAGACCTACCTCACACAAGGTGGGACACAAGGACTGACCAGTAGCTGTCCTCTGACCATCACACCGCACTCACCCAGCAGCACACATACACACGTCACACCCCCACGCACAATGATGACAAAAGAAAATCTTAGAAAATGTTCTAAGCTTTTTTTTTTTTTAATAATGGTTTGCCTTGAAAATAAACATGGTCTTAAATATCAACTCTAATTACACTGGACTTATAGTTTCCATCAGATAATGATGCAGACACAGCACATTTCCCACTAAAAAATTATTTAAGCACACTTATCTGCACATGTGTGAGCCTGCACTACACAGACATATACCACACACAAACTACACTGCATGGTAAGAGTTCAGGGAGGGATTAGGTAATAATACTTGAGGTGCCTGACTAACAAACCCCAAATTTTCAACCCCATCCAAGTTATCAAAGAATTGAAAAATACGGACATAATGAAGGGTAAATTATGAAGGATGGGGTAGACAAGAGAGGAAAAATAGCAGGAAATAATTCCAGCAAAGCTGGGAAGGGAGAGGAAAAGAACAGGGAAGAATTTCCCTCCCGTGGTGTTTGAATCTTTGTCCTCTAAGAGACTCCGGTGTTATTAAAATTGAGTTTGCAGCTTCTGCCTCCAGCAGGCAGACTCCTGCCTTGGAGGGGGCATGCCACTGGAGGCACATCTGATTTACAGCTTAAAGGTATGCAGAGTGCTTGAGCTCTTCCTGGGGTTCCCAAAATGTGCTTAACCTGCACGGGTCGTGGTTTTTCTCTCTGTGTGGAGTTAGTAAAGGGAACCTCTGTCTTCCACCATTATGACACTTCCCCAGGATCTGTAAGCCTGAAATAAATGCTATTCCTCCCATAAACTGTGTCTGGTTTGGAGTTTCATCCCACCAACGTGGAGCTGACTACAACACATGGGGAATAGAAATCTCAGAAGCATCTGGAGGAAGGAAGGTCTCTCACACACAGCTCAGGTCTATTTACATGAATTAGGCAACCAACTGGAATGAGCCCCATCCCCAGGCCCTGGTGTATAGAAAGGAATTGATTTGTTGGCAGGCTCAGATAGAATGTTGATTCAGGAAGGGCCAGCCCACTACTGCTAAACCCACTAAATTGTGGAAGAATCAGGAAGTAGTTGCTATTGCTGAGGAAGGATTAGGAGGTTGTTGCTTAGCAGCCATTTTATGAGAGACTGGATCATATTTGAGTTCTGGTGTAGCAGGACAGACAGGTGGACGTACACTTCTCTGGGGGCCAGTCCCTACCTAACAACCTATTAGAGAAAGCTGTTTTGCTCCCAGCCCATACCCGTACCATGTATATTAAACACTTACAATCCATAAATTCTATTATATAAAAAATAGGACTACTACAGTTTTACATTTAAATTCACATAGAAAATAGAATTATAATGGTGCATTGACTAGTAGATATATATGCCAGTGTGTATGTATATTTACTTATTTATGTGTTACATTTGATAGCACACCAAAACTGAAACTCTTCATGACATGTTTTCATATGTCTCTAGTTCTTTTTCTTCTCATTCTTATTTTACCTGGGCCATACTGAGTTGAAAATAATCTAAGATGATAGGAGGACTTCAGAATAGTAAAAATGAAGTGAAATTTATCTTACCCAAGGTCAATCACATGAACTTTACACGGACTGTGCAATGCATGATTTTCCAGCAGAATACAATTAGAACCACACCCAAGCACAAAGTGTTATTATTTCTACACAACAAGCCAAAAGTCTGGCCACATGTACACTATCTCTGACCCATCCAGGTCTGATGTGGGAAGAGAGCGCCATGCTGGGACACGCCCTTGTGTTCTGACCACAGATTTGTAGGCGATGTTCTGTACAAGTTACGTTTTTGACGTCAGGTTATGTACTCATAAATAAAGATGTTGAAAACTGTGTGCTTCATTTCTCAAGGCATACATTTCTCTGCAGTTTTTTTTATTCTTTTGATGAACTATGTTAATTTGTCTACAGCATAAAATGAAGGAAAAAGTAAAAATTTCAAAAGTTAGAATTTCTATGTCTATAAATTAATAAATTCTTTTGCCTCCACATTTCATTAGGTGATTGCAAAGAGAGGTTGGCTTTGGTTGTCAGATACCTATTTGCAATTTAAAAAATATGAAGATTCTTGGTGGCAGCAGTTGGATTTCACTTACATCTGACAAACATACCTTGGAATCAGTAATTAGCAGTCTGGAAAATACAGAGTTTAAGTGAAGACAAGAACTGACTCTCAGGATTGAGTGTCAATCTCATGGTATAACTGTTTGTGGAAGGGATTTTTCTCAGTACTCAGAGGTCACAAAGAACTAGGGCTTTCTGCCTACTTGAGGCCATAGCACCCGGAAATTCATGACTCATTTTACTGAAGCCTGAAATGCCTCCAGTCAGAACAGAGCTCCACTCCGTGCTTAGGAGGCTGGAACTGAAAAGAACATGCCAATCTTCTTCCATGAACCAGACACAAGTACACATCACATATTTGCAAATAATTATTGAGGCTCTTCTCTTCACCAAAATACTTTCTAAATACTTGAGAAACAAAATCAAGTTGCCTTCTCTGCAGAGATCAGCATTGAACACATTAAAAGGAAGTTATTTATTAGACAATGATGCATAATACAGTGTATGAAAGACAGTAAAGTTGAGGTTCCAGGAACAAATGCTTTTCATTCTGCCAATGATCATTCCTTTAACTTTCATCACACTATAACATAGATACCATTACAATTGTACTAATGAGGATGCTGACCCATCTAGATAATAATTGTTTGTGATTGATTATACAGTGAATAACTAAAGCAAAGCAGAGATGTAACCCTGGTGATCACAGCTCCTAGGTAAACGAGATAGAATGTGGATGCTTGGAATGTGCACATTGAGGAGAGCGGTTTGAAGCGCCCAACGAATTTGAAACTTTGTCCATGACACTTTACATTTTAATTCTTAGCCAATCTAGTGCTCAAAGAACCCGAGGAATTGAGGCATGATAATACTGAAATTACTGTTTTGATTTACTGTCATGGTTTGAGAATGTTAATGCCTTAAGTTCTTGATCTGATACATGATCGTGATTCCTAGGTCGCATTTTTTTTTTTTTTTTTTTTTTTTTGCCTTATGCTTCCCTGGAACTCCAGTCTCATGCTACGTGAGGGAGGATGCGGGTCTGAAGGAGAATGTAGTGCACACTACAACTGTCACCTGTTACTTCCCTATTCTAAGTGCTGACACAGACTTTCAGACACGTACCACCTTGTGTGAGCTTCAGTACTACAAAGTGTCCCCCCCCATTCTAGTGACTCAGCCGTAGCAGGAGGTGTCGTAGAAACTCAAAGAGCCTGCAAGATCCGACTCAGAAACCAGTAAAACTGACACTGAAAATCCACCTGCCCTGTGGCCTGAAGGACACACTCTCCTACACTCAGCTTTAAGTATGTAAGTTAGGTGTGTTTCCCTCTGCAATTAGATTTATTTGTAACTTTCTCCCAAATGCTATGTGACCAGTGTGCTCATACTTACCTCTGAATGTTTATTTCTTTATTACAGATATTACCAACTCAGTGAATGCAAAGAATGGTTTCTTTCCCAAATCTTCCTGATCCAGCAATCTCAGTTTAAAAAAAATAACTGAAAAAGCATAGATTCCAATGAGTCCTCTTCTGGAAACAATTTGGCCAAGATAGAATTTATGTATATTTTCCTAAAATTAACCCATAAGTTTGTTATAAAATAGCATATTCACTTATTAGATGACACAAAACATTATATTCATTTATTTCTTAAGGAAGTATAAACATGTCACTACCCATATATAAACAAAAATCATACAATCTTTCCTGTATCAGACATTCCCCTCTGCATGTAATAGTTGTGTAACCTCAGGAAAATCCCTTTAACTCTCATTCCTGCAAGATTCCAATTTGTAAAATGAGAAGAATTAGTATGGACAGCTCATGAGACCAGTGTAGTTATTGAGTGAGTTAATTTAAATATAGCATATAATAAACACTTAATATACGTTTATATTACTCTTCATACTATTAATAATATGTTTGTGCATTATCTCTGTTATATTTATATCATGGTATGTTATATTCTTTTAATACAAATTATTTGATACCTATTACATAAATAATCTGATGTATAAGATAATGATCTTTACCCAAGTACCTGCGAGGGGCCTTTTCTCATCAGGCCTGCATCCTAAAAAGACAAAACTAATAAAATCAAAACAAACAACCAGCTACAATAGTGAGCATCTGTAATTCCAGAACCATATGGAGTGGTATGAGGCAAAGAGAGGAGACTCCCCAGAAGCAAATGGCCCAGTCAGCTCAGTGTTTGCAATGGAAAATAATGAGACCCTGCCTCAAGCAAAGTGTAATGTGAGGACGAATACAAAAAGGTGGAATGTGACTTCCATATGTGCGTGTCCCCATTCATATACAAATTCACACATTTGCATATCATATACACATGAAGATAATAGGATAAAAATAAAGAGTAAAACAATTATAAAATATATATGCAATATGCGTGTGTAAACTTAACAATAACAAATAGAAATAATTATTTAGAAGGAAATAAGGGAGGTTAATGTGCTAATGAGCAAGTGGGATGCTTTTCTTTTTTTTTTTTTTAATATTTTTTTATTTATTTTATTTGAGAGTAACAGACACAGAGAGAAAGACAGATAGAGGGAGAGAGAGAGAATGGGCACGCCAGGGCTTCCAGCCTCTGCAAACGAACTCCAGACGCGTGCGCCCCCCTGTGCATCTGGCTAACGTGGGACCTGGGGAACCGAGCCTCGAACCAGGGTCCTTAGGCTTCACAGGCAAGCGCTTAACCACTAAGCCATCTCTCCAGCCCGGGATGCTTTTCTTTATGCAACTACAGAATTAGGAAGAGATTAAGGCAGGAATAGAAGACTGGATGCAAGATGTGGACATTCCAATATGTTTAAATCAATAATAGAAGAGAGTCATCAAAGATGGGGAAGAGAAGGGTGTTGGAAGAAGAAAACCAAGAATACAGTGTCATGGATGATTGAGTATAGTTGTTTCAAGTACCAAGAGAAATGGCCCATGTACTTAACAACATGACTTAATTGGTAACTTGGCAAAGACATATTTATTATTGGTTATTGTCACAAATGACCTTCCTTTGTCTACTGCTGCCTCTGTTAAGCAGATAGACTGCTGGGGTGGGGGCCACTAATATGGGAAGAGGACACAGTTTCATGTTATGACCCTTTACATAGCATAACTAACATAATCTTCATGACAACATGCTTCTGTTCATCTTACTGTCATCTTTCTATGAGTGAGCCGAGCCAGGCAGAGGCTGTGTGGTATGATCATCCTCACAGGTTGGGGATAAGAGGGAGCAGAATGTAGGTCCTTTGTAAAGCCGGTCTCTGGGCTCTCACTTCAGCATCCACATTCCGAGAAATAAAGATCATTTAATAGTTGCAAAATAATTAATACTTCCATCTCCTAGTGATGCACAAGTGGGTCACTTTCAAACTTTTGCCATTATAAAACATAGAAAGCCTCAAACACTTACTGCACCTTAAAGTAGAATTATTAGACTGTATACATTAAAAAGTTTTTTTTTTTAAGATCAGATTTCTCTATATTTTATTTGAACACATTTATGCAACTATCCATTTCTCCTCATGGATGTCATCATGCCTATTTTGAAAGTTATTTACTGAATTAATTCACATTTATTAATACCAAGGTTAAGCATTTTATTTGTATTTATTTGCCATTTCAATTTCTTATTTAATGAACAATGCATTCCTGGTTTTTGTCCAATCTGGTAATGTAATGTTCATTTCTTACATATTTTAAGGGGTTTTATTTTCTTAATAATATTTTGAATATTGAACTGCCTAGCTGTCATTTATAGTATGTTGTAAATAATGTCATAGTTTTATTTAAATAGTATTATAATATGAAATATTAATTTTAATATTAAGTAGCACTATAATCTTTCCTACTAAATTATTGTTTTTAAAATTAATCATTTTTATTACAATAGTATTTTTTTTTAGCTCACACTAAAATACAAGTTATTTGATAATGGTAAAACCAACCAAGAATATCTCAATCAAATCTAACACATAACCTGCCCTGACATGGAAGGTGAGATACTACTTTCACTGAAGGTCTAGATACCTGGCTTTATGTAAGTAGGCCCAGTAATCTTTAGAGATGGCTTCCAATCTTCTTTTTTTCTTTATTACTTGTGTACAAACTCAGTGTATAAACATTTTTGTATATTCAGTTTTGATTTTCACTTAATTTCTTTAGCATTGATATTATCTTTATATAAACCATCTCTACTTCATGATCACATTAAAGTTTCCTTCAGTAAATTAATTTCACATATCCACATTTAATAGACCATGCTCTTCATTTTTTTTTTTCCCAAGAATGGACAATTCTCACATGTAGGTTTTATTTTTCTTGAATCTTTGTGGTTGTATGTATGTGTGAGCACAGGGTGAGTGTGTGTGTGTGTGTGTGTGTGTGTGTGTGTGTGTGTGTAGATCAAAGCCAAACGTGCTTGTCTGTGCTCATCTTCCACACTGAGGAAATTTTATTCAGTGCTTATGCTAGCTGTCTGGCCCATGAGTTGCAGGGATTCTCGTATATCTGCCTTCCTTCACTCTGTAGCAGCACTGGAATTACAGGTGAGTGATACTCCTGGGTTCTTAGTACCCAATGTTAGGTTCAAATACTTATATTGCAAAACAGTGTAACTTTACTTCCTTGATTGCACTAACCAAAGCTAAGCTGTTAAATGGACAAGCAAAGTGACATCATAGATGTGTACTACTTTCCTCATCCTAGGCCATGGTTTTGGACTGTGCTTCCCAAACATTAACATGTACCCAGATAATCTCAGGCCCTGTTAAAGTGCAGATATGACCCAGATGGAGGCGTTGCCTGCATGTTTGTGTTCTCCCCAAATTCAAATGCTGACTCCCTAATCCTCCATGTGGTAGCATTTGAAATGGGATATTTGAGAGGAAATTAAGTTATGATGGTGGAGTGAATACTTTTACGGGAAGATAAATGGTTTCTCTTTTTTCTTCCCTTCCCTCTCCACTCACCCCATGTGAGGAAGCAAGAAGGGTACCATCAGCAGAGCTCAATCATTCTCATTTTGACTTCAATTCTCCAGAAGTGTAAAAAGTAATTTTCTATTCTTTATACCCAGTAGTCCATGACATCTTGTTATAGCAGCCTTCTCCAACTAAAACAGTCTGTGAAAAGACATGAACTATTTCATATTTAACAATACCCCAATTAATATTAATGTTATATGTACTTGGACCTCATTTCCAAATACAAGAGTCTAGATTCATAGTTATGGCACATATTCTGAGATTTTATGTGTGTAAGTATACATTTTTATTTATTTAATTTTATTATTTATAGATATGCATATTTACCATGTATGTTTTCTTCTTGGACTTCAATAAACTCTTAGATTGATTTACAGTCATGTGCTTTGAAATAAATCAATGTAGCTTTGCAGGTTATTTTAATACATAGCTAACAACATATGTGTGCCAATAGCTTTTCAAATTCCATCAGCATCAATTTTATGTAAATTCAAGTCAGTCATATTCAATGCTGAATTTAGAAAAGCATGATTATTTATAAAATCAATTTCATCTATTTCAGAAAGAATATCTATAATTCCTCATATCTTCTTTCATGTCCCCGTTAGTCTGTTTGTGCCCAACCACACATATGTTGAAGCTTAAAAAGGCCCACAAGCAATGATATTCGGGGGGCAGGACTGTGGTAATTAGACTTTGAAAGGTCCAGAGAGTGAGAGCTGTAGGATGGGGTTACTATCTAAAGAAATGCTGTGTCTTCTACCTACCCCTTTCTCTCCCCCTCTCCATCATTCTGTTCCCCTCCTCTCCCTTCTGCTCTGCTTTCCTGTTATGTAATTCAGAATGAGAATCCAAAACTAGAATAAGATCTACCAGAACATTGACTTTGGTCCTAGCCTCCAGAATTAGGTAAGCCACTCAGTCTGTGGTATGTTATTCAGACCCCTGATCTGAGATCATAGTTGAAGAGAATGTTATTATTTTCTCTATATAAGATCATTATATTTATATATTCAGTGAGCAATATCATGTAATGATCTTATTATTTCTAGTTAATTTAATACTATTTTTTTCATTTTTCATGTAGAAAAGGTATGGAATCCCTCTGAAAAGATTTTACTTTTTTATGCATTTGGGATTTATTTGGCTCCTTCTATTTTTAAATCTTCATTTATAGTTTTCTCCTTAAGAAGATACTTTTACTCTTATCATATAGGTACTTTGAATTTTCTACTTCTGTGCAGAATATGCCATCTGTTGAGGCCTGGAGTCACGTACCTATTCTACAGATACCTAGCACTAACGGGATGTAAGCCCTGTGCTGAGACCATGGGAGAAGAAAGGAAGAATCCTATTTATTCAGCATTGTCAGACAAACGCACTGAAAAAGAAAGCAGGTCTGCTCAGCAGAGTATGCAAAAGCAGCCTCACGACATCACTGGATGGTTTGTAACATACAGGACCAGCCCCAACCTTTGGCAGTGGTAAATCAGGACAGGATAAATTAGATCTGATGTTAACATATGAGTATATATTGTCCATTCACAGACAGAAGGTGGTTGGTTAGAGCAAGTGTATCATGCTCATTGTACATGGATAGTAGATTTTATCTATTTAAATAAAAATTAAAGATAGAAAAGAGGCCAGGTGTGGTGGTTCATGCCTTTAATCCCAGAGGATCCCTGTGAATTTGAAGCTATCCTGAGACTATAGACTGAATTCCCGGGCTAGAACAAGATACTACCTTGAAAAAAAAAAAAAAAAGGAAGAAAGAAAATAGAAGTTAATATACATAAATTTATGAAGCTTTCACTGGAATATATGTGTTGGACAAAATAAATGATTGGTTTTTTTTACTATTAGTGTTTTTTTTTCTTTTGCTGTGTGAGTCTTCTGATAGCCACAGAAATAAATGAAAAGAACTTTGTTATAAATTATGACATGACTTTAAAGGAAATGTCTTGGTGTATTGGAATAAATAAACCTTTAAATTGAGGTAACTAGATTGTTCTATGCCATTCTGACTTTTCTCATTTGTATTACTTTTAATCATGAAGGACTTCTTATTTGGCTGCTACATAACATAGGAAATATTTACATGGTCCCAACTCTTCTCTATATACATGGGTCCTGGGAAATCGAGCCTCAAACCAGGGTCCTTAGGCTTCACAGGCAAGCACTTAACCGCTAAGACATCTCTCCAGCCCCTGCTTTAACTTTTGATTCCAACTTCCTTAATCTGTAATACCACAAGTCCAACTCCACCTTGACTTAAAATCTTCAAAAGACATGTCAGTCATGATTTGTTCAGTAGCCGTTTTTTTTGTGGACAACAGAGACTCTAGATGCTCCACAAAGACAGTGAAGATATAAGGCACCATATAACAACAATTTGAGTTGTTTCAAATTTATGTATGCCATTATTATTATTTTTAAATATTATTTGGATTTTAAACTTTGATTTTTCCTGATACATATTTCTCTGGATGCCATGGAAATAAAAATGAGTTCTACATTTCTTTCTAAGAAATAATTGACAAAGTGTAGGTTGTTTCCTGTTTTATCAAATGATATCTGAAGAAGTCATTCTAGGCACCAATCCCAGTGTAGCCACACACTCCTATATGTCTCTAGGGATGAAAGTTTCCAATCAACATACACTGAGGCCTGGAGTAAGACACTGTTAGATTGAAAAGATGGGCTGTGGAGATGGCTCAGCAGTTAGAGGCACTTGCTTGCAAAACCTACTGGCCACGGTTCAGTTCTCAAATACCCATGTAAAGCCAGATGCTTAAAATGGCTAATGCATCCAAAGTTCACTGGCAAAATCAAGAGGCCTTGGTGCACCCGTTTTCTCTCTCTTTTTCTTTTTTAACTGCTTTCATGAAAAAAAAAAATATATATATATATATTTTAAAGATGGGCTTGGTATGATGGGATCCATCTCAGGTCTTGTTACGTGTTACGAGGATGAAATAAAACATGTTGTAAAAGATGGAGGGAAGGAAGAAAGGAAAAATGGGAGAGAAGGAGGAGGAAGACAGGAAGGAAGGAAAAGAGAGGCAGGGCAAGAAAGGCAAGCAATATCACAGAATTCCCCAACTTTGAAAATAAGCAATCTGAAAAACCATCTGTTATATTGTAAATATGCCCTTTCTATTCTTTTGGGATAAAAATCCCCATTACTTTTGAAAATCTTGTGGTACAACTGACAGGTTCTCTTTACATTTGGCAGTTACATGTCCACCTCTGCTCGCTGTGTTGGAATTATTCTCATATATGGAGACAAGGGGACCGGGAACCACTGTACTAGGCAATGACAATGTGGCCTGCAGTCTTCACAGTGACCTTGGTTCCTAATGCTGATGAGCAGATTGTTTGTGAGGCTGAAAGAAAGCTCTTTTACTAACCTGGGTGTTATTTTTCTCATGTGTGCAAATTAGATTTACCCTTGCTATTTAAGCTCTCTAGAGTTTAAAGTACAAACATCTAAACCTGGTAAAATTCCTTCCAGGTCCAGCATAAAGTCATTATAAAATGTTTCTACTAACTAAAACGTCTTTCATGTAATTTCCATATTAAGAAAATCCTTGCTCATGTGCTGAAATATAACTTTTATCAAAACACTTCACTCCCCAAAATGATAAGACATTAGTAAACTTCTTGGTCACAGGGTGGTGGCTGCAGCCAGGCTGCAAGTGGCCTTTGAGGCTGTTTCCTGCCATGTCTAAGGTTTTAGCACCTTTTTGAGACAGATTGAGAGGAGAGAGGAAGAATGAATGCGGTGAAGACAATCAGATGTGATATCCTTCCTTCCCCAAATGTTTTTCACCTCCTTCTTTCCATCTATCTAATCTTCCAGGCAATTTGTAACATAAGTGGTTTCTGTTCTACTCAAAGGTTAGATGACCATATGATTAGCAAGGCTTAGATATACACTTTATGACATGTGAAATCAGAAACTCAGAGGAATACAATGTGTGGATTGTACCCACACCATACTTAGAAATTTTACAAAAAACAGAATTTACAAAATTATGATACAGTCCCAGCTGTGTTTTGAATATTAGAAAGCTGAGCTGATGTTTATTATGCTTATTCTCTGTTGATGTATGCAAAATTACTGACCATACTAGCTACATGTCCCCAAGAAGTTAGACAAGAACCTAGATGTTAAACTCTGAGGAATGTAAACAGCTGGCAAGTGAAGGTCACTTATGGAAAAATTTATTGGAGAAGAAAGTGAAGGGGAAAATCTACAGGTTACATTGAATAGTAAGAATTTTTCTCTCTCTGAAAACTTATATTTTAGCCCATATTAAGCACACACACATTACTTATTGTTAATTTTACCATAGAACAAATGGCATATTATACTTAAATATTTCCATTTTCCATTTGCTCTAAAGAAAAACAAGCTTACTAAAAAACTTGTCTATCTATCTATCTATCTAATCACACAAATACAGAACCACATGCATATTTTGTATATATGCAGACACATGCACATACATATCTATTAGTGAATTACATGTATATATTTAGTAGCATATTAAGAAAAGAGGGGGAATCTTTAGGAAAGTCAGCAAATAGAATAACTTCAAGTAATTTCTGCAGGGGGTTCAGAGAAGTTAGGAAACACATATACCATAACCATTTTACATTTGCTTTTAGTTTTTAAGTGGTGCACTCTGGGGGAGACCTTTGTTCCATGCACGAGTGTATGGTTCATGTTCCTTCCAAGTGGGCTAGTTTTGTTCTCCTGCCGTGGGAGCAGGTGGCATGAAACTGCTTAGATGGGGTTGAAAGACTCCGCCCCCTTCCCCAGCAGCAGCCTGAAGTACGTCAGCGGTAATTGTGTGCAGGGCTCCACTGTGCAGGGTGGGTGGAGGCAAAACTGATATCAAATAAGGGCATCAAACTGAGATCCGGATGTTCTGTTTAAGTTGTTGCTCATTTTTATTAGCCCCATCAGGGTAAAAAGCTTGCAACTTCTACTTCCCCTGCTGCAGAAACAGTAATTTTGGATAGATTGATATTTTTGTTCTCCATAAAGACTGAATTCGTGCTACATCGTGGATATAAATGAAGGGGGTTCTCTATCCTTTTTTCCAAAATTTTTATTATTAACCCATCAGACTTCAGCCCAGTTAGATAAAAGAGAGAGGTTCAGATGTGAAGCAGTCAATGAGGGTGCGAGTCTCCCCCGGGAGCCGAAATCCAAAGTAGAGCGATGCTGCTGGGAGGCTTCTCCGCTTGTCTGCAGGGGCTCCCTCTGTCTTTTCCAAAGGGCCTGGGGCGCTGGAACTATCCAAGGTGCTAGGATGCGGGCAGCTTCGCCCTTCTATCAGGCGGATGGCAGAAGCAGAGGAGAGAGATTACTGCTTATTTCAGAAGGTAGGTTCTTTGTTTCAGAATCCCTGATTAATCAGCAGCCGCATCAACAGACTAAGGCAGCTGGAGAGGAGAAAGAGAAGCAGGGAGGGAGGGACTCAGGCTAGGGAGGGAGGGAGTGGAGAGAGAGAATGAGAGAGAGAGAGAGAGAGAGAGGGAGGGAGAAAGAGAGAGAGCTGGTTGTCACGGGGGAGGGACGATGCCACAAGCTAGGCTGCTCCAAACCTTCTGTATGTAAGTGGCAACGAGAAAGAGCATCTTTGGGGCTGAAAGGAGACATTTAGGGAATATGTTTTTGAATATGTGTTTTCATGTATTTTCGCCTTCACAGAATATGATCAAATGAGGTACCTTAGCCAGCCTAGTGATTGCTTTGGGTCTTGTAGTCATCTGTGTGGCAAAGTGGGGTAAATCATTCAATTTCTTCCCTGCTGGACCTGGAAGGAGAGGGGCTGTATGCTCATCCCCACCCATTAGCTATGCCCTCTTTTCTCTGAATGTCGATTGAAGGAAGCAAGCACCTGTCTTCTGCCACAGCATCTTCCCAGCAAACTTTAAAGGCCATTTTATCTGATAGGAAGAACATTGAATATGCTCTGATATGCAATGAAGACGACCCTGGGGCTCGACACTTTTCCCATCCAGACACAACGCACTTTAACTGAAGACAATTTCAGCTGAACTACACGTCCGTGTCATATGGTGCTGGATTACTCCTCCCAAACTGCCCTGAGACCAGCCTGAGCAAGGGCTCCGTCAGACCCAAGTCACCCTCTGACTACTGCACTTAGCTCTCCCTGGGGACTTATATTTTGGTATGTATCTCATATTTCACATTCTATAAGCATGCTAATTGAGCCCAGCATTAAATAGAAAAAGCAATTAGTTATGAAATGAAATAGACTTTAGTTACGGATACTTAATGCTGAAGTTTGCATGTTTTATGAGATAGAGCAGAAATTAATACACAACCTAGGCATCCAGTGTTTTAGTGAGCCTCTGGCTATTTTTATTCCCTTACCCACTTAGTTACATTACCATGGAAATGGTTAAACTGGATTTTCATTAGTAAAATAAACCATGCTGAATTATTAAAGGCATTGAAAATATTTCCAGAATATTAATTGACATTCAAGTTGTGTATGCCAGTTATTTTTCCTCTATTCCGTACCATAAATATTTTACAAGTCTCAGCACATTGGTGTCAACAATGAGAGCATAATTTTGTATTCTTAGACTAAAAGACAGAGACACTACCACAAAACACACAAATTACCAGACATGCACTAAGATGACACTGCTTCGGGGTGGATTCATTGGAACTGGATATTTTTGAGAGACATACTTTAATACCAGTCAACCTCAGTAAGATACCAGTAGTTTTATCACAATAAATACTTTTTGTAGAACTTGGGTGGACTTGTTTTACTTTATATATGTACCTCTTTTGTTGGAGTATCACTATTACAATTTTATCAACTACCAAACAGTATCTTAAATAACAGAGGTATTGCACATCTGGAAGAACTACTACAGCAAAAAATGTTCACACTCATTGAGAGATGTAAGTTTATTTTTGGTACTATTGACAAGTATTTTTATTAAGTATAATGAACATATAAGGGCATCCAATGGAAGAGGTTACATTATGTAGTTTTGATCAATTTGTCATCAAATAATTTATAATCAAGTAGGATAGAATAATGAATATAATATAAGAATGAAAATTAACTCCCTTCACATTTTGGCCAATGTTCCAATTTATTTTATACATTGACATCTAACAAGTGAACAAATTAATAAGAAAGCATGAACATTGTGGTTTTCTTTGGAAAGCACGAAATATGTTATCCAACTCACCAAAGAAGGGAACTCTGTGAAGGACATTTGACATTAGTGAAAACACACTTGCAAAAATACTCCAATGTGAGGGGGTGGATAAAGGAAGCTCAGAAACTTGAATCATCTGTACATTTTGGATGAAGGAAAAGGGTCAACATCTTTGGACAAGGAATGTTGGCTATTAATATTAATAAATCAATCGTAGATCCCCAATTCAATTAGATGGCTTCCATTCTAAGTCCACTCAGCTGTTTATTAAACCAATTCTGTCTGTCTTGCAAATACTGCCTTGTAAGTGTCTAGAATCAACTGGTCCAAGGCTCTACAAAGTACTTATGCCCTGACACTTTGCAGGAGTCACTTAAAACTACTGGCAAAGAATACCATGGCAATCTGGAAGTTGGAGAAACAATCTTATGGATGTTCCTATTACATTTTCATGATTTCTGTCCAGTTATCCATTTGGAGAAGAGAGAGAGTGGAGAAAAACTCTGCAAAGAAATTTGCTGTCTGAGAAAAAGGCAATCAGTGTCTTTGTAGCCACTCCAGCAAGCATACTTGGTTGTGACTTTACCATTTCCCATGTGGGCAGAACAGCTGCATTTTGAAGCCATTGAGAATGAGAAAATGAGCATGACTGTTTGTGGGGATGACAGTATGCTTCAAACAAAATCAAAGTAAAATTATCCAACTAATGTCTGACAGATTATGAGATTTTATAAAAAATAAATTCTGGTCTGTTTACATGGGTTATGACCTATAACCATGCAATTCAGTTTGTCGATTTGGTCTTGGTATAAATTAGTAAATTTTAGATATTATTTTTCATAGGTATTTTAAATATGTATATGGAGCCTGATTACTAAATACTTACATTTTCACATGCCCCGTGATTTTAGATTTGCCTAAATGCATGCAAAATCATGTAAAATATTCTTTATTCTGCTGAATATAACAAAACATTGCCTAGAGAAACTTTTATAGAATCAATACTTACTAGAGTCCTTTATCTCAGGGAAGATGCAATGATTAGAATTGGAGTGGGATTCTGATTTTAATAACTCATATTCTAAGAATTTCCTTAGAGTCTTAATAGATACTGCTTGGAAACTACAAGAGTATATAAAAGGTAGAGACTTGAAACTTTCCACTATCTGGAAATAAATGGAAAGCATCAATTTGAAGTAGAAGTCAAATATCAGGATATTGGTTATCTTATCTATTATGTTCTTTATGTTTATTCTAAATAGCATTATAGCAATGGTACAAAGTTAATTTGATATTATTCTGGTCATAAGATCACCTTGTGTGGCCTAATTTCAGGAATGTTCTTGTGCAACTTGAAGTATGGTTTATAGTTCTCTCCCAGATCAGAGTTTTTCCATCCTATGGGAAACATATGGAGCTGTCACAACTTTCTAGCTCAGAAAATCAAAGTACCATGTCAAAATAGCTTCCTTTCAGAAAATACAGGTGAGCAGTTTAAGAAAAATAAAGAACTAATGCTCAGTAGGCCAGTGGACTGGTCCCCTCAGGGGCTGTAGGTCTGGTTTTGGATGCAGCACAAGCCCCCAGGGAATCCGTGCTGGCCCCAGCTCGTCCTGCAGGGCTGCAGGGGTGGACAGGACAACGCGTGAAATCATGTTGAGAAATTGCTTCAGAATGTTAAACAAAGAGATGAGACAGGTCTAAATGTATAGAAGAGCCAAGCTCACACACTAAACATTTATCTTTTGTGCATATTTTCTTTCACAAAAGCCTATAACTAATCAAAATCTTTCTGTCTTGAGGCATGAGTTGGTGTCATATGAAACACTCTTGGTTAACTGAGACTACACACAATGTCTTAATTGGCACAAGGAATGAACCATATGTACACTAGGATTTATTTAAATTATTTTGCATACACATATTTCTCAAAAGTAGCCCCTGTTTTTTTTTTTTCCTCTTTAATAGTAAGTATCAAAGAGCTTTCTCAGTTTCCTATATGGAAATGGTAGTTACAGACAGAGAAAAGTTGTGATATTTTTCAATTTCATATTGCTATATATTTCATTTGCATTTACTTGTTATGTTTATACATAAATAGATAGTTTTATTTTTGTGTGAACGATGAAAAACAATGTTACATCTCTGGGTTCAGTACTGGTAAGGAAAAAAAATTGGTTGTGTACAAAAGAAAGAAAATGCACTAAACTCCATACAAGGTTAATAGCTTAGTTTGGCTTAATGTTTTGAACATGGTAAGAATTCCATCACTTTAAATTGATGCTTCTTCATTAAGTCAAATCTCAAATTAAAAAAAAAAAGTCCTCCAATGTTACAGAAAGTGGTGTTTATGAAGGGTGTGGTCAAGATACAAGTACTTAAGTAAAAAAGTAAAATTAAAAATAGGAATCATTAGTAATACACTTGTATATAAGCCAACATCTGTACCCTTTATAAGAATAGTCAGGATTGTAGATGCAATAACCTAAAAATTAAATAGAAGGAGTCTCTGATGAATGCAGAAACAATGGTGCAAAAAAAAAAAAAAAAAAAAAAAAGCAAAGAGTGGAGATATAAAGCCATGTGGGTCTTGTGGGATGAGCTGATTCAATCATTTTAGCCACTGTCCCAGGAGAATCCCTGACCTCAATTTTAAATATGAGTCATAATTTCCAAGAAAAATACCCACAATACTGTGCTATTTACATCAATACCACACATCCCTACTGCATGTAGTTTGTGTTACTCCAAGAGGCTAAGTAGGTAGACCAGAGTTCCTCATTTGTTTTGAACAAAAAATGGAAGCACAGGCTTACTGTCTCAGGCAAAGGGGCAGCCCAGAGTTTGCCTTTACTTCAACTAGATTCATATTTATTGAGAATTCCCTAAAGACACTAGTTTTGTGACAGGACACAACTTGCTTCTTGACAGAGTTTCCTAGTGGCAAATAAGAAATACTATATGACAACAAGCTTCTGTAAAGTGTTAAACAGTTGCAATTCAAGAGGCAAGAATGAACTTGGTTTATTATCCAACAGTCAAATGCCTTCCATGTCCATCTATGGCATATAGCATAGCTTATTCACAGCAATCTTCACCATAAATACACACTTTCTGATGACAGATTTATGGTCTTACTGACATGTGTTTTCCAGTGCATCAAGTGGAAGCAGTTGTAAAAGGTAGACAATTAATATTAGGTCATTTTCGTTAGTGAGGACACAAGTCTATTTACTATGAGAGAGCAATGGCTCATTTGCTTGAAAACTATCCTTCAACTAGGAAGAGCAGAGCAGGAAAGCTGAAGAAATGGGATAAGCTTCATGTATGTTCTGTGTGTTCCAGTAGTCTTACTTTGTAGATGTGAACAGTGGGGGTAAATACATAAGTGTCCTACCTAAAAACACGTGGTTGGTGGGAAAATATATTAACTTGTATTAACTCTTAATTTGGCCTCCACTTCACATTGTGATTATGGACACTGAACTGCCTTAAACACTATACCCACATGTTTAAAAGGAAAATTACATTTATCATGGAGCTTTGTTTTTACTGAGTACACTCTTACCCACAGTTAAGAATTGGCACAAATATCTACTAGATATGTTTCTGGCAAGTGACTATCGTTAGGTCTATTGGACATTTAATGGCATTTTGATTAATCCTCACAGTCCAAGTTCTTCCTGTATACTATTTTTTTCCAAATGTGTGGAATGAAACATAAAGATATTGTTAGCTTGCACAAGGTCATAGGCACAGAAGACTTTTATTGGCAGGTTTAGGCTCCACTGAGTAATTTTCATCTATGCACTTCTTCAGAACCCTTACTACATCCCTAACTGCCTTCTGCATTCTGACCAGATTACAGAATACTGAGACACTTAAACCCTTATAATGTAAGGGACCTGTTTTGAAGACCACATATAATTGTCAAAAAGTTGGCACTCACCCTTAAAAATGGTGGAAACAAATAATTCATGACCAACAACTGATTCATCGTGGTTGTTGTGTGTTTTTTTTTTTTTAATATTTATTTATTTGAGAGCGACAGACACAGAGAGACAGATAGAGGGAGAGAGAGAGAATGGGCGCGCCAGGGCTTCCAGCCTCTGCAAACGAACTCCAGACGTGTGCGCCCCCTTGTGCATCTGGCTAACGTGGGTCCTGGGGAACTGAGCCTCGAACCGGGGTCCTTAGGCTTCACAGGCAAGCGCTTGACCGCTAAGCCATCTCTCCAGCCCAAGTTGTGTTATTTTTTATATAGTAGTATGACATAAAGAAGGGCATTATTTGGCCTTTATTAATATCTCAACATCACAGAAACTCAAAATACAGTAAGCTACAAGAATGATCCTGTCAAATACCCTTCTAGTATTGGTCATAAACATGCATCCTAATTTTCATAATGTGATTATATTTCATAGATGATTTGTACCTCTAAAATTTCCCTCTCCATTAAAATATACCTTGCCATCATATGAATGTTTTTAATATTTTTAAAGCATTTTCTCATAATGAAAATAATTTAAACTCCCACCAATTTGTAAGGCCATGTGTAAATGATTAATAATGTTTAGAAAGAATAAAGTAACCTTGTAAATGATTAAAATATGTAAGCTGTGTATGTAGTGCTAATGCTATTTTTGCTGGTGCAAAACTTCATTAAAAAAGAAATAAAAAAAAATCTTTGTATAATAATGCCTCATGTGGTTGGGAAACATGATATTTGCCAGAAGGCAGAGTGAGAGTAATCATTTCTAGCCAGAGGCATTATCTCTAGCCTGCTGTAATACTGACTTGGCTTCCTTGACTTAGGCAAGATTAATTGCCATCAAGTTAGGCCCAGCTACTGCTGAAGTCCTGGGTAAAAGTGCGTTCCTAATAGTGGCAGTGCTGTGGGCCAATAGCAGATATTTTATTGCATTCTCATTCCCCAAAGTGCAATAAAAAAAATGCAGCATGAATTCCCTCTGTGTGTCCACTACTTAAGCATCTAATCTAATGGCCTGGTATTAATATACAATTCAATTACATTAGATAGTTGGAATTAAAAGACTATTTCAGTTCTAAACCAGCAGGGCTTAAAATAAAACAAAAATAATAAAATTTTAACATAAAAATTATAAGTTCACAAACAACATCCAGTTGATAAATTGTTTTAGATTGCAAAGGAAACCCTTAAATGCAGCATGAGTTTCAAAATATGAACTAACTGTCACCTGAGATGCTAATAAATTCTAATAAGAAGTGAAATTTCCATAGCTACCAGCCAGGTTATGAAAAATGATTTTTTGTCTTAGAATAACAAAATAAAAATGACATGTAATTGAAATGAGAGTGGCCATTGTGTTGTATAGTCGCAAAAATGTCTTCAAAATATATCTAACATTTTAAAAAGGGTATAGGTGATTTTGCTTGTTTGTTTTGAGAAAGGGTCTCATTATATAACCTGGACTGAATTTTAATGTAATATTCTCCTCCCTCAGCCTCCCAAGTGCATATGCCACAATTAGTCATTCCAATCTTGCATACCACAGTAATGTAAAATTGAACTTACTGTGATTAATAAGCTAGATGATCAAATTCTTTATTTTGTGTTATTAGATTTGATTAAAAAAATAAATCCCAATGTACTGTCACCAATGATTTTAAAACCAATTCAAGGCATAGGTTTTTCCCAAACCTGTCTGTTTATCCATCTACCATCAATCCAATCATCTACTAACCCATACATTGGCCCACATATACCTCTTAATAATATGACTTTTGCGAGCTCCCTCCCATGATTTTAGTTATGATAGTATTTAACTTTACGTGCATACTGTTGAGTCTATTATCACATTTTCATGGCTCTCAACTCTTAATCACATCAGCAGGACATATGGGTTATTTTCACCATCATTTTACAAGTGAAAATTACATGTGCCAGTTAAATGTTTCATGTTTTTTTTAAAATTTGGTTTAATTTGACTTGGATTCTTCAGCAATGATTTCTATGGCTTAAGTGTTTTCTTATAATAATTAATTTATATATTTATTTATTAATGGAAGAAAGACACAGAGGGAGAAAGAGGTAGAATGAATATGAGCATATCAAGGTTTCTTGCTGTTGCAAATGTACTCCAAATACATGTGCATCTATCTTCACACCAGTGCTGGGGAATTGAGCCAGAGCTAAGAGGCTTTGCAAGCAAGTTCCTTTACTTGTTGACACAATCTCAAGATCCTATGACTTCAGTTTGTAAACTTTCAAGTAGAAATTATATACCAAATTACTAGTGCTAGAGTTAACTGGCTTATCAGGATTTATGTAGTGTTTGTGATTTGTGATATTTGTGTTATAGTAAATCATTATATGAAGTCATTATAGTAGATAGTTATGGAAAATAATAGAGAACAAATGTTGCAAAACATTGTAGTTTTTATACATATGTTTCATTTGCTCTTTTATTTTGTAAGAATCTTTCATATATATAAATTTTATTTATTTACATATTTTGTGGTGATGTAAGTTCTCACTCTAGCTCTGGCTGACCTGGAACTCACTCCATAGCACCAGATTACCCTTGAATTTACAGTGATCTTATTAACTCTGCCTTCCAAGTGCTGGGATTAAGATGATGCCACCATGCCTGGCTTAGATATATTTATGCATTTAAGTAAAATATAAAACATAAATTTTCCCAAATCACTTACAATTTTATTTTAAATTAAATGGAAATGTCATTATGACAATATATAAGATTTGGATCTGTTGTGTTATTGGTATAAAAACACATTTTAAGAAGCAAAATCACATCTGCCACTGCATAAAATGAATATATATCATCAGATATGATGTTTATATTTTCAAATTCTTGTCAGACAGGACCTTCGGTCTATTCCCTGCTTTGAATGAGTGTTTGATACTCAAGAAACACTCATTTAATAGTATTGAATACACTCTGAAGACTTGTAATTTCTAATAAGACATTTTCTCTAATTGGACGATGTTGCAGTCTGGTTTGCCTTGCTGATAGAAATCACCCAACTAAGCACAGTTTGTGGGAAAAAGAGATTTATTTTGGTTATAGGCTTAAGGGGAAGCTCCATGATGGCAAGGGAAAACAATGGCATGAGCAGAGGATGGACATCACCCCCTGGCCAACATAAGGTGGACCATAGCAACAGGAGGGTGTGCCAAACACTGCCAAGGGGAAACTGGCTATAATACCCATAAGCCTGCCCCCAACAATACATTCCCTGCAGGAGGCATTAATTTCCAAATCTCCATCAGCTGGGAACCTAGCATTCAGAACACCTAAGTATGGGGGACACCTGAATCAAACCACCACATTCCACCCCTGGCCCCCCATAAACTGTTATATAACCATACATAATGTAAAATGTAATGTATTCTTCTAACTTTAAAAGTCCCCCTTTTATTAATTTTAATAATGTTTATATATCCCCATAGTTTAAGATATTTAATTGAGCCATAATACCAAAAAATAATCTCAAAAAACCAATAATGGCACAGAATAAATATTTACATTGCAAAAGATGGCATTGGGCATAGCAAAGAAACATTTAGCCAATACAAGATTTAAAACAACCAGGACAAACATTAAACTCTGTAGCTTCAAGTTTAGCAACTCTAGCCAGTGACAAATCTTTAAGTCCGATAATTTTAACCAGCAACAAGTCTCTGGCATTCCAATTTCTCCCCTCCAGCTAGGCTACTCACAGTCCTAGAAAACTTTATTGGGGCTGGCAGCTCTCCTTGGCATCCATCTCATGGTCTTGGCATCTCCATTGTGTCTTTACTGCAAGCCACGGTTTATCCTCAAGGATGGGGTCTCCATGCAGGCATCAGCAAACCTGCTTCACACTGCCCATGGCTATTTTTAAAACACAAGATTGTGTTGTAAACTTAATGACCCTCTTTCCAGTATTTCTTATATTTCACGATACCAGGTAGGATGCCAATTTGATAATCTAGGGGGGAATAAATAAACATTGTAGAACAGGACACTTCTTGAGCACTCAGGACTGTTTAAGAGTCCATATATTTTTTGTTGTCCCAGCACAGGTCAGCTAGCCAATTCTCAAAGTTTGTAATCTCTCAGTTGTAGCTGAACAGGCAACAGTTCACCCAAAGATTATGTGTGTGTGTGTGTGTGTGTGTGTGTGTGTGTGTGTGTGATATCCCTCTGCTCATACCAGTTTATTTCTATGTAAAGAAACCTTGCACAGCTTCTTAGAACATGGGCATAAGAGCAAGTTTCTCACACAAACTGTTAGCCAGTCCAGGCAAAGTTCTTTTTTACCCTCATAAACCAAACCTCACAGTACATAGTTCTTACTGTATTTAGGTCTTTTAGCTCTGACCAGAATAGTTTATCAAGCTGTACTTACAGCACTGCAAGGCATCTCTTAGGCTAAGGTTTTAACTCCTTCCACATTCCTTTTGAAAATAAGCTCCAAAAGGCTGAAGCCACATAGTCAGGCATCTAGCAGCAACCCCACTCCTGGTACCACTTTACCTTTGCAGTCTGGTTTGACTTGCTGATAGAAATCACCCAACTAAGAGCAGATTGTGGGAAAAAGAAGTTTATTTTGGCTTACAGGCTTAAGGGGAAGCTCCATGATGGCAAGGGAAAACAATGGCATGAGCAGAGGGTGAACATCACCCCCTGGCCAACATAAGGTGGTCCATAGAAACAGGAGGGTGTGTCAAACACTGCCAAGTGGAAACTGGCTATAATACCCATAAGCCCGCCCCCAACAATATATTCCCTCCAGGTGGCATTAATTCCCAAATCTCCATCAGCTGGAAACCTAGCATTTAGAACAACTAAGTTTATGGAGGACACATAAATCAAACCACCACAGAGGATTTAAATTAAAATTTGTACATCTGTGCTATGTCTACAAAAAGACATTGCAGCAATCAAAGGGAGACACATTTCTAATGCAGTTGGTAAAGAACAACAAAAAAATCTCCTTTTTGACTACTGCTTTCCATACTGGTCTTCTATAATACCTTTATATGCTAACTCACTGTAACTTAGATACTGTTACTCGCCAGGGCCACATACATCCTGGTTAGTGTGATACTTCATTGATAAGTGATGAGAAAAAAAAAAAAAGAAAAGGAATGCAGTGATACTAAGTGGATATGAAAGAGTAATGTGCAGTACAAGTGGTCAAAATGCATTATGTATACATGTAATTATCAAATGCAAATTTAAAAGTAAAATGAAATATTTGGCATGAAATGACACTTAAGAGGCTGAGGCAGGAGGATTAGGGCTTTGCAAGGCCATGTCTAAATAACTTAATAAATATGAAATAGCTTTTAAAAAATTGGTACAAAAACCATAATATTTATTCGTTTTCAACCTCGGTAAAGGTGTGATGTGTTCTGACCTTGCAGGCAGTGATCATTCTGCATGATACCCTCTGGGATGATGAGTGCGAATCCTGATGAAGACCCTCTGGACGCCTTTCTCCAGTATATTGAGGATGTGGGGATGAAGGCCTATGATGGCCTAGTGATTCAAAACGCATCTGACATTGCTCGGGAGAATGACCGCCTGAGAAATGAAACAAACATGGCATACTTGAAGGAGAAAAATGAGAAACGCCGGAGACAGGAAGAGGCAATAAAGCGGTAAATACAAATAATTATTTTCCACGTTTGCTTCCTGATCAAACCTCTGTGCACTGCTCAGGGGGTGCTGTGACCTGGTAAGAAAGGCCACTTAGGGTCAGGAAGTCTTGATGGCATGTGGGGAAGTGAACACCTGAACTCATCCACCCTGCTGTGACTCCAGCCTTAGTTTAACAAAGTTACTTACCTGAGTGCTGTGTAAATGGTCAGGTGCAGGTGGGCTAGGAAGAGAACATAGGTTCTCTGCCTAAAATCTCAAGTTCAAAAACCCTTTGTAAGAGCATCAGGGGTCATAAAATCTCTGATAGCCCTATTTGATGTGGAGTTCACCTATAATGGTCTTTGTTTATAGTTCCTACTTTAAAATAGAGTTCATTGTATCCTAGAATATAACCAGACTCATTAGCAAGTAAGTGTATATGAGCTTCTGAAGGCAATTGTAATCCATAAATGTGCGCCATGAGCTGAACTTAATAGCTATTTTACATCTCTTGTTTGGTACCAACTGGTCCAGGTTTGTACAGATGAAATAACTTGTACGATGCAAAACCAACTAGTGACAGGCTAATGAGCCTTGGAATGCCCTTCAAAATAGAAGTTAAGAGTCTAGGTCACTGACTCCAAATGAAGGACACACTGGGGTTTTAGAAGAATGGGGTGGTGTATTTTGTGTGGTATCTTTTTTTGCGCAGACATGCATTGTGTTTGAGGGTCCTCTGTTACAGGACTCATCTAGCTCAGTGCAAAAATCCAGAAAACAAATCATGAATTCATTATGTGGAAAACTGAATAGTAGTTGCATAGATGGATAGTGCATGGAGAACTACTTAAATGTCATCTGACATTAGCATGCTCACTTACTATGTGAATATGAAGATATTAAGGAAAGAATATTCTTTCAAGATTAACTATATTTAGGGGCTGGAGGGGTAGCTTAGCAGTTAAGGCATTTGCTTGCAAAGCCAACAGACCCAGGTTTGATTCTCCAGGACCCACATAAGCCAGATGCACAAGGTGGCACATGTGTCTGGAGTTCATTTGGCAGTGGCTGAAGGCCCTGGCGTGCCCATTCTCTTTCTCTCTCAAATAAGTCAACTTTAAATGTAAAATAAAGTAATAAAGATTGACTATTTAGGTTTATATATAAGCCTGGCAATGTTGTATTAATCTAATAATTTATTGGAAATTAATTCATTTATTAAAGAGATGGATAAAGAGAAAAAGGGAAGAAAGAAATGAGGAAGAAAATATTTTTGGAGCATAAACCTTTCTATTTTTAGACTAGTAGAATAGAAATATATTCTATTGCCAGTTCTGAACATGTTTGTAAAATGACATTCATTTTCTTTTGTTTTTTGAGATAGGTTTTCACTCTAGTTCAGGCTGACATGGAAATCATTATGTAGTCTCAGGGTGGCCTCGAACTCATGGTGATCCTCCTACTTCTGCCTCCTGAGTGCTGAGATTAAAGGTGTGCACCACCACGCCTGGCTAAAATGGCATTTTTTGATAAAAATTTTTAAAATTTCATATGTTTATCTTTAAAATCATTTTATTTGTTATTGGGGCTATATTAGTTTTATTTTTACCCAATTCTAAATGGAATTAAATATTCTTTTGGGGATGTACTAACTAAGTTTTCTTAGGACCTTTTTTTCTGTGAAGTTTTCTCATGGAGTTCTATGTGTATATGAACAATTTTCTTTAGTTTTAAGCCTTGAGATTTTAAAAGTTCAAAACAAAAGGAAGTGTGTCATGATTTCTAAATAATGACAGGAATGGCATCTATTTTTTATTTTTTACATTTTTGCCATGGAAACTCAACTCTTCATTCTTTGAGAAGCATGTAAGTGCACAGTCACCTCCCTCTGCTAGTTTTGCCAAACGCCCTAGTGTGCGTGTCCATCCTAATCGCTTTTGTTTCAAATGCAGTGGTCAGCAGTTTCCATGGGCTCATCCGTAGAGTGACTATAGGAGGGGACGGTGTTCAGGTGGTTTGTGGTGGTAATGCAACCACGATGGCACAGTCAGCAACTCCGTGGAAGTCTCAAGTCCAGGCGCTCACTCAGGAGCAGGGGCGTAGAGAGGTGGACACACAGCAGACCTCCTCATGACACAGAAGATGATGTGTAGCATGGCCACTTATGTGATCTTTGAGTTGGTTTCTGGCTGAATAATATGGTACTATTTTCCTGAATTTCATTACTAACCCTTTATTCATTGATTTCTAATTTTTTTTTTAGTTGGCATAGAGAAATTTAGGTTAACATTCATTCTACAGTTTTCAGAAAAAAAAAAATGTTCTAGTTGATTTCAAAGTAAAGACAGCTTAAGTCACCCACTGAGCCAACAAAAACAAGTCTCAAATGAACGTTTTCCCTGCCTCTCAGAAGGAGATAAACTTTAATGTCCCTCAGAAGGTGTAATTCACGTGCTGATGTCTTTCATGCTTTGATTAGAGCTGGCAGGGATTGGAAGTAGGATGACTGCAATTGGTAAAAACATTAAATTAGGGGAACCATGTGAACTTTCGTTAGTTTTAATTTTTAAAATATTTTTTAAAATTTATTTTCAGGGAGAGAGAGAGAGAGTGGTGTGTGTGTGTGTGTGTGTGTGTGTGTGTGTGTGTGTGAAAAGGAGTCAGTGACAGAAAGAAAATGGATATTTCATGGCCTCTAGCTGCAGCAAACTCCAGATACATGCATCACTTTGTTGCATCTGTATTTACATGGGTTCTTGGGAATAGAACCTGGATTGTTACACATTGCAGGCAAGCTCCTTAATCTCAGAGACATTTCTCCAGCCACTATGTAAACTTTCTTATTGATTTTATTGAGAAGCAAAATCATTTAAAGGAATGAAAAGTCACTTCTAGTTTGTTTTGCTATTGTTACTTTCTATTATATTTTGTTGCTTGAATTAGGAGGACAATGTTTCCATTTAATTAAATGACAATGTCTAAAATCAGAGCCAGAGTTGACTAAATAGAAGGAAATGAAAGCCAGTTTTAAAATGCAAATTTTGGGAAGGAAAATCCTTTAGTAGCTCAAGTACAAGTCCCAGATTGATCTCTGAAACCCGGGGCTTCTGGCTGCACATCACCCCGGTAAGTGTGGGAGCCGTCTTGTGTAGATTTCATAGTTGTGAATTTACAGACGGATATCTAGGACTTAAACTTAGATACGGTCAAAGGACAGAGAACTGTCTCCTGGGACACCCGGGTCCTCACACGACAGGAGCAATAGAAAAATCTGCTAAGCGCAATGGGTGGCATGAGAAAGACCGCAATGAGGCACGGGAGGAACAGACAGCTGAACAGTAAAGACGCACGGGAGATGACTGAGAACGGAGTAAAGGGCTGAAAACCACCACCGCAGGCCTCACGCATGGCTCTTTCAGCCCAGCTACATACACTTAAATCCTGACCCAAACTGGGGGTGAAGCACCTGGGAAACCCAGAACATCTGAGGGAAATCATGAGGAAATGAATCAGGCAGAAGCACTGTGCAGTGTTTTCAGCATGGCTGAAGATGACACATGCAATGTTGGGCACAGACCGGGGCTTAGGACAGGTCTATGTAGAACACAGAGAGCTGAAAAGGAACCCAAGGTACAAAGTCCCAACCCAGGAGCTGACAAAACGGTTCCAGAGGAATGCCAGTCTTTGAGAATCACTCATACCCAAGCTCACCTTCAAAGACAGGCACAGTAAGTGTCACAAAGACCAAATCCACATGTGAAAAATAGTTGTGGGGCACATCCCACACCTAGGGGAAGCAATATTTCAAACAACACTCATTCTTGTCCCCATAACAGTTACATACTGTAGGACGTGAAAGAGGTGGCATGTGTCTTGCTATCTATAAGTAAGTTCTCTCCTGTCATGCATCCCACAAATCTTTTTTTTCTGGAATTCTAACTTAAAGTGTAAATATCTTTGGAAGAGTAAGGATAGTGCTAGAGTTCAAAATTGTTGAAATATCTTCAACTTGCTTTTCTCTTCCAAAAGCAAAGCACATGAAAGCATGGAAACCTTGGCCTCTCTGAATAAGGGTTAGAGGGAAAGAAGTGAATGAAACTACATAAACAATGATTAGGTGAGAGATGAGCCTAAAGGTGTCCCACACAGTCTTGTGAGAAGACTGGTTGTTTATGTATCAAGTGATCTGGTCTCAGCATTATTGCAATGTCCAGACTCAGTTTATTTTGTTCAAATGAAGTGCAGTGTCCTAGAGTTCTGGCAATTTAAATATGATAATGATAACCCTTAATTCCCAAATAAATATATATGTTGATTTTTTTCAACATTCCTATTGGAAGAGTATGGTTTTAATAGTTCAAGAAAGTCTGTAATTGATTTCTAATCACTCAGACATTTTATGATCCCAGAGATGCTGACAGACACAAAATTCCTCATCTAAATCTAACACATATTTTAATATTTTCACCATACAATTTTTGTAAAATTGAAAAAGAAATCAACATGGCATTAATGAAGACATAAATTAATTAGAGTTACTGCAGGCTTTCTTAAATACATATTGTCGCTTAACATATAGCATATAAATGCCAAAAACCTAAAGATGCTGCATATTTGACCTTGAAAAGGCATTGATGATAATTCTCTGTGAAATATGCCAGTTGCAATTTCAGAAATGTGCAGACTGCCAAGGATTGCTTAAAAAATGGAAATTGGATTTTGTATGATTGACCTTCGGGATCACATATGTGCAGAAATGCCTTTGTTCTGAGGCCAGGAAGATTAAAACACTCAGCGCTCAGAAGGAGTCTATCCTCCTCTCCTTCTCTGTGATCCTAGTCACTTAGTTTTCTGAGCCTCATGCCTTATTTTTAAACTCACTTGAGCCCCTTGTCTCCATTATATTCCTTGTATTTTCACTTCACTTGTCACCTGGGATTTCATGGAGAAACTTGGTGGGTGAAAAATAAATACTAAATAAATAAAAAGTGATTCTTTTCATGTTTATTCTTTTTTTTTTTCATCATAAGCTTCAAGTAACATTTGGTGGGGAATAAAGAGAGAAAAACTTAACTGAGGAAATTAATGGAGAATAAAAAAAAAAATATGTCAAGGTTCATCCTTTCTGTTAAATCCTAATGGTTTGGGGCACACACTGGTAAATAAGACTTACTTCTTGTCAAGATGCCCACTACAGAACAAACAGGCAAGACCTAAATCTCCAAAAAGTGAAAATAAAAAAAAATTATAGAATGGAGACAGCTGTCAGAATATTGAACAGTGCACAAGGCTGAGGAACAAGTCAGTAAGCAGGAAGTAATCATGGAGAGCAGACTGACCACAACTGACCAGTAAGGCCGCAAACCCAAGTCCATCGAGCAGGGCTTTCTTTATAGGTTATTTATCTGTGGCTAACTCATTGTTTTACATGATAAGTGTTCTCATGAAGAGCAATCACAAGATCACCCTGCAAACCCAAGTCATGGTTATCTTCTAGCGTTCTGTATTATGGATCCGGTACTTACACCATCTCATTTTGTCATTGGCCACAGAGTTTTGAAGACAATGTAAACTATAGCCTAAATCAAAAGAGGAAGCTAAACTTCTTTTTCTTTTCCTAATGAAACAAATGCTACATCAATGAAATTTCCCCAAACATTGTGAATGTGGAAGATGGCTTTTGACTTCAGGAAAGTGGAGCTGACACAAAGCACTACTTAGGCTGATTAGGCATGTTTCTATTCCCTGTGGATACCCTCAAGGGATCTCTATGAAGTCATATCTCCTCTTTAAAAATGACAGTCAGAAATAGAATTAGATTAGTTACAGCTCCTTTAAATATACATGCAATTACAAATTAGTGTGTACACTATTTTTATTTGAGGGCTTCAGAATTTCTGTTAACCAAGATAACCAAAAGATGACCAACTCTGTCTCTCTTGCTCTCTCTCTCTCTCTTCATCTATCTCACAATAAATAAATAAAATAAAATATTTTCAAAAGACCACCAAAGTCCATGGTTTGTACTTTTATGAAGAAAATTAAAGTAAAAATAAAGTAAACAAAATTTCTTTTGATTTTCTACCTCAATGCTGCCCAAAAAGAAGATAATTATGGAGAAAATTTTGGAATTATTTCATATTTTCTATGATGCTTTTACCCAAAGACATAATTATTCAAATAAAAACTATAAGGTAAATTTTAACAATTATACACATCCTCTTCAGATATATTTGGATTTTGGAATCATACCCATAACTTGCAACAGAAAATTTTATGGTCTCAGAGGGCATACATTAAGTACATGCTATAAATGATACATTATCTCAGTGCAGCATGAATAGCTATATTGGTCACATAGAGCTCATTTCATTATATTTGTTTACATTCAAGGCCTGAATAGATATTAAATGCCCTATTTGTGTATCATAAAGGATGTTGGAAGCATCATTGCACAAGTGAAACCAACACTTGAGTGAGCAGCAGTCCCACACAATGCTCTACAGCTGGCCATGGAGTATATAGAAGCGAGGTACAGCGTCTGATGGGATACTCTGTAGTGAGCCTGAGCCCATAGGCTTGAGGAAACACAAGAAAAAGCATGTCATGTGAAACCACAGATTGTCAGGGCCTGGCTGCCATGAATCTGTTGATCTGATCTGATGTGAGTCTCTGACCTAATTTTACAGTAGGACTTAGTGCTCAGGCAGAGAAAACAAGGTTAATGTGTTGATAAGGGGTGAGATGAAGCAGCAGACACAACCTTAATAAAGCTCTCTAATTTTGGCTTTCTCTTGTTTGTGATTAGTCTGAATGCTTTTCTATCATTTCAGAGGACTACAAGCCTCTTTGCTTTGTTTTTGTGTTAAAACTGTGTGTTCTGATTGTCTTATTCAAAGTGTGACATGATATACATGTGACAGACATAGGAATAATTTGGGTCATTATACCAAGTGCATAGGGAAGCTTTTATTTCTAGAACCATAGGACTGGAAGAGAAAATTCAGTCACTAGCCTGGGGCCTCCCTTGAGCACTACTCTTTATTAAGCCCTAAGCTATACCCACAAGAATGGCTCTAAACAACTCAGTTTATTAAATGTGTTCTTTGCATTTTTCAGTACTGGTTGGTAAAAATTAATATTCTTGAATATAAGGATGCCCCTGTGTAAGTCATGTTCATATTGCTGGCCCATTGTTTTCAGTAAGGGATATGCACCCACTGAACTAAAACTAATAATGCAAACATCAGAAATTATCAATTTGCAATTTATATCATATTTATATGTGTAATAGTGGAAACTTGCTTAGTCCCTGCCAGCACAAGTTAGTGGCTATTTGAATGGGGTATTTAAGATACCTTGTTAAGGTCAAGGCTCCTCAGATTCTAACATACCTATTTCAGGATAGCTCATATTTTGGTCGGTTATACTCTAATTATATCCCAAATTTTGAATTGGCTCTACACTTGAAGAAGCTCAGTGTCTGTTCTATATCTGAAATAAACAGACAGATGTTAGCAAGAGGAGGGGCTTTTCAGAACAGAGCCACATATGGGCCAGTCAGTTCACAGGACTGAGCTCTTCCAATGCAGAGGAAATCACAGTGAGGAGAGGACCTCCAAACACCCATCCCCAAGACAACCGGGACTACTGAATGACTGAAAAGAGCCTGGTTGGAAACGTTAAGGTAATCTTTCCTTCAGGAGTAGACGTAATCATTCAGAGATGTTTATGGAGACTTTGGATATCATTTTCTATCTAAAGCTACTTATGCTGCTTAGATTTTCAGAGACTATTCTAACCTTATAAGTAAAGATAACTTTTATGAAATGTTAATCAAAACAGATAAGGAAAATGAGTTATACTAGGGCAAGGGCATTAGTCATGGGATTTTTTAAAGTTATTATTATGTACATTGTAGCATCTCCAGAAGAACATGCTAATCAGACTTTTCTGTGGTTGCTGTCCAACTTTGAGCTTGCCTGATAAAAATGTCTGCACTATACATATATGGTAACCTTAAAATTAATTTCAACCATGAACTGATAGAGGCAAATCAAGCCTCACCCCATGAGTTTCTACCTAAAATGCATGCATCTAGTCAAAAAGGATTCTGAGTAATGCTCTTATTTGGAAACACACAACAGAATATTCATGCCCATGCTGGAATATGGGTATAGCTAGCCTGCCAGTATGCAGGGGTGGGGAAAGATGAATTTTGCTTTGTCTTGAAAGACAAGCACTTTCAGAAAGATGTACAAGGAAGATGTTTTTAAAACACAAAAGACAAGTATTTAGAATCCATTATTTTAATTAGTACATTGCATTTTAGTCTCTGATTTGGGGCTAAGTAAACCACTCAGCATATTCTGATGCTAGAATAAGAAATGAAGTGGTTTTGTACTGAATGAACAAAAATATTACCAAGGAGACTTAATTTCCTATTAGGCTGATGTGTATGTGCGGTGCACAGCCATTTGGCTTATTATAAATGTTTTTCATTATGCATTTATTATGTGTCAGTTAAGTCAGGCATTGTTCTGCGCATCTGTGGTAAATCAGTAACAAAGGGGTTACAAATGCTTGCGCACCTGGAAATTGCCATCTGATGATGAGTGTGGGGACAGGAAATGTGGGAGACAATCTTAAAAGAAATAAAAACAAAGCAAGTTGAAATGTGATAAATCCATGTATGTCTGGTGAAGACAATTGAACCAGGGAATTGGGGTTAGGGTACAGAGATTGTAGTTTGACGCAGGTTGTTCAGAGCATTTCATTTTGGAATGAGAACCTGGGATAAGTGAGGGAAGAAACTATGCTGCCTGGAACAATGGGTGTCCCATAGAATGGGACACCAGGAGAAGAGTTCATATGGGGGGAACCCTGGCAAGTGGGAAGGCAGCCAAGGGAACTGATGTTACTAGAAATGAGCAGAGCCAGGGAGGTGGAGGTGGTGAGAAGATAAGGTCCAAAATGGTGGTAGTTGGAGTTCCACTGGTATAATCAGTTAGTGTGTGAGACTTATACAGAAGAGATGGAGGTGATCTTACAGGGATGTAGTGTTACTGACAGAAAATTGACCCAGGATGAAACTTGGATGAAGTGGGAAGCCTTTGAAGTTTTTTGAGAGGTAGAGTGACAAATTAGTCTCATATGATTGTTCACTGCTCTGTGCCAGGCAGAGGCAGGCACCATAGCTACAGAAAATACTGAGATGAGGGGAGATGAAGTCTTGGACCCTGATGGCAGTCCTGGAGAAGGTGCAGAACAGTGGGACTTTAAAGGTAGAATCAACACAGTTTTCTAAAAAATTGAATGTAATTGTATGATATCAACATTAAAGGACAAAAATAATCCCTTAACAGGAATGGAGCAGACAGAAGAAATAGGTGTGTGAGAGAATTTAAACAATAGTGTGGTATCTATTAAGATTCCAACAATGATACTATCCATTAAAATTTGATGTCTCAGTTTTGACAATCTGTATATGAGATTGAAATAACATAGAAATGTCAAATACTTTTATGAAACTCTAAAATAAATGCATATTTATATGCACACTTATACACATGGAAAGATATTTTTACTATAATGAATGCATTTAACATGGGATCTGACTTATTTACCATCTATGAATGTAGAATGCAGGCTTATTCACTATAAATAATGTTGTCCAGCAAATGTATAGAATGCACCCATCTTGATAATGGAAACTTCATGTCCATTGAGTAGCAAATGGAGAGTAAGCATCTACATTAACCAAAACAAATGGACAGTTGCCCGGAGGTTCTGCTTTTGTGTACGTCCTAGAGACAGTGATCTTGACTCTTAAAGCTGCATGATCTGCACACTGGGGGCTTTCCAATGTAGGGCAGAACTAACAGCACTATCGTTGTGATTTAAGAAGCAAGATAAAAAGGCAGATATGGGTCTGCATAAGTCTTGAGTCTTTCAAATGGAGAAAAAAGGTCTTTTTAAATTGAAAAGTTCAATTATTTTAGGGCTGATAATGTTCATGTACTGACTTTTGACAATGGTGGAGGCATGAGTAATTAGGTGGCTAATTCATGCACACAGGTAAATTTTTCTGTCCTGAGTAATTGTGATAAGCATCTACACCACCATCCCACTGTAAGAAGGATCTTTGGAGTTCATGTGTGGATATGGCAGAGTGGAGCATAGCCTAATATTGGGGAAATCCTACTGACCAAATATGCAAGATGAGGTGACTTTCTTCACTTGCTAGCTTTAGTGAGACCTATTCAATATTCCTTCACTCTTACAGTTAAATTGACTTAGGCTTTAACTGGAAATTAAAGCAGTATTCAGCTTTTCAGTTACTAAGTATGGAAACGTACAGTTTATTACATTGAGTACATTGGCTAGCACACAGTCAACAAATGTCAACAGAAATTTGCCCAGAAATTGTAACTGCTATCATTATTAGCATTATTGTTAGTTCCGCTATTGCATTAACTGTCACTGTCCTTGACTTTCTTCTAATCTCATAAGGCAGTTCCATTAGTAAAGACACTATGTTCAAAAGAGTTACACACTCATGTACTTCAAAAACCAATGTACGGACAGGATCTTCTGCTCAGTACATTTGCAAATGACAATGTGACTTGCAAATAAACTTCCAAATATTTTAGGGGAGTTACTTTGAAGCTTTTCCCTCTTGGCACATGAACTACTAATTTTTTCTTTATTCTTTGAATGGAAATGGAGCTTTTTTGTCAAACTGCTATAACATTTAGGCTGTAACTAAAAAGAGATTATCAATAATGAATCACAAAGATAAAACAGATATATCTCAAGAGCTCAAATAAAAATTGATTTTTGCCAGTGCTGGGTAACTTGAGTTCTCTTCTGCAGAACAAGGTATTTTCATCACCACATTTTAAATTCCTCTAAAAATGTTTTGGTTTTGTAAGGGCTTGCAGATACTCGGGAGGCAGGTGTCCTTTGCCTGGAGAAAAGTACCCTTCTTAACTTATTCTCTTTGATGTAGTAATTGCAACTCAGACATGTCCAGCATTTTTCCAAAGTGAACCAGACTTATAGGGAAAGACTGGAAATTGTGGAAATTTTCCTGGGAGAATTATTAACTTACAAGATTGTTTGCTGTCAGACTTCACATATGATTAAAAATTGTACTTATGTTTTAATACATGATGGAAATTGTGTATGATTTTGAAAGAAGTATTAAAATGGGATTAGAAATCACCTGTCTAGGAAGTTGCTGTCTTGTTGATACTTACTAATTTCAGTGATTAGTATTTTATATTGGTAATGAATGATGTATTTTTTTCTCATTTCTTTTTTATTTTGTACTCAGTGAAAACAGTCAAGTTGGTACCATTGTTAGGCTCCTTCCTGTCTTCCCCCTCTCCACAGGGGCCCTCCTTGTTGGGGTGTATGGGTTGTGTATTGTGGGGCTAGCCTTGAGTTTTGAGTAGGAGGATATGTCTCTGTGTTTCATGACCCAGCGTGTGGCTCTGACATTCTTTCAATCCCATCTTCCACAAATTTCCCTGAGTCACGTGGGTTTATTTTAGGTCTGCTTCATTGTTGAGATCTTGTGAGCCTCTGTGTCTCTGGATATCTGGTTTGGTAGAGCTTGATTGTTCTCTGTGTTTATCTCCTTTACCATTGTGATGGCTCCTGGTTTGCCAAGAAAAAAGAATTCTTGCATGTTTCTCCAATTATTCTTAGTTTCAGCTGGGGCCCTTTTGAGGTGTGATGGGGTAGTTCTCTCCTTAAGATATGTGTCTACTGAAAAAGAGAAGCAGATTCTTGGATGGAGAGTAAAGGTGGAGGGAGGGAAATCAAAATCTAAAAGAGTATGTATAAATCATATGTAAACTTACTTTTTTGGACAATGGAACACTCAAGATAACCACTATGTTTTAGAAAGAGTTTATTTGATGTATGCCCACTTGTATCCTATGATAGGGGGAGCTTGATAATGGAAAGTGTGTTCCTTTTGGGATAAGGTTCTGACTTGTTTCCCAGCCCGAGCTATGGGTTCAATTCCACTAAGTATATCAGTTTGCCAAATCATGAGCAGTTGGTTTCCCACCATGGCTGTGTGCCACTATTGCACTTGTGTGAGTATCTCATCAGGTTGCTTGCTCCCAAGTAGGTTAGATGATGCATTGCTTGAACAGACTGACTGGGAGAAAATAACCAACATATGTATAAGCAATGAGTGGATGATGTTTTTGATTTGACAGAAAAAAAAAGAACAATGAAGAAATTATAAGGAAAGATAATGGGGAAATATCTAAAGAAATATAAGCATATTCATACATCTATTTCTGGAAAATAAAGATTATTTCTTTTAGGTCCTCCTCCCTATCAATCACACAGTAGAGGGTATTGATTTGGGTGAGATTATATCTTAAATGGCCCATCCTTATGCTTTATTTGAAAGTATTTGACAAAATCATAATCATTATCAATTATTGTCTTTTACCATGTGTGTTCTGGATGGGAAACCAAGGTCTAAGAGACATACATTTTATGACATAGACTTTCATCCCTGCATGTCTGTGTTACAGTATTGAAACCCACAAACCCTAGCAAACAACATAGTGAATTTCATTTAGACAGAATTCTCATGATGCGGTACTCTATTGAAACCCAAAAGCCCTAGCAAACAACATAGTGAATTTCATTTTGATAGAAATCTCATGATGTTTTGCTACCCTTATTGTTACAGACATATTGAGAAATTAACCTTTGCAAATGTCAACTGTTATTCTTCAATTACTTCCTCTTTTTAATGCAACTATACCTTTATTCTCAATAACTTTAATATTTTAATTTAATCCTGGAGTATTCTATCTTTTATAATCCATTACAATTACATCTCATTTTTTTAAATTTTGCATTTTTTTCAGATTGGCTTACCCACAATTATTTTAAAAGCCTAGGTGTTTCAAATAAAACCGGAAGAGAAAAAAAATTCAAAACACAGTACATAGTTCAACAGATTAAATGGGATAAAGAGAGATGGGGGAGGAGAAAGTGATTGCCCGGTAAAAGCCTTTTTAGTAAATCATCCTGAATCTCATTAATAAAGAATACATCCACTAAAGTTGTGCAATCAATCTGCCATGTGCATTAGAGACGTCTAGCCTCATTCAGGTAGATAAATTGTTCTCTAAGTGTTGGTCGGCTGCCACTCAAATCACAATACCAATAATACATGCCATGCTGAATTTTCTCTGATTCATGACTAATTTTTTTGAAGAGTTGGACTGGAGTACACAGGGTTAACAAAAGAGTAAAGAGGAAAGTATACATAAGTGGAAATAAAATAGTGGAAAAAAGATTCTGTCTGCAAACCAACCTTCTGTCTGGGAGCAATCCATATATATACTGTTACCAAATGCTAACTAAAAATACAACAAGAAAATGTATGGTCAATATAGAGATGCAAAACTTAGGAGAGTGTAAAGACAGTTTTCTACCATGTGGGTATACGGAGGCACAAGAAAAGGAGAAGACATAAATAGAGAAAACAGCAACCATATGTATCCATGAGCATTTTAATTACAGTGTCAATCTACTTTCTCACCATGAACAATTCTCTTTAGTGATGGACGCCATGACTGCTTCTTCTCAAATAATTGGCTGCCAGAAACATGCATTATTACAAACAGGTACTTAAAAAAACCCAATACAATATGCCTTTGTAAGATTCCACTTGAATTGACACAATAAGATCTTTCTAAAGAAGTTGATCAGTTTCACATGTGCCCTAAAAATAAAAGCACCTGCTTTTGAACCTGTAGTCAGACAGGATGATTCCGTCACTTCTTACAAGATTAAAAGTCTCCAAGGAGATATTGTGCATGTAAGAGAGCAGCTGGAAATGAGGTTGAAACACTAAGCCTGTGCAGTTATATGATTGCATTAAAGTGCAGGAATGAAAGATTAGAGTGGCATTGGGTCTTAGGAAGGAATGCTGCATGTGGATTTGTCATTAATGCTTCGAATGTATCTTCCCAAGCCTTCCAGTTTCAGCATGACTTAGAATTGTAAAAAGAAGTCAGCTTAAAGGTATCAATGAAGGCCCTTGTGTGAGTTGCCTTTAGCAAAGAGCCTATCTTTAATTCAACACAATTGCCAATCTTGGTTTGAGTCAGACTGTGATTTAGTTAACTGGAAACAGAATGACCTCTGTCACCCCAGAGTTGAACAAAAGGCTCAAAGCAGCCTTGATGGTATATGTGAACTATAGTTGGACAGATGAGATAACATGGAAACAAAATGAAATGGTTTTTGTGAGAGTGGGGAGGGATGGAGAAACTCCACACATAACAACTTGATACTCTCACATGCATGTGTGTGCTTGTTCTTAAGGAAGACTTTTAATAATGTATGTGTGTTACATCACTCACCCATATGGACAAAAGCCAATTTTAAGGGTCAGGGTATTAATGATCCACCTAAAGCCAGAACACTCTCTACATGCACAAATGAACTGTGGTGTTAATTGCTGGTAATGTTGCAGTGAGTTTTGGCACATAATATTCTGTAGCTTCAGTTCCTTGAGTCTATCTAGTCAATAATATCTACTTTCCTTACTGCATGAATCATGAAGGTATTATCAGTGATGCAAAACATGTTCTTATTAATTTGTGTGTGTGTATTTGTGTGTGTGTGTCTATATAAAGTGTACCATGATGATCAGAGGACAATCTCAAGGTGTCTATGCACTCACCTTATTTTAGAAAGGGCCCCTGTTGATGTTTTGTCAATGCAACTGTCAGAGGAACCCTCCGCCCTCGAACTCCTCACAACTGCCGGGTTCTCCTTGCTCTGCCTTGTATGGCTATGGGCACTTGAGGATCAGAGACGTGCACTACTTTACTTCTGGCTTTTTGTGGGTGCTCTGGAACATCAAACTCAAGCTGGCAAACTTGAAAGCCATCAGCTTTCACCACTTTGCCATCTATCCAGGTCTTTTTATAACATTTTCTAAATGGGGGCTGGAGAGATGGATCAGCAATTAAAGGCGCTTGCTTGCAAAACCTACAAATCTGGGTTTGATTCCCCAGTACCCAAGTACAGCCAGAGGCACAAAGTGGCAAATGCATCTGGAATTTGTTTGCAGTGTCAGAAAGTCCTGGCATGCCTGTTCTCTGTCTCTTTCGCTGTCTCTCTCATATAAATAAATATTTTTTTCTAAAGGATACTTGAAAATATTTTATTGTTTATGTGCATAATGTAACTATTAAGATTATTAAGTATAATATCAAGAACCAGTCAGAACTAGATGGCTCAGTCAACATTGTATTTCATTTTGTTTACATTATAGCTAAACTTAGGGAGAAAAGAGAATAGCACTCCTTATTCTTTTTGAAATCATTAAGATATGCTGAAAATTTTGAACTAAGTAAATGTTATCCCATATTTAAAAACATTATTCAGGCAATGAACAATTAGAAATAATATTTATCAAATTATTTCTCTTCCTGATATAAGTACTTTATGTTTATCAACTATCATTTTTACATTTTCTCTAAATGTTCCATAATTTTTAAATCTTATTACTCAAGCTAATTATCATTTCTGGGCAAAGTGAGTAACCTCATAATTAATACATCAGATAGATGTACTGAAGAAAGTCTTCCACTTTGTGTGGCTTAAAATTAACATAGATTTTATGTATTTTTAACATTGGCTCTTTGTCCAGATTTGTTCTCTGATCTTATGTTTCAGGTCCTCACACTTAAGTATCTGCAATGTAAGCACTAGAAATGTAGCAACATAATTATACTGATAATCATCTGTCCATAGTATTAAAATAAACAAAAAAATCAGAATAAGCCACTTTAAGGGTTTAGAATTGATTGGTTCAAAATGCAAGATTTCTTTCTGGGTTAATTCATTGTGTATCTATTCTGTTACCTTGTGCCATGCTTGCCACAATTTTGGTCTTTATAACAATGAAGAACAGAAAAAATAGAAATAACCCGGATAGTAGGTTTTGTTGTTGTTGTTGTTCTTTTAGTACAGGGGCTGGAGACATGGCTTAGCAGTGAAAGCACTTGCCTGCAAAGCCAAAGGACCAAAGTTTTATTCCCAGGAGCCCATGTGTAAGCCGGATGCACAAGAGGGCGCACACATCTGGAGTTTGCTTGCAGTGGCTAGAAGCCCTGGCATGCCCATTTTGTCTCTCTCTCTTTCTCTCATATCTCTCTGCCTCAGGTGCTCTCCAGTAGTTGGGTGCCCTTGCTGCCCTTGCTGGCCTTGGCCAGAGGGGAGCATCAGTGGTCATGTTCCATCACTCTTTGGTACATTATTTGATCATGAGTCTGTAAGTGATTCAGGAGCTCACCATTTTTTTTTTTTTTCCTGGTGAGCATCTGGAGATCTCAGTTTTCTGCTCCCATAAGGGAATGGCACTATAGAAGCCTATAGCCATGCCCAGGGGCTAATATGGGTCCTGGGGACTGGACTCCAATGGGCTGTCAGGCCTCCTCTGGCCCTCATGCTTATACAGGAAATGTTATTAACTTCAGAGTTATCTCTCTAGTCTGAAATTGATTTTTTTTTAATATAGAGAGAACTTTCATAAAAGGGAAACCCAAACATATTAGGTGGCAGGAAAGTTCATGTCTATAGAGGGTTCCTGTCTACATTCACCATGAGTTAATGAGGCATGTTTATAACTTACCTACGAGATATGCTAGCAAGTATATTCATATAAAAGGCATAGTCGTCTGTTGAACAAGACCATTTCAAGCTTGACAACTTGGACTTATTAGAACTTGTATTAATATTTTACTTTTTGTGAGTGTGATGTGGTGTGTGTGTGTGTGTGTGTGTGTGTGTGTGTGTGTGTGTGTTTGATCCATTAATGTCTTGATGGATTACACACAGAGCATTTCTCACCAGGAATTCATCCAGTGAGTAAGGGCACTTTAGTTATTAAATTGAAGTCCCATGTTAGAGGCCATTAAGCAAATTATTTAGTGCATTCTGCTTTAGAAGGCAAAGGCACAAGTACAGTATTTTATAACTGGTTAATTTCATGCTACAATTAAGTGCTTGACACACACTTGGAATGGGAAGCAAGGTGAAGGGGAAATGAATGAGGACTTCCTCTTGTCAGTCCTCTAGATGAATATGCGTTTATCTAAGAAGTCTATGTAATACATTGTACAGACTACCTCTTTAATAGAGAATAATCAAAACATAAATAAACAGCTTATTTTAAAGTTGATGTTTAGATTTTACACAACCAAACTGAGTTTTGTTATAGTAGATATTGCCAGACACTTTAATGACGATGATGAATTCAAATAGAAAACTGTTTTGAAATAAATGACATTATGCTAATTTGATATATATGATCCCAACATGTTTATCTTCCAGTTTGATGACTACATTGTGGAAATAGCACAGTTACATTCGTGTGTGTGCATGTGTGTGTCCGTGTGTGTGCACATGCATGTGTTTGTGGGAAGCTGTGGAAAAGGAACAGTTACATTCGTGTGTGTGTGTGTGTGTGTGTGTGTGTGTGTGTGCACATGCATGTGTTTGTGGGCAGTGAGGAATGTTGAAGTTAAAACTAAAGTTTTAATTCATTACTCAGAGGGAAATCATTCAGATAAAGAAAACCTAGTTTTTCAGAAGTAAGATCTTAAAAACTGAAATCAAAAGAAAATGATGCTATCTTCTAGAGAATCAGCTATAGACTTACTTCTTGCTCCGCCGACTTTGACCTTCCTAGGGTAGTGGTATGACCTACAGAGTTGGGAATCACTTAGAGCCATGTTTTGATCTTGACTCTTGTTTGTGATTATCTAGAAATTACTCAGATTCTCTGAAATTTTGCCCTGATAAAGTAGCCCTGATGATAATAAAAATGCTTACCACTTAGAATATTGTCACTGATATTGTCACTGCAGTCACATAGAACATAAAACCAGACATATATAACTCAAAGTAAGGATTAAGTGTCAGTTGGCATGAGTCCATTGAATTATACATCTGTTGAGGGCAGGGGCTCAGCTCTCATCCATCCTCCTTAGCCAGAACAGTGGCTATTCACTCAGTACAGTATTTGAAACATCCATTGATAACTAACGTTATGCAATCTTATTTACAAATGACATGGAAGTTAGTAATATGTATATGAAGTGTTCATTTAATTCTCACACTGTGAAAAGAACCTCTTTGTTATAACTAGTGTCAGGATTTTCAAAATAATAAAACTATTCTTTTGGCTTAAATACTGGTTCAGTCCTTAAAAAGTAATAGAGGGAGTATAATTTTAGTATTGTCCTAATAGTATTGGTGATCTTTCCCACAAGGTGAATATTTTCATCAGATCCACTTGTAATAATAGAAAATACTTATATTAAATTAAAATATATGAACTGCAAAAATTGTGGAATGAAAACAGTGACCATGAAGTAGAAAAAAACCTTTTATCCTACACTATTTTACAGTTTTCTCTGATTTTTTTATTAGAATGGAATGTCAGCTAAGTCAAAAAAGTGGGTACCCAGTGGTCATATAAAATGGCATTGTTAAATTTTTAAAGAAAATAAAGACTAGTTTCCTGGTACTACTGAACTATATGACCCTATTCATATTAGCTCTTTGTAAGACATGGAAATCAGCCTGACAATTGGATCTCAAACCTTAGGATAAAAGAAATAGAAAGTTTAAGAACTTTATAATGGCCTTTGAACAAAAGAAAATGTAAAGCTTTCTTTAAGATTCTGTCCACAAAGCTTTAAAGTAGATGGCTTAATGTCAAGGAATTTTGAGACCTAGTAGGTGTTCATTGTCACCAATGCAATCACCATGCATTATTTAAATTCAGGATATTGTTTAAAAAGAAGGTATTTTTCCTTTTTAATGTGTATGTGTGCACATAGTCATGTATGTGCAGATACATGTGTGTGTGAATGTGCATGTATGTGTGTAAGTGGCTAGAGAGCAACACTGTTGACATATTGTTTGTGTGTGTGTGTGTGTGTGTGTGTGTGTGTGTGCAAAGTATTTGCCTAGACCATTCAAAGTAGGCTAGACTAAGTTGTCTTCAAGACCCATTTTATCATTCTCTCTCCCCTTTAACAGTGCTAGGATCACAGGGTACACTACCACACAGCATATTTATGTGAGTTCTAAGGTCATACCCAGACCAAAGTTCTCATGCTTGCAAGGCAAGCACGTTCCTGACTTAGCTATCTTATCCCAGAGGATCATATTTTTAAAACTGATGTTGTTATACATATAAGGCACTCTGCAGGCTGTATCATCTTAACTGAGTTTCCTAATCCTTAGAGTAACTTAAGTTCTCTCATATGTGCAAATGGAAGTCATAAAAGCTATATTTCCAGATTTCAGTGAGGCTTAGATGGACTGTCACTACTGCTGGAGAGGACACTGCTTTCCTTCCATAGTGAATATGTATTTCTCTCATAAGGCCAGCTTCGAGTGGCCCTGGGTGCATTTACACTCATGTAGTGGGCAGCTCCCATGGCTCCTTTTGGACTCAGCTCAAGCAGCGCCTCGCTTATCCTTCATCATTTATTGTCTTTTATCTGCTCTCATAGCACTTTTTACATAACTATTCTAGCATTTCATCTTCTGCCTGTTTCCTTTTCGTACATAAAATTAACACTGTGCCAAATAATGACTGACACTGGCGTAGAATCCTATTCAAACAAATAAGAATCTCTAATCGGGAATATTTATAAAGTGACTCAGATGTTTGTTGGAGCCTGCCAACGAGTAGTCAGTGGAGCGCTTCATTCATAACATCCAACACAAGAGCCATTCCTCTCCCTGACAGATCACTGATATCCCCCATTCTACCAACTCCAGCCTTTCTTTCTGCATCCCTCGTAGCTGAGATGTTGTATTCCCTAAATTAAGATGCTTTTCTGGAGTTGGGTCATTGGGGCATCTCATTTGAATGTGATAAATGTGGAAGAGTCCTCCTTTAGTGTTAGTGAATTTCCTAAATGCTGCAGGGTGCGGGGAAAGACCCTTGGGCTGACATGGCAAGAAAGTATTCTTTTTCCTTTGGAAATTAAGGAATAAAATGTATCATCATTTATAAACTATAATCTTAAATTCTGCCCCTCTGTTGACTATTCCTCTCCCTTCCTTGCTGTATCTTTATCAATATAGAAATCAAGTTGAGCCGTATGATTATGACTTCAAACTTAGGGGCTATGCATCCTTTGAGCTTTCTATTTAAGTGCCTCCCCTGCAGTTCTAAACTCAGATGCCATCTAGTCCACTGGTCAGCAAGCATTTTAAGATACTGATCATTTTAGGCTTTGTGAAAAATGAGGTAGCAGTTTTAACTACTCAATTCTGTTTTTGTACTAGAAATGTGCTATAAAATCACAACTAATACCTAAAAGGCTAAGCACAATGGCGTTCTGATCAAATATTACTTAAAAGATCCAGGCTTGGGATTTCATGCCTATAATCACATCCCTCAAGAGTCTGAGGTTAGAAGATAGCCATGAGTGCAAGACTAGCCTGGACTATAGAATGGGTTCCAGGCACACACTCAGTCTATGCTTCAATGAGAGACCCTGTCTCTATTGCCACCAAGAGCCAAGTATGATAAATAGAACTAACTTCTATCAAGAAGCAGACTAGCTGCATCTAGCAGCAGCCTGTGGACAAAAGAAACTGAAGAAGTTTAGTTTGAACCATTAGAAAATCTGCGGCATCTGCTGCCACCACTGCCCTATTCTTCCTGTGGCTGAGGCTGTCTACCTTGCATACAAGTACTTGTTGGCAATTTTTTGTGAACAGTGCAAAGCCAATAACAACATGAAAAAGTAGTATGTTGTATGAGCAAGGGGTAGGAACTTTCGACCTTGAATAATCCTTAAACATTTGTTAAAGGATTAAAGGAAAGGATTTAGGGTTATGGCCTGCTGGACACTGCTGATTAGGAATACACATACGCTGTGATCCCAAGAACAAACACAGTACTTCCATCTGTTGCATTCAACAGATCTCTGGGCCCATAGTTACTGACTTCATGGTCTTCAACGCTGTGATCATCACTTCTGACACGTGTATGCTTTCTGCAAGCTGACAGTCCAGCTTGGTTTTTGAAGAAGGGAGTGTGTTTTATGATCAGTCAGCATCTCTACACATTGCTTATCAATATTGGTCATCTTTGCTGTTCAGGCCAAATGTGCACCAGGGCAGAAGAAGCTTAGTCACATTGCTTTAAGCAGGTGGATTACACAGTTATAAGAATAACTTTAGGGAAAGTTACAGTGAGGAATTCAGCATCTCCCTGCAATCATCTCCACACAAGTCATTTGTAAAGTCCATATGAAATATAACCACCAGTCATGGTGGTGCACATGTTTAATCCCAGCACTTAGGATGCAGAGGTAGGAGGACTTAAGGGAGTTTGAGGCCCGCCTGGGACTACAGAGTGAGTTCTAGGTCAGCCTGGCCTAGACTGAGACCTACCTCAAAAATAAATTAGAAATAGTCCTATATTTCAAATTCCAGTCCCTTAATTCATCCACAGTTTATTCTTATAGTTCATCCCCATATTCTGTGTATAATAAAATAGTCCAGATTTGGCCTGTGGGTCATAGTTTTCAAACACATGTCAGTCTATTCAAGTCTATACATCTGTGGTGTTGAGCTCATGGTTATTCTCCATGCCAAGTCTTTGAGAGTGAATTCATTGTAATCTGTCTTTCCCAAACATAATTTTGGGCCTTGGAACTGTAGTCACTGTTGAATTGTCTGGTAAAACAGCTGATTCCTAAGAATTTGTATAAGTTTATACAGAAAGATTCAAGTTGGAGTTGGGGCCAAACACCTGACCAGAAGCAGGTTATGGGAGCTAAGTGTTTATTTATGTTTGTAGTATAAAGAGACCATTGCATCATTGCAGGAAAAGCATGGCAGAGCAGGCAGCCATGGGGGCACATGTTGTCACAGCAGCAGGAAGAAGTGGTAAGAGTGAGCTAGCTCACCAAACCCAGAAATAGGTCTGGATTAAAGCTGCAGTCTAGCCTCCAGTGACATAACCCCAGCAAGACTCTGCTTCCCCCAAAAAATTATACCAGCTGGGACTAAGTAAGAGTCATTTAACATCCAAACCATCATAGAAAATAATGATAGTGACCACACTGGTATCTGACATTTCTATGATAGATAGTATCCTAGATATTCTTTCATATTGTATCCACTTAATTCAAATTATATCTTGATGAGATAGATTATATACTTTGCTCTGTTTCAAATGGTTGGCCACTTTAAGAAATTTGCAAAATGACAATGAATGGAAGCATTGAAACAAAATTCAAGTGTACCTGTCCCCGTGGTATAACTCAGAAAAAGAAAAGAGAGTAAGAGTGAGAAGGCACAAATTATTTGAAGGGGGCAATTTAGGAGTGAGAAGTCACCTGTCTATTGGTCATGCCTCCCTGGACCCAGTAAGCTAGATCACAAAGCCACCTCCATCATCACCTTAATTCATCATTGGGATGCTGTTTCCCTTTCACAGTGATGATATTGGGAGCCAACAGGACTTTCTGTGTGTTTAGAAAAGCCACAAAGCTTCCACATCCAAAGATCTGGACCTTAGGGCAGCTTTTAAATGAAATCCATGATGTGGTGTTCACGTTTGCTCAAACTCCATCACAGTTGGAATTTCTTGCCATATTGTTGATAGATTCATGTCTGTATTTTGAGGAACAAACCAAAATTATATTTTTAAGTCAATAGTACTCAGGTTGTTAACAATCATACTATTCTTAGTCTCACCACATTCAAAACGGAAATTGAATCAGTGGTTGAAGTATTTTAAATGCCTGTTTGCTATTTTAAGATAAACTGTATTTGAAGTAAAGCAATATATAAATGCAGCATATTTGCATACAGAATCTCATGAAAGCTGGTATTTAAGTGCTAGATGTTTAAATAAAGCCTTATAAAGCCTCCTTTTTTCAGGGATTTTCTTTTAGGGTTCATTTGAATTCTGGTGCATCTATGCTGCAGCAGCATATCGGGAGAAAAGAAATCAGTTGCTCACTAGGTTCTTGCCATGGCAACCCCCACATCACATGGTGTGCATCCTGGTTTGGAGCCAAAGAGCTCCAAGGGCTCTGAAGTGCGTGCGCATGTGAGCCAGACAGGCACACACTCACACACAGATTCCAGATCACTCTGGTCATGTGACTTTGCCTATAGTTAGCAGCCTTTGCCTGAGAGATGTGTCAGAATAAACTGATACCCTTTCAGTTATTCTGACTCCTACAATTTTCTAATTTATATAGGTCTGTTTGCTCCTATCCCCTGTCTCTTTTCTCTTTCTTTCCCCCTTCATTACTTACCATCTTAGATTTTCTCAAAAGAATACTGTCTCTTGAAATTTCTACAACTGGAAAATGTGTTTTGCAATACTTGAGCGTCTGTTAATTTCATTACTGGTCTATTGGAACATGGACCATGTGAAGTCTTTATAAGGACCAAGAAATGTTGGAAACACCCAAAGCACAAGCCATTAGAACGCTTTCAGGTTCGCTGGATTCCTTCCTTCAGTTTCATAAAGGTATCTCGCTGTTTCTGTGCTTGTCTTAATTACAACAAAGTTATGTATTAAGTGAAAAGGGATCATCTCATTACCAAATGTAAACTCTGCTAGTTGCTCCCTTAAGAAGATTCTGTTCAGTGGATAATTACACTACGTCTAATGCACACTGACAACAAGCCTGCCACTGTCAAGTGAATTACACATATTAAATAAAATCTCAGCACATTATGAATTACTTATGATTTCCAGACCCACTCTTCATATAAGGAAACTGAAGCCCAGGATCTCCATAATCAGTACCTCCATTATAAGAACCCAACAATTAATGCCTCAAGCATGATACCAATTCTTTGATTAAAATCCAAAGCAAAGACAAACATATAAGCAAATAAATATACATATTTCAAATCTAATGTTATCAATTTCATCTCTTGAAAATGGTGTCACATTGCTTTTCAAAAGTCATTCACAATGCATTTCTAAGGCCTTAATCCCACAGATTAGACACATCAGTCACTTGATGTCCACACTCGGCTGGGAGAGGGAAAACATAACTCATAAGCACACAGGAGATTCTTGGCATTCTTTCAGAATTTCTGTTTACTTATTGGTTTAATTAGCAAAATTCAATTTTCTAATTCCTTGCTGGGGCTCTGCTTTTCTAGGTTAGCTTCAAGAACATAAAGACAGCATATTTTACAAACAGGCAACTCCCAAGATCCTATGTAGGGTAATTAATGGTTCTTGTGATTTGTGGTAAAGCTTTGAACTTCAAGGGAGTCCATTTTCAATTTCCAGTGTCAATCAATCAGACTCCAGTTCTATTCCATTTCCCAAGTAATCACATTTATGTGCAAATGTTGTTAGTTAACAGCCATTGAATCATTCCCTGCCTCTAAAGTAATCTCCTCTGTCTCTCTCTCTCTCTCTCAAATGAGCTTGTTTGTTTGCAAGCATTTTGGAAATGATCCAGAACAAAATGTCATTATCATGTTCCAGGAACTGATTTGAAAATACATTTCTGCATTAAGGAGTCTACTTATAATAAGACAAGCCATGTTGTATCTACTCAAAAATTAAATATTAGAGCCAAACCTAGGAGAGGTTGTATGATAGTTCCATCAATGAGCAAAATCAACAACTTGCATGCTGTATGAGATAAAAACAAATAATATTTCATTTATATATATATATATATATATATATATATATATATATATGAACACCCATATGCATATACATACAAACTTATAATGATGGTAGCTTTCAAAACTCTTGATTTGGGCTGGAGAGATGGCTTAGTGGTTAAGCCCTTGCCTGTGAAGCCTAAGGACCCCGGTTCAAGGCTCGCTTCCCCAGGACCCACGTTAGCCAGATGCACAAGGGGGCGCACGCGTCTGGAGTTCGTTTGCAGAGGCTGGAAGCCCTGGCGCGCCCATTCTCTCTCTCTCCCTCTATCTGTCTTTCTCTCTGTGTCTGTCGCTCTCAAATAAATAAATAAAAATTTTTTTAAAAAAGTTTTAAAAATAAAAAAAAACTCTTGACTAGAAAATAATCAATGATGTCATATGTGTATGTGTGTGGGTGTGTACGTGTGTGTATAGTATTACAAATATATGTTCAAAGTGATTTGATAGAAAGAAAATGTAATGTACATATATATAAAACACACATAACTCATGACTTCCTCAATATGCTAGTTCAATTTTTGTAATAAAGTACAAATATAACCTTTACTTTTGTTTGTTTTCAGTATTTTTTAATTAAAAAATCAATTATTTATGTATTTGGGAGAAAGAGGAAGAGAATGTGACAGAATGGGCACACCAAGGCTAATCCATCTTTCTAGCCCATGTTTTCAGTATTTTTAATTGAGTGCTAATTCACAAACGAGTTGTAATTTTTTAATGTCCCTTTTCATTCTCTCTGAGACAGTTCAAACAGAAATTCTAGTCTTAAATGACATCTCCCTCACATTTTCCTTATACACTCCCTGGTGCATCCATTTACTTTTTCTCTGCAGATTCTCTCTTGAAGTCAGTGGAGGCCCCATCTCCTCCTCCTCCCTTTTCTACACTTTAGCCATCAGGACAAGAGAAGGGAAACTGAATTCTTGATTTTATAGCATTAACTCAAATTATTTACTTTCTGTTCACTCAAACCATGAACCACAGGGGAAGTGGGGAAATGTAGTTTATAGTTGAATAAGAAAATGGGTATTGATTGAGCATTTGAAGTCTCTACCATAGACTTGAAAGGGTAGAATAAATATATTTAAGATTGGAAAAAGTGTTTATTCCAAAATGTACAAAGAAGAATAAGACAAACAACTCTGGGCTGGAGAAATGGCTCAGTGATTATGGGCACTTGCTTCAAAGGCCTTCCAGACTGGGCTCAGTTCACCAGACACACATAAAGCCACACACAAAAAAGTGGTGCAGGCTTCTGTCATTTTTTCAGCTTTAGGAATCCCTGATTCACCCATGTACCCCATGTATGTACAAATAAACAAACGAGTGCTCTCAGTGTTACTCGGGGAACGAGCTGGGGGAGGAGAAAGGGGAGAGAGCTCTGCGAGGTAAGAGATGCTGCTTATGGACTGCTACAAGCCTTGGGGGTGGGAGATGCTGAGGGGCCTCGGGGACAGCCACCACTCTACCCTCTGCCACAGCCATTGCTCAGGGCCGTGGAAGATGCTTAAAAGCCTCTATCAGCCCAAGGGAGAGTTTTTCTTTTGACATATAAGTTAGAGGAATGAACCTTTTTCTTTCATGAAATTTTTCGTGAATGTAAGTACATGGAGACAAATGACGGCTATTCCTGGAATCCAGATGCATGATACTTATGTAATTTAAAAGAGCATTGCAACAAAGGAATGCTTTGATTTCCATGAAGGGAGAAGCAATTTCTTTATGTAGTAAGTGCTCATATATTTTATTCTTACTGCCTTTTTATACTCTCTGGGCCCATGTACATGGAGTGTCTAACACTAATTTAGAGCTGTTATATTATACCAACTGATAGTTACTTATAAGCATGAACTTTCTCCTTTGATGAGTGTACAATGTTAGTGCTTAATAGGAATATATATTATGCCATTTTGTAGCTGGCACATGCCTGTATTCATAGAGAGAGAGAGACAAAGAGAGAGGGAACTGATACAGCACATTGAGACTTTCCAAATATGACTACACATGTTTATTGCAGCTAGCGATCAATCATGCATTAATCTTTCATTGAGAAAAACACTATTATTTTTCTCAGTTATTTTTTAAGTAACTGAGAGAGTTCTCTCAGACAAGCCAGAACAAGTCCTGGTGTGTTAAAGTTCATTTTATCTCATGATATTGTATGTGTCTTGGCTCATGATGACCCTCAGTTTATGATTTCCTCACTAGCTTTTTATGAGTATGACCTTTTATTTTCTGTTCTGTTGTATTGTGACATTTATTCTCTCAATTTGCATTCTACACTGTGGTTATTTTCCCTCAAAGATCTCAATAATCAAATAAGTACTGAAAATAAACTAAACTAAGTCATCCATAAATGATGACATCATTTCAGTTATTCAGTACATAAGATAGTTAAAGATCAGGAAGGAAGGGAAAGTGAGAAAGTGAAATGACAGGAAATGGAATTAAGATCAAAATTTGTTTATGTTATAAACATAGTGAGAGTAAGCTGAAATGGACACTCTTGAAAGTCAGATGGTGTTCTGTAGATGACTTTGGGTCTCCAAAAGGAAACAGTTAAAGTGATGTTTTAACAGATTTGACTTTAAAAACAGCAACTTCACTGCTCAAATATTCACGTTTCAAATTTCCATATTCTGGTAGATATCACCCATATAATGACTTAATTATCAGAATTAGTTATATATCAGTGCTACTTATTTAAACATTAATGTGGGCTGGAGAGATGGCTTAGCAGTTAAGCACTTGCTGGTGAAGCCTAAGGACCCCTGTTCGAGGCTCGGTTCCCCAGGTCCCACGTTAGCCAGATGCACAAGGGGGCACGCGTGTCTGGAGTTCGTTTGCAGAGGCTGGAAGCCCTGGCACGCCCATTCTCTCTCTCTCCCTCTATCTGTCTTTCTCTCTGTGTCTGTCGCTCTCAAATAAATAAATTAATTAATAAACATTAATGCATGTCCTATATCTTCGTATTTCTTTTTTTAGTTAATTTCTCTGTGAAAGATCTGCTTTGATACTCAACAGGGCGAGAACCTGAATGATGTTATTGACTTCCTAGCTGTGTAGTCTGTTCTTACTTATGCACATGTCTTCAGACAAAAGCATATGAACCTTAGTTCTGTTATGTATATATTTAATATAAGATCATATAGGATAGTGGTAAAGAAAAATTGAAGAGAGACATATCTAGATTTGATGTTTGACTCTGCTGCTCACCTTCTCAGGATAAATTTGTTTATTTTCAAGACAAACACCAATCCTCTTTCTCTCATTGTAGAGTTGGAAGAAATTATACCCAATACATGGAATGTTCCCAATTCTAGGGGCCAGTGATTCAAATATAGGAATTTATAGACTATGTGTGAGGCCTGTAAGTCATGACTGGTGCTGCTTACTTCTTCCTGCATTTCTTCTCTCCTGGCCCCATACACCACCTTCAGTCAGCTGATGACCCGACAGCAAAGCAACCGTTCTGATCACACTTCTTCCTTTATACTTTCTGTGCTTCCCCTTGGCCTGTAAGGTCAACGTCACCTAATGCTTAAAACAAGGTTCAAAGTGAATTACTTTCCGTCCACATAGTAGAAAAATACCAGAAACTAGTTGGTGTTATCAATGGAAGTGTATCATCTTGTACATCTCTGAGGCGACAAGTTGGAAATGAAAACAGGCATTCCAGAGCCACATGTCCTGCCCTCCAGAGGTTTTCTGGCAATCCCTGATGTTCCTTGGATTTTAGGAACATTATTCTGACCTCCAATGCCATTTTCAAAACACAGTGTTTTCACTGTCCAAATTTCTCTTTTTATAAGTCATATTGGTTAAGAGGCTGACCCTGTTCTAGGTGGAAGCTTGAGGTACTGAAACTCAGGACATGAACATGTGAATGTGAGGCCCCACCATTCAATTTATAGTTCAGTTTACCTCAGTTCACATAAGTGAAATGCTATGGCTAGAAACAGGAAATTTACTCTGGACACAGCAACACAATTTAAAGGTATAATCTGGTATTAAACACACCCCTGCAACAAATTCTGTTTTGAGTTTTAATTATTTTGCATGTGTATGTGTTTGTGTGACAGAGTTGTACATACCTGTGAAGACCATAGGTTGACTTCAGAAGTTTTTCGTCATCACTTTCCACCTTGTTTTTGAGACAAAGTCTCTTTCTATGCCCAGGACCTCACCAATGAAGGTAGATCAGCAAGCCAGTAAGTCCTAGGGGGTTCTCCTGTTCTTACCTCTTCAGCTTCAGAATCGTAGGCACCAGCTGCACAGTGTAGTTTTTACATAGGAAGGGGGATTTGAATTCAGGTCCTCATGCTTAAGCAGCAAGCACTCTATACACTTGGCCCTGACTGTTTTCACTTATATGGCAAAAAATATTGGCTGACTCTTCACCCACTGCTTTCCTCTCTCTTCAGCATAAAAGATGAACATAAAAGATGTCATAATATCCTTTTTAATTTCTCATTCCTAGATCAAATTCTGCCTGTTCTATGTGTTCTGTTGCCCTCTCTCCACTATATTTTGTCCATAAGATAGCCACTGAGGCAATATATGTCTTATGTAGCCACAGAAGGTACTGATGGGTAGAGGAAGTGAAATAAGTATGCAGAGAAAAAGCTGAGCTGAGCTATGAAGTGGAAAGTAAATTTCAGGGAGTTGCACTTCTCCCAAGGAATATAAATTAGTATAATCTCATTTTTTGGTGTCCAGCTTATAAAGCTAAGAAGCTGTAGCCTCTAGAAAAGGAGATGTGATGGTCTGGAGAAGGGCCACTTCACAGAGCTCCTGCATGGCCATTTAGGAAGGCTGCATGAAAGTAACAAGGGACTGCTAAACTTTGTGGAGGCATCAACATACAGGTGTGTAAAGAAGAGACTATGTTTCTGTTTTAACCACCTAGAAGAGAAGAGCCTGCAGGAACCATCAGTGTGCAGGGAAAGACATGAGCCTGAGCCAAGAGACAGCCAGCCTGCCCTGTCTACAAATAACTTACGCGTGGCTCAAATAACCAGGGAGGTATGGGTGACTTTTTCAACTCTCAGAGCCCATTTCCAATTGGCCACATTGTTCTCTCTCTTCCTCCTGTCTGCTTGCTAAGCAGAATAAAAGTTGCACCACATGGCTATCTTTTGGACTCTTTCAGAGGAAAGCATACTCATATACCATACTAAACAAACTCAATCAAAGTGTCTGCAAGTCTAAATGAGCTCTCATTTTGCCTGCTTCACGTATAAATGTGGAGCTCATGCTTCTTGCACACATCAGATGCAATCACCCTTTCAGAAGAGAAAGTTGTTTGGAGAGGGTAAGCGAGGTGACCAATACTTATAAATGTTCAAGTTTCAAGAATCATTTCAAATCTGACTTCAGACCTCATGCCCATAACCATGGCAGCATCTTGGTTATTCTATAAACAAATTAAATATAGAAATAGGAATTTAGATAGTCATGAACTGAGTGATAGTAAGACTTTACTACCCTCACAACCATTTTCTTCCCTCCCTCTCTCCCTTCTTCTTACTACTAACACATTACACATATGTTGAAAGTATAATAACTTATATTCTTATTGTTATCTTGTTATTTCATGCCACAAAGTTAGATCTTGAATATCAACAGGTCTGTTATATTATTGTAGTTTATGATTCCTGGATTCACTGTCATACCTCAGCAAGTACTGAATTCCTTGGAACCAAAATTCCTAAAGGTTGGACTCACATGTTTAATTTTTTTTTTTTAATTTTTATTTATTTATTTGAGAGCGACAGATACAGAGAGAAAGACAGATAGAGGGAGAGAGAGAATGGGCGCGCCAGGGCTTCCAGCCTCTGCAAACGAACTCCAGACGCGTGCGCCCCCTTGTGCATCTGGCTAACGTGGGACCTGGGGAATCGAGCCTTGAACCGGGGTCCTTAGGCTTCACAGGCAAGCGCTTAACTGCTATGCCATCTCTCCAGCCCTCACATGTTTAATTTTATTGAAATGGATCAGTTAAGAACCAGCACAGTGACTGAAGCTACAAATAAAATAAGGTACTTTTTACAATATTGGTGCAGTTGTCTGAAAAGCCTGTCACAAAACGAGAAATTCTTGCAAGAGCATTAGTTTTATCAAAGGCAGACGCATTCCCTGATTCTTCACACTGCACTGCCTCTGCTATGGCATTGTGGTGGCAGGCTCACTCACCCAGCTCTGAGTGGCAATGTCCAAAGACCTATTTGGCAACTGGTATGAAATCATTAGCAGATGACTGATGCATTAATAAAGGACTTTTCATTGTTCAATTTATAAAAATAAGAAGATCTGAATGTTCCTGTACATTATACCTTATATGTCTTTGTGCATTTCCAAATGAGAGAATTAAGAATTAAAGATAATAGCCATGTTTAAAATAATGCCATCAGAAGTGCAAGGATAAAACAAAATATAATCTAGATGATTGATTCATGTATTTATTTATCACATAGTAATAAAACAGTAACATTTTTTTATTTTTTTGTTCATTTTTATTTATTTATTTATTTATTTGAGAGTGACAGAGAGAGAAAGAGGGAGAGACAGAGAGAGAATGGGCACGCAAAGGCCTCCAGCCACTGCAAACGAACCCCAGACGCATGTGCCCCCTTGTGCATCTGGCTAATGTGGGTCCTGGGGAATCGAGCCTTGAACCGGGGTCTTTAGGCTTCACAGGCAAGCACTTAACTGCTAAGCCATCTCTCCAGCCCAAACAGTAACAATTTTGATTTGTTCTGAGAATTATGAGGGGGAAATGAGTACTCTTTGGAAGCACATGGATTCCCCATGAAACTTGTGCTAGTGTGGTCAATTTTGTACTAGTGCATGGACCTTGAGATAGAGGATGGATGCTAAGCCCAAAGAAGAAGAGTTTTAAGCCACTAGTGTTTTCTGATGAGGAAGAAGGTATAAAGGCTAAAATATGGAAGTTCATCAAGGTTAAAGCACAAGTTTTAGAATTCTAGGAAGAGAAAGCGAAACAGAGAACGAATAGCATGCCAGTTGTTATGAAAGTAGCTTACTACGACTTCTATGGTGGAGAGCTCTTGTCTTAGCATAGGGTAACAGACTTAGGCCATGGAGTTGGGTCACTAGATACACATGACGTTGGAAAGGAGGACAGTGAAGACACGATTGACAAGGATATTGAATGAATCAGTTCATGGTGACCCGAGTGGTCAAGATACTTCCAGTTCATAGTGGAGAAGGAGAGTGAGCATCACTGAGCCCAGGCTGTGGCATTCCCAGACCAGCCACAGTTGTTTCGAAACTGGATGGTGATGTGCCTGGAAGTAGAACTATGCTAGAAGTGGGGGGGGGGGGGTGCTGATTCCACTTTCAGATGATGACTTACATTGGGAAGAATAAATATGAGAATCAAGTCAATGTGGAAGTTTTGGCTCTATATTTTTGGATAAATTGTCTGGATCCCAGAGCTTGGATCAAATTTTCACTAGAAAGAGAAAACAAACATCATCTTTCTTCAAGATTTGTGTGTGTGTGTGTGTGTGTGTGTGTGTGTGTGTGTGTGTTAACCTACGGAGCCTATATCAATTCTCAGGAAAATGTTCCAATATGCAGGCATTATTTTTGTTGGAAATGGCTTGCAGAGTGCATGGTAGAAGGGTTTAGGAGACAAATGGATGATACAATATTTGGGCAAGGTCAAGGAAAGAGTAGAGGAAATTGACAGGTATGGTAGATGGTTGAAATGTCTGGAGATGAGGCCTAGTTGGAATTAGTGGGTCACTGGAAATGTACCTCTGAAGGGTATACTTGGTGCTCCTCCCTGTTTCTCTCTGTCTCTGCTTCTCACTCTTGACTGAGGCTTGCTCCACTGCACCCTTCCACCATGAAGCCCATGAACACTGGACTCAGAAGAACATGGACTACATCCTCTGAAACTGTGAGCCAAAATACAGCAGACCTCATTGAAGTTGACCTTCTCAGGGGCATGCTCACAATGACAAAACACTATTCTTAGTTCCACTTGTGATGTGACTTACCTTGAGTCATGAAGAGTTGGATTATTCTGGGCACTGGGAGATCAAGAGGAATTTTTTCCCTTGGAAATTATAACTTTTATTGTAAATAAGCATATAGTATTTTGATTTGGGTTTACTAGGCAATAGTAATAAGAATATTCACTTCATTGTATCCATCATCCTATGGGAAATTAGTCAATTTTAGTCAGTATAAAAACAAACCAGAGTCTGAACCTTGAAAGAGGGCAAGGTCCTGTGACCAGTGGTTAGGGAGTAGACTTAGGGAATTGGTAGGGAAAGGTTTGGATTTCAACTATATAGCCAGAGACCAGCATTGCTTGTAGCTTAAACTTCCAACTTAAAAAAGTAAAAATTAAAAAAAAAAAAAAGGGATTGCTTTTGGCTAATGGAAAAGGATCCATAGAAGAGGATTCTTGCTCTTGAGTTTGGGGAATTTACCAAAGCATTACCATGCCACTCTGTGAAAATATGTATGGTCTCATGGCAAAGTCTTTCTGCATGATACCCTTGCACACTTCTATGTGTTTATTAGGACTTTTTAGGCTTTAAATATATATAGTTGTAACTTATGTGTGTTCTAAGTTATGTATCAGGTTTGTGCAGTGAATTATTGATTAAAGATATAAGTACTTGGTGCCTTTGATTTGGACAGTGTAAGATGTATGCTTTTCCCAAATGTCCCTTTGCTCATGATCCATGTTCACTTTTTGTCAAGTTGGCATCCAGATATGTTATTCCTGCCAATAAGCATTTAAAATAATATTTTTGAATGGGCTTAAATCAATTTTTCTGGAAATGGTGTGAGTAGGCACCCCAATGTTTAACCAAGCTAAAGGATCTTGGTCTGCAAATTGAAAGAGGAATTTCACAGAGTATGCATAATTTTGCTTGAGATCTGACCTGTATGTTGATAGCTGCCACAGGTAGCTTTCCCAGAGCTTTATCTGAATAATGACATTGATTAACAACTGACTTTTATCAGACATGATACTCTCAAACCAAGTATAGGTTTTCAATACTCATTATGTTACTTAAAATTATCAAGCAATTTAAATGCTCCATTTACTGGGTAAAAAAGACTACAATCTAATGAAAATATATCAATTTGTGAAAAAATATTGAAAAATACATGCATGGTGTTTGCATAAGTGCTGCATGTCATAAAGAATTAACAGCATAGGGCAGGGAGTCAGGGTCATAAAATGAAGTTGAGACTTTAACAAAGAGCAGAGAATGAATGGAGGATGGTAAACTAACCGGAACTGCTCAGGAAGCCAGACTAAAGTGGAAAGTATTCAGGATCTTGAGATTAGAAAAAGAGACACTCAGTAACTGAGCTTACAATGTTTAAAATAGGTAAGAATCTAAGCCACGCAGCTTCAGACAGACTTCAGAGCTAACGTTCAGAAAAGACACCCAGGAACCAGAAAGTGAGCAGAAATGAAAGACAGGGTGAAGCAGGAGGTGATTGTCAGTGTACCAGGTGAGGCCATGAAAATAAATATTGCAAAATAATATGAACAAGTAGAATACATCCAAGATAACATAGCACTTAGCCAGAAAAAAAAAAAATGTGTGAAATTATAAGGTTCCATTAGTTACTTAACCAAGTATTTCTTTTTTTTCTAGCCAAGTACAAAGATTACACATCAAGCTTTGTCAGGTTTTATCTATTCCTGGAAGCAGAGTATTGTTATTTAAACCAGCTTGCCTTGCATTCACTACCCTCCCATCTCTATCTCCAGGGAGCTGGGATTACAGAATGGACCAATAGATTTGCATGGTGGACAGGCACTCTGTTTTTGAGCTACTCATTAAACTCCTTATGTTTTCTTTTTAGAAATAGCTTTATAGTAATTACTCCCTATGGTCATTACCCCTTTCTCTTTGGACTTTTGAAGGTTATGATATGCTTGTTCACATTAAAAAGTAGTGGTTGTTAGTGACACACACAAATCCATTGTCAAACCTTTAGAGTGATTAGATTTTTGGCCACATGTGCTCTGCAAACCTGACATTTTATACATTCGTCTTTGTGTTCTTGTGATAAACTAAGGTGGCAACTTGCAAGTGGGACCAAATAATTCCAATTGGGACTTCCATAGTGATTGAGTTAAATGCATGATGCATGTTACCTGCTGATGGTCACTTTTTAAGATATCCTTCTAATTATTTCAAGAAGCTAGAACACTATCTATCCAAGGGCTGACCAATAGTAAAAGAGATTTTATGTAAGGCATTTTCAGAAAGATTTGTTTCCTGTCTTCATAATGACATGACATTCCTACAGAAACTCAACATTTGGCCACATACTTTCTCATATCTATACCCAATTTCTGCACAAATTAATTGATATGAACTATCAGCTGTGTTTACCTGGAGTTCCTTAAAAATGTCATTTGCCTCGCCCTTGCTAGTGTTCCTGCTAACTCCAGGAACCAATACTCTTTGGCATAGAAATTTTCACTGGACAGTCTTTGATGAGTCTAGTAAAACTTTGATCTGTCCTGGCCCAAGTAGCCTATCTGGAGACCTTTAAAGTCACCTGGGCACAATTGTCCTCTGACTTCCATAAAAGACACTTTAACCTTCCTCAGGTTTGTTAAAACATGGATTTTCCTTTGGTTTGCTTGTATTTTCCTATTGTAATCTAGTTTTCATTAATAACTAAAATTATACATTTGATTTGTTGATCTTAAAACACCATGGCATATATGATACCAAGGCTCATAAATTACAAGTCTGTAATGTAGACCAAGAGAAATCTATATTAATATGAATTGCCTATGAGCCAAAGTTTGTTACAAACCCTAACTCTAATGTAGAATGTTAACCATAAAGAAAAAATACAAAGAAAATATAAACAAGAGTAATGTATATATTCCAGACATGAAGGTTAGAACTTGAAATCTATAGTCAATTCTTGAAATCTGTATAAAATGGATGAAAAAAAATCAGACAAAATAAGTAGGTAAGAAAAGCCTGAAAGTCAAATATGTACTAACTTTGGTACTTAGATCTCTAAAAGCCAGGGAACTTGGAAGTGGCAGGGGAATGGTAAGATCAATGGCTTCTATATCCGACTGCAACATTTATGCTTAATTCAGTATCAGCAATTTGCACGTATAACTCACTGACCAGATCATGACAGCAGCAGGATCTAACAGTAGCGAGAACAATTCCCAAGGGTTGCTCAGAGAGACCTTCCATGAATATTCTTGAAGTTCTCACCTCTGCCCTTATGATTAGAAAAAACCCCAGGTGGGGATTCCATTTGGAATGGAATTTCAGAGGATTTAATGTGTGATGTAAAAGCCAACAAACCTAAAAAGGCATTCCCAGTTTGTTTCTACTGGTGTGCCAGAGCTGCTGGCAAAAGACGTGCACATCGACATGACTGGTAACAGACAGATCCAGCACCAGCAAAGGAAGCATGTTGGGAGCAGGACAGGTACACCATAGCTGGCCAGGTGGAGGACCTGGAGTCGGATCAGCCAGTTAACATGCCACCTCCTGCTTTTGAGGGCAGGAGATGCGAGGCCACGGTGTCAATATTAACCAAAGTAGATCAGCAGGAAGTGATATGTCTGTGACTGGGGACAGCAGAAGAATTACAGGAGACTGAGGGAGATTAATTTAAACCTAAGTATTAACAAGTAGGTGGGTGGAGACACATGCCAGATTATTTAAGCATGTATCTTTCTTCGAATGAGACACTTGAATCAATATGTCCATTCTGTACATGGCAATTTAAAATGAGCCAGGCAAGTAGATTTTTCCTGAAGGAAACCTCATATATTAAGTTTATGTATCATGGGTGCAGTAAAATGATTCATTTGTAGAACTTAACATAAGTTCACACTTCCTATGCATGCATACATACACATCCAAGCTTAATAGTCCCGATATTTCTAGGTTCCTTCCTCTCTCCAAGAGAAATCACACTTTCAACTGCAACTCCTAGCCTTCAAATTACCCACACTGTTTAGAAGCACTGAGTGGTGATAAACCATTGTTTTTGTCATCCTCCAGAATCAATATTAGCCAGCAGGGATTCAGTGAGCAAGTTCTAACTTCAGGGTGTTAATTTTCAAATCACTTTGCAAGCTGTGAGCTTTGTTTTCATTCATTACCCTCATTACACACTCAGATCTACACTCACACTGGTGAGAAAAGAATACACATGTGTTTATTATGGGAATTTCTGTACAAAGTTTATGGTGAAGTTCTTTCATAAAAATGCTACAACACTTCCTTTCATCTTGTATATGCAGAACATATATAATATATATTTAATAATTAATGAAATACATACTTATTATACAGCTATTAAGTGGCCGATTTTCTCCTGATCATAAAGTAATAAAATAGAAATATCTAAATTTCAAGTGCAGGTGTGAAAGAATTACACTGAAATACTGGATGTTCACTCACTATCCTTGACTCTGCCTGTCCATATTTATCAGAGTAGTACTAGCCACATGGTGCATTACGAGGCAGAAGGTAAATCATATATTTAAATCTGAGTTAAGTAAACATTAGGAACTTTATCTGCTGTTGACATCATTTAAGAACTGACTTCTTTTTCTTTTGAGATAGGATCTTGTTATTTAGCCCAAGCTGAGAACTTGCAATTCTTCTGCCTTATCTTCCTGAGTGCTAGTATTATAATTGTTTACCATTATGGCCAGTGTATTTAGTTTCTCATTGCTACAAACAAATACCTCATGAGAAGCAACTTAGGGAAGGAAAGGGTTACTTTTTGGTCTTACAGTTTCAAGGGAATACTGCCCACCAGGGCAGAGAAGGCAGCCAGAGACAAGAAGCAGAGTGAACAGGAAGTGGGGCCAGACTGCAAAACCTCTATACCCATCCCCAGTGACCTACTTCCTCTGGCCAGCCTTCACCTTTTCAAGGTTCCACAACTTTTCCATCAGCTGGGAACTAAGTATTCAGACTCATCTACCTATGGGGGACATTTTACATTCAAATCACCATACCCAGCTATAATATTTATGCATTTATTTATTTAAACGTTTATTCTCTTCTCCTCTTCCCTACCCTCATTCCACTGAGAGCTCTCCTCAGTGGAGTTATTGGTATTCATTGAAGAGACATGAAGGCCTCAATCAGTCTGTTGGATCAGGACATGCCTCAGGATCTTTCTACCCATTTTGTGGCTCTTAACAATCTTCCTGTCCTGTCTTCCTCAATGTTCTTTGAGCATTAACAAGATGACATGTTAGAAGTCTGATTTAGTGTTGAGCTCTGTGTAGCCTATGAATTTTTGTATTCATGAGTTCTGAGTGAGCACAATGTCTATCACCATCTCCCAGGAGCTGGTTGTAAGGGAAGTACTTTTGTTAAAGTCTTTAATCCCTATGTAATGTTTCCTGAGCAATTTGGAAGAGGTGACTCAAGATTGATTCTTCTTGTGACAAAGGCTGTAGAGTGAGTGATATTGCAAGATCACTAACCATAAACAACACAATGCAAAATAAAGTCTAGACTCATTTATAACAAAATACACTTTAATTTTGAAGAACTAGCCCTCTTCTACCCTACACCCAAGGAAAGGTGACTTTTCCTAATACATAACAATTTAGTCACAAGCAGAAGTTTGCTTTTCTTGTTTGCTTTGTTTCTGTTTTGTACATAACTATTTCATGTTATCTTAAACCTAATATGCATGTATAAGTTGGCATGTTTCAGTGTGCATTCTGAATGTCTCTGCAATTTTGAAATGTGAAATGAACTTCACAGTAATGGAATAGAATGAAATGATGGTACTTGAAGCTGCAGGAACATATATCAGTAAACAACAATTACTGTGATGCTTTTGTTGGGGGTCCAAGTTTTCTCAACCAAAAAATGGGAATGGGAGCTTGGAGAGATGGCTCAGTAGTTTAAGTAGCTTGCTTGCAAAAACCTGACATCCTGGTTTCCATTCCTCAGTACTCATGTAAAGCCAGATATACAATGGTGGGTGTTGCTTCTAGAGTATGTTTGCAGTGTCAGGAGGCCTTGAAATACCAATTGTCTGTCTGTCTGTCTCTCTCTCTTCCTCACTCCCTCTCTCTCTCAATCTTTCTTTCTCAAATATAGCCATGGTGGGGAACCAACTGCTCTTGATTCAACTAACTGATCCCCTCAGTGGTACGAGAACCATAGCTGGAGCTCTGAAACATGCCAGAACCAAACTATTTTTTAAATGGGACTACAATTGTAGAGTCAAAGTATTTAGTACTGTACTCACACACACTACTTACAAACATACCTGCCTTGGACCAAATGTTCCCCAGTGGTAATCATATGATCATTAGAAATCTGACTGCACATCTCTACAAGTTTCTTTCTACTACTCAGGAAAGATACAAGAAGAATCTTTCTTTACTCATACTTTTGACTGGTCTCTTAAATCAATTGCCATGTCCAGAAACATCCCTTGTCTGAAAAAGACTGCATGAGGGGAAGCATAGCACCTAGAGCCCAGAAGGCAAGCTTTCCAAAAAGCAAAACATGGGCGCTATGGTCATGTAAAGACAGACAAAACAGTAAGAAGCAAATGCAATAAATTGCCCTAGGTTGTAATACGGGTGTGATAAAAACTAGTGAATGAAATTACAAAGGAAGCATGAAACAGCCTGAGGAGGCATCCCAGCTTTGTCATGGAAGAAACAGGTGAACCAACTGAAGAAAGCTCAGGGAAAAAGCACCAAACACACCTGCCAGGTGTCAGGAGGAGAGTGCTCCTTGCCATCTGCTCACCTGTACAGTGAATGACACAGGCCTGTATTTGATTTTAAACCTGCTTGATTTTGATACTTGTGTTTTGCTTGTGTTAATAAATGCACATGGAGGAAAGATAAGAAGACCATTGTGAGTTGGAACACTATTTGTGTCATCTAAGGAAGACAAGGAGGCTCCTTTTTCTCATGGACACCGATGGTTTACACTTGGCAGAAAGCCATGACTACCCGTAAGTGTCGTTTACAGGCTATAAATCATTGCCATGCCTTTGTCCAAATGTGTATGTGTAGTACAGGATGAATGCATGCCCAGACCTAGGGGCTGATTTATTTTTTTATGGAAAACATTACCAAGATTCTAATTTAAAGTAACAGGTGGACCACTTTACAGCTGATAGGAAATGCTGGCTAACTTTATTCTAAACCTTCATATCACTCCCATTGCTTGTTTGTCCCCCACCCCTCAGGTACTAATTTGCAGCATTTGATAAATATCAGCTAAAAGTAATGGGTCAAATAATGTGATTCTTAGCTTTAAAATTCTGTTACATGCTAATAAGGAAAAGTTAGTTCATCTGCACATTCCTTTGAAAACCATTCAATGACTTTCTTCAAAACCATGTTCTCTTGAGTGATTTTGTGTTACTGACTAATCCTGTCAATAATGACAGAAGGCGTTAATAACTCCTTACCTCTCCCTTGCCCAACACCTGCAAATACAAATCACAACTGATGAACTTTAGATGCAAAAGAGGCAATTATAAGATATGATTTTATTTTATTTTTTTCCAGGTAGGATTTCACTCTAGTCTAGGCTGACCTGGACTTCACTCTGTATTCGCAGGGTGACCTCAAACTCATGGCTATCCTTCTACTTCTGCCTCCCAAATGCTGGGATAAAGGTGTGCACCACCATGCCCAGCTCAGATATCATTTTATTAATAAATTATTTTTTATTATTTACATATATTTGGGTATGTGGTATGCACGCATACCTGTACACATGCTCCCTCCTGTGTGTGTACACAATATGTGTGTGTAAGAGCATGTGCACGTTTGCATGTATGGATGGAGGATCAATGTCAAGTGTCTTCTTTAGTTGTTTTCCACATTATTTTTTGAGCCAAAGACTCTCACTGTAACAAGCTCATGACTTAGCTAGATGATCTAACTGACAAGCCCTAAGAAACACTTGCCCCCGGGCTGGAGAGCTGGCTTAGCGGTTAAGCGCTTGCCTGTGAAGCCTAAGGATCCCGGTTCCAGGCTTGGTTCCCCAGGTCCCACATTAACCAGATGCACAAGGGGGCGCACGCATCTGGAGTTCGTTTGCAGAGGCTGGAAGCCCTGGAGCGCCCATTCTCTCTCTCTCCCTCTATCTGTCTTTCTCTCTGTGTCTGTCGCTCTCAAATAAATTTAAAAAAAAAAAAAAGAAAAAGAAAGAAAGAAACACCTGCCTGTATGTGCCACTATGCCCAGCTTTTTAAAGGATTTCTGAGGATCCAAATTCAGATCCTCATGTTTTCACAGCAAGCCCTTTACAGAGGCATCTTCCTAGCCCCAAGTCACGCATGCTAAAATCTGAGTACTAATAAGCCCTTTACCCCAAATTAACATGAACCATTTTTACAGTTGACATGAAGGTAATAGCTCAAATCTCTTTATACATTACTCTATTGTTCTATTGTCTCTGCCATTTATCACTAGTGTGATGCAAATGAAGGGTTTAACTTCTCTGAACTTGTGTTTAAAATGGAGCAAAGGTGGCATCCGCATTACAGAGCAGTTGTGAAGGAGTGAGCTAGTGTCATAATTCACAGTGGCCTGTGGCAAACTCTTAGGAGCTACTCAGTAATTGCTATCCAATGACATTAACCTTCCTGGGAAACATGAAAGCCATGTGCAACGCACATTTCAGTTGGTCCCTCTGACTGAAGGGCAGCAGCTTTGAAGGAGGGTGGGAGATGGTGCTCAAGTTTGTACCTGTTTGATCTTTGAAAATTCATCCTAGGAGAAAGGGTAAAAAAAATCTTAGGAAAAATAAAAGTCTGCCTCTGTAACTTATTTAGGTAGGCACCAGTTTTATACATGAGAAATCCATTATATCTGTGTCATTCCTCTTTAACATCTGCTTAAATACATAAAGATAAGTATAGTTTGTCACTGAAGTTGATTTTTTTCTAAGCCAAGTAGCCCAAAAGAGGATAAGGTTTCATTTTGGTTAGTCTTTTGTGATTGCTCATTCTGATCTATTGCTTTTCTAAGTCAATATTAAATGATAGTAAAATATGATACACGAGGAGAGACAGAGAGAGAGAGAGATTGAGAGCGAGCACTTAGCTTTTTCCTCATCAAGTATTTGGCTAAAATCGTTTTGTTAGCTTTGGCTTTATTTAGCCATGGCAGGTGGAATCACCAAATATCTGTGTCAGTGTAATATCCAGAGTTCTTAAAACTGAATATAACCAGTCATTGTGAATTTTTTAGACGACTTTCAAATCCAGTCAGCACACCCAGCTCAGTAATAAAAGCAGACAGGTTATTCAGCTATGTAGATAGGTGTGTCTGAATGTTTGCTCCCAAAAATAGGTAAATTCTAGATGTAGCTCAGAATATAAAACTGCTTCTGTCTTTACAGATTAAAATTCTACCAATGTCGTGCTATGTAAATGTTGTTTAATTATTGTACAAATCAAACTATGACCATGAAAGCTGTTGATTGCATACCCCAAACATTTTTGAAGACCTTTATAATAGTTAAATAAACATCATAACATATTGGCAACTAACAGGAATGCTTGTGTTGTTAGAGATAGTTTGTTGTTATCAATGTTCTCAGACTTTAATCTGTTCAAAATTGTATAGGGATCTTCTGAAAATCCACATTTTTCTTCAGTGGTGCTGACCCTAAGATGCTGTTATTTCTTATAAGCTCCCATCTGATGCCTATGTGAAAATATTAAACCCTACCTGTGACAACAAATAATACCTCATAAAATGAGTAGTTTAGAAGGAGATTCCAAAGCTCTGAAGCTTGGAAGTCTTAGTCTATTAGTTTCCAGAGAACAATTTGTATTTTTGTGTCATGATGTGTAACTTTTAAAACCTGGGTGGTAGAATTTGGCAAAAAATTCAATAATAATTATTTTTAAAAGTTGCAGATTTGAGTGCTCCAGAGATACAAGGTGCTTTTTGTTGTTGTTGTTGTTGTGTGTGACAGTTTCTCATGTTACCTAGGTTGGACTTGAATTCATTATATAGGTGAGGATATTCTTGCATGACTACTCCTACAGTCTCAGTATCCCAAGTGCTGACATCATAGAGCTGTATCATCCCTTCAGTCTTTACAGGGACATTACCTTCACTGTTAGCTTAGTGGGTAGAATGATGACTTCCTAAGAATGTCCAAATCACATTCTCCAGAAACTGTGAAAATATTACATAACAAGATTAGAGACAGAATTAAGTTCTCTCACTAGCTGACTACAAAAATGAATTATTGCACATTTCTCTTGAACTTGTTATAGTCACAGGGTCATTAAATGAAACGAAGGACAGAAATGCACCAGAGTAACGAACTCTGACACAAGGTCCATCTGACCATTGCTGGCTTTGAAGATGGAGGGAGAAGCTAGGAATCAAAGGATGTAGACAGACTCAAGAGGATGGAAAAGAAAAGGATAGTGTCCTCTTTATAGTGCCCTGAAAAGGGTGTTGATGTCTTATTTTTAGCCAGTGATGCCTCTTTTCAGATTTGTAAATGCTAAAACTATAAAACACTTACTCTCTAATTTTTAAGCCATGGGCTTTATAGTCATTTTGTAGCAGAAACAGAAAAACAATACACTTGTCTTTTGCTGAACAACTACGTTCAATGAGTTCATACATCACACCTTCAAAATGTACAGCTCTAATCTCTGCCTTTCCTATATCCATATCTTCAGTGATACTTTCTTTGGCCACCCTTCACAAGATTCTTCTTACCAACAGCCAGACAAATAATGAGTGACACATCCTTTGATAAATAGTCCAATAAACTTTTGCTCATAATTAATCTTAAAAATTTATTAGCATCAGGACAGAGACTGAAGTAAGACTCTTTATGACTTTAAACACAAGGAGCATAGGTAGTTGAGAATAAACATATTCTATTTTCCTAAGGCCTTTAATTGTGTTCATGTTTAAAAATATGTTTACATAAAGAACATGAAAGAGCAACATAAACTTCCAGGAGAAACAAAGACATGACTGGTAAATTGTGTGGTCTTCTCATAAAGTTGGTAGGATCTACTTCTCACCCATTTGTGGAAACACTTGAGATGCCCATTGCTAATTTGTTTCTTCAGTGTTCTAAAGTCACTATATTTCTTTGAGATTGTTGAATAAGCTCTTAAAAATGTTAGCATTCATTAAGGGAAGCAAAAGCCTGTTGCTAAAAGTAAATTTTAGATTTGTCTGATGGGTCTAAAAGTTTTGATCCATAAAAAAATCAATGAATCTATTTACTAGGAAGGTTGGTCCTTTTGAATCCAAGCAAAGAAAAAGTACCCATTGTGGTCAACATTTCTGTGGAATTTTCAGATGAAGAACATTTGTCACACATTAGATGTTGATATGAGTACACCACTATATAATCCGTGACGGTTTAAAGTACTCTCTAGACAATGCTTTGGACCAGTGAGAAGTGGCAGATGGGTCTGAGTTACTTTTGCTCAGACCTTTCTTCTTGAGATCATATCTTCTGATGGCATTGTTAGTTCATCGCGTAGTTTCTGTTTTATGGCCCCAGTGTTTGATATTTGTGAAGGCTGTCCCTGCTACTCTACTCTGAAATTGAGAACAAGCACTGGCTACAGGTTGGAAGCTGTGTTTGCCTTCAGCCTTTCCTTCCTTTCTTTAGGCCTTTGCGCATTAATGGAGCTGCTCTTCTGTGCTAGGCACTGGCTCAGAGTGAACGCACGCCCACTCTATGCTATGCCTCTGCTGTCTCCTCCGTTAAAAACTGGTAGAGAGTAGTACTTTACGCAATGGTTAACATTCATTAAAAAGATGCCTAGACTTATTACTAGAAAATAACATGAGTTTCCCAGTCCTTCAATAACATATCTTCTACTTACAAAATAATCAACATCACTTTGAACTCATCTCGGCACTTCAAGCGATGCTGTGGTTACTTCTCCAATCAAATATAAGAACAAACACTCCAACATTAGGACTATACAAACCACTGACATACATACTGTTAAAAAGTAGAAAGAAAAAAAAAAACCGGAATGCAATTAAGCCTAAAACACGAACAATAGCTATGTCTTTACCCAGGGGTCTGCAAAACAAGATGGACTCTTGTCAATTTCCACCAGGCTGTGTGTGTTTAACTTATAATAATTATGATTGAGCAGATGACTCAATCATGCCATATGCCTTTTTATTGGCCCCAAGAGTGTATTTTTGAAGACTCAGAGAAAAATGTAATTCATTATTATGTTAATCAAGACAAAAGGTTGTGTGCAAGGCAGGTAGGAGAAAGACAGCGCCAAATGAAACATTTGCTTTGTGTATTAAACACCACATGAGGAAAACAATAGTTTTCAAACACAAGTTAATCTGCCATGGCAAGGATGTTCACATGTGATATTTTATGCAATAAAAGTGTTTGATTAGGCAGAAATAATTTGGAGTGATTTCTTTAAAAAATTTCAACAATTAATTTGACTTTTAGTGCATTCTTCTTTTCTCTTTATCTACCTGATATGTGTTATAGCAGAATAATCTTTTGATAATGATAAAGAAAAAATATAAATATGCACACATGATAAAAACTCAGTGAAGGGGGCTGGAGAGATAGCCTAGCGGTTAAGCGCTTGCCTGTGAAGCCTAAGGACCCCGGTTCGAGGCTCGGTTCCCCAGGTCCCACGTTAGCCAGATGCACAAGGGGGTGCACGTGTCTGGAGTTCGTTTACAGTGGCTGGAAGCCCTGGCACGCCCATTCTCTCTCTCTTCCTCTATCTGTCTTTCACTCTGTGTCTGTCGCTCTCAAATAAATAAATAAATAAATGAAATTTAAAAAAAATATTAAAAAAACTCAGTGAAGGGATAATTTTACAATGTATATGTAAATGAAGCATTTAGCATTGCTTAGGATTTGAGATGGCAAGTCAGAATCTATACACAAGATTAACTTGACTGTGATCATCAAGTCAATGTTACTGGAAATTAAAGCATTATATTAAGAAAATAATATTCAACCGTTCATTTTAATAAGATATAAGAAAGGTCTATTTTTTTCCTGAACGCAAAGTAAGCAATGGGGCTTGGGTGCGGGGAAGTAGAACTGTGGACTCCGATCCATGTGGAATGTTCAGTTAGATCTGTGTTCCACCAGAGCAGAATCTGGGCCCTACTCCTTCTTCATCCATGAGTGTTATCTCTCATCCCGTAACTCTGGTATGCTGGAGCTCTACCGAGGACCTCTATTGCCTGCATACCACTTTTGAAACCGAGGTATATTTTGATTTATTGAAATATAAATGTTGAATCATTTCTCACCATTATCTTCTAGTATGTCTTTTTGATACCAAAATTTAAATCTGTTTCTTCTTTTCCCCAAGTCCAACATGGAGACATGGAAGAGAGGTCCCCATCTAAAGCACAATTTCCTTGGGCAACATTACCATATTTTATGTAGCTCTTCCCTGATTCTGGATTTATAGCCTCATATTCAGATTCTTCTAGATTTTCTACCTGCTTCTAGAAGCAAACATGTACATATTAACTACTTTTTCCCAGAGGTGAGCAGAACAACTACTGTGCTGCGCCACTTATCAAACAGTCCATGATTTATATATTGTTGTTATGGATTTACTTAAAGCATGGACTTTTTCTTTTGCAGATTGTGGTGTAATTGAATGTGGATGATTTAATATCAACAGTAATTAATTAGAAATGTAAATTTCAAAAATGCTTTATGTTAATTAGAACTTTGTGTGGGCATCATGTAGAAATATAACATCCAAGTAAACGAACTTGCACATAAAATGTGTATTGTGTACATCATATGTGTATATATGTATATGTATATATATGTGACATGTATATACATCTAGATGCATATGATATATATTTACATATGATGCATATACATATGATATACACCCCATATATATATATATGTGTGTGTGTGTGTGTGTGTGTGTGTGTGTGTGTGTGTATAGGTTTATATAATATATACATTTATTTCATTAGATTTTCTATTGCATATATGCTTCTATGGATATTTTGAAATAAATGTCCATGCATGATGGTGATGACTACCAAATTTACAGAGAAAATCTTCCAGAGATTTAAGTCATAGGAAAGATGAATTGGATTTGAAGGATGAAATAAGGGTAATGTCTCAATCCTTTTTTTTCTTCATTTTTCACCCTCTCGTTGTGTGTCCTCTTAGGTCCTCTCCTTGGCTACCAGTGTCACCCCCAATAACTGACTTCATCCTTCTTTTGCGTCTTCATGTGCTTTACTGGTCTGATCAAATGCACCATCCAGACTGCAAGACGCCAGCTTCCACTTCTTGTATCCCAATGAATGTCTTTATAACTAGGGTGATGTTATATATAGGTCAGAGGAGAAGCGTTGCTGATATTCATCCTCTTGATCTTATTAGATCATACAGTTCCAGGCCAGTCCTGAAGAAATGTGATGCCCCGTAAACCACATTGGAATCCCTAACTTTGCACATATGAATGACCCACATCAGAGCTATCAGGAAGCAGGGTATTTTTAGTAACTCCAAGTTTCATTACATCAGATTATCATGATGAAACAGGCCACACGGGAAGCGTGTAGACAGAGACGAGGATGTCCTAGCTAACTGTATTAGCTGACTTTCTGCTCACAGTGTAGGTGTTACTCAGCTTCCCATCACTGTGACAGCATACCTGAGCAAATCAACATAAAGAAAGAAAAAATGATATTTTGTGTGTGTGTGTATGTGTGTGTATGAGAGAGAGAGAGAGAGAATTCGTATGCCAGGGCCTCCAGCCACTATAATCAAACTCCAGATGAGTGTGCCCCCTTATGCACATGTGTGACCTGGTGGGCTTTCATCACTGTGCGTCTGGCTTATGTGGGACCTGGAGAGCCAAACATGAGTCCTTAGGCTTTGCTGGCAAGCACTTTAACTGCTAAGCCATCTCTGCAGCCCAAAGATGTATTTTGGTGTATAGTATTAGAGGTTTTTGCCCTGTTTGGCTGGCTCTGTTGCCAGGGACTTGTAGTGAGGGAGTGGATTGTAGACATGGATGCAGAGAGCAAGGGAAGAAGCTCACCTCTGCAGATCCTAGAGATGGATGTGTACAAGGAAGATCTACGAACATTCTTTCAAAGATCTACCCTCAGTGAGCAACTTCTTGCAATTGGGCCCCACCTCCTGATCACACTTCAGTAGTATGAGCAGCTAGGACCAAGCCTTCAACACTTGATCTTTAGATCCAAACCTTAACACCTTAACCAGTAAGCAGCCAACATGCATGGCTTACACTAGGATCCTACCCAATCCTCACCACACCTGTTCTAAACTTCAGTTTGAGAAGGTAGAGTGGTTTTAATGTCAATGCTAGTGCTGGGGGACTAAGAAAGGGAATAGGCCTCTTTGTATCTGGCATTTCAAATTATTTTCCAGAAGATTACTTAGTGTAACCAAAACTTGTAGGAGGAATTCTGGCAAATTGAATAGGTTATCCATCAATCAATCTCATATTTTCACTTATTTGTAACACTGGTATATTTTTAGGAGAATTTCATTGTGAAACATTTGCTCTCCTGTTCAGAGTTGTTTCTACTTTGAAGAAATGTCATGTTCAGCTCTGTCTGTATCAGTGAACAGAAACAGACAGGAGAACCTGAGCCATATGGATGAAATCTCCTCACTCAAATCATTTGGAGTCTGTCTTTTTATATTATCTCACTCTTTCCCAGACATATTCTGCCTACATCTTTTTCAGTATATCCAGAAACAGGGGATGAAGAGTATGAGATCTCTCTGGAACCCGTAACCCATCACTTTGCCTGGTCTGGTAGCCAGAAAATTACCTGTCTCTGCCTTCTCAGCATATGGGTCACCACACCCACTGGTATTCATGAGGATGCTGGGGTTCTGAACACCAATCCTCACACTTGTATGACAAGCACCTTTACCTCTCAGATATCTTCCCCAAGTGAGGATTTTCTTTCTCTGATATGATTGCACCATGTACTTGAGGCTTGTGGTCTTTACAGTCGACAGTAGCCAAGGCTAATGCTACAGACAATGCCCATACCTCAGTCTCCCCAAGTTCTGGAGTTATGCCTCTTGGGACAGACTTGCAAACTAATTGATAATTCTGGGAAATTGTTAGATATTAGTACATTCTTAAACAACTTTCTGTGTTCTGGAGAGTGTCTCTGAAATACGTCTGATATTTTATAATTGCTTTCCAGTGGACAAAAAAAAGTAAATTATGTTTTCCAATGGCAATCAGTGCACTGACTCTTCTTTTATAACCTTGGACACTTCTGCCTCTGTGAGCTTAAATATAAATGTTATTTGTCTAATGTTCACCAATTCCTTGTACATACAATAACCAAACCCTTAAGAAGCAATCAGCAGGGTTGTTAATGCTTACCTACAATGGAAGGCACCATGCTGTTTATTAATCTACATTGCAAATGCCATTCTAGCGGTCTTAACCCGCCACACCAAGGACATGAGCAGTTTGCACCACATGGAGAATCCTGCTTTCTCTGTATAGTATTTATAACAGCAAATGAAATAGACAGGGTGTGTACAATGTTTACATTTCTCCAAAATATATAGCTTCCCCAAAAGGATTTCCCTTCAAATATTTGCAAAGATTTATGTCTTCTTGAGAAATCTTATTTTCATTTCCGTATTCTAATTTACAGGACTGTGTATTTATTATTTTTATTTTGCTTATTTCCTGTGGGTAGCACAAATGCCTGTTAAATTTCTTAGATGTTTTATCTAAAGATTAAGAAAGTGAGCATTTGACACCCACCTACTTGAAGGCATGAAGGGGCTACTGAGGTGAAATATTAACAGAGAGAAGAAAATATTTTAATACCCTAATTTCAGGCATCCTTTGTCATATCCAAAACTGCAGGGGTGAGTCTTTCTCTGCTTCCCATTGTGAGACTGATTAGGAGCTATGCCCAGGGAGAAAAGAGGCAGCAGGAGTTAATCATGATTTTCCTCTTTAAAATGTTTAGAGCTACATATGAATTTAGATATTAAAAATAGGAGAGAATCACATGCCTCTAAACAATGAAAACATAAAATATGAAGGTTATGTCCAGATGGTATCTCAATACTCTGATCAAGTTGCTATCTTGATCTTTCATAACATGGAGAAAGCTTATGTTTGATGCAACAAAACATCAATCACTCAATCTACTTGGCTTTCCTATTATCTCAGAGGCCCTTTTTCCTGCTTGAAATAATCTTCTACTTTTTTTTTTTTAAATACCTCTGAATAGCCTATCAAAGACTTGGGTCTTTCAATCAGACTTTTCTAGGCCAGTCAATTATCAGAGTATTTATCAGTTTACAATTCATGTATCAAATCCATGCTGAGCTTTGTGACTCTGGAATATAAAACAGAGTTAAACTAGCATCTTTTACATTTTCTTAGAAGAGTAATTAATGTTATGAGAGAAAATAACACCATGGAACTGTATATTTTAAAAGTAGCCAAACTGGGCGTTATGGCACAGACCTTTAATCCCAGCAAACACATGTGCCCACCCATTCCTCCAGTGGCTGCAAAGAAAAATAAAACCCCACTAGGTTTCACTTTGACCTATTCATTGGAACATTTTTAGGCCCCAAATTTCAGGACAGAAGTTAAGTTTGGCATATTTATGAAATATTTTTCCACTCAAATATATTTAGCATGAAATGCCTAAGTGATAGTGAATGTGATTAACATGCATCCTTACCTTATAAAGTTTGCTTGCAATTTAAGTGAAGACAACATTGAGAATTGACCTTCAATTCAATGAGGACGGATTTTTCAGTAAATGTCTATTGTTTGAGGAAATTACACAGATGTCAGCCACAGTGTACAAAATATCTGCCTGAAGCCATATATGCATTACTGAATGTATTATAAATGTGGTTGTTCCCAAAAGATACAGCCCTCAATTTAAAAGCCAGAATAAAGAGCTATCCACATATCTCTCTTCCTTCTCTCTCTGTCTTTCTCTCTGTCCCTCTCTCTCTCTCTCTCTCTCTCTCTCTCTGTGTGTGTGTGTGTGTGTGTGTGTGTGTGTGTGTGTGTGTGTCTGTGTTTGGGTCTTTGTGTATGCACTGCATATATTTTTTAATATAGTTGATAGAAAAGAGAAAAATATGTCAAAATAGAAGAGAGCAATGCATACCTATATAAATATAGATGTTTACATATAAACAATTGAATGTGTGGAAAGAAGATAAAGTTAGGTAGATTTTGAATCTTTGCTTAAAAATTGCACTTATTTGTGTTTTTGTTTGATCATGGTTTTTAATTATTACTATGGTGTGGATGTAGGAAAATGTCAGTTTTTAGAATGTAAAAAAGTAACAATTTCTATCATACAGTGTTTTCATCCTCCATGCACAAGAAAACATTGAGGAACCCAACACCCTGTCTTAAAGCTGATTTCACTTGCTCTAGTGTAGGGAGCAGGTCACTCATAGAGTTGTGCATTAACACCGGAATGGAAGCAGCCTGGGTGACTCCTGTTGGTGAACACCTGTACAGCTGCTTTGATGAAGCATGGAGCTTTACTTAGGTCCAAGGTAAGGTGCTTCCTGGAGACATTCTGTTGTGTGCTCTCCATGTGGTCCATGGGAAGCATGCTGACTCATTCTGTGCAGAGAAACCGAACAGAGAGAGCAAATTGCACCATGAATGGCAGGCTGGGAGCGACCTCGGCTGTTTGCCTCCAAAGTCACATGCAACACTCTCTGTGACATCTAAAATACTTCAGGAAACCCAGTGTCTTGCCACACAGCAGAATCATACCAGCCTGACGTCTCAGGGTTAACCTAACGCACACCATGGGCCTGAGGACAAGAAGTAGTGACAGCACCTCTGCATGATCACGACCAGAACGTGAAAATATCTTGGAGTGGTGCTCATAATGTTTTCTTCCCTGAGTGCAAATTAGCACTCTCCCTTCTCTGCAGGGCATTGCTAGCCTTTGTTTCTTACAAATGAATCAACTAGGCATTAATAGATGAAATTGGAAGTGGTAGAACTTGCATTTGAACTCAAGCCGACTGTCTGACAAAACTGGCTACTAAGATTCCTTCAACACACACACTCACACACACACCACATATACAAAGTAGCTAACTTGGATATCCAGGTGTCTGAGAAACACATGTTTACTGAGTAGTGCAGGCTCCATAAGACTCAGTTTTATTTCTCTGTGAGCCTCATGATCACCTGTTTACCTATGCATATCCACACAGCAGCCAATAAAAAGTTGACCTGTAGAAGGGTTGATTGGATAAAATTCAGAGGCAGGAACCTGCTGAGCCAATTGCTTCTTATGAGAAATAAAAAAACAACTAGGATTTGCTATGAGCCCTGTGCATAAAAGTAGTACAGTATGAGACCATATGGAAAGGAGGTAGGAGGTCTTCAAAGTCCACATTCATAATGTGTGTATATATGTGTGTGTGTATATAAGGGCTTACGCATGCCACAGGCTATGTGTAGGGGTCAGATAACAACCCTGAGATGTCAGCACTAGCCTTCCACATTATTTTCAGGCAGAATCTCCCTTGCTTTTATTACTACAGTAATTGCAGACAAGCTGGCTCACAAGCTTCAGGAGTCTCCTTACTTCATCACATCACTCTACCTATGTGTTGTGGAATTAAAGTTGCATGTACAACTTCTGTCTGACTTTACTTGGGTTCGTGGGTCTTCATGCTTGCACAGCAAAGGTTTTAAATCACTGAGCCATGTCTCAGCTCAATACTGATACTCTGAATTATAGGCCTAAGTGATCAAAAGGTGGGAATCAAGTTTTCAAGATATCTTCATTGAATGCTGTTAAAAAATCCGCTTATAATTTTAGCAACATTCATATCTAAGTAGCAATTATACTTTTTTCAGTTGAAATTTGACTCATGGGTGTTTCTGTATAAGTTCTCTGGAAAGGATTTTTCTTTGATTTTACAAAATAATCACTGGTTCCACAAGCTTGCTGTTTTCTGATTATGTGTGTGAATGTGAGTTTGTGCACGTAGGAGCATCTGCCATCCACAGTATGACAATCAAGATCCAGGTAGGTTAGTACTCCATTGTCTAGCAGAAACATTTGCTCTTGTTTTTGAATATTATCTTTATATTTATTTATAATAGAAAAAAATTAAAGTATAAAATATGAAACTAAAACCTTTCAGAATTTAAACAAACACATCAACCCATTATTTATATCTTGGTATACATCACTGTAAGGAAAGTAGACTTGCCCAAATCCACAGTTTATCAGGGTGTTTCAGTGGCCAAGTTCTACACTGTTGTTAAACTCGAGTAAAGCACACTACTCACAATACCAATGCACTGATGAAATTCACTGCAGTCAGGACTCCTCTTCCATCTCCCCTTGATATTTTCTCCATCATTCTAGCTAAAGATCAAGTTGACATTAAAAACATGAAATTCAAAGGAAAGAAATTAAATAAATAATGCTAACTTTTACTTATTTCTTCAGTATGATGAGTAACTACTAAATAGTATAAAGAGTAAAAATTCTGCCTGATCTGAAAAATAAGAATATTGTGGCAACTTTTCTCTGTGTATATTGATCTCAGCCAAGTACACTGAAGTCTCTTAGGCACTGACATGTTGTGTTAGCGTTTTCTAGAGGAACAGCTTCAATGCAGTGAACACATACTCTAAAATGAATTTATTAGATTGGCTCACATGGCAAGGGTTAGGAAGACCAACAATGGCCATTTGTAACCTGAAAAGCCTGAGAACCCAGTAGCTGCTCAGTCTCTGAGGCTGGATGCCTCAATAGTCCCAATCTGGTGTGGAAGGCCTTGAATATCCCTGGAGAGCAACTGATCTTCAGTCCCGGTTGGAAGGCTAAAGACGTGAGGTCCTGATTCTCATGAAGGATGGTGGTAACAAGGCAGATAACTCGTCAGCAAGTAGCACAGGCAGTGAGATAAAAGGCACTGCCTTTTACTGAAATCTCTTTATATACATGATACCACCAGAAGGGAGGGTCTTCCTTCCTGAGCTAATCCCTCCTAGAAATATTGCCAAAGACCTGCCCAACATAAGTGCCTCTTATCTGATTCCTAAACCTGATCAAGTTGATAATAGAAATTAACTGTCCAGAGGTGAAACATAACTGTTGGAATGAGTGAGTCATAGATCTAGTTAAGGAACTTTTTCTGGTAATATTCAGCTATATTTTCATTGAATAGGTTAAGCAAATGTGTAAGCCACTTTTTCTTTATTTTATTTTATTTTGAAAATCCAAATGCCTTACTCAATGTTTTGGGTACACTTGTGTAATGCTGAACTGTTTTCTGAAGAAGAAACTGAAAGACACTTGCATCTTGATCTCAAGAGAATAATCCTGGGAAATGATGACTCTGTAGAACTTGGCAGCTTTAAGGAAGTAAACTCTTCATTTCACAGTAAAACTATAAGAAGCTTGGGAATTTTCCAAACCCACAGAAATTAGGTGATTTTCCAATAAATATGTGAGGCCAGAAGCTGCTTAATGGAGTGATTCATAATGTGCTGGTGGTAGACAGTTCAACTTAGATTTGAAGAAAACTCAATACTTGCTGAATGAATCAGTGCAGGTCTATAAGGCAGGTTAGTTTCAAAAGATGTCTGGAAAAACTCTTTATATAAAATTCATGTTAGGTTTATGTTCACTGTAAGGACATTTTGCTTCTATTTCCAATTGGGAAAGAGGTGCCAATGCAGATACATGAAGCCTTTAGAACCCCAGCCAGACAAAACCTGGAAAGAACCTCTCCTCATCATATTATAATCAAACTATCAAACACACAAACCAAGGAAAAAATATTGAAAGCAGTTAGAGAGAAAAACAAAGTTACCTACAAAGGCAAGCCCATTAGGATTACAGCAGATTATTCAACACAAACTTTAAAAGCCAGAAGGGCTTAGAGTGATGTATTCTAAATTCTGAAAGATAACAACTGTCAACCAAGGTTACTTTATCCTGCAAAGCTATGCATTCAAATAGACGGAGAAATAAGTACATTCCATGACAAAAGCAGGTTAAAGGACTATTTGAAGACAAAACCAGCTCTACAGAAAATACTTGATAGGATCCTTCATGCTGAAGAAAAGGAAAAGCACACATATAAGGAAACCTGGAAAAAACAAGCAATAGTCAAATATTAGTTAACACAAGAAAGCAAAGGTAGAACCAGAACCACAAAAAAAAAAAAGGCAAACATAAATACACACCTTTCAATAATATCTCTTAATATCAACGGCCTCAATGCCCCAACAAAAAGACATAGGTTTGCAGACTGGGTTAAAAAGCAGGATCCTATAATTTGTTTCTCCAAGAAACTTACCTTTCTACAAAGGATAGACATTATCTTAGGGTGAAAGGTTAGAAGACGGTATTTCAAGCAAATGGGCCTAGAAAACAAGCAGGGGTTGCTATCCTAATATCTGACAAGGTAGACTTCAGTCCAACATTGGTCAAGAAAGATAAGGAAGGTCACTTTATATTGATTAAAGTCACACTCCAACAGGAGGACATTACAATCCTAAACATATATGCACCTAACATGGGGACTCCGAAATTCATCAAACAAACACTATTAGAACTAAGGTCACAGATAACACCAAACACAGTTGTGGTGGGTGACTTTAACACCCGACTCTCATCAATTGACAGGTCATCCCAGGAAAAAATAAACAGAGAGGTATCTGGAGTAAATGAGGTCATAAAAGGAATGGACCTAACAGATATATACAGGACAATTCATCCAAATGCTGCAAAATATACATTCTTTTCAGCAGCACATGTAACATTCTCTAAAAAAGACCATATATTAGGACACAAAGCAAATCTTAACAAATTCAGTAAAATTGAAATAATTCCTTGCATTCTATCTGACCACAATGGAATTAAACTACAAATCACTATATATTCTATCAAACTCCTTCTATGAGGCCAGCATCACCCTGATACCAAAACAAGGAAAAGATAGAATAAAAAAAGAAAATTACAGACCAATCTTCCTCATGAACATAGATGCAAAAATTCTCAACAAAATATTGGCAAACAGAATACAAGAATATATCAGAAAGATCATTCACCCTCACCAAGTAGGCTTTATCCCAGAGATGCAGGGATGGTTCAATATATGCAAATCTATAAATGTAATACATTATATAAATGTACTGTAGGACAAAAATCATATGATCATCTCATTAGACACAGAGAAAGCATTTGACAAAATCCAACATCCCTTCATGATAAAAGTCCTACAGAGACTGGGAATAGAAGGAACATATCTCAATGTAATAAAAGCTATTTATGACAAGCCTACAGCTAACATATTACTAAATGGGGAAAAACTAGAAGCTTTTCCACTAAAATCAGGAACAAGACAAGGGTGTCCACTGTCCCCACTTTTATTTAACATAGTCTTGGAGGTCATAGCAATAGCAGTAAGGCAAGAGACACATATAAAAGGGATACAAATTGGAAAGGAAGAGATCAAGTGATCATTATTTGCAGATGACATGATTCTATATATAAAGGACCCTATAGACTCTACTAGCAAACTGTTAGAGCTGATCAAAACCTACAGCAATGTAGCAGGATACAAAGTAAATACACAGAAATCAGTAGCCTTCATATATGCTAACAACAAACACACAGAGGATGAAATCAGAGAATCACTCCCATTCACATTGCATCAAAAAAAATAAAGTACCTTGGAATAAACCTAACCAAGGAAGTAAAGAATCTCTACAATGAGAACTTTAAAACACTCAAGCGAAAAATTGCAGAAGACACTAGAAAGTGTCCCTTGATCCTGGATTGGAAAAAATCAATATTGAGAAAATAGCAGTCTTACCAAAAGCAATCTACACATTTAATGCAATTCCTATCAAAATTTCAAAGGCTATCTTCATGGAAATAGAAGAAACAATCCAAAAATTCATTTGGAATCAAAAAAAAACCTTGGATATCTAAAATAATATTGAACAACAAAAATAAGGCTGGTGGTATCACCATACCTGATTTTACCCTATACTACAGAGCCATAGTAACAAAAACAGCATGGTACTGGCACAAAAACAGACATATAGATCATTGGAACAGAATAGAGGACCCAGATGTAAGCCAAGGTAGCAATAGCCACCTGATATTCTATAAAAATGTGAAAAATACTCATTGGAGAAAAGACAGCTTCTTCAGCAAATGATGTTGGGACAACTGGATATATATCTGCAGAAGGATGAAAATAGATTCTTCTCTCTCACCATGCACAATAATTAAGTCCAAATGGATTAAAGACCTTAACATCAGACCTGAAACTCTGAAACTGCTAGAGGAAAAAGTAGGGGAAACCTTTCAACATATTGGTCTTGGCAAAGACTTCGTGAATACAACCCCAATTGCTCAGGCAATAAAACCACAGATTAATCACTGGGACCTCATGAAATTACAAAGATTTTGCACTGCAAAGGACACAGTGATAAAAGTAAAGGGGCAACCTGCAGAATGGGAAAAAGTCTTAGCCAGCTATATATCTGACAGAGGATTAATATGTAGGATATACAAAGAGCTCAAAAAGTTAAATAATAAGGAATCAAACAAGCCAATCAAAAAATGGGCTTTGGAGCTAAATAGAGCATTCTCAAAGGAAGGAATACGAATGGCATTTAAGCATCTATAAAAATTTTCTACGTCACTAGTCATCGGGTAAATGCAGATTAAAACTACATTGAGATTTCATCTCACTCCTGTCAGATTGGCCACCATCATGAAAACAAATGATCATAAATGTTGGTGGGGATGTGGAAAAAGAGGAACCCTTCTACACTGCTGGTGGGAATGCAATCTGGTCCAGCCATTGTGGAAATCTGTGTGGAGGTACCTAAAACAGCTAAAGATTGATCTACCATATGACCCAGCTATAACACTCCTAGGCATATATTGTAAGGACTCATCTCATTTCCTTAGAAGTATGTGCTCAACCATGTTTATTGCTCCTCGATTTATAATAGCTGGGAAATGGAACCAGCCAAGATAACCCTCAACTGATGAGTGCATAATGAAGATGTGGCACATTTATACAATGGAGTTCTACTCTGTGATAAAGAAAAATGAAGTTACGAAATTTGCAGAAAAATGGATGGATCTGGAAAGGATTATACTCAGTGAGGTAACCCTGGCCCAGTAAGCCAAGCACCACATGTTCTCCCTCATATGTGGATCCTTGCTACAGATGATTGGGCTTCTGCGTGAGAAGGAAAATACTTAGTAGCAGAGGCCAGTAAGTTAAAAAGGAGATATAAAGGGTACAGAAAGTAAGGGAGGAGGGTACTTAATAGGTTGTTATTGTATATATGTAAGTACAATGATTGAGATGGGGAGGTAATATGATGGAGAATGGAATTTCAAAGGGGAAAGTGGTGGGGGGAGGGAGGGTATTACCACGGGATATTTTTTTATAAGCATAGAAAATGTTAATAAAAATTAAATAAACTTAAAAAAGCAAAAAAAGTCATGTTAGGCTTATGTTCACTGTAAGAATATTCTGTTTCTAGTTGCTTTGTCTAGCACAGTGCTGGTAAAGGTATAACAAAAAAATCCTGTACTATTTATGTGTGTGTGTGTGTGTGTGTGTGTGTGTGTGTGTGTGTGTAATGTATGCGAGCATACCTAGCTTTAATTGACATTATGATCATTTTCCATCACCTTCCCAAAATAAGGCAATCAAAATAATAAATTTGTAGCCTTGATGGATTTCTGTGATCTAAGTAGGACCTCTAAAGTTGATTTCAAGGTTCTGAACAGTGGTCATCGAATATAAACCAAAAAAGAAAATTATGCATCATTACACAATGTGATATAATACAGATAAAGTAGACCTAACTGACTTCATGATACACGTAATACTATAATGAATACAGTAATTAAGTGATGTTTTAAATATTTTTGATTCCAGTATGATTTATTAAACTATGAGATTATATAATTTAACATTTTTTTAAAGATAGATAAGTTGAACTGTCTTCCAAGCCTTCTGCTATCTAACTAGCTACTAATAGTGAAATTGTAATAAAGTGTTTAAAAAGACCGAAATTAGTTCAGACTCACTGAGTTATTAGACCAGAGGGGAAGAAGCCAGGCACACATGAAATTAATCAGGTAGGCAGTTACAAGAACACAGGTTATTACTGAAAGAAATTATACCCTAATAAGCACAATCTGATGCCATCTGCATTGGTCGCAAAGTCAATGGCTGCAGAAAGTCGAGGTGTTTGTCATAGGCTAGAATTTAAGCAGTCAGTGCCTGTGTCCAGCAGAAAAAGGGGTCCAGGGGAAACCAGCCTGGCTATGCAGGATGTAGAGCCTGAGATGCTGAGCCAAGGAGAATGGGAGAACATGGAATGCTGGTATGAAAGAAAGCCAGTGCCTGTTTGTCTCCCTCTCTCAATCTCTCTCTCCCTACGAAAAGACATTATCTATGGAAATCTCGCAGCTCTCACTTCAAAGGGAATAAAAGATGGTTTATTCTGGGGCCAACCATGAATTACTATGGACTGGGAATATAGGTTCAGATTACCCTTAATCCTATGTTCCAATGAAGGTTTATAGTTATGGAACAAAGGAAATTAATAAATCAAGGCATTCTTCATGTGCATTGGTGCAAACATAAGGGTGTCCATTTTGGGTTTTTTTTTGGGGGGGTGCTGAGGTAGAGTGTCACTCTAGCTCAAGCAGACCTGGAATTAACTATGTAGTCTCAGGGTGGCCTCGAACTCATGGAAATCCTCCTCCTACCTCTGCCTCCCCAGTGCTAGGATTAAAGGTGTGCGCCACCATGTCTGGCAGGTGTCAGGTTTTAACAGCAACAGGGGAAATACCTGCTATAGGCTTCTGATATTATCTGCCTACATTATTAACCAAACAAGCCTCTGGTTTAATAAAAGCTGCTTTGTTAGTACATTCCAAAAAGTTTCCACCTGATCACCTGACAATAACAAGGATGCTGGTGTCAGACACAAAGGTGGGCAAAGTTAACTTTGAGGGGAGCTAAGGGGAGCCCATGATAATTTGGCTCTGGACTTGCAGCATTCTACTCTGAGCACATGGAATTTCTAATCCGTTACATAGTATTGCAGATTAGACACAACTTTTTGTTTGTTGTTTGTTTTCAGAAACATCAGTTTATATTATAAAGGTAAGGGTGGTGGCTCAAGCGTCTGATTTAACCTTATGGGAGTCTGAAATATGGGAATTTTCCTGAGTTCCAATCTGAAATAGCCTAGAGTATGTTCCAGATAAGCCTGTGCTAAAGTGAGACCCTGCTTCAAAAATAAATAAGTAAAAATAGATAAAATAAGATGTTAATTTTATGAATTCGTTTTTCCAAAAGTAGTTAAAGTGACTCAGACAGAACTCAGAACTCTTAGCATGTTTTCTAACATGCTGAATATTAGTAGTCATGAACTCTTTAAACTAGTGAGAAGTCATAGAGATTATTCTTGCATCTTTAACCACAAAACAAATTTCTAGCCACTAACAAATTTTACAACTTATGTTTTATTTATTTCTAAGCAATTCATTGTTTTACTCTCAGCAGTTTGACCCTATGTGATTTTGAAAAATAATCTATGCTAACAAAAATATAATCAGGTCTGGCAGTGCAGGCCTATAATCCCAGCATTCAGAATGCTGAGGCAGGAATATTGCAAATTCAAGGCCACCCAGAGAAACTTGCCTCAAAATTCAAAAGTGTTGGAGATATAGCTCAGGAGAGGAAGACTTCTTTTAGTTCAACTCTAGTAACTAACACACACACACACACACACACACACACACACACACACACACACATACACCATGCAATCACTTAAAATCAAGGAAGCTGAAAGATAGAAAAAGGGAGGTGGGACTGTTGCATTTTAGGAAAAGACCATCAGACAGCCTATTGAAGGGAATAAAGAAAAGTATATATCCAAATCAGATATGTAGAGTCTCCTCAAATTACCTCTTCTGTCAGCTAACATGATCAGTAAATACTGGGTAAAATGGAAGATGACTTTTCATGCACAGTTCACAAGAAAATGTTTTGGACAGTGAAAGGTAAGGTCCAGTGACTCATGGCCCAGTTCTTGAGAGGGTGAGGCCAGAGGGTTGCCATTTTGAGTATAGCCTGGACTACCAAATGATCTAACATGCATGTGAATATCTTGTTCTTGTAAAATTAGGTCAATTATTCCTAATTTAAAATACAAGTTGCCCTAAATTAAAGAGTATTCCTGGCATATGAGGGTATGTCAGTATGATCTGGTTACCAAGCAAATCTCAGAAAGGATACTTAATGTAAAAATTCCAGACAATTCAACTGCCCTAAATGACCCAATGGGAGAGTTACAGACATTGTTTAGTATGCATATCAAAAGTCCCTTAATAAAATAACATGCCAAAAGTTTTATGCTGTATGGGTTCACATAGACCAGCCAAAATAATATCCTGTAAGAGCCTTTTTGAATTTGTTCCAATCCACTTTGAAAATGCTTAGAATTCCAAAGTACCTTAGTTTTATTTATTTTTTTCTAATTTACCAGCAATTATTCAGGTATTTACTTATATAGTCACCTTGTATGTTGTACAGTATGTCTGTGTTTCCTTAGGGATGCATTTCAGTGGATTCATAGGTTAAATTGAGGCAGAGTTAGGATATGTATGGGTGGTACCTCATCGTTTTAGAATATGCAATTTCACCAATCATTCCCCATTGTGACTTCCTTTTCCCAATTCTGTTTTGTCAAAAATTATCTTTCTTAATGCAAAATATTATTCTATTCCTATGTTCCTCTCTTCAATTTTAAATCAATCCCAAAGGTGAATAAATATTAAAAATTGTAGTCCTTTATCTGCTCTACTGACAAGCCTGGGACTTCATCAGCCTGCGACCTTGGCAAAGGTTAAGGCAATCAACCTATGCATTCTTTTCCGGTTTTAAAAGTTTTCATTGAGGCAGGAGAGATGGCTTAGGGGTTAAGGCATTTGCCTGCAAAGCCAAAACCTAAGTTGGATTCCCCAAGACCTACGTTAGCCAGATGCACAAGGTGGCCCATGCATCTTGAGTTCGTTTGTAGTGGTGTAAGGCCCTGGCACATCCTCTCTCTCTCTCTCTCCCTCCTTCTTTCAAATAAATAATAAAATATATTTTTAAAAAAGTTTTCATTGACAACCTCCACATATATACACACTATGAGTAGAGTCCCTTGTCAACACCCTTCTTTGTCCCCCATGCTCATTCCAATGAATTTCTTTTCTTCACTTATTCCCTGTTCAATTTCAATGTGACCGTTTTTTTTTCTTTCTTTTTTTCCCCCATCCTGTTATGTAGATCTGTGCCCGTATTGTCAGCCACTATGAGGTCACGGGCACCACAGCCACTTTGTGTCTGGAAGCTAGCATGGCATAGTGATCCCTCCCTTTCTTTGGCCTTTAGATTCTTTTCTCCATCTCTTCTGCAATGGTTCCTGGGCCAGTTTGTGTGAAACAAACTGTCACTTGTCAGCACTTTGAAGAGTTTTGAGTCTTCCCAGTGTAACCACCATCTGAAAAAAGAGGTTCTCTAAACAAAATGAGAAAAAAAAAAAAAAAACATGGGCTGGAGAGATGGCTTAGTAGTTAAGCACTTGCCTGTGAAGCCTAAGGACTCCAGTTCAAAGCTCAATTCCCCAGGATCCATGTTAGCCAGATGCACAAGGGAGCATATGTGTCTGGAGTTCATTTGCACTGGCTGGAGGCCCTGGCACATGCTCTCTCTCTCTCACTCTCTCTCTCTCTCTCTCTCTCTCTCTCTTCCTCCCTCCCTCTTTCTCTGTGTCTGGCACTCTCAAATAAATAAATAAAAATAACCAAAAAAAAACACACAATATGTGGGCTTAAACATAAGTATTTAAAAGGTAATTTGGTGGTCATGATATATACATTTAGCCAAATAATAGTATTACTTTTCCACTGAAGGCTTTTGGCCTCTCCAGCCATACACTTTTGAGTAAGTTCTCAGTACTAAATATGAATTCTCCCATGGATCAGACCTCAATAAGAATAGTTTCCCCCTAACAGACTTGACACCATTGCCACAAAGTATGTAGTACTTTCAAAGGAAACCTAAACTGTTCTAAAGACTCAGATTCTTAACTGAGAAAAAAAGGTTTCTAATAATCTGAGATGGTTTTGCTTTTTATATAATTGTTTTTTAAAGTTGCAAACTTAGTAATGATTATATATAGATGACTATGAAGAAGAGGTTTAGAAAAATTCTAGGAAACATCAAGAAAATATGGGCTTTTCTCCTTTCTTCTTATAACTATTCAGCATGGAAAGTGGAAGTGGAAATGGACAGTATAAAACAAAACATAACATCAATCATTAGACCACAGTTGGGCCTAAGGAGAGAGAGGCATGGACATTACAAGTGAGCTTAGGAAATGCATCATAGATAAAGAAAGAAAGAAATGCTTCATAGACAAAAGGGCACTTGGAGGAAGGTCTGCTTTTGTTCTGTGGGATAAGCAAAGCTCCTTCAGAACAGAAAAGGAAACGCCATGGAGAGACACCAAGGCGGAATAGAGCAGGCTTTGCAGATAGAGCAGGGCTTTGTCCTTTGCTCACTGGCACGGGGACACTGCTGTAAGGACACACAAAGATGGCTGTGGGGAGTCCAGGAGAGTCCTGACTAGAAGACCAAGAATATAGCCAAATACCTACAGTGGAGATATCAGTGCAACGGAAACACGCACGTATAGAGCTATCTTTTCAATGGTGGTTTGCTGGTGTGATTTGATGAATGAAAAGAAGACTTTTATTTCATTTTCATATATTGAATTTTCAAATTTATAGTTCTTTTAAAAAAGGTGGTTCCTTCAGATTAGCTCAATAACAACATTGGCCAAGTATTAAATGTCAATATCCCCTCTCTTAAATTTAAGTTCACATCATGCTTATTTACAGTGTCTTGAGTATGGCAACCACCATATAATACAATGAGATAGTCCCCAAAAAGAACTTTATCTTTCTTGATCTCATTCCTACCTGAAATTTCACACACATTCATACTTTGTGCAACATAAGATTAGAGAAGATCAGAAAAATTTTGATGCTTATTGATTTTTGTTCCTTTTCCTTTTAAGATGTTTTTGCTACAGAAATATTTGTCAAAAATATGAGTTTATGTTTAATTCATCTTCCTGTAAGAAACATTCCGGCTAAGCTTGTTTCTCTTGTAACTTTGCTTCATTAATGTTTTTCAGCAGAAGTTAGATTTTAGTCACCAAATGAGCAAATTATGATGATTATTATTTCTTTCTATAATTAGTTATTTTCAAGACAGCCAGTTATTCTATTCATGAGCAAGAGATTTATAACAAAAATTCTATAATAAGACCACAAAGTCCATATTATGTTGCATTTATGTTTGTATTCTCTGACATTTTATGGAAAATTCATATCAGAAGTTTTGTAGTTTCTTAATAAAGAATTAATTGAAAGTAACAGTGTGGAGAGCAAAGCCACAAGGCCAATCGCTAACAAAGCCTCCAGTGATGATGAAAATAATCATGTTTGTTGGTAGGTTGCCTCTCTGCCTTAAATAATGATAAAAATCTATGTTCATGGAAATTTTAAAATACTAATTACTTCATATATTTAAATATAAATACAAAAAGGAGACGAGGTTTCTTATGCTCATGCTGCACAATACCTAAGAGGCAAGTTTTCACTCCTCTAGACAGTCATTAGGCCTTTATCAGTAACTTTTTTTTTGTTTTCTAGCTTGGTCAAATTGTAAGTAAAATATTTAATTTAAGAATGAGAAGGTTACATGGTGTCTGAAGACTATAATCCCCGCAGTTGGGACATGGAGATAGGAGGATCATCAGTTTAGGCCATCCTTTACTACCTATTTCTAGGCCAGCCTGGGTTACATGAACCTTGTTTGAGTTATTTTTTTTAAAGAAATTAACTAAGGAGGAAAAGAACTAAAGAAGGATAAAAAGGAAGGAAGGAAGGAAAGAATGAAGATAGAAAGAAAAATCTAGTACCTAATCTTTGTGATTTTGTTGAGAGAGGGAGCAATGACATGTACAAAACACACACATACACACAAACATGCAATGACAACTGTTGTCACTGATTAAAAAATAATAAAATAAAATATTACAAGTAAATGTAAATGGCAAGTTTGAAATTATTTTATACCAAAAACTCCTGCATTCAAAAGCTAAAGGTTTGAAATTTAAAAAAAAAATTGTATACAGTCTTAGAGGAGATTGTAATGAGAGGTGAATTAAAGCAACTGGAAGCAGAAGAACAAAGATCCTCTCCTTGTACCTGGGAAGCATGTTCACAGTCCCGTTCCATCTCACTCTGTCCTTTGCAGGTGAGACTGGTAGCACCCTCATAAGTTGATATGATGCCCTTTAAACCTTGCTCACTACCTGAAACTTATCAGGAAAAAAAAAAACATGTAATAAATAGTAAAATATCTCTCTATATGATTTTCGTATAAAATGCTGGCCTGTTTTGTTGAACTGCCCTTACCCACTGTACTGGTAGATGCATGTGATGGCTGCTCCCAGACAACAGAGGACGATGGAGTTTTGCCTCATCTGCTTTGCACACTCCTTTGTAATTTCCCTAGTCGTTTACATTGGTGGCTAAGATTACTAAATTCATACAAATGTGAGAATGTTTAGTAACGTGTTCCTTCTTTACTATGGCAGAAAAGTTTAAGGGACCATTCACAGGGAATCACAGCTATGAATGCCAGGTGAAGAAATCATTCATAGGAAAGAGGTTTCAGAGATTCTACATTGCTTTTGTTATAGGCCCCAATGCCCTTGCTTAACTCTTTAATTAGGAGCAACAGAGAAACAAACCTTCCAGAACGTTTTCTGTGTTAGCTGCTTCACTGCCTGCTCTCCCGACTGCCATTTCGTTCCACAGTCTAGGATCATCAAATTCCCGCCTCTAGGTCTCCTAGCTAGATTCCCTAGGTGGCTCTTTTCCCTAGCCAGCCCTACCCCGAGCAACTGACTTGGGTAAACAAACGTACGGCCTTCTGGAAAATGGGAAAAACAACACAGTGAAAGAAATGGAGAAAATGTTGTATAAAGCAAGGATGAAGCCTGTGGACCCCGTGTTTCAAGGGTTCTCTGGACTATTCAGGACTGCCTCAGACAGCTGGTAAGTACTTCATCCATGTCTGAGTGGAGGATGGGATTTGTTCACCAGACACCTGTGTTGCCACAGTGCACCTGTGCAGTTTTCCAGATTGGTAATTTATGTAGAGATGAAAACTAATGTGAAATCTGTCATGTAATAAATGATTTAAAATTAAGTTATAACAGAGTACCTATCCTTAGCAGTATATTGTGCACTTACAGCTAAGAATGGGGGTAGGTCCTACAGGAGGTGTTATTGTCACAGCCAGGATGACAATAAGTGAGCACTTTGGAGATTTGGGGACGTGGTAGCAGGATCAGTGAGCAGCTTGATGTCATGTTTTCATTGCCACTGGTCCTCTCTCTCATCGAATTGCTTATGCGCAAAGCTTTTTGTGTGACAAAATAGGCTAAAAAATAATTCAGGAAAAAATAAACTAATCTGCCTCTACCTAAAAATCCTTTTGAGGACAAAAAGTCTTAGTTTCTTAATTATTTCTGAGCTATTAGTGGAAATAACAAATGCTGGGTGAAACACTGGTAAAAATGTTTCCATTTAAATTTTTTTGTGATTTTTTTCAAGAGTTTCTTTGAAAGAGTGAGGGGTATGTGAATGTATGTATACATATGCATACATGAAATAACATTAGTAATAATTGTGAGTAGAAGCTGCTTCTAAGTAACTAACTTAATGCTGAAAATATAAATGATGTTTTCAGTTTACATAGGAAGTTGAAATTCTTTTTTTGAGGAAGGGTCTCACTCTAGCCTAGGTTGACCTGGGATTTACTATGTAGTTTCTGAGTGGCCTCAAATTCATGACAATCCTCCTACTTCTGCCTCCGGAGTGCTGGGATTAAAGGCATAAACCACCAATCCCTGATGAAATTTTTTTATATATTGTAATCCTGCAAGAAATGACACAATAATTTAATGACATAGGTGCTAAAAAGGCAAGATGTTATAGCCCTTTCCATATTTTAGGCATAGTAAACTATATACTTTAAATTGAACTTTAAATCATTTCAGATGGTATCAGCGATCAATCTTTCTTTTCATTAAAAAGTAAAGTTAACCATAAATATATGTAAGCAATTTAGTTTTTTACTTTTTATTGTATCTATTTATTTGATACAGAAAGAGTAAGCTTCTAACCACTGCAGATGAACTCCAGATACATGTACCACTTTGTGCATGAGGCTTTACATGGGTTCTGTGGAACCAGACCTAGGTCCTTAGACTTTGCAGGCAAGGACCTTAACTGCTAAGCCATCTCTCCAGCCCCTAGTTTTATTTTTTTTTATAACCACATAATACTTCAGAATTTTTTTAACTGAAGGGCTCACACTTGTCAAGATGCGTTTTAGAGTTGTGGTTTGCAGTGAAAATTTGAAGGTCATTGGAATCTCTAAATCAGTTACTAGGGTTGTTTTTCTCCTTCACCATATTAAATAATCCATTAAATATTTATAAATCTCAGGCCTGTATCTTGGTGCTTCATGTATGAAGATGCTGCCTTTTTCTTTATTATGTTATGTCCCTTATATTTTTAAAAAGATACCCAGACCAATTATAAGTCTTTGCCTATATGTTTTTCTTAGTTATTTTTATACATAGCACACATCCTGCTGAAAGAACTGTGGCTTTTTCCAGATTATAAGCCCCAAGTAAAGATTGGTAGTTGGCCTTCAGCTCAGCCCTTGGCTAGGACTTGGCCACTCATATGTGTGGCTCTATAGTGGTACAATCCACTGAATTGGAAACCTACGGGTGGGGCATATCTGTCTCAGTTTTCAGCAGATTCTTTGGGTGACATTAGGTTCTCTGAAGTGCAGGACTACCAGGCTGGCCTATTGAGACCACTGTTGATGTGCATAGAACAGCTGGTCATTGACTCTTGACACACTTTGGTAACTTCCTCGCTTAAGTCAGTTATGTACTCACCTTGACATGACAGTTTGATGGAACAGTTACCAAAAAGAAGGTACTGTGATATGTCTATAAGATGAACTGGCTCTTAGCACCCGAATTTAATATATTTACCAGGGGATTGGAGGTAATACAAGAGCAAGTGGAAGCCAGAGAGTCAGGGTTTGAGTAATGTGCCAGTATGCCCTCAGTATTCACTGGTCGTGGAATGCTACAGAAAGTTCTTCCCTCTTCACAAACCCCTCAGCCTGACACTGAGAAAGGCGCTAGGGAAAGGACATGTGGGTATTTTCCAAATTGCTAGAAGTGAACGACTTCATGCAGGCAACACAGAAGGGGGCATGCCAGCATTTTACAAGGTTGACTAAGTCTAAGCTCCGGTTTCTTGGCCAAGGCTGACAGACATTTGGGGCTCCATAATACTTACATGGTGGCATTTAGCAGAAACTATGTCCTGTCATCATCTGATGCCACTCATCACCCTTCCTGCCCAATTGATATCAAAAACATACCAATCCAGTGTCAAATGACCCTGGATGTGGGGATTATGTGAGGTTCTGTTGAGAACTAGCACCTTTGGGTGTTCATTCCTTTCATCATTCTCCCTTCTCAGGAGAATACTTTTGGACCATGTTCATGGTACTGGAGCTGGAGTAACAATTATTTTCTGTACCTTCTTTCTGCTGGCTGTGATCTTGGGACAAATGTCACCTAGAGTCCTGACAAGGCTCATTGGTTTGCCTGGGAAGGATATCAGAAGTGAGAGGGATTGAGTATGGTATAGAGGAAATTCACTGCTTCCTGGCAACAGCCCACTCTGAAGAGTCAAAGTTAGGAGCTATGGAAGTAGATGAGCTGAGAAGAAAACTGCCAGCCATTAGCATGTCTGTGGGAGGTAAATGTTGCAGCTCTCATACTGCTGAAAATTCTCTTATGGTCTGTGCAAGCCTAGGAGCACTGTGGAGCTAGGCTGACAGTATTAGGTAAACATGATCTCTGCTTCCAAACACCACTATCTTCCTCCAGAGCACATTTTCCTCTTATATGTAAGCTTTGACATAACCTCTGGGTGTATTTCTGTGTGTGCCTCATCCACATTCATCATCCTCAGTCCAAGTGACCATGGCTATTCTAACATACAGAAGAAAGTCACTAGGGACCACTTTGAAGATACTTGGCTAGAGAGTATGCTCTGACATGAAACTCTCCTACTTGCATTTTGCTCCTCCTTTCTCAGTTCTAGCTCTTTTGGGAAGACAATCTGCTATCAACCATTACCTTCTCCTCCATGCACATCTGGGATCCAACAGTTCCCCACAGTAAGACATTCACAACACAAGTCTTAAGGAAATATGAGTAACCTGTAGGACTACAAATACATCAGTTAGTACATGCTGGTAGGACAGTGCCTCAATGTACTCTTTCCCACCTTGTGGCTCTGACAATCTTTCCACCCTCACTGCTGCAATGTTCCCTGAGCCTTGGAGTATGTGATGGATTTCACATTTAGTAGCTGGGCTGCCATCCGCCTCTTATTTTCTGTCTTGAGACAATCAACATTTTGACACTGAAGGTGCAGGAGGAGAAAAGGAATGAAAGAACAAAGCAGAGGAAGGAGTACCTGGAAAAAGAGTGGTCCTCTCTGGAATCAGGAGAGGGAAAAGGGGACAAAAGAGGATGAGAATGTGATCAATCTACCATATGTTCATATAGTAATTGTAGTAGACAGATTCAGGTTCGCTGAGATGAACTTCCAGACCAGGCACAGTTATAGAGGAAGGGATTTATTGAAGCTTACAGATCCAGGGGAAGTTCCATAATGGCCGAAGAAGCTGTCCTGCCTTCACAGGCCCAAGCAGAGAGAGAAAGGACAAACCAAAATCCACAGCACACTTCAGGGACTCCAGCTAGGCACACTTTGCATATCTTTAGATTGAAATCTGAAACCCACCACCACACCTTAAGATCCACACAGTGATACTGCTTCCAGCCAGGTGGCTGCAGATACAATCTACAAACAAATAAACAACTGAATATACGGGGGCCATCTATTCTATTCAAACCACCACATTAATGTTCTCATTTGAAAACTGTAAACCAGGACTGGACAGCTATCCTCAGTGGTCAAGCCTAATGACCCAGTACCCATGTAGAGCAAGACACACAAATTGGCGCATGCATATGGAGTTTGTTTGTAGTGGCTAAAGGCCCTGGCATTCCCATTCTTTCTGTCTGTCTCTCTTCTATTTCTCTCAATCTATCTCTCTCTCCTTGCAAATAGGTACATAAAAATAAAAAAATAAAAATAAAAATAAAAAATAAACAAAAACAAACCAAATGAAACTTTGAAAACTTATAGTGTGGCAGGTCTCAAACCTGAGAGAATTTTGGCCAAGTGCACAGGACAGCAAGTTGGGGTTAGGGAATATATGGCCAGCACTTGAGAAATCACAAATAGAGTGATCCGATATTGCTATCTGGTCAACAGTGTCAGCATCTGCGTTCAATCTCCTCTGTTTTCTGCTCTCTGAGACCAGCTTTGAATTGTTGTCTGTCTCCGTTTCTCTCACACTTGAGTAAGAACAGTGATGTTGTTCTTGTCCTGACATTCAATGGACCCTGCTTGCTACTGGCTTTCAAGCCCCACTTGGGCAGGAAGTAGACAGATGGATAGCACATGTTCTGGGAACCTGTCTGAGGCGCCGTCCATAGGACAATCCACCAGGTTTTCTGTTCCCAGATGTTTCCTCTGAACAAATCTATTGGTTGTCATAGTTGTTAAATTATAAATTTATCTATTTCCATTTCATAACCCTGCTTCTGCTTAGAGAAGTACAAGGGGAAACTTGTAATTTTTCTCCCATAGTGCTTGAAGGGAAAAATATCAAACTTGAAAACATATGTTTGATATAGTCACATGTGCAAGAAAAGAGTAATAATTCTTGTCCTTTATTTTTTAAAATTTTTTGGTTATTTTTACTTATTTATTTGGAAGCAACAGAGAGGGAGAGAGAATGGGTGCTCCAGGGCCTCCAGCCACTGCAAACAAACTCCAGATGCATGTGCCCCCTTGTACATCTGGCTAACATGGATCCTGGTGAATCAAGCCTAGAACCGAGGTTTTAGGCTTCATAGGCAAGAGCTAAACCACTACACCATCTCTCCTTCCCTGTCCTTTAATTTTTTTTTTTGTTTATTTGTTATTTATTTCAGAGTGACAGACAGAGAGAAAGAGGCAGATAGAGAGAGAGAATCAGTGCACCAGGGCCTCCAGCCACTTCAAACGAACTCCAGATGCTTGCACCCCCTTATGCATCTGGCTAACATGGGTCCTGGGGAATTGAGCCTCGAACCTGGGTCCTTAGGCTTCACAGGCAAGCACTTAACCACTAAGCCATCTCTCCAGCCCCCATTGTTTAAATTTTTAATAAGCAGATGTGTTTTAATTTAGGAAAAAAGTTAGACTGCTCACGTTACAAGGCAACCACACAAACTTAATTAAATTTTAATTTCTTCTCTTTATATGACTTTTGCTTTTCAAATTTTCTGACTAGGCAATTGCCTTGTTATTTCTCTGTACTGGAACTTATTTTAGACAGTTTCTATGAGCTTCCAGATACAAGTGAAGCAAATTTCATAAGATGAACTCAGCTAAAATGGCCACCAAGCTTGCTGTCAGTAACACTGAAACCAGGACTTCCCTCCAAGAACAATCTGGCTAAAAACATACAGTGAATAGGGAAACACAGCCCTCAGGTAACGAAATGAATGTTTCCAGCCCAGCTTTGCCAAGAATGGATAGGGAACAACTGTTCCAACTTCATCCACCAAATTAGTCAGTGTCTGATGACCTCACCTCTCAATGCAATTAGCATGTTTTCTCAGTCCATGTACTCATGTCTACACATCACATGTTTCTGTAGATAGTTTTCCTATAGATTACAGGTTACATTATTCTTTTCAAGTTTTGTCAGTAGCTACCCACAAAGTAAGAAAATACATTCCTACTTTCCTCCTTTGCAAAGTGTGTATTGAATAATATATTTTACTTATTTCCCTTTTGAAAAAATGAAATAGCTACCAGCCTTTCCCCTACACGGAAACATCCATCATTCCTCAGAAATATGATTCCTCAGAATCTTGCTGTGTAAGAAGGCAGGGGGTCCTTATCTCTAAAGCCTGGACTCCAAGATTAATCTCCTCAACTCTGGCTGTTCTGATACTAAGCCCAAGGGATCTTCTAAGACACCAGGGCTGTGGTAGTTGGACTCACACCCAACAAGAGAGCTGGAAGTGGATCCCAGAACCAAAACTTTTAATGCCTGTTTATGTGGATCCACTATGCAGGTACAGGTGAGAACTACTGAACAACAAGCCTGTTTCTTAGTGGAGGCTCCTATGTCTACGAGATTCCTGGCAGAAACAATTTAAGAAACACTGAAAACTGTGAAAGATGTGTGGTTAATCATAATGCAAATTTACATCCTCTGCTCATCCCTGTGACCTGCAGTGGTGATAGGTGCTGACTGACCCTGAAAGGTCCTTCTTTGATAATTTGCCATACATAGACTTATGCTTGTCAGATCACTTCAAGCAAACATCAAAACAAATGCTCCATAGGTTAGGGAAGCTTCTAACTCTGAGGTCCAATTTCCATCCCATTTCATTCCATGCTTAGCCATTCAGCATGAAATAGTGTCCCAAAGGTAACTCTTGATTATTTACAGCATGGCGACTCTTGCTTGGCGTTTTTAGCAGGGATGCATGAAGCCTATAGTCATTACCATTTTAAGAAAAAAATTCAGGACATCACTATGGATAGAATTTTAGATCCTTGATCTAAAACAAGGTTATGCTAAATGAATGGACAGACCAACTTTGAGGAAAAGAGTGGGATTTCCTTGTAGATGTAAATACATCTACTTGACACATTGTCAATTTTATTTTAGCAGTTGTATTTACTCTTCTTCCTGGAGACTGCTGAGGTGGAATGAGTAATAAGGAGACCAAAGCCAAGTTGTTATCTGTTAGTTAGGATTAGATAAGCCAGTACAGGGTGAGCAGCTCAAGAGGCTCAAAGCGAGTCTAAGCAGACATTTCCGGGCAGAGGCCTAGAGCTATGGGCTCATTAGACCGAGTTAACTAGCTGTACAACGTATAATGCAGATGCTCCCTCACCTTCTCTCAAGTGTGGGATTGTCCTGCTTTGTCCTCGCGCACACCGTGAGCGGGTGCCACCTCGAGCGGGGCTGAACGCTGGTAATGAGCCACACGCTGGTGTTCTTAGCAAGCACTGTTGCTTGGTTGGGTGACTTGAAAGAAGCATGATACTTGGTGTGAGTGTGTGTGTATGCATGTTCACATGGATGTGGGTAGATTTGTGTGTACAAATGCACACACGTGTATGTGTAAACGTGTGGAGGACAGCTATTGATGTCAGAAATCTCTGATCATTCTCCACCTGACGTATGTGAACCCAAATCTTGCTGATTCTGCTTCCCCAGCTAGTCCGCCTGCCCTGGGAATCCCCTATTTCTGCCAATAGCCTGCTGGGGTCGCAGGAGGGCAAGCAAACCCACTCAGCTTTTGCTGCGGGCCTGGCCTCTGAACTCAGCTCATAGGGCTTTTCTGGCAAGGGTTTAACCTACTTAACGACTGCCCAATCCCTTCAACATGTACTTGACTGCTATTTATGAGTGGATTCACTGGGTTCTTTGTCTATGCAGTAACTTATGAAAGTGCTCCTGTTGCAAGTACCACATTAGATACTGGGGACAGAGTGTGCACCAAGATGTACAAAGCTTGTAGTCTTTTGCATGGTAGCTAACCTGATTAATATTCTTTCCTGACTATACCTAAAATACCTAATACCTAATGATGTCTTAAAGAGGTTTTTTTTTTTTTTTTTGTTTGTTTGTTTTTTTTAGGGGGGTAGAGTTTCATTCTAGTCTAAACTGACTTGGATTTCACTCTGTATTCTCAGGGTGGCCTTGAACTCACAGCAATTCTCCTACCTCTGCCACCTGAGTGCTGGGATTAAAGGTGTGTGCCACCACGCCCAGATAAGAGTTTGTCTTTTAAAAAGGCCAAACGTTGGCTGGAGGATGGCTCAGCAATTCACGTACTCACCTGCAAAGTCTAATAATACAGATTTGATTCTCCCAGAATCCACGTAAAGCTAAATGCACAAAGCGGTGCATGCATCCTGGTTTTTGTTTGTAGCAGCTAGAAGTCCTGGTGCCTCCCTCCTCTCTGTTTCTTTGCTCTCTACCTCTCTCTGCTTGAAAATAAATAAGTAAGTAAGTAAGTAAATAAATAAATAAATAAATAAATAATATTTTTAAAGCCAAAAGTAACTTGTCACCTACCCTATCAGATGGAATTGCATATAACTTATTATCTTTAGCTTAATTGCACAAAAATAAATGATAGTTTCTGTGAAACACAAGAAACTAGTTATGAATACTTTGCTTTGTAAGGAGATAGTCCATTCCAAGGCCTGTACTGTAGCATCCACAGCCCAGCTCTGCTAGGTGGGGTAGCCTGAAAACACCCAGAGGCAGCATATTAAGACCTAAAGTTTATTGAACTATACTAACAAAGAATCTAACAGGGCACAAAAATTTACTTATGAGACACCAGTGGTGACTGGGCTAGCAGGAAGAGAACATGAGTACTGTGTATGGGTACTACAAAGCTGCTCAGAGGATCTGGGGGTGGCTGGTTATGCAAAGAGCCCCTGTCCTCTCCATGATCCTCCTTTCTCATACTACTAATGACAGGGATAAAGGTTTTGTAAGTTAGCTTACCTCCACAGTGACATCACTCTCTAACTAACTTGTTCTGTCCTTGTATGACCTGCATTCACAAGGATAGCTTACCTACTATGTGCAGGAAGCAGGCTCCTTGGCAGATAATGTCAGCTTGCCCAATTCAGGGTACATGGAAAAATCTAACCTCATGTGGAAATTTGCCCTTGGTTTGCCTGACCTAGTCCCACTGCTTTATTGATGAGGCTCGAACATGAGAAGGGCAAAGGATATTTCAGGGACATAGCATTTGATGTCCTGCCTTTCATAGGGACCACGCAGCCTGGTAGTGTGGAAAGGAAGTGCCTCTTTGCTAGTGAAGCCCATCTTTTCTTCCTGGGCCTATGATTGCATCATTCTATACTATTCACAATCATTTTGCATTGAACACTGTTCACACTCTCTTTGGTTGAGATGTTTGGTCTCTTTATTTTGGATTTTAAATCAGAGCGCTTAGGTAGCTGTCCCTTGACAATTTCTCAGCAACTGGGGTTCTCCAGCCACTATCAAGCCATTATTGAGTGTTTGGTAAAGTTGTAAACACAGTGAGCTGCCTTTAGAAAGAGCTTGTTCCCCTCTTCCCACAACCGTGCTGCAGAGCCGGCCCCTGCAGGCCACTTCTCCTGCTCACTGGGACGGTGGGCTCGCTTTGTTGGTAGTGGTGCTTCAGTTATAAGATCTGTTTGCAACCTTGACTTTTAGTAAGGACACTTGCAGGTTGGATATGATCTCAGAGATTCTTTTTTTTTTTTTTTTTCCATACGTTACTCACTATCAGGTGCTTCCTATAAAACACATGAAGATTTTCCAGCTGTAAACAATCATTATTTAAACGTCTGTCCTCTTTGTTTTCACTATGCATTGGTCAGGTACTACGAGGAATACAAGTTTGGAAATCTACTCCCCATCATGCTGTGGGGTTAAACAAGGGTGACCTGGAGTGAAGGAGATGGAATGGACCAAAGGGATGTGAACTGAGTAGAGAGCCTGAGTGGACAAGGCCAAGGGTAGAGAAGTGTCCCTGAGAAGACAAGGTCAGGCAGAGGTTCATGCTGCTGGCCTGTGACAGGCAGATGGCCTAGTCACAATTTAGTTGAAGGATCAAAATCTGGACCAACATTCTTCTCACAGATCATCTTATCATATTCTAAGATTCTATGAAAGGAATATAACTTATTTTTAAAAATGTCCATGCGCCTGGTTATAAATCTGTGGGTATATGTAAATATGTCTCACAACTGACTCAGTTTGAAGTCATGAGATTTTTAGAAAAGTTTACTGGGTCCCTACATCTTATCTTTTCACTTGCATAATGGAGATATTAATAGTGTTTTGTCCATAGAATTATTTAGAGATAGTTCATGTATAGGATATCACCTAAAACATAGATGATTATAACTTTATTATCCCTGACATTACTGTTTAGTCAATTTAATCTCTGTACAGTATCAAACAAATCAAGTATCTTGCGTCATTATGCAAGCAAAGTAGGGATCTTCCATGAGAAGTACCTGGTCCTAGAATACGGGACATCCCATAATTGGCCTCCATGTCTACATAACAGGCTATGTTTCTATCTTAATAAAAATTTGCATGATGACCCTCTACTTGGGGTTGAGGAGGCGGCTAAGTGGATAAAGTACTTGCAGTATCTGGTCAGAATTGGAGCTTGGATGCCCAGCACCCATGTAAATGCTGTGTGGGATGGAGGCCCACCAGTCATTCCAGCACTAGGGCAGTGGAAAGGGGATCTCTAGGGGAAACTGGCTACCTAGACCAGCTGAGCTGATGTGTCCCGACATCAAATGAGAGGCCCTGACTCAGTAAATACAGTGGAGAGTGAGCAAGAACAACACCTTACATTACTTTTGGCCTATATATACATACATACATACATGCATGCATGTATACACATATGCATACACATCATATATACATAAGCATACATATGTACAAACATTCATACACACACATACAGACGCATGTACCCACACTCATGTGGCCACACAGATGTAAACAGGCATGTATACTTGCATGCATATATACACAGAAAAGTAATACTGTATACATCATGATGTAAGGGTATTATGACAAGCATGCCACATGCATTTTAAATGTTCCAACTTGAGTGTTATTTCCATGAGGTATAGTGTCGTAGTTTATTTACTGTAACTTAAAGTAGACTCTCATGAAATAAGTATATATTTTATAGTAAGTTTTACATTTTTTATTTATTTATTTGAGAGTGACACAGAGAGAGAGAGAGAGAGAGAGAGAGAGAGAGAGAGAGAGAGAGAGAAAGAGACAGAGAGAAAGAGAGAGATTGAGAATGGGCACGCCAAGGCTTCCAGCCACTGCAAACGAACTCCAGACGCGTGTGCTCCCTTGTGCATCTGGCTAACGTGGGTCCTGGGGAACCAAGCCTTGAATCGGGGTCCTTAGGCTTCACAGGCAAGCGCTTAACCACTAAGCCATCTCTCCAGCCCTAAGTTTTACATTTTTTAAGATGTATTTAAAATTCACCTCAAAACCAAGCATCAGTAAAGAACAAGACCACTATTCATTACCTCAGTAAGAAGCCTGAACTGGTGCAGGCCAAGAGTGATGTTTGGCTATAGTCTAGTACCCTGCACTTGCAATGTTAGCAATATAAATATCTGGAAGATTTTACATGTGTATACAGAATTTTTTCTGGCAGGAAATTGACAAGGGATCTCTCTACTCTCTCTCCCACTCTCACTGTAGTCTGAGTCACTGTCGCCCTCTCCACAATGAGCATATTTGCCACCTGATTGATCTCCTCACTAAGTTCTCACTCTCTCTCTCCTACCATTACTAACTTGGAAATCAGTTCACATAATGCTACTATTCTGTTTAATTAAGTTCAGCATACCTTTAAGGGGACAAAAGAAAAGACTTGGTGAGTGTCATTTGCTGCTTCCCATGGAGTAAATCTCTCTACAGAGGCCATTTTCAAGGTTGCTATGGGCAGTCACAGTGGAGTTGGCAACAGGTGCACAGGTTCCTCTGTAAGTCAGTGTGTGCCAACTTTAGTACCTCACTAGAAACCTTTCCCAATGAATCCCCAAGCTATTCAGTCAAGTCCTTTACAATGACCATGAATCAAGCCCCCATGTCCAGGGACAGTCAACCCTATGGTCCTGTCTGGGTTTGCATTCTTTCTTACTTGGCTATTCAATTTATGAAGTGGGCATGTACCTGGCAGCACCTCACATAATGTGCATGAAAACATTCACCATGTTCGAGGAAAATACAAATCCACGTTGGTGGGAACACTGGCAGGTCCTTAACGTGAGGAAACATGACACATAGATCACTGTCTTTCATTAAGCTACCCAAATTACTCAGTGACTGTCTCCCCACAAAAGTGGATGTGAATCAAGGTTTCTGTCACCTGATTTACTGTGAATAGCCTCAATATCTCCTCAGGGAAATGGGAAGTCTTGCTTTGCTTGACTTTGTAAGTGACTTACCATGGCAAGAATGAATCAGCCTTCCTGAAATGTTTCATCTCATTTAGTCCTCCCGGTAGAGCAGGTCCAGTCACATGGCATTGCTCTGAAGTTACCACCAGTTTGGCAAATTCACCTCCAAGCCCCAATGAGCTGTATGTTTTTCTTACTCCAGAGCCCATGCCCTGTTGTTTGAAGGAAGATACCAGACAACCAGGTATGAAATTCTATTCTTTCCAGAAACTTGCTCGTACAATGTAAGATAATTAAAAAAACAAAAACTTACAAATAAGCTTTCTCCAAGTTTGTCATCTCCAGGTTAGACTTGATAGTAAGTTTCTAAACATGGTGGCATCACTTCAGGGAATGTTACTTGTTTTCAGAGAGGCTATGGGTACTTTAATAGGGTTGTGAGTGATGGAAAAGCCTGGTGACCACCTGTGGAGATTGTGCAGCCAGCACAGTACATTTCTACTTCTATCTTTGTGGCACGAATGTTAAATTTTAAACATGAGAACAGTACAGATCTTATGATATGTTTGTGTCCCATCTGATTTTAAGTAAAATATAAAATATAATAATATAAACTAAAAAGCACTATATGCTCTTTGAAGTGTCAAACTGTTATAAAGAATTGCATATATATATATATATATATATATATACATATATATATATATTGAGAAATTACATATATATAATGATATAATAATATATATAATAAATAATACATAATATATATAATACGTGCATAATATATACATATTATGTATACATATATATATGGTTTTTCAAGGTAGGGTCTCACTCTGGCCCAGGCTGACCTGGAATTAACTATGTATTCTCAAGGTGGCTTTGAACTCATGGTAGTCCACCTACATCTGCCTCACAAGTGCTGGGATTGAAGGTGTGTACCACCACACCTGGCTTATATTGAGAAATATTAATGAGACCTTTACCCATTAACACAGCATTTTAAATTGTCAGAGCTATGTTGAGACCTGTTGTGATTAAAATCAATAATAAGAGGAAAACCATCGATTCTTTCTTCATCTGAATGATGTTTACTTTGCCTGGTACAGGTGACACATGATTCATGACTGTATACTCAGCAAACTGAGACAGGAAATTCATTTAGCCCAGGAATTAAAGACTATCTTGGTCACAAAACAACTGCCCCTCCCCCCCAAAAAATACTAGTTTATTTGGAATCCAGAAATTTAAACTTTGAAGTGAAATTAATTGGGAAAATTCAGGTTTGTGTGCCCATCTTGAAGTTTGGGAGCTGAAAAATTTAGACAACAGTTATCATTCAGGTCAGTTGAAGTATGAATGTATTTCAGATCTTCACTATATTCTTTGTAGTACCAGTTAATTGCCTCTTTATTAAGCTCTTGAGTAGAAAATATCTCCTTTTCAGTTGAATTACTACAACCTAAAACGCTATCTAGCACAGGTGTATTAAATGGTATTTCATAATCAATCAGCTTTGTGTTTTTATGGACTTCAGTAGAAACTGGAATTAAACATGAGAGCTGTTTTCCATAATGGAATGCAATGCTATCTGGCTTTAATGGTATTTTACTGGGACATCAGTACAAATGGCAATGCTATAGTGAAAAGATGATAGGGTTTCTCTAGACAAAGATGTGTTCAGACTAGAGCCATCTGTATACATGATCATTACTACCCTACCTGCTGCTACTTGGACTTGTCTGACCTTGACCTCCTCATTTGACATGACTGGGTTCATCTCATTAACATGTAAGTATAGGAACAAGAGTGATAAAGACATGGCCCAGCACTGAAAATAATGATTGACTAGCAAACATAAGGTACATCTGTCAAGATAATATTAATACCTTTTGAATGCAGTGGAGATGGCAAGACCCATGGATGAGAGATTCCAAGTTAGAGTTGATGTTGAACAAAGACAGAAAGTGAGTTTCAGGGGCAAGCATTGGGAGTCAATGGTGGAGATGCTTAAAATTGAGCTTAAGGAAAGTGTCAAGATTTTGTCATCAAAGGTCCATATTATGAGAAGAGTGGTAGTTAAGATAGGAAATAAAACATATCCTTGTGGAGTTTTAGAAAGTGTATGCCCAGAGAACATAATAATTAAAATAATGGAAACAACTACTTTTAATTCAAAAGCAATCAAAGAACATGTATGTTGGTGCTTTTCCTAGATTTGTAGTCTAAATTTTTTAAGATTTGCAACTTTCTTTAAGAGAAAACTTAACCAGATGCCTATGACAATTATAGATGCAAAAACTAAAATGAAATTATTAAAAGTTAATTGTTATTTAAAGGTAAAATTGTTTTATAAATTATTCTATTTTTTGAAAATGTTTATTTGTGAGAAAGGCAGATGATATATAGAGAGAATGGCATGCCAGGGACTCTAGCCACTGCAAGTGAACTCCAGACCCATGTTCCCTCTTGTGCATCTGGGTACTGGGTATATGGGTAGTGAGGAATCGAACCTGGGTCCTTAGGCTTCACAGGCAAGTGCCTTAACCACTAATCCATCTCTACAGGCCTTAAAAATATTCTTATTCCTTTACCCAGAGCTAACTACTATTAGTAGTCAGTGCATATATTTACATTTTTTTCTCTCACATCTTTCTATCTCTTATCCATCTATCTATCCATTTAGCTACTCATAGTTCCCTATATGCCTTTCTATGGTCCCTCCACCTGTCCATTCACTCATCCACCTACCATGTTTTAAAACAAAAAAAACAGTTTCATGTATTGTGTGATTCAATTTTTATAACTAATTCATTATATGAACCCCACTATGTCTGTGTATTTTTAAAACTGGATCTTAATAATTCCTTCCCTGAAAGTATGGAAATTGATTCAACCAATCTCTTATTTTTATCTATTATAAAAAATGTTTCAATGACAAAGAAAAGGTTAATTGTACTTGTAACATGAACCATGTTCCAGTAACTAGGAAACTGTTTTCAATAAGACAGCTGTAAAGTCACATTTCCCTGGTACCCTTAGATGTTTATAAGAGGGTTTTGTTTTAGCAGGATAGATCTTGAATTTAAATGTATACTACAATCCTACAACCCCAAGGCTGCATCTCTTTCTGTATTGTGCAACACTGGAGCATCTAATATCAGATGATAAATATTATAATGAATTCAAGTAAGATCCTGCATTCATGATAATTGAAGATTTTTTTTTAAGAAACACTGTGGGCATTAAAACTGTGGCTAGCATGTTGTGATAATAGCTTTTAATTTGTTTTGGATAAAGATGTATGGGAGAGGATGAGGTTTGATCAAAGGCAAATTTTAACACCAGACCTTGGAGCCAGCCCCTTAGGGCTACAGCATAAAGCAGATAATCCAAGTGCCCACATTGACACAGAGCATTAGATTCAATTATGCTGTCTGAAGGAAACCAATCAGGGAGAGTGCTGTTCCCAGAAAGCCATTCCAGGAAAACAGGCGGCCAGACTTCTGGCCTCTTCATAGGCAGCCATGACATCTATATTTCAATCTAGCCCATTATTCCATTTGGGTGCATTAGGCAGATGTGAACCTGTTATAAATAAAGAGAGCACACTGGTCCATAGAGTAACTAACACATCTTTGAATAAGCATTTAACTCTTAAGCAGCATCGCTCAAGATTCATATTTACATGTCGCTTTGAATATAAGAATGAGGGATAAAGTTTTCACGTTCAGAGTTATATGCATGATTTTTTTTTTTTGATGGACTTCAAAAGTGCCAGGCAGTATCCTGCTTAGATTTATCAGTTTACAGGGGTAGTGCATCCAGTGAAAAGATTTGCAAAATGTTCTTTGTTGTTAAATGGGAAAATCACTTCATGAATAAAACCTGAACTCATTGCATATTCTCATTTTCATTCTACAAATACCCTGAGGGATCATTGAGTAAGATATTACTATCTCCATTTGATAGATGAATGAATTTGTTTGGAAATTATTTCACTAATGATCACACAATGTTTTAGGGACAGAGTAAGAAACAATGTTCTAACTAGAGTAGAAACAAATATGAGGGCTATAATGGTTCATTTGAGTGTGTGTGTGTGTGTGTGTGTGCGCGTGCATGTGTGTGTGAACAATAGTGTCTTTTTATGCGGACACAGATTAAGAGATTTATTGTCTTCTATGTTTAAGTTCTTCCGGGAAAAGAGTGACTTGACTATGTGGTCCACTTTAGAAGTTGGGGGTTTCTGGATGACATAGTGTATCATCCTCTGTGTTCAGTTTATTGCTTTGTTTCCTTGAAAATCAAATTAGAAATTTACTTTAGTTGATTTTAACTTAAATCTTGAATATTTAGAAATCACTTTTTGTGTTTCGAAAAAGTACTTAGAATGTATAGGATATAAAGGAATGCACACTATTTGATCCTCATCCAGTGGCCAGTGCACAGGGTTCAAGTTCTAGAAGGGGCAGACACATAGAAAAAGAAAGTCACAACACTCAATTAGACATACAGAAGTGCTGGAGATGGGGGGGGGGCTCTCTGACCTAACTAGGATCAGAGGCACTGAATCTTGGCCCACAGTGTTCTTATTCTTAGGCTCACAAACATATCACAATATATCACAAATAGCTTATGTAAGAATCACAAATAATTACTTTGACTTAATTCAGACTGTCTTGAGAGAGGTTCCTTGATTTTATGGCATGTGATTTTCGATAACAGGTTTGTTTACTGGAAGTTATCTGGCTAGAGTAAACAGACCATGGACACCTATAGTTAGGATTTAATTTATTTTATCTAATTTGAGGTAGGAGAAGCTGAATTCCTCAACTTGCATCAGCATATGTGATAACTTTTGTAGTTATGCTATCAGGAACATTGAGATATGACAGTGGTCTCCAACAAATTTCAAGTCTGTATATAATTATGAATAAGAAACAAAGTTACAAGATAAAAATCATTCAAACTAAAGAAGAAAGTAGTATTAACAAAAGTTTCAAGGATGGGCTGGCATTCAATTTAGGCTTTGATAAAAATTACAGTTTTTAACAGAGCTATAGTTTTAAGGGGCGATGATGCTAGGCCAATAGAATCACAAGTGAATAGTACAAAAGAATACAGAAGGAGGCTGGACCACGTCCAGCAAAGCTTCCTCTATTGACTTACACAGGAGCTAGTTTCTTCTGTGGGAAACACTCTAAAGGGAAGTAATGTGGTCTTTCTGTTATAGGACTGTTTTTCGCACTGCTGGGGAAAACTGAAATAGAGAATTCAAGTAACTGGCCAAGAGCCCCCATTAATTCAAGGCCTTGTAGTTATTCTGGAAAATAGTGTGCCTGTGTGAGTGCTTAGTAGAAGAGGAAGGATTTTTGACCTGTTATTATATGTGTACATAAGATTAGAGGTGTCAAATTACTTGGAATTTCTTGTCTGTGTCTAGGAAAGAATGTTGGTATTGTAGCAGAGAAAATTTCAGTAGAGGCATTGGTGAAGTGATGATGATGATATTGTTTGAATGTGGTGACTTTGACAGCTAGTAAAACATTCACTTGGAAATGCCAAGAACTTTGTTGGGAGAACAAATAATATCTCAGGATGGAGTTATGAGGTAGAATTATACATATGATTCAAAAGTGCTCCATCCTGAGATACGAAAATAACAGAGGCAGGCTATAGTCAGTGTATTCAGATTGCTATTTGTCACAGACAAGTAAAGAAAGGAGAATTATTGGAACTTTGGCCTAGACTCAAGCATGAATGGAAGAATGCAAGTCAGTGAAAATACTACATGGAAACAATCTGAAGGATTAGATGGAAGAGAGGTCAGTACTCAGGAAGACAAGTAACAAGGTGCAATCCTCAAGGAAGCCATGGCATAAGAAAGAGCCCCACAGGGATCAAGAAGAATTTATTTAGAGAAAACAAGAAAAGAAAACTTTGTTTTTGTAATAAAGATGGAAAAGTGGCTCTCTGAGAATACATTTCAGTGGTCCTTTGGTTGTGAGAGACAGATAACAATAACTACAAAGGGAATTTTAGTCACAAGAAAGCCAAACATCCTTTTGAGACATTGACATTTTTCTTCAGAGAAACATCCATCAGATAAAACGATGTATTTGGAAAGTGTCACTCAATAAATGTTTGTAAATTAAAGAAGAGTGAATGACTTCTCAAATGATTGAGAAATAAGGAAAAAGCAGAGAGGGAAGGAGAAAAGAGAAAGAAAGAAATGTAAAGAGACATAGTGAAAGAACATTTTGCTCTCAAGTGTTTGAAAGGAAAATGTTTCTAAAGAAAGTGAAGCCTGGAATGTTTATAGACAGTTAATAGGAATACTCCAGTGGCTGTTAAAGGAATAAGAATGGTGTATGTAGAATAATTCTACGGGGAAAGACCTAGTTGGACCCCACCAGAAGAAGACCTTATTTTTTATTTTTATTTTTTAGTGAAATAGAGTTCAAGGTGTCATACTGAGGGGCTAGGCCTAGGCTAATAAAACCAGGGGATTTTGAGTCTTTTAAAGTTATTATGCAGACTGCATAATATTCATGAAACTGTAACAAAAGTCCTTTAACTCCAAACCCTGAGTTCATGTCTGTTTTTTTTTTTTTTTCTTAGCAAAGAATTGAGATAAAACAAGACTGAGAAGTATAATTTATGAAGCATTACATTTTTATTCAGGAAAATATGAGGGAGAGAGAGGGTCCATGAACTGAGGAAGGGAGGATGGATACACCCAAGTGGTCTCAGAGACAGTAAGGGAAGTGAGCATGGGCCTGAAATGTGAAAAGGGATTTAGATAAGAAAGAGAAGAAAATACAGACAGCCTCTGTCATACGGAGAGCAAGGGGCAATAGACATCCCGAGAGGAAGGAGGGGAGGCTTCGCAGGACGGGAACCTTGAAGTTCAGGAAAGACTAACAGCCAACGAAGAGGGTAGACCACCTGTTGTGAATCTCTATGTAATGTTGTCCTGGTGGTCTGAAAGCGGGATGATTGGGCTCAGAAGGCTGGATCAGAAAGGGATCAGCACAACTGAGTAGGAGGTGAGATTGCTGATTGGATGAGATTGGGGCAGCTGCTGAATTGTCCTTCTGCTAAAGCCAAGAGCTGGCAGGGCTGTGCAATGGAAGCCCACTTGTGTTCCGTGCAGCAAACAGAAATCAATTTAAGTTTTCCCTTATGAGCCTTTTCCGAGCTACCTAATAGCTATCTAACTAGCTTCCTCTCAGAACTACATTATTAACTGTTAACAAGGGCACTCTTAAGTTTTATTAATGCTTTAGAAAGACATTGGGTTATTTTTGGTATGATCTGGAAATGAGACTAAAGTATAGCTTCAGTCCTTGACAGTTCATCTTTTTCACAATGTCTCTGTATATACCTGTCTAGGATGTTCAGATTTTTTGAAGTATATTTTGACTCCCCACCATGATTCTATTTGAGGTTAACAATATTTCAAAGCTTTGAGTTGAATTTTTTTCAAGAAGCATTTCACTGTGCCCACATACACTAAATTGTCTGGTACCTTTTATATGGTCTTTTGGCTCTTTTATGCAAGATATTTAGAGCATCCATTAAATTGTAAGACATCATCATCAGAAGGAGAAAATTTTACAAGTGTTTGGGAAGGGGAAATGCCTTATATTTAAGACAGAACTGACATTAAAGTTTTATTTTAGTCCTATGATTTTGTATGGCAAGTTGTACCATCCCTCTGCTAGAAGGTCAATGAATGTCTGGCAGTGTAATTGGGATTGCAAATTCCAAGATAACTCTTTTTTTTTTTTTTCTGGCTGTGAAATTTGTAGCCAGAAATAACTTTGGGTCATACCAACCCCCTTACTGCCAACATTATAGGGAATCTAGATCCTGCAAAATAAGAACACATTTTGCTAGCTTTGCTCATAAAACGACAGTAATAAAAGAAGCCTTCATTTGTATTTGTGTAGTCACTATCATATGTAGCGGCAAAGATGATCATTAGAGCAGGGAAAGGTGCTGGTCATGTTTTGCTGTTACAAAACTTATTTGAAAATCATGTGTAATGAAGTTGTAGTGATGGCCAAGGCATTTTCTAAATCAAGGGTATTGGTTTTATACATTATCACCACAACTGACTTGATGTTTGAGAGCAAGCCTAACACTGCCTCTCATAAGCATAAAATTTTCCCAGTCTTCAGAACATACGTGCGTGGGCTGAACAAAGAGTAGCCTCTTGGCTGTGGCATGCAGAATACAAGTCGTCAGTCAAGATGCTTTGCAAAAGCAAAAGATAATAAAATCTAATCCGGAGATTTGTTCTAAGATTTGTTTAGTGTTTCCCCTATGTTATCTTAGGCATCCAAATTTTCTGCAAACAATATGACAGGCAAATAATGATATACTCCTTTTAGAGGTAAGAAAAACCAAACTAAAGGACTTAGAATCTAGTCAAGAACAGAGCTGGAATTCTGTGTATATTAAGTTCCCATTATCAGTCATTGGGATGAGGGAAAACAGCATTTGAAGATATGATTTTAGAGAATGTGAAATATGATTGGCTGATCTTATAGTCCCAATGTATTTTCTCTTTCCAATGATAGTCTGAGAATGGCAGGAACAAAATGATTCAAAAAGAGGACAGTTTTGAAACTAGCAATTTTTCATGGGTTGTAGTTTTTCCTCACTTCTGGTCTTCTTTCCTGTGGTCTATCTACAACAATTGTCAGGTTCTGCACCTCAGGTTGCTCACCAGTCGCAGGAGAAGACCAACAAAGGAGTGAGTAATGGAGGTGCTCCTGGAGAAGCAATGCACAAGAGCTTGAGTCCAACCTCAAATCTGATGGGTGGGGATATTGCCATATTGGACTTTTAGGGTCATGAAGAGAGAAAAGATAGGATTTGAGAGAGGATTGTGATCTTAAAATACCATAAGTGTCACAAAAGAGTGAGAATTTTGAGGGTCAAAGAAACAGAGACGCTCTCAAAGGGGTTTAATTCCAAGTGACATGAGCAGATCTGCATTTCGAACCATAATCTGGCAGCACCATGGAGGATGATGAGCTCTGAGGCAGTGACATCCCTTTAATCTAGAAGTGATGAACCCTAAGCCTGAAGCAGGGCTGGAGAGATGAACATGAAGGGATTATGCTAATTTCTGAACTTAAGTCACCGGCTCTTATAACACGGACAAAAATTTGTAGTGCTTGAGCATTCAAAGATTTCTCCTTCCTATCCTAATTGGAGAAAATGACAACTAAAAGAATGAAGGAAGGAGTAAAAAATACCATTCAATAATGCCACCATATAATCCATTGCTTAAGAAAACTGTGAATTACCCTTGAACTCTTCCCTAACATTTTATATACACATCCACTTATTTCATGGATAAGTAATGACCATCCCATTTGATCCAAATCTCTCTTCTAGGCATCATAAACACAAAATAAGGTCCTGTCATGTCATATTCTGCCTTAATATCCTGACTCATGTCTCAAGGTCATGAGTCAGACCCAGGCTGTCCTCACACAAACTTTTCTCCTCAGACCTCTCCAACATCAGCTGAAATCTTATCCATGTTCTGTAGCAGCTGAAAAGTCACTTTCTCTGACGGACCTTCCTAGCCACTCAGAGGTGGTTCAGAGCTCATAGACATTTCTTCACTTCACCTGTTGGGGCTTCCTCTTAGAGCACTCTGACCACATTCATCTGGAATCCTGCTAAATCCATAGTCCATCATTCCCTGACCACACGGACTACTCAGTTTGCTCACTGCCCAACAAATATTCTTTGGATATTCTGTGAGTAAGTGAGAAATAGCTGAATTAACTGAATATTTAAACCAAATTAAATTAAACATTTCATCCTATATAAAAATCATGCTCTTAGATTAACTAACCAATTATTGTGGTACTTCAGATGTGCTGTAAGCTAGCCTCTTCTTCTGAGGAAGTTTAAGCCTTCATATACTAACGTTCTGTATTTCTAGCTACTTCTAGATTGAAAAAAAGAAGCCACATATGGTTAGTTAAACTCATTTCTAAAAACTTGGCAGGTTCTCAAACCATATTCAAAGCTTATATAGGTTTTCAAGTCACAAATAAATTATATTTCCCATAAATTCCCCACTTTTTTTTTTTTTTTTTTTTTTTTGCCTTTTGGGAAAGAACTCCCTCCTATGATATGAACTTCTGTAAACAACATTCTAATCTGCATGTAAATATAATGACTTATTTTCCATATAATGACTTCTTTTCAAATCCATCATTGTGCTTCAAGGAGCAGGAGATCTTATTTGTACATAGAAGTAAGTAACATTTTAATTTTAGATTTTTAAAGTACCATCGGTAATTACATATGTTAATCTCAAAAGTATTTGTCATATTTCAGTAAGGCTCTTAAAATGTTCTGCAGAATATGTTCTGGCCTTAATAAGCATTATAATTCATTTCTCTCTATTTATAAGCTCAGAAATAAATAACAGGGATTTTAATGGAAGTTAAAAATACATATTTACTTAGCTTTGATCTACCCTTCTGAGTTTATCATTATGACTGTCAAACTGGTGAACAGCAGTTACACTCTTATCAATAAATACTGTGAAAAGTAATGAATTGTTAGCTTTTCAGATGTTTCTCCTAAGTCTTGATGACCATTAGCTCCAAGTATCACAAAAACTTTGAAATTTCAAGTGGATTTAAAAATTATTTGATAGATTTTATCCTACCTTTCTATATAGTTTGCACAAGAGACAATTATGGCAGAAATGCTAATTTTCTCATTTTTTTATTTCTTGTCAAAGTCCATTAAAATTAATCAAAATTCATTTATATTGTTTAGAATATGTTTTTCTTCACTGTGTTTTTCAATGAAAATTTGTCATCAAAATGTTTTTTTTTATAGATTGAAAAAAAATGATATAGTATTCCATGGCAAGCCAGAAAGGAAGAGAAGGATGATATATATTTGTATATGCTCTTAGTCCACCCTGGCTGCCAAAACAAATTACCAAGCATTTGTAAGCCTATAAGCAACAGATGTCTTTCATAAATTTCACACTGGCTGGGATGCCCAGCCTGATGCCCCTAGTACATTCAGTATCTGCCTGGGGCCACTTCCTGCCCCACAGAGGGCTTTCTTCTCCTGCTCTGCTCACATGGTGGAAGGGGTGAAAGAACTCTTCAGGTCTCTCAAATAAGGCATTGATTCCATTTTTAGAAGTGCTGCTCTTGTGACCTAGTCCCTTCTCGAATGCTACTCTCCCAATGCCTTCAGCCTGAGGATTAATAGTCAAACTCTGAATTTGGGAGTGAGAACTATTGTTCTTATAGTTATGCCAGTCACCTTGCTAAGGGATTTTTAAAATGCTGAGTGCCATTGAAATTTATTATAACAATCTTGTAAAATATTTTGCCCTTCAAAAAGAAAACAATAATTGAGGATGAGAAAACATATACCTCCTATTTAAAGATAGATAATGAACTGCTAAATGAATGCCTGATTATATGTTTCTTATTCTTTCTAAGATAGTAAATTTTAGAGTTAAGATATCTTGGCAAACATTTGATGGTTAGAAACACTAATTATAACATCTGGTGCTAATGGAGACAGTTTCCTATCTTCGGGAAAAATTTTCCCCCTATTTTTTTCTGTAACAGTTCATTATAACTGATTAAAAAGGTGCATAAAAGTCACATTTTAACACTGGACCCAAGCATTCAGAAAAGCATTTATTGATGCCAGACATAGGAAATTGATGTCTAAAAAGAAAATCGAGAAGAGTGAAGATATTAAGAGCATAAAAGAAGAAAACAGACACCCTAGAGGACATGAAGTGGTGAAATTAATGTTTGATCCCAAGGCAAGAAATTCACAGATTATGGCATTAAATGAGCAAGTGGATCTCAGAGAAGGCATTAAGGATAATGGTGAATAAATAATTGGGAAGGAAATATGAACATAATTTAGGGTTACTAGGGCCAAGTTGCCATATAAAAATATACTACATGATTTAAAAAAGAGCAGATGAGGCAAATGTAACAACAGTTAATTATTTCCATTCACAGTGTTAAGGCAAAACAACCAATAAACAGGCTGTGTTATTTTCCTGCTATGTCCTTACCTGGTACCTGTTGCCTTTCCTGACAAATCATCCAGTAGCTTTTTCTTAGTGGTTGCTGTAGTGCATCATTGTGCTTCAGGTGGGGCTTTTGCCAGTGCAAATGTCTGAATGCTTATCTATAATTGCTTCCAGTGAAAGATATTGAGGAACTGACATATACAGAGAAGTCTGGGCTTGATCTAGATTGAGGCACAGCTAAGTAGAAGACCTACACAACGCCACAATGCATGGTGCCCCTAAATTCTCTCCCCATTGGTAAGAAAAGTCTGGGCCCCAAGGAAGTGCTGCTCCTTCACAGTGCTTAAGGTTCACTATTTTTGTTCAGCTTGAAGCTGAAGTCCCCAAGATAGTCATTGCAACCAGAGGAGTCCCATGTATTTGGCTGGCCAGGCCTGAACAACATACTGGCTGACTGAAAGAAATTTTGTCTCCTCATAAGAATCTCCCTTCATAAGTGAAAGAAGAATAGATTCCCAAGAGACAAAAATGGTGTATGTCTACAAACTGTCTAAGCCCTCTTCCTGACTGCACAGTGGACTTCCTAACCTCTATTTTCCCCCTTCATTAAGAAATTGGTAGTGACTAACTACAACACTGAGCAAGAAGGTAGTTTCTCCTAAAGCTGAACGTACTTGAATTGAGGAGCCACTGACTATGCTCCCAACCCTCTGTGCTTAGTGCGCAAATGTGGTGAATTGTAGAACTTCTGTCTGTCATACTGTGATCCAAGCATAACTACCTATGCCTTCCTCTTAAAAGTCTATTTTTGTTTTGAGTTACTACTTTCTAGGTAGAAAAATGGGTGAGACACTAGTCTCTTGTCTCTTTCTATGCCTGATTTTCATGTGCACAGACAGTATTCTTGAGCCTAAATTTCTCTGGCTAGGAGGGCCAGAGAGGTTCTCAGATGTCAGGTTTAGCCATGTATACGTGGAGGTGGAACATAAGGAAGGCAGCATCATATATTAGCCATTATTCAGGGCTATAGCATTAGTTTCCTTCAACTCATCCACAATGAAATCACTGTGGAAAGAATCCAGTAGTTAAAAGAACAAATGGGTGTGCTTGCTCCTTGTCAAATTTTATTCCTTCTTTCTAGTTGTTCCTTCTATTTTCATTTTAAATTTTCCTATTTCAACTCTATGGTTGAAAAAATCCTATCACCATTACCAGATAAATATGTCTCCTTGAAAAGTCAATAAAAAAATTAAAATAGTCTTGCTTGCTGAGGAGTTTGAAAAGGTAGAAATATTCTGTATTATGCCTCAGTAATAGAGATAGATCTTTGAGCTCAGATTTGTAGAATGACTGCAGAAATCAGATACTCAGGAGAGCAAACTCCTTTCAGTTTATGCATTGGTTTCTTAGACAGACTGGGAAGAAGAAAACACACACACACACACACACACACACACTATGATTCTGCGTTTTTATTTGCTTGCTTTCTCCAGTGGATCCTTAGAAGACTCCAAAGTTCTGGGTTGTTTGCTTCCACACTCCACACAGAAGCTGTGCCCCTGTTACTTCTAGAGCTGATATCTCACCTCGAAAGTCACCCTTCTCAGTGCCATGTTTTATTTCTGAAAAGCAACAGCTCTCTTGAGTCACACATCATTAATGCAGGTAGATTTCAAGACAGCTAGACAAATGCTGATAAGCATATCAGACCACTTTGAAAGTTTGTCTTTTGAACCTTTCAATCCTGCTCAGTTGCTTTTGCTCAACTGCAACAGCTTTGCAAAATGAAGCAAATATTTTACAATGTTCAGGACATAGGGCTTTACTTGCCTAGTTTACCTTGCTTCTCAGACTTAAATATAAGACTTTGTTTTGGTTTCATTTTAATGAAGTTTTAATTTCTTGAGGTTCTGTGGTACCATGTGTCTTAATTAAAAGTCATGGTCTTACAGTTCATGTAAGAATCCTACTAGCAAAATTGAGTTTGACAAGGCTTGAAACCAAACACTTGAAAACTAGTTATTCATTGTATATTATATTCTGGACTGTTGGCTTTTTACATGAGTGTCTATGCTAAAAGGTTTCACATGTTGCAACTCAAGCATAGGTAAAAATTTTATGAGCCCAATATAAATATTTATTTATTTCTATGTCTGTGGGGGGGTGTTGCTTGTGGTGGTGGTGTGTCTGTGTACCACAGAATGTGGGGAGGCCAGATGACCACTTCAAGATGGACTCATCTTCCTGTCTTTGACACAGGATCACTTGTCTCTGTAAACAAATGCCAGACTAGCTGGTCTGTGAGCTTTGTATTTCCCTGGCCCCACCTGCCATTTTCCTAGGGACCACAGGATGGATGTACTACTGTGGGCATAGCTTTGAGTGTGCAATGGAAAGGACTGAACGTCCATCAACAGACTTTGCAAGCAGGTACCTTTAACCACTGAGTAATCTCCCCAATCTCCTGTTATTAAGTAGATCTTTAAAAAGTGGTCTTAAAATTGCCATACATAAAAATATTGTCACTGAATAGCAGCTCTGAGAACAGACTATAACTAATGATTTCATTTTACAAATGTCCAGGGCTCTCAAATAAGTCAGTAACCATTTGGGATTTGAGCTTAAAAACATGGTGTCAATTACTTCTGGAAAAATGCACTCTTTGATTTAAAGCATACTTTATTCTTCCTGTTTTATAACAGTAAAACGAACCAACAGACAACTTAATCTTCTGTCATTACTTCCATTGTGTGAAAAAAGCACACTTGTTTAAATTCAGGATTATGAAACATGTTTTTATTTTTATAACAAGATGTGTCAGGCTTAGTCTATCTTGAGTTCTGGAGTCTTCTTGCAAAATGACTCTGTTTTCTTCAACCCACATAACTTTCACATTGAGCCAAGTAGTCCTACAGGAAAGCTGGTAATTTTCAGTCTGAAGCAGGGGAATGGCCTGTTTGCACAGACATCTCTCCTGTCTGGGCCACCATCTCAGGTTTTGAGGCATTCTTTATCCTGCTTTATCTTTGTTTCCTGAATTAAATAGGTTGTGTTGAGTTTGGCAGATACCAGGGTTTGTAGGGCACCTCCAAAAGTGTCTCAGGTTCGTGTGTCTACAAGTAGGGAACTAAGCAGAAAGACATAGCTATAATAAAAACGGAGATAGTTTGTCTTCCAGTGGAAGAAGCGGGTAGGAACTAAGGGAGAAAATCAAGAAATGCTATACAAAGTATCAATGCTTTTGCAATCAATGCTTTATAGCCTTTTAGGATCATTTACATAGCATGGGCGTCCTAGCTCATAGACATAGTATATTGTTTTTCATGAGCGCCATGTCTATTACAGGCAGTCTCCATGTGTCATATGTCTCATTAAACTCTTAAATTTTCACCTAAATGGTGTGTGTTATTATGATGATTGACAACAAGTCATCTTCAGACTCTCAAGTGCTTCTGTCCATGTGACAGTGGCCGGATATAGTCAGTGGTGGAGGTGGGGGTGTGTGGCCAGGTTTCTTTTTGGCTAATTGCTGATTTTGAAAATCCTTCCAGACCTCACTGTGTGTCCTGCCCTCCTACCTTGTATGATTGCTCGTCTTTATGTCCTAGCAGGACCCAAAGGAAGCAGCCTTCCATGATAGGAGTCAGAAGGGGAGTTTACCAAGGAGACTATCCTTAGAAGATGAAGAGGAAGCATCAGAAAGCTGCCCGGGCATTGGCTAAGCGCTGCCTGGGACAGCGTAAATTTTGAAGATTCTGGTTAGAGGCTGTCAGCTCACTGCTTTCATCAGAGAAGATTCTCTGCCTGAGGATATGTGAGTCCCACTGCACATGGCTGCCACAGTCCATAGAGCTGATATCATCCTTTAGGGTTAGGAACCAGGTCTTTTTTATTCCCATCTGACACCTCCTAAGGGGAAAACGAGAAGGGTACAATTACTGTGGTCAGCTGTGGTGGCCACCATGGCAGCTTACATGGAGCTCTTGCTTGCGCTCCATCACCCCACCCACCAGTGTTCTGATTCTTCGTGCCCTTGTTAATATCTCTGCTGACTTTGCTGGCTCCCTTGATGGTGGGATTAATCCTCTTTTACATGAAGAGTTGCAACACTTGGTAAACATTAAATGATTGGGATGGAGTTGCAGCATGTGGGATTTCAAAGTCACAATTGGGCATGGGAATATCAAGAGAATCACGCATACATGTTCCTCTCCACCCAGTTGTCAAAGCCACATAAACCTGATCAAGATGATCAACATGGTGGTCTCTCTCAAGATATTAGCACTTCTCACCTGCTGTTCTTTGTACATAGAGAGTTTTAGTTGCCTGAGAGGCACCTATTGTCTTTTGTTCAGTGGGGCCCTTGTATCTTCTGGAACATGAGTGGTTTTTATGGCAATCAGAGCCTTTAGCATTATAGAGACAAGGACTTTGAGGATACTGTATCTCTCCATTGTTTGTTGCTATGCCAGAATGCCAACGACTGAATGTAATATGACTTAAGTGTCTCTACTCAAGGGATCATGGTTTCAGGAGATTTCAGGCCATCATAACAGGGAAGGCAGAAAAGATGTAATGGCAGTGGGAACATTTGAGAGGGGTTCCCTGCATTTCTGTGGACACAAAAGCAGAGTGCTAGACTGGAAGTAGTTATACCTTTCAAGGCCAGCTCCCACAGTGAAATAACTCCAGAGAGTAGCCCTACATCTTCTGAAAAGATACAACTTCTCAAAACAGTGCTATTATATAGGGTTTGGGTATTCAAATGTTTGAATCTATGGTGGATATTCAGAATGAAACCCTAAAATTCTGTCTCTGGCAAGTACACAGTCGTTTCATAACCTACCTTCAAGGGTATTAATGGTTTTCACAGTATCACCATTGTTCAAAGACCAAAGTCTGATCTGTGCCTTGACGTAAACTCTTAAGTGTGAGCTGCTCTAAACTCAAAAGCATGTTGCATACTTCCAGCTTGTGATGGCAGAGAGCAAACCTTTGCATTCTGAAAAGGGAGGGACAAGATGATCATAAGGAAATACTGAACCAACCTAAGACTGAAACACAGAATGGAAAATATTTAATTCTTGTTTTAGTCAGCTCCATGCTGCTTGGATTAACCTCCAAACAAGACACAGGTTATGGGATGAAGGGTTTTTTTTTTCAGGGTTACAGATCCAGAGGAAGTTCCATAATGATGGACGAAGCTGGCCCACGTTACCAAATCTATCCAGAGAGAAAAATCATCACTAGCACCACCACAAGCCTACCCTGGGAACACCAGTCAGAGCTCAAGGACTCAGCCTAACTTCAACTGGAATTCAGACCCACCCCACAGTAACTTGCTCCTTGTCCTCCTAGCGGGAGTCTGCCTGCTAGGGGAAGGGCGCAAATTCAATTTTAATAACACTTGAGTTATTAAGGACCATAGATTCAAAGTGCCACATTCTTCCCGGACCCTCATAGACTCAAAACCGTCTCATATTATAAATTGTATTCAGTTCAATTTTAAAGGTCCCACGGTCTTCACCAAGTTAAAATAGTTCCAAACTACCAACTTTCATCTGATATTTAATACTGTCTTTTAACTGTGAGTCCTGTAAATTCAAACAAGTTACATATTTCCAACATATAATGGCACAGAGTAAGCATTTCCACTGTTAAAAGACATAGCAAGAAGACCCTGGGCCAATGCAAACTCAACGACCATTAGGAAAACATCTGTAGTTCAAGTCAAAATCTGTGCCAAGTGACCAATGATGAGTCTCAGATTTCCCAATCTGCCCTTCCAGCTGGGCTTAGTAGCCAGGGGAAGGTCTATCCAGATCTAACAGTGTTACATGGCAGCCCTTGCATAGTCTTGGCACATACAAAACATCTTGAGATTTCCGTACACCCATCTTTCAGACTTCACCAGCTCATCATTAGGGTCATCATGCTCTGCCTCATGCAGCACCTCAGCAGAAGGTTCTGGAAATGTGTATACTTCATGACCCATTCCATGCATTTTTCTTGCTTCCAAAACCACAATGTCAGGTGTACTAAATCCATAATATTAATTCAGGGTCTAAATAAATCATGACCTTCAAGGAGAGAGTTCTTCATTTCTAAAAATTGGCATTCCTACCATTCAGTCATTCTTCAGGTATATTTCTATTATTTCATTGTAAAGTACTTGAGCCCTTCAAAATGCCAATATATTTGACAATTGCAGCCTCAATAACCTAAAGTCAGTCTTTGTGCCTATAAATTTTAAACTTGTTTGCATTTGGCCAGTTTAAAACTTTATATCTCTTAGTTCCATAATTATAGCCAAGCACATCAATTCATTACACACCTGACCTTGATCAAACCCTCTAGGCACAGACAATAGAACACAGCTAACCCTTATACCAGTAGCCAAGTTCCAACAATGTTCTTTGTAGTCTTTTCTCCCCCTTTGAATGTGCATGAGCAAAGTCTTCAAATACAATTCTCTCTGCACTTAGGAGTTTCAAACTCTCATCAGAATAGTACATACAACTTGGTTTACCACTCTGGAAGGCATCTTGAGCCCAAACCCATTATTCCAAAACACAAGTTCCAGAAGACCAAAGTCCACAGGTATTGACTGATAACGAGTTTCCTAGGCAACTGTCCAAAGGTGACAGGGCTCTTAAGTGTGAGCTGTTCTAAACTCAAAAGCATGTTGCATACTTCCAGCTTGTGATGGCAGAGAGCAAACCTAACTTCAGGTGTGCAGAGCTTGCAAAGAGAGTGGCCTCCTGTAGCCTGGGGTTTTTTGACATGCCTGGCAGCTCAGGCCCCTCTCCTGAAGGCTCTAGCCTGTGCCTGGACACATAGTCAGATTCATCGTACATCAGCCCCCTACTCTCTGTTATCAATTTCTGTCATAGTCAGCTCCACACTGCTGGGATGAGCCTGAAACCATATACACTTTATGGGAGGAAATAATTTATCTCAGGCTTGTAAATCCAGAGAAAGTTCCATAATGGTGAATGAATCTGATCCCTTTACCAAATCCACACAGACAGAAAATAAAAATAAAAACACCACTTTCACCATAAAGAAACCTACTATGGGAAGCTCAGACATATCTAACGCACTCTACGTACCTCAAGCTGGAATTCCAAATCTATCCCCAGGGACATGCTCCCCCTCACCACAGCAGGAATCAGGCTGCTAGGGGCATAAGCTGTAAACTCAATTTTAATAACACCTAAGTCTATTAGGGGACGTAGATTATAATTACCACAATGTTACAGCTCCTTTCTGGCATCTTGAACACATTTTCCCCTTGTGCAAGCCACACAGGTTTAGGTAGCGCCATTTGTGTGGTATTTCCGCATGCAGCATGTGTGGCCTTCCACTTGGGCTGACTCCTCTTCGTTCCTGCAGCTCCTTTTGCAGATGTCTCATGATCCTGGAATCTGCGGCATTCTGAGATATTCACCGTACCTGGGTTCTGCTTTCCTGGCTTCACGCATAAGTAATGTAGGGGCTGTCTGTGAGGAATCTGAATCTGGGACACTTCTTTCACATGTCCTAATCTTAGCTGCCATGATCAATCGTTCTTACATTCCGTGTGTCTGTGCAGCCAAAGTATGTAAATTATGGTGCAAGTTTGAGAGTAAGCTAACCCCTTGGGCTATGATCATAGTCTCTGAGTTGTTGCATGGAAGGTCATGGAAAAATACTTCTCTAGATTCCAGGATACCCTGGCATCACTCCTGCTGTCTTCTTTTCAAAGAAAGTTTTAAAATAAATTTGCATCTTTGGCATTGTAGAGCCTTTGATGGATGGGTAGGCTCTTGCCTGAGAAGTCTCCTATGTCTGCATGCAAATTTTGCAGCTTCATGTTAATGCCACTAATCACTTTCACTAGGGCCTTGGCTTTATATAAACATGTGTCAACAACAACTATCACCTTATTCTTACCTACTCTTTTAATTTTTTTTTGTTTATTTTTATTTATTTATTTGAGAGCAACAGACAGAGAGAGAAAGAGGCAGATATATATAGAGAGAATGGGCGCACCAGGGCCTCCAGCCACTGCAAACAAACTCCAGATGTGTGTGCCCCCTTGTGCATCTGGGTAACGTGGGTCCAGTGGAATCAAGCCTCGAACTGGGGTTCTTAGGCTATACAGGCAAGCGCTCAACCACTAAGCCATTTCTCCAGCCCTTTTACCTACTCTTGACCAAATTGCATGTTTTCAAAGCTTTCCTATCTGATTCTTCCTCAAGGGTATTTCTGTAATGCTAGCTAAAAGCAGGTAACAATAACCACACTATAGCCTGATACTGTGTTGTCTTGAAGCTTCATCCACAAAATAAGCGAGTCTATTGCTTTTCACACTTTCAGGACAGGGACAGAAGATAGCTAAATTCTTGACCACAGTGTAACTTTAAAGGCCTATAGTTTAACGGACAATGGGACATTAGCTTCTGTTCTTTTGCACTCCCACCAGAATGGCATATTATGATCTTCTTGCAGATTTCCAGGACTTCTTGAGTCCACTATTTCAAACTCTTCCATATTCTTCCTGAAAGCCATCTCCAAAGGTCTGCGCACCCATGAATTCAGAAACCAATTGTATGCTTCCTTCCATGATAGTTCCTGGTCTCTGGAAGCTAGACATATCATCACCTTTATTATTTGCCCTTGGCTTTAACAGGAACCATGGCCTCAGTGTACATAACTCACTTTTAGCCCCATTGCCTCATCCTGTGTTCTCAGCCAGGTCAAAATAAGCTTGAACCCTGACTTGCTATTGTTTGAAACACACATTGATTTTTTTCTTGTGAGAAGAGTTACTGTGATATCTTTGTGTAAAGTTACTTTTTGAGCAAAAGCAGAATTATAATTATTTTATGCTGATACAATAAAATATAATTCTGCGGTGAAGTAGCAGAGCTAATAATCTGTCTGGAAAATGGTATAGGCCCTATGTAGGTCAAAAGTAACAGAAAAATCACTGCTAAGATTATTTCTGGTAACACTCTCTTAAATGGCTGTGTGCATTAACACATGTATAAATCTCCCCCAGGTGAGTACATTCCTGGCAAGCTGATGCCTCGATAAATAAACCTTTCAAGTATCTTTTGTTTGGTGATACAACAATAGAAATAGGGAAAAGACATGCAGATAAAAAGGAATTTAAGGCAAGGTGAGATGAAATCAAATAACTCATCTTCTGTGAGAAACATCAAAGCCATAGATTGAAGAGCAATCATCCCCTCCTCCACCTCTGGTGTTCCTGAAATTCTTAGTGATTTTTTTCACAGACTACTCTATGTAAGCCTCTCCTTCATTATTTGATTGATTCATGTTGTTGAAATAAGCACGAAAAATAACTGTGCAGAGACTCTGTGCGGCAGGATGCTTACCACTTTGATATGAAAACACACACTTAGCCATCACTTGGATGACATCCATACTCTGAGATGTCTATTGCTCTGTTTTGTAACAGAAGTTCTAGTTGCCTTCTTTGAAAAGATAATGCATACAATGTCAAAGCATTAGCTCAAAACATTGAGGAAAAGTTAAAATATTAAAAATGTGCTTGATTGAGTGGCAAGTTCTATTTTGGATTAAATGTCAGAATCAAAATGTAATGATCTTGTTGAATCCTTTCTGCCCTTTCCTACAGTGGACATGTAGTTCTTTATAAATCCTTAGTTAAAGAGAAGCATTTCATTCTCCATTCTGCTCTTACTACAATTTTAAACTTAGGACAATCATTAAAACAGTATGAAGCACACAATAATTAGAATTTTAAAATCTTACTTTGAATTCCACCAGTTACGAAGGCAACACCAGAAAAAACTAATGATGTCTAAATGAAACTGTTTTATTTGAGCTGGAGAGATGGCTTAGTGGTTAAGGCACTTGCCTGCAAAGCCTAAGGAACCAGGTTTGATTCCCCAAAATGCATGTAAGCCAGATGCACATGATGGCACATGTGACTGGAGTTCATCTGTAGTGGCTAGAGGTCCTGGCATACCCCTTTTATCTCTGTCCCTTCCTGCCCCTTCTCTTTCTCTCTCAAAAATAAAAATAAAGCCGGGCATGGCAGTGCATGCCTTTAATCCCAGCACTTGGGAGTCACAGGTAGGAGAATCACCATGAGTTCGAAGCCACCCTGAGAATACAGAGTGAATTACAGGTCAGCCTGGGTTAGAGTGAGACCCTACCTTGAAAAACCAATAAATAAATAAGTATAAAAATAAAATGTTGGGGAAAAAAAAAAAAACTATGTCTAGAAAGGCAGATTCCAAAAGCTTACAAAATTCATATATCCAAATTTTCTTTTCACCATTTATATATCTAAAATTTTGTACTTGTATAACAATGCATTTGTGTACGTGTGCAGTTCGTATATGAGTGTGGGCATGTGTGCCACAGTGCACACGTGGAGGTCAGAGGAAAACCTCAGTGCTGTCTCCATCTTCCACCTTTGCTTGAGAAGGGAGCTCTTGTCCCCGCTGTGGATTCCGGGCTGTCTGGCTTGTGCGTTTCTGAGGATTCTCCTGTCGTCACTTCCCATCTTGCACATCCAGCTTGATGTGGGGTGTGGGGATCCAAACTCAGGTCCTTGCCCTTGTACAATCCACACTCTATGTATTGTGTTATCTCCCCAGTGAAAGTCAGTATTTTATTATGATATTTTTTTCTTTTTCTTTCTTTTTTTTCCCTCTCTTGGCAAATGAGCTTGACAGATAAAGCTCCAAAAAGATTTCCCTTCTAAAGGTCGTCTTCCCACCCACCTCTTAGTCTTCATAAAAGATCCTGTGTGACCCAATAGCAGAGGCAGACCCTATGAGATATTTCCTTGTACAATTAGCTGAACTGCAAATGGAGTGGAGCTTTAAACTTTTCTTCATATGTTTCAATGTAAAACTTAAAAGAAATTAAACTTGGTGTTTTCATGTACTTCTGAACACTGAAGGAGAGTCACCTCTGGGTCAGGCTGTGCTTGCTTTTGGCTGAATGCTGCAGCTTTCTTATTCCAGGCTTGCTGCTTAGTGCCTTAACTTTCTGACATCACTTAAGGTTTCTAAACAGCAGAGTCTGACTGTTCCTTCACGGGTTCACAAAGTATTCCCCTCTGCCCTTCCGTTTCCTTCCTTCTCACCCCTCCTTGCTCCTTTCCTTCCCTCCCCTCCCTTCCTTCATTCCTACACACTTCTCTTCTTTTTTCTTTCCTTAGCCTCTAATTCTCTCTCCCTCCCTCCCTCTCCCTCTCTCTTCCAGTCTTTCTGGTGTTGGGAACAGAATGTTCACAGTTGTTTTTCATGCCATCTTCCTTCCCCTGTGAGCAGCAAGTAAATTAGGGGTGGTTGTGATGGAAGGATAATCTAAGTCCTTTCCTATCAGGAGGTGATCTAGAAGCTGTTATCACTGAATCCGTATTTACTTTTTAAGCCATGGGTAAAATCCACTTCAAAGAAAAAAAGGTGATTGAAGATAGTGTATTTGGAGAGTATTTTTTTTCCCCCCTGTGGGATTCTAAGCACATCTGGGTATCATGAGATATGAAAACTTGGGTTGATTTTTGAGCTTTCTGATTATAATCAAATTGTTTTGACTTTCCTTTCATAATTGGACTCAAAAATGCAGAGTTTCATGTGTCTTAAAGTTTCCCTAAAAGCCAGAGGCAGTTTCTTTGCTGCTAGAATGTAAGGTTCCACCTCCTATGAACAGTCTTGTGTCCATGACCTTGACCTGATGTTCAGCCGGGCTCAGCGCCCCTCACCGGTTCGGTTTGCTTCCCTCTACAGCATCGGCGGAGACGTGGGGCGAGGCCAGGACGCCAGCTACGCGGGCAAGCACTTCCGCATGGGGTTCATGACCATGCCTGCTCCTCAAGACCGACTCCCGCACCCTTGCTCCAGTGGCTTCGCCGTGAGATCACAGTCCCTGCACTCGGTTGGGGGCACCGAGGACGACAGCAGCTGTGCCTCCCGGAGACAGCCTCCCCCCAAACCCAAGCGAGACCCCAGCACCAAGCTGAGCACTTCGTCTGAAACGGTGAACAGCTCTGCAGCCAGTAAGAGCGGGAAGCCCGCGGAGAGGGCGGAAGGTAACGCCAGAATCCTCTTCCCTAGGCCCTTACCTCCCAGGGACCCCTGCCTCTCGCTCTGAGGCCCCAGGAAGCATCACAGAGCAGAGAAAGCCGTGTGTGTTTTTGAATGGCCCAGAAAGCCAGGGCTGTAGCTATAGGTCAGTGGTAGAGCAATTGCCTATCATGCGGGAGGCCCTGGGTACACCTCAGGTGCCAAGAAAAATAATTAAAATGAAAAAGGGGTAAAGCTATGGCTCCCTTAAATTTCAAAAAATTATATTGCTTAGAAATAGACCTTCTATTTATATTTTTTATTACTTGGCCGCTGGGAGGAATATTTATTTATTTATTTATTTAATTTTATTTGAGCAGGAGTGGGGAGGCAGATAGAGAGACAGAATGGGTGCACCAGGGCCTTCAGCTCCTGCAAAGGAACTCCAGGTGCGTGTGCCACCTTGTGCATCTGGCTTACGTGCGTCCCGGGGAAATCAAACCCGGGGCCGTTGGCTTTGTAGGCATGCGTCTTAACTGCTAAGCCATTTCTCCAGACCTTTATTTTTTATTTATTTTTTTATTTATTTTTTTTGTTCATTTTTTATTTATTTGAGAGCAACAGAGAAAGAGGGGGAGAGAGAGAGAGAGAGAGAGGGAGAGAGGGAGAGAGGGAGAGAGGGAGGGAGAGAGGGGGAGGGAGGGAGAATGGGCGTGCCCGGGCCTCCAGCAACTGCAAACGAACTCCAGACACGTGCGCCCCCCTTGTGCATCTGGCTCATGTGGGTCATGGGGAATAGAGCCTCAAATCTGGGTCCTTTTTAATTTTGTTTTGGGGGGGGAGTATTTTAAGAACTAGTTAATGCAGAAAATATATAAATAAAAAAGTTGTGACTATTATCTTATCTTATCTCATCTCATCTCATCTCATCTCATCTCATCTCATCTCATCTCATCTTATCTTATCTTATTTTGAGGTAGGGTCTTCCTCCAGTCCAGGCTGACCTGGAATTCAATATGTAGCTTCAAGGTGGCCTCGAACTCATAGTGATCCTCTTACCTGTGCCTCCTCAGTGCTGGCCACCACATCTGGTCTTTTTTTTTTTTTTTTAATATTTATTTATTTATTTATTTGAAAGCGAGAGACACAGAGAGAAAGACAGATAGAGGGGGAGAGAGGAAATGGGTGCGCCAGGGCTTCCAGCCTCTGCAAACGAACTCCAGACACGTGTGCCCCCTTGTGCATCTGGCTAACTGGGACCTGGGGAACTGAGCCTCAAACTGGGGTCCTTAGGCTTCACAGGCAAGTGCTTAACCACTAAGCCATCTCTCCAGCCCGACTATATCTTTTAGAAAGAAGGTTTTTTTTCACAATTTCTTCCTTGTGAATGTGTGTATACCAGATATTTCAGTCTCTAATTCATCTCTCTGATTTCTACTTTTACCTATATCTTTTTCTTTGCTGTGAAATACACACATCAAAGATATCCTAGCCTCTTTGCTAGTTTATGAATATCAATTAGGCTGGTTAACCGTCAATCTCTCCAGTTCTTTATCCCATCTTGAATAAGTAGGGTCTCAGCTTTCCTGAGATTTTCTTCAGTCTGATGGCAGAATGTAGTCTTCTGTGAGCTTTGATAGGATCTGTCTCCATTCTGGCTGCCTTAACAAATTGCCAAAGCCTGGTTGGCTTATAAAGAAGAGTGATTTATTTCTCCAGTTCTGCTGAAAATCTTTCCTGGTTATGACTCCTTTCTGGGTTTCATATTGTATCATATCTGGTGTAGAGACAGTAAGAGTGTCATATGGGAACACTAACCCCGTTTGTGAGGACTCCACCCTTGGGCCTGATTATCCCACAAAGACTCCATCTCCCAAATGTTATCATATTGAGATTACAATCTTTATACTGAAATATCAAGGGATGCTGCGTTTTGTTGCCAAAGGCATTCATTCATATTTCTACTTATCAGTTGTATGGTTCCCAATGCTTACAATGGCCTGTTAAAGATCAGGGTTCTAACTGGCCATGCGGTCTTCCTCCCAATATTGCCTTTTTCTGGTCTGCCAGTCTCCATGAACCAGAAGACATCATCCTTCAGCAGTGGTTTTCAGCAGAAATTGGAAGCCAGGTGGTCATTTCCTTAACTGGTGCAAATATTTTGTTGCAATGATCCAGTTACTCATAAGTTTTTGCCTTGATTTTTCTATACAAGTTCAAATATAAGGCAAACGTGACTCCTTGCTTCACTCTACTTCTTTTCCAACCCTTGTGGGGTCTCAGTATGTTATAGAATAATGCAAATGAACACCTAGAGACAGACCTAACCATCAATTCTAAGATGTCAGTGTTTCTCTGCCGTAGTCTATTTCTCTATGTGTATATGTGCCAAAGTGCATCAAGTTTTCACATGAGCTCTGGCATTCAAATAACTCGTGTGACACATGTACACATTTCCAAAGTGGAAATGACTGTACATAGATTATTTACCATATTTCTTGTTTTGTATTTAACTTATTCTCATGTGACTCCATTTCCATCACATTCAGTGCCAAGAATCACTCTTTTAGAGAGACAAATGTACACATATAAATTTATATCTTCATAATTTTTAAGGTAGTATTAATAATTTCTTAGCTACAAGGAATTGGACTATAGTAAAAATTTTACAAATTCTGTTATTTTATTTTGTATTTATTTGAGAGGGATAGAAAGAGGGAGAGAATAGGTACATCAGGGCCTCCAACTGCTGTAAACGTATTCCAGACACATGGGCCCTCTTGTGCATCTGGCTTTTGTGGGTACTGGGCAATGGAACCTAGGTCCTATGGCTTTGCAGGCAAGCACCTTAACTGCTAAACCATCTGTCCAGCCCTATAGTGAATATTTTCTAGGTGTGTGCGTGTATCTGTATGCATTCTGTGGTAGCTCCACTGATATTGTTTCTTCTGAGAATCCATTAGAAATCAGACTCTTTTTCCTTGTGGTTCAGGGCTATCAGTGTGCCCTGGGTCTTGTAACAAACACACATATGGCTTTACAAACAACATGGGTATTTAGTTTCCTTACTAATCTGACAGAAGTGCCCACTGACATGACATGTTGTCCTCTGTTTCTATTTATTCTGTGTGATCTTGTGTCAGAAATTCTCCCCTTTTCCTACTTTTCCTGCCAGTAACCACATAATCAATTATACGGGATTGTTTGCAGTAGAAAAGTACTGATTTAAGGCAGGGACCTCTGAGTGACGAGGCCTGGAGGCATCCAAGTGGCTGAAAGATAACAGAAGAGAAGGGCATAGTGAGGAACATATGGCATCCAAGCACTCATGAGACTAAGAAACGAGGACATATAAGAAAGGCCAGCTGCACTTCAGGCAGGTTTCAGGCCAACACTGACCACAATGAGTCCCTTTCTTAAATATAAAGAGAGAGGATGGGAGATACAAGCTTAGCTGTTAAGGCACTTGCTTACGAAGCCTAAGACTCAGGTTTGATTCCCCAGTACCCATGAAAGCCATATACACAAGGTGACTGTATCTGAAGTTCATTTGTACTGGCTAGAGGACCTGGTCCACCCATTTCTATCTTACTGTCACTGTCTCATAAATAAGTACATTAAATAAATAAAAATATCTTATAAAACAGAGAGAGAGATGAAATCATTCTTTATAAAAGTGAAATAACTGCCAAGATGGAATGCCACATTGCCATGTTCTAGAAAAGATGTAGAGAGGTGACTGAGGAGCTTGAAGTGAAACTAGGAGGAATGTCACAATTCCTGCCTTTCTGCAGCAGCATTTGAATGACTAACAGAGCAGATCCATCTACTTGGGGTGGATTAAGTAGCGAGCTCCTGAAGGATATCATTTTCCCATGCCCTTTCATGCCTTAAGCATTGAGGGTTCCCAAGGTTCATTATCAGACAGAACATAGTAGCTATAGGTCTAGTGTAGTGACACATGCTTTTAAACCCAGCACTTGGGTTGAGGTAGGAGGATTGCTGTGAGTTCAAGGTCACCTTGAGACTACATAGTGAATTCCAGGTCAGTCTGCACAATTTTTTATGTTTTTATTGACAACTTCCATAATTATAAACAATATCCCATGGAAGTTCCCTCCCTCCCTCCCACCGCCACTTTCCCCTTTGAAACTCCACTTTCCATCATATTCCCTACCCCTCTCAATCAGTCTCTCTTTTATTTAGATTTCATGATCTTTTCTTCCTATAATGATGGTCTTGCGTAGGTAGTGTCAGGCACTGTGAGGTCATTGATATGCAGGCCATTTTGTGTCTGGAGGAGCACGTTGTAAGGAGTCCTACCCTTCCTTTGGCTCTTACATTCTCTCTGCCACCTCTTCCACAATGGACCCTGAGCTATGGAAGGTGTGATTGAGATATTTCAGTGCTGAGCAATCCTCTGTCACTTCTTCTCAGCATCATGATGCCCTCTGAGTCATTTCGTATGGTCACTGCCATACGAAAAGTGAATGTTGTCTAGCCAAAAGTGAGAGTAGCATTGATATATGGGTATGAACATTAAGAGAAGTGCTGCCTGGGCAGTTTGGTGAGTATAGTATATACTTTTAGCCAGACAGCAGCAGACATTATATTCCTAGGGCTCATGACTACCCCATTGTAGGTTCTCAGTATCAGGGATGTATTCTCTCCCATGGAGCAGGCCTCTAGTCAAATTAGAGGGTGGTTGGTTTCCCCCATAACAGACATGTCACTGTTGCACCCATTGGCTTATGTGGCCTGGCTGGCCAAATATAAAGCTTACAGTGCTCACTGCTGAGTATCTTCACTGGTGATTTCTCTCTTTCCCATTGAACTGCCTGCAGTATGGCTTTTTCCAGCTTTCTGTCAGCTGGTCTACATGGAAGAAATTTTCAGCTCAGCTCCAGGAGGGTTTCTCAGTGACCTTGCAGCCCAAGTATGTGGAGTCTTTAGCAATAGGGTCTTACCATCTATTCCTGGTGGGAAACCAAGGGCCTTGGCAATGGCCTGTAATGTTTGGGAAGCATCAAGGACCTCCCTGGCCAAGAACTCACTGGAGGGTATCCCATCCCTGGCACTGAAAATTTTCTAGTAACAACCTATGGCTCCTAAGTGTTCCATTGTCCAAAAAAGTGGGTTTCCATATGACTTATTTATATCCTCTTAGATTTTGATTAGCCCTCCCTCCACCTTTCCTTTCTCATTCTCTTTCCCTTTCCACCCCCATTAATCTGTTCTTCTACTTAGTTATATACAATACCATCGTATTGGGTCCACTCCCCTCCCTCCCTTACTATTTCCTTTATATCTCCTTTCTAGCTTACTGGTCTATGCTACTGAATTTCCTTCCTAATACACAGAAATCTAGTTATTTGTAGCTAGGATTCACATATGAGAGGGAACATGTGACATTTGTTTCCCTGGGCCTGGGTTATCCCACTTAGCATAATCCTTTCCTTATTCTTCCATTTCACTGCAAATTTCATAATTTCGTTTTTCTTTACCACTGAGTAGAACTCCATTGTATACAGTGAACATTTTTTTTTTTTTTTTTGTCCTCTGTTCAGCGTCTTCTTTCCAACTGGTCCCACATTTACTTGGATGTCTCTTTTTATTTTATTTGTGTGTGTGTGTAGGTGTGAGTTCATAGGGTTGCCTGCATGGGCACAAGTGGAGAATTATATAGCAGAATATGTGAGTCTGTCTAGTAGCTACGTATACCACTGTGTAAAGTGTCTCTTGCTCTCACACCTCCAGCCACTATAAACTTCATATAACTTCTCAGGAAGAGATAGTTTCTTCTTGCTCTCCTCCATCGTTCATGACAGAATGGTGTTGGGCCCAGTTTTGTGTTTATCGATGCCAGTTACAACTGTCGCTGTGGAGTCATGCGTTCCTCAGCCATGTCTTGCCTGGGTGACACTTTTCCACAGTGCTCCTCCCCATGTTGTAGCTCTTGCAGTCTCTCTGCTCCTTCCTCTTTACTGTTTCTTAGGAGTGGGAGGGGGGATCATGTGGAGTTTTTATTTTGAAGGCAAATATGGAGAAAGTGACTAGGTTTACAGCACTAAGGACTTAAGCTAGAATTGAAAGAGTAACCAATGGGCCCCAAGGTTCTTGAAATGCCATGTCCAAATTCAACAATTTTCCTTGAAAGGGCACTTTTAGGATAGAACAGGAAGCTCTCATCCGTGTGAGCCCTGGAGGGTCTAAGTGGACTGCACAGGGTGAGATGCAGCACATAAATGGTGGATTTTTGTGGCACAGTGATGTATTCTGCAGATTTCACTTTCTCTGTGCATCACTTAAGGGCAATTACAAAAACACCAACACTTCACTCTCTTCTAAGAAGTTATAAACTCCAGAATTGCAGGGTTGAATTGGGACTTAGTTCAGAGATGGGGAAAACATCTTGAATCCAAATGCATGTGCTCATATGTTTATGTATAAAGCCAAACTTATACAAGTATGTAGATTGTTCTTTTATAAATTCTCAGTTCTTTGTAATCACAAATGAACTGGAGTTCATTGTCGAGCATATGTTTTCTTCCTAATGTTCTAGCTGTCAACATAAAAAGCGACTTGTGTAAGTCTTAGCCTTCTTTTTACCCTAAATGTCAGCAAAATCAAAATATTGATTCAGTGGCATTAAAATGATTTCCATGGTAACCAGTTTCTATTCAAGTAGAGGATTATGACTTCCCTGTGGATAAAAGTGGAAAGAACTGGACTTGCAGTAAAACTGCTTTGCAGAATTAGAAAAGTAGTAAAGAAATAAATTCAAATGCACACACACACACACACACACACACACACACACACACACACACAGAGATACATATAAATCCCCTACCAATAAAAATAAAGTCCAGTCTTTATGGATTATTACTTTCTTTCATTAAAATATGCCTAGACTACTTTTGGGCCCACTATACAAATAACAACTAAAAAATTATCAGTAGAAAACATACAACCATTAAGCTATAAATATTTGGATCAACATTTCCTGTTACCTCAGTCTAGTACCTGTTTACTCTGAAGAAATACAGTATGAGGTAAATGGAGCTTTCTAGAAAAAAACAAGAGCTATATCTCGTGAGAAGCAGTGATGCCCATTCACCTCATTCACCCCCATTCATCAGGTGTACACATTCACCACGCTACAGTAATGTTATTACTGGAGATGCTCTATGGTCCTGACTAGAAGGATTCTACATAAAGCCCAGGAAAACACCAAATGAAATTGTTTCTTAACTTTAAGATGATATATAAACTACTAAAATATTAATGGTACCCTGCCTCCCTCACCCAGCCTTATGGTAACTCACAGAGATAATTCTAATGTTGTGCATGTTAAAAAGAAATTGCTTTAGGGCTAGTAAGTTAGCTTAGTTGTTAAGCATTTGCCTGCAAAGCCTAAGGATCCTGGTTTGATTCTTCAGGACCCACGTAGACCACATGCACAAGGGCATGCATATGGAGTTCATTTGTAGTGGTTGGAGGCCCTAGTGTACCCATTCTCAATCTTTCTCTCTCTCTCTCTCTCTTTCAGCCTCTTTCTCTCTCAAATATATAAAGAAATTACTTTAAAAAAGGGTTTAACACAATTTAAAGTGTGTTATTAGTAACTCTTAATAACATGAACTTTTGATTCTGTGCACCATGGATATTGAAAACCAACAAGACAAGGAAAAGAGGAGATATACTCAAGCATTCTATGCATTAGTGATATAGGAATTTTGGGTTCCTTGTACACCAATACACCAATAATTTGGCATGGTTCTGGATCATTGTCCTATGAATTTGAAGAATGAAATCCATGGGCCAGAGGATAAGGTTCAGAAAGATTGTATTATAACTTAATGCTTCAGGAGGGAGAAGAAAATGAGGCTTAAACCTAGAATGTAAGAGAGGGAAACAAGGTGGAGGGCTTGCCTGGGGAGGCAGCAGGGGTTTGAGAAGCCTCATGAGGGAGGGGGGCTGGGCTTTTGCCCAGGGAGGCAAGAGGGTGTTTGAGAAACCATCTGGAGACTCAGATCTGGGCTTTTTGAGAGGAGAAGCTATGTGAGGAAGACCAGGCCAGCAGGTTACTATGGAAAAAGACCAGGTTTTACAGCTTTGCCAGTAACTTAGATAAGGATCAGAGTTTTTGTCCTCTAGCAAGAGTGGAAGATTAATCTAGAGATCCTTCCTGGAGGGCATACCATCCAGGTTTCTTCAAACTCAGTGACATTTCATGCTTTTAGTCAAGGAATGAAAGCAAACAAACAAATAAACAACTCCATTTTTTTTTTGGGGGGGTGTTACCCTGAATGCCTAGCCTATTATTGTCTTCTATTATACAAAGGTTACAATTCTACACGTGGTCACCATACAAAAAAGGAAAGATTAAACATACCACTGGCAATGATGTGGTGAAATGGGAATCCTTTTTCTCTGTTAGTAATGATGTAAACTGATGAAAACATTCTGGAAACCATCCAGGAAGAGTGTAAATAAATGCAAAATGATCAGAAATCCCATTACTATGTACATACATGTTCTGAGCAAGTAACATCATTCACAATGACCAAGGTAAGGAACCAACCCAAATCTCATCAGCTGAATAACTAAAGAGAAATAGAGTATATATGATCTATACACACAATGGGGATTGATTTCAACAATAAAGTGATTGCAGCAAGAGGAAAGAATCTGAAGTACATTATATAAAGTGAAATAAAACACAAATTGAAAGATAAATTCCTCCTGACCTCACCTGCATGATGAGAAAAAGAAACAACACTTAAATTAGATAGGATCAAAAAGTTCAAAGATGTGATGGTGATATGAAAATTGCTGGAAGTATAATTTTAATATTCCCATCATAGTGTGTCAGGCCTGAGGAATATAGAGAGTGAGAGAGAAAGGCAGAGAGAGAAAAAGAGAGTGAGAGAAAGAGAGTGGATGTGCTAGGGCATCCAGCCACTGCAAACGAACTCCAGACAGATGAGCCACCTTGTGCATCTGGCTTATGTGGGTCCTGGGGAAGTGAGCAGAGGTCCTTTGGCTTTGCAGGTAAGCACCCTAACCGCTAAGCAATCTCTCCAACCTGCCTTAGGTATTTTTTAACATAAGAGAGAAAGAGAGAGACAGAGAATGGGTGTGCCAGGGCCCTGAGCCATTGTAATCGAACCCCAGAAGCATGTGTCAACTTGTGTGCATGTGCAACCTTGCATGCTTGCATCATCTTGTGCATGTAGCTTACTGGGATCTGAATTGTTGAACAGGGGTCATTAGGCTTTACAGGCCTGACACACCGTGCTGGTTTGGTAATAGGGAAATCCAGAGACCAGGTAGCAAGGCAGTTGAGCAGTTTCTAAGATTTCTAAGACTTGAGAACAGCCTTCTGGCTGAAAGTCAGTTACAACACAGGGAGCTAGTCCCCTAACTGCAAGGAACTGAGTTCTGTCCATAGCAAGAATAAGTTTGAAAGTGCATCATCCCAGACAAAGACACACTCAGACCGTCACCTTTACTTCAGCAGCTGGGACTGAGAGCAGACAATTTAGCTTCTTGGATTCTGGCTGTTCTCAGCTTTTGGATCTACAGACATGAGAGCTTAAACAGGGTATTGATTTTTAAGCTGCTTCTGACTTGTAAGTAAGAAGAGAAAAGCGACTCGTCTTACAAAACTGTCACACAGAAGAAGTGAGGTCCATTTGCAAAGCACCTTGTTCAGTGACCGACCGGCACCTCACAAGTGCTCCATAGTCATCCCTCAGTGCTGACCTGTGCTGTTGGTCAGAGAGCAGAGGCTGGGGAAGATAACAGCGAGGCCATGTCCTAGACTGCCTAGGCTACACTTTTAAAGTAAATGAGATAATAATGCCGCAGAGAACTCTGATTTACTAAGCCTTTTCAATATCTGCTGAGCATTGGCTGAACTTATTAGGCTTCATTTTTGCTTTTGTTTTTTCCTGAAAAGAGCTTTTATTTCTCCTCAACAGTTTTTCTTTGTCTAAAAGATGCAGCAGGGGCTTTTCCAGTGGCTTTTTCATTGACTCCTCCAGATAACTACAACTTTCCTGCTTAGTGCCTTTGTTCACATCACAAGTGGCACTTGTCCTTCCCAGCATGCTTCTAAGAGGTCCTCCAAGCCTGAGGTAGCACTGTTCTAATAAAACACAAAGAAAAGCTTGAGTGAGCCTCCAAACCTCTGTGGGTTCCCATTGGATAGTGTTCTTGTGTGTGTTCTTATTTATTTTGTGAATGGGGGATATGGGAGCTCATCACTGAAGCATGTCCCTGGATTTCTCTTAGCAGGTTGGCTGCATAGGAAGCTTCTTTTGTTTCTAGGGCAAAAGCCATTTCTCAGTCAGGCACGGCTCTGATGGAGATGGGTTGTACATTGAGCAGGTGTGATCTTTCTCTGAATGGACCCTGAGGCTCATGAATGAAACAGTTTGCATGATATCCTTACCCATTGTGACTTCTCTCTATTCCTTGCACTGTCTGCCTCTTTTAGCCTAACCCAGCACCATCTTGTTCTGGTATTGTTTGAATTTGTTTAAGTGCCTAGACTCTTAAGGGGTTTTCCAGTCCATAGATTCCTCTTTATGATGCACCAACAGGTTCAAAGGTCCTGAGTGTCTGCAGTGATTGATGCATTGATAACCAGAAACAAATCACCCCAAATTTAGTGGCTTACTGTAAGATTTTTTTTAATCTCACATATTTTCCTCAGAATGCCAGCAAGGAGTGAATCAAAGAGTGCCTTCCAAAACTTACATGGTATTGGAATTTATTTTTTTGTAATGATAGAGCACACAATAACATAATTCCCATTCTTGTTGAACCCTTTCTTGTGAGGAGACGTGACTGTTGGAAGAGCTCTTCTGCATGGCACAGGCTCAGCCACAATGACTCCCTGTTGGTTAATGTTGACACCACGTAGGAATCTCTGCCACATCTGGAAAACCCCTTTTCTTGTTTCCAAATGCTGTTATTAATCACAGGAGTGAAGCAACATCACATGCACAGACCTGGTCCCTGTCACAGATCATGAGCTCTGGAAGGTGGGGACCTTCAGGGACAGCCTCAGGTCCTGTGACATTGGGTGACATAGAGGACAAAAATCTATTTCTAGAAATAATCCAGTTATCTCCTGGATATTCCAAAAGTCAACTTGTGCAAAGTTAAGTAGCCTTGTGAGAGACACAACTCTGTAGAACAGTAGAACTACCTTGAGGCGAACACCTTGAGGAAATAATGCAATATTCCTCACCTATTGCCTATCTTTTTCACTTTTACCAATATAACAGACGTCATCCCTTTGGCAAGCTGGCTGGGTTGAGTGTAAGGTGAGAAGATCACATTTCCTTTGGCTTCAGTCTTATGTAGGAGTCAGTGGAAAACAGACTTCAGTGTGCTGCATCCCCAGGTCAAATAGATACTAGAATATAAATATCCAAGTCAAATATAGGCAATAACCTGGAGCATTTCTTAAAGATGGGGTATGTACAAACATCAATCCATGTGATCTGCACTGCTGGGTTTCCTACCTGCTCAGTGCCCTTGAGACAAAGTGCTGCCTTGACCCAGCAGTCACTTGTCCTCTAACACACCAAGTGACAGTGGACCAAGTGAGTCTCAGTATCCCTGGGACAGAAAATATACCCTCTGTTGTTTTATTCTTAAACAGATTATTATTAAATGATTAATTTTTCTTAAGGGGAAATGGAGAGAATATGCTCACATCCTGCCATCCTTTTCTGTTTGTTTACAAGGTAGGTTCTCACTCTGGTGCAGGCTAACCTGACACTCACTCTGTAGTCCAAGGCTGGCTTCAAACTCACAACCATTTCTATCTCTTTCTCCCAAATGCTTGGATTAAAGGCCCTGCTGCCATCCTTAAATAACTTCCCTTTCACCTCTTTTTTGCAAAGTTGTGGTTTCCTTTCTATCTAGATTTCATTTGGCCCACCTCAAAGTTACTACTGGAATTTATACCAGCATATTTTCTGGGAGTTTAATCTAGCCCCATTTCCGTCTATGTGAGCCTATCCAGTGTCTTTCTTAAAGTATGCCTGCCAAAAACAATGTTCTCCATTTTATACTTTACTATATCTTTAAAATATTTTAAAATATATCTATAATCTCCATGTCACAGATGTTATAACCGTGAGAAGGAATTTTTTTCTAATATTTTATGGGTGAATTTCTCCTAAGACCTGTGGGTGATGGACTCCTTGTTGACCTGTTTGTTCCCTCTATGACCCCACATGTCCTGTTTCCCACTAGATGGCTGCTGAATTCATGATTTCTCCACCGCCCCAGCTCTCCTTTGCTACATATCTATATCCAAGTTTCTGCTGTGACTATGTCTTCATCATGTCTCTGAATTGAATCTTGATGCCCATCTGAACAATGCCCAGCTATCTCTACCCTTTCTCTTAATTGAAGGCTTTTGATGCCCCTATTCCTTGGTACTACATACATGGCCTCTGCTAGTTTCCTGCTCTTAGTGCCCTTTCAGCCTCCTTTGTGATGGTCTTTTGTTCTACCAGCATCTTAAGTCATAAATGATGATGTCTCTAGACTCTGGCTACTTTGTTTCTTATTCTAATTTTGTTGAATAACTAGGTCATGACTTATACATCCTTTCCAGACATTGAACTGAATCTCTGTCCTTTACTTCCACAAAGATACCAATAAGAGTCATAGTGTCGATGTCCATACTGACTCAGTGTTTCTCCTAAGTTTCCTAACTTGTGGCTGAAGTTTGACAGCTGCATCAGATCATTTTTTCTGCTTTGATCCTCATATCTCATCAAGGAATAAGACCAGGACAGTTTCAGAGGAGTCTGAATGTTTTCTGTCCTCTCGGCCTCACTTTCCAAAATCTACTCACATCACTCCTTCTAGAGTGGCTTCTGTCACATGCACATACGAAATTTCTCATGATTTCATCAGTTTCATGTCACTGTGCTTCTTATCAACCACCCATTGAATCTAAGCATTCCATAAATGCATGGATTCTGTCATTTTTCTCTTTGTATTGCCCATGCCTACCACACAGTGCAGTGTTGTAGATAATACTGAACGGATAGCATGTATTCTCACCACCAAATCATCCAGAAGATAACCTGTGATGAAGAGTCAATGCCTTCTCAGACACCTTTAGCATGGAGAGAAGTTCAAACATTTAGAGAATGCAGAATACAATACACGGTGATTCTTTATTCTGAGATAGCAAGTTCATTTTCCCTCCATGAATTCCCCCTCCTCTAAGTCCCAGATTTGCTGGTGGTGTAGTCACCATTCTGAATTACCTAAGCATGATTTTTTAAAGAATCTTAGGATTTCTTTTGCTGTTTTGAAATTCTAAGTCTTGGTCATCACACAAATTAAACATGGGTGGTATTAAAGACTACTATTGACAAGTATAATATGCTATTATTACCTGGTAACTTTTAGCTTAACAGAATGATATAAATTTTAAAAAGTATAACTTGTGTCATTGTAACAAGATAAAGAATTAAGTTTCTCAATTAACATGCAATAGAGAAGTGAGATTCCATTTACTTAAATGACTTTTGGGTGTTAATTTTGATGTCACCTATGCTTAAATATTTCAGGATTTTACTAAGACATGTCTGTCAAATCCTAAGAGGTCAGACTTATTCTTCCAGATCAAGTATGATTTTTCATTGTGTAGGCATCCAGAATTTGATCAGTTCTTCACCCTACCTCCTAAGAGTGTAGGAAACAGTCTTTAAGGCAGAGTGACTGGTGACATGCATAAATCTTGCCTTTAATTGGTCTACATGGAGCACACTGTTTTTGCAGAGTGGGTGATTTTATTTTATGGCCCCTGTGTTGAAACTCTCTATAATATAAATTGCTTTCTTTGGTTTTCCTTGTTAAGTAGTAGATCAGTGATTTAGTACTTGTTCTTTTTGAATGTATTTTGTGCTATTAATATGCATTAACTTAAATTCACATTGAGTGGAGCATGAAACCATTTAATTCTTCACTACATCTGCCTTCTGACAACGTTCTCAAACTAGAACATCCAAATTCTAAGAGAAAAATAAAAGTGTGAAAGTGTTTGGGAAAGCCATACACCTTCCTGTACCAATGCTTGTAAATTATAGCTTATTTTTCACTCGAATTCTCTTTATTTTTACTTAGTATGAATCTATTTTCAAGCCTCTAACATTTGTATTGATGCCTATGGAAATGTTAATATAATCAATGAATACTTACTATATGTCTGTCATGTGCAAAGCCCTATTTTAGAAAATAGATAAGAACTGCTCTTACTTATAAGTCCTCACAACCTACCAAGGGTCCCTGACATTTAAACAAACAGTCATAAGAACGTTCAGTAGTATAGGATGTAAGTACAAGGCTGTTGTAAGGAGCAGCCAAGGGCATCACCTCCAAATTTCAAAGAATCAGAACTGGCTTCTCAAACAATGTGTACTAAAATTTTGAAAATAAGATTACAATACATTTTAGAAATATTTCTTATAAAATTCTTAAAGTGGAAAACAAATGCATTGGTAGTACATGAGAGTACACTCTACGTGCAGAGAATGAGGCAAAGCAAAGTAAGTAACAGCTCTTACAAATGACCAAAGTTCTGCTCTCTGTACATGATGTTTATCTGGGGAGTTCAGATGCTTCTTTTGTATTATGTAGATTTTCAAGTTTGAGAAATACATGCAGCTAGGCTATCCTTAAAAGAAGGCTAAGAACAACAAAGAAGAGATAACACAAACATGATTCCATAGATAAGAAGTAAGGAGAGGCAGGATCAGCAGAAGCCTCCTTTCAGAGTCACAGGGCCCAGCTGAGAGCATGGAACTGGAGCTCAGTAACAATCTTTGTAACCAACCTAGTGCCTTATAACCACATGAAACAGGGTGCTAGGGGCTCAGGAAACACCTTGAACCCCAAACCCTGAGTTATGTTTGCATTTAGGCAAAGAATTGGGCAAACCAAACTGGGAAGGATAATTATTAAATTATTATATTTATGAACAGAAGCACAGAACCAAGGGAAGGAAAATGAATGAACTCACTTGGGGATGGGGAAGGGCTTGAGAGCTCACATAGTGGGCCTGGAATAACCTGTGAAGAGGACAGAAAAGAAAATACAAGGAGTTTCTTCCATGTGAAGGACAGGAGGGGTAAAGAGCCCAAATGGAAAGTAGGGGCTGGGGGATCACCCTCACCTCTGCCCAGCCAGGGAGCAGAGGAGAAACCCACCAGAAGCTGAGGGTTGAGAAGTGGTCAGGCAGCAGAAAGAGAAAAAGAAAGAGAGCAAGAACAAGAGAGAAAGACAATGAGAGAGAGAGAGAGAGAATGACAGAGAGAAAGATTGCCCTCCCCTGATGACACATATTTTTAACCTTGTGGTGGGTTTTACCTTCTGGCTTAGGTGAGCCAGAATAAGTCCTCTGATAAGTTTGGGTTAGAAGCCAGGTAAGGAAGAGGCCAGTCGTGATGGCAAGTTCTGGGTCTAAGCTTGACCCATCACCATGTCAGTATTCTAGAAAAAGACCTCCCTCTCAGGGAGGGGCTCCAGCATGGAAAAACAGGTCTAGGGAGCTAGGCAAGAGAGCATCCTTTGATCTCCAGCAAGAGCAGATTGTGAGAGCAGCTTGAGCCAAGTCTGAACTGTGCTTCTCCTCTTCCTAATAACAGGAAACTCATTGAAAGTGAATGTGAGGCAAAAGGAGCCCTAGAGCCTCCTCAGCCACCCCAGATAGCTGCTCAGCAATGCTCGCCTTGGACAACAGGTTTCTCAGTAGTTGTACAAGTGAGTGTGCCGCTTACTCCCCTCAGATCTTGATACCACACTCTAGTAATCCTTATCCTTTCTCATTATAGCTTTTATTAGCAGTCATTACCTTTTGATAAGTCACAATTCCTTTCTGTGTGTAATAAGTGGATATGTAAGTGCACGGGTATGTATGTAGGATGTGTGTTTCTGCTCGTGTGCAGGAGTGTGGGCGTGCATGTGCCATGACGCACGCTGAAGACAACTTCAGGAAGGAGCCACTTGTTTGAGGCAGAGTCTCAGGGGTTTCTCACTCACTGCTGCATTGCTGGGCCTGCTGGCCCACCGCGTCCTGGAGGTTGTTCTGTCTCCACCTCCTCTTTCAGCACAACAAAGGGTGAAAGAAGCCTCAGAACATGTGACTTTTACATGAGTCCTGAGGATGCAAACTCAGGTACTCCTGCTTATGTGGAAAGCAAGTCATCCAATGAGAACCCTCTCCCTAGACCCCATGTTTTACGTATTATCATGATTATTTATTGTCTGAATCATACTGATACAGATTCGTATGAAAGCAAGGATTTTTATTGTTATGGATCCTTACCAGCCACAACAACTAAATATTTGTTATATTTCTTATACATAAATTTATGAAATATAAATTTAGCAAATTTTATGAATATTCAATAATATTTCACTTTTAGTACGAATAAAAATGACACTACAATGGTACCTTGTATTGAAATTGAGGAGTCATATGAGAAACATTCAGTTAGAGAAATAGGAACTTTCTGATTTTGAAATAATCTTGTACATTGACCATGAAAGTTATGAAATATATTGTTACAGTCCGGTTTGCATTGCTGGTAGAAATCACCCAACCAAGAGCAGCTTCTGGGAAAAAGAGATTTATTTTGGCTTACAGGCTCGAGCGGAAGCTCCACAATGGCAGGAAAAAACGATGGCATGAACAGAGGGTGGACATCACCCCCTGGCCAACATAAGGTGGACTACAGCAACAGGAGGGTATGCCAAACACTGGCATGGGGAACCTGGCTATAAAGCCCATAAGCCCGCCCCCAACAATACACTCCCTTCAGGAGGCATTAATTCCCAAATATCCATCAGCTGGGAACCTAGCATTCAGAACACCTAAGTTTATGGGGGACACCTGAATCAAACCACCACATACATCATGGCTTATAGACAAACAGAGTGCATGGGCTACTTTGAAATGCCAGTTTTTTCTCTTTTCTTTTATTTCCTTTTTATATATTTGAGAGAAAGAGAGGGAAAGAGGTTGACAGGGAGCAAGAGAGAGGATGGAATTACCTGGAGAGCTGCTGCAAACAAACTCCAAAGGCATGCATCCCCTTGTGTATCTGACTTGCATGGGTCCTGGGGAATTGAACCTGGGATCTTTGGCTTTGCATGCAAATACCTTGAGCACAAAGCCATCTCTCCAGCCCTGAAATACCGATTCTTAAAACCAACTTCTTATTCCTTCTTTTCAATCGAATCTCAATTCTTAGAAAGAGCGATCTGATTCTCAATATCAACTTTTCTCCTATCCAGGATTGTCCTTATAGTCCAGGTCTGCAGATTAGTTCCCTAGAACCAGGAACTGAAGTTGTTCTACTCTTTGACCATTTGTCTCTGTTATCTGCATGGTGACTGACATTTGGAATGATTATTTCTCTTCGTCTGTCTAACAGCCATGCACTGGCGATTTATGAAATCTCACTGTCTCATTGAAGATTGCTTTATGTTCAGGGCATGGATTATCTTCTTTCTTCTCTGCTTCATCCATCGTCTGTCCACTCATCCATCACCTATCCATCATCCATCCATCCTTTCAACAATTACTTACTACCTGCCTATTATGTTCAGGCCAGCCTTTATAAAATGTGGATCTTTACATGTAAGATAAAGAAACCTACTTTCATGGGCTTTTATTTCAATAGAGAATAGAAATACATGAACTGAAACAAACACACACACACACACACACAATTTTGGAGCCATAATAATCTTGTGAATAAAAAGAAATAGGAAAGAACATGGAAGACAAAAATATTAAAGTATCAAGTAGAGCCTTCCTCAGAATCTTATTTGAGAACAAAATGAAAAGAACCACCCATTTATCCATCCATCCACCCCATTCATCATACATACATACATGATCAAATGTTCTAGTCAGACCCACTGTGTTAAAACACCCCAATAAGCTATTTTCTTTGACCTCCTTTCATCATATTTAGGGTGAATAAAATGAGATAAGTATAATAGAATAGTCTAGGCTGATTGCCAGGTTCTTAATGTATCCATGTATTTTAAGACTCAATGGAATCATATTGTTTAAAGGTCCATTATTTGTTTCTGACAGATACTACCAAAAAAATGAAGTATAGTAATATTGCCTAACACATCATAGTTCTAGTTTAACAGAACCAGAAGGAAATCCTTGAAAGTGCTCTCTTGCCCTGGTTTTACTACCTCAACTTTCTATTGCTGTAAGTGCTATGACTGTTGGTATACAATTTGTCCCCCAAGGGCCCATGTGTAGGGACTTGGTCCTCAGGAGGTGAGGCATGAATGGTAGAACATTAAAAGATGGAGCCTAATGGGTGTTGTTGAGGTTATTAGGGGCTCTTCTTAGAAAAGACTGTTGGAGAAGGCTCCCTCTACTTTCCTCTTTCAGGATGTGATTTCTTTTTTACACACATTGCTATCATGCCACCAACTACCCAGTCCTCACCTGAGACCAAAGCAGTGTACTATGCAATTTAGGAGTTTAGATCCTAAAATTGAGAAGTAAATAAACCTCTTTGCTTTAAAAGTATCACACCTCACTGGGCTGGAGAGATGGCTTAGTGGTTAAGCGCTTGCCTGTGCAGCCTAAAGACCCTGGTTCGAGGGTCAATTCCCCAGGACCCACATTAGCCAGATGCACAAGGGGGCGCGTGCATCTGGAGTTCGTTTGCAGTGGCTGGAGGCCCCAGTGTGCCTATTCTCTCTCTTTCTGTCTGCCTATTTCTCTCTCTGTTTGTCACTCTCAAATAAAATAAAAATAAAAGAGATAGTATCCCACCTCAGGAATTTCACTATGTCAATGCAAAATAACTAGTGCTAGTTCTGCTTGGTTTGATTCTATGTTGTGGCCTTTCACTGGGGTGGTGTGATGTCTGGAGGAAAGGCTGACTGAAACCATCAACATTCATATGTGCTTATAGGTAAGAAGTGCTAAAAGTAATAAAGTGAGTACTGGAAATATCAACCTCGGCTTTGTCATAGTTCCCCATTGCTAATGTAGGGAAGCATTTCAAACTTGGTGGTTTAAGACAACATGCACGAGTTACCTGATGATCTGTCTGATGTGAGTCTCACTGGACTAAAAATGAAGGTGTCAGCCTGGGCCACTGAATCCCCTTCTGGGAGGTGGTAGAGAAGAATGGCTTTGCTTGGTGATTTCCATCTTCTAATGGCCATGAACACATTGATGAGTGACTTTGATCTTTAAAGCCCAAAGATTCTCATGTCCCATCAGCCCAGACCTGTTCCTACTGCCCAGTCTCGTTGTTTGGCAAGGTCCAAGGAATGGGCTCTTTGTGTAAACATTCCTGGAATTAGTCGGGATAACCTAGGCTAATATTCTGTTCTCAAAATCCTTCAAAGCTCATGACTTCACCAAAGTTCGTTTTGTCATAGAAGATAGTGTGTTCAATAATTCCAGGTTTTAAGCCAGGGTGTGAGCATGCTTGAGGATTTTGCTGTTTTGCCTGCCCCAGCTCCTCGGTGAATGTATAAGGGCACTTCCCAGTAATGTTGGAGGAGTCACCAAGTCCAGCCATTTGTTAAAGATCTCTTCCAACTCTGGATAACAAACAATGAGATCAAAAACATTTTCTTGGCACAATGGCATGTATCATTTAGCTTTCCCCAAGGCTCTGTACATCTAGGGCACGGGTTCTATTTGTACATGCTACTTACTGGAAGCTCAATCCTGTTTGACTTTTGTAGCTGGAGTTTGAGTCACCCTTGGTATGTTTTATGACAACCTGGGGAAATTGTTTTTATTATATTGGGTGGTGGAGCCTATCCTTTTTTCCTTTTCTCTCTCTCTTTATCTTTTAGTGTCATCCCCTTCTGTCCTTTTGATGGAGTCCAAATTGTTCCTGGGAGGAAAGTCTAGTGATAATTCTAATTTCAGCTGCTTTTGCTCTGGGGACTGATTTGGACCTTGTCTTTGATATTGTGCTTCTTTAATCATAATCCTGACTTTCTGAAATATGAGTGTCATAGAAGAAAGGCTTGCCAACACCATCGCTCATTTATCACAGAGCAGAGGCTTTTAAGGAAAGTCTTAAATGAAGGTATTGTACAAATGCCAAAACAGAAAAAATGTGCTATGTCTGGGGATTAGGCAAAGCCTTCCTTGTCTGACCTCAATTAGAAAGCAGCAGAAGTATTTCTAAGGATTGCTTTTGAGAGTCACAAAGTGGCTTCCTGGATATTGGAGTCAATGCTCCCCTTAAATGAACCTCTTCCCATGTGTGATCCAGTAACCTCCATCCTTCACTTCTTTTCAGAAACGCTCATGAATTTATGTAAGGCTTTCTCTCTTCAGGGTTTATGGGTGCATTTGAACTTGTAGTTACTGGAAGTGAGGAGAATAATTAAATTCACAATAAATGAAAAGAAATATTTAAACATATTTTTAAAAAGCACAGACATAGATTCAAATATTTGGGCTAAAATGCAGGGCATTTCCCAACAATATTTTTAATTATTCTCATAAGAGCCATTTTAAGATATTTTTTTCTTATAATGCTTTTAAATTTGAATGGTGTTTATATGTTGAATTTGAGTCTGTGTGTTGTATGTCTATATAGGCTTTAAATATGAAAAAATAAACATTTCACTACTCTATCAAGAATCAGTTTTCATAATCTCAGCACTTGGGAGGCAGAGGTAGGAGGATCACTGTGAGTTCATAGCCAGCCTGAGAGTACATAGTGAAATCCAGGTCATCCTGGCCTAGGGTGAGACCCTACATCAAAAACAACAATAACAGCAACCAAAAAGCAATTTTAAACACTTGGAGAATATATTGCCCTTGTTGAGAATGTGTGGGACAAATTCAAGGGACATATCTTATCTACCTCCCTGTTGTACAGCAGTACAAGTATGTTTCAAAATGCAGCCTCTGATCCTCGAATGAAGGTGGCACTATGTGTATATGCAATGTTGAACAACAACTGCCCACTTTTATGAAGTCATAATTACAATCAAGGTGCATCATTTGCATTTACACATGCTTGCACAAAAGCATACATGTGGTTGTTAGTCATGACTATAAGCCATTCCTTACCAGTGTGTATTTTTGAAACATTTTTGTAAATCATGACCATTTCTTCATATGAATTGACACACGATGACTACTTTTGTTGTAGCATGTTATATTATCTACTTATAAATGTCTCACAATGGATCTTCTCGGAAATCCATGAAGCAGATGTGATATTGTAGACAAAGGTAATATTATTTTTTTTTTCAAGAAATTTGGTATGTGAGGCTAAACTGCACAGCAACGCACCCTGGTTTCTTTTGAAAAATCCACAATCACAGTAAAACTTGGCTTAGCTCTTAGTAATGGATTGCCACCTCTTACCAATAATATATTGAATATACATCCAGATAATTGAGCATATTTTGGAGGGTATAATTGTTCACTTGGAACATAAACTCTTTTGAGCAAGGAAGAATGGGAGGGAATTTAGAATTTTGCATGTGTGAGTTGGCCCAGCAAAACTAATATAGTTTACTATTGACAAAGAATCAGTGAATATGGTTGTAATCCAAGATGTTTTTTTTTTTTTGATCCAGTATAATTGTCTGAGTTTTACTATTTTTAAATGCGTCAAACATCCTTCATCCTAGCTTCTGTAAAAAAAAAAAAAAAAAAAAAAAAAAAAAAAAAAAAAAAAAAAAGCTATTCAAGTCAGAAGTGGCAGAGATGCAGGCAACAAAATATCTTCCAATATTTTGGGAGCTTCTCATGAATTGATCAAATGAACCGCTTTTGTATTGAGCATCAGTGGGTGACAAGTGCTGCTGAAGGCCCTAGTGACATGTGAGGACTGAAAACCAGTCCCTACCACTGTGGAGATGAAGTGGAGACAGACAGCAAGCCAGTAAATATTAACAAGTAAGGAAGCAGTTAGTGAAGGATGATGTGAATATAAATAAACGAGTGATGCTGAAGGAGGGAGAAGGAGAAGACCAATTTAGATAAGTTGTTCAGAGGGGGAAAAAACCCTCAGTAATTAGGTGATAGAACACAATTGCAATGATAATGAAGGAAGTTCTGCAGACATCTGGGTTTAGAAAACACCAGGTAAAAAGAAGGGCAGAACAGGGCTGGCATTAAGAAATAGCAGCAGGACGGGTTGGCTAGAGCGAAATGAACCTGAAAACAATAGAAGATGAAGCTGGAAGAAATAGGGGATCGTTCTAGGATTAGAAACGCAGCATCCCACTCCTGAAGCAATCCATTCACTCATTCAGGACAACTCCTGCCAATACTTAGGCTATAGAAGGGAGGAGAAGACAGTCAAAGCTGCTATGGAGCAACTGCTCCCTAGCAGGACACATGAAGCACAAAGCACCATCCTCAACACGGAGCTGTTCTAAATGAACTACAGGGCCTTCCACTGAGCTCGGAGGGTAACAAATTCACCTACATCAGAATTTTTCTTTGTATCCTACTAATTCGATTCTATTGTTATGGTGCTATTTTGACATTAAATGTTAAATGATATTCTCATACCAATGAATGAGGTCCTGGAATTAGGAGCCACATCTTTAAAATTGTTTCCTTCAACACATAGTAGTAAAGCTTTATGAAAACAAAAATCATGTAAAAAAAGAAAAAGATCTAGCATCCTGTCTCTTAGAAAGTTAGGGACATAACAGCAGATTAAAGGATTCAAATGTAAAGAAAAGCTCACTAGAAATCTGGAGACAATGGGGAGGGAGGCGGTGGGAGGAGCAACTTAGATCCTATGTTGCTTTTTCGTTGTTTTGTCAGTGTGTCTCCCTTGCTGGTAAATTGTTAGAAATTATATGTGTTTTGTTTCTCCCTCTAAATGGAAAATTCACTGTGGGGAAAAGAACAATTTCTGCTATTGCCTCATGTGGGTGTTTGACAAATGATACATAAATGAGGGAAAATGAAAGTTCTCAATAGAATCTGCTCACAGTAACACACAGAACAACTCTACACTCCCAAGGTCTGTGGCTTCCTGCTCGTTCCAAGGACATTTGCTTTATGGAACCAAGGCCCCGTTGTCACCAGCCTCGCTGCTTGAAGCCACTTGCTAGGCAGTGCCTTTGGGAAGCACTTATGCTCTGGTCTAAGTTCTCTGTCCTTCAGGATGATTGTGTGGAAATTTGAGGACATGGATTTGATTTCAAAGGATTCCTATCTCTAAGGTTACAGCAATTCTTCCTGCCGGAGAGCAGTTTGTCTTCTTTCTCTGGGTCTTTGTGGCACTTGCTGAGCACTGTGGGGCAAATTGCTTGAGAACGTTCAGAGTTGAGGCAATGAAAGAGACAAGAATATTCCCAATCAGTAAGTTTTATACAGTTGGTACCTGGACACTAGTCCACAGCCTGTCCTGCTTAAGATTCACTTCCTGGCTTGCTAGATGTGTCTGCTTATGCATCCCCCGCTCTGCACTCCGACACTGTTTTGTTTGTACCACAAGCTGCCATCTTAGCTTGTGTCAGCTTTGACAACATTTTAGTCTGAAAAATAATTTAATTGAAGACTTTAGAATTTCTTAAACTATGATTTAATGTGTGTGTGTGTGTGTGTGTGTGTGTCTGTGTGTAGTGTGTATGTGCATGCAGGCTTATAAGTGTTTGGGTACATGTGTAGTTGGGGTGTGTGTTCACATGTGTACATGTGTTTATGGGAGACCAGAGATCAAACTCAGGTATCTTCCTCAATCATTCTCTACCTTATTATTTTGAGACAAGTGTTTGTCACTAAGTCCAGAAATCACTGACTGGGCTAGACTGGGTAGCCTTAATGCCCCAAAGAGCCTCTTGTCTCTGCTTCCCCAGCACTGGGATTTCAGGAGTGTGCCACCATGCCCAGCCTTTATGTGGGTGCTGGGGATTGGAATTCAGGTCCTCATACTTGCATTTCAAACACCTTTCCCATGGAGTTCTCTCTCCAGACTCACAAAATATTTATGAGTTATAATTAAAATATGGTGCGGAAAGAAGAGAAGAGGTGCAACTTTACCTCTTGCTATCTGTAACTTCCTGAAACTTATTTCCTGTTTCACCATAGACACCTAGCTAGGAGCTAGGACTCCAGAGACACAATAGTTTTAACTATTGGACAAGAAAAACACTTACTAAGTAGTAACAGAATGAATATGGTAACCAAAGGCAGAAGGAGATTCCAGGGAGCATTGTTATTACGTTGACTGTTAAGGAAGAAGTCTTTGAGTGAAAATCAACCAAAAATCTAAAGGAAAGTTGGAAAAGAGCAGAAGACTAGATAGTATTGATAAGCAGATTTGGCAGTGGAGCCCTGAAATTTTTGGCTCCAATAAGTAAAGGAATGGAAGAATCTGGCTGAGGGAGTTATCAGAGAGGCAACCTCTGAGAGGTTCCTCAAGAAAGCCATAGGAAGTAGGTCGTGGAAAACCTTCCTTGTCCCCAAGGAATTTGGGAAAGTAGGCTGGTGAGCTTCGTATCACTGTGACAAAGTACGTGAGATGGCTGATTTGAAGGAAGGAAGATTTGCTTGAGTTTGCCATTCATAGTGAGGCTTCTGTATATGCTGTGTTTTCAGGAAACACTGAGCACCTAGCTCCAGAAGACCAGTATCAAATCTCCCAAGTCATCAAGGATCAGAGGTGGATAAACTGGTCTGGTCTCCATTAGACTACTGTCCTAAACTGAGCAGAGAAAGATAAATGTACTTAGTGAAATACCTGAGAAAGAAGAGCATGTGTGGGCCACTGAGACTCAAGAAGTTATGCCATACCGAAGAAAATTCTTTCCAGTTTATGCTCTTGCTCTTCAAGAATGTAGAGTATACTATACAAAAATAGAATTTATGAGGCATTAATGCTACTGAACTTTGAATTTCATAAAATCGTCATGTTCATTATATGCACATAGTTGAAAATGTGAGAATATCTTCCTGACGACCCACCTGAATAGTTATTTGTTGATATGTTTTAAAGTTTTCACTGCACACAGCGCTGTGTTAGAAAGGATATTCTCATGCAAGTGTCTACTGTGCACTGAAGATACTTCCTCCACGCTGTGCTGCCTTGCCTGTCGGTCTCCATGGCCACCTTTGCTTCTACTCTCATGTCCTATCTACATGCACGATTTTATGTACTTGTATAAATTCTGGGACGTGCAAATGAGAGAAAGCACATAATATTTGTTTTTTCTGAGTCTAGTTTAATTTGCTCAATATGATTATTTGTTATATTTATTTTCCTGTAAACAGTATAATTTTATTCTTTATGACAGAAAAAAAAATGGCAGTGGCACTATGCTTCATTTTAATAGTTAACCTCCAAATATCATCTCATGAAAACTATGTCTATGATTAAAGAAAATGAATTTGAATATGGTGGAATCTCTGCATTACATACACTTACACACACACCAACTACACACATTCTTTATTTCCTCTTTAGATTTGATTTGAGTTTCAGTTTTCACTTTAGGTGTACTCAAGAAAAAAAAATTCATCTTTTTACACAAAGTCAAGATGACAAGAATGAAATGACTATCCAGGAAGTTCTAATTCCAAACAGTTTTAAAGGAAGTGACACTTTTTAAAGTGTGCTGAGTTCAGAGTCTAAAATATGGGCATGCATGGGACATAAGGCTAATGTATAAGAAAAGTGGAATATTGATCTCACAGTTCAATGAACATAAAATATATGTTTATTTGGGCAATCATTCAATTTACAATTTCCTGGAGCTGGTGGTTCTTTGATATTGGCACCATTAATTTTTATAGCTCTGCACTAAGTAAACGTGAAGTTTGTGAATGAGGCAGCACGTCCTCTCATTACACACTTTCCAGTGTAGCCAGTTAGATCTTTACAGAGAAAAGGATTGAGCCCTTCCTCTCTTCTATCAGGACGTCAGGTACCTCAGGTTTGGTATCTTTGTAAATCCTCACATCATCCCACGTGTAAACACTGCTACATCCATAGAGCAGTTGAGTTCAGTGAGTCTTAAAGAGGTTATCCTTGACTTTTCCAAGGTTTCCCAAATAGTTGATCTGGGTTGAAACTAAAGCTAATCTAACTCAAGGAAGGGTAAAGCTCAAACTGGCTAAGCATTGTTGTTGCATGATGTTCCCTGGGGAGACATGGGCAAATGCCTATTCAATTTAGAAGAATAAAAAGCAATGATCCCCCACCACCAAGTTTAACTGGGTTAACAAATGAGGTTATTGATATTTTAATATATTGATAAGGGGTTACTCATCAGAACACTGATGGCTCAAAACTGCAGAGCCCACCTCTGCACAGGTGAGAGCTCATGGATGCTGTATTCCTGGAGGTTTCTGCACAACTTTCAGGCAGGTTCACTGAAGAGTCTCCTCTACCCCAGCAATTTTTAACTGCCCTTGAAAGCTGGGGAGTAGATCTAATGACTCTTACTTTTCTGATCTTCCCAAGTCTTTTAAGATTCTGGTGCTTCCTGAAGATCCTAGTATAATTAGCTTCTTGAGTCATATGATCCTTCTTCCCTACATGAAGGAATGATTCAAATAGATGGAAAGGGATACATGAGAAGTGTTAACTTTACATACATATCTAAGTTATGTAACATCATCGATGCAGGCAGTTTTCTTTGGGAGTATGGCAACAAGAGTCAGGTAACCTAGGTCCACAGTCAGATTCAGTTCTTTGTGGGGTATTTCAATTTCTCTAGAACTAAATATTAATGTATATTAAAAGACGATTTGAAGAAGTCTCCACTATGTGTGAGTATAATGAGGGTTATATCAAAAAAATTCCCCCAAATGCATTGTTTGATAGAGATAAAGTAATGGTAAATGTTTCTGTAATAAATAATAATAATAATATTATTATATTACATTTATTATTGAAGTTATAGCCCCTTTAAACATGCTAACAAGCATCAGCACAACTTCAGTGAGGTTGAAAAATGTTTCATGACTTTAGAATTCCATGCTGCTTCCCCTGTGATCTCAGATACTTGAAAAGATCACAAACATTTCTATCTTTGTATCACAACCAGGACAAACTCACAAAGGATAATCCCCAGGGGGTCTTATCTATGGAACTACAGGGACTTGGCTTCTAACAGGGTTGACTGTCCCAGGGACATGAGAAATGTTTAATCGTTAATCGGATTTCTTTTCCAACTTACTTTTCCTTAACATAATAACCTCGTCGGTGGAATCCAAATTACTGAAGCTTCTGTTGGGTGCTCAGCACCATGCATGTTCTACGGACCCTGTGATGTTATCGCATGTTTCCTCTCAAGACAGGAAATCAACTTACTCAGTGACTTCCTTTTACTCTAAGCAGATATGTTGGAAGTCATAGCTACTGTGAATTTATATCCATTACTAGCTGAGAACTTCAAAATAATTGGTCACAGTAAACAAATTCTTAGAAGCTGAGTTTCAATACCTCATCTTCCTTAGATTTCAGTGTATGTTGCTTTACCTGGCTTGGACAGCTAGCATTTGGTTGAGCACTGCATGATGGCAAATTCATATCCAGAAGTAAAATCATCCTCTGTCCTGGAGAGATGGTCCAGCAGTGGAAATGTGCTTGCACAGAAGCCCATAGGCCTGGGTTCAATTCCCAAGTACTCAACCCACATAAAGCCTGATGCACAAAGTGACTCATGTATCTGGAGCTTATTTGCAAAGGCAAGAGGTCCTGGAATGACCATTATCTCTCTTTCTCTCTAACTCTCATAAATAAATGAATTTTAAAATCACTTGGAGTGCTCTCCTCACTTGGGGAAAATTGTGTGTGTGTGTGTGTGTGTGTGTGTGTGTGTGTGTAAATTCTCTTTCTAAATACATAGAACATTCAAAACTATTTTCACATAAATGTTATAGGGGGATCAGCTTTCATTACAAAAACACCTGAACATGGAGGAAACTCAGAATAACATTGGAAAGGATTTTTAGAAAATGGATTTGAAAACTTTGAATATTAAATTTCTAGTGAATCATTATAGTAATTAATGAAGGGTTCCCTATTAGGAGCAAATCTATGTGCTAAGTTTGTTGTAATTTTGAAAAAATAAATGAGTTCATTCTGCTTTCAGAAAGTTCACAGTTCTCATAAGAAAGAAGGTAATAGTCAATGATAGGGTGAGAAATGAAGAAATTCAAAATAAGAAATATAAATTAAAAAATAAATAGTTAAGGGGAGAGAGGGGAGGTATGGTATTTTAATTGGGCACCAAAGGGATGTCAGCCTTTGATTTAGGGATGACGGTGGAACAGAGAAAGAAAATATCTGAGGAAAGTATAAGCACAACTATGTTAGAAGCGTAGAGATTGCTGGTTGCATGTCTTAGCACATGTGCAAGATATGTGCAGATTTCCAATGGGAAATGAAGGAAAGAAATCTACATTGGACACTGGGCATGCTGACATAGAAGTAAAACCCTTAGTAGTTGTGGTATACATTTAATTAGTTAAGTTTATTTGACATACAGATCTCAGTTCAGGGTCACTTTTATACACAGATAGGATGGAAGCTTTAAAGGAACGTTAGAATATGTTTGTGGAGTTGTTCCGAGTGGTCTTACTAGATTGTTTTATGGTAACAATGTTCCTCTATGCAAAGTTTGTTTGAACTCTTAACCCATGATCTGGGACATAACTTACAAAATCCATAGTCCTTGGTGTTTTATATATCTGTGAGTTCTCTCTCTCTCAGTTCCTTCATGTCCCCCTGAAGCTTTGCTTAGAATCCAAGGAACTGAACGTGGATCATTTTCACTTTAGTAGGCCACTATTTTGGCAGATAAAACATTCAATCCTCGTTAGTTGCTACTTGTTGGTCAACCTAGTATTCGCTGAGGCTTCGCTCAGTCACAATACTTCTTTTGCAAATGTTACTCTTCATTGGCCTCATCACATACTACTTCTTACGTCAGATAACGCCGAAGGAAAACAAAAATTAAGGTCACACATGGCTCTTCACAGGACATTAAAGAATCTCTGAAATCTTAATGTTGGCTCTGAGAATGTCAAAGGTCTCACAGTTACTCAACAGTGTACCAACATGTGCTACAGACCTGTGTGTGAATATGCTGCTCAGATTATACCAGAGAGCAAAGCACACACTATCCTCATAGAGAGTAGAGTTAATTATAGGAAAGGGAAAAACGTGCCCAGGCCCCTGTAAACTCGCATAAACCAACTGAGAAGAAAGCAAAAGAAAGAGCCCACAAGGGTAGGTACTGGCTGGGTAGTCATGGAGGAGATGGAGTGATGGCATTTATACTGAAATCTGAGTAACTCTAGACTTCAGGCCATATTTCTAGAAGTTGGTAAGGGATGCCAGGGCATGTAAACCCTGAAAGGCTGCATTCTCATAGTGACCTTGGTACCTGTGCACACTCACCATATCTGTTCTGTGCCAGAAGGCCATATCTAACATGTTTCCCTGTGTCCACAACTTGAAAGTGACTTGAATACAAGATGTTGAGCTGGTATGGAAATATCCAATTGTAATGGGGAAGTTGGGATTCTCAAGTGCTTCCTGGAGCCCCAAGCTCTGAATTCATATCTGCAAACTAGCCAAAGAATTTCAGAAAGGGGAAGGCTGAGAGGTAAGGGGTAATAAAGTGGGGAGAACATAAATACACCAGGTGGAGCCCAAAAGCCTATGTGGGCCATGTGTAGCTCAGGAACCCATGTAATCAGATAGGGATCTTATGGCTCTTAGAAAAAAATGTGAGAGGGAATTTTAAAAATAAATTGTCCTTTAAAAGTGAAGATAGTAATAAAAGGGAAAAGGTGCCTCTTCCCACCCTGGCATGGCTGGCTGCTGGGATGGGAAAGAGCTCTTAGCTATCTGAAGATCAGAAAAAAAGTTGCTGCCAATTCCAGAGAGAGGACAATATGGGTTCCTCTCTCCATGGTTCCAGGGGTATATAGGATTTGTGTTATCCCAGCGAGGCAGCCCTACACCAGGTTTCCCAGCCAATTGAAAGGGCTTAGAGGAGAAATCCACCCATACCTTGGCCGGGTGCACACTTGAGAGGGATCTAATTGGGTGGGATGGATAAATATTAAATCCCAGGATTAGTGCAAGTGAGGTAAGCTGAGATACGTGTTGCATCCTAAGGCCCCTCCATTTAAGGGCCACCCCCAACCTACCTAAAACTGCCTATTCTGGCAGCCCCCATGCAATGAGAAATTTGGAATGAACATAATATATCGCCTTTGGAATACTTGCTGTCTACCGAACAGATTGCCACAGATATATTATTACTATTGTGAATTTGCTCTGGTGCAGAACCAGACTCATTTTACAAACTTAAAATTCTATCTTGTCTGATGGCTTATAATCCAGCTCAAAGAAATGGCTGTATGAAGCCAGAATTCTATGTTGCAATTTTCTAATGAAAAGTATAAGCATGCATTTTGGAAATTAAAGTTACTAAAATATACAGAAGCGAATCGTAAACTGGGGAAAGAATGACTAATAATACTTCTGAAGGCAGTGGCTTCAGGCTCCAATAGCATGTTGGGCCCATCACAAAATATGACAGATAACCAGAGCAACCTGGGAACTGCTGTGGGGCCATCAAGTGTTGCTTTCTGAATCTTTGCATTTCCTGTAAATAACAATCATTTTCTGTTCTTCTATTTTGGGGTTAATACCTTCACTCTGACTTAATCCAGTCCTTTAGACTAGAAAGTATGTGCTCTATTTTTATATCTGTTCTTTGAATCACCCTGTGGTGATTTTATAATATTCAGGAAGCAATATTCCTTAATTTGTATACTATAGAAGGATGGTGTCTGTATCTTCAGCATACAATGTGCATCCTAATTCCATAAAAATGACACTGAGTGTTTTCTATGAGGTACCCACATGTACAGGCTGCTAATTTTGAAAATTTTCCAGTACTCTGTCCAAAATTTCATTGTGTAGCACCCCACACAAATTTATTATTTCTTACTAATTAATGAATTGGTTTAGCATATGGTTGGCTTTCCTGCCCTCTGAGACTTCATGTAGGTCTTCTCTTTGGCTTGTATCCAACTGGCAATGGGTTTACATTGGAAGTCTGAGTAATGCTTTGGTCCATTGTTGGGTCATCTTCCACACAGCCCCTTCCAACTGAGTTAAATGTCCTCATAGGATATTCGTCTAAGGTGTCTTACATGGCAATTGGTATTTAAAGTAGACAAACCATAAGCTAGCAGTCTTCTTTAGTCTGAGACACAGTTTTTCATTTCTACTACATTTTTTTTTGTTTTAAAGGAGAATTTTTATTGAGAATATTATATAGACATACTATGATTTAATCATATTCCCATCCTATTATTGCTTATTTTTAAAGTGTTATTTATTTGTAAGCAGGGGGGTAGGCATGTGATGCCCTCTTACTGCTGCAAACAAATTTCAGATGCATGTTCCACTTTATATGGCAGGGTTTACAAGCAAGTGCCTTTAACTACTAAGACATCTCACAAGCCCTCCGCCTTGCAATGTCCTTTTTTTGCCCTTTCTCACTCCCTCATTCCACTGAGCACCTCCTCTTTCTAAATAGTCCTTTCTTTTGTTTCTAATGTTTCATTCCTCTTGTCCTCCATATGCCATGTCTTACTGTGTTGGATTCAGAATTAAGCAGGTCTTTTAGGGGTAATGGCAGCTACTAGTCTGTTCATGGCTTCAGGGTAGTACCCCACAGTACTCTGTCCCTACCTGAAGCTCTTTCCCTCTTCCCTAGTATTCCCTGAGCAGACAGGATGTGGTAGAGATACATCATTCAGGGTTAAGCTGTTAACACCCCTTATTTTCTCCTTCATGGAGGTTTCTATCGCCTCAATGTATACAACCACCTTCATGGAAAAGCTTCTTTGACTTGCTGTGAAAGCAGGCAGTGAGAGAAGCACTCTTATTCGCTCCATCACTTCCTCTGCAATATTCCCTGAGCCCTAGAAGGTGTGATAAAGATGACTAGTCCAGAGGAGGAAAATATCAAGACATCAAAAGTAAAAGAGAGACTGATTGAGATGGGGAGGGGGTATGATGGAGAGTGGAGTTTCAAAGGGATAAGTGGGGGGAGGGAGGGTGTCACTGTGGGGTATTTTTTATAATCATGGAAGTTGTTAATAAAAAATTAAAAAAATAAAAAATGTTTTAATTAACTAATGAAGAAGTAGTTTTCTATAATACTTGTTTATATTATCTTTAGTTTTTTTATCCCTCCCCTTTCACTTCCTCCCCTCTTGTAGCCCTTCAAATTTTCACTCCCTGTCCTTCTACTTATCTACTATGCCCCATAATCCCTCCTTGTTTCTCCTCTCTCTAAGTCTCATTTTAGCTTCCTTTCCACTACTGCTGATTACTGATACAACTTACAAAGATCAAATTATTATTCAAAGCTAGGTTCCCCATACAAGAGGTAACGTGTGGCATTTGTCTTCGGAGCCTGAATTACCTCACTTAGTATAATTTCTTCCAGATATAACAATTTTCCTGCAAGTTTCACAATTTCATTTTCCATTCCAGCTGACACATTTCTTTGTGTATATGTGCTCTAATTCTCATTATCCATTCATAAGTTAATGGGTGTTGTATTCAGCTTTGAGTCGCTGTACAAAGAGCTCAGCCAAAAGCAGCTTGTGGGAGGAAAGGGTCTATTTTGGCTGACATATTTGGGGGAGCTTCACAGTGACAGGGGAAACCAATAGCATGAGCAGTCATCACCTACTGGCCAACAGCAGATGGACAACAGCAGCAGGAATGTGCGCCAAACAAACTTGGGCCATCATGTTTTGCAAGCAAGTGCCTTTCACCTCTGATCCATATCTCCAGTCCCCTTCCACACTTTTATGGGCTTCTCTAACAAAGATTCCCAATTTTATTAGAACCTTTTATATGATTACAAGAAAAAAACTTTTCTATTTTTTTTCCCCAGTCTACAACACAGCTCTCTCCCTTTACTTAACATCCACCAGCAATTGGCTCACCAACTTTACAGCTGCCCACCAGTCTTCTCACAGCCCTTCACCCTCTGCCTTCACCATATTCCAAAGCTAACTTTTGAGGATAAGCATCAACTTTAGGAAACTATGTCAGGGATACAGAGTTGTATAATGAACAGCCCTGACCTTTAGAGGCATAAAAACAATGGTAATGTTTTTGTGGGACAAAGTCAGTAAGACGTGGGAAGATTTTTCACTGAACATCTATCTCATCAGGGAGGGCCCAAAGATGGGGGCAGAGAGCTTGAGAAAGCTTTCTGAAGTCATGAACATGGGGTTACATGGTTGGTTCTTGTTTTGGTTCTTTTTGTTGTTGTTTTGCTTCTTTTTCCATAGTTGGTCTGTGCTTCATCACAGCATGGTGATCTCTCAGAGGTTACATGTCACCTTGTGTGGTGGCTGCTGTTTGGATCATGGTAGAAACTTCCCAAGTTCCCCAGAAGAAGTTAATTGATTTTACTTACCATTAAACAAAATCATCTGTTCATGCAGGAAGACAAAGAACTGATGGAACTATTACTGGGGACCATCATCCAGAGAGCTCTCTGATTCTAGAGTTTTTAAATGTTTCTTATGGTAACCACTAAGAAGTCTTCAGGCTTGCACAGCAAGCACTTAACCCTCTGGGCTATCTCCCCAGCCCTCTAATTTCATTTCTAAATGAAAGGTACAGTCCTCAATTTTATTTAAAAACTAGCAAGGTGACATGAGTAAGAACAAAACAATGATTTAGGTTAAAGATTTTATATATATATATATGTCATGCATATGCATATATATACACATATATATGATATATATACACACATGTATATACACAAAGTGAATACAGATATATATGTATACACTGTGACAAAATTAAGTATAACCATCAATGGTCTTCAAAGAAATTTGCCCAGTGTGATGCTTCTTTACATCAGAGAAGGAATAACAGTCTTCTCTGAGCTTAGGTTAAAGCTGTTTCAGTCTCACTCAGCCTTCAGACCCTGCTGCTAAGCCAGCTTCTGGCAGGTTTATTGTGATCCACCTGCACATTTTGAGTTCCCTCTTTATATTGTCACCTTACCTGGCACAGGAACTGGGCCCCAGGACTTCAGACCTGTTCCTTTCCAAGCACTGCCATGTTTCCTTGTTCCTAATACAAGGAGACCAGGGGCATTTGTAAGTTTTATTTCTTGGCAAACATTTCAATACATAAAGACTATGGATAGTATTGTGATGCTTGTAACCATAAAAATAAATCTATCCCTCAAAACTGTGGAACTGTGAGTTGTGAAAAGAGAGCTATTGTGAGCACAGTTCCACTGAAAGTGGGAAATGTGTCTCTCACCTTCACGACCAGTGTGCTCCAGTATCACAATGTGGGCATTATGCCTCAGAAGACTCCTATTTCCCAGACGGAATTCTTTACTTCAATATCCCTGTATTCACGATATATTATAGTATGGCTCTGGCTCTGCCACGTGGGTAATGCCATTGAGCATGATCTGTATAGCACAGAGGACATGAGGATTCTGAGCTTCCTTATCTGAGGGCTTCCTTAGTCACCCCTCACATTACTATCCGTGTTTCAAAAGAATAGACGTTTGCCTTGCACTCATGAGCAGAAAACATAGATGATAAAGAATTCACACTTATTACTAAAATGTAGAGTTTGGGATGGATATCTCTCAGTGCCCTTCAAACCCTGATATTCCATGGCCACAGAGTGGTTTTATGAGGGGTGTGCTAACCAGTGTTTTGTCTCTCTCTCTCTCTTTTTTTAACTTCTAGGTTAAGAACACTGGCAGATACTAAAGTATAATTTTTACATTATACTTTTCTTAATAAAAAATATATTTCTGAAAGATAGGTTGACAAAGGACATGGTGAATTTCTAAAATTATCTGTGAAAGACAGATCATCTAGGCATGACTGAAAGCCATGCATAACCTTTGTGCTCAGATACCTCATTTCAAAAATGTCACTTTCTGCTTATTCAATGCGACTATCATTATACTATTTTAAGCTTTAAAATTTGTGTTCTGAAGCTGAACAAGAATTATTGCTTCTATATTTGGGCTTATTAGAAATAATTTAAAATTCATTTCAGAGTGATAAAAATCACCTTTTTATTATGGTTGAATTGAGTTAAATGTTGAAATTTGCAATGCCGTGTTCATTGTATGGTCTTTTGTTACCAGTATCTTAGCATCTGTATGTGTAACTCCAGTCTATTTAAAAACATTTTATGAAAAAGTTATATTTAATATTATCTCTTTCACTTTTTAATTCCCTAGAGGGAAATTAAAGTAGATTAAATTATGTGATGGAGCTACCTAAAATTTCAGACTTTTTCACATATGAATAAGTTTAATTTATTTTTTATTAATTTATGTGTTTTCATTGATCTGCCATGGATACATGATAAATGAAGAGAAAAAAATATGTCATTAGGAAAAAGAATTTTTGAGTCTAGAAAGATTGCTCAGTGGATTAACATCTTGAGGAAATGTTACATTCAGTCCTCAAATCCACTTTAAAAAGAAATCCAGAAAACAGATAGGGTCAAGAAAACCTGTAACACCAATGCCGAGGTGGGGATGAGTGGAGACAAGAGCATCGCTGGGATTAGCTGGTCAGTCAGTGCATGGGAAAAGCAGAGGCTCTGGGATCAGTGAGTGATCGGGTCTGAAATCATGCTGGACAGCGATGCAGAGCGACACCCGATGTCCTCCTCTGGGCTGTACACACATGTGTACAGGGTCTATGCAATGACACACACAAGCATGTACCACATGTGCAAGCTCACAAATCACATAGTACACACATCAAAAAATGTTTATGTCCATAAAATTTTCTACTTAATAAAAAGGGTTTATTCCTCTTCTATACCAGAAATAATTGTGAAATTATAAGGGGTGTATGAAATAAGAAGTAGATAATATAACCCCCAATAATGAAGGAGTGAATGCAGTTATTCAGGTGTAATTTTTTAAAATTTATTTATTTGAGAGGGAGATACAGAAAGAGTCAGGGGAAGAGAGAGAGAATGGGTGCACCTCTAGCCACTACAAGTGAATTCCAGATGTGTATGCCCCCATGTGCCTACATGGGTCCTGGGGAATCAAACCTGGGTCCTTTGGCTCTTCAGGCAAACTCCTTAACCAGTAAGCCATCTCTCCAGCCCATTCATCTGTAATTTACTCAATACTTTTTCATCTAAATAATTCTTTTTTATTGTTGTTGTTGTCATCTTTATTTATTTATTTATTTATTTTTTTTGAGGTAGGGTCTCACTCTAGCTCAGGGTGACCTGGAAATCACTACATAGTCTCAAGGTGGCCTTGAACACATGGCCATCCTCCTACCTCTTCCTCCTGAGCACTGGGAATAAAGGTATGTGCCACCATGCCTGGCTTTCCTCTAAATAATTCTTATTCTCTCATTTCAAAACTGGGTTTCAATGCTATCCATAAAAGAACTGCTTGAACTGTATGAATCTGCTAGAGTAAGTTTACTCTTCATCAACCAAAAGAGGGAAGAGCATATGTAGGTATGCATAAGGAGTTTATTCACATAAGGAGTTTTCTGGGCAAGGCTGGCTGAGGGTTCCCTGCAGTTGGCAAAGAGCAGAGGCATTAGTACATGCTATCACAGAGAGTAATTAATATACCAGCCAGTGACAATAAACAATAAGCTTCTAGAAAATGGGGGAGATTTAAGCAGTACGTGCCTGAGCAAAAATTTCGGGCTGGAGAGGCAGATCTGAAAGAACCACGACAGGGCTATGGAGATGGCTCAGTCAGCAAAACGCTTGCAGCACAAGTTTGAAGACCTGGGTTGGCCCTACATAAAAGCCGGGCATGGTGGCACACTCCTGTAATCCCAGCACTGTCGAGGCTGAGACAGGAAACTTCTGGGATCTTGTAGCTAGTCTAGGGAATTGGTGAGCTCCCTAATCAGTGACAAGGAACTGAGGAAGATATCAAATTTTGAATTCTGACCTCCAGAAACATGTATACAAATGTTCATGTTCACACACATGTGTGCACTCATACACTATGAATATGCATACACACACACACCCTGTTCATATACAAAATAAATAAAAAAAAGAATTGTGATAATAAACTTCATTGTCTGGACCAGTATTCAAGACAATTACTGTGTTGTGCAATCTACTGCAACAGGTGAGCAGGTATAATCAGAGGGCATGAGAAACCTCAAAGGCTACCTGGCAATGAGCTGTAGTAATTCTTAAAATATTAAAACTGTATACAGCATCTCAATACCGGAGGATGAAATTAAAATGGTGCTTACCATTCAATACAAAGAGTGTTTACAGGAGGACCAATCCATATGCTGCTATCTGAAGTGCCTCAAGTAATCATAATAAAGTGAAGGGGAAATTTAAACTACAGACTTTTTTTTTCCCCCCAAAGAACTTGAGAGTAGAAGTCCCAAATTAAAGTGCAAGTGTGGTTGGCTTCTAGTGAGGATCCTCTTGCCTTGCTTGCAGCTGGATATCTTGTATTCTGATAGGCAAGGGCAGTGGTAGTGAGAGATTCTTCTTATAGTCAGCCATGTTGCCAGCATCCCTCTCTCAGGACTTAATCCTTGCCTACATTTCTACTGCAAGTTTCCTCTCCAGATGTCATCAAATTGGGATTGAGGATTTTAACACATGAATTTCTGTGTGGAGAAACATGATTTAGTCAATAGCAACTTTCAATGTTTTTCATCTCACAGTCATCATCATAGTTGTATGTTATAGTTTTTCTTGGAGATAATATCTGTAATTGCTTGCCATTGAAATTGTCTCCAGTCTAAATGGCTTTACTAGATTTCTTCTTCTGAATGACTTTAATTAATTATAATATGCTTCCTTTTAGAATAGAAATGCCTCTTCAATCATTTCATAAGTCTCAAAGTCTTCTTTTATCCCCATTTTTTTCTTCAAATAACATAAATGTCATTTGCTTACATGTTGAGCAAATCCTAAGCCTTGGTCTGACTTATTTCAGGTGTGCCCTTCTTGTCTTTATGGGAAAGAGGATATTGGTTATGTCTGTCTACTACTACTTCCTGGACACTATACCAAGAGGAGAGACCCTATTGGCTGTTTCACATGTAAAGCAGAAGAATGAAAATCCTATTTTAATATGACTATTTCTCTATAGAGGTGTTATCCATATGAAGATATATCCATAGTGTATCCATTGATCTATGCTAATTCCTAAGCTCAGTTAACCACTTGCTCATAGGACACCTCACTGTTCACATTCCTCTCCTCTAATAACTCCACCTACCTCATACCATGCAGGTCCTAGAGCTCAACAGTCAGTGGAAAATATTTTCCCAGACTCTCTGTTCCCAAGGATTCCCTGTGCTTGAGGATGGTTGAGAATAAAATTCATAGAACAGTCTGGTTGGACTTTTCTTTTTCTAAGTTCTGACTTTCAAAAATCCTTTAAGTTCAAAGTCAGGCTGGCTACTGACAGGCAGTATTACTTTATTCCAACTCAGGTTTTCTCTTAATTTCAAAATACAAAAAAAAAAAAAAAAAAGTTGGGCAATATAGGGAACATGCAGTGGTTGCTCCCTTCTTAAAGAGCAATTGACGAGCTAGCTTCTGCTCTGTTATGTCTAAAGGCTTTTCACTTTGGGCACTAAAGGATTTCATTGCTATAGCCTCTTAAGAAATGACAGTTAGGTTTTTGTTTTTGTTTTTTTTCTTTTTTCCTAGTAAGGCTTAAAGGAAAAGTCTAGGGGCATTAAGGGTATGATACACAAAGCTGCTCAATTGTAGTAAGTATAATAACCATGCTGGACACAACGTAAAAGAATATTTAAAGTTATACAAATCACCTCTTGAAATGAACTGCCTTGACACCGCAGAATATCTGATCGGTGCTGTTTTGAAGGCATGATTGATGCACAGGGCATCCATGTAATGAGGCTTAAGCGCATCCCACTCCTTCGGTGTCTCCTGGTAAGGCTACGGGATCATAGGCTATGGGACTTGAAAACAACAAAGGAGCATGTCCTATCTCCTGATTGGTGCCCTGACCACCACTCTCCTTCGGTTGCAGGGCACAGACTGGTGTGATTACTTCCTCCAGATTCACACCTGTCAGCTGCAGTGCCACTCATGCTGCATGCTGCCGTCTACCTTGAGCAACTACATCTCTCACACTGCACCATGATGACAACCATTGTCATCATATATCAGCATAGTGAGATAACAAGGTAACGGCAAGGCCCCTGTGCCTTTCCTGCTCCCTAAGCAATGATATCAGCCCCAGCCCTTAGCCAGCGTGATCCTGTACTCTATGGTGTCACAGGTTTGCATTCTGTCAGAAGATGAGAGAATGAACATGCAGAGGCCAGAGTCTTCCAGTAGGTAATGGGGTGCATTGACACACATATCTGTCCTGAGATTCCAGTTGTTTTTCTTGAAGTTTATGCATCAAGTCCTCTCAGAAACTTCCAGTGTATCTGAAACATGTCTAGGAAGTCCATTATCCAAGATCACTTTGGGATATCTTAAGATATATTATGAACAAAAATAGACAGACTATGCCATGTTCAAAAGTACCTGAAGATAAGGAGATTAACTTGTCTGGACTCAGGCGATTTTTTTTTTAACATCAGTTTCTCCTGAAATCATGATCCTCTCCATAGGAGGTAATCATTTGAACCAAGATGGAGAATAAGTCTAGCAGACTAAGATTTTTTTTTTTTTCTAATCTTCAATACTTGGAAGATACTATTGTTATAATAGTCACAGCAGTGAAAATCTCAATCGCTCTGATAGTTTTGTGGTCACTTAGGGGAACAGATGCCATATTCTTTCCCGAGTTTCTTCCTCACTTTCCTCACTTAGTAACTACAGGCTCATTTTTTTAAATTAATTAATTTATTTATTTGAGAGCGACAGACACAGAGAGAAAGACAGATAGAGGGAGAGAGAAAGAATGGGCGCGCCAGGGCTTCCAGCCACTGCAAACGAACTCCAGATGCATGCGCCCCCTTGTGCATCTGGCTAACGTGGGACCTGGGGAACCCAGCCTGGAACCAGGGTCCTTAGGCTTCACAGGCAAGTGCTTAACCGCTAAGCCATCTCTCCAGCCCTACAGGCTCATTTTTATGAAGTTTGTAGCTGTTGTCCATTCATGCGCTTCACCTGAAGGCTTCGCGTGGTAATTCCCAGGCAGAGGGTCAGGCTCCTTAATGCATCGATGGGCGTTGCATTGATAAATCCCATGCGATTAGTCTGAAGACGAGAATTGCTGTTATTCTACCAGCCTGATGTTTCTCTAGGGAACATTTGAACGCGGGTTTCAGTTTAAGCTTCCAACAAGAAATGCAAGTGCCCACTCTTCCCATCCGAAGAATACACGGTCTTTGTGGATTTCCTATTTTACTCACCTGCTTTACTTCCCCCCTCTTCTTCTAGTGTCTGCTAAACCAAGACCCCACAGTGATGAGTACTCAAAGAAGATCCCCCCTCCGAAACCTAAGCGGAACCCCAACACCCAGCTCAGCACGTCTTTCGACGAAACGTACATCAAGAAGCGCGGGCCTCGGCGGACCTCCCTCCCGCGGGACTCGTCCCTGTCCCAGGTGTGCGGCCCCGCCGGGGACCCGGAGGAAGAGGAGCCAGTGTACATCGAGATGGTGGGGAACATCCTCAGAGACTTCAGGAAGGAGGAGGACGACCAGAGCGAGGCCGTGTACGAGGAGATGAAATACCCCATTTTCGACGACTTGGGCCAGGACCCCAGATGCGACTTGGACCACCACAGCTGCTCCTCGCAGTGCGCTACGCCCACCGTGCCGGACCTCGACCTGGCCAGGCCGCCGGCGCCCTGCGCCCCCAGGGGCTCGCTGTGCGACATCCCCGCGCCCTTCCCCAACCTGCTCTCCCACAGGCCCCCGCTGCTGGTGTTCCCCCCAGCCCCAGCGCACTGCTCCCCCAATTCCGACGAGTCTCCCCTGACCCCACTGGAGGTCACCAAGCTGCCGGTGCTGGAAAACGTGTCCTACATGAAGCACCCGGCGGCCGGGGCGTCTCCGTCCTCGCTGCCCTCTCACGCCTCCGGCCACCCGAAGGACCAGCCCGCAGCCCCCGGCCCGGCGTCGGCCTCGTCCGCGCTCTCCTCGTCCCCTCCGCCCCCGTCCGCTCTCTACCGCACCCAGTCTCCCCACGGCTACCCCAAGAGTCACTCGGCCTCCCCGTCGCCGGTCAGCATGGGCAGGTCGCTGACCCCCCTGAGCCTCAAGCGGCCGCCCCCCTACGACGCTGTGCACTCCGGCAGCCTCTCCAGGAGTTCCCCCTCAGTGCCTCATTGCACCCCCAGACCCGTGTCGCAGGACGGGGCCAGGATGGTCAGCGCCGCGGTCAGCACGTGCGGCGCGGCGCAGAGCGGCTCCCGGTCCAGGACGCCCACGAGTCCTTTGGAGGAGCTGACCAGCCTCTTCACCTCAGGGCGCAGCCTGCTGCGGAAGTCGTCCAGCGGCCGCAGGTCCAAGGAGCCCGCCGAGAGTAAGTGTGCGCGCCCCGGCCGAGGCCACGGCCACGCGCGATGTCCTTCTGCCCAGCCTTCAGGGTCCAGTGCCAAAATGCAAAAGGCACCGGGTTACTTTTGACGTGTTCAGCTAGCTAGCACGCTCTCAGTGAGAACGGCAAGACATGAAAGGGAGCCCCATCCTTCCCTGAGGAGTTAGTTATAAGGAATTAAAGGTGGGAGATTATATATATAGTAGGCTACATATGCATTACAAACACTTTCACATGCCCCTGCAAGCAACCCTAATTAAACGGAGGGTCACACTCATGCTGAAGAGAAGAAAGAGAGAGACAGACGTCCCAGTAGGAGAGGAACTAGGAGGGAAGAAGGGGTTCTGATGCAGAGGGACAGGGAAGGTAAAATGGGAGAGGACTGTGATTAAAATGCCTTATATGCATGTACTAAAATTGTCAACAAAGAGGAGTGTTGGTGATTTAGTTGCAGGCATGGGCACCTTTCAAGCACTGGACCTGAGCTGGATTCAAAGCCAACACATCTCTGATTGGTTTGGTTTCTAAAAATTGGAAAGAAAAATAGAAGTCTGCATGATTATATCATATATTTTTTTAAAAGAGTAAATATTTGAAAGTTTAAAATAAAAATTCTTATAATGGCACTGAAAATCCTAACAGAGAACACTATGAAATTTTCAGGTAAAAATTTTAATTCTAGGGATATTATATTTTCACATCCTAACTTGTTAAATGGCAGAAGTTTTGTTTATCTAATACTAAATGACTTTTGGGCAACTGTAAATCAGGAAACTTTTATAGGCAAAAAAGCAAGGTGGATAAAGTCTGGGAATTTATTTAAATGTAAAGAATAATTCTGTCTGCATACTTCATGCATATGTCTTTTCAGTTACTGTAAACTAGGATAGATTCACTGGCTCTTTCTCAAAAGCTACGTAACTCATATCTAACTTACAGGGAACATGTCCTGACCCACTGATACATAATTATAGAGAAATCAGGTCCTCAACACCTAGGTAAAAGTTGGTCATGGTGGTCCATGCCTGTTTCTGTCACTGAATTTTATAAACCAAGGCATTTATGTCTCTGAGTGAGTAGCCATTTTTTTATATGCCCTAACTAAGGACTTCACAAATACACAGTAAAGTTCAAATAGAGCCAGCTCTCCTTTACATGTAGTTCATTCAATTACACTAGTTTCCTTCATCTGGAAGTGCTAAGGGCACCTGCATTGATTTAGGCATTTACATCTCAAATGCGCACACCACACAACTGTAATCTGATTAACTGTTTATATAGTCATACTGAGTAGAAAAGAAATCCTTTATACTTTTGATCTTGATGGCCTCTGGTTGTTCATATTCTTTGGTCATGTTAAGCCATTTTCCCTCTTTTTACCCTGTTTACCAGGAATGGTTTAGAAAAGCTTTATTTGCTCAAGGAATTCTTCCATGACACACTATGTATCTCACTGAAAGACAGTCATGTATAATACTTTAGGCATGCTGAAGTTACAACCTCCCACTTGTACATCCCTGCATACCAAGAATTAGCCTTAAAATTTCTCAAGAACTGAATTTAAGCTTATATTTTTAAATATGGACACAAAACTAGATATGAATCTGTGTTATATATACACATGTATAAATGGAATGAAGACAACCTAACCTTTAAATCTCTTCCTCTCTCTTTCAATTTCAATCTCTCTCTCTCTCTCTCTCTCTCTCTCTCTCTCTCTCTCTCTCTCTCTCGCACACACACACACACACACACACACATTCAGAATTATCATTTCACAATGCAGAAATTCTCAACTTGGGAAATTTGCCCGCACAGATGTTTGGCAATATCTTGAAACTTCACTGGTGACTGACTGTCACACTGAGGTACTAGTACCATCTACCTTACAGAAGCCTGGATGCATAGGATAGGCCATAAACAAAAACAAGCAAATACGAAATTAGTAGTCTATGTCAAGCAATTTTTTTTTTTTTCCGATAAAACAACATCTGGCAAAAAGTCTGGGGATGTAGCTCAGTGGATAGAATTCATGTGTAGCACAAACAGTTCTCAGCACAGAATAAAGCTGGAGTGATGGAAAATTCCTATAATCCCAGCACTCAAAATCCCAGCACTCAACAGAGATGGAAGCAGGAAGCCCAGAAGTTCAAGGTCATCTTTGGCAATGTATGGAGTTTTGAGATCCTATTTCAAAAATAATACAGATAAATATTTTAGTTTTTAAAACATACAACTTCATGTGAAATTAATAAAACCTTCATATCTGCATCATAAAATTGGTGAAACTATTGATTTTTCTCTCTACTTATCAGCTTGGATTAAACCAGCTGGCAGCTATGCAAATTAACTAGGAAAATCTGTATATAACAGAAATGATTAGCTAATGAAGTTATTTCAGGTAAAATCCATCTGTTAGTGCCAGTCTTTGTACTCTCTGTCAATGATGCCACTTTCCCATTTTGAAATGTTTTGCATACTTCTAAGACAAAGCTTGATATTTGGGTGATGGCTTAGTAAAGTGCTCACTACACATGCATGAAGACCAATGTTGAGTTCCTCAACACTCGGGTAAAAATTGGTTATGGTGATACATGCCTGTGATCTGAGGGCTGGGCAGATGGAGACAGGAGGATTCCTGCTGCTCAATGGCTAGTCTATCAGAATCTGTGGGTTCCAGTTTGCTTCAGGGTCAACAAAAGGTTCAAATTGTTCAAAAAGTTTCAAAAAATAAAGTGGAGAACAGTTGGGGAAGGTACCCAGTGTTTTCCACTGGCCTCCACATACATGCATGCACACATAGACATACACATATACATGCAAAAACATGAAAATAGGAGAGGTGGCTTAGCAGTTAAGTCCTTGCCTGTGAAGCCTAAGGACCCCAGTTCAAGGCTCGATTCCCCAGGACCCACGTTAGCCAGATGCACAAGGGGGCGCATGCGTCTGGAGTTCCTATGCAGTAGCTGGAGGCCCTGGCATGCCCATTCTCTCTCTCTCTCTATCTGCCTCTTTCTGTCTGTCACTCTCAAATAAATAGAATAAAAATAAACAAAAAGATTTAAAAACATGAAAATAAAACAAAGGTAGTACATGGGAAAGTGGGTCAGGTTCTTTATAGCTGTGGGGGAGTGATTGGATTCCTCTCCTTCATCTATTAACCATGTATCAATCCTTTGGAGAAAGGGCATGTTCAGGGTTATACTAGCTCTGACATATTATTTGACATAAAAGAGAGGGAGGAAAATGCAGATAGTACAAATGAATAATCAAATTGTTCAATTTATTTTAACTCTACTGGAAAATAGAAAGATTGCATTGGATGGGAAAACATAAAATCATAAGAGCTTCTTGAAACATACCATAGTGCACAAAGTAGAACCAAAATTGCTGATATTCAAGAAGCAATTGATTATTTCTGCTTTAGTATATTCAATGACACACCCTCCTCTTGATCCTTGCCTGCAAAAGATTTGCAGGCACCTGTTGATACCTTAGAGACAGCTTAAAGGACACAAATTCGTTAGTGTAACATTCATGACTCTTGAATCTCACCAAGTTGTCGTTTTGTTGTTTTAAATATTTCAGAACCGTTTTCCATTTCAGGGAACAAAGTGAGGCTGGTATTTTTGCATTCCCTGATTCTTTGACTCACTGAAGAGTGACTTTTTGTCTGTATATAATGAGGCATGGTGTATGTGTGTTGTAGTGTAATGTAGGAATGTATAGGTGCCTTCGTGGCACTCTGTGCCTGCCTCAGGAAGCACTTGCCTGTGGTGGCTGGAAGGGAAAGTCAAGTGCATGCCCCCATCACCTGCCAGTCCTTTTTAACTGAGTTTGAATCTCTTACTGACCTAATAACTGGCCTTTTCTCGATGAGCCTGGGTGATTCTCTGCCCCCCATCTGGCTGGGTTTACCACAGGACGTGGTTGTGCCCTGCGCTGCTCTCCCACGGTGCCTGACTTGGATCTGGCCACATGACAGTGCCATGCGTTCCCAAGGGTTTGCCCAGATAATAAACTGTAAAACAATTGTTTAAAAAATAAATACAACACAGAGAAAAATCAACTCCTACCAAATCAGAGAGCCAGAGCCTCAGAGGCCCCCAACACCTCATCACTGAAGCAGACCAAAAGTGAACCCAACATGGCTCAGGGAAATTTTGTGGAAGAGGGGACAGAAAGAATGTCAGAGCCACATGTTGGGTCATGACATGCAGAGACATTTATCGTACCAATAACTGTGGGCTAATTCCACAATGCACGATCCATATACCTCAACAAGGAGGGGCCAATGGGGAGGGGGTAGGTCACGGTTGAGCCTAAATAATGGTACCAAACTGCCTGTGTTTTCTGAATACAAACTAGTAAGATAAAAGTGTAAAATAAAAAAATAAAAAATAAATAAATACAAATAACTTTCAAATAAATAAAAGTATTTTTAAATTTAAAAGTATAAATTTTGGAAAATATTAAACTATATATCTAATTTATATTATTTTTAATAAGGTATGTATAATCCATTTTTTAGTTAAAGAAAAAAGAATGTCATGTCTCCTAATCAACTCTAGCCGTCTTGACAATCCAGGGCCGCTGTCTACTATGTGACAGTGCAGTGTCTGATGCGGTGGCCCTGACAGGAGAGGCTTCGTGCAAAGGCTGCTATTGCTCTAAGCCACGTGCCGAAGCACTGCCTCAGGTTTCAGTACATCACTGTACGGGGATGGCCTCGGGGTGCCCAGGACAGAGGCAAGAAGCCCTCTGCTGCTACTAAGTGTGCTTGCATTTGTGTCCCTGTTTCTTATGGTTTTTGACTTTCACCCTTTTTTCTGAAGGCAGTTTTGCAGATATATCCATTGTTGGCCACTCCTTCACTTTTCATTTTACTTCTTCCTCTCACTGTGATATCACACCATCAGTCAGTCAGCCATGGGCCAAAAAAAAAAAAAAAAACAAAAACACAAAAACAAGATTGTTGAATTTTTTTCTTGGGGGTTTCGCTGTGAAAATGTGTGGCCTTCAGTATAGGAGCAACATGGTTTTTGTTTTCTCTCAACTTTCTTACACCTGTTAAGGCTTTGGTAGAGGTCTTGGCAATACATTGAGAGACCTGGAATGACAACCTCCCCAAAAGCATGCTGCCCTGTGAAAATCATAATGATCACTGGTGATCTACTTTAACATTTAACATTTATTAAACATTTTGTTTACCTTATTTAAATTATTTTTTTTAATTGAGCAAACTAGTGTAGGACTTTACCTTCTTGCCTTTTCTGCTTTGTGAAAGCAGGTGCGGACAGAGTTGGAAGCACAAAAGAATGTGTTGAGAAGCTAGATGGAGTAGTGCAGAGCCTCCTTCCAGAACCTCCGGGATCCATGTGCAGATTACTTAGCTTCAGAGCTTCCAGAGGGAAATAAGAGGGATATAGTAATAAAAGAGAGCCAAATCTGTAAAAAATGAATGCCACGGGCTAATTAACAGCTATGACAAGTTTAGGAAGAGGCTGGGAAATCTTTGCAGCTCCCTGAATATGGCAGTCTCTGTGTGGGGGATGGGGCACGGGGCTCTCACTCCAGGCTTTGAGTCGCTGTACCCAAAGGTTATCTGCAGAGTGGGCCCCAGAATGAGCCACTGAGGTCGACAGGAGATGTGAGACCCCCAAACCTTTAGCAGGAACTTAAGTATCAGGTGCCAGTATCAGTGGTTTGTCAGTTTTTCAGTGTTGATGTGCACAGGAGATGTTTCCACCTCTTGCTCTCACTGCCTGGATCTTGGCCATTACTCTGCAATAGAATGAGTGCCCACGGCCACCCCACAGGAAGGAGCACGCTGATCTCCGGCTTGAGAGTCCTCACTGCAGTGCTCTGGAAATTGACTCATGGAAAGCAAACAAAAGATCCCCGAGAGACCCTTAGTAAAAGCATCTAAGCAGGTCCTTGTTACCTTTAGACTTGTGATGTTTTTGACTCAGACATTTATCTACATAACATAATAGAACACACAACTTGTCAAGAATGAGCTTGTCTATTTAATTATTCTCATTTTACAGCTAATAAATCTCTATTTGGGATGATGAAGTTAAATTAAGCATAAGTAAAATTCCTTGATTTTGAAAATTCATGTTACTCCTTGGTGAACTGGGACCATAACATTGTCTGTTTTCCGCATTGGCTTTCTTCTAGAGTAGCCCTACAGAATCAGCGAAGAAAGCATAATTTCATAAATAATTGCTCACCTTTCTGGGGGTATACTAGAGCTGCTTGTGATTGATGCAGACAGGCATGCTTATCCCCAGTGTTTATATTCTCTGGCTGCTGAATCTTTAAATGTGATCTCTTGTTGACAATTTCATCAGCAATAATCACCATTAAGAACAACCTTGGATGTTTTAGATTTATAAAATGCAGAAGCATTTCCAGTTCATAAAGAAAACCACACTGGACCATATAAGAAGTAAAGTCCTCTCAGTTGTATTCAATTTTATGCACATGAAATATACTAGAGCCAATTATTTACTCCACTATTCAAGTAGCTGAAATAGAAACGTGTATTTCTGGCTTTTATTTGCTATCAGGGCTCTGACTGCCTTACTAAGTGCAGTTGATGAAGTATCAGGTGGAAGTAAGGAGGCTCCTCTTGTCGCATTCTATTCCTCTGTGTAACCTGGAACATTGGAGACTTCGGATAAGTCAGTTTACGTTAATACCTTAGTTTTCTCAGCTTTCAAGTGAAAATGTTAGATGTGAAAACTGGAGTCAACTCTGCTTCTTTGGTTCTTATGCAGATTACCAGGTAGTCAGCAAATCTCCATACAAACTTCCTTCCTCCAAGGCTTTCCACTTGAGGTTTCCATTTGCTGCAAAGACTTTCCCCAAAATTACATTTTAAAATGTCAGTCTAATACCTACCTTTACTGACAATCTATCCCATTCACATAAGCTTTGCATAGGATTTTGCCTTGAAGTGTTTTCCTTATACTTCTGTAATGATTTATGACTTATTCTCATGTCCTGTAAGGATTAATTTTTATTTCCTATTAAGACAATAGAACAAGGAAGACAGGCACATACATTTTTGTCATTTCACTTCCTGAAACATTTGGTGCAATGCAATATTTCTCAAAGATAAGGCACAATATGCGACAGTTAAATTAATATGCATTGTGACTTGAGAAGGCTATTGAACTCTAAAGGAAGAAATTGTATGAGAAATGTTTGAGCATTACATTTAAAATTTATTGTTTCTGTGATGTAGAAAATCTCACATGAAATCAATATAGTCATTCGACAAATACAAGCTGTGCTGAATACTGAACTCATTTTTTTCTGATCTTAAGTTGCATGTTTAAAAGAATGACATTCCATTCCAGGCAGATTTATTTACATAGAAGATACAAAGGATTTACCCATCAAGCATTTAGACATCAACCACTTTGCAGATGTGGAATCATCATTAGTGTGTGTACAAATAAATGGGCTGTGAAATCAATCCTTTTCAGATATTTGAAATTTAAAAAGTGCATTTTTAATTGAAGAGACTAAGACTTTACAAAAGGAATTCCAAACTACTTAACATTATGCATTCTTGAACTCAAATAGTAAGGAGGATGATAATACTTTCAAGGAAGTATTTACCCATTGTGAATAAAAAATGTTCTTAAAATATCAGTGGGCATGTATGTGAGTCTCTCTCTATCTCTGTTCTCTTTGTGTGTGTGTATGTTGTGTGCCTAAGCCAAAAAAAAAAAAAATTAGTTTAATTATAAAAAATTTGAAAAGCTGCTTTAAACTTTCAAAAGAGTTTCTTTTTTCTTAGTCAGAATTTGGAAATAAAGATGGGAATCTCAATTTTAATGAGGTGATTGTGGTGGTATATAGTGTTTCTTGGTTGAAGTAAACTCATTATTGTAGCTTGCTGATGGAAGCTGGGTTAATTAAACATTCCACTCCTAGTAGAAAAACCAATCAACTAGAGAAACTAGGTTATTACTATTCCCAAAGGAATGCCATCAAGGTACTGAGAAAGAAAGTGGAGACAAAGACACATTAATAATATGGATTTGGGGATCAGCATATACTACTTAGCTGTATGTACCCAAAACAACTGAACATAAAGAAAACATTCAATCCAGAAGTCAATAATGCTCTGCTAATGATTGATAACAGAGGAACCCCCCCCCCCCAGGGTGTATTACTCAAGCTTTAGTAGCATTCAACAAAATGATATTTCCTATTTTTTCATGTATCCCCACATGATAATTAAGGGAAGAAAGAAAATTGGCAGAGAACCAATAGAATCATGAAATGTGGATTAGATGGATTATCCCTTTATTTTTGTAAAAATGTCTCTGTTCAAAGTGCTATGAGTGAACACTTCCAACATGTCTTTTGCTTTAATGATATGATTAAGAAAATCCAAAAGCTAGAAGTGGCTGTTATTACACAAGAGCATGATCAAAGATGAAGTGAATCATTGCTCTATTTATGCTACCACATCACGGGCATTCAAATTACCTTAATATTCACGTGCTAATCTTACTGTGTGGATTGATTAGTTATGAACCACGTACCATTGACTGGCAGTGGGACATAGATAGGTGTCAAAATGATGGGAGCTTTTTTGTCAGTGTTGGGATCATCACTGAATCATTTCAATCTGAATGATAAACAAACTACCTCACTGTCTTCTACTCATCCTCTTACTGAGCTTCAAGAATTTACTTGGGGAGCCACGCGTGGTGGTGCACGCCTTTAACCCCAGCACTCGGGGGGCAGAGGCAGGAGGATCGCCGAGTTTGAGGCCACCCTGAGACCACATAGTGAATTCCAGGTCAGCCTGAGCCAGAGTGAGACCCTACCTTGAAACCCCCCCGCAAAAAAAAGAATTTAATTGGACATCTCACCCAAGCTATGTGCATGACTATTTAAAACAAACTCTAGTAAAAAGTCTCGTCTATGTTTCATCGGGGGAAAAGAGAAAGCTTCATTCTACATCGACTTATGAAGGCATCAACACTAAATGTGTGTTCTCCACTTTTCCCTTATTCATTTCCCTGCCTTTCCCGTACTCATCTTTCATTTCCTACAACTTGGCTTCCTCTTCTTCTTGCCCCAAATTCATCTCAGTTTTCTCACTCGGTTTCTGGTTCTGGCTTCTTTAACTGCTCGCTGCTAACCGCTTGCTGCTCTTAACCCTTCTTGGCAAATCTACAAATCTAATCTTGCTTGGAGATAACTGCATAAAATGGCTCTTCTATCCATCCTCACTCAATGTGGTGTTCACTTCAGGAATCCTTTTCTTTTAAACTTCATGCACTTTTCCTTGGGGAGGGGCATTTTATGTATTTATAACTTGTCCATTTCCAGTTCTTCTGGCATAAGACTGGCAGCTGCAATTAAAGGATAAAATGTGCGCCTGTCCTATGTGATGACCAGGGCTCTCACACAAAAGGCTAAACATCAGGAGTAGTAATGATAAAAAATGTTTTTAAGAAGGCATACTCTTCATTATCACCAAATTGTTGATATGATTTTCAAATATCATGAGTACTTAGTTTTTCTGGTTTAAAATTATCTTTATAGGAGCTGGAGAGATGGCTTAGCAGTTAAGCGATTGTCTGTGAAGCATAAGAACCCCAGTTTGAGGCTGGATTCCCCAGGACCCACATTAGCCAGATGCACAAGGGGGCACACGCATCTGGAGTTCGTTTGCAGTGGCTGGAAGCCCTGGCGTGCCCATTCTCTCTCTTTCTCTGCCTCTTATTCTCTCTCTCTCTCTGTGTCACTCTCAAATAAATAAATAAAAATGAACAAAAAATAAAATAAAATAATCTTTATAATCAAAACTTTTTTTTGCCAACCATGGTGGAGGCACATTCATTTCCTTTTAGCACATAGGGTATGTTTTAAGCCTTCCTAAGCAACTTAGTGAAACCCATTTCTAAACAACAATCATAACAAAATGTTTTGTTTTTCACAAAGTTATACATATTAGCCAAATAATTAGGTGGAAATTCTGCAGTCTTGAGTGCTTGATATAAAAAAAAACCTTAGAATATGATTGGAATCTTGATTGAAAAGTATGATTAATAAAGTATTATTTTAAACACATTCAAATAAATCTTATGTCCTTTTAAAATGATTACTTTATATGCCCCCACAAAATTAACCTTAGAATTAAAAAAATTGGAGTAATCAAAACAAACAAACAAAATAGTAAATATTAAATTATCATGTAAAACATGTTAAATTATTAAATATAGATCAAGTAGAATCCAGAATGCTTGTTTGATGTCTTCCAAATATTATTCTTGAAAAAATATTATAAGTATTTATTTATTTGAGAGGGACTGAGACAAAGTAGGAGAGAGACAGAATGGGCACCAAAGTGTCTCTAACTACTTCAAACAAACTCCAGACACATGTGCCACATTGTGCATCTGGCATTATGTGGGTACTGTGGAATCAGACTTAGGTCCTTAAGCTTTGCAGGCCAGTGCCTTAACAACTGAGCGATCTCTCCATCCGCCAAACGCTATTCTTAAGATAAGTACTACATCAGAGAAGCCATTGTGGAAACACTATAAACGCTTCATTGTCATTCTTCTCATTTACATAGTAACTTCCATGGCTTTCCTAGGGAAGTCTTTACCCAGATGCTAATTAAGCAAAGGTTTGTTTTGCACATCAATTTTTAATGCTCCACACAGTTAAATGCAACCTGCAGCATGAGGCTTCTCCAGTTGAAAGCCTTCCTGACCTACTTTCCTGTGAAATCAATGGAGAATTTCAAAGTCTCTCGAGTAGCTGATATTTAAAGAAGCCAACTCATCTGTGTCAAATTTGCTTCCGTGGGCTTCAATGTTCCTTTCTTCCTCCCTGCCTGTTTCTTTCCTATCTTCTTACCTTCCCTTCATTGCTCTGCAATTACTTCTTCCCTCCCTCTCTCTCTTCCTAACTTCCTTCCCTCCTCCTTCCTTTTTCTTTCTTTCTCTCTCTTTCTTTCCATTCTTTATTTTTCTATCCTCAGTCCTTCTCTCTCCCCTCTCTCACTGCCTTTCTCTCTCTTCTCCACTCTCACTTTCCCCTTCCTTTTGTTCCCTTCCCTTTCTCCTTGACTCCCTTGCTTGTGATTCTAACATCAGAAAAGACTGGAGTAGCTACTGAACCAGATTTCATGATGTCATACCACAGTATGTGCTCCTGGGAAACTGATTTCATTTTATTTTTAATTTTAAAAAATCATCTGTTTTAAATATTTATTTATTTGAAAGCAGAGAAAGAGAGGGAGAGAGAGAAAGAGAGAGAGAGAGAGAGATGCACTAGGGCCTCCCGCCACTGCAAATGAATCCACATGCATGAGACTTAAGATCTGGCTTTATGTGGGTAGTGTAGAATCAAACAGTGGTCATTTGGCATTGCAGGCAAGTCTATTAACTACCAAGTCATCTTCAGCCATTCCCCTGTACTTGGGAAACTGTAAATATAGATATCAAGTACATGTGAAAAGATTCTCAATTAAGAGAAAGTCATAGGTAGCACACACCTTTAATCCCAGCAATTGGGAGCAGAGGTAGGAGGATCACCATGAGTTTGAGGCCACCCTGAGGCTACATAGTGAATTCCAGGTCAGCCTGAGCTGGAGTGAGACCTTACCTTGTAAGACAAAACAAACAAACAAAAATTCTCTATCAGAGGTACTAAAGGAAAACAAAGGCCTAAAACCTTGCCTCACTCCCAGCCCTTTGAATGTAAATCTCTTTCACAAAGTTGTCTATACTGAATCTACCAAAATATGGCCCTCAGACATTCAGTGTTCCAAGGCCATGAGAGTAGGAACATAAGGTATGAGGCAAACCACTTTGTTTCAAGACTATTATGGTTTTGGCTCTTTAGGTCTTTGACACATAATTTTTATGGCTTCTATGTGATGCCAGATTTCTCTTACATTCCTTCACAATTAGGTACACAATTTTCCAAACACAATTCACTGAAAGCATTGCCCTTTACTCAATAGGATGACCTTGGCACAGTCGATGAAAATAATTTGACCATACATGTGAGAGATTATTTATGTACCTTCTATTTTATTCACTTTTGGTTTATTTTTATTTTTAATATCTTTATGCAATTCCACATTGCTTGTATTATTGGAGCATTATAATAATTTTTGAATTCTATAAAGAAGAAATATCTTAATTTGTTATAGTTTGAGATTATTTTGTCTATTAATGTTCTTTAAGAGTCCATGAATTTTATATAGGAGTTTCTAGTTTTGCAAAAATACCATTGAGGTTCTCCTCCCACACACCCCTTTTAAGGGATGATATTGAATTGGTAAGTTACTTTGGATACTATTGAAATCTTTAAAATATGAAGACTTTGAATTCCTAAACACAATATCTTTCTACTTACTGGAATTTCTTTCATCAACATTTGAATTTTCCAGGGTACACATCTCTCACATTCTTGAAACAGTTCCTTCCTAAGTGCTTTATTTCTGATACAACTAATGTACAAGAATTCTAACCATGCTTGACCACTAAATATTTATAGAACATCTATTATAGACCAGGTGCTATTCATAAGCCTAGAATCTTCATTTTTAAATGAAAGACAATAAACAAGAACAGTAGAAACTAAGGCATTTGTAATTGATAAGAGGTCATTTTTTTTGGGTAAAAACACTGCAGCCAAAGCATTGCTGCATAGACATCCACAGTGGTGGGGATGGGCAGACCCGGGGTGGTACACCTTAGCAAGGAATATCTTCTTCCCATCATTGTGCATCTATGGTTCTCATGGCCATTAGTCACACTTCCTGGCTGCAGAAGCTCATAAATATCTACTGTGGGTCTCCTGGGATGGTGTGGATCCAGTGAGCCTCTGGGTAGGAAAAAGAATACTTTCGATGTGAATGTTGATCCTAGCCCCATCTGAAAACTCTGTGTTGCACCATTCCATCATCATTTTCCACCTATTCCATCTCTCCTAGTTACTCCTCCATGGTTCTCCTCTGTCCTAGCCAATAAGCCTAACTCAAAAGACCAGATATTGCAACCTCTGTGGCATTTTTATTAAGCAAATAGTCAGATTCATTTTACTCCCCAAAGTCTGCTATGAGATAGTTTATAAAATAAGACAGTAATTTTAAAAATGCAATAGTGGGGCTGGAGAGATGACTGAGTGGTTGAAGGTGCTTGCTTGCGAAGCCCGGTGACCCTGGGTTCGATCCTCCAGTACCCAGGTAAAGCCAGATACACAAAGTAGCACATGTGTCTGGAGTTTGTTGGCAGTGGGAAGAGGCAATGTCACACCCATTCTCTCTCCGTCTATGTCATTCTCTCCCCTCAAAAATAAATAAACTAAAACTTAAAATAAATGAACAAGTGTCACCAAGGGCATCAATATTTAAATATATCCCTGTAGGTTTACCCTATAGCTTGACTTGAACTTTGTAATTAACTTCATTGAAAATGTCATTTGGGAGGACGATCAAATGCAGTTAATGTTTGCTTTCTTTAAATTTTCATGTGTATTTCTTCCCTTAAGATGCTGTGGAAAATTTTAGATTGTCCCACAATATCTCCCAAACAGTTAAACTCTCTAGCCATATTTTCTAGAGGATCTGTATGTTTAAACTAGCAAGAAATACAGTATAGTATACAGTTCTGTGTTCTTCAGATATATTGTCCTAAGGTGCTTATAATTTCTTACTTATGAAATTTTAATGTGTGTGGCATTTTTATCCCTCTCAAATATAGCTATTAGTAAGTGTGATTCTCATAATGCCAAGTTTGATATTTGCTTTGGTAGAAACTTTTTCCCTTTTCTAGGGATAAGCCATGATCTTGTTACATGCTAGTGAACAGCTGAGCTACAATCCCAACCCCTGAAATTAAATATTCATATTACCCTTGAAAGAATTATTTTAGTATCTAGTATTTGCTTCACATACAAACATTTATGTATTTTAAGAATTGGGAAGAATGGAAATGATATTTTCCATGTATTAATATTTTTAGTGCCTGAATGCTTTTGATGCTTTCAAAGATTGAAGCATTTTTTCCATCTGTTAAAATTATTTGAGAATTCATTAAATTTTATTGCACCTGTGCACACATTCACCCACCCACGCACCTCCCACAATTTGTCTTTTCTTCAAAATTAAAAGAGACTATGACCTTTTTAAAAAAAGTCATCAGTACGCAAGGGGGAACACTGGGAAATAATAAATAAGAGTCTTTTGCTATCTCAGGTTTACTGTGTCTTCTCTCCTGATGGTTGTCCTTGATGAGAAAAGGCTGCTGCTGTACTCAGACTGCTGTTCTCCTTCTCTTTATAAGTCTTCCTACACAAGGAGGCCAAGTAAAAAACTTACGACATGACTTCCCCCTCACTGTTTGCTCTGGGTGTTTGTACATTTGGCTGCCTTATCTTTCCTTATTGATGAATTTGGAGAATTATCATAACAAAAGATGAATAAATTACTGAGATCACTTCCAAACCTGAAGCAGTCAAATATTTTTCCTTTCCTATAACATTTTTCCAACAAATTCTAAGCATGCAAAGTAGATTATCTTCTATAATACTTTTTAAAACTTATTCTTAAAGAAAATAGATAATTAAGATAATTTCATTGAAAAATATGGAAGCAAAGAACCTTAGCCAATCTACAAAATCAGTAATCTAAATTATATTAAGCAGTGTGAAAACTTTTCCATAGTACTTAACAGTACTTCTGAATCTTTATTTTAGAAACAACAGAAGATTTTAGAAGTTACCAATATCAAAGCCCCACCCTAGCAATATTAAGTTAATCATGGCTCAGGCTTGGAGGCCATGTGTGCATGTGCATGCTTGTGTGTTTGCTTGCATGTGCACACGTGTGCATATGCATTAGTGTGTATGGGTTTTCTTTTCTCTACTCTTCTTTCTTCATCCTCTTCTCCCTCCTCTCTCTACTTCTTCTCTCCTTTTTCTTCTGCTTTCCTTTTCCTCCTTCTCCTTCTTCTCCTCCTCTTCTATTATTTTGTTTTGAAAGCTCTCCAATGCTTCCTAATGCTCAGACAGAAATAGGAGCATCTAATAACAAATCCACTCTGGTACTTAACATTACAATACTAGATCTTAAGGTCCTTGAGTCTAAATACCTCATTACAGATAAGCAAATATATGCTCATAAGAAGAAAATGTTTTGCCCAAGGCCTCAGAGTTAATTAAGAACTAAGTAGAAACTGGTACCCAGGGCCTTATAACTACAGACAATTCAGTGCAACACTGTTACTCTTCTGTGCTATGGCTGGGCTCCAAGTGTCCAGAGGTATGGAGTCTTTGCACACCATTTCCATGTGTCTAGTGTGATTTCATACGCTAATGTTAATATCAGTTTTATATCTGCCTATGAAGCAATGTTCTATGGAATTACTTAGAAGAGGACAACTCAAATTATTGCCATAATATTTTTTGTACCCTACATGTGGGATTGTGCCAGCTATTGGTAGCACCTAAAAAAATTCTATATGTATGAAAGCCCCTCTTTCTGTCTTATAGAAAGAAGTCATTGTTTCAAAAACCTCTTGCAAATGAGCTAGGTATTTTTTTTTAAGGACATTGAGCAATAGTTGGAAGACAATCCCATGAGGTATCATGTCTCTAATATGTTTAGGGTCCTATAAGACCTATTCTACTTTAAACTAATAAAAACTAAGTATATGAGTTTAAGTATTGGTTTCTTACTGTCCTTTCATAGAATATCTGAGCTAGAAATTATCTTTGAGATGATATGGTCTAGATCATATATTTAAGAGACAATGAAAAAGTATTCAATGCCATACAGGTCATGGTGGAACCATGAGCGTGGCTCACATTTCCCAGACGACTCAAACTAGAGGTCGTTGCACCACGCCAGTGTCTACTCGGCCTTAAGACTGGAGAGGAAATTCCATCCGTATTTACTCATGTTTGATCCTTCTAGGTCCCAGTTTTCAAAAGCATCCTTTGCAGGTGCTTCATGGCTGTAAATCTGCTTCATGTCCTACTTAAGAATGTCTTGTGCCAGGGCTCCTCTTACTTTTGGCATATGATTTGAAATTGGTCAAAGGACACACAAGAACATCCTCAGTAAACCTTTGTGTCAGATTCAGGTTAATGAGTTTTGCTACCCAAAATCTTGTTTGTACCATTATGCAGGGCTCTATTTTTCTCTGCAGATCCCCATCAGGTTCTCTATGTGAAAGGCTGTGGCTCAACGGACTCAGCTAAGCTTCAGTACTGTCTGGTGTTTTTGTGTTTTTTTATTCTCTCAAGGTAGGGTCTCACTCTAAACCAGGCTGACCTGGAATTCACTATATAGTCTCAGGATAGCCTTGAACTCATATAAATCCTCCTACCTCTGCCTCTCAAGTGCTGGGATTAAAGGTGTGTGCCACCACGTGTGGCCTTGTCAGGTCTTTTAACGAGAAGAAAAAGGCTCAAAGCCATTGCCTTGATGGGGGGCTTTGAGAACTGTGGGCATAAATATTTAATATGGCAAATTGTAGGTTAATATTTGCATTTTATACATTATTTTGAGATAAAAGAGTATTGTTGAACAAAACTGTTAGATTTTTTAGTGGACAGAGAACTAACTCTGGGTTCCAAGTAGTTAGTTAACAAGTTCTCAGTATCATCAGCTCTGCTGTTTCTCTCACCAACTCTATTGTTTATTTAAGGGAGAGAAAGAGGGAGAGAGAGATAATGGGTGTGTCAGGGCCTCCAGCCACTGCAAAGGAACTCCAGACACATGTGCCACCTTGTGCATCTGGCTTATGTGGGTCCTGGGGAATTGAACTAAGTTTCTTTGGCTTTGCAGGCAAGTGCCTTAACTGTTAAGGCACCTCTCCAGCTCCTATCTCACCAACTCTTAACATAAGATTGAGAGCAGATAATGAAATTGACTACAAAGACATATCATTTGTTATTGAGCATCTGTTTGATTTTGCATTTTACAACATTCTCATTTGGTAAACATCCATATGCCCACTTGCACTGAATGGACCAGCTCAAAGTCTCTGTGCAGATGACTCACTAGTAAATATTTAGCAGTTCTCCATCTTCGTGTCATGGTCCAGTGCTCAGGTGATGATATCTGGGGTTCTGTAGACCTTGTGTGGCCAGAGACAAAGCAGGCAAATCATGAGCTTGTGACACAATTAACACCTCAGACATCGTTGATTTGGTCCAGCGCATAAGTATTTCCTCAGTTCACTTGAAAATGATGTCATCACTACACCTTGCTTCTCCAAAATAAGGCTCTTATTTTGTATATAAATTATATACTATCCCTCCTCACTTAAAATTTCTTTTCAGAAATAAGCTGAACTTATTAAGAAGCCTAAACCCCTGTTCCTTTCTACTGTTTTTTTTCCTGACATGTGTATAAATGTACAGTGAACATGGTGTGTGTGTGTGCATGTTTGTATGTTTGAGCACACATGTGTGCATGTGTTTGTATGAGTGTGCACATGAGCATGTAGGCTGAAGGTTGCAATTGGGGTTCTTCCTCGTAGATTTTACCTATTTTACTGAGACAAATATCTCATTGAGGCTGGAACTCACTAGTTTGGCTAATCTAGCTAGCCAGCTTGTCTGAGGCCTCCTCCTGCCTCTGCCTCCCAAGAGTTAGGATTGTACACAGGTGTACATGTTCAGAAATTATGTGGATGCTGGAAACCCAATCTCGGACCCTCATGTGTGAGTGGAAAGAGCCTTACCTAACAAAATGTTACCCCAGGCTTTTACCACCTTCTTTCTGAACTATGTGCTGTGCTGCTGGGCAGGGTGGGAAAATGTAGGCTTGGATGCGTCTGTTTTCTGTGGGCCAGGTCTTGGCTCTTTACAGGCAGTGACTTGCTGGCTAAGAGGTTCTGTGCTTTGCATGTCATTTGCATTGTTCTTAGTCCAGGAATCAATGCTATTTGTGTAGAGTAGGAAGGATGACAGCCACAGTGTGGTCCTGATTCTCAATCTCACCTTCATCACCTTGACTCCTCTAACTGCATTCTAACCCGGGTTGCTGTGTTGACCTCTTTCTTGCATATTTCCTTCTAATTCCTGGACTTCAAATATTGGCTATTGCAATGCAGCTATAGACTGCTTATCTCAATTTCTTGCAAAGCTTTTAATAGTTTGTGCTCAAAATGTGCTTACAAAGTACATATGCTACCTCCCTTACTTGATAACAAATCAGAGAATAGGGCTGGAGAGATTGGCTTAGCAGTTAAGCGCTTGCCTGTGAAGCCTAAGGACCCCGGTTCGAGGCTCGGTTCCCCAGGTCCCACGTTAGCCAGATGCACAAGGGGGCGCACGCGTCTGGAGTTCGTTTGCAGTGGCTGGAGGCCCTGGCGCGCCCATTCTCTCTCTCTCTCTCTCTCTCTGCCTCTTCCTCTGTCACTCTCAAATAAATAAATAAAAACCAAAAAAAATTTAAAAAAAAAAAAAAAAAAAAAAAAACAAATCAGAGAATAAGTGGTACACAATTTTACATGTTCAGGTCACTCTCACTGAAAATGATAGGAATTATGCATATGTATATTCTGGATGAATCAAGCAAACATAGAACTACTCCAGAGACTAAACTAGTCAGCTTGCATCCAAAGCCACGCGTTCATATGCTTGTTGTACAGGGCTGCCTATGAAGCCTGAGACTAGAGTTTGGAGAATTTTCCTATTCTTAAACTAACTAACCCCGATAGCCTTTACCTGCACGTTTCTAGGCTTAGATGTGCACGTGTCCATCTTAGCATCAGTTTCTTGTAGGGCAGACCCTGAGACAGAAGATAGCCAAGGAACTGGAAGTTAGATCAGAACCATTAAGGCAGGAACTTCTGGGGTCAGATCAATGCAGAGAGAGGTCTAGAGAAAAGAGGATGGATGCTCGGGGTGGGCACAGGCAGACTTTTGATTTCATCACCTCCTTACTCCATTATGGAGGTGAAGCAGAAAAAGAAACAGAATGGGGATCTTTAAGATTCAATGCTAAGGACAAGAACCCTGGTTACCAGGGTCTGACGTCATGCATGTGAAATCCAGTATGAAGGGTGTGTAGCATCATAACACTAGAGGTGTGGAAATGTCCTTAAAGGAACTTTAACATTGCATTACATGCATGTGTTAACCATGCAGGGTTGGGATTCCAGAAAGAAAATGTGGTAAACTAGAATCAATACAGTATTTGAAGAATCTGAATTAGACAAATTGGGAGTGACATCTCAGCTTAGCTGTTCACCAACCATGTGTTTCTGGATAAGTGGTATTATCTCATTGTACATTGATTTCCATTAGTGAAGTGAGGATTATATCATCACAGCAATTATGTAGTGAAAGCCACTATTGTTCATTCATTTCTTAAATATTAAAGAGAATCTAGAGGGTGGAAGATCAAGACTGATTCCACACACAGCTTGCATATGAGATTGCATGAGTTGCCTTGGTAAACAACACCGGTGGGTTCCTGAAAGAAACATGTAGCTTCTCATATTTCTTCAGTTCAAGAGCACAGTTTCCTCAAGGTTGAAAGGCATCTGTCTTTAGAACAATGCACTCGTTTCCTCATATGACTTTTTCTGATTGTATGTATATTTGGGTTTTGTTCATAAAGATATCAGTAGTATTGGGCTAAGGCCCTGACCTTATAAGCCTCATCTTTCTTTGTTGTTTTTTTAAACCTTTATTTTATTTTATTTTATTTATTTGCAAGCAGAGAGTGATAGAGAGAAGAGAGACAGACACAGAGAGAATAGACATGCCAGGGCCTGTAACCACTGCAAACTAACCCAAAGTGCATGTGCTCCTTGTACATCTGGCTTACATGGGTCCTAGGAAATCAAATGTGTGTCATTTGGCTTCACAGGCAACCTCCTTAACTGCAAAGCCATCTCTCCAGCCCATTCATTATTTTTATAAAGGCTCCATGTTGAAAACAATCATATTGGGAGTTAAGGCTTCATCATACTAGTTTTTGAAATGCGCTCTTTATGTGTGTATGCATTTATGTTGTGTGCATGGGAATTAAGAGGGTAGCCGTGAGGCTTCTGTGCTCTTCCTCCCCAGGCTTTTAGACAGGACCTGTTTTTGTGATAAAGCAATGTCAGTCTAGCTGGCCCGTGAGATTTGGATTTTCTTGCTTCCATCTCCCATTGCTGTAGGCATGCATGTTGGGAGAATAGGAACATGCCACCTTGAGCCGGCTTTAGTTACATGGTAGGGATGGTTGAGCATGGGTCAGCAGGCTTTGTAAGCAAGATGGCTGGGCCATTTCCCCAGCCCCCATTATATAAGTTTATATGAGTTTTATCATTCATTTTATAACAGGAATAGTCCAGAGAAGAATACTAAATAACTAGAAATTTTAGGGACACATCAGAGTTATATATATTTGTTTTTCTGTAAAACTATGGTGTAATACTAAGTGGAATAGGTAGTCTGAAATCAAACAACAGTTAAGTGCTTTTTTCAATCATTGCCCTGTCATGGTTTCAAAATGCACTCTGTGTGTCAGCAGGTATTGCTTTTGGGATTGTAGTTGGATTAGGCAAAAAATCATGTTAGAGAGTTGCCCAAGAAACATCGAATATTATATAAACTTCCTGCTACACATGAACAATATACAAAATTTCATTAAATACATAAAAGAAAAATCCTTTTGGTTGTATGTGTATGTGTGGTGTGCATGTGTTGTGTTTCTGTGGGACAATGTGTGTGTGTGTGTGTGTGTGTGTGTGTGTGTGTGTGTGTGTGTAGGCCTGAGGTTTCCTTAATGAGGTAGTTTTCCAAAGAAAATGGAGTTCAATTCTTAGTTCCTCTACCTACTCCTGACTGGCTTTGGGAAGTTAAATAATCTTGATTATTTTTTTTTCTTTTTTCTTTATTTGTCTTTTGGTGAGCACAGACCACTGTAAGAGAATGTTGGGGACTGTCTAAAATTATGCTGTCAGGAGACTCAGCTCTTGGTAAGGCTTTTCTTGGAACTCCCACAGCAGCCTTTGCTCTGTGTCCTCAGAAGACAGAACTTCCTAGTGTTTCTTCTTCTTCTGAAGTTGTCCATTCCCTGCACAGTGCTCAGTCCTAGTGACTTATCCAAGCCTAATTACTTCCCCTAGAGCCCACCATGGAACATCACACTGGATGTGGTTTATGCCAGCACTTCAACATTGGAAGTAGTGGGAACTCAAACACTCAGCTCATAAGAGCAAACTTTCTTTGTTTCTATCACATTTGGTTAGCAAGTAAAGAAATGGGTTTTGGGGCTGGAGAGATGGCTTAGCAGTTAAGCGCTTGCCTGTGAAGCCTAAGAACCCCGGTTCGAGGCTCGGTTCCTCAGGTCCCACGTTAGCCAGATGCACAAGGGGGCGCACGCGTCTGGAGTTCGTTTGCAGAGGCTGGAAGCCCTGGCGCGCCCATTCTCTCTCTCTCCCTCTATCTGTCTTTCTCTCTGTGTCTGTCTCTCTCAAATAAATTTAAAAAAAAAATTTAAAAAAATAAAAAAAAAAAATGGGTTTTATTGTGACATTTTCATTTGTAAACATCCTTATTCTTTGTTCTTGTCCCTCCTCCCCAAATGTCTTTTCCCATTTCTCCTCTTGCTTTCTTCCTGGTCTTTCCCCCCAAATTCTACCCCTGTTTCTGCTTTCATGACACATACATTACTCTCTTTTCTTGCCCCCTACCTCCTTCTTTAGACCTCTTCCTCTCTTGCCTGATTTCTTTACTACTCTTACATCCTAATATGTATAAATGCAAATATATATACATATACATGTATATACACACATGCATAAATATGTTCTATATTTAAAAGAAAACATTGGTATTTATCTTATTGACTCAGGCTTATTTAACTTAATGTAATTGTCTCTGCTTCCCAAGATTTTCTTGTAAATACCGTAATTTAATTCTTCTTTAGTGAATAAATTCCATTATGTATATGTACACCATTTTCTTTATATTGTCTCTCCATTCATGTTGATAGGCATCCAGACTTACTGTGACAAGTGCAGTAGTGAGCAGGGATGAGCAGCCTCTCTGTGGATGCTGACGTGGACTCCTCTGGCTCTGTCCTCGGGAGTAGTGGAGCTAGAACTGTGGCATTACTGGTGGATATGTCTGAGTGCTTCACAGTTATTGGTATATTGTTCAAAGACTTGGAAAAGGTTTACACACACACACACACACACACACACACACACACAAAGTGAAGCAGCATGAAGTTTTATTAAGAGCACAGAAAATGTGCAGAAAAGGGAGGGGAAGAAATTACCCTGCTAAGGGGCAGTGGGCTCCTGGAGCAAGGCTGCTCAGGAGCAGGTTACTGTATAGAGCTTCTTCCTGTGGGCCTTGTCAGATCATCACTGTTGCATGTGTCCTTCCCATGATACCTTTTAGTTCCATCATAATAATGCCAAATTATGCATAGGCACAAGATGATTAAGATTGTAACTAAGGAATGTACTCTAAGGTTCACCAAAAGGATACGTTTGCCTCACTACTAGTGTATTCAAAATTAATGTAGGATGGATCTGACCACGAAAAATGAATTACCAACAGTTGTCAAGGAAGGAGAAATGTATCCTGTGGTTGGAAGCGGGATGCACGTGCAGGTGGGAATACCAGATCAGATTTTCAAGTAGCCTGTTGAGAAATGGGTGTGCTTACGACCCTGGTGTCCTGGCTAGTTAGACTATTCTCTATGATTTCCTGACTCAATAGCACTTCCAGTTTTGTTCTTAGCGAACTTCCATATTGATTTCCATAGCAGCTGCACAAATTCACACTCCCATCAGCAAAGGAGTTTTTCTTTTCTCACAGCCTCACTATCACTTATCATTTACATTAGATTTTTTAGTCTTTTAATTATTTATTGATTTTTATATTATAAAAAGGTTGTACTCTTATATCTTCCCCCCTCCAACATTCTATTGAGTGTGGGTTATTGGTGTTTACTGTGGAGTCCTAAGGCCTCAGTCAGTCTCTGTGAAGTGGGTGGGGCAATGACTCAGGCTGTTCTCACCCACCCTGAAGCTCTTACAATTTTTCTGCCCTTTATTCTGCTTTGTTCCCTGAGCTTGGGGTAAGATGGATTCTCTAATTAGTTTTAACTTAAATTTCCCTGATGACTAAGAAAGTTTTAACAATTTCAAATGTCTATTGACCATTTGTAATTCTTCCTTTGAGAGCTGTCTATTCAATTAATTAGTCTACTATTGACTGAATGATTTAGTTGTTGGTATTTAACATTTGGAGTTTGTTATAGATTCTAGTTATTCTGCCCCTGTCAGCTCTTAAGGTCGCAAAGATTTCTCCCATTCTGTGCTATCTGCTCATTGGGCAGTGAGTAATTTCCTCAACAGAGCCTTCACACACTTTCCTTGTGGAGCTTGTTAGCCAATGGGGCCTTCAGTTTTTCTTTATAGTAAAGAAATTCACCACACATACCTGACAGGATGACACAAGGATTAGAACAGTATTTGCTAGAGACAAGAGCAATTTCTGACCTATAGTAGACTTTTCCCACCTGACAGCTCTCACAGCACGTTTTACTTAATTTGGCAGAACTACAGAATCAAAGCCCAGTCCTCACTTGTGCTATCAAAGCAGTCTACCATGGTGCCTTGACCCTTCCCTATAAAACAGTATTTAGAACTGGCATCCCTGGCTGCAACAGTAACAGTGAAACGTTAAGTTTTCTATTTAAATACAGATATCAAGAGTAATATATTATTTTTCAATTGGAATCCCTTAGAATTCAAATCTTTTATCAATTTCCAGAAAGAAAAGTTGATTCTTAGGCTGTAGAGATGGGGTTAAGGTGCATGCTTGCAAAGCCAAAGGATCCAGGTTCAACTCCTCAGGACCTAGGTAAGCCAGATGCACAGGTAGTGCACACATCCGGAGTTCATCATTAGTGACTAGAGACCCTGGCACACCCATTCTCTCTTTATCTTCCTCTCTCTCTCTCTCTCTCTCTCTCAAATAAAGAAATAAAAATTAAAATTATTTTAAAAAGAAAAGTTGATTCTTAAATCTTTCAGATATCCCAAATGAAGTTTTAATGTTCTTGAAGAGTTCATTCGTTCATTTACCATACTTCACATTGTGCTCTGATTTGGAAGGACAGGAAAGGCAGGAAGAAGGACCAGGTTAAACTATGTGTAGTAACCATAAGAAAGGGCAGGGAATTGCAAAGCAGGAAGTACAGGTATATTTTAGAGCAGAGCTAAGGATATTGAAGCCTCAACAACTAGTTTTTTATAGGACTTTGTTACCATCAAGGATTAAATGTGATACTTAGAAGGATTAGATATACTCTTAGAGTTTATTTTATGTGTATAAATTTATTGGAGAAAGCCAAAGCCCAACGTGTGTCATTTCCAGAGGAATTTTGTAATTGAAATGAATATCTTCAGCAGATCAGCTCAGAATGGGCTGCGGTTTTTGTATGTCTGTGGACATATTTTAACTTATGTTCAATTTATAAAAATTATGTCTAAATTATGTTTATGTTAAATGTTGAGGATTTTTTTTTCTTAGTATTTTCAAAGATTCTTATTTCTATATCTTCTAATATAAAATCCTATTGCTGATTATAAAGTTTTTTGATGCTTTGGGATAAAATAATCTGCAAAACTTTCAATATCGCCTTGTTCAACCACACTAACATACATAAAACATATAAATTATTTTAATGACAATTCTAGGGTATTGTCTATCGCATATCGAACATAAATTTGCCAGTCATAATAAAGGGCATCATTTCAATAAAAGCTTTCCACTAACACTGAGAAAAAAACATTGAAATTTTGAGCATTATTTGAAAATCTAACAAATATTTCTGTCCCTTAATTTTTCTGTAATTACACTAAAAAAAAAAAGTTCATGAGAATTCCAGTATTACTTTTAGACTACTTTATATAGAAAGGGAATTTTGAAATAATGTGGGAACATTTCTGATGGGGTCATTCAACTGCTACAAAAACAAAAACAAAAAACAAACAACTCCAAAACTTCAAGGTTTGGTTTAACACAGCTGATCTTTGAATCATGCATGTTACAGGCCAGTATCTTGTCACAGGTATAAATAGCAGTATCTTAGTAGGCTTAGAGAAAGATGAGACACTCTTGGTGGGAAGTTTTCTAGTAGAGGCTTTAAAAATTCTTAAGACCTCCGTGAATTCCACTCAGGGTTAGGAACATGAGGATTCTGTGAGAGCTTTCATGGCCAGGATGGGAAGTAGTATTCACAATATCTCTCACTTTCTATTGGCCATGTTGTTACATGGACCTTCCTTACTATAAGGGCTGCTGAAAAGGTACTTTAACCTGATGCCTGGGGAGAAGGGAAAAAATGAGTACAAGCGAAATCATAAACTGTGTTCTTTAAGTAAATAGTCTCTCTGCCCCGAAATATGAAATTTTTGATGAAAATGTCAACAAAATATTTTGATATCTGCATTTTGCATGAAGACCTCAGTGAGGAATTTTCAGACACAGACTAAATTGGTTATATCTCTATAATTCTCATATACTTTAATCCCAAGCAAACGGTTAAATTATCTACATGTAAAATTGAGGATTTTGAAAGATCAAACATGGCCCAAAGTGCAAGAATAAGTAGTATTTTCCTGGAAAATATGCATAACTGTTAAATTATTTTTATTTACATCTATGAGAAATTAACAAGTGATTGTAGTCCACATGTGAATTCCAAAGAACTATGGTGAGAGGTGTCCACTGGTACCTCATTTCTTTATTAGTTCTTTGCCAATTTCCCTTTGTGACCTTGGGTAAGTTATGTGAGGGCTTTCAGCTATTCTTGCTGCTAAAAATAATTGGTATTTTTCTTATTCTACTCTGTTTCAGTGTGTGTTGTCATGTGTACCAAACCTTCACACTGTGTATTTTGTGTGAACTGAGAGTTCACACTTTTTTTTTTAATTTTTAAACTTTTTTTTTTTAATTTTATTTATTTATTTGAGAGCGACAGACACAGAGAGAAAGACAGATAGAGGGAGAGAGAGAATGGGCGCGCCAGGGCTTCCAGCCTCTGCAAATAAACTCCAGACGCGTGCGCCCCTTGTGCATCTGGCTAATGTGGGACCTGGGGAACCGAGCCTCGAACCGGGGGGGGTCCTTAGGCTTCACAGGCAAGCGCTTAACCGCTAAGCCATCTCTCCAGCCCAGAGTTCACACTTTTGTCTTGTCATGTGTATCAACCTTTCACACTTTGAAGATTCTTTTGACAGATTTGCTCATTGTTTCTGATTTATTTAAAATTATGCAAGTGGCTTGGCTCTGTTGTTTTGTCTAAACATCAAATATTTGAAGAGAACCTCTCTCTTAGATATGAAAACTGGCATACCTGACCCCAAATGACAGAGTTCACAGAAGAGAGAAGGAATAATAAAAACTGAAAATTTGTCCCTGGCCCCTACTGCCCTTTCCTTGTGAAGACAGAGGAGCCTTTGTCCTCTTTCCTCTGGAGATTTAGAGGGGCAGGATAGCAGGAGGCAATAGAAGGACATTGCGCCTGCCTTGACTCATGGGGAAACCACCTCTACCTGGAGCTGGTAAGAACACACAGCACCACTGGAGAAGACAGCAGAACATGCAGTTAGAGCCCATGTCACGGTCACCTACAGAATGTGAGTTCATTTTTGTTATGAAGAAGATGAGACACAGGGCTTCAATCTGAATTCCCTAGGGTGCTCGCTCACAATCAGAAACAGAGCCATGCTGAGCAGCTCCAGAACAGATGCACTGCGATGGTTTCTATGTGTTCCAACGCTCAGCTCATTTGTTGGCAGCTAAATCCCCAATTAAGAAGACTGTGGGCTGTGTCCCTTAAAGAGGCCATTAGGTCATAAGAACTCTGCCCTCATGAATAGATTAATCTTGTCACAGAAAAGGACTCCTTCTGTCTCCACATTCTTCCTTCTTTCTTACGTTTTCTCTCTTCCTTGTCCCTTTCTCTCTCCTTCCTCATGATCCTTCCATTCTGCATTCTGTCAGGGTTTGATGCAGTACTGAGACCCTCAGCAAATATGAGTCCTTCAGGATTTGATAACCAGATTCTAGAGCTGTAAGAAAAAAAAATCTATCCTTTAAAAATTATCCTTCCTCAGGTCTTTTGTTATAGCAGCACAAACAGAGGAGGTTAAGTGCCACAAGTCAAGAAACAATGGTGAACAGGGCTGACTTCAGCTCTGAGTAAGAGCTTTGCAGCTATTGCAGCTGTGCCAAGTTTCCCATGAGGGAGAATGCTAGCTCCCAGAAACTCCCCTCCCAGAGTTCAAAGGACAAAGTCAGTATTGTCCTGAAGAAAGACTTTAGATGAGTTATTGCAACTTGTGATTTTCAGAGTACCTTTCCCCTCTCAACTGTTAGGCCTGAATCATCTGATAGCACATGGAGTTCAATGCCTCTTCCACAATTTGATCAGCTATTATTAAAAAATATATTTTATTTATTTATTTAAGAGAGAGAAAGACACACAAGCACACACACACACACACACACACACACAGAAAGAGAGAGAGAGAGAGAGAGAATAAATGGGTACACCAGGGCCTCCAGACACTGCAAACGAACTCCAGATGCATGCACGCCCTCATGCATGTGGCTTATGCGGATCCTGGGAAATTAAACCAAGGTTCTTTGGCTTTGCAGTTAAATGCCTTAACCACTAAGCTACCTCTCTAGCCCATGTTATTTTTTAATACTAAATTAATCTTCCTCCATCACCTTTCATTCTTTGTGTTGGTCAGTGGTTGGAAAAAAAAAATGGAGTTACTTTGATCCAGTTGATTATACCAGGGTGAAAGGCTGGCTGAAGCTTTCTGTAGGTATACAGGAAGTCAAAATGCTCATCAGAAACATGAACATTTATTTTCTGTTGGACCTTGAACAAAAGTAGTTCATAGGAAGAAGGGTGTTTGTTATTATTAATATTAATTATCATTGTTATTATTGCTTACTGTCTCTAGAGGAAGCTTCATAATGGCAGGGAAAAGATGAGAGGGCTGAGGCAGGTCACCTCCTCCTGGCAAACATAAGATGGATAACAGCAGCAGAAGAGTGAGTCAAAGAAACACTGCAAGTCAGGGCTAATAAATCGCAAGGTCTACTCCCAGCAACGTATCTCCTCCAGGCAGGATCCAGCTCCCCATTTGCCATCAGCTTGAAACCAAGCATTTAAAACACATGAGTTTATGAGGGACACCTAATTCAAACCACCACAGATGCTGTGTTGCCAAGAAAAAATAGAGTTTGGATTTTATAAACAGGAGATCTCTAATAAGAATCTGGAATTTCAAGAGTAACAGTGAATAAATGGCCTTTTCTTAAAATTAAAACCATTAAGTATCTTCATCTATGCCTGTGGCAATTGAGGTTCAGGAATAGTGAGCAAGTTAAGTTGGAAAAACATGGTAAGACTGAAATGTGCCTGACTGTAAAGATCCTAACCTTTTCAGCTAATAGAAGAGTGAGTCTGGAGAGAGGACAGCACTCTTGGTTTAACATGTTATACCACATTCACTACCATATATGAAAGATCCTACAATATATAAAAGTCCATTGGTCCTATATCATAATTTTCTGTAAAACTGGAGGATGATGTTCATGTTATGGAGATTTGTAGGAATCACACAATTGTTTCATGCTCAAGAGAGTGAATGTTGATGGAGAAGAATCGACAAGAGATCCTAGCCTATCTCAATATCAAATAGATACAGCAATTTCACGGAAAGCTTAGTTCTAGGTGGGCTAGGATAATGGGAAAAAATAGATGAGAGAAACAACCTAACAGACAAATGTATACCCGGGGACATCAAGAAGAATGAAGTGTGGTTGGTGGGGGGTGGGCTTCTAGAAAAAATTACTAATTATCTACATGAGGTTTGATAGAGGGGAATCTTACAAAGGATGCTTGGTTCTGAAAGGATAGAGCCTCTGGTCTCATGTTATCACAATCCCTTTCTACTTAAATGTTGTGAGAATTTAAGGGCAATGACTGCAACATACACAACCTATATTTTCAAATCCAAAACTATATTTCTGGTCAGTTTGCAGTGTGAGAATAGGATGATACAATAGCTGACAATGGCTAAGTCATTTATTCAAGGAAGGAGGCACGAGGATACATCCCTGTATTGGAGGGAATCTGCTGCTGGTTGGGGCCTCAGTGATGAATACTGATGATTAGATTCCACAGACATCCTCCCCATGGAATATAAAGTTGATTTTATTACAGACAGTGTAGATTATTAAAATCAATTTTGTTTTCAACTGAGTTTAAAACAACACTGAAATATATGAGTGTGTGCAATGGTATGTTTATTTTCCTGAAACCGATTTCTTTGACCTTTCAGTATGTTGTAAAAACACAGCTCAGCTCCACTGTCTGATTCCTGCTTGTCTCTGCTCAATAGTTATTTTTTTTTTTAATTTTTTTTTTGTTCATTTTTTATTTATTTATTTGAGAGCAACAGACATAGAGAGAAAGACAGATAGAGGGAGAGAGAGAATGGGCGCGCCAGGGCTTCCAGCCACTGCAAACGAACTCCAGATGCGTGCGCCCCCTTGTGCATCTGGCTAACGTGGGACCTGGGGAACCGAGCCTCGAACCGGGGTCCTTAGGCTTCACAGGCAAGCGCTTAACCGCTAAGCCATCTCTCCAGCCCAATAGTTATTTTTTTTAATATTTATTTTAATTATAAAATACATTAGGTTCAAAAGTAGCTCTTGAATACATACATGGAGAAACCAATTTACAATGTTCAGTAATGTGTTTATAATTTTATTACTAATTCTTCTGCTCTGCCTTTTGTCTCAGAGGCAGACATGAGGGTACAAGGATGCAACTCTGAAACACTGCAGTTTCTTCTGTCCTTTTGTTAAAGTATCTAAATGTACCTGCCAAGATTCACTGAAACTAACTCTAGGCTCTTGCAGACAAAGAAATAAGGAAAAAAATGATGTTTCTTTTTGTTTCCAAGGATTGATTTTGTTGGGTTTGAGCCCTAAATGACATTTTTGTACAGAGGAGTAATTTGAATAAGAACAAAGACATTGACTGTGGTGCAAGTACCCTGACACATAGCCCCCCCTCCTACTTAAAAAAAGTCTGAAGCCAGAAAAAAAAAAAAAAAACATTGAGCTAGTGTTCAGATTGAGCATTTTACCGATTTATCTTCAGTACCAGTGGGAGAAAGGGTCATGTTTGTGATGAGAGAGAGAGGAAGGAGGGGAAAGGAAGAGGAAGAAGAGGAGTAAGGAAAGAAAGGGAAGAAGAAGGGAGAGAAGGATGGGAAGAGAAGGGAGGACAGGGGAGGAAAGAAGGGAGGGATAGAGAGAGGGAGGAAAATTATATTTTTAATAATGGACTGAAATACAATAATTTGAGAATAAAGCTAGCACCCCAGTTTGTATGAAACTATAAAGTTTGAGACAAATAGATGGGCACACAGGCTTTGTGGCTGTGACATTTGGAAGTCAGAGTTACACTTTCATTGGAATTATGAATAAACATCTTGGAAATAGCTGGTGCTGTGATTTTCTGATGTTGGTTTCATTCTCTGTGTTTCAAGGTGCTGAAAATCAAGTGCTGGTTAAATTTTCTTTTTCACATAACTATGCCTAAATGTGTCATTGTTGGAGTTGCTTCACTTACTATTTGATTTTAGTGTAGCTGTCACTGAAGTTTATAAACCAATCCATGGAGAGACCTGAAAGCTTTCTGAGGTTGCTGTGGGACTACACTCCTCGATTATGCTCATCTCATGATGCTACTCATGTCACGTGCTCATGCGGCGCGTGAATGCTGGAGTTAAAGGGCCTATAGTGACGTGGAAATAAAAGAAAACTAGACAAATGTGAACATCTAAAGACTGTTCAGTATTATGATTACCAGAGGGAAAGGAATGTGAAATTAAATTTTGCCTAAAGCTGCTTCTTTACAATCTAGCTTAGTTTGTAACAAACTGCAACCTAACTTAAAAGCATCTTGTAGCAAATATGACAGCCTGGGTCAATCTGAGCAGCCAAGCCCAGGCGACAACTGTGAAGACACTTTTTTTTTAGTACTAACCAACTAGGCTGTTTCTGCATGTCACTTCCTTTTTCTATGTATAAACAGAACCTGCTTACATTGCCAAGTGGGGCCTGGTGAGGCCTCTCAGATCCTTGACCACACTGCACAATATATCAAGCCTGTCCTTCGTCCCCTAGAGAGACACAATGGAGAACCAAGGTGTCCTATTTGTGTGGTCACCCGCTGAAGGTTGATCAGCATTTGAAACTACACACAAAGAAGACAAAATGCAGACTCATGGGATCATCTCTGCGGATGTTCTAAGGCTGAATTTTTTCCTTTAAAAAACATCCTCATTCTAATTAAACTCCTAATATGGCGAACTTTATAGCTGGCTATTTTTCAATAAGTAGATCTGTGAAAGGCTATTAGGTCCACGCCACGTTAGTATATCTACTGTCACTTAATTCTCTGGTTCCATTAGGAAATTATATTGTCTACCCATATAAGAAAGACAGCTGCGGAGTTTATAAACCTAAATCATTCAATTTAGTGAACTATTTAGTGAAAACATGTTTGATACAAGGAGTACACTACATATTTTTAAATAACAGAAGAATAAACAAAAGTACCTGGCTTCTAAGAACTCACAGCTTTTAGGAAATTAGACACATGGAAAGATAATGCAAGGCAAGATCAATGCAGAGGTAACAAGAGGCGGAGGTGGCAGTGACAGAGGAGGCTTTGGAAGACATTGAAATTGAGAAACCAGAGTTGAATGGATTCAATTGAGCAAAGATAATACAATGGTACTTAGAACATAGAAGTTAGTGTTTGTAGAAGGCAGTATTACTTTCCTTGGGAATGGAGGAAAGAAAGGAAAGAGTTAGATAGCATGGTGTCTTATAAGGAGCTTACACATTATCCTGGGTTAACAGAAGACTCCATAAATGCTTTTATAGATGCATTATGAGCATGGCATCATTTTAATTAGATGATCCTACAGCCTAACTTGTACCTTAAAGTGTTAAAAATGAATTCAAAGGAGAAGGTTGGCATGGCAGTTTGAGTCAGAGCAATTGAGGTAGGCAGAGCACAAAGTAGAAGAGGAAAAAAACAAAGGAGAATACTCATACCAGCAGGATTTTTTGATGGATTTAGGGAGGAGTACTTTAAAAAGGGACAGCTATGCTTTTAGAATTGTGGTTGGCTAGAGGTAGGGAGATAGTCCTTAGTTAGGTCAGAAATGTTATCGATATGCATATCCATGGGAGAAGTGAACATAAAGTTATGGTGGATCAACCAAGTTGTTTTCTTTTGATAAAACATTTTGGAAATCATCAACAAGCAAATGTTTTCCAGCTGGATACATGATATCAATCATGCAAAGAGAATATTCAGTGAGAAGTTCAGTGGCTAAACTCAGGTTGTAGATGAGCAATGTACAATGCATGAGTGCAGGAAGAGAAGGTAGAAACAGCACAAAAAGGTGTCAGATAGAATTGTACACAGGAAAATGAAAGCTCTTTGAAGCCACATAAATGAAATACATGAGTAAATGAATAGTGGAAGTGTTGTCAATAGCTGAAAAAATGTCTCAAGTATGTGAATTAATAAAATCCACTAAATTTTCTTGGCAAAGTCTGCACTAGTAGAAGAGATGGACTGCATTCATGTCATGGTGAGTAGTAAAGAGAATTAACAATGAGAAACTAGGCCTTATGTAAAGTGTTGTTTCAGAAAACATAAGGAGGGGTTAAAGAAAGTTCAAACTCATTTTGTGAAAGGGGAATAAAAAAGTTTTCCTACTAGTGATATTTAGCTGTCCAGCTCAAGGAAAAAAAAAAATGTCAAAAAGAAAAGGTTCTCTTAGGACACGTCTCTGTTTTGTTTGAATTTTGCAGTCCCCAATGTAATTCTAAGCTTCTAAGAATATATTACAATCATTTATGATCACTCCAGATTTAGGAAAAGATTTAGAATAGTATCTGGCTTCTGTATAACAAAAGATAATTTGATTCATACCTAGAATCCTCAGAAGAGCTGAAAGTACGAAGCCACAGCACGGAGCCATTACCAAAGTTGGACAACAAAGAGAGAGGGCACCACGGAGTGTCTTCCTCCAGAGAGCCTGTCAAAGCTCAGGAATGGGATGGAACACCGGGTCCACCAGTGGTCACCAGTAGAATGGGCAGATGTTCTGTGAGCCCCACCTTGTTGGCAGGAAACCATGGTTCAGGTAAGCAGAACCCTGACCTTCCAGAGGACAATTCCTCATAACTCTACAATCTGCAAGTTCCACTCAATGAACTGACATCACCGATATGTCTGTTTCCATGTGCACCTCACATAAGGAGCATGAGCCTAGAATGCACCCTACACAATAACACAGTTCAGAGAAGACAAGGAGTACAGTGGTGGTTCTGAGAGCTGCAGCAATCTATCACTGAGAAACATTTGCTTCCAATGTGTATGTGTGTGTGTGTTCATGGTGTATTGTGAGGGCCCATGTGTATCTATGTGGAGAAGATGATCCTGAGTGGAGTTTGTCAGGTGACATTCACCTTTTGTGAGATAGGGTTGTAATTGGCCTACAGCTTACCAATTATGCTAGCCTGGCTAATTAGCAACCCTAATGGATGCTCCTGTCATGGCTTCCCCAGCACTAGTTATTCCCATAAACACTACAATGCTAATCTCTTTTATGCTGAATTCAGATCCACATATATGGCAAGCATTTCATCAACTGAGCCACCTCCCTGAGTACCAGTTTAATTTGTGAAATGGGAGATATTTAATGTCTCTTCTACTCTTGCTTTGGAAAATATTTTAAAGTACAACGAAGGCTAGAAATACAAGAATGGCCTGGAGGTAGTGGGCAGCGCAGTTATTATTAAGTATCTGCATGGTAAACTGAACAAACAGTAATTTGACATCAATTAACCATGGCGTAAAATTTTCAAATTTATATCAAAAGAGAAAATATAATAATGCAACTTCCAATTTCCCATCTGGAGATTAAAATATGCAATGTAATTTACATGGTTACTAGATAAGTTTTATTAAACATTAATTTTAAATGCAGCACATGTTTGCTTTGAACTAATCCATTTGCATGTCAGACTCACCAAGAGGTGTCAGTTGAAATAAACAATGAATAATCAAGGAACCTCCTATAGTTTTCGAATTTGCATTCTTTGAGTGAGAGTTCTGAAGAAAAGACCAATCTTTTCTTTTCATATTCTTTTCAACTTTGATACTCACCTTAGAAGGCAATTTGCATGAATTTAACCCACAGTCTTCCTGATACTGAGTAATCAAAACTTTAATAGGTGAATTATCTCTGTACTTGGGAAAGGATATTCCCTCACAAAGACCCAGCAGTAGCTTCCTAGACCTGGCATACCATGTAAGACTTAGCAGTGGAGTATGTATGTATGCTTGTTTGTACGTATGGTATATACTGTGTAGAACAAACTCAGACCATAAGTTGGGTATTTACTGAAAGAAGTACCCTATGTAAGATATGATGTAAGGTTGAGGACAGAAAGTCAGGACTTAATTTTGACTATGTTTACTTAGAAGTTCTCTGGGCATCTAATTAAGAAGCCATTATACCACTGGAATTATAGGTTACAGCTCATAAGATTTAGTGGAACTCCAGGACAGAACTAGAGACCTTTGAAGTGGCTAGAACCCCAGATGGGATGAACCTAAGAAAGATGAGAAGAAATCTGAAATGAGAGGGAAATAGCTATGGGACTCTAAAGAAAGTAGAAAGTGAGGGCAAGCAAAGAGGATCTGGGCAGAAATGGAAATCATAGAATTCTGTGGTCAACAAGTAAACTGTCACTATGTAACAAGTTGCAGGAAAATAAAGCAATATATGCTTTATATTTTAGAAAAAAATGATGTAAACTTTCTAAGTAATTCAGAAGTAAACAGAATTTCTATCACACTTTTACTTTCATCTGTCTCAAGCTCCTAACATACCCATTTGGTTTGGGATAGCTCAGCCCTGCTCCCCCGAGTTTTAATTTTCTCAGCTAAATTGTTTATGTTGTCTACTTAATAGAAGGAATGACATATATCGTGTTGGTCTCACATGCTCTCCACTTTAGATTCTGGGAAAGTTAGCCCAAAGTAGAGGAAGAAATTTTGTAAAACATAATTGATTCCTTATAAACAAAAAAAAAATGTTGTGGCACACACTGGTAGGAAATTGCTGAAACGTGGAGGCAGGAGGATCAAGAGTTCAAGGCCAGCCTGGGCTCCACATTTGCCAGGCATAGTGGTGCACACATTTAATCCCAGCTCTTGGGAGGCAGAGGTAGGAGGGTCATTATGAGTTTGAAGCCACCCTGAGATTACATAGTGAATTCCTGGTTATCCTGGGCTACAGTGAGACCTTGCCTCAAATCAACAAAAAATAAAAATAAATGAAATGTAGAGACAAGTATAAAGTGACAAACTTAATGTCACAAGCCAGGTTCTCTCATGACAAGCTGCAATTCAATGATCCTTATTATTGGGTGAGTCTTTACATCAACCTATTTGAGAAATAGGAGGCAAAGTGTTTATTGTTATTTTTTTCTTTCTGAAAAGAAAGAATTCAGAATGTTACAGTTCTGTCATAGAAAATTTAATAGTTCCACTACTTAAACTGTGTAAAGAAGAAAATCTTTGTTGTGTTAAACAAACCAACCACTGGCTGAAGCTCATTCACCCACAAGCCAGCCTTTGTCCACACCGAGCAAGTGGCTACACGAGGAGGCTTTGGCGTTTGTGAAGAGAAGACAGTCAGTACAACAAGCTCACCTTTTCCACACCACTTCATTGTCTCCTGGATTCTGGGCCACTGAACTAATCCCCAGCTAGAAATTCTGGAACAATAATCAATAACACCTCTCCCTCTTCTGATAGTTACTAGACAGCATACCTAACATACAGAAGAAGAAGATTCTAACTACAAAGTCCCCTTCATCAAGTTTCTTCCTCTGGTGCTGTCATGATTCATATTCTCTCATTCTCTCTCTCTCTCTCACTCTCTCTCTTTCTCTCTCTCTCTCTGTCTGTCTGTCTGTCTCATGCACACACTGTGGGTTCACACACACACACTCACACACACACAATCATGCACACACACAAAAATGCCTGCTCTTCACAGACCATTGCTTTACCACATGAAATGCTGCTCTTAACAGCTCTGTTGAGGAATGGAAGACTTGCTGGAGTGAAGCAAACATGTCAGGAGATCTCAATACTAATTAACATTGCCACTGGTTGCCATGATAGTTCATTAAAGTTACTGCTGTTTGGCAAATCAGGGAACTCCACAGAGGGCGATTCTTGAAAGCCCTGGAGAACTGGGACCCAAATAGTCATGAAAGTAATAGGAGAAAATGGGTGAAGTTATACAAGTAAACATGGTATGAACAAAACTTCAGATTTATATCATTGAATCAGTTAACAAGTTGAGTCTACATAGCTTATGTTTATGCAGGACACATATGTGCTCACACATTCACACACCAAATATTTAACTCCATCTCTGTATGGTACTGAAATATTGGCCAAGCATATTAGTTAGATTATAATTATATATGCATATATGTTATTATAGTTATTACCTGCTCTTTACATAGAATGATTTCATAAGAACAAAAGGTCAATGCAGAGTTGAAAAAAAATGATGGATGGCTTATTAGGAAACACTGAATTTTAACCCCAGGATTACATAGATCTTTCCAAAACCCAGTGCTTTTATTGTCAATTGAGTAAAAGATAGAGAATGTGGTATATGCAACAATGAAAGTAGACTCAGGGAGAAAGCAACATTTTCTGGCTTGGTATAGGCTGTCCTGAGTAAATTGTTTCTGGAAGTAAACTCAAACTCAAAAAGATTTGGCTTATAATCAAAATCTCTCTCTCTCTCTCTCTCTTCCTCTCTTGTACACACACACACACACACACACACACACACACACACACAAAGTTGATAGTTTAAAATGGTATTTAGGCACAGGAATGTCAATAGAAGCAGGAGAGGTGCCTTTTTCACACACACTTGATTCAACTCCCTCATGAATTTCGTAGAAATGTGCACCACTCTCACAAAGAAAATGCTTGCCCATTTTTCTCTCACTGGTTGGGTGAGCGAGGAGAAGGCAAGCACAACGGTGGTGAAGGCAGGGTGGCAAGAAAGTGGGCAGGCTTTCCTACTTCTCTCCTCCCTCAGCCAGGAGGCAGAGAGATGGAGATGGGGCTCCTCGCACTTTCCCCTTTCTCCTCAGCCCAAGCGCAGCACCCCGTCCCAGAGAATGTGCCATCCAGATCCAGGGAGGACCTGCCCAACTCAGGTAATCTACTGTGGAAACTTCATCACAGATGTGCCCGGAGGTTTGTCTCCTGGGTTATTCTGGATTCCATCATATTGGTAGTCAATATTAACCAGCACACTTCCTGAAGTCACAACTAGAAGACATTCATGATTTGGCTCCTAGTGTTCAAGAAAACTCCCAAGGACAGGGTCAGTATGTAGAACTGGCGAACTACAATAAATGTGTACAGTTTTTTTTTTTTTAATTGCTTTTAGTGAGGAAACAATTCCTAGCTTACAAAATAGTAAAATACTGTTTGTAATGACTTGAAGAAATTAAGTAACATTTCTGTCACTGAAATCCTCAGAGATAAATGAAATCTTACTCTTTAGGTCATTACAAAGAGTAAATTAAATTGCACAGAAATGGCAGTTATCAAATGGGCTTAAAATATTCTCATTCAACTTCACTAGAAATGACCTTGGTCATGTCCCCCACCCCCTGCCCCAGGACTAAGAATGTTTCTTTTGGAAAGATCTGCACCCACCCAATATGAGATTTTCTCTAACTCACTGCAGGCTCATTGATTATGGAGTCATTAGTGCAATAGCCTTGCTTCACTCATTTGTGTATTTTCCCAAAAATATTTTAGACCACTTTGAAGGCCATTTTTGATTTTTCTGGGGTTGTAGTTGTAAATGAAATTAAAGGAAATGATCATGGGGAGACCTTGATATTTTACATTATACATTACTACATTATATGCAATTATCAGACAGTAACCTGTATTTCTCATAGCACTTGTATTCTATAGTAGTAACAGATCAGATTTAAAACTATGTTGCAAGGAAGTAAGAACACAAGAGAATACTAATATCCACAAGGGTGTATATCTTCTTTGAGGAATATCTAACTTGATGTTTGCTCAGTCAATCATTCACTTCTGGTCTATTTTCCTTTAAAAAAAAAATCTGATATCTACTCTCTACAATGTGAGGTCTAAATACTGAGGGAAGGGTAAGAGGAATATGGTAAACTCTGGGCTTTACCAGCATGGCAAGTAATAGCTAGACAGATATCTATAGAGGAGCTAGACTGCTTTGGGCATCTCTTTTATGGAGTATGGATAGAAAATATTAACTTTTATATTATATATTATTTATTTATGACAAAGAGAAAGAGAGGGAACAGGCATGTCAGGGCCTCTAGAGACTGTAAACTCCAGATTCATGAGCCACCTTGTACATCTGTCTTACATGGGTAATGGGGAATCAAACATGGGTCCATAGGTTTCACATCTGTTCCAGTCAGGTTTGCATGGCTGGTAGAAATCACCTGACTAAGATCAACTTGTGGGGAAAAAGGTTTATTTTGGATTACAGACTCAAGGGGAAGCTCTATTATGGCAAAGGAAAATGACAGCATGAGCAAAGAGTGGACATCAGGATAACAGGAACAGGAGAGTGTGCCAAATATTGGCAAGGGGAAACTGGCTGTAATACCCATAAGTCCATGCTCAACAATATGCTGCCTCCGGGAGGCATGAATTCCCAAATCTCCATCAGTTGGGAGGCTAGCATTCAGAACACATAAGTTTACAGAGGACACTTGAACCAAACCACCACAGCAGCCAAGTTCCTTAACCATTAGACAATCTTTCTAGCCTGATTCTTTTAAAGAATCTGAGTAAGATTAAATATTTATACATCTACATGATTTCCAAAGGTTATAATTTTCTTTTTCATCATTTCTTCATGTGGTGCTGTAGCTACAGGAATTATCCTAACTGACCCCTCACTATGCATCCAGGACTTTTACAATATGTTTTTCTACCTTTATGGCAAGAAATGAGGTCTATTTTCCATCCCTGTGGTCTGTGTCATGTGTCAGCCAATAGAATAAGATTGAAGTAGCTGTGCATGACTTCTGTGTCTTGGCCTCCTGAGGTATGAGAGCTTCCAGTTGCTGTTTTCTAACTCTGCACCATCATATGAGCAACACTGGGCCAACGTCCTGGAAGGTAAGCCCACATGGAGGAATGCCAAGGACCCCGCCCTCATGCAGCCAACATGAGCAAATGCGAGAAAACAAAGCATGGAACAGAACCGCCTAAGTCACCCATATTTGACTGTAAATATATAATAGAGTCCAGCAAAGTAGAAAACTTACCAAGTTGACCTGCTGACCCATGAACAAAACTAAGGAGCAGAGCAGGTCACAGAGTTTGAGCAAGGTATGACAGTGATCATTTTTACTGACATCATGATCTCTTTGAATTTACTCTTTCCCCCAAATAAGTGAATTGATATCATTGTGTAACAATATGGGTTAATAACAGCAGTGCAGCACATGCTTATTCACGAACACTACTCTCCCATGCTTTCCATCCCTATCTTACCCCTCAGTGTATTGTGGGTGGCTGCCATATTTCAAGGTAGGGTTTTGCTCTAGACCAGGCTGACCTGGAATTCACTATGTAGTCACAGGGTGGCCTCGAACTCATGGTGATCCTCCTACCTCTGCCTCCCGAGTGCTAGGATTAAAGGCGTGCGCCACCACGCCTGGCACATCTACTTTTATTGTTGAACAGAAACAATAAACCAATTGGGAGAGCTCAGTGCTCGCTGTAATTTGGGCTTGGATGTGAGATGTTGACTCACTTCCTGCCTGGTTCAACTCCAGTCACAGGCAGCGGTTGGCTTCAGGCTCTACAACCCTCCAGGCTGCCATTCTGTACCGTGGGCTCAGGCACTGGAGGATGACTTTCCTCATCTGCTCTGCTTCCCAGTTCTTACCAAGTGCTTGGGTACTTCCTCAGGGAACATTTGCTGGATCCTGCGGCTTCATTCTGCACACAGTCGTCTCACTTTAGAGTTTAGCTCCCCCTTTCTGAATTCTAGTTGTAAACACATAACTGAATCCTCATTTGTGGACTCTTTGGAGATTCATATAAGCTACCTCCCCAATGACTCCACTTATTTCTCTGTGGAAAGCTGTCACGTCTGCAGCTGGAATTTGTGTTCACCACAGAAAAAGCATTGTTTGCATTTCTCCTGATAATGGTCAGAATTCTTTGAGAAACAACCAGAAAAGGAGAACTTGGAGTGTGTTAATCATATTTGTTTTGTAGTAAATGCATCTTGGTAGAGTTTAAATGTAAATAACCAGGGTATATACTGCAATGGCTGTTGCAGACAGGCTTGTATTGCTGGCAGAAATCACCCAACCAAGAGCAGCCTGTGGGCAAAAAGTTTATTTTGGCTTATAGACTCGAAGGGAAGCTCCATGATATCAGGGGAAAAACAATGGTATGAGCAGAGGGTGGACATCACCTCTTGGCCAAAATCAGGTGGACAACAGGAACAGGAGAGTGAGTCAGACACTGATAAAGGGAAGCTGACTATAATACCTATAAGCCCAACCCCAACTATATACTGTCTCCAGGAGGCTTTAAGTCCTAAATTTCCATCAGCTGGGAACCTAGCATCCAGAATACCTAAGTTAATGGGGGACACCTTATCAAACCGCCACAATGGCTAATGCAAAAAAATGATGAGACAATTCCCATCACCTCCCAAGCCAGTGAGCCAAGGTGTTGATGAAGTGATGCATCAGCAGCGTCCTTGTCTAAATTTGCCTCCGTAGTCTTCGAAGGCAGTTGGAAAAATAAACATTAAGAAGTGGGCATTGGAGAGGATTTTGGATAGACTCCTGTGGAGATGTCGGTAACATGTTGTGATGTGATATTTTCTGGAGGGATGTGAACAGATGTCTATTGATCTCAGACAGGGCTCCAAAACTAGAGAAAAAGAACTAATCCATCCAATCCCAACACAGTTAGACAAGGAATTGACTGAGCTCACTACAGGAACAGGGTGAACACCAACCACTCTCCAGGTTCATCACTGAAAACTTGCACCCAGAGATAGATGTTGACCTCCAGAAAGCTGCATAGATGGAGACTGCCCTTCATTCAACATTCCACATTCACCTCTTATACTTGTTAGCACCTCCCAAGACCACTTACAGCTGGGCAGGATTGTGTACATTGGCTGGGGCAGGAGGAGTGCATGTAGGGGCTACAGATAGAAGAGTTTCTGGAATCTCAAGTGGAAGGTCTACTGTTATGCTCTTCTTCTAAGAGGGGCTGTCAACAGGCACGAATTTGTGGCAGTCCCCCATGGGTAGTCACCACTGCTTTGATTAAGATGATAAAGCTGGTTTGTGCACAGAGGCAAGTGTTCCATGTCTGTCTTTCCCATGGACAACACTACCATGGAGAGAGGCTCTGCAGGTAGGCTCAGCAAGGACTCCAAGATATGCCTCAAGTTGTCTTCAGGATTCTAGAAAATCAAGAAAAGTCCTAGAGCAAGTAGCCATGAGCGTTCCATGTGAGGAACAGTCTAGCACAGTAGAGTCCTAAGGAAATTTGGAAGCACCCGAAGAAGAGATGCCCAGTTCTGAACACCTGCTGTGGCCACGGAGAGGGAAAGGCCATCTCACATTAGGTGACTCAGCTGTCAACTCCTCTCCTCCCTCCTGATTCTGACAGAGGCAGAGGTCTGCAGGGCCAAACTTGGAGCACAGGGGCAAGAGCAGGATATGAGCAACACAGGGGTTAGGAACATGCCCAAACTGAACAAGGCAGAAGCAGTTCATGGATATAATGGTCAAATAGTTGATTAATGTAAGCCACTAGGTATTTTAACTATAACTTCAACACCACTTTTTGTAACTTGAAGAAAACAATGAATGATTTCCAATTGTCAAAGTGAAAAAGAAAAAAAAAAATTCTAATATTCAGCCCAAGTTTATGTAACAAGAACTAGCTCCCTAAAGCTGGATGAAACTCATTTGTAGGCAGAAAAAGAATGAAAAAGTTCTTTGTTTGCATGTAAGATTTTGCAGTTTCAAAATTCTTAGATACACCACCTTCAAGTAAATAGAATTTGGTATAATCAGAATAATCTCTCTAAGATTGTTATAAATTATATTGTAACTAAATTATGGAATTGAATTTTATCACAAATTTAGATATTTTTGTAAGACACTTGAAATAGTGCCCTGTGTGAGAAAATCATGAGTTAGCTTTTTAGATAGGTGTTGCAGTCAGGTCCGCATTGCCGGAAGAAATCACCTAATCAAAAGCAGCTTGTGGAAAAAAAAAAAAAAAAAAAAAAAAAGAGGTTTATTTTGGCTTACAGGCTCAAAGGGGGAAGCTCCACAATGGCAGGGAAAACAATGACATGAGCAGAGGGTGGACATCACCTCCTGGCCAACAACAGGTTGACCATAGCAACAGGAGGGTATGTTAAATACTGACAAGGGGAAATTGTCTGTAACTCCCATAAGCTCACCCCCAACAATACACGACCTCCATGAGGTGTCAATTCCCAAATCTCCATCAGCCGGGATCCTAGTATTTGGAACACCTAAGTTTTTGGAGGACACTTCACTCAAACCACCATATTCCACCCCTGACCCTCATAAACTGGTAACTGTACATGATGTAAAATGCAACGCATTCATCCAACTGTAAACAGCCCATAGTTTTTGTCAATTCCAGTGATGTTCAAACATCCCCCTAGTCCAAGGTCTTTTAACTGAGCCATAATAACCATAAAATTGTCCTCAAAAACCCATAATGGCACTAAACAGTCACACTGCAAAAGACAGCATTTGCCATAGCAAAGAAGTATTCAACCAATACAAAATTTAAAATAACTAGGGAAAACATCAAACTCTGTAGCTTCAAGTCCAAACACTAGCCAATCTCCAAGTCCGATAATTCTGACCAGCAACAAGGCTCTGGTATTCCAATTCTGCCCCTCCAGCTTGGTTGCTCAGAGTCCTGGAAAATTTCACTGGGGCCAGAAGCTTTGCTCAGCAGCCATCTCGTGGCCTCAGCATCTTCACTGGGTCTCCACTGCAATCCATGGTTCATCCTCATGGCCACATGGGGTCTCAATGCAGGTATCCAGCAAACCTGCTGCACACTGCTCATGGCCATTCCAAAACACAAGAGCACACTGCAGACTCAATAACCCTCTCTTTCCTGTATTTCTTATACTCCACAATACCAGGTAGGATGCCAATTTGTTAATCCAGGGAGGAATAAAGCAGATTTTGAAGAACAGGATGCTCCTTGAGCACTCAGGCCCCTTCAAAAGAGTCTGTATTCTTCCTGTTGCCCCAGTGCAGGTCAGCTGGCCCAATCTCAGTGGTTATAATCTCTCAAACAATTTGCAGGTGAACAGGCAGAAGTTTAGGCCCAAAGATTTTTCTTTGTGTGACATATCTCTCTGCTCACACCAGTTCATTTCTACAGAAAGCAACCCTGCACAACTTCTCAGGACATGGGCATAATAGCAAGCTTTTCATACAAACTGCTAGCCCAGTGCAGGCAAAGCTGTTTCTTACTCTCATAAGCCAAACCCCACAGTTCATAGTTTTTAAAGGCTTGAGGGGAAGCTCCATAATGGCAGGGAAAATGGTGGCATGAGAAGAAGGTGGACATCACCTCCTGGCCAACATAAGGTGGATAATAGCAACAGGAGTATGTGCCAAACAGTGGCAAGGGGAAACTTGCTATAACCCCCATTAACCCACCCCCCAAAATACACCACCTCCATGAGGCATTAATTTCCAATTCTCCAGCAGCTGAGAAACCTAGCATTCAGAACACCTGAGTTTACCGGGGACACCTGAATCAAACCACCGCTGTAGGACTGCACAAGCTTTCTCTTGAGTGCTTTACACAAGCCTATATGTATGGCTGGGTTGGCATCATAATCTGTTTCTTGTTTCTCATTGACAAAACTAAAGCTAGAGAGAAATTAAATAAATTGTAGGATTATTTAATGTGTAGGAATGAACAAACTTCAGGTTTCTGCTCCTTGGCCTAGCTAGTTTTTCATGACCTAATTAGGTGGGATTTCCCTTCTTCCACGTCATTGCCCTGCAAATAGCCATTCATTTACACATACTTTACTCAACACAATATTATTAGACATAGAGCGTGTGCCAGTGGGAGAGACAGCTACCAATGACCAATGTTAAAACATAATCACAGTCTGTTTTGAAAGCCCCTGGGAAGAGGGACACAACATTTCCATCCTGATGACCTGCAGAATGAGGTCTGTAGAGCATAGTTATGCACAAGGACTGGTGAGACACCATAACCTTGGTATGTGAGGACCCACACAGCGGAAGGACTGAAGGGATTATGGAGAGAAACTCAGTGCTTTGCATCGGTATCTTGAGTCCTACCTAAAAATGACAACGAGCCATGGATTTTATACCCAGGGTTGACGTGATCCTGTATGTAGAGCCAGCTAATTTATTATCCTCTTGAACCAATGGAAACAGAATTATAGAAATAAATACATGGGCCCAAATACCATGTATCATAAATCCAAAGAAGAAATCTTCTCTTTGTTCTTCAGCCCATGAAATTCCTCTGTTCTGATAGCTAATTGGAAGATGTTTTTGTGGCTGATTGTATTGGTGTATCAAAAAAGTTAACCCAGTATTCAGGAGGCAGAGGTAGGAGGATCGCCATGAGTTCAAGGCCACCCTAAAACTACATAGCGAATTCCAGGTCAGCCTGGGCTAGAGTGAGACCCCACCTGGGGGGGGGGGGAGTTAACTCTTAAGCACGTGAGCATGCATGTGGGTTGTTGTTTTCTCAAAAATGTAGAGGTGTTGTGAATGTTGGTCTTCAGTAAAGCATGCACCCTTTGAACACACCTTTGAGAACAGCAGGCTAGGAGGTGATGAAGAGCCATGTCTGACTTCCAGGAACATGTCATGGCCTGGGATTTCAGTGGGGTTTTCACTACAAGGAGCATCCTTGCCCCTGACTCCACAAAGCACTGTGCAGGCTGCTACTATCCTCCAGTAGTTTGTAGATCTTCCCCTAAACCTAAACCGTTTGTATTTTTATCCCCACTTTTTTCTAGACCCTACCACACACACACACACACACACACACACACACACACACACACACACACACATAATGAAAGAAAAGAAAAGGAAAGAAAAATAAATACTTGGTTAAATTTTTAGAAATGGACTGAAATTATAGGGTTTTAACCTGAAGTGAAGACTTCTCAGATTTGAAAGTCAGGCAACCACTTATTACCATATTCTCTTCCTTCTCCAAGGCAGGGTCTCACTCTAGCCCAGGCTGACCTGGAGTTCACTCTGTTGTCACAGGGCGGCCTCGCACTCATGGCGACCCTCCTTCCTCTGCCTCCCAAATGCTGGGATTAAAGGCGTGCGCCACCACGCCCGGCTCTTTCCTCTCTCTTTCTGTCTCTTCATTTGTACATTCTTCTATCTTTCTGGAATCATGGTCAATATTAATAAATGATAAAAATTCTATAGTATAAATGTGAACTATATAAAAATTCATATATATGCATAGATGATGTGTGTGTTTCAAATGCATATATTCTTCTAAACTTCATTTCTTTCAAACGCATATAAATATGGTATACTATAGAGATGCTCTAAACACTTCTACAAAAAATACAACCAGATGACAGTATCATTCTTGTCAGAGAAGTGCTAAATTTCTAGCTAATCTTTATTTGATTTTTCTAGGGGAAAAATAATGACCAGTTCAGATAAAATACCTTTACCATACTTTTCTCAATAAAAGATTAATCCTGCCTGAGATCCAAGATCCCAGTGTGCTGACAGTTTTGACTGAACTGAGTCTCTCGTTGCTGGGCTGCAGGAGAAGTTGCTCGGCCTGGGCTCTCAGGGCTGTGCGCTTTGACAGCTCGCCCGGTGGCAGTCTCCCCATGGCCTTGGTTGGCCCTACGTGCATACTGCACCTGCACTTGTCATAAAGAAAGTTCTTTCTATTTCTGTTAAACATCACAGAAGACTTGATAGACACTGAAACTAGTTCTCAAAGCTTGGCAACAAATGACATTCTGTATCAAATCATGTTTTCACTGCCGTCTACTGTCCAGGATAGGAACTGCAACCTATCTAACAAATTAGATGAAAATTTTTTTTTTCCATTTTTCAGTAAACACAGGGAACATAACCAATGAAAAAAGTTCTGATTTATAAATTTAAACTGTAACAGAACTCTCCAGACTGATGTCAGTCTTCAAAATACTGTTTAAAACAATTCACTATTAATGAATCCTTCTTAAACATAAGTAATGAGTGCTTATCAGAGCAGTAGATGCCATGCTAATCAGGAGAAACACAGGCGGAAATGGATAGGCACAGTGCATGTTCCCCAACAGCTTGGAGTTTAGTGAAGGAGGAACAAGAAGGCGAGGGACAAGCCTGGAACCAGGTCTTGGCGAGCAGCACAGTTAAAACCCACAATACACGTAGACACAGAAATGTGGACAGAGCCCAGAACAGTGCTTCAAAGGCTGCCTGGGTGAGGTAAGCCAGGTGCGCCCATGTTAGGGTGTATTTTAGTCTTAGAAGCAAAATAATAGAAAAAATGAGTTTAAATAATAAAGAAGGCAGACATTCTTGACATCTTATATATTAAAAGCCATTATAAATATGATCTTATTTAACATCCTCATCAGAGGTTTCTATGGTAGTGTTTCCAACTGGTGACTCACCAAACTCTTTTCAAAGGGTTTCCCATGTGTCTTTGGCTTAAGCATGGCATTTTCCTTTGTTCTGATTTTTATGTGTAAATTACTAAACTGGTGAGTTAATTATATAAAAATTCACAGAAATGCCTTGAGAACAATTCCCAAGCTCAGATCTCAGGACCCTTTTGTTTCTTAACATTATTGAGAACACAAAAGTTGCCTTGAGTTCAATATAACAATATATCATTCATATTTGAGTTTAAAATTAAAAAGTTTTTAAATTACGTACATTTAAAATTTAGAAGAAAATTGTTTGTCCACTTTTTTTTTTTTTTTTTTTTTTTGATGTAGGGTAGAGTGTCCTGTAGCCCAGGCTGACTTGTAACTCACTCTTTAGTACCAGGCTGGCCTGAACTCACAGTGTTCCTCCTACCTCTGCATGTGCTGGGATTAAAGGTGTACACCTCCACAGCCAAACATAAAAATACTCCACTTGACAAGGAAATAATATACAAATTACCTTTTGACATAATTGTATATCTTCTTCCTTCATGTCCTTCCAAAACTCAATAGCAGAATCTTAAAGGTTGGTTGCAATATCTGTTGCATTAAGATTTATTGTGTCCTGTAAAGTACAATTGTTACCATCATGATTTACAAGGTCATACTCTAGGAAATATCCACTCACTAATCAGGTGGCTCTGCCATATGTTGAAAAAGATCAATGCATCACACTCTTTTATCACTATAGAGGGCTTTGAAATATTAGAAAGCCCCCATTCTATTAGTAATAGATGCAAACCTCTGAAAATGAATTTTCTTTAAAAGTCAAATTTATCATTGTCAACAAAGAATGTCAGTTATCTTCCATGAACCAATAGAACCTCTACTTTTGTTTTGAAGAAACTGTTAACCATCCAAGTCTGAGGGGCATGAAATGTCCACATGACTGGCATAGCTCTGTGCTCCTGCTCTGATGGCTGAAATGACAGTAGATTTCAACAATGTTTTTGTCAACATACTGAAAAGCTGCAAACGAATTCTTAGTATTTTCATTAAAAAAAAAAAAAGGACTTCACTCTCTGATTCCTCTGATTCCTAAAGAATCGTTGAGACCCTGGGACTTCAGTTATAAAGTGGACAAGAATAACCATTTTAGGGCTGTAGAGATGGCCTACCGGTTAAGGTGCATGCCTGCAAAACCAAAGGACCCATGGTCGATTCTTCAGGACCTACTTAAGCCAGATGCACAAGAGGCAGGATGCATCTGGAGTTCATTTGCAGTGGCTGTAAGCCCTGGCACACTCATTTTCTCTCTCTCTCAAATAAATAAATAAAATTTTTTTAAAAAGAATAGCCATTTTATTAGACAAAATTGAGGCTCCTGCTAGTGAGGAAATGACCATGTGGTCTCTGCTTAGTACACATTCCTTTGCTTATATTTATAATAGTATATAATAGCCTATAATTACAACAGTAGCTTAAGTAGCAGCTAAAGGAAGATGGTCATTGAAACAGAACAACATGTCCATTCATATGGTTGTAATAGAACAGTACATCTGTAGTGACTACTCACACTCAAGACGTTTGCACATTATCAAAGTACAAAATGCAGTTGAATAAAGAGGAAGCATCATGAGTATTGTGACCCATTTGGATGTTAGTCCGTTACAGGGAATGGTTTTAATATCACCAAATTGAGTAATAGGCTAAATTTAAGCCATGTACTTTCTTATTATTTTGTTACTTAAAAGCAATGTCTACCAAAATTTAAGCAGTTGAAATGATTTTGGACATGAGTTTTTTCCTAATATCAAGAAGGTCAAGTGGAGGTGGAGAGATGACTCAGCAATCAAGGTTGCATGCCTTCAAAGCCTAACAACCCAGGTTTGATTCCCCAGTACTCATGTAAGAGCCAGATGCACAAAATGGTGCATACCTCTGGAGTTCATTTGCAGCTGCTGGAGGCCCTGGTGTGCCTATTCTCTCTGTCTCTCTTCTCTCTCTCTGCTTGCGAATACATTTTTAATAATTTTTTAAAAGATCAAAAGTATGTGCTTCTTTTGCTCATTCATTGTATTTTTAACTAAAAATTTCTTTTTCTTTCTTTCTTTCTTTTTTTTTTTTTTTTTGAAGTAGGGTCTCTCTTTTCCAGACTGACCTGGAATTCACTATGTAGTCTCAGGGTGGCCTGGAACTCATGGAGATCCACCTACCTCTGCCTCCTGAGTGCTGGGATTAAAGGAGTATGCCACCATGCCTGGCTTTAAAAATATGCATGTTATGCATGTTCATATGTGTGTGTGTAGCTGCACATACGAAGACATTAAGTACACATGTGTGCATGCAGGTGAAGGCCAGAAGTAGGTATTGGGTGTCTTGCTCAGTTGCTCTCAGCCTTACACGTTTTGAGACAGGCTGTCTTACTGAACCTAGAGATGTCTGATCCAGCAAGCCCTGGGAATCCTTTTGCCCAATCTCCTCAGCTTTGTGATTACACAGGCTCACTATATCAGCTTCTTATGTGAGTTCTGAGGATCTGAACTCAGCTCCTCACGGATGCACAGCAAGCACTTCACCAACTGAGCTGTCACCCAGCTCACATTTATTGTATTTTAATGTCACTGCACAAAATGAAATTTCTAACACCACTGCAGTATTTATTCTAGCCTGATATCAGTCATATATCTTTGGATTTTATATCTCAGTTGACAGATTTTCCTGATGTGGTGTTTTTAAAAGTAATTGTGGGTCATATTTTACTTGTTACAAAGGCACATCACATTTTGTAAATATATGCTTAAGAATTTAAGAGAAAAATACACTATTATTTAAAATATTTATTTATTTTGAGAGGGGAAGATAGAGAGAGAGAGAGAGAGAATGGGTTCGTCAGGGCCTCTAGCCACTACAAAGGAACTCCAGACACATGTGCCACATTGTGTGTCTGGCTCGTGTGGGTACTGTGGAATTGAACCTGGGTCCTTAGGCTTCACAAGCAAGCTCCTTAACCACTAAGCAATCTCTCCAGCCCCAAACACACTATTTTTAATATAAAAGTCCATTTTCAGATTTAGCTGTGTTTCGGACATCATGCATTGCCATGTAAGAGGCTATCAAATAAAGTCGTGTTAATGCTATGTTACATTCTGGTGTCTTGCAAGAAGCTAGCCATGTACCACAGTGTCTTGGGCGCCCCCACGTGGGAAGAAGTGTCATTTATAGGCTATTTGCAGAAGAATGTTGAAGATGAGGGACACTCCAGCCCTACAGAGCTAAAGAAGGAACATGATGAGCATTCCCCACTTTCTCTTCTGTAAAACATTTCTTGTCTATTTGTTTGTTTTTCTTCTGTAATTGCCGGGTCCTCCGGCAGGCAGGGCTGTGGGAGAGCTGGTCCCGTCGGTCTTTTCCTGGGGCTGAGCAGGATGGTGAGTGTGGACGACCCAGAACCTCTCCTAGTCACCGCAGAGAAACACACTGAGTCGGGAGACTTGTCGAAGCAGGATCTTACTTTACTGTAACAGGCAGGTGCTTATATAGCATGAGAACGAAGGCGGGGATCTCAATAGCATATCGCGACTTTTGAAATGATTGGTCGCGGGAACTCTAACTTTTTTGCAGAAGTAGCAGGCCAGAGGCAGTGTGGCGTCCTGCTGAGTCCTAGCTGGCCAGAGACAGGTCGGCAAACTTCAGCTAGGCTCAGGAAGTTCCACTAAGCCTCGCGTCCAGGCCTCTCAAGGCCCAACATGAACTCAGAGGTTTTATCATCAGAGCCTCAGCTACCACAATAGTTCCTGGATGCAGGATACTGGCTTCTGAAAGCTATGCAAGGTACTTTTGCCTCCCCAGAGGAAAACTCCATGAAAGTCTGGAGACAGCATATTCTGAATCCTTGTATTCTGAGTTGTTTTCCATTTATTTTCCTTCATGAAATGATCAGAGATATTATCAGATTTGTCTCTTGCTTTCAGTACCATAATATGCCTATCATGTACTTGGGGTTCTATGAAAGTATTCAATACTAAGAAAAAAATATAACCCAAAATTCTAAAAGAAATTACACACTACTGATAATAAAAAAAAATTTAAATGAGTACAAAGCGTGACATTGGGTCAACTTCTTAAATTTAGTGACAAAAAAATGTCATTACAGTTACAAATTTCTTTTAGTAAGTCCAAGTATGGAACTGGACTTGTTGGTAAACACATGTAATTGTAGACTGTGGAGGTTGAGACAGTGGGACCATGAGCCTATGGCCAGCCTAAATTACTTAGAGAGATCCTGGTAAAGCAATTCTTACATATGCATGATGACTGTCTAGTTGTCATAGCCCATCTCATATTGGTGGGATAACTTACAATCCAGTCATTTCAAAGCAACAGTATATAATGTAAAAATCAGTTCAAAGCATGCACAACGAAATTGCAATTTGTGCAGGGATAGATAGAAAAATTCCTTAATACGTTTGTTATGATGAGTGATGGAAGTTTTAAAACTAAATGTTTGATGATTTAAGTATAATACAGAATTTTCCATTAGTGTTCAGGTACCAGATATCACAAATAAACTAAGTGGTTTTTGGAAAAACTAACTTTAACAGAAACAAAAGTCTGTAATTATCATACTGTTGTGTATTGTAGGAAAAGCTTCTTATTATGTCCATTTAGCCCAGAGTCATGGATAAGCAAGCTTGAGCATCACTAGTGACTTAGGGATCATGATAATAGTTTTGCTAATACAGAAATGTGTGTGTGTGTATGTGATGTGTTGAAAAGAAACATCAAGAAAGAGAAAAATGCTTCCCTTAATTTTGACTATTTTTCTTTCTTTGATGATAGATGAAAGAGTCCTTTTCTTTTTATTTTTAGAGAAAATGTACTCATCTTTATGCCTCTGCAAGTAGTCATTCGTCTCTTCTTTCTGAAGGTAGAGAATAGCTGTCACCTCTAGAAGACTTCCCTGTAACAACACTCTGAAAATAAAATAGAATCACAGCCCCCCCTTAAGGAGAAGAAGAGAAATTATTGTTTTAATAAACAAAAAGTAAAAAATCAAAGAATGTAAGGCTGACATTAATTAAGAAAAAAAGAAAAACTAATCCCTGTCATAGTCCAGTGAGTATACAATTCTTTTGGAAAGCAGATTTGTTGCCACTGACCTGGAAACACCTATTTATAATGACATGGATAGGAACGCTCCTATCCTCCATCCCTCCCTCCCTCACTGTGTCTCTTTAATCTGTCACTGCTTGTTAATCTACTATATCATTCTTTTTATTATTCTTTTTACACCTAATCTTCAATGAAATATTACAAGTGACATTAGTTTCTACTTCTGGAATGGGAAACAGAGTTTTCAAAGGATGAGATTTTGCCTCACCATATATGAAGAATAGATGCTTTCTGGTTCATAATTAACCTTTTGATTGAATGAAATTTCTTGGAGTAAGAAAGTTCTATCTTATGTTTCCTTTTGCACATTGTTCTATTGGTTTTGGGATACCTAAAATCCTGGAAATTTTTAATATTGAAATCAGGATGAAAGTTAACATTGTGGTTCCTAGACTTCCCTGTCAAAGTCTGAAGGAGCACTCCACCTCAAGTTCAACAATTTAAGTTTGATGTCTTAGGCTTAGAAAAAGTTTAAGAGTTACAATCACAACTAGAATTCTATTCTAGAATTTTCAGGGCTATTTTGTAAAATCATTTTTTCAGAGATACCCATGGTAAACCCTCATGAGGATTTGTGTTATCTATCTGGTCATCCACCAGAGGTAATGGGAAGTGGAAGAGACAGGAAGAATGCAAACAAGGCAGGGAGAAGAGACGTGGATATGTGAAGGTCATACACACAGTAAAATAAATGGAGTCAGCTTCACGACATGCATCAGGAGAAGAGAGTTGAGGGCCACTGGGCACATCTCTGTGCAAATGCGTGCACGCTCATACCTTTGTCCACGGGAAACAAGTGCCAGCAGTCATCAGAAGCATCCGTAACATGTCAGGTAGATTTCTCTGAATGTCATGAGTATTGTCTTTTGACCTGTTGTTAGCTCAGCTCATTAGCAGTTACTTGCCATGCACAAGTAAGCAGTGTGGAAAATAAATATATGGATCCAGAAGCCTACATACCTTAGATTCTTTTTCACATGATTTTCAGATGCTTTTGGATCTTTACTTCCCCACACTCCCCACGAGACGGAAGATAAACTTGACAACTGTAGTATCCTATGATTCTTTCCAATGCATTTCCTGTTTTCCAGTAAATCACAATGGGTACATCTGCCTCCTTTGTGACAGTGTAAGCCTCCTTGTATTGCAAACACTTGGTGCCTTCTTCACCCGTGGCCTTTGCACCCTGCTTGGAGTTGTCCACACGGTCGGCCCTTGGAGGCTCCATCACAGTTGCTGTTATGAAGTCAAATGTTTCATTCATTTTTTACTGTGCATCCCTGGAGACACTGTGACCTTCTTCAGGCAAAAATGTGATTGCAGTCACAGCATTCTACTAAGTTACCATTTTTGATAGAGATAAAGTTAATATACCGTAAGGAAGCAAGGTTTTAGAAGATAGGTATAAAACTTAAAACTGAGATAAGCTGACATCTTACTAAAGTAATCACAAAAATAGGAAGGAACTACAGGTAGGAATGAAGTAAGGAAGGGAGGAAGATAAGGCAGGAAGGAGAGAGGGGGTGTTTGAAGAAGGTAGATAAAATAATTTGGGACTAGGTAATCCTATGGCCAAAACTGAAAATGAAGCACCAAAGATCGGGGCATTTGCTTTTCCCCTGTAGCAGTTACCTCTGCATTGCTAGAAGAAAACGTACGGTCAGGAGCAGCTTATGGGAGGCAAGGTTTGAGCTCAGCTTACAGAATGTAGGGGCTGTCTCATCACGGTGGGGCAGCATGGCAGGGGGAGAAGGAAGGCTGCCCCACATCTCCCTGTCAGCATGAAGGAAGCAGAGAGCGCTGTCTCTGAACACACAGTGGACTAACTCATAAACCTTAAGTTCTGCTGCTAGTTACGCACCTCCCCTAGCAAGGCCTCTCCTAGTAAAGGCCCAGCAAATTCCCCAGATTGCCAACAGCTGGGCTTTTCCAAACACACACATCTACAAGGGAAATTTCATTCAAACCATCACATTGCCTTTTGGGGTTATTTTTTCCTCCAGTAGTCACTCTTCAGAAACTCACCCTGAATGAGAGAAAATGAGTAAAGGGGGTAATGCCTGTGTTTGAGGGGTTCTTACTGTATTCCTCAGGAGCTGTTGGAATAAACTCCTTTCCATGTCATAGTTACGGAAATATGCAATCACCTGGTAATTATCAGTGAGCCTCAGAATCCTTTTACACAATCCCGGAACACGTAGTGAGGCTACGTGAAAAGTAATGAAAGTTTTTCACTGCTGATATTTCTCAGCTAATGATTTGTCTCCCCACCTCCTTGTTCACAGAACCCAAAGTAAGCTGCAAATTAGGCCGGTCTGCATCTACATCAGGGGTGCCTCCTCCTTCAGTTGCTCCTCTCAGGCAATCCAGTGACCTTCAGCAGAGCCAGGTACCATCATCGTTAGCCAATCGTGATTGACGTCCTGTGATGCAACATGCCAAATGCTTCCCACCTGTCTTTCATGTGTTCCTGTAGACAACTTCTGCATTTACTCTGTTTTTCTCTGTGTGTATGGGTGGGGGATGAGTTCTTTAGTCTGTGTTTTCATCCCACCTCCCAAAAAAATATGTCTTTCTTCCTTGTGATTGGTGAAACTTTCTTCCCTGTTTGTTACCAAATTGTTTTTGTCTCTGGTTTCCATCTTTCTGTAATATGAATGTAGTAAACATGTACTATATGTACCAGCATAGTGGCAAGTTTTAAAAATTCTTTCTCTTTTTCCATGTTTTGTGTACTTTTATACTGTCTCTAAAAATTTATCAACTTTTGATAAATTTATCTACTTTGTTTTATGTAAATTTCTTTTTCAGTGTTTTGTCCACAATATTTGCACTGATGTTGTGATTGAATTTGTACATATATTTATTTAGGATATTTCCTATCTCACTGCACTGTAATATTTATGGCAATAGACTTTATTTTTATTTAGCTTGGAGCATGATTGTAAAACACTGTGAATATTGATGTCCTTATAATATTCACATACCAAGTCCTTTGAATTGAATATGGCAGCTAGTCTTTCCTCTTTCTTAGGCCATAGAGACAAATTGACTGACCAGATCACCTAGATATTTATCAAAAGCTGTAGATTAGTAAGGCAACTTTTAAATAAATGGTTTTTTCTTCTTATACCAACAATATCAGAAATGTTCTCAGAAAGGGAATGTAAGCGTGCATGCATGAAAAATGAGATCTCTATTATCACTTGGAGAAAAGATACAAGAAATAAAGACATAAGCTAAAATAGCATTTAATCCTTTACAGTATAGTATATTGCTCTGATGCTAATTTGGGTGCATGGCTGTGAATTTGGAATTAGTATGGGGAAAATCACTCCACATAAATGTCCTGTCACTCAGCCAATAGGAATTCAATACACTGACTTAATTTGTGAAGTTTAATTGTCGTTGCTGTTAAGTGGTTTGGGTGTTAAATAGGATAATGTCATCTCAGGGTATTTTCTCTGCTTCCTTGCTTTTATATCTGCATTCATGATACTCCTCTGAAACAGTAATTTATTAAACTAATGATGACACCTTCCAGGAAGCTGCCCACTGCTGATGATCAAATTACATACTCATCAATTATTTTAAATGTCGGGTTACTTAAAAAACATAACTAAGGAGAATAATTGCCTTTTATGACAGATATTGTGCTTCTTAGTATTTTCATCTGGCTGAGCTAGGCACAGTGCATATTTTATGAATATGTGAAGTATCTACAAATACAGTTCCTCTCAAGGACAGCTTAGGTGTCATTGGGACTTCTTTTAAATTAAACGAGTGAAGTCCTTTATATGTAACTGTAGCTGTATTAATATGGAATATGAAAAGCAGAACAAGTAGTACATTGAGTAAGAATATACAAGACCCAAACTCATTAAGATAAACCACCACCCTAGTTTATGATATCATTCCAGAATAATTGTATTTCTAGGCAACTAAAGTATAAATTATTGTGAACTGAAAGACCAGAATTCTAGCTAATGGCAGAAGACTACACTGATGCAATCAGTTTTCAAGGATATGATCCTGGCTATATCTAAGAAAGCGTGTGTGTGTTGTGTTTTGTTTTTTTTCTGATTACCTTTAAAGCTATTTCAGCAAAGATCCTTCATGAATAGTGAGTGCTGGCTCTTAGAGAGCACTTCCAGGACACAGAACGCATGCCCTGCCCATGACAGTGTTACCAATGTGCACACACCACCAGATGTGCTTCCTTCTTCACAAAATGACGCCTTCATGAGATTCTCCCACTCTTTGTGTGCTGTTAGTTAGTTTCCTTATCTAGACACAAAGGATCTAGCACACAGCCAGATTGTAGATGAGCTTTCAGGCAGGTAATATTCTAGATTTCTCTGTTTCCCAGGACTAGCTGTGTTGACAACACACACATTCCTCAGATGAACCTTTCTCTAAATTCTGGTGACTCTGTGTATAACCAAATTCTAAGTCCAGTGTCTATGCCTGTGCCGTTGTCTTGACAGAGATGCTCATTAAACTGTCAGTGAGATGGTATTGCCCTTTGCCAGCATACACAAGGTGATGATGAAGGCATTTAGTCATTAAATACTCTAATGCCATCTATGATATATGGAAACATATATCAATATGAAACAGTTACCCAAATCACCTCTAAATCAGTTTTTTCTACACTCAGATAACTCAGAGTTATGAAATGCAGAATTTTTACTAGGAGGTAAATAGATTTTGAAGGAAGTCACTGGAAATAATTGTGATCTATTTAAAAGAAATCTGTCACTAACCCTAAGAAAGATTTTATTTGGTGTTTATCCACAGAGAAAACCTGGTCTCCTAGTCATTTTGCAAGGCATCCCTTTCTACTATGTCTCTTTACAAACTACATTTATATCCTCTTTTGTTTCCAAGAAATTAATAAAAAATTATAATTAGTTATAATGATTTAGTTTTAATAAATGATTATGATTAATAGGAATTAATAAATATAGTTTAAAATATTTCATAATTTTAAGCAGAAAAAGAGAGAGAAAGAAGGGGTGCACCAGGGTCTATAGCCACTGCAAACAAACTCCAGATACATGTGTCACTTTGTGCATCTGGCTCTACATGGGTACTAGAAATCAAACCTGGATCACTAGGCTTTGCAGGTAAGCACCTTAACTGCTAAGCCATCTTCCTAGCCCACATATCATAGTAGTTTTAAACTTGTTTTCTTTATATAATGTTCCTGCTTTCCAGAATTGTGTTCATTATCTTTCAAAGACATAAGAAACTCATCAGTAAGGCAGTTAGTCTCAACTTTTCTCTCTGATCACATTAATTCCCCCTGTAGTAACTCCTACTATTAATGTTAGAAAATCAGTGCTACACTTCAAGACTTAACTGTATGCCAACTCCTTTCATGAGGACCGGGTAGAGCCCCACATTCATAAGTTCACTCCATTACTCAGGATATTTAGGGAACAGTAATTACAGCACATCAAGAGAAAATCCAGGTCCATTCATTTCAATTTAGCAAATGTCTGTAACATATCTCCTAGTTACCAGTCACTGACATATGAAAATAAGTTTGTGATTCCTTGCACTAAGGAACTTGGGAGTGTTTTCAGCAAGCAAACAACTGCTATAGTCATGATCTACAGAGTAAGACGAAACCTTTATTAAACTTGGAATTGGGGGTTGAGGAGGTAGCTCAGATAAAGCTTTAAAAACACAGATGTTTAGCCAGCCAAGAGTGTAACACATTGACCATGGGTCACTATGAGAAAAATCAGTAAGGGTAGACACCATACCCCAATTAAAAAAGCTTCATTTTCTGGCTAAGCTTCATGGTACAGAGAACCCTTACTCACATTATGAACCAAGAATTTCCCCATAAATTTGAAAAAAATATTAAAATTATACTTCTGCCACTTATTTTTCAGGCTGTATGAACCAGTTCCTCTTATCTTTTGTCAAACGTCTGATTTCTTCAGCCTTTAATCATCACTTCATCTCTGAACTTCTCCTAAACCTCCATGACCTTTTTGTGCTTATTAATTCCACATCTGGTCAAGTAAACAGCAAAGCAATATTATAGACCATATTCTTGCCACTTCATGTCTCTATTTCCTTTTCACTCACATCCAGTTTTGTATATGTTTTATCCTGAATAGTTTTAAAGCCATGGGATATTTTGCTCTTTCCCAAGGCACCCACAATGCTATGCCTTAACACTTTGAGAAGATCTCTGTTCTCTCAGCATGTCTGTGACTCTGGTCCTTCATTGAACTTCTGAGACATTTAGGGTGTTTATACATAAAACATGCAGAGGACCCGGGAGAGAAGGAAGAAGGCTGGAGGCAAGGGAATGCCAAGTAGCAGACTACACTGGGAATATGCTAGGTGAGAATCTAGAACAGGGATCCTATTCATTCCCCCAATGCATACCATACCTCCAATACCATAGCCCTAGTGAATGTGTCTTCTTTTACGTTCGCTCTCAATAGGCTCAAGTAGAAAGAACTACAATCTAAGAACAACACAGGGCACCATGGCACCTCTCTCTCATCTTTGCTACATTCTTAAATATGCTGTCATAAAGATGAAGTTAAAACAAACAAATAAAAAGAAGCCCCCAAAATCTAAAGACAGAGAAACTTCTTCCATATTTCCTTTTTGGCCAAAGCTGTGTCTCATTCACTTCAGCCCAGGTGTGACAGGTGTAAGACATTTGTGGTTTGAGGTTTTATTCACCCAACTGGGTCCACGTCCGATTGCTTCTCATTCAGAATAGTGCCTGCGGTCCGTGGTGGTCAGGAGAAAGTGGTGCCTGGAGTAGGTGGGGAACCAAAATATGGGTGGTTGTAGAGTGTGTACCACGCTGACTGCGTGTGACGAAAGAATCCCTTTCCTTCAATCCTTAGTTCAAATGTTGGAAAAACTTTTTTAAGAGTCTATGATACATCAATTTGTCCTTTCAGACATAAACTCAGAAAGTGTCCCATAGCCCATTTGTACCTTTACACAGCTGGTTTCATTGAGTCTTTATATCACACGATTTATATCAGAGAACATCGGAAACAGAACACACAGCTGACAAACAGAACACGTTCTATGAATATATAGCTTGAGATAGATTGAAATAGATTTTACCAACAGCTCCTGTCATTCACTTTATTCTGCCTCGGGGGTCAACCCAATGTGTCTTCATAAACCTGGAAAAGTTAATAAGGAGACAGGAAAAACCCTACAAAGTTCACAACTCAAAGGCAGCATCATATTGGGGAAGTGTTTATCTGTACTAACCTCAAATTGTAAAATGAACTGTTATATTAACAAAGATCATGTTACAAAAAGTAGTGTTTATTATAGTAATGATATTTAGTGACGATTGGATTTAGCTCTGTAATGTATGGAATAAATTCTTTTAGAATAAGAATGTCAATGGCTGCATTGATCTATTGCTGACTTTTGAAGCAATGCACGTACATAACTCTCACCACATTATGTCCATGCCCTCCCCACATTCCTCCCTGCCTGCTGTATGAAAACTGTGAGGCTCCAGTCTTATAGAGCTTCCTCTGAGGTTTAATTAATATCATAGTTAAAGAAGTAAAATGATGTGTAATTACCCTAAATAGTAGCTGGATCTAGTAATGAAATGTTGGAATTATTTGATTTCAGCATTCATACCGGGGATTCAGATGGCTTCAATTCAGATCACAGTTTACAAACAACTGCATTGTGGGATGAGGAGTTTTGACTGAACATTTAGTCATCCTATGCTTATTAAATTTGTATTTTTTAAGTGACAGAATATTTGGGCATCACTGTTTAAGACCCATTAGTCACATAACTGGCCTTTCAGAAACTTCATGTTTACTTAAAATGAAGCAGGCCACCCCATGTCTTGCGTCTATCCCCATAGAGTATCAGGACAGGGCTCAGTAGTACTTCTCTAGGAAGACATGATCCCAGTGACAAGTTACGGCTGAGATTTGGGCCTGAGGCCTCTGAGAGTCTCTGCAGCCGACTGTACTCGCCCCATACCGCCTTGTTCTCCATATTCGTAGTGTCTAAAGCCACCACGTCAGTATGGTGCAGGCTATAGGGAAGGTGTAGAGATGCTGCGGTGTGCTCTGTAAGTAAGTGTGAGAGGAACAAACATTAGCCAGGGTACTTGGGCCAAGTTTATAGAATAGCAATCATGGGCCACTCCTTATCACCTCTGGTGCACTTCATGTGCAAAGGACTCGCGGGCTTGCTCAGAGCAACCAGAATCACCCACCATCTGAGACTTCCAGAGCCAACTGACACATGCTGCCCAAGCTTCTGTGCTTACTACATGTCAGTGTCTATGAGCAAAACTACTTCCATGCACAACTTAGCTTTTCTCAGTCAGTTTACTTATCTTTAAATTAGAGGCAACATTAATTGTTTCATAGGATTATAGTAGTGGTTAATATATGTGTGAAAAGGGCATATAGGCAGACATCATTAGCTAAAAAGGTACATTCTTTATATTTTCCCAGACTGCACTTTCTCCCACCTTGTCCTTGGTGCACACCTTGTTCATTTGTGTTCATTATTTTTCTCACAAATAATAAATTAGATGCTTAGTATGTCGCCATATATTAGAAATTCTATGTTGGGCATTTTTTAGTATCTTAGAAATATCACACTTGGTTGGGATGCTGAGTAAGTGGAAACTGAGTAGAGGTATCATTCCATATATCCAGGCTCACTTGATCTCTAATACTCATCGCTTCCACATTTGAATTAATTTATGATGAATGCAGGAGAGGTGACAAGGCAGCCTCGGAGGCTGTCACACATTGGGGTCAGGTCATACAATGCAGATATGGCATACATTACTATTTTTGCTAATGTCAGAATTTACTTATAGATTACCCACACCCAATTTCAAATAGCTCTTTTTTAAAAAAATCCATAGACATGTGGTAAAATACATCTAACTGTTGAAATGAATGTCAGGCTTCAGAGGGGACTGAGAGGAAGTCTGAGGAAAGTAGTATATTAGGTGATCATATGGCACCCTCTAGCAACTGAAGTGCATATTGCAACTTATGCTTATGCTTATGTTGTTTATAACAGAGATGTTTTATGCAAATATATCCTTCCAGCATATTTGGGAGAAAAATAAAAATGAATAACATACAGTGTTTCCTGAGTTCTACACACACTTATGAATAAATGTAGTCAGTTTCATGAGGCTTTATGAAATCTTCCAGGCTCTGTAATTTCTTTAATTGAACCTGAGTGTCCAAGAAAATCATTACCCTTCATTTTCAGACTGGATTTAAAAGAGAAAGACAGAGAGAGCGAGCAGAAATTGCTTAATTGGGTAAATGGAAAAATTAATTCTGGATTTCCTTTTCTGTGCATTAGCATCTTTGAAGTTTATAACTTAGAATTCCTTAACAAGAGTATCTTTCTAAGTAGTGGATAAATTTACTTCCAGCTTAAGTGATAGGTAGACTATGAATAAAGATTTGTACTCTAATAATATGGACTTTGCTTAGCATTGCAGTTACCATCATGTTGCTGGGACAGAGAAACCAGGTAAAAACAGCTGATGGGAGGAAAGGGTTATTTGAGGGACCCTTCAGAATGGCAGGGGAAAGATGGGAAGCAGAGGCTACACATAGAGATCTTGCCTCAGCAGGTGCAAAATAGCAGCAAAAGAGAAAATTAAGCTCTGGAAAGGGGGAGCTGGCGATAACACCCATAAGCTCACCCCCAGTAACACACCTCCTCTAGCCCCTAAGCCTACTTCCCATGTCACTTCTGGGAACCAAGCATCCAAAACACACGAGTTCATGGAGACATTGGATACAAACTATCATACTCAGGATAACAAATGTATTCTCACAGCGAGTGCCATCCCCAAGAAGCACTGGGGTTTCCTAAGAACTCCATACAGCTTTCCTCTTTGTTTTATATTCTGTGATGCAAAGGAACCTTATCTTTCTGGGTTGAGGTACTGGGTAACTGAACCTGGGCCATCAGGATTTGAAAACAAGCATCTTTAACCAAAATGCCATCTCTCCAGCCCCCTAAATAGCAATTATACAGGGCTTACTTTTTCTGCACTTGTCACAGTCTTCAGAAATCTATAATACTATAACCATATTCATGTCCTTATTATGTACTGTATACTGTCAGAACATACCTATAAAGTAGGTTATGCTATTCTCGTCAATGAGAAAAGAGACTAGAATGTTTCTATAAGTTGTTGAATATCCAATGATTATTCTTAAGTGGCTATGTAAGTATAAGATGTAAACCCAGTTCACTCTATTAAGCCACTGCTGCCTTCTTTATGTCTTCTCTGTGCCTTCTCTTTCATTCATTCACTTATCTAATTATGCTAATTTTCCAAGTCTTTCCTGCTAACTTTTCTAAATGGAAAGTTTCTTAGGAGAGAATTTATTTGATTAGTACTACAATTAAGCAAGACACCATCTATGAACAAAATACCCAGGGTGAGATGCAGTTGAGAATGTAAGTATCAATGTTTCAAGCTTGGTTTCCCCTCTGTTGCCCAGTTCTTGTGACATCAGTGGAAATAATTCAGAGGAGACACACAAAGAGTAGTGCAGAAGACAGAGTTTGTTGCAAAGTTAAGGGGAGTCTGCTCTCAAGAATTAAGAATGGTGATAGTCAAAAATATCATTATCTCGATCTACATTTTAAACAGGCTTAATATTATTTCTGTAGTTTCTAGAACAGTCCATTTTTCCTATCTGGGTGCTTGCCAGATCATTTGGTTTGTCTCTTATGGGAGAAGACAATACTACATCCTAGGTCTTCATCAGGAAGAGCCTGCTCAGTAGAAACCTCCTAAGGTTGTGGTAGTTATCTACTAATGACCTTCTTGGAAGTTCATAAGGCCAAATCCTCCCAGGAGAGGGATATTATTCACATCCCATTCTATTGGCCAGTAATCATAGTCCTGTATTTTCTGGTTTTAGGTCTTAAAAATTGATGATTATTAGGATGAAGTCCATACCTTATGATCTCCAAGCTACCTAATAACTGGAAGAGAGCCAAATGTCTCTCATAATTTGAACCATTCTCTTGTGTAAAGAGAAAATTTGAACTTTGCTTGTGTGACTGTGCCTATGTCTGACAAGAGGTCCCTGACAACATCTTATACTTCACACCTCCTGAAAAGAAAATGCATCCCTCCCACATCTGGACTTACCCCTTCAGTTGCTGGAGTGTTGGTGTAGTTTTGACCAATGCAATACTATTGACAACATCATGTTTGCCAAGGTTTATCTGATGACTTCGGGATTTCCACTGTAATCCCATAAGCAGACACTCTAAAGGGGAAGGAAAGTAACCACACTGTCAGTTCAAAGCATTTGTTTTCTAAAGAAAAGACTACATTAGAGCTTGTTAATAATCCCTGGTTGTCAGGTATTTTGACAGGGATGGTATTTGGTATTTGGAATGCTGCATTTAATGACTTTGTTCCCAGGAAATGGGGAAGTCATATGAAGGAGCAAAAGGTGTCAAGAGTAATCCTACCTGACACAATCAACTTTGCATATGAAAGAGTAAGAGGCTTTGCAGAAGGAGCCCAGGGGCCTGAGTTGCTTATCATCTGCGTGCACTCTGGGTAGGACCCTAATCTTTGCCAACATAAGTCTGAAGAATAAAGCAAAAAAAAAAAAAAAAATCCTTGGAGAGGTCAGATACCAACCCCAATCCAGGCATCTCCACACCTGTGCAATAACCATTTGTTTTGCAGCAGGAGTTTTGGGGCTTCTTACCAATACTCCAATATACACCAATGAACCAATAAAATTGGGGTCTCCCCAGATGCTTGTTTTATGGATCTACAATCCACAGTACAAAGTGTAAGGTTTAGAGAGTCTTAATCAAATTAAGAAAAGGAAAGAGAAGGAAATTAAGAGAGCTCTTGCCATGTGGAAGGCATGAGGAGGTATGGAGTCCATGTGGGAGCAAGGGTCCCCCATCATCCCAGCCCAGCCATGCCGAGATGAGATGAGGGGGGTCTTACGAGAACAGGGACTTGGAAGTTCAGACATCAGGAAAAATGGTCAGGCCAAAACTTCACCCACCTGGTAAGGACATATTTATCATCTATTCCAGTGGGCTTCGCTCTCAACCTCAGGTGAGTTCTGAGAGATGCCTGATTGGTCTAGGCTCCAGAAAAGGTCAGCACACTTGAGTAGGGGATAGAGGGAGCACTGCTGGGACTAGACCAGGTCAATTGAGCCCTGGATCTACTGAAGCAGGCAGCGTGGCATCTCTGTTGGTTCCCTCTTTGGCCCTCTGCTAGCTGACTACCTGACCAGCTCTTCTCAGTACCCATTTCCCAACTCTAGTCTCTAGGATCACTCTTTTGCCCAGATCCATTCTTCACAGGCAGAGTGATCACGATTCAATCCCCTGTACAAATTTCCATAAAGACTGTCCTTTGCCTAAAGATCTGAAGGTAAATGTCTCCTCAGGGATTTTAAGGTCCTTGGTGAGCTGGCCCTGACACGGTCCAACATCAGCATGCACCAGCCACTCTCATCCATTGGCTATGCCTCATGCCCACAAGCACCCTCTCTACCAGTGGTCATGGTTGTAAAACTCAGGGGCTACTACCCAGAGCTGCCTCAAACTTCTTTCTCACAGGAACTTCTTCCCTAATGCTAGGGTCAGTGAAGATGCACCCTTCAGTCATCTGTCAGGTTGTCCCTATTTCTTTATTTTTTCTCCTGAACCAACTTTGCCAACATAATCTGAAATTGTCTGACTTTTATATGAAAGAGATACACTATTACTGACAAAGAAGAAGCCTTCGAAAAGTCTAGTTAAGTCTCTTAACTGTCAGAATTTTAAGCTTGAAGGTGTGCAACAGGAATTATAAAAAGATGTTTTTTTTTTCTAATATGCTTTACCATAGCTCTGTGTTTTCATTTCTCTAAGGAGCCACTCTAATGATTCTAGAAATGCTGTACCTAAAATTGCATTTGAATGCAAGGGTGGTCTTGGAGGCCGGGAAAGTGTACTTTTTAATACGGGTAGTTATAGATCTGTATGAATACAAACTGAAGGAATGAACAATGTTATTGAAGACATGAAAACTTTTATAATTTTTAAAGTTCATCAGAGGAGGAATACCTTTACATAATATATATATATATATTTATGAGGAGATTTAGCACTTTTTTAAAAAAATTTTTATTTATTTATTTGAGAGCAACAGACACAGAGAGAAAGACAGATAGAGGGAGAGAGAGAGAATGGGCGCGCCAGGGCTTCCAGCCTCTGCAAACGAACTCCAGACGCGTGCGCCCCCTTGTGCATCTGGCTAACGTGGGGCCTGGGGAACCGAGCCTCGAACCAGGGTCCTTCGGCTTCACAGGCAAGCACTTAACCGCTAAGCCATCTCTCCAGCCCAGATTCAGCACTTTTAAAAACTAAATAAGATGCATATCCAATCTGTAAGTCAGTTTTTGAAATTACTTTAGTTATATTTAACATATCCAAAGAACAGGGGAACTGGATTAAACTGTCATGATCTAATAAAAAGAAAAAAAGCAAAAAGGGACAAGTCTCATGCAAAAGAGAGGGAATGGGCATGCCAGGGCCGCTTGCCACTGCAATTTCCAAAGCAATTTCCAAATGTCTGTTCCACTATGTTCATCTGGCTTTGCAAATAAGCACCTTTAATTGCTGAGTCAAAAAGAAGTATTTTTAAACTCTTCCAAATCAATTTTATATAACTATATTGGATTCCAGACATACACAAAATTTTATGACACAATCTATAACCATTCAAACCTTAATCATATTTATAATTCTGTCTATGGTACTTTGGTAAACTTGTTCAGTAATGGTGTAAATTAAAGTATTAAAACTGATTGAGGAATTGAGGAAGTATATCTTAAAATCACAGCATAACTTTGTTTATAAATTTTTTTATTGTTTACCTGAAATAGTTTTTTTTTTTTTTAAGTATGTGGCAGATAAATACTGTATAGTGTTTCTAACATGGTCTATTAACCTATAAAATAGGGGAAAAAAGAGTAAATAGTTCCTCTGAGAGACTTTTTTTTTTGAGGTGGGGTTTTAGATATAATAACCTTAGGAGAGAATTAAATATTAATGAGTCAATTTTAACCTTCAGATTTAGTTAAAAGGTTGGCAAATAGAGGAACCTAGTTAACTTGGTTGAGTACTCTAAATTCAGTCTTCCATGACCATTATGATGACTAGATTAGCATCAATGAGTTAAAGTTAACTTCACAACCTGAATACCATAGCAACCTGCTACCAACCAGGGCCATACTTTGTTATTCTGATGTAAGCCCTAGGCTAAGTCATTTTATATCTCAAGAAGTCTGTAATGTGATTAAGTACTTTGTCTTTAACCTATTTAAGCTTATTCATAGTGTCATCTACATACTTTTACCTTACATTCCATGTAACCTCTCTGTAAAAATCTTTTTCATCAAACATTTAACGTCTAAAATATAAAGTTTTCTCTCCAGTTTATTTTTTTCAGTCAGTTCATCTCATAACTACCCACAAAAACTTTTATTGTTCTTACTATAACACTTTTAGTATGCCATTTTTTTTCCCTCAAAAGGCCTTTTGAAATATCTTTTTTAAAGAAAGAGATCAGATTTGATTTATGTTATTTACCCAGAATAAACATAGATTTTGGAACTTTGTTTCTTACAACTTTCCTGAAACACATTTCTAAAAATATGAAAGCAGATTTAAACATTATTAGAAATTTTAGAATTTTTTTTACAAATTTAATACTTTTAATTTAATACGAGTACTTTTAAATGTAAACATAAATCTTAAGGCTGCTGTCTGTTAGTAGACCCATAGAAGTATGGAATGATAAAGTAGTGACTTGGCATTCATTCATCATCTTGATGGGGCCAGGATCCTGAGATTCCCTATGCTTGCAGTTTCCTGGCTCTGCAAAGCAGGGAAGCTAAGAAAGAGCTTTTTTTTTTTTTAACTTTCCTTAGTTCCTGGGAGAGTTTTGATCTTCCCTTAGGGCTATAAGGCAGCTTTTCGATCCTGCCATTTTACAACTCTTTAAGACTAGGAGAATCTTGCATTTTTTTTTCCCCTATGATCTTAATTACTTTTAGTGTTCCTTCTGGGGGACCCTCAACAGTAAAAGTTGGCTATGCTGTCTCCTACAGTGGGCTTGGAGGAAATGAAATGATGCTGCTCAGAACAGAAATCATTCTGTAGCCTTCGGGATGCGAACCACACATACACACCCACATTCATCCGTTCACTTATTTAGAAGTTATGCATCCCATTTTAAATTTCTATTTTACTTACAACTCTTGAAAATAAAAGCAAACCTTGTTATCAGGAGAAGATGAGCTGTTGGGGTCAGGTCCTCCATGGTGCCAAGGTCAAAAACAGAGGGTGAGGATGAGCATGGGAAGGGGCTAGAAGGATCTCATAAGAAAAGCAGGTAGGGCATAGAGAAGGCCATGCACACAGAATGAAAAAAATAGGGTATTTCGGACCATTTGCCTGTACATTGGCAGAAGTATTTTTTTTTTTCTTTTAAAGTCAGTTAGAATCTGGAAATCAAAAGCATCATTCTCAGGCCATTTGGACCCATTGTTCAGCTTATGGATGTGGCCAGGCTGAGTTTCAGAGAAAGATAAGATGCCCTCCAAGAGTCATAGAGGCTTTAAGTTCTTAAAGGAGACAGGGAAAGAGCAAAACAAGGGTGAGAGAAAAATAAACCAGAGCGTAAGCTGGGTTTACATAGAGCACCAATATGACCCCCTGGCCCATCAGGGTGAACGGGGCCTGCACCTCCCACGTGGGCAGAGGCCGCATAGGTCGCAACTGTCGGCTTTTTAGCCTGCTAGTGGGTGAGGAGGGGGAGCGTGCGCCCTATGGCAAAAGCAGCTGGCTGTGGAAGACCAGAGCTCAGGAGGGAGGGAGAGGGAGAAGAGAGGGAGAGGAGTGTCCTGAGATGGCGCAAGGAAACCAAAAGGCTCCCCTTAGGGTATGGTAGGCCAGAGAGCAACAGACCCGAGGTGTCCAGAGTGTATCTTTCTCGAGACCTGGGGCTGGGGCCTGGCGGCCTAGGGGTGTAGCCTGATGAGCCAGCACGGCCTCCATGAGGAGGGGTGAACCCCGAGAGCGGGCAACCTGAGAGGAAGGGAAGAATAGTGAGGCCAAATCATGGTGGGTGCGAGAGCCTGTATCAGACAGAGATGGTCCCAGACGTCGAATGGCAGCTCAGTGGTCCGGTCAAGGAAAAGGAGGTCTGACTGCCTAAGAGGGCAATCAGAAGCCTTCCTATCCGAGTCAGGGCACCACATGCAAGGTGCGGAGTGACCAAGATGAGACCACTCTGAGGCGAGGCTGGAAGATTTTATTGGCAGGGGTGGGGTGGGGTGGGGAGGTGGGGGTGCGGGGTGGAGACTAGCTTCCAGGACTGACTCTCAAGAGAGGAGCAGAGAGCAGTCAGCTTTGAGATCACAGACAGCGTGCTAGAAAGAACTCTTCACTTGGAGGAAGTGAGGGAGGGAAGGAACTCTTTTGTTCTTTATATTAGTCACAGGGTGTGAGAGCAGAAGTGACCCGGTAGGAGATGAGAGGCAGGAAGCCGGGACCGGGGGCACTGTCAGGCAAAGAAGGGATAGCGGGGGGCAGTTCCTGGAGGAACTTGGGTGACCCGCTTCCTCATCTCTGTCACCGTCCTGCTACAACTCCATTCTGTCCTGACCTAACAGATCGTTGTTTTTTTTTTTTTCTAGCATGCTTTGCCATAGCTCTGTGCTTTCATTTGTCCAAGGAACCACTCTTATGATTCTAAAAATGCTGTACCTAAAATTGCATTTGAATGTCAGGTTCTTGGAGGCCGGGGAAGTGTACTTTTTAATACGAGTTGTTGTAGATCTGTGTGAATACAAACTGAAGGAATGAACAGTGTTATTATAGAGCGGTTACAGCAATTTTCAAAAGTTGTGAAGCTCACGATGGTAAGTTCTGTTCACAGTCATCACACAGACCCTCAGCAGCTAGTAAATTGAAGGGATCTACTTGCTCTCTGAGAATGACAAGAAAAGTTAGAAATGAGAAATACAAATATCACTGAGAGAGATGACACTACATTTCAATGCATGTTAAAAAAAAAAAAAAAAGAAGTCTGTGTCAAACCCATTCCCAAATATCAAGTTTACTTCTTTACATAGCTTTGTTGGCAGAAAGTGAAGTAGTATATCATGGCAATCATTCTAACAAAAGGTAATGTATACCTGAAAAATACAACTTTTCATTTAGAATATAGCATTACATACAGTTTAAAGTGAATTAGGACCTGTATCTGCCCTGAGAACAGATTGACTATGAATACTTTTCCTCAGACATAATTCAATAAAGGATTTTAATTTATTTTTAAAAGCAAGTGTGTTTGTTGATTTTTTGTTAATTTATGCATTTAGTTTTTGGCTTTGTCTCACAATGCAGGACAGGTACCAGGAATGCATGAGCACTCATCTGTTGGATGAATTATTTACTATTTGTTATATTTAGAGTAGAAGACCTGCAAATATTCCTACAGCCCAATTAAAAGATGAAGGCAAAAGTTCAAAAAATTAATAGAAATTCTCAGTGACAGGCAACTGCAAGCTATGAACTGGAAGAAGGCCCCTAGGTGTTGTGTGGTCTGCCTGTTCCATGTGACTCGTGGAAGTGGGCACCAGTGCCCCAGATGGTAGCATTTCTTTCCCTGCCTCCTGCAGAAGCAAGACGGGCTCTATGAGTCCCAGAAGGGGTAACAGACTTCAATATCCTTCAGAGAGGTTGGGGGAAAATGAGGAGTGGAACGAGGACCAGGGGATAGTCTACAAAGGGAGAAATCAGTTCCTTCTTCCATCCTGCCTGTACTTTCTCCTCCCTCTTTTAGGAAGTCTGGAGTTGAGGATGGAAAAGCTGGACCTGAGGCAACAGAAGTGTCTGTAGAATGCTGCAACCTGCAAATGGTCTAACATTTGCATATGAGCCTTGTAAACATAGCTCTGAAAATAACCATCTAGGCTCTTGATATAAGAGTCATGGAATGAAAACCAATAGGGGGCAGGCATTATATTTATTTGTTTCTTCTCAAATTTCCATAATCTAAAATCACCCACTTTATGCAAAATTATCTACTTCCTATGTTCCATACTCTCTATTTACCCTGCTTGCTCCATGGACCATATTGACATTTGTTTTTTATCATTCACTTAAGATACTCAGCAGGGGGCTGGAGAGATGGCTTAGTGGCTAAGCTCTTGCCTGTGAAGCCTGCAGACCCTGGTTTGAGGCTCAGTTCTCTAGGACCCACGTTAGCCAGATGCACAAGGGGGCGCACGCATCTGGAGTTCGTTTGCAGGGGCTGGAGGCCCTGGTGCACCCATTCTCTCTCTCTCTCTCTCTCTATCTCTCTCTCTCTCTCTCTCTCTCTCTCTATATATATATATATATATATATATATATATATATATATATATATATATATATATATCTGTCAGTCTCAAATAAATAAATAAAAATAAAAATATTTTGAAAAAGATATTCAGCAGGAATTTGCTGGTCACTGCTTCCCTATAACTCAACTTTGACATCACCTTTAAGAATGGGATGACAGGATGATTGTAGCAAAGAGCCCTTCCCTAGACAATTAGAATTACAAAAGGCAAAAATGATTTGCTCAAATGAATCTAAAATGGATAGAATTCCTAAGGGCATTTCATTTGAATGCTTCACTTTTAAAACATAATTTTAATAATTTCCCAGTGAAAGAAAACCTGGAAGATTATACTATTAAACAGGGGGACAATTTTATTATGCAACTTCCTCTCCTAATAATCAAATGTTTATCTCCTAAAATCAATGATATTCTTTGTGTACGGTGCATGCACTTGTGGGTGCATTTTCACGTGTGTGAGTGTGCATGGGCGTGGGTCACATTGCCTATGTGTGAAGACAAGAAGATGGCACTGGCATCCTCCTCCTCAATCCCTTTTAACACAGAAGCCGCTTTGCCTACTCAACCATTTCCCTGGCTCAAAGGATATTCTTTTAAATCAGCCTCAAGAAAGTAATCAAGAAATGGATGATTCAGTTCTATGAATCACTAAATAAAACCCATTTTCAGATCTCACAAGTGGCCCATTATAAAAAAACAAAACAAAACAAAAAAACACCTCCCTTGAATTCAAGAACAAATCAAGAGTACATTACTTTTCCTTATCACAGCTTGTTTTTCTTTTATTCAGATCTCTTTTAAGGAGGCACCTTAACCAGTTAGCGGTCTCTCTAGCCCCAGATCTCTTTTAAGCATGAATGTTTTCCAGCTTTCTTATTCTTTCAGTATCATACCATTTTCAGGGTGCAGGGACATTGTCCTGTTTTCCAGGATGTCAGTTGGTTTTGATTCATCTGCCAACTTTATAAAATTGGATTTCTAAAAATATCTTTTATTTTCCCAATTTTTGACATCGACATACATTTTTATCTTATTCCCCTCTCATTAATGCCTTTCTTCCTCATCAATCCTCATTTCACTTTCCTGCCTTTTTTTAAAATTTGCATTGCATTCAATTAAAGTGATGGAATATGTAGTAGAATAAACAACATGGGCTACATCACTGATGAGTCTTATCCTCCCCTTTTCTCAGCGACTGTTAGCTGCTATTAGTTACCTTTGGTGGTGTGGGATGTGCTCTATCTGTCCCCCAATAATAGGCCCATGCATGTAGAGGGAAGCACAGCTGCTATGAATTTGTGCCTGCAATGACTGCGCTGTATCAAGAAGGCTGTATTTCCCAGCCTTCCTCCTGCAATGACTGCTCTGTATCAAGAAGGCTGAATTTCCCAGCCTTCCTCCTGCAATGACTGCATTGTATCAAGAAGGCTGTGTTTCTCAGCCTTCCTCCTGCAATGACTGCTCTGTATCAAGAAGGCTGAATTTCCCAGCCTTCCTTCTGCAATGGCTGTGCTGTATCAAGAAGGCTGTGCTTCCCAGCCTTCCTTCTGCAATGACTGCACTGTATCAAGAAGGCTGCATTTCCCAGCCTTCCTCCCCATGGTCCCGGTATGACAGTTTGTCTCTTGACTCTTTTGTGAGGTTGCCTGAGCTTTGGAGAGGGTGTTCTTGATGACCTGTTTAAGGTTGAGAACACAATAATCCCTTATTCTCAGCACTTTTACCAGATATTTATCTCTATATTAGCTACTGCTCATTTTCCAGCACTGAGTGAGAAAAGCCAACATCCCTACCCAGCTGTGGACCCTTTGCATTCCACAACTGACTTGCCAAGATATGCCCACTGGTGCACCAGTGGCATGAATGCTATGGAAGTAACCAGCTGCTTTCTAACTGGGTTTCAGACCTGCCCCATAAGAGGAAATACAAGTCTGGTAGTGTAAACCTGGCCAAAAGGCTGTGGCTATGGACATAGGCCCTAGGGAGGAACACACTAGTATGCTTATGCTAAGCAGACACCATGCCAAACTGCCTTCTAAACATCTACATTTATTTCCATAGATAAGTACTGCTTGATGTCTACATCACAGAAGTTTTTAGGAAGATTAGGTTTGAGCCAACCTCAGTTTACAAGAAGGCTATGGTGGTTTTCTCAGAGATTCACAGGTCACAGGCACTTTATTCCCACTTCTGTCATCCTTGGGAGCTGCTCTCTGAACCATGCTTTAAGGTTGCTTCTCAACATGCCCTTCTTTCACTCTCTGTACCCAGGGTTAGGGACCAAAGGAGTGCCTGAGAACTTGTCACCACAGAATCGAACCCATGGCTTAAGTTAACTGTGTCACTTAACATCTCTAAGGAAAAATAAGGAGAATTTATTTTTTTTTTAATGAGGTCTACATAACTCGGCTAGGTCAGTGTGCTCTGCAGCAATAATCACAGCAGTCCCACAACTCATAGCTGTGTATGACAAGAAAACTGAACAGGACAAGGTCGACTAACCCTGCAAGTTCACATGGTGTCAGCGGGCAGAGCAGGCACTTGAACTGCCTTCTCCCGGCTCCCTCCAGTTCTCTGTCCTGTGAGCAATCAGCTGCTATCCAGGACCTCAGTTCTATAATTGTGCAGATTTCCTATACAGTTCCTTACCACTAGAGGGGGAAAAACCTCCATAGTTAACATGGCTACCCTTAGACTAGAAATCATTTGGCAGTTATACATTTAATGCCACTTAAGAATTTCACAGGAATGCAGAGAAAAAAAATATTGACTCCCAATTAGTGTCCCCCTTTTATGTCTGCTAATTTTAGTTTAAAACGGATAGGGTATGCACGAACTATTGATGCATGGCAACAAGATTATAAACATGAGCAGCATCAACACCCAACAGAATGATTGCCTGGCCAGTGTTCAACCCATAGTAAGAATCCAGACACAAACATGAAGTTGAGAACTGTACAACATATACTGTCCTCCACTACCCACTTGCAGAAGTAAGACATGTGACACATGGTTTTCATAATAGTTACTGTATTTAGAGAAAATATCAAAAGTTACTATGAGAAGCCAATTTAGCCAACATTATTATACAGTGTTATGTTAATGTCTCCCAAATGAGTCTCTGTATATTACATTTTTACTTACCATGAGTAAAGTATTGCTTTCTTTATTTTCTTTAAATCTCTCCCTGGGCCCCACATGGGTTAAAGCTAACATTTACATATATCTACTGATCGAGGAGAATAAAATCCTACGGTGATAAGCCTAGTAACTTACATTTTAATCCTTCAAACCATGAATTATAACTAATGATTATTCAGTGGAAGTACAGAGCAGAAGAAAGAATGAGGGACACAACCTCATGAAAGTCAGTATCTTGGATGTGCTGGAAAACATTCCATTTACTTTGCAATTTGAAAACCATTGGGGATTACTGATGTGAATAACAAATAAAAGTTCATTGATATTTAGGGTACAAAATTGGATAATTTTATATAGCCCTTAGTGATTAAAAAATATATAATTATCTAATATGACCAAAGTAAAGTGAAAGATAAAACATTTTACTTCATTCCTGTCTAGCAGTCACATGGCACTCAGACAGTAAAGGGCCAAATAAATGATGACATTATCCAAACTCTCTAGCTGTCTAAACACCCTCCTAACAGAGGGCTTGGTATGACAGCTTACAAGAAAAGATTTGCCTTTAGGGAGGCAGGACACTACCTTCAAATGAAGGAACTGGCTTTGCACAGTCTGGTCCATTCAGGTGGGGCAGAAAGCACTGGAATCAGAATGTGTGTGTGCTGCCTGTCGGTCCTTCTTGAGGAAGTTTGATGGACAGGCTGCAGTCAGTTCCTCTGCTCAATTTTTGCTGAGGTTGCACCTCATGGCCTTCATAGACATCAAGGATTTGAGACAATCGAGACAGTTTCCTTCTCCTCTCATGTCTAAACAGAGGAAAGCATTTTTTTTAAATTTTTTTTTTTACTTTTTATTTATTTATTTGAAAGTGACAGAGAGAGAGAGAGAGAGAAGAGAGAGAGAGAGAGAGAAGGGGGGGGGGGGAGAACGGGTGCGCCAGGGCCTCCAGCCACTGTGAACGAACTCCAAATGTGTTCGCCCCCTTGTGCATCTGGCTAACGTGGGACCTGGGGAATCGAGCCTTGAACCAGGGCCCTTAGGCTTCACAGGCAAGCACTTAACCGCTAAGCCATCTCTCCAGCCCAGAGGAAAGATTTTATTAGCTTTGAAAGTAAAACCCTGAATTGTTGTACAAGAAGAAGTCACAGGACCCTTTTTTGACGTCATTTAAGATCATGTCCGAGGTGTTGAGATGATACCCGTGGGGTTGCAGCAGGCAACAGAAAGGGCTTTGACAAGGGTCTTTAGACATTTTCAGCATGATCCTGTGGGAAACTGCGAGAGTGTAGTCATTTCTTACTAGCATTTAAATACCGCTATATTGCCACAAAGGGGAGCTGTTTCCTTAGTTTTACTCTTTCCTGGGGGAAGAAGAAAATCTTCAGTGTTTTCCGTAATAGATTTTTAGCACTCGTTTTGGAATCATTGAGCAGTAGTACTTTTGTTATCATTTGTTTCAAGAGTTATAGAGATCTGGATAAGACCAACACTCCCTAAATTTCTTCTATTTATAGATATTCTTTAATAAGACGAATGCAATCCGTAGGGGATCATTACATCTGTGCATGAAAAATACACTTTCTCCCCAGGCAGCATAGCCAGCAAAATCCTTGCCTTAGTCTCTTGTGAATCAAATTAATGGTCATGTGACCTTTTTGGTAAAAGGATTTCAGTTCTAATGAGCAATTATTAGACCTACAGCATGGTCAGAAAGCTAACTCTCCTTTGAGAGATGAAGAAAAGGCTAGCTCTCTAGTCTGCACTGCTTGTCCTCCACGCTCCCCTGGTGGGAGGATGAAAAGGCCAGAGGAATCTTAAGGGCTCTCTGTAGTCACTACCAACAGTTGTGCTTCCCTTTTGTGCTGGGTATAGCGACAAGCAGACCCTCTTCCCTGGCTCAGCTGGGCTGCAGAAGTAAAGCTCGTGGATTTGTCCTTCAAAAGTAGAGATCCCATTCACAGCTGTGGAAGCCAGATGAAGCCACAAAGCTGAGAGGCTAAAGTCTCCACAGCTAGGTCCAAAAGAGTGCCAGTAATTAGGCTTCTACTCTTAGAGGTGGTAAGTAGGAGAAATAAGTGTAAATGAAAACCTCCTTTTCTCCTAGCAAGACTTTGATGAGGAGACTGCAACTCCCGAAAAGAGGCTAACTCCCACAATCTGAGGCTGTGAAGAAATATCTGTTTGTGGAAGTTGAATTTGAGGGGTTAAAGTGTTCTATGAAGTGCCATGTTAGGAAGGAATATATATTGTGGTGTTTACAAATGAGATGCTTTATAGAGTTAATATAAAAATAGCCTGAGAGTTTATTAGTCTGTGACACAGAGTTTATTTTCTCTTTATCTAAAGCTTTGTTGGGGTGTGGGAAGGGTTAGTGCCCTGGGAATAATTGACAGGAAATATTTGTGTCCCTTGGAGCTGTGACTGAGTTGCATGCCCAGGGGAGCCATGCGTCATGGTGTGACAATGATTGGCTAGGAAACCAGAGGTGGTCAAAGAAAATCAGCACCAGGTGTCTTCAGTTCGGAACCACCACCCTGTGACCATGACCCTTGTGGGATTTTTCTCCATTGGTAATCTGAGAGCAAAAAGCCCCTCAGTATTTGCCATTAGTCAGTTGAAAAGTGGGACATACGTTACGTTGCATGTCCCAAATCTGATCTATTTGCAGATTCTCCTGGGAGCAGCATGTTGAGAGAGAGCTGGAGGTTAAATTTGTTCACTGTGGGAAGATTCGTTGATGTTTGCCAAGTGCATAGGGGTCATCAGAATTCAGGAAATTAAAAATGGGGCATAATTTGGAAGCTATATTTCTGGTAACATTCTGATTGGAGACTTGACAGTGTGTCAGAAAAGTGAGCTCCACAATGCCAGTTTCATGTGTGAGCAGGTGAAAAATAATAAGATTACTTCTATAGCCAAACGAATGCTAAACCCATACTACCATCTCTAATCCTTTCAAAAGATGTGATTTCTTCCATAACACGTTCATATTACAGCAGTTCTTTTTCAAAATTCACTGTTGACTAATGGTGAAAGTGTTTCCATAGCTCTCCTCAAAATTTAGATCAAATCAGTGGCTATATCATCGGAGGTCAAATTCCTTCTGGTCATTTTCTAAACACATCTAGGAAGGAAGCACCCTTTCCTTCAATATGTAGAGTTGCATAAAGAGTAAATTTAAAACTAGTTTGTTTCCTGAATGTTCTAATATATTTGAATTGCATGATAGGTGTGAAATGGAAGCCTGAGAAGCCCAGAGGCACCCCAGCTGGAATGTTCTAATTTATGAAAGGCATTGCTCGTCAAGTGGCAGGATTAGATGTTAATGTGCAGATGTGCAGTGTCTCTTGGCTTAATCCTGGCTCAATTATCCCCTTGCTGAGTTCCATGGACAAATTATTTAACCTCTCTGACTCAGGTGTCTTATCTGAAAAATGGTAGTAATTAAGATGAGCTGTAATTACAGCCCTAAAGAGGATAGGATAATGGTTGGTAACTTATGATAACATGGATTGACATCATTGCTGAATCCTCCAAGGGCAATGAATGCATTATTGTATGCCTGTTCCAGCTAAGAGAAAGATAACAAATGCATTCCATAGGAAACTTGGCAAGTTTTGTTTGGAGAAAAAATACAATGTAACAAGTATGGACATGATTACAATTGCTTTCTAGAAATGGTCTCACTATTCAGGTCTGCTATATGACAATAATTACTTTATTTCAGAGAAAATTATGTAAGAAAGGATATATGTATGATATAATATAATTCAAAACACTGACCCTAGAAAAAATACTGATAAGTGAGCTGTTCTCTATCAATTATAATGTTATGAAAAAGAGAGTGTCTTCACATAATTTCAAATGCCTATGATGTTCAAGAAGTGTTTGATAAGTATTCTACCTTAGAGTAATATTTCTTACCATCAAATATACTTTAAAGAACAATTAAATAGTTCCAAAATCAAACACATTTGTAATATATTTTCACTTCATAATGGTAGTTTAATGGGTCCAGTTTCTTTTAAAATACTTTGCATTATTAACTTTAATCTTTATTTTTGGTCTGGTTAAGGTGCTTATCTGCAAAGCCAAAGGACCCAGTTTTGATTCCCCAGGACCCGTGTAAATCCGTAAAACCGTGTAAATGTGCATTTGGTGGCACATGTGTCTGAGGATTATTTGCATTGGCTGGAGGCCCTGACATGCCCTTTTATCTCTCTCTTTCTACCTCTTTCTCTCTCAAATAAATAAATGAAAATAAAACAAGGAAAATTCATATTTCTTCTTTGAAGAAAATATCTTAGTGTGTGGAAAGATGGCATCTTTTAGAATCAATCAGAGGTTTTTTTTTTTTTGAACAATCCCCCGTGGAATTCCAGTTTCCTCATGTATAGTAGGGACATTCTTAAGTACCTCAAAGTAGGAGAATAACAGATTTTTTTTTTTTTGGCTGACTCAACTCTACTTGAATGAGCTTAGCAAATATGGTTATATGAACACAAAACAACAAAATTCAGGAATTTATGAAGCAGTTAACACCATATGTAATATACTCTGAGAGCCAAGTTTACTTGCTGGCGGTCTCTGGGCAGCTTCTCCTCACACAGGGTTTGGTTCCTCAGGAAAGCCGTGCGCTACTCCAGAGCTTCCCGTCTGAATGCCAGCAGAAGCTCACAGGCCAGTTTTACTGACTTTGACAAAAGGGGTCTCTCCCTTATCAAGCAATAGAGCTCTGGGTGGAGGTAAAATCTGGCTCAAGTTTAAAAATATGCATAAAGCTATCAGGCCTTGAATGCTCTGCCTTGTGTGAGAGTTCTAATCAGGTATGAAACTGAAGTCAATTATGTAAGGTATACCTAGCACCGCGTACAACAAATTCATGAAGTAAATTCTGCTCTACTGTGAATGCCCAGTGTGGGGCTGCTTCCTGTATTTCTATTAGTAACAAAAGTAATAAATGCCTTTTTAATATTTATTTTTTTAAAAGCAAGAATAGGCACACAAGTGTCTCTGACCACTGCAAACACCCTTAGACTCATATGTCATCATGTGCAACTGGCTTATGTGGGTTCAAGGGAATCAAACCTTAGGTTTTACAGGCAAGCACCTTAACTGGTAAGCCATCTCTCCAGCCCCCAATAATTCCATTTTTTTAATGACTCAAGCTTTCTATCACTGAGTGACATCCCCTTAGCCCAATTCTATGCATTTGTTTTTATCATTCTGGAAGTTAATTTCATAAATTTCTTTTAATTCAAGGAATTTTATAGTAAGAATAAATCTTAAAATGATAGATATGACACCTTATATTTACATAGCCTTATTATAAGAATGTGATGTGTACATATATACATATTTATTTCATAGTACTATGGAGAGAGTCCAGGGTTTTGCTTGAGCTTGCTAAGTGCTTTACCATTGAGCTCTGGCCCAGGCCCAGGATGTGACATATATTGCAGAACCTGTGTAAGGAAACATATTTTTACTTAATAAAGTGGCTAGATGAGATAACCTATAATCTTTTCAACACATGTTCCCTTAGAGTTCTATTTCCTGGATATGAGAAATATACTAATACCTGCAATGAATAAGTTTCTTAATGATTCTGAACTCACACATTTATTATGTATTTGCATATACATAGATAAATAAATGATAGTTTGGATGATTTATAGATAGATAGGTAGATAGATAGATAGATAGATAGATAGATAGATAGATAGATAGATAATAGATGTTAGATAGATATCTGATCACATACATTGTATGGGATTACCCAAGTCAATATTTATCAATTCACACATGTCTTTTTAAGATAGAATGTAACTTAAGAAAATGATCAAAGCCATTTTACTCTAGATCTGGCTATAGTTATATAAAAACACTATGTAGGGTTGAAAGAAGAGAACAGGGGATATAGAATTGCATATACAAGATTTTTTGCCTTGTCTGTCCTGAGACAGATACAGTAAGAATGCCTCTCACAACTGTAAGGTAATTATTGTTATAGTAACAACCATGGTGCCAAAGAGAGAGGATGGTTCCTAAAGTGCCTAAACTATTAAATCTCCCTGATGGGTTCCAGCATCCAAAGAGAAGTACATGGCTTTGTCAGGATGCTGGAGTTTGATCAAGCTATTGATTTGGCAAGTGATGTGATGGTCCAAGCCTAAGGTTCTTAACCTGTGAAGGAGTAGGAGAAAGAAAATCCACACATACTATTAATCCACTCTTTTCCAGTGCTTGATAACACAATATAAATATCTTATCATCTCTTTGCCCTCACACAACATTCTTCAGGCAGAGACACATAGTATTAAAATTGATAGGAGGGAGCTGTGGAGTTAGATCCCTTGATTTGCTACATATTGTTTTTATTTTTCTTCTTTTTTTGAGGGCTGCATCTCTTTGTTTATACAGTGGCCATCATAATGTCAAGGATCTTAGTCTGACATGGAGAGTAATGAATGAAATTAGCATGCATAAAGTATTTGGAAAATCATCTGAGACATTGTATCTGCTCAATTTATGGTAAAATTTGTACTATTGTTTTTATCACTCTGATTATCTTTATCATAGAGAAATATTCTCTAGCCCTCCTTTGTTTTGAAAGAAACAAGTCTCCCAATCATTGTAGGCTGTGGACTTTGGATTGACTATTCTTCTTTTAACAACTTACAAAATAAGTTATATCTATACTGTTAGTGGAAGTTCATTGGTCCTGACTTAGTCTATGAAAAATATGCTTACTATTTTTTCTCTTTTTGGTTTTTTGAGGTAGGGTCTCACTCTAGCCCAGAATGACCTGGAACTCACTCTGTAGTCTCAGGGTGGCCTCAAACTCACAGCGATCCTCCTAAGTGCTGGGATTAAAGGTGTGTGCCATCATGCCCAGCCAAGCTTAAAAAGATGTAGGACTTTTTGAAATTATTTTTTTCTGGGGTGCCAAGTATAGTCATGAAAAATTGCAAGGTTTCTCTTTTAAGCAAGGTATGGATTGTGTCACGAGGATGTAAGAAATATTTTGACCCTATCTGTATTCTGGTAAGTGTGGCGATACATGAGAACATAGGGGGGAGGCAGGGAAGAGAGAAGATTAAATAGAAGAGCAGTGGGATGCTCTGGCTAATTGAATCCTTGTGTGAGCTGGAAACCATCACAAAACACTCTCGTCCTCTTGCTTGTCCCTTGTCCTGATTTTCACTTTCCCCTACTTTCACTTTATCTTGGAGTACATGTTGTCTTGGATTCATAGATATGAATCCTAGTAAACTCTGGACAGAAGGGTTTGCCATTGTAGTGTTTGTAAAGGCATGGTTTTATAAAGTTAAGTTGCTCACTTATGGGATTTAAAAATTGGGCTAAACAGCTATCAAAAAGGATTTTTCTTATTTTATTTTTCTGAATTTAATTTGGTCTTCTCCCTTCCCAAATCTTTCCCCATTGCTCCCCCATTTCCTTGTCCTCTGCCTTTTGCTTTTATATCATTTAATATCTGCTACCTCTCATACCCTTCTCCCTTGAAACCTCATTTTACCCCTTATGGGCTCCTCACCAGTTTCAGGCAATTATACACACACCCTTTCCTAATAAAACACACACACACACACACACACACACACACACACACACAGTTTAAGCTAAGATCCCCATAGGAGAAAGAACATATGATGTTTGTCTTTCTGTATCTGAGTTAACTCAATTAATATATTATTTTTTGTCCATATATTTGCAAGAAAATTTTATGTCATCTTTCTTTATGGCTAAATTGAATTTCAATGTATGTATGTATGTATGTGTGTATGTATGTATATGATTATATATGTGGAGGTAGGTATATATGTATGTATATATGTGTGTGCACACCGCATTTTCATTACCCATTCATTTCTCAGTTGATGGACATCTAGGCTTGTACCACTTCATAGCTATTATGAAACAGCATGGCAATAAACATTGATGAATGATTACTTCTGTACTACAGTGTAGAGTTTTGGGAATACATGCAGGAATGGTTTAGTTGGGTCATGCAATAGGACTATTTCTAGATGTTTGAGAAGCCACATTACTTCCCCTAATGGCCACATCAGTTTATGCTCACACACCAAACTCTTGCCAGCACTAGCTGTAACGTTGTTTTCTTCAGCAAAACCATACTGACAGAGGTGAGACGAAATCTTACAGGAGTATTAGTTTGCATTACTCTGATGAAATGAAATATGGCAGCAGGCATTTTGTCCAGTTACTGAGATTACAATGGGGATTAAGCCAGATTGGAAATTCAAGCCTTTTGACAGATGAAAAAAAAGCAGGCTCTTGCCAATTGTTGCCATTTTCCTGTGATTCCCAAGAGAATCCAAGATCCAGCACTCTTAGCTTGGTCTTTGATTCACCCACCTCTTTAGTCTTCTCGGTTGAATACTTAGCTTATTAAAATTTTTAAATATGGGCTCCAAATTTTCAATAGTGTCCAGTTTTTGTAAAACACAACTATGAGCCAGAAGAAGTTCTGCATGCCACATTTGGGGATCTGGTGTTTTGACCCTGAGGCTCAGACGCATTGAGTGACTTGCTGAGAGCTGATAGGCAGTCTCTACAACAGAGCTATCGTAATTGCTTCTCCTTTTATAGCATAACCATGCCCATGTCAGTCATGACATTCTAGTGGAGAAAAACATGCACATGTGATTCCTCAGTGAAAATTCAAACTTTAAGACTGGAAAATGGCTTGTAGCCATTTCACTAGTTATTACTATTCCATTATGTGAGGATTAGCATATGGTTTATTTATGAACCTCTTCTCTTGTTAGATAAGCAACTATTTATAAGGGTGTAACTCTCCCTCACACATCTGTGTTCAAGTCCATATTCATCATTAAAATGAGTATTTTATAATGAAATTAAATTTTAAATTAAATTAATGCTAATGTAAGTGATTAGGAGCATGGAATTAGTGAAAAACATCAATACACTTGCTGTAATTGAGTTTTATCTTTTAATACTGCTTATTTCTTCAGGGAATGTCTTCTTAAGGTTTTCTACTGATAAATGTCCTGCTCATTTAAAAACATATGACTTAATTCTGAGACCTTCTTAGAGATTTCTTTTCTTTATTACACACACAATTAGCTTAATCAATTAATAGCTGGAATTATTTTGGTAGTCATTATTAGGATTAATTACTGACAAGCCTGTTGTGTAGTCTTTGTTATAAAAATACATTGTATTGTGAGTATAGCCATTGTTACTTTCTAAGGACAAAACTTTGCAGTCATAATATAAGAAAAATTAAATCATGAATTATATAGTTTCTTTTAAGGTATTTACCATGGTTTTGTCTGTGGAAACAGGCATAACATTTTTTAAATATTTAAATGTGAATCAATTGTTTCTCTGAAAGTCTATCATATTGTTCTGTATGAGTTCCTTCTATAACATATCATTTATACTTATAATAAATGTATTTCACAATGTTATACAAATTTTAATGCAGCAAACCTTTAAGTTAATTTTAAGAATAGAACTAAATCACTAGTAACTTATTTCTCATGCCATTTTATTATTTCTCAAGGTCACTGCATTTTCTGTTCCTTGATAAAGGATATTTAACTTCTTATGCCTGCATGTTTGCCTTTTGTACATGTAAAACTTTGCATATATTGCATAACTGACACCTATATATTCCTTATTAACTTGATTAGTTCCTGTATGTTTGATTGTTGTCTAGAGAACATGTGTTAAATCATTTGAAGTCATGTAAACTTGTGGATATTCACTTGCATTTGTTTCTAAGAGATGCAAATAAACATTCAAAAGGATGTTAACTGGCTTTGCATTTATATGTAATCTTGTTATATGAAAATGTTATATATTTTACTAGGCTTGGAGAATTCTTTTCTAAAATTACCTAAATATATCAAGATATTATTTGCTTCCTAAAATTTTCAAAATTAAATTTAAGTTTTAAACTGACAATTAAACTTCAAAAGTGTATAATAGCCAGATCCATGTGACATTTCAAATACACATACAATATCATGCTTAAATAAAGGTAAATCTGTGTCATGACTTACCTTACATTTCTTTGTGAAAAAATATACGATATCCTTTCTTCCAGCTTTTAAAATGTATAGTTCGTAACCACTATCTTTAATCACCCTATTATGTAATAGCACACCAGAACCTCTTACTTCTCTCTGACCACAACTTAGCACCTACTTATTTACATTCCCTTATCCCTTGCTCCTTGCTACTGTCTCTATTCCTAAAACTCTCCCAAGGAAAAAAGTTGATAAGATGATGGTTTAGTCCAATGAGCATTTTCCTTCATGATGACATGAATTCCCTGGCTTTTTCCCTCATAAAACTACTCCTTGGGCCTTTTCCCCTAATGAAATTCTATGTCAGCTAACACTATGATTCAGTCAAGAGGCATGAACTTCACAACATAAATGTGACTAGGCATGAAGAAACATAGATATCTATTTATTTGTATTTTTTGCTACCATGCAATGAAGTAAAAGATTCATTGAAATATACTGCAATGTGACTAATAAGAAAATAAGAAAAAAGGGACTTCAAGTGATGCAGTACCTAGTGGCAGGAAATCTGTCTTCAATAACAGTAAGAGAGACATTTAGGGGTGATAAGAGAGGAAATTAATATTCTATAGCGAGTAAAGAGTCGTCATTCTTAGTGATTATTCTTATTTGCTACATGGATATGATTTTTGTCCCAATACTTTATTCAATACATTTTTGAGTAACAGCTTCTTCAAGTAGGAAGCTGGAAGGGAGTTTCAACAACAAGCCAAGACAAATTACTTCTGTAATTCAACCTGTGGATATTAGAAACAACCAACAAAATCTCTTAGGCCTTACAAACATATTCTTATGGGGCAGAGGACAGGAAAGCCAGCTGCGGGTGGTGGGTGAGACACAAACCTCCTGATCTAGTGAGAGAGGTGTCTGCGTCCTGATCTGTGTACCATCATCTTCACAGCCAGGGTGGGGTGTAACTCAGAGGCTGACAGGTTTTATTATCTTCTGAACTCTTCCTCACCTAGCAAACAGTGACCATGGGATTCTTGTGAGTCTGAAATGAAGTGTGGCGGGCATGGTGCCTCCACGGTGCTCTGCCCACTTTGAAGACATGGCATGGTGATTGTGTTCATGACCTTGATTAGCATGAAGAAAAGGAGGGGAGAGATCACAATGATAAGACATAATATAAAGTGCCACTTATGTGCTAAAATGCTGATAGTTTTAAAACTGTATGATCTTCCAGCAAAAACTTTACTGATTTTAATTAATTTAGTATACTATGACAATTCACTGTGAAAATAAGGACACAGACTTTAGCATTTTTTTTTTTTTTGCAATTGTCTTGTGAGTTCAAATTCCAGTCCTGTTACTTATCAGGCATATGACACATTTATTATTTAATAATTTTAGATCTTACTTGATCATATAAAATATCAATGAAGCATGCTTAAGAGTTATTAAGCTTTTTTGATTCAATTGGATTTTAACTGGCATACATAGGTTTATGTATCACTCATTTTATCATTTTCAAATACAATTACCATCTCCCCTACATCACATGCTATCTTTGGCCCTTCCCTCCACTTTCTTTTAGCTATCTATTTGCATTAACTTTTGGTTATAGTTCTATTTTTATAGATTTATTTGTCATTTACCCTCCTATATACATTCTTATATATGTTACATGCTAAGATCAGCATAGGAAATAGAGAACATGTGATTTGGGGCTTTTTCAGTTTGACTAACTTTACTTAATATGAATATTTCCAAATCCATCCACGTTTTTTCAAATTTCATAGTTTTCTTTTCTCTATATTGCTACATCAAATTCCATTCCATTTTCATTAAGTGCTCATCTATCGATGGACATCTTGGCTGATTCCAGTTCTTAGATATTGTAAAGAAAGCCACAATCAACATGCATGGGCAAGTGCCGGGATCTGTGTAGTCTAGCGTGGAGTACTTTGTTTATATGTCCAGGAGTGGCGCAGCTGGGTCATATGGGAGGTCTGTCTCCGTTTGACTTGCCTGCGTACTGTTTTCTGGAATGGCTATACCAGTTTGCACCCCCTCCAGCAATGGTTGATCCTCACCAGGGTTTGTTTTCTGTTTTCTTACTGATAGCCACTCTATGTGGATTAAGATGGTACTTATTTGTTTTAATTTCCATGTCCTTGATGGCTAGGGATGATGAACTTTGTTTTAAGTACTTGTAGACTATTTAGGTATCATCTTTCATGAACTGTCTGTTTATTTCCTTAGCCCCTTTGGTGATTGGTAGGTTTATGTATTTCGTGTTTAATTTGTACTTTGAAAAATCTAGCATTTAGCCCTCTGGCTAAAGTATAGATGTCCAAGAGTTCTCCCGTTCTGTAGGTATTTCTGTTTGGTATGCTGATGCAGCATACTGTGCAGCAAATCTTTAATTTTACATAGTCCCATCTGTTGATTCTTGGAGCTATTTTCTGTGCTATTGGAATCCTGTTAAGAAAGTTTTTGCCTATACATATATCCAGGAGAGTGTGGCCTACTTGTTTCATTTTTTTCCTCTGTTACTTTCTGAGTGTCAGGATTTAGACTGAGTTCTTTCATTCAGTACAACTTGATATTTGTAAAGGTTGGGAGAGATGAATCTAATTACATTTTTTGGTGTGGATAGGTGTCCAGTTTTGTCAGCACCATTTTTTAAAGTAGGTTCTCATTCTTTCTGAGAAATATTGTCTCATTTATCAAAGATCAGGTGGCCAAAGGAATTGTGTATTTAATTGTAGGTCCTTTATTCTGTTCCATTGGTGCCATATGTCTGTTTTAACATTAATTCCATGGTATCTTTATCACTATGGCCCTAGAGCATAAATTGAGATCAGGTGCTAGGCTACCCCCGACTTTGTGCTTTCTCTTTAGGATTGCTTTGTCCATTTGTGGTCTTTTGTGGTTCCATATGAATTCTTAGATTATTATTTTCTAGCTTCATTAGGAACAGCATTGGAATTTAGATGGGAATTCTGTTGAATCTGTAGACAACTTTTGGTAACATAATCATTTTCATGGTTAATCTACCAATTGCGTGCATGGAAGGTTTTATCGTTTCACCATGAAGCGTCCTTTTGAATTTCTTTTTAAGTGTCCTGAAGTTTTTATTGTAGATATCTTTTACATTTTTGATTTTGATTATGGTTGTTCCCAGGTATTTAATTTGTTTGGTAACTATTGTGAATTGAGCATTTTCTTTGATTTATTTCTATGAAGTTCATTGTTGGTGGATATAAAAACTACTGATTTTTATGTGCTTGTTATGTAGCATGCAATTTTATAGAAATTATTTATTAACTCTAGGATTTTTTTGTACATTTTATAGTTTTAAGTGTAGAATTATGTCACATACAAATAGGGTTAGTTTGACTTCTTCATTCTCTATTTTTATTTCTTTTATGTCTCCTTTCCTTAATACTCTTGCTAGAACTTCCAGCACAATATTGAGTAGAAGTGGTGAGAATGGACATCCTTGTCTTATTCCTGTTTTTAGAGGAAATGATCAAAGTTTATCTTCAACTAACATAACTTTAGCCATGGTGTTGTTAAATATGATATTTAATATTTTGAGGTATATTTCATCTATCCTATTTCCAGAACTTGCATTAAGAAGGCATCTTGGGCTTTGTCCAGTGCCTTTCTACACCATGTTTTTTTTTTTTTCTATCTGAAGTGTTCTTACGTTGTGTACTACATTATTGACTTACACATATTGAATCGGAATGGCTTCTCATCATGGATAATCTGCTTGATGTGTACTAGAATTCAGTTTGCATGAATCTGGCTGTTAACTTTTGTGTTTATGTTCATCAGGGAAATTGATCTGTAATTTTTTCTTATTTGCTTATGTTACCCAGTTTTGATATTAGGATAATGCTGGTTTTGTAGAATGAAACTGGAGGTATTCTTTCCATAACTACATTGTGGAACTACCTTGAGAAGAGTTGTTCTTATATCATCCTTAATAGTTGATAGAATTCCACAGTTATCGATCTTGTCTAAGCTTTTCTTTGTGGAGAGGAGCTAAATATATAGCTCCTGTTCTGGGTCTGCTGATGTTATTGATGGCCTCCTCTTTTAACTATGTGAAGATATATACGTTTAGAAATGTGTCCATTTCTTCTAGGTTTTCCATATTTTTGAAACATAACTTTTCAAAACATGTTCTAATGATGTTTTGGATTTTGGGAGGGGTCTCAGGTCACAGCTCCTTTTTGTCTCTAATTTTGTTAATTTGGGTCTTCTCTCTCCTTTTTGCTAGTTTTGTTAAGGTTTGATCAATCTTACTGATATTTTCTAATGCATTAACTTCTTTTCTGATTTTGATGATTTCTTCTACCCATTGTGTTTGGTTGGGTTGGCTTGTTGCAGGCTTTCTAGAGCCTTGAGGAGGATTATTAGATTGTTCATTCAATATCTTTGTAATTTTCTTGGTAAGCGCACTCATAACTGCAGTCTCTTTTTAGGACAGCCTTGGCTGTATACCAGAAAGCCTGGTAGGTTTTATCATCATTTTTTTCTTGTTTCTAAGAATTTTTAAATCTTCCTTGATTACTTCAGCAGCTCCTTGTTCTCTCAAAAAATGTGCTGTTTTGTATCCAGAAATTTGTGATGCTTCAGTATTGTTTCTTTTTAAAATATTTCATTAAATTAAATTAATTTATTTATCTGAGAAAGAGAGAGAGAGCAGGCCAGAGACTCCAGCCACTGCAAAGGAACTCCAGATGCTTGTGCCCCCTTGTGCATCTGGCTAACATGGGTCCTGGGGAATCGAACCTGGGTTCTTTGGCTTTGCAAGCAAACGCCTTAACCACTAAGTCATCCCTCCAGCCCTGCATTGTCTTTTTTTACTGATTTCTGTTTTTATTTTTATATGATCTAGCAGAATAAAGGGTACTATTTCATTTTTTTTGTTTGTTTTTGTGGAGGTTTGGTTTGTGGACACTTACTTGAGCAATTTTGGTAAAGATTTCATTAATTGCTGAGAATATACATGGCCATTGTGTTGGGTAGAATACTCTGTTCATATCTGTTAGGTTCAGTTGATCAAGTGTGGTTTAAATCTGAAGTTTCTATGCTGACTTTTAGTCCAGATGACCTCTGTAAGTGTAAGAATGGAGTATTGAAGCCCCCTGCTATTACTGTGCCTGGGTGCATATGGTCTGTTGTATCCTTCATATGAAGATAGGAGCCACAAAATTTACTGAAGAAATCTTTTACAACTGTAAGATCTTGATGAGTTGTTCCCTTTATTGAAATGAAATGCCTTTTTTTTGTCATTTCTTCTTAGTTTCTGTTTTAGTCCACTTTGATATAAAAATAGCCACTCTCACTTATTTGTGCCGTATGTTTGCTTGGTAGTTTGTCTTCCATCCTTTTATACTCAGTTTATGAACATATTTGTTGGCTGTAAAAGTTTCTTGGAGGCAGAAAAATAGTTGAATCTTGTGTTTTAGTCTTATCATTTAGTCAGCATCATTTTATTGCTGAATTGAGTCCATTTACACTTGTTATAGAGACATGCTTGATGTTTTCTGATATTTTTTGGATGATGTTCTGTTTAGCCAAATTATTGGCATTTCTTTTCCTTTCCCACTGAGAATTTTCTGATTGTTTACAGTGAGCAAGGCTGAATCCTTCCTTCACTTTCTTTGTTGAGCAGTTTATTTCAGGAAGTGTATCCTATTTCATACCCTTACAGATGGAGTCTGCCTCCTCTTCTTCATCTCTATAAATCATTCTTTTCAGAATTTTTTTCTTGTAGAACTGGCTTTTTTGATATGAATTGCCTTTATTTGTGTTTGTCTTTGAATACCCTTATTTGTCCATTTGTTCTTGGTTGGTAGTTGTATCTCTTCAGAGCTTGGAATATGTCATTCCAATCTTTTCTGGCTTTTAGTGTTGCTGCTGAAATGTCTGAGACTAGTCTTATGCTCTTGCCTTTGTCAGGATCCATATGAAAGTCACCGTCCTTGAGATCATGAGTGCAGAGGAGCTTGTATTGCTAAGTGTCCACTTTTTAATGGATGCAAAACTGTTACATTCAATTCTTTCAATAGATACGACGTTTTCTTGTTTTCATTTTGCAAAGAAGGAAGATCCAAGAAAGGATATCAGATTTATTAAAATAATAATGGACCAAACATGTTATCTTATTATCCATTTAAATATCTTAGGAAAATAGGAAATTGAACACAAAAATCACAAAGTTTTTTTTTTTTTTTTTTTTCCCAAGAGGATGCACAGAGTATTAGGAGAAATTGGATTATAGAACTGAAAATTTCCTCTAATTGCTTTGATATTGCACACGTATTGTCTGCTTAATAAAAGTTTTCTTTTGGGGCTGGAGAGATGGCTTAGCAGTTAAGCGCTTGCCTGTGAAGCCTAAGGACCCCGGTTCGAGGCTCGGTTCCCCAGGTTCCACCTTAGCCAGATGCACAAGGGGGCGCACGCGTCTGGAGTTCGTTTGCAGAGGCTGGAAGCCCTGGCTCGCCCATTCTCTCTCTCTCCCTCTATCTGTCTTTCTCTCTGTGTCTGTCGCTCTCAAATAAAAATAAATAAATAAATAAATAAATAAATAAAAAGTTTTCTTTTGGTCTTCATTAAAGAGAAAGAGAGAGAGAGAGGGCTGGAGAGAGGGTTTAGAGGTTAAAGTACTTACATGTCAAGCTTAACGACTCAGGTTCGAATCTCTAGATCCACATAAGCCAGATGCACATGGTGGCGCCTGCATCTGAAGTTTGTTTGCAGTAGCTAGAGGTCCTGGTACACCCATGCTCTCTCCCTCATTCTGTCTCAAATGAATAAATAAATAAATAAGAAAAAGAAATTTTTCATAAGGACTAATATTCCTTGCCTTGTATTTATACTTTCAGTATTTGTAGTCACATGGTTTAATTTGACTTCCTTTCAAATATTTACATAAAAACAAACTTCAAATATATATTATTTTAGGAGATATACAAGGCAAATCACATTTTCCTCAAAAAATTTTTATATGATGATCAATTGAAATACTTTTGTTTTGATAACTAATAAATGAAACAATCTTCCAGTGAAAATGTTGACAAGTACAGGGACTTACAACACTTCAGTCTGTGTTATTATGATGATGAAGATGATGATTGTTTGGGTTTTGAGAGGTATGGTGTCACTTTGGTCCAGGTTGACCTGGAATTAACTATGTCATCTCAGGGTGGCCTCCAACTCACAGCTATCCACCTACCTCTGCTTTCCAAGTGCTACGATTAAAGGGGTGCACCACCACGCCCGGCTGTTAATATTTTGAGTTTTATTGAGGGCTATGTTACTGTCTATATTTTCAAAAGTTGACTACTTCCTTTCAAAATATAGGTGGGATTAGAGACAAGAAATCTAATTTACTAATATTAGAGGGAAAACTTCTCAAATAATCTTTTTTTTTTTCAGGTTAAATAACAATAGTGAAATATCAAAATCAACTGGTGATAAGTGAGGGTTCATAAAAGGGATGGTTTATCTAGGATTGAATCTTTCATGTAGTGAATTTAAAGCCAGTTATCTTCCGTATAATTTCAACACTCAACTTTTGTTATAATGATATAATTGCAAAATATATAACCAACTCCTCAAAAGTTTCTGTAAAGTAATTTCAAATCAGGCTCTCATCATTTCTGATTTATCTAATGGATCAAAATTGATATGAAAACTATTAGGAGCTAGAGTGTATAATTTGTATCTTTCTTTCATAGCTCTTTCTATAGCATGGACATTGATATTATTCCCCTTCCATCTACTATCAGACAATTCTACTCAATGTTTACTTTAAAGGCCGACTAGTCATTTATTTAGTTGAAAGCATCTTTAAGAAAGAGTAGGAATCATAGAGCAACAGTACTTTACAATAACCCTTTAATATGAGGAAAATAAGTAAATATGTATGCTTTATTATCTTCATTATTAAGGAAAACTTTTCTGATCCTTTAGGTCTTGTATGGCATGAATTTAATTTTTAAAAATTTTTATTTATTTATTTGAGAGCAACAGACAGAGAGAGAGAGAGAGAATGGGCACGCCAGGGCTTCCAGCCACTGCAAACAAACTCCAGATGCTTGCGCCCCCTTGTGCATCTGGCTAACATGGGTCCTGAGGAATGGAGCCTTGAACGGGGTCCTTAGGCTTCACAGGCAAGTGCTTAAGCGCTAAGCCATCTCTCCAGCCCATGAACTTAATTTTTTATATGCTGCACTCATCATGCTATAGTGGTTAACTATTACTTATTTAATTAGTTATAAGTTTAATTTTACATGACAGTTTAACTTTACCAATTGTTTCCTTCTATAAAGGGCCAGATATTAAATGCTTTAAACTCTGTTTTCCACATTATCTCAGTCAAAATGACTTGACTCTATAAACATTGTGCCAATAAGCAAGTATGTTTGTGTGTTAAAGAAATGTATTTATATGGGGCTTCAAAGATGGTTCAGTGGTTAAGAAGCTGCCTGTGGAGCCTCAGGGCCCAGGTTTGATTCCTGAGTACCCACGTAACCCGTATGTACATGGTGACACGTGCATTTGGAATTTGTAGTGGGAAGAGGCCCTTCTCACCCATTCTCTCTCCCCTCTCAAGTAAATAACTACACAAAAAGTTAAAATATATTTATATATACCAGTTGAATAGGTACATGTGTCATCAAATATTCTGCTTTTGTTTTTTATGTATAATTTTATTATTGACAATTTCTATACTTACAGACAATAAACCATGATAATTTCTGCCCCTCCCCTACTTTGCCTTTTACAACTCCACTCTCCATCATATCCCCTCCCTCTCTACATTAGTCTGTCTTTTATTTTGATATCATCTTCTTTTACTCCTATTGCCAAAGTCTTGTGAAGGTATTGCTTGGCAGTTCGAAGTCATAAGTATTGAAGCCAATTTCTGTCTGGACAGTTGCATAGTAAGGAGTTGTGCCCTTCCTTGGGCTCTTACATTCTTTCTGCCACCTCTTCTGCAAAACTCCTCTGTCACTTCTCAGCACTTTGCTGCCTTTTGGGTCATACCAGTGTTCACTGCCAGCTAAAAAGAAAAGATTCTTTAATCAAAAGTGAGAGTAGCATTAATATATAACTATGAACATTAAGTGTAGTGTTTACTGGGCAATTAGGTGAGAATAATATATAAATTTCACCAGACAAGGGCAGACTTGATATGGCAGACTTTCTACACCTAAGGCTCGTGATATCCCCTGCCATAAGCTTTTTTTTTTTTTTAAATTTTATTTATTTATTTATTTGAGAGTGACAGATACAGAGAGAAAGACAGATAGAGGGACAGAGAGAGAGAATGGGCGCACCAGGGCTTCCAGCCTCTGCAAACAAACTCCAGACACATGTGCCCCCTTGTGCATCTGGCTAACGTGGGACCTGGGGAACCGAGCCTTGAACCGGGGTCCTTAGGCTTCACAGGCAAGCGCTTAACCACTAAGCCATCTCTCCAGCCCTGCCATAAGCTTTTGATTAGGTTACCAGGCATGTATTCCCTCCCATAGAACAGACTTCCAGTCCAACTAGAGAGCAGTTGGTTTCCTCTACAGCAGACAGGCCACTACTGCACCTGTTCGGTCATTTGGCCTGGCTGGCCACACTTGAGGCTTCCAGTGTCCATTTTTTTCACTACTGATGATTTCTGTTTCCCATAGGGCCTCACACAGTGCAGACTTTTCCAGATTTCACTTGGCTTGTCTACAGGGAGTAGGTTTTCAGCTCAGACCCAGCATGATTTCTCAGTGACCTTCCTGCCCAACCATGTGAAGTCTTCAGCAATAGGGTCTTACCATCTTTTTCTCATTGAAAACCAAGGGCCTTGGCAATATCCTGTAATGTTTTAGAGGCAACAGGGACCTCCCTGGCCTACAACTCACTGGAAGGTATCCCATCTCTGGCACTAAAAGTTTTCCAGTAACAACTTATGTCTCCTGGATGTGCCATTATCCAAAAAAGTAGCTTTTTATGTTTCTTATTGAGTATATCTTGAATTTTGATTGACCTTCCCCCCACACCCTTCTTTTACTCAATTTCTTTCCGTGGCCTCACTTAGGCCATTTCCCTCCCTGTAATATGTTCTTCTACTTACTTATATACAATACAATCCCCTTAAGTCTTTCTCTCTCCTCCCTCCCCTATAATCTGTTTTTCTAGCTTACTGGCCTCGGCAACCAATTTTTGGATTCATCTCACATGTAAGTCTACACATTTGAAGCTAGGATCCACATATAAGAGAGAACATGTGATGTTTGGCTTTCTGGGCCTGGTTTACATCACACAGTGTAATACTTTCCAGATCCATCCATTTTCCTGGAAATTTCATTTTCTTTATCACTGAATGTACCACATCTTTATTATCCATTCATCTATGGATGGACATCCAGGCTGGTTTCATTTCCTAGCTGTTGTGTATAGAGCAGCAATAAATATGGTTGAGCACATATCTCTAAGGTTGTGAGAAGAATCATTAGGATACGTGCCTAGGAATGCTACAGCTGGAGCATATAGTAAACCTATTTTTAGCTGTCTCAGGAGTCTCCACACTGATTTCCACAATGACTGTACCAGAAAACATACCCACCAATAGTGTGGAATGCTTCCCCTTTTCCCACATACTCCTCAACATTTATTGTCATTTGTTTTCTTGATGATAGCCATTCTTACAGAAGGAATCTCAAAATAGTTTTAATTTGCATTTTGTTGTTGTCTAGAATGTATAACACCTTTTTAGATGTTTATATGCCATCTGTATTTCTTCTTTTGAGAACTCTATTTAGTTCCATAGCCCATTTTTTATTTTCTTATTTATTTTTTAAATTTATTGTTTATTAATTTGAGATGAAGAAAGAGGCCTACAGAGAGAAAGAGAGAGGGAGAGAATGGGTGCAGTGTGCCAGGGCCTCCAGCCACTATAAGCGAACTCCAGATGCATATGCCCCTTGTGCATCTGTTTTACATGGGTCCTGGAGAACTGAATGGGGTACTTTGGCTTTTTAGGCAGATGTCTTAACTGCTAAGCCATCTCTCCAGCCCCCATAGCCCATTTTTAATTGGGTGTTTGACTTCTTATGGTTTTGTTTTTTTGAGTTCTTTGTATATTCTGGATATTAATCCTCTATAACATGTATAGCTGGCAAAGATTTTTCTCCCATTCTATAGGTTGTCTTTTTGCTCTGTTGACAGTGTCCTTTGCTGTATAGAAGATTTGCAATTTCACGAGATCACAGTGGTTGATTAGTGGCTTTATTTACTGAGCAATTGGGGTTATGTTCAGAAAGTCATTGCCTATGCCAATATGTTGAAAGGTTTACCATACTTTCTTCTCCTAGCAGTTTCAGAGTTGCGAGTTTGGTATTAAGGTCTTTCATCAATTTTAATAATGAGTTATGGGCCTCAATACAGAGTTCCCAAATGAGGAAATACAGATGACATATAAACATCTACTTTTTCCCCTAGCAGTTTCAGAGTTTCAGGTCTCATATTAAGGTCCCTGATCCACTTGGACTTGATTCTTATGCATGGGGAAAGACAAGAATCTATTTTCATCCTTCTACATAGATAGAGATAGAGATAGAGAGAGATAGAGATAGAGATAATCTCCAGTTTTCTCAGTACCACTTGTTGGAGAGGCTGTCATTTGTCCAATGAATATTTTGTCATTTTTTTTGGTCAAAAATCAGATGGCTGTAGCTGCCTGGATTAAGATATGAGTTGTCTATTATGTTCCATTGACATATGTGTCTTTGTGCCAGTACCGTACTGTGGTTTTTTTTTTTTTTTTTACTACAGCTTTGTAATATAGCTTAAAATTGGGTATGTTGATTCAACCAGCCTTATTTTTGTTGTTCAAAATTTTTAGGCTATTCAAAGTTTTGGGATTGTTTTTCCTATTTCCATAAAGAAGACCATTGGATTTTAAAAATATATATAATTTACTTATTTAATTGAGAGAGAAAATTAGAAGAAGAGGCAGAGAGAAAGAGAGTGTGGGCATGCCAGGGCATCAAGCCCCTGCAAACAAACTCCAGACCCACACACCCCTTGTGCATCTGGCTTATGTGGGTCCTGGGGAATCAAACTGGGGTCCTTTGGCTTTGCAGGTAAACTCCTTAACCACCAAGCCATTTCCCTAGCGCTACCATTGGAATTTCAATGGGGAATGCATTAAATGTATAGATTGCTTTTGGTGAGATTGACATTTTCACAATATTCATTCTTCCAATCCAAGAACATATGATGTCTTTTCATTTCCTAGTGTATTCTGCAATTTCTCACTTGAGTGTTTTAAAGTTCTCATTGAAGAGATCCTTCACTTCCTTGGTTAGGTTTATTCCAAGGTACTTTATTTATTTATTTATTTTGAGATAATTTTGAATGTGAGAGATTCTCTAATTTCGTCCTCCGCATTTTTGTTGTTAGTATATAAGAAAGCTACTCATTTCTGCATGCTTATTTTGTATCCTGCTACATTATTAAAAGTTTTATCAATTCTAACAGTTTGCTGGTAAACGCTTTAGGGTCCTTAATGTATAATCATAGCATCTGCAAATAATGATAATTTGATCTCTTCCTTTCCAATTTGGATCCCTTTTATGTGTGTCTCTTGCCTTATTGCTATGGCTAAGACTTCTAGTAGTATATTAAATAAACGTGGGGACAGTGGACGTCCTTTTCTTGTTCCTGATTTTAGTGGAAAAGCTTCACATTTTTCCTCATTTAGTATTATGTTGGCTGTAGGTTTGTCATAAATAGCTTTTATTATGTTGAGATACGTTCCTTCTATTCCCTGTTTTTTTAGGACTTTTACTATGGAGGGATGTTGGATTTTGTCAAATGCCTTTTCCGCATCTACTGAGATTATCATGTGATTTTTGTCCTTCAGCCCATTTATATAATGCATTACATTTATCAATTTGTGTATGTTGAACCACCCCTGCATCTCGGGGATAAAGCCTATTTGGTCAGGATGAATAATTTTTCTGATATATTCTTGTATTCTGTTTGCCAATATTTTGTTGAGAATTTTTGTATCTATGTTCATGAGGGAGTTTGGTCTGTAATTGTCTTTTTTTTTTTTTTTTTTTTTTTTGGTTCTCTTTGTATGGTATTGGTATTAGGATGACACTGGCTTTGTAGAAGTTATTTGGCAGAATAAGCAGTGGTGTTATTCTTCCATGAAGTTCTGGTAAAATTCACCACTGAATCCACCTGGGCCTGGACATTTTTTAGTTGGGAGACTTTTCATACATGCTTGGATCTCCATATTTGTTATAGGACTGTTTAAATGGCTTATCTCATGTTGATTTAATTTTGGTAGGACATATGAATCAAGGAAATCATCCATTTCTTTCAGATTTTCAAACTTATAGGCATATATATCCCCCCACCTTTTTTTGGCTTATTGAGGTAGGGTCTCACTCTAGTCCAGGCTGACCTGGAATTCACTATGTAATCTCAGGGTAGCCTCAAACTCACAGCGAGCCTCCGACCTTTGCTGCCCGAGTGCTGGGATTGAAGGTGTGTACCACCATGTCCAGATTAGAGGCATATATATTCTTAAAGTATGTCCTTATGATTTTTGAATTTCTTTGGTATCTATTGTAATGGTGCCTTTTTCAACTCTAATTTTATTATTTTTTGTCTTTTTTCTCTTTCTTCTGGTCAGAATTGCTAAGGGTTTGTCAATCTTGTTTATTTATTGATTTTTATTTCTATGTCATTAATTTCTGCCCTAGTATTTATTATTTCCATCTACTGATTATTGGCTTGCCTTGTTCTTTTACCAAGAATTTAAGGTGCAGCATTAAATTGTTTACTTGTGAACTCTCTAGTTTCTTAATATAGGCACTTAAGCTATAAATTTCCCTCTTAGGACGGCCTTCATTGTGTCCCAAAGGTTTTGGTATGCTGTGTTCTCATCACCATTTGATTATATGAACTTGTTGATTTCCTTTTTGAGTTCTTCAATGACTTATCCACCATTCTTTATTGTACTGGTTAGTCTCCATGAATTTCTGTATGCTCTGTAGTTTTTCTTCTTCCTGATTTGTAGTTTAACCCTATTGTGGTCAGATCAAGTACAAGGGATTATTTGAATTTTCCTGTATTTATTATTTGCTGTGTATCTTAATATCTGGTCAATTTTAGAGGATGTTCCATGTGCTACTGAGAAAAATGTATACTCTCCAGTGTTTGGATAGAATGTTCTTTAGATATCTGTTAAGTTCATTTGTTCCATGACATCATTTAATTCAGATGTCACTTTATTTTTTGCCAGATGACTGTCAATTGATGAGAGTGGGGCATTGAAGTTACCCACTACCATTGTGTTTGGAATTATCCATGACTTTAAGTCTAATAATGTTGATTTGATGAAATTGGGATCCCCCATGTTAGGTGCATGTTCATTTAGGATTAATGTCCTCCTTTTGGAATATCCTTTTAATCAGTAAAAAGTGACCTTCTTTATCTTTCCTCACTAATGTTGGTTTGAAGTCTATCCTGTCAGATAGTAAGATAGCAATCCCTGTTTTTTTTTTTCCTAAGCCCATTTGCTTGAAATACTATTTTCCATCCTTTCATGCTAAGACAGTGCCTACCTTTTATTGAGCGATGAGTTTCCTGGAGGCAACAAACAGCAGGATCCTGCCTTTTATTCCAATCTGCAAGCCTGTGTCTTTTGTTGGGGGCATTGAGGCCATTGATATTAAGAGTTGTTATTGAAAGGTATGTGTTTATTCTCACCATTCTTCTTTCTTTGAAGTGCTTCCTGATTTCCCTTCACTCACTTGTTTTAAGTGTTATTTGAGTATTGTTTATTTTTTCCTATTTCCTCATGTGTTTGCTTTGCTTTCTTTTTAGTGTGAAGGATTTCTTCAAGTATTTTCTGTTCATCTGGCTTAGTTGTCAAAAATTCCTTTAGCCTAATTTTGTTGTGAAATGTCCTTATTTCTCCATCAATTTGGATAGATAGCTTTGCAAGATAAAGTAATCTTGTTTGGCAGTTGTTATCTTTCAAAACTTGGAATACATCATTCCAAGCCCTTCTGGATTTTAAAGTTTGTGTTGAGAAATCTGCTGTGATCCTGACTGGTTTGTCTTTACAGGTGACTTGCTTGTTCTCTCTACTTGTTTTCAATATATTTTCTTTGGTTTGTGTGTTTACTAAAATATGTGGAAAGGAGAGGTTCTTTACAGGTTTTGTCTACTTGGTGTTCTAAAAGGTTCCTGTGTCTGCACTGGCATTTCTTTCCCAATTTGGGGATATTTTTTTCTATGATTTTGTTGAAAATGCCTACTATGCCTTTGGATTGAAATTCTTCTCCTTTTACTATACCCTGAATTTTTATGGTTGATCTTTTCATAGTGTCCTGAATATCTTGAATTTCCCATTCGTACCTTCCTATTAGATTGTCTTTCTCTTTGTTGGCCTGTATTAGACCTGCCACCTGGTCTTCTAGCTTACATATTCTATCCCCCTTCATCCATTCTACTGGTGAGACTTTCCACAGAGTTTTTTATATGACTGTGTTTTTAAGTACTAGAATTTTTGCCTCTATAATCTCTAATATTTCTATTTCCTTACTCATGTCTTGTAATGCCTTCCTTATTTCATTTAGCTGGTTTCTGTGTTCTCTTGGAATTCCTTCAGGAGTTGGTTTTCTTCTCTAATTCCTTTGTTTTCTTCTTTGATTCCTTTGAGTAAAGATAAAATCATTAAAAAAAAAATCTTTGTCAGGCATTTGATCTAAAGCAGTCTCATCGGGTTCATTTCTGATGAATTTATAATTTTTAGTAGGGTTGTATTGTCTTTATTCTTTGGGTTTCTTGTATTATAATGTAGCAATTTTTGCATCTTGAGTTCATTTGATGCTTGGGTTTTCTAATTATATGTGGTGCTCTTAAACTTGGATATCTAATTTTGGGTACCTCCTGAGTAGGAGTTTAAGGTGCTAAGTGTGGCTTTTGTACCCAACTCCATCTGCAGAAGTAATCCTAGGTGTTGAGTTTGCCTGCTATTCAAGTGTTCTAGAGGGCTGGGTGGAGCAATTTACTGGCAAATTCTAAAATTCAACTGAGCAATACACACATTCAACAAAAAGTAAAACAGAGTGTGCAAGTGTGGGGATTGAAGCAAACAGATAACCTTACAGAGCCAAATCCCTAGGGAGTGTGTTGCTCTACACACTTAATCCTGTCAGCTGGGAAGTTGAGATTTCTGTTCTGAAATGGGTTACAGATCAGCCTGGGTCTGAATCAGACCCTGCCCCCCATTAACTACAGAAGAAAAAGGCAAAGAGCCCATGAATCTGATAGCATCAAAGCAACAATAATCAACTTCCAAATAGATCTTAATTGAAATTGGTAAAGCCAACAATGAATACGTAACCCATAACCTGCCCTGACATAGAAAGAGTGCAGGACTATATACCTGTTTTTCTGTCACTTGACCTCATTGCCTTTTGGGGTGTCTTCCAATCTCACCAATGCTGAGTGCCCACCTTGATCCCTCTGTGTTGTGCTGTTGAGCTGGTGTTGTGATCAGCTGTGCTGATTGCCATGCCACTGGGGGCTGAATGTGCTCTCCAGAGGTTCCAGGTTCTGATGGTTGGGGGACGGGACGGGAGAGTGCACAGAAGTGTGGAGTTGTACTGGAAATGCTCAGCTGCTCCCACCTGTGTCCTTTCCAGCTCCTTAATGGATCACCACCGTCTCCCCTTTAGGTTTGATGATGTTGGAAAATCCCCTGTTTCGTCTTTGTTGCTGAAGCTTGACACCTGGTGGGCGGGTGCCCAGGTCTGGGGGGAATGTATATCTTGCTGTGGTTTTGCTTAAATCCCTCCACAGGCTGGTTTGGTTTGACTCTTTTGCAACTATCTTACCTGGAAGTCTGCTGTTGCTTTTCTAACCTTTCAAAATGATCAAAAAAATCTTGTTAATTCAAGACATTGAGTATTATTTAATAAGTTGAATATTATTCATAATTCTCAAGGTTGAACTCAATGTCAAACTCAATACAGCACTTGCTTAACATTGCATTTGTCTCCTACGTCTTTGCTAATGTATTACTTTTCATATGCTAAGACATAAAAATTAAAACAAAAATATCTGTATACATATATCAATTGTCCTCATGTTGTTTTTAATGTTGAAACGCTCCAAATACTTATTTCAGAGTAGTCTTAATTCTTTTTACATTTTATACCTTTGCAAGTGAGTGTGTGTAGAGTACTTGTGATGTAGTGTATGATGTGGTGTATCTGTGGTACATGCATGTATGCACATGCACATGTCTTATGTGGGTGAGGATGAGGACCAGAGAAAGCATTGGTAGCTTCCTCCACTGATGATCTGTATTTTCCATAGTCAGAGTCTCTCATTCAGCTTGAAATGCTATTTTTGGTCCACAAGCTCTAGTGATCCTCTTCCCTTTTCCCCTGCCAACAAAGGACTTGGGTTACATGTGTGCATGGCCACTTCCAGCTTTTACACGTGTGCTGAGGAATCAGACTCAGGTGGTCTCAGGCATTCCAGTGTATATGGCAAGTGCTCTTTTCTACTGAGCCATCTTCCCAGACTCAGAATAGTTGCATTTCCTGCAATGTTTTTAAGGTATTTTGGAAAAAAATTAAATATATAGAGTAGAGAATTATCATTATGCTACAGTGTTATTTGATACTTGAGGAAAATGTATTCAGTGCCAGGAAGCATTCACTTTTTTTTCCAAAAAGAAAAACTAAATATTGAAGCGAACTAAATTTCTATATCATTTATGTCAGAATTGTTCTACTAAGGGATTATTCCATGTTCTACACAGCCAGATAAATTATAATGTGTATACCCATACATAGGCATATAATTTATGAACAGTGTACATAAAATTATATTTGAAGAATATACAAATGTACAAGTTAGCATATGTGGATTTTTTAGCACTATTTTGGTAACCCATATAGAAAGTTCATGAACTTTTCAAATGTCATGCAACTTGCAAAATTTCTATCAAAGCACATCATTCTGCTTTATACTATGTTGTTTCCTTTTAAGAATTAAAACATGCAGTTAAAACTAGCATTTTGGAAAGAGTCTGTTTTTCATTTGGCTTTTTAAAAATGTGTCTTCAAAGTTTTTATTTCTCAGAGTTTCAAAGAGATTGAGAGCTGGAGATTCACCCACGCCCATTTGTTTACCAGATTGTTAGTATCTTATGGTGCTTTAGTTCATTTGTCATAAATAATAAGTCAATATTGACACATGAAAATGAGCAAATATCACACTTCATTCTAATTTTCTTTGTTTATGTTTCACAAATTTTTTTTCTCCTGCTCCCAGTCCCTTCTAAAATTGTGGTAGCTTCTCTGTGAACTTGACTCATGCTGGATGACCTGGGCAGCTTTGAGGATTCCTGCTCTAGTATTTTGTAGGATGTTTCTCAATTTAAGTTCCTCCGATGCTTTTATGAAAGTTAAGAAAGTTGTCCATGGCCATACCACCATGGACATGTCTGATCTCAGAAGCTAAGCAGGGTCAGGCCAAGTTGGTACTTGGATGGGAGAGTTGAGAAAGTTGCAGAGAAGGAAAGTGTTGAGGTAATGTGACGCATTCCACAGTGCAACCGTGGTGCACACATACTGCAATATTAAGCACCACCACTAGTCACCTGTTGGAGGTGCTATTTGCCAAATGCTGTTTAGACTACTATAACTTATATAAACTGGATTGTTTATAAAGGAAACAGTTATTATCATTCTGGAGGCTGGGAATACCAAGTTTAGGGTGTCACCATGACTGGGTTTTGATAAGTAACTACTTCCAAGCCACAACTTGCCAACTACTTGCTGTGTGTTCAAATGATAGAAGGAAAATAAAGCTATTTTGGGCATCTTTTATAAGACATTGACCCCTTTTGTCACCACATCTTTCCGCAATTTTCATCTTTTGCACCATGTAAGTGGACTTTAGGAGCTCAGAAGGACACTAATGTTCAGGCCATAGAACCAAATGCCTCCATTATCAAGTTATCATAGCCACCTGGCTATACTGTATTATGCAGAAGTTACTGGGTAGATCCCTCACACACACAAAGGTATAGATCTTTGTTTCCCCTCCTAGATGGGAAATTTTACTTGATTGTATTCCCTGAATATATTCCACTATAATATTTTCTATGCTGAGTCGTGTTAAGATAAACATCTTGTCCAAGAGCCAGTCAGGTATTCATAATAATTGAGCAACAGTGTTATAATTATTTCTCAGTGTGCAATTGCTGTCTTTTGTGTATGCTTGTTTGAATATATATATTGGAGATTGAGTTTACATTATTTGTTAACAGTCTATCCCCAAAGTTATTCCAACTGCAGGGAAAGATGTAATGAATTTAAGAGGGATATTTTAACAAGCTACAATTATTTTTGTGATAAAGAGGGATGGGAAGAATGTAAGAGCAAAAGAATGAGATGTGGGGATGAGGAACTACATTCATGGAATCATAGCAGAGATGCAGCTTCCTACGAGTGACAAAACTTGCCATAGATGAAGGAGGAGTCCATGAGACCCTCACCACTCAGAGTAAAGTGGAAACTGATGATTACTGAGAGAGGGGAAGTCATAAATTTTAGTGGTGTAGCCACTTGGAGGTCTTCTTACTCCCAGCAATTAGCTCCCACCCATGATTATTCAAATGATCCAAATTTAAATAAGTGGCTAATAGGAAACAAGGCATGGAAGTAGGATGGAGTCTAATGGAAGAAAAGGTTTAGAGGGAAGAAGAAGGAGAAGCAGATAATAGGAAGGTCAAAATGCATTGCATAGATGTGTAAAATTGTCAAACACTAAGATAAAATACCAGAAAAGTGATGAAATCATTTGTGGATAGCATTTTGTAATATAATTTCTAATGAAGCAAACTCTTATGTCAAAAATAATGAATGAGTGCATGACATCTGAGAGAAATACTATTATTCTATTAGGAGAAAACATATTTACATGCCCAAGGGAGTATTTGAACAAATAAATAGACGTAACACTAATGTCAGAATTTAATATGAGAACTAAAAGCTATTTTTCAAAACATGTACCATTTAATGTCTATATGAGTCATGGGCCTATCTTCACAGATGAATCATATTCTATATTCATTCATCTGATCCTAACATTATTCTTTTGGATTTCCTTAAAGTATGGATGTTGTTTGACTGTAGATCTGATTGTACTCAAAGTATTTTAAGACCTAATTTTATTTTGAATCATCAGTATTTCAACAAACTGTAGTTGAGTTATCTCTAATCACCCCACCTTTCTTCGTGTATCTGTATATGATTTCCTGTGTACTTTCAGGTATTGCATGCAATTCTTTCTTACTAATGAGAATATGTACTTACCAAGAGGATGATTACACAACATTGAGCAAGTATGAAAAAAAGTGATTTTCTTCTATCAATATTACAGCTAAGTCTACAATAAAGTGAACCTGTATCTAGTTCAAAATAAAATTAAAATGAAGAAATAAACAAGCATTTTAATTCTTCATTCCTGTACTTCTATTCTTTAGTCATAAATAATTTATGATTCTTAAAATATACATTTCTCTCTCTAGGCAAAATTTCTAATACAATCATCACCACATATGCATTATAGATAATAGTAATGATATTATAATAACTATGAAATATATTGCTGGTACTCTTGTTGAATCCTAATTTTCTTTTTGCAATCATTTACTGATTCACACCATTAAAACATCAGAAAGTTAACTAATAAATTATTTAATATTGGCATATTAAAGTAAATAAAATGCAAGCATATAAGTGATGATGCCTGTTATGTCTTAGTTTAGCTATTCTCAATTACCATTTTTACCAAGATTTTACAAAGAAAAAAGATTATCTGTGGTGTTTAGTTTTTTTTTGTTTTTTTTTTTTGAGAAGCAACAAAAATTGTTCAATGAAAGTGGCTTCAATCCATAAATCTTTATTGAAATCCCAGTGCTTTGTTCTGCATGCTGGAACCCTCGAGATGAATGAGATTAAAACCCACCCTCTGGGAACTCTGTGTTCTAACTTTCATTATGATGGTATATACTGTTATAAGTCAATAAATTATATGTGTTTCACTTAAATAGAGTCACTGTATTTTTATTACTTAGGTTATCATGTTATAAAATACTGTCCTTAAAAACATTCTGAGCACATTGACAATTTACTATTGGGACAAAAAAAATTTGTTCAATATATAAGGTCAACAAGTATGTAGAAATGAATTTAAAATGTCCATGTCCATGGCCAGTGTCCTAGGACAAAGACTAGGAAATTTCAGAAGATGTTAACATTGCCCAACATCTCCTGAAACTTTGTTTCAAGGTAGGCCCATGCAGTCATGCCTAAGATACCTTCTTTTGGATCTAGGTCTACTCATTGACTTTTGACTTGGTAAGGTCTTTTTATTCACTTATAAAGACTTAAATGCATTCTCATTTTAGTACTCTAATCACTGTATAATAATTATTCTTCAATTTCTAAATAAAATTCTGTAGAAGTGTACTGTCATAGAAATAATATCAGCTTTAAGTCAGGCTGTCCTTATTATGACTTACTGACCTTGACCTTAACGTAGTTCCTAAAAGTTTCTGAAACTCAGTAGTCTAAGTGAGTGGGCAGGTAAATATTGTCAATACAACTAGGTGTAGTTGATGACTCCTAACTAGAGCTCTTTGCACATAACTGACTGAAAGTGGGCATCTGACATTATTAGAATCATAAGTCTGGGCAATATTGCTTTTGTTATGTAATAAGCTGACCTTCATTTTCCCATGTAGCCTTACATCAACTGCTGAAAGTAAGGTATTATTGATTTACTTATTCAGATAAACAATACATGAAACTGTGTACTTAATGGAATTAGACACGATGAAGATTTAAATCCATCTTTTCTAACTTTAGGCTCTGGTCCCTCCTTAAAGGATTAGGAATCCTGCTAATTCTAGTTAGCAGAGCCTACTCCCCTGGCTTTGGGAAAGAAAAGTAAATGGTTGAAGTACTAGCTCTTTAATCTGTACATTCAGGATGCTGTACTAGTTTGTCTTCCTCATCCTTTTCAGCGTGTATGCACACCCACAGCCTGTAGAGCATATTTCGCAGATGCCTGAGTGTGGGGCATGAATGCAAGCTCCAATCTCAATGCTGCCATTTTTGTTTCTGTAAAATTAGGCAAGTTACCATACTTCTTTATGTATCTAGTCATTTATTATCCTTGCATCATGGAACAGAATTTCTAAACTTTATTCTTGTAAGAAATGAATGAGTCAAACTTTTACAGAATAAGAATAAGAATCAATAGTGGGGTTATCATAACCCTAAGCGTTGTGATTTTATGAAATATATCTTAAATCTTTCAACTATTGATTAAAATTGTTTAGATGATTAAAGGCAAGATTCCCTATTTTATGATTATGGAGCAATCCCATTGCTTTTTTTTGGGTGACAGAATGTATGAAAAAATGTTATCAGATAGAAATGGTGCCACATAATCTGGGAGCAATGTTCAACATGTCTGAAAATAAATCTATATGAAACTTATATATTTCACACTGAACCTTCTCCTGTTAACCCTGCTGAGTGGATGCATCTCTTCCTCAAAGTTCCGAGAGCTATCAGTGTATTAGTTCTTGGGTTTGTAGAGGGCAATGACAAACATATGTTGAAGCATAAAAACTATAACAAATCATCTTTTTAAATAAAATCATTTGATCACTTACATTCCAAGCACACAAGCCATATACAAAGTCACTTTAACAGGAAAAATTATGAAAATGTGTCTTTTAGATTCTATTTAGTAGTGAACTCAAATATTTAAAACATATTTCAAGAGTGAAAATTATCACTTATATCTTTAAAACATATTACACTGATGTTAAACATAACGGAAAAATAATCTCAATATTTGAATTTATACATATCAGCAAAAGTACAATGGAATCAACATACGAGACATAAATTTTGGCAAATTTGATTGATAATTTTGTTTCCTTACTATAGGCTTTTAAAACATACTGGAAAACATTTATGCCCAATTTAATATTTAGAAATTTTATAATGTTTACTGATTTAAGTAAAAAGTTTGTTTATAGGTTCCATGCTGTCGTATTGCTTTTGTGTTACTTTATTTCTCAATTCATTTTATGAGATTTTAAAGTTAGGAGTAGTGATAGCTGACATTTTTCCAAGTAACTACTAGCACAGTGAAAAAAAAAAATGCTTTCGTTTTATTTTTCCTTGTTTATTCACTCTTTGTTTTTTGCCAGGTGGCATGCATGCAGTGGTTTCATGGGGACCATACAATGCTTGAGATGATTGAGAAAAAGCGTTGCTTATGCAAGGAAATAAAGGCTAGACAGAAAACGGAAAAGGGCCTGTGCAAGCAGGATAGCATGCCAATCCTCCCCAGCTGGAAGAAGAATGCGGGTGCAAAGAAGTACAGTCCCCCACCATATTCCACACAGCAGACGGTATTCTGGGACACTGCCATATGAGCATGTGCGCGACGGCATGAGCTCCATATTGCTCCATACAAGGAAGGAGGACTTGGTTTGGTGATAATTGTTACATGTCTTCTCTGTAGAAATGGAATGTCACAGGAAGCTGTGCCCGCTGTGTGGCAATTTCAAGAAGAAATGTTTGTCCTTGCAATTAAGGCACAATTACTTATCCCGGATTATTTTGAATCCAAAATATAGTAAATTGTAAATATTTTATTAGTTTATGGGTGACACCTGAGATAATAATGCTATACCTATTTAAATTACAGAAAGAGTTTATTATAAGATATAATTTGGTATTAACTGATTTGTTATCTCTTTTATATGTAATCCCCAGATGCCTTTTATTATTATTTTTTTTTTGCATTTAAAATGTCTTCTTTTTTCTCCTGCTCTCACTTGGCTTCTGTATAACAGCTCACAGTTTTCAATAATATTCAACCACATGATATATGATCTGGTGCTAGTAACATAAAAGATGAACGTCATATTTGTCAAGAACATCTGCTGCTTTTAAGTATTTAGTGGTCTGGTGGGAAATGAACGCAAACATAATGTTGAATTGGGCGTTCATGGTACAGTGACGCCGGTGTTGCTGCTGCAGCGGCTCGGCAAGGACTTCTCTTGTGTGTCCTCATGTTCGCTCTAAGATATGGGTAGTGAGGCTCCAGAGGTGGTTAGTAGGATATATTTGGACATCTCAGCAGAAAACATTTCCTTCAGAAAAGACTTTAGAGACATGCGTTCTTGCATTGTTGATCTGACTGGAGGAGACCAGGGTTCACTGTGACGATGAAAGGAAGAAGGAACCAGAAGCTTAAGCCCATGATTGCTTTAAAGGGAGTAGGACCAGTGTCATGGTAGCCGTACTGCCATTACATCTGAGGTGCATTTCGTGGGCATGAGCTTCCCCTTACAGACTGAGAACTAAACATTCAAATCGACTAATCTATGTATTTTAGTAAACTATGTGCAAATCTTCATAAAAATTTATGTCCATTGGGCTGGAGAGATGGCTTAGAGATTAGGCTGTTGCCTGCAAAGCCAAAGGACCCTGGTTCAATTTCCAAGAACCCATGTAAGCCAGATGCACAAGGTGGCACTTGCATCTGGGTTTGTTTGCAGTAGCTGAAGGCCCTAGTGGGCCCATTCTCTCTCTCTCTCTCTCTGCCTTTCTTCCTCTCTCTCTGTCAAACAAATAAAATAAATATTTCAAAATTTATGTCCATTAGTGGGAAAATATAACTTGTAAATCTTTTCAAGCAAGCTATCACATGTTGGGGGTTTTAATTTTCCACACATGACCATCATACCAATTCTTACCGATTATGGCACCACAACCAAAGAATTTTGACCACTTTTTTTTTTTTTAATTTTGTTTCATTGAAGAAACAGGAAATGCAGGGGATTGATAGAGAATAGGGTGGACTCCATTTTATGTAGTGGTGAAATTTTAAGTTAAAAATATAGTATATATCTTTTAAAAATAACTTGTTGGTTGGATACAAATGTTGCCACAGATAAATGAAAAGGAAACTATCACATATATTTTGTATATTTAAATTACTATTTATACTTCCTAAAATTGACAGTATGTGCTTCTTCATTAACAATCAATTTAGTATTATATTTCTGACAGGAAATAAAGTATGTGTTTGAAGTTACTGTCATAGTAGTTTTCCTCATAAAGGTATTGACAGCAATAGCCGTGTGCTGCTCAATAAAACCAAATATAACAGGAGTTAGGGAATTTTTGTAATCTATATTAATAAAAAACCTAGTAATGCTTTATCAGTGATGCTTCTTTGAAGAGCCTTGGAAATGGTATAACATAATTTTTTAATGTTTTATAATTAATGTATATTTTGATGTCCAATTATCACTCTGAGAAAAAAAAGGCAAAGGTAAGTGGGAGCGAGTGTTATGTGACGTGATGTGTGTGTGTTTGTGTGTGTGTGTGTGTGTGTGTGTGTGTGTGTGTGTGTGTTCAGTAGGAGAACTATATACATAATATACTTACTGGAGTTTTAGGTTTTGCTTGTATAAATGAGGTGGTGGAAAACAGCAGAATCATAAATACAGGAAGCACAGTGAGGTATTAAGTAGCTTAAGTGAATCCTGTTGCCATGTTTCATCAGCTATAGATTGTATTTGAAGCCTAGCAATCAATGGAGCACAAGTCTAAGTGATGAAAAATTTGAAGATAAAATCACAATTGAAATAAAATATGTTTATGGGCCAAATTGTTATCCTTATTTAAATTATTATAATTAGAGGCAATCATCTGAACACAAGACATCATTTCTTGGCATCTTTATGACCCTGGTAGACAGACATCCCAGCTAGTACAGTAAGGATTCTCCCTCTTTAAATTTAAGCTTAGGTGTTATCTTCCTACGTAGCATATGTAGCAGGTGTATTCTCATATATTGATATTATCTGTATCACTCTGAATTAAGCAGAAGTCAACTTTTGTTTAAACTGGTCATGTATCTAGGAGTAAACACAGGTAACAAAATGACTTGTATGGAACTTAGCCATTCCTACTTTCAGTGTTAAATTCACGCTTTTGCCACATTCATGAACTCCCTTTTCAAATGTCATATTTTCTGAAGTGGTGCCTTGTTTGAATATTTGAACAAAGGAACCCATTTCTCTTTATTTCTCCAGACTTTTCCCCATGTGGGAAGTAGTTGAAACATCTGAAATCATGGCTATGTTTAGATTTGACTTGAGAATTGTTGCTCTGTGCCTATAAAACATGTAAGTGTACACTATGGCAATCGCAATTCTAGAGGCTATTTTCCCTGTGTAAAGTGTTTCTCTGTGTAGAGAAAATGAAGTCAATAGTACAGAAAGAAAAACAGGCTGGCTCTCTGGAAGTAATAAATCTGGGCACCTGACCATGTGAACTTGGTCAGCAGGTAGCCTACAGCCACAACTCCATGTTATGATGAAGCTCGTATTTCTAGCATTGCCAAAAAACAAATCATATTGCACCATGATTATTAGGTAGAAAGAGCTCATGCCTATGAAAAAAATGGTCTTTTCACAGCAAATGTTATAGAAACAGAATTTTACTGACTATTATTAGCAAGATGCCTTTATATTTGAAATACTCTTAGTAGAGAAGAAACACATTTCTTTCAAAACAATGTTAGAAAGAATAAAATACTACATTGTTTCCAATCATAGAGACCAGCATTCTGGCAGAACTGTAATAGAACCTCACAGAAACTCTGCCAGTGCCTTCCTCACTCATGATATGAGAGTAAATTTGTCATGGAAATTGACGGATTTGTGGACATCAAGGATAACCTTCACTTATAAAATAATTTAGAAAGTAAAACAAAACTTGAAAAGATGGCAATGTGTTGTTCTGAAACAACAATTTTATAGATAAAATATCACTTTTCAAAATAGTGACACTTGAATCACTGACAGGTGACACATTCTTCTATGTATGCTTCTAGGAAACAGGGAAACTGTTCACTTATCACATTGTAGCATAGGTGTAGGTCTTGTCTACACACAGAATTTATTTTGATTCTTTTGAGCAAGCTAAGTGACCAACTCAATAACCATGAACTGCCCCAGCGGGTTATTGATTTAACCAACCAAGTCATCCAAGACAGTGAACATGCATACAGATGCAATGTTTATATCACTTATACATTCAACTGTCAATTTTCTATAGTACAGCTTGTAGGTTAAATATGTTTACAGGTGAAATTGAAAAGATTCCAATAATGTCAGCACTATGTAATCTAAGATGAAAATGAATATAGATAGGATAGACATTCAAATTACTATTTGCTGTGCCCTGAACTTAAATAGAAATAAAAGAAAAATGGTACATATGAAATATACTGTAACACTGTAACTCATTGTATCTTCCAGGTATGGAAGACTAGGTAGCAAATTGTAGAATGTGGACAAATAGTCATCAACTCATGGCTTTGAACAGTTCATTTATTTAGCAACTTATGTCTCATTTATTTTAAAAAGAAGTTCCTGAAGTACTTTGAATTAAATGTTAAAATAGATGTGGTATTTTCCTCCGAGTAATTTAATTATGTGACCATTTATATTTTCAAAATATAGCCACTTGTTTTGAAGAAGACCCAGTTACACGTTTGACAGTTCTTGTATGCTTATGTAGGGCATTCTCCTGATTTGTCAGAGTAAGTGTACAGTTAAAAAGGCTAACTGAATCTAAATTGAATGTCTAAATATAAAATATGTTTAAGTGTATCCTGTATGTAAACATACAACATGTACTGCTGTCAATGTTAATCAATATGGATATCACTGTTTCACCTTGTTAAATGTGAACATTTTGGCTTAGGGATTGGATAAGTCAAATCCCTTTAATATTTGGGTAAATTATATTGTAACAAAATGTGTATGATGTGGGGAAATTATTTGATTACATTTGTCTTTAAATATTATAAGGTTTCCAATTTAAAGGGAAACATTTTCAAAGAAATATTATTCAATTTATTCAGGCAAATGGGTGAAAATCTTTGAAAGTGTTCAGTTGTTCCCAAATATAACTGGGTTTGCCCACCCTAAAAGCAAGTATATACACACATACAGAATACATACTGTATATAATATATATGAAAATGTTTAGTATGCACTTCTTTTGTTTGGAAATACTTAACATTTAGAGTGTAGCAATTTGTGTCATGTGCACTGTGATCATAAAAAAAAATCAAAGCACAGTAAAGTCACAGTTCTGTTATCTTGCACTAAAAGCGTGTTTACGTATTTAGCAATTGTATGTTTACTTCCTTGATTTTTCAAATGATTGAAACAAATAGCTATGAAAAATGGTATGAAATAATATGTTTTTTAGTGGATAATGGCACTACATTTTTAAAAGACAGGGTTTTTAAGAAAACCATTTAACAACCATTCCAACAACACATGTTTACCATATATAAAATCTGAATGTCATATTGCATTTTTCATAAATCATTAGAAATGTCAGGTCTGTGCCTGGAAATTGTGCAAATAAGCATTAGGTAACATATTTCTCTATTCATATGTTATTAGCCATTTCTATACATAATGATATAAACACTGATGTTTTAATGTCTCTTAATTTTTGTACTTGATTTTTTTAGGTAACATGTAATTCTATATGTACTTTGATACTACTGAAGTAAGCAGATGTTGTTTGGAAATAAATTGATTTCTCTAGTGCATTGATAATATTTTACAATATTTTGTGCTTATTTATTTGTGCTCCCGTGTAATTATAATAAAAGCAATAGTTTAAATTACTTGATTATTGTTCTTCTATTTAGTCATTAAAAAGCGATATTAAAGGGGAATGGGGTGAATATGATTACTGCATATTATATATAGGTATAAAATTATATGATTATTTTGTACAATTAATATACACTAATAAAAACAAAATAAAGAACATTTAAAGAAAAATACACCAATGTTATCATATATAGTTAGCCATAAGACTACATGCTTTGAGGAAGATTAATGTTAATGAGTATTGAGGATGTGGATTCTTCAGTTATACAGTTCTCTATTACTTTTAATCACCACTGGCTTCTGCCTCCATGTACTGAACTAGAAGAGGCATTTTGACATTTCCTCTTTTTCCTTTCCATCTAACCTCAGTCATGTAACTCAGAGTTTATATGATGTGGTGGGAGAATTAAAGAATCAAATTTAAAACTCCCAGGCATATGTGTCCAGATAAAAGATGGATTAAGCCTGGCTTGGTGGTGCACAACTTTAATCCCCACCCTCAGGAGGCAGAAATAGGAGGATCACTGTGAGTTCAAGGTCACCCTGAGACTAAATAGTGAATTCCAGGTCAGCCTGGGCTAGAACAAGACTCTGCCTCAAAAAAATAAAATAAAAATAAAAACAGATTTATTATGTGCATACTGAGTGCTATGTCATACCTCAAGTCTAATTACAGAATTAATCTGAATTAAACAGAAAACATTAAGTATTCAATATTGTTTGGATATTGATAAATTGTTATTGAGTGTCTGAAAGATATGAGAAAGTTCTGGAATGCAGCAGTCATGCAACAGATTGTATAATGTCCCTTGATGGCCATTAATGATTTCACCAACCACTTATACCCCATATATTCAATTTGCATGTAACTGATTTTAACTTAACAATTCTCCAATAAATAATCGTCATGTATTAGAAGAAATACAGTATATTCCCACCATTTTGCCCTGCTCCTCCAGCTATTTAACAAAACATGCCGGGGTGGAGAGATGGTTTAGCAGTTAAGCGCTTGCCTGTGAGGCCTAAGGACCCTGGGTCTAGGCTCAATTCCCCAGGACCCATGTTAGCCAGATGCATAAGGGGACACACATGTCTGGAGTTTGCTTGCAGTGGCTAGAGGCCCTGGCATGCACATTCTTTCTCTCTCTTCCTCTTTCTCTCTGTCACTGTCAAAATAAATAAATAAAAATAAACAAAAAAATTAAAAAAACATGCCATTCACATGCCCATCATATAATCACTCCAGAATTTACCCATATCAATCCATGAAGTAAAGAATGTGACATTTTAAACTAATGGTCTTTATCATCTTCCTAACTCATTTATATCCTTCCCCTGGCTTTGTGATCTTAGAGTCCAGTAAAACCACTTTACTACGAAGAGGTAAGTAACTGCTACAACAATGTTCATCCTATTATGGTGATTTGTATTTGAAGGGATACTTATCAACACATGGATATGTTTATAGATTTGGAAAATGACTGAACAGGAGACTAGAATACAAAACAAGTTTAGAGAAAATTTTGTGTAACATTAGTTTATGTTCTCAAGAGAAGTACTTCTCAAAATTTGTTGTGCATAAAATCATGCACACAATTTGCCAAACCTCCAGTGTCAAGAAGCTAACCTGGGGTAAGTACATAGGCATCTGCATGTAATTAAAAAGAAATCATACTCGTGTAACTCCAATATGCAGACATATTTGAGCATAAGAATGGCGCTCGTACTTTAACATGCTGTATTTTTGTTATCGGGAGTCTCATTTGCATGGTGATTCAATACAGTAAATTCTGAGAATTGGCATCTGTAGCCAAATCTCAGGGGATACTGATGCTTTCTCCTCACTAACAACTGGCTTCTCTGCTGATGACTAGCCAGAATGGAGAACCACCCTCCAGAGTGGTGTGGTCCTCGGTGATGCTCACAGATACAGTGCTCAGTAGCATGACCCGGAGACTTGATGGAGATGCCATGAGCTCCATGCCTGGGGATATAGGAGTGGAAGGATATAGATATGCTTCATGAGCCTTTCCCACCAACCTGCATATCCGGAAAAGCCTTGAAACGTTGTCTTGGACTGACATTGTGGTTACCTTGGGTGAAATATTTTTAAAGGCTCATTTCTGTTTTCTATCTGCAAAGATTATAAGCTTATAATAGGGTTAAGGTCAGAACCAGACACCTTTTTACTCCTCCTTCCATTGCATCTCTTTTTTGTTCCCAGGCCATTCATAGGTTAAGAATAAGAAGCTGGGCTGGGCATGGTGGCACTCGCCTTTAATCCCAGCACTCGGGAGGCAGAGGTAGGAGGATCCCCCTGAGTTCAAGGCCACCCTGAGACTACATTGTGAATTCCAGGTTAGCCTGGGCTAGAGTGAGACCCTGTTTTGAAAAACAAACAGAAAGAATAAGAAGCTGCTACTAAGAGACCAATCAGAGAATCAACTCTACACACTAAATTAGAAATTGTGCAATTTCTCCCAGAAATAATATCTCAATACCTCAAAATATAAGAACTCATATTTTCATATTCCTCTTTACTAAAATTACTCAGAGTACCTCATAGTAGAGATTACTGTAGGAATACAGTGTTTCATTGCTTGAATTACTTTCTTTTAATTGATCACTCTTATAACATTATGAGAATAGGTTAGTATTTTAAAATATTCTATATATTGCTTGTCAACTAGTATTTAGCAATGTTAAGTACTGATAATGGTTTTAGGACTTTTGTCAGATTCCCCATTGTTGTAATTGATAACTACCACTTAATGACTCCAGTTCCCCTTCCCCAGATTCCTAGAGTCTCCACCAATTGCTACTAGCCTTATAATGGCTACAAAACTCAAAGATTTGCTTACTGTACTATATGGTAAGATTCAGAAAGATAAACCCACTGTGTTTGTTTTTAATCTCACATCAAATGAAGTACCTAGCCAATTGCTCTGCAAATGTGTACTACATAGTTTTCATTGACTTAATTTATATATTTAACAAATAATAAAATATGCCAAACACTATACCAGCCAGTAATAGAACAAAATCAGCATACTTATATAGCTTAAATGCCTGTTCATTTTCCAGTTGTAGGTTCTACTTTCTTCTTCATGATAGAAAACAAATATTATATGAGACCTCTGTGATGCTTTGAAATTTGGAATCCAACTATTGTATATGTATGTATCATTTAGAAAGTTGTGTATCTTTGTCTATGGATCTATATATCTCTGTCTTGTCATTATAATTAATTCAAGTAGATTAATTATAACAAATAAACATATTTTAGAAATGCATAAGAACTCTATAAATAATGAAAAATAATGCTACACTCTAGGATTTTTAAAAGTAAGAATGGTTTTTAGTTTACAAAATACATAACTTTAATATGTATGAATTTATAACTCATCAAAAGTGTCAGTGATGGGGGTTAGATCATAACTCACTCCACTCAGAGCTTACATAACATATATTATGATTCATGTTGAGGTAGGAAAATGTAACACCAACTTATACTACCTGATTAAAATCTTTAGGAACAGGGCTGAAGAGATGGATCAATGGTTAAGGTGCTTGCCTGCAAAGACAAGGTACCAAGGCTTAATTAATTAATTAATTAATTATATATAATATATATAATTATATATATATATATATACATATATATATATCTTTCTCTCTCCCTTGCTCTGTCTCTAATAAATACATAAAAATAAATTTTAAAAAACTTTTTGGATTATAAGGTGTGGTGTTCAAGTCATACGCTGATGTGGTAAAATTATCCAGTATTCAAATGCTGAAAGGAACCCTGTCTGAGACCAGAAGACTGTACATGGGTTCTGTCACTAAAGGCTTTCTATAGCAGTTGCCCTCATATTTGAAGCATCAATTAGAGATTACATGTACATCCACACTGGTTCCTAAAGATAAGTACATAGACCACAGACACTTTGGAAATCATGAGAATCCCTTGGCTATAAATATTTCAAAATGTTCTTCTTGCCTAAGGACTCTATATACTTTTTCTGAGACTGACATTAAATGTCTGACCACTCTAAAATATCTTTCACTTCTCATGACCTGTGATACTAATTTCACTACACATATTTTGAACAGTTTCACTGGTTTCCAGAAACGAATCAACTTAATGTCATTATTATATCTATCTTTTATTGTTATTATTATTATTATTATTATTACCTATTGATTTTGAGACAGTGGCTCACAATGAAGTAGAGTGGACTCAAACTGATTTTATAGTTCAGGATTGTCTTGAACCCATTTAAATTCTCCTGTCTCGGCTTCCCAAATTCTGAGAGTACAGATGTGGGCTACCAACCCAGCTCACCCTAGGACATTTCATGGAAATCTAACAAGGTCCCATGTCCTCCAAGACATCAGTGTCATACTCAGATCTTAGCTTTCCAGTAAATGATTGGGTAAAAACTATGTTTCTCTTCTCAAATGTTGTCACAGATAGGAATAAAAGTAGGACTGGTAAAGGGTGGCTGAAAGGAATGATGTTGATCTGCAACAGAAGCTTTCATTTGAGGTAGACGGGTTTTGAGAGAGAAAGGCATGAGTCAGAGAAATTTTGAAACTGATAAATAAGATTTCAACTAGCTAATTTGGAGAAAAGTATGAGTCATTTCAAAGACTGTTACATGGAACATTTGAAAAAAAAAAACCAAACTGCTGCCTTTGATATTTCCTAATGACTTCTCATGGACTCTTGCTTTCTGCTTTAAAAAGGTATTATTCACCAAACCTAAGTAGGTGAAGTGTGTTATATGCAAAGAAATACCTGTGGGGATGTGTGAAGGACTAGAGAATTTGGTATATAGTGAACTAAAAGTACTGAGCAATGATAGCTGCATGCATCAAGTCAAGATGATGTTCTGGAGAGAGACATGATCTGGATGAAATCAATGCTACACAGATCATATCACAGTCTCTAGTCTCTGCTGTTCAAGACCTGTGGGACTCTTAAAGAGAACCCTCATGGGGGCTGGAGTTAAGGCATGGGAGCTCTTTTTTTTTTTTCAAGGTAGGGCTTTGCTCTACCTCAGGCTAATCTGTAGTCTCAGGGTAGCCTCGAACTCATGACAAATCCTGCTTCATATTTGTCTCCCTCAAAAATATCTATAATTCTGTCTCTGGTCCTACTTCAGGAAGAACTCTGAATTCAAAGAAAAAAAGATTATAAACTTACATTATTATCTCTGGGCTAAATTCTCTGTGGAATTGAACATTCCATTGTCTCTACTATGCACGTTAATCTCAAGTATAAATATTCAACAAAATTATGTATAAATTTGAAAAACAAGACTTGAGCATGAGAATTCTTTTTAAAAATTTGTGAGAAAAGGTGAAATAATATTGAAGCTAATACAGGAGTGTTCATGCAGATAGATGATAAAATATGCTATATTAGTCAGGTTACTAAGATCCTGTTTTAATGAAAGAAATAATCTATTAAGAGCAAAATAACAGAATATACATCAGAGAAATAAATATATACATAAAGAAAAAACAAGGATGGAAGTATCATGTCAAATCAATAGGAGAAAAAGATTGTTCAACAAATGACATGAGACATATGACCTGTGTTCTACTATCCAGATCCCACATAAGCCAGATGCACAAGGCGATGCCAGCATGCAATATCACATGTACACAAGGCGGTGCACGTGTCTGGAATTTGATTACAGTGGCTTGAGGCCCTGGCACACCAGTTCTTTCTCTCTCCCTCTCTCTCTCTCTCTCTCTCTCTCTCTGTTGCTCCCACTCTTGCTCTCATTCTCTCACACATTCAGGGCAGAAGAAGGTGAGTCTGTTGGACTTGTCTAAAAAAAAAAGTCAACATGAAAAACTGGGCACAGTGGCATGTGAATGCAATCTCAGCATTTGGGAGATGGAGGCAGGAAGATCAGGAGTTCAAAGTCAGCCTTAGCTATGTAGTGAATTTGAAGCTATCCTGGGTATCATGAAACCCTATCTCAAAAATAAGTTCAATATTAGAAACCAAAATAATAGATATTTGAGTGAAACTGCAAAACTGGACAATTCATAATATACACAAATTGAAAACATAGAGACAAATAAATAATGGGCAAATGCAAATTGTCAATTGTACATATTTTTAACTCATCAGATTCTGCACATGGAAAAATGGGTTATAGTTATATCTGATATTAGCTATTCTGATAGTTAATGAGAATTCTCATGGTTATTTCTTTTTCAAGTTCATATAAACTGAAGTTTATGAAGAAGGAGAAAGCCATTCCTGAGAAGAGGAGTATGCTAGGGAGCTAGGAAAGACATACACCTCACATCAGTTATCTCCCATAGTATGTACACATTGATAGAGTTGTTTTCAGGGCAGCTCTTACAGTATTTGTGAAAATCGAAATGACTCAAAATCTCCCCCTTCAGGTGCAAAAATGTCAACTATAAATGTAAGTCAATTTAAGGTCAGTGTTTTTAATGTGTGAAAAATTGGAAGTGATTTATAGAGATGATCAAACTAAAATTTACATATCAAAAATATTTATGAGTTGAGAAATGATCAAGCATGTTACTACAAAATACGACCCCAAATCTAAGTTAATTAAGACACAAAATAGTTTCTATTTGCTCACACATAGTCTCTCAGGTCAGCTATGAGCTTCCTGGTATTCTCATCTACAATCCAAGAAGACGTACTGTGATGGTTTATCCTGATTCTTAATTTGACGGGACCTAGAACCACCTGTGGGGGTGATGTAGATTTGATTAGCAGCTGGTTCTGCAGCTGAAGAACGACTTTTGACCTTGTTCACATTAGTTGCATATGACACCGTTCCATAGGCTGGATTTCTGTTGTAAGAAGGAGGAAGCCAGCTGAGCAGCAACAAGAGAGCAGCTTCCTCAAGCTCCTGCCACCATGACTCCCCCACCATGCTGGACTTTACCCTTCCAACTGTAAGCTGAGGTAAACCCTTTCAGGGACTTCCAGTCAAGATGACATCTACCTAACCATGCCTCACCTGTCAGGGCAGAAAAGGCAAGACGTTTGGAGTTCATGGGGGACTCTTTGGGGTTTACAAGTTCTAGTAGAACTCTGGTGGGAGGTTACAGAGGCGCAAAGTAGGGTATCTACTGATTCCCACACTCTCTGGTGGCCCACTAGTCCCCCAATCCATTCAAGCAGCAGTCATAGCCTCAGCCGTAGCTGAAGGTTCCTCCTGCACTAACAGAAGTCTAAGCAGACCCAAGACAGCAAGCTAGAATTCTCCCCTCCCTAGGCTTTCCTACCACTGCAGATCTCCAGGTGGCCCACTCAATGCCACCCCCACTCCTCTGCAGGCCATTCCCTCCTCCCTAGGGCTTATTTCAAAAATCTCTATCCCACAAAATTGGATAATATGGAGGAAATGGATGAATTTCTGGACACATACCACCTACCAAAGCTAAACTCAGAGCAGGTTAATCTCCTAAACAAACCTATCACACCCATAATGATTGAAAATATAATACAAAACCTCCCAAAATAGAAGGGTTCAGATGGCTTCTCAGCTGAATTGCACCACATATTCATGGAAGAACTGAAACAAGTTTTTCTCAAACTGTGCCTCATAAGTGGAGAACAGGGAAAGCTCTTCAACTCCTTCTATGAAGCTAGTGTCACCCTAATACCAAATGCAGGCATAGATGCCAAGAAAAGAAAACTATAGGCCTGTTTTCCTGATGAACTTAGACACAAAGATCCTGAACAAAATCCTCGCAAACTGAATTCAACTACACATCAAAACCACTATCCACCTTGATAAGTAGGCTTCATCTCAGGAATGCAGGGGTGGTTCAACATACAGAAATCTGTCAACGTAATACACCATATAAATAAGTTTAAACACAAAACCACATGATCACTTCAATAGATGCAGAAAAGGCCTTTCGCAAAGTACATTACTTCATGGTCAAAACATTGGCGAGAATTGGCATGGATGGTTTATATCACCACACAATAAAGGCTATATATAAAGTTCCTAAAGCCCAAATAATACTTAATGGGGAGAGACTGAAGGAATTCTCATTGAGATCAGGAACATAGTACTTGAGGTCCTAGCTCAAGCAATGACAGGAGAAAGAAATAAAAGGGATACAAATTGAAAAGGAAGAAGTTAAGTTATCCCTATTCACAAACGTGATTATATACATAAATGACCATAGAACCTCCCTCTCAAAACTCTTAAGGGTGATTAACTCCTTCAGCAAGGTAGCAATATTCAATACAAAGGCACAAAAAGTAGCCTTTATATATGCAAAAGACAAAAAGAAAGAGAAAGAAATAAGTGACTTTGTCCTACTTTCAATAGCAACAAAACAGCAACAAAAGTAACTTGGAATAACATTAGTCAAGGATATGAAAGACCTATGCAATGAAAACATAAAAATACTGAAGAAAGAAATTGAGGAGGACTTGAGAAAATGGAAAGACTTCTCATCCTCCTGGGAAGAATTAACATTGTGAAAATTGCAATCTTACCAAAAGCAATATACAGATTTAATGCAATACCAATAAAAATCCCAACATTTTTCTTCACAGAGATAGAAAAAAATGATTTCAAAATTCAAGTGGAATGGAAGAAGGACTCAGATATCCAAGAATATCCTCAGCAAAAGAAATACCTCCTGAGGCATCACCATACCTAATTTAAAGCTATATTATAAAGACATATAATAAAAACAACGTGGTACTGACATAAAAACAGGCTTATAGACCAATGGAACAGAATTGAGGTACTATACTTTGGTTCTAGATAATGCTACTTGATATTTGACAAAGGCCCTAGCATTGTAGACTGGAAAAAGACAGCATCTTCAACGAATGATGCTGGACAAACCGGATAACCATATGCAGGGAAATGAAACTTGATCCATACATCTTGCCATGCACAAAAATCAAGTCCAAATGGATCAAAGACCTCAACCTAAGGCCAAAACCTCTGCTACTAATGGAAGAAAAAAAAAAATAAGAGGAGCTTTCCATGAAATATGAGTGGGAAAAGACTTCTTGAACAAAAGCCCGGGAGCTCAAGACCTTAAACAATAACTCAACCATTGGGATCTCATGAACCTGAAACATACAAGTAGAGCCAAGATATTACCTCAGAATGGGAGAGAATTTTTTCTGGATATACAAATTACAGAGACATAATTTTTACAATCTACAAAGAACTCAAAAACCTGAACAGTAAAAAGCCAAATAACCCACTCCTAAAATGGGGCAGAGAACTGTTCAGGGAGTTCTCACAGGAAGAAATACAAATGGCCAACACACACTTAAGAAATTGTTCAACATCCCTAATCATCAGGGAAATACAAATTAAAACAACTCCACCTTACCCCAGTAATGGTAGCAAATATTAAAACACCTATAAACTGGGTGTGGTGGTGCATGCCTTTAATCTCAGTACTTGGGAGGCAGAGGTAGGAGGATCACCAAGAGTTTGAGGCCAGCCTGAGACTCCATAGTGAATTCCAGGTTGGCCTGGGCTAGAGTGAGACCCTACCTCAAAAAAAAAAAAAAAATCAAAAGATCTAATGAAATCTTTGATCCATTTGGACTTGATCTTTGAGGACAGGACAAGGAGAGTATGGATGGTATCAACATGGCTATTTACATACTGTGTATGTACACAACTATAAAGAAAAAAAAACTAATGAAAACAAATTCTGGCAAGGTTGTAGAGAAATAGGAACCCTCATTCACTGTTGGTGGGAATGTAAACTGGTAGAACCACTATGAAAAGCAATATAGGGTTACCAACAAACCAGGGTATTCCCTACAGTGCATTTGCCCTAAAAGCTCCATGCCTTAGTCCAGAGAGATTTGCTTAACCATGTTTATAACTGTTCCATTCATAATAGCTAAGAGCTGGAACCAACCCGATGTCCATCAGCAGACAAATGGATAACTAAGTTGTGGTGTATCTACATAATGGAATTCTACAGAGCAGTAAGGAAAAATGACACAATTAAATTTGAAGAAAAATGGTCCAACTCGAAACAGATCTTTCTCAGTGAACTCAACAAATCACAGAAAGATAATTGTGGCATGGCCTCACTCATCTGTGGCTACTAACCTGAATCTTCCAGATGTACTGACATACCTAATAAGCATCTCAATGACATGACAATAGGGGTGGTGGGACAAGAGGGAAGAGCAAGGGTGGAGGGAGGTCACACAACTGGACCCGAATGGAAATGGTACCATGAAATCCTTTATCCTGAAAGACAGACTATAAGTTTGAACCTTCATCAGGTCCTTAGAGGAAACATCTAAATCATAGGGCCCTGGTGAGGATATGGTGAAGACTAACCTTAATTTTCTATTGTTTCTATCTCTACCTCCCTCCAAACTCTCTTCTCTCTCTTTTATATTGCCTATCATTTTATTCCTTCTTTTACCTTGTTGCTGGCCTGTAACTCCCAGTACCAGCATGCAGTTAACATCCACAATGAGCTGTTGATCTACAAGGTTTTCCAAAAGAAGACAGATTTCTGTCAGAGTACTTGATAACGAACCAAAGGTTAATGGTAAGGCCCTACTGCCAAAGACACCATATGTTGTTGGTACAGAATATGGAGAGATAGGCTGGAGAGATGGCTTAGTGGTTAAGTGCTTGCCAGTGCTGGTTCGAAGCTTGATTCCTCAGGACCCATGTTAGCCAGATGTATAAGGGGGCTCACACACCTGGAGTTCGTTTGCAGTAGCTGGAAGCCCTGGCACGCCCATTCTCTCTCTCTCTATCTATCTCTATCTGCCCTTTCTCTCTCTGTCTGTCTCTCTCAAATAAATAAATAAAATAAACAAAAAAAAATTAAAGAATATGGAGAGACCTGGCTGGAATCGGGAAGATAGTCAGTCCCAAGACACTTAGCTTAGCTAGTGACAGAAACTACTACATGAGTGACTGGGGAAAAAGTACCAACATCTGTCCATGAAACTTGTGCTATAAGCTACTCAGCAGTAAACAAACTGATATGATGTTCACACAAATGCAATAGTGCCACAGAGCCATAGTGGGTAACCAATTGCTCTTGATTTGGCTAATGGTTCTGATCAGTGGAACAGAACCAATAGCTGGAACTGGGAAAAAGGTCAGAACCATACCCCCCAAATAAGCCTGCTTTCCAATATCAAGTTCCCACCAATATTAGGCTATAAGAGGGCTTACAGCTATTAAGTTATCTATAAAATAATAATGGTTATCCCATTATCTGGTGCTGACTTCACTTCCTGTTGGAGAATTTGCTTGTCTTTTTTGGACAGATGCAGCACTTGAGGACAGAATCATCCCATCACAAGAGTGCTGCTTTCTTGGTGAATCTAATACCAGCACAAGGGTGAAGGAGATTGACACAGAGAACACTCAACTCCTACCAAACCAGAGATCCAGAGACACAGAGGAATCCAAGACCTCATCATTGAAGTAGATCTAAAGTGAATCCAACATGGCTCAGGGAAATTTGACGAAGAGGAGGCAGAAAGATTGTTAGAACCACAACTTGGGACATGATGCACAGAGACATTGTGTCTTCCCCATAACTGATGACTACCCCCACAAGGCATGACCCCCAACAACAAGAAGGGCTCCTTTGGAGTGGGAAGGACAGGGTGGAGGCTAGCAGTGGTACCAACATGGCTGCTTGCACACTATATATATGACTAATAAAAAAATAAATAAATAAACCCTTTCTCCCCAAAAATGGCTTTTGCCAGTTATTTTTTGTCCCAGAAATAATGAAGGTCACTGACATAGATACCAATCTAGAAAATAATATGATGTCTTCAGCAGAAGAGAATGTATGGTGACTTGATGCCAGTTCTTTGAGCTCCCAGTTAAAAGTGGTTTATGCCTCTCCCATGCGTGCTCATTCTTGCAGACACCCACCTTCAGGAGTGCTGCAAGCTACAGAAGAAGCTGTCCTAACCCATGCCATGTAAAGTGACCAACTGGAAATATCAAAGGAGATCGATACATCTATATATCTAGTTCTACTGCTTTTCAAAACTGCTACTGGCTCTTTGAAAGAATTGGTATATATTCCATGGAAGTAGATAAGGGTTTGAAATGACAAAGTCAAACCCTTAACAAGAAGACTATTGTACATTGTGGGCATAGTGATGGCTCACATTTAATTTTCCTTAGTATACTATATTGGACTTTACATTCAAAAATGTAATTGTAAAATGCATAAATAAATTATTTCTTTGATTTAAAAATGAATTTTTAAAAACACCAAAATTCTTTAATCTTTTGCCATTTTTTTAGATGGAGGAAAATTTTATCAATAGGTGAACTAGAAAAAATAAACACTTATTATCTCAATCTTGTGTGTCCCAAGAATTTTTTTTTAATTTTTATTTATTTATTTATTTGAGAGCAACAGACACAGAGAGAAAGACAGATAGAGGGAGAGAGAGAGAATGGGCACGCCAGGGCTTCCAGCCTCTGCAAACGAACTCCAGACACGTGTGCCCCCTTGTGCATCTGGCTAACGTGTGACCTGGGTAACCGAGCCTCGAACCGGGGTCCTTAGGCTTCACAGGCAAGCGCCTAACCGTTAAGCCATCTCTCCAGCCCCCAAGAAATTTTTGTATGTATTTACTATCTATATTTTATATGGACCAAGAAATATTCGTTTTTTTTGTCAAACGAAGTTATACTTTGGTTGGAAGTTTTAGCTCTCAGGTATTTCACTTATGAAAACAAACAATTAGTTCCATAGCTCCCCCCTTTATTTATTTATTTATTTTGGTTTTTTGAGGTAGAGTCTTGCTTTAGCCCAGGCTGACCTAGACTTCACTATGTAGTCTCAGGGTGGCCTCGAAAGCAAGGAAATCCTCCTACCTCTGCCTCCCAAGTGTTGGGATTAAAGGTATGTGGCACCATGCCTGGCTCCATTTCCCATTTTTTAATTGGGTTGTTTGATTTCTCATTATTTAGTGTTATTGCATTCTGCATATATCATGGGTATTAATCCTCTGTCAGAAGTGTAGCTGACAAAAATTTTCTCCCATTCTGTATGTTCCTCCTTGCTCTATTCATAGCATCCTTTGCTGTGCAAAAGCTTTGTAATTTCATGGGGTCCTAGTGGTTGATTAGTGGTTTTTTTCCTGAGCAATTGGGATTATATTCAGAAAGTCATTGTCTATGCCAATATGTTGAAGTGTTTCCCCTACTTTTTCCTCTATCAGTCACAGAGATTTTGGCTTGATATTAAGGTCTTTGGTCCTTTTAAAAAATGAGCTTTGGGCCAGGTGTGGTGGCTCATGCCTTTAATCTGGGTGCTAGGGAGTCAGAGGTAGGAGTTCAAGGCCATTCTGAGACTACATAGTGAATTCCAAGTCAGCCTGAGCTGGAGTGAGACCCTACCTCAAAAAATAAAAAGTTATGGACCTAAATAGAGAGTTCTCCAATAAAGACATACTGATGACATAAAAATATCTAAAACACGTTCTAGATCCTTAGCCATCAGAGAAATGGAAATTAAAACTATTTTGAGATTTCATCTCACTACTGTCAGAATGGCTGCCATTAAGTAAACAAATGGCAATAAATGCTGGCAAGGATGCAGAAAAAGAGGAACTCCTCTACCCTATTGGTGGGAATGCAATCTTTCACATCCATTGTAGAAATCCATATGGAAGTTTCTGAGAGAGCTAAAAATAGATTTACCATATTACCTAGCTACACCACTCCTAAGCATATTTAGCAAGAACTCATCTCACTACTTTAGAGATACTTGCTCAACCATGTTTATTGCTGCTCTATTCATAATAGTTAGGAAATGGAACCAATGTAGATGTCTCTCAACTGGTGAGTGGATAATGAAGATGTGGTACACTAATATAATGGAGTTATATTTAGTGGTAAATAAAAATGAAATTTGCAGGGAAATGGATGGATCTGGAAAGAATTATACTTAGTGAGATAAACCAGGCCCAGAGATCCAAATGTTGCATGTTCTGTCTTATATAAGGATCCTAGCAATGTTTGGATTTGTATGTGAGTTGGAATAAAACTCAAAAGCAGAAGCCAGTAAACTATAAAGGGGATATAAAGGGAATAGAAAGGAATGGAAATGGGGTACTTAAGAGGTACTTAAGAGTATTGTATATATATTAGTAAAATTACAGATTACTGGGGGTGTAAAAACCTAAGTGAGGTCAGGAGAAGAGATTGAGTAAAGGAAAGGTCAGGGGAGGGCTAATCAAAATCTAAGAGGGTATGAATAATTCACATGGAAACCTACTGTTTTGGACAATGGCACACCCAGAAGCCGTAGATTGTTACTAGAATATTTTCAGTGCTAAAGATTGAATGCATTTCAGTGAGTTGTTGGCCAAGGAGGTCCCTGTTTCCCTCTGAAGCATTACAGGTCATTGTGGAGGCTCTTGGTTTCCCACCAAGAATAGATGGTAAGAACCTATTGCTGAAGAATCCACATACTTGGGCTGCAAGGTCACTGAGAAATCCTGCTAGAGCTGAGCTGAAAACCTTCTTCATGTAGACCAGCTGACAGAAAGCTGGGAGAAGCTATGCTGCATGCAGTTCCATGGGAGAGAGAAGTCATCAATGGAGATAAATAAACAACAGTAAACACTGCAAGCCTTAAGTTTGGCCAGCCAGGCCAAATGAGCCAACAGGTGTAATAGTGGCATGCCTAGTATGGGAGGAACCAACTGTTCTCTGATTGGAGTGGAGGCCCATTCCACAGGAGGGAATACATGTCTGATACTGAAAACCTGCAACAGGGGAAGTCATGAGTCCTAGGGGTGTCATGTCTGCTGGTGTCTGGCTAAATGTATATACTATGCTCACCAGACTGCACAGTAAACTCTTCTGTTAATGTTTGTACATATACATTAATGCTACTCTGACTTTTGGTTAGAGAATCTTCTCTTTTCAGATTGCGGTGACCTTAGGATGACTCAGAAGAAACCATTGTGCTGAGAAGAAGTGACATAGGAATGCTCAGCACTGAAACATCTCTATCACCTCTTCCAAGGCTCAGGGTCCATTGTGGAACAGGTGGCAAAAGCAATGTAAGAGGCAAAGGAAGGGTAAGACTCCTTACAATGTACTCTCTTTCAGACACAAAATGGCCTGGATATCCATGTCCTCACAGTGCCTGACACTACCTACACAAGACCATCATAATAGGAGGAAAAAATGATAACATCAAAATAAAAGAGGCTAATTAAGAGGGGAAGGGGTATGATGGAGAATGGAGTTGTGAAGAGAAAAGTGAGGGGGAGAGACTGGCCATGGTTTGTTGTCTTTAATTATGGAAGTTGTCAATAATACATATAATACATACACATATATATGTATATATCTTTGTAAAAAATATTGGCCCCTCTCCTCAGTAGTAATTACTACACACACACACACACACACACACACACACACACACACACACACACACAAGTTAACTATTATAAAGCAATAATGCTTTCCATAATCATATACTGTTTTCATAGTTCCTATAATTTTCCTGTATTTTGAATCAGGTAAGATATTAAGGATCACAACCTTACTATTAGGTGGTCTTTTTTAACTGAAACACGTTTCTAGATTTAATGTATATGGCTGAAGATATTGCTCAGTGGTAATGGCATTTGCTTTCAGAACCTGCTGACTTGAGTTTGATTATGCAGTACTCACAATAAAGCCAGATGCACAAAGTGGCACATACATCCGGAACTCGTTTACAATGGCTAAAGGTCATGGCATACCCATTTTCTTTCTCTCCTCAAAATAAAGAAAATAGACTTAATCTATACTTATGCATATTTACTAATAAGGAGACACAGGTATAGTTGAACAACCAGCTGTGAAGCTTGCGGAGGGCTGGACATCTCTGTCTTTTAGTCACAATGAAGAGAAGTCTGATGAAATGTTCACAGAGTGAAATAAGATGGCCCTATGAGGCTATGTGGCTGGACACAGGGTTAGTAACAGTGATCCATAACCAAGCAGAAACTCTAACATCTTGGTTTTGGGGCTTGCTGAGATCCAGTTCATGCTGGCAAGGTGTTTCTAGGTAGTGCTCATGCATTGAGCATTATTCCTGAACTCACTCTGCTGAGCTATCAAGCTCTGAGGGTGATGGAGATGCTTCTGGCTGATAAACTCCCTGTGGCCACCTCTGGAATGTATATTTCTGATTACAGTCTGAAGAAGCAACTCCATGTGGACCAGCTGTTTTATTAACACAAATCTAATACTAACTCATCACCTCTAGGATACAGACTGAAGAAAACACAAAGATGCCACTCTCCTTCCAAAGTGTCTGACAGTAAATTGCATATAACATAAATGTCCCCATGTCAAGGCTGGGCAATGGTGCATGGAAGCTAGAAATAGGGTTTATGTATGAGTTATCTGAAGAGAATTTGTGAGCAACAATATAACCTACCAACCATTCTACTTTTTGTTGTTATCATGTGTTGTGATGGGGTGTCTATGTGATATATAAGTTGTGAACCATAATTGTAGGCAGTATTGATGAATAACAATAGTATATATGTAAAATTTAAATTAGCTGTATACATTTATATTAAACACTTTATTTTATTTCATTTTTAAAGAGCACCTAAGAGGTATCATTTTTTATATTTTGTTTTATTCATTTAAGAGAGGCAGGAGAGAGAGAGAATCAGAGAGGGAGAATGAGCATGCCAGGGCTGCAAGCCACTGCAAATGAACTCTAGACACCTGTGCCACCTTGTGCATCTGGCTTACATGGGAACTGGGGAATTGAACCTGGGTCCTTATTCTTCACAGGCAAGCATGTTAATTGCTCAATCATCTCTCCAGACCATATTAGACACTTTTGATAAACATTATAATTTACTTGGAAAGTAACTAAGAGAACCTTCCTTTATATGTCCTAGGTTACAGGTGGTGCTTTGGAGAATCAGTTCACTAGTTTGAGTATTTCCACAGATCTCTTCTGTTCTTCCAATGGTAATGCCTAGATCTGCATTATGCAGATAATTCTTACCCACTCATTTTAAGTACAAATGAAAAAAGGGAGGGAGAAAGGTAGGGAAGGTGGAAGGGAGAGAGATGTTAGGTTGTCATGCTAATATATATAACAAATGGAATTTATAGTATGCTTAAAATAAATGGTGGAACAGTGTGAATTATAAGTTGCACTATTTTTTAATAAGGATGACTTTTAACTTGCACATGATACATTTTATGTATTATAAATAATATACTGTATGAATGAATGAAATTGATGTGAATTTTACACACATGAAAATTAAATTAATATTTTCTTCCCTGTTAGTTTTTTTCTATTTTATCAAAATTTATTATATACATACTTTTCAGAAGCTATATTTTTAGGTTATAATTATTTTGTCCATTCATTATAATATCAACCACTCAGCTCTCTGCTATTTTTTTAACATGCAAACCTGATGTCAAACCAAACACTCTCAGGAGTTTGTCCACCACTATGCCTGATGATGTCTTATATGTTAATACGCATGTTACATAATTACCTGTAGAGGGCTTAAAAACAGGGAGTCAGAGGGACTAGATGATTTGGGATTGTTCTATATAAACGTGTTTTTTGATGCTTTATCTGTACTACAAAAATAGCTTTCAATATGCCTAAACAGGGCTGGAGAGATGGCTTAGCGGTTAAGTGCTTGCCTGTGAAACCTAAGGACCTCAGTTCAAGGCTCGATTCCCCAGGACCCACATTAGTCAGATGCACAAGGGGCGCATGCCTCTGGAGTTGATTTGCAGTGGCTAGAGGCCCTAGTGGGCCTGTTCTCTCTCTCTCTCTCTCTCTCTCCTTCTTTCTCTCTCTGTCACTCTCAAATAAATAAATAAAAATGAATAAAATATTAAAAAATAAGCCTAAATGATTATTTTATTATAGGTGATCACCCCTAAAAGTACCTGTCTTATTTCAGTCATATGAGATTAGGAAAGAAAGCAAATGAATAGGAAAGGAAAGAAGAGAGAAGGCAAGACTAGGGGAAAGCAGAAGAGAGGAAAGAAAAGGAAGGTAGCTCTCTGACATCTTTTTCGTCCACTATTCTTCCTTCAGTAGACCTTTCTTACCAAATCCTAACTTCCCCATAAATGTTGTCAATAGCACTCAATTACATAAGGAGGAAGTTTCCACTTTTTGGCAGAGCAATACATTTATTTTACCTCACCATTATTATCTTATAAACCATGTTAAATTTTGTGTTCATTTAGGCAATCTATCTGGGTAGTTTATTCCTTTGATAGAACTTGGGCTAATATAGATAGCAGAACTTCAGTACATATTTAAAAATTATTGAATATCTGCACAAATGAAACCATGAGATTATAAAATGATAACAATATTTTGCTTTATTCTAGAAATTGATAACATTTTTATTCTTGAATACTAAAAATACTATGTTCTTCTTTTCTATGTGAATCAAATATTTTCCCTTAATGAAAAGCAACTTTTTCCTACATGTTTGGAGCATTGGCTAAAATGTAATTTTAGCCAGAGTTGTTACTAATATATATTTGTAGAGTGAGTTAATAGATGAAAGGCTAAAAGGATAAGTGGATTAATGTGTGTTCATTCTATGCTTATTAACTCCTATTAAACACATATAATTGATTTTAATTATCAGTGGCACTTGAGTTTTCTCATTTTAGAATTAAAAATTTTAGGTCCTACTATATTTAAATGACTATTCTTTAAATAGATGATATTTAAATGCAAAATTGGAGCCAAATAAAGGTGGGTACTCAATGTTTTATTCACTGCAATTCACTATGCAAAAGCTTTTTGACTCCATTATTCTGTTAAATATATTCACTCCAAAACATTAATCTTCTTTTCAGACTCATGTTCTTGCAACAGAAATGATGCATAGAATCCTAGATCACCAGAACTATGGAAGGCCATCATTCTCACTGCCAAGCATGAATGCTACAAAGGCAAGTCATTCTAAAGTATAGTGAGCTTGGACTTGGCCTTTTAAGGAAGGTGTGTGATTAATGTGGTATGGTGAATGGTGAATGTGGCTGGAACCCAACACATCAAAGGTAGAAACTCTGTGGGAAGACCTGACCATGTAAAAAGCAGATAAAGAAAAACCTCAGTACCCTATTGGTTTATATTTACAGTCCCAACCTGGAGAGTTGGATCAAAGCTTACAGTTTTCTGGTATACCTCCTTGCCCTTTCAATATTAAAATCAACCTGGTGGTAATTTACTGAAGTGGAGTGGTACCTCTGTTTGTTCCAGCTTGCAGTGGAGGGTGTTGGAGCCTCTGAAAGAGGTTGACATGATAAATTGACATCACCGAAAGAGGTGAGCAAATGAGTTTATTGCATTTTAATTACAGGGTTTAAGTCTCATTTACGCATAAGAAGATATAAGAATTTAATTGTCTACACCAGAAGACTGTGACAAACTATATTTATTTACTATGTGACTTCTTGAATTTTAATAGCACAGACTCCAGGTATGATTTCTAAGCAACACAAATAAGATCACTGATGAAAAGGAAGTGTATAATTCAGTGTTTGAATGAACAAGATTAAGAGTTCCAAAGGAATTTATATTCATTTCTTCTTTCCCAGGAGTGGTAGTTTGAATGGCTATCTTCCAATAGGTTCAGGAACTTAAAAAAAGTATTTTGTTTATTTATTTGTAAGCAGAGAGAGAGAGAAAGAGAGAGAGAGAGAGAGAGAGAGAGAGGCAAAGAATGGATGTGCCTGGGCCTCCAGATGCATATAGCAATTTATGCATCTGGTTTTACATGAGTACTAAGGAATTGAACACAAGCACTTTAACCTCTGAGCCATTTCTCCAGCCCTAGATACAGGGGTTGTATTCAAGCTTGGACTTCCAGCCACCTGGCTGGAGGTGATATCACTGTGTGTGGATCCTGGGGTCTAGCCTTACTTTGTGTTTGTGGGAGGACCTGGAATTCCAGCCTAAGATGCACAGAGAATACTTGAGCTCTGCCTGGGTTTCAGGATGTTTGGCTTCCAGTTCTTGGTGGTGGCTTTTCTGTCTTTCATCATTATGAAACTTACCCTGGACCTGTGAGCTTCAATAAATCAAATTCCTCACATATACTGTGTCTGGTTTGGAGGCTCATCCCAGCTGCATGGAGCTGCCTATGACACAAGGGAAGATGACAGCTTAAATTCTTGGTCTATTTCTGAGTGAGTGCAGGAGTGTATTGGTAAAGTTGGTACTCACTCATGGGTTTTTATGTCCATGGGTTCTATCAACTACGGATGAAATTATTTAGAACATGCACAGAATTTTCTTGTCATAACTCACTAAATAGTATGTGTGGTGGTTTGATTCAGGTGTCCCCCATAAACTTAGGTGTTGTGTATGCTAGATCCCCAGCTGATGGATATTTGGGAATTAATGCCTCCTGGAGGGAGTGTATTGTTGGGGGTGGGCTTATGGGCTTTATAGCCAGTTTCCCCATGCCAGTGTTTGGCACACCCTCCTGTTGCTGTGGTCCACCTGATGTTGGCCAGGGGTGATGTCCACCCTCTGCTCATGCCATCGTTTTCCCCTGCCATCGTGGAGCTTCCCCTCAAGCCTGTAAGCCAAAATAAATCTCTTTTTGCCAGAAGCTACTCTTGGTTGGGTGATTTCTAACATCAATGCGAACCAGACTGCAACTGTAAAGTGGTACCGGGAGTGGGGTTGCTGCTGGGCACCTGACTGTGTGGCTTTGGCCTTTTTAGAGCTGATTTGCAAGAGGAAAGTGGAAGGAGTTGAAACCTTGGCCTAAGAGATGTCTTGCAGTGCTGTAAATACAGCTCGATGGACTATTCTGGTCAGAACTATGGACTGTGAGGTTTGGCTCATGAGGGTGAGAAAGAGCTGTGCTTGGACTGGGCTAGCAGTTTGTGTGAAAAGCTTGCTGTAATGCCTGTGTCCTGAGAAGTTGTGCAGGGCTGCTTTGCATAGAAACAAACTGGTGTGAGCAGAGGGATATGGCACAGAAAGAAAAATCTTTGGGTGAACTGTTGCCCATTCAGCTGCAACTGAGAAATTACAACCTATGAGACGGGGATAGCTGACCTGTGCTGGGGCAACAAGAAGAATGTAGACTCTTTTGAAGGGGCCTGGGTGTTCAAGGAGTGTTCTTTTCTTCAAAGTCTGCTTTATTCCCCCCGGATTAACAAATTGGCGCCCTACCTGGAATCGTGGAGTATAAGAAATGCTGGAAAGAGGGTCATTGAGTTTGCACCACGGTCTTGTGTTTTGGAAATGGCCATGGGCGGTGTGAAGCAGGTTTGCTGGTTGCCTGCATAGAGGCCCCATGGGGCCATGAGGATGAACCGTGGCTTGCAGTGGAGACCCAATGGAGATGCCAGGACCATGAGATGGCTACCAAGGAGCTGCTGGCCCTGATGAAGTTCCCAGGACTCTGAGTAGCCTAGCTGGAGGGACGGAATTGGAATGCCAGAGACTTGTTGCTGGTTAGAATTATCAGACTTGGAGATTTGTCACTGGCTAGAGTTGTTGGACTTGAAGCTACGGTTTGATATTTGCCCTGGTTGTTTTAAATCTTGTATTGGTTGGATGTTTCTTTGCTATGCCCAATGCCATCTTTTGCAGAGTGAATATTTATTCTGTGCCATTATGGGTATTTTGAGGTTATTTTTTGGTATTATGGCTCAGTTAAAAGATCTTGGACTATGGGGATGTATGAACATCATTGGGATTGATAAAAACTATGGGGACTTTTAAAGTCAGACTGAATGCATTGTATTTTACATCATGTATGGGTATCAGTTTATGGGGGCCAGGGGCAGAATGTGGTGGTTTGATTCAGGTGTCCCCCATAAACTTAGGTGTTGTGAATGCTAGCTCCCCAGCTGATGGATATTTGGGAATTAATGCCTCATGGAGGGAGTGTATTGTTGGGGGCGAGCTTATGGGCTTTATAGCCAGTTTCCCCATGCCAGTGTTTGGCACACCCTCCTGTTGCTGTGGTCCACCTGATGTTGGCCTGGGGTGATGTCCACCCTCTGCTCATGCCATTGTTTTCCCCTGCCATCGTGGAGCTTCCCCTCAAGCCTGTAAGCCAAAATAAATCTCTTTTTGCCAGAAGCTACTCTTGGTTGGGTGATTTCTAACGGCAATGCAAACTGGACTGCAACAGTATGGAAACTACTTACATATTTATGTCTTATGTGTTATGCTCAATCTCAAGCTGTTTAAATGTATAAGGAAGGATCTGTACATGTTATTAGCAAATACTACTGTCATATATAAGGGATTGAACCTGTGCAGATTTTGATGACTATGTAAGGTACTGGAACCATGTCTATAGTAACCCAGTGATAAGCCCACCTTAGAATGGATATATCCAGTGGTTTAAGATTTACCAATAGTCAATTGTTCTGTAAATAAGAAACAGACTAATGTTTCTAAGGCATTGGTGATACCCTTTAATCTGGACATAATTTTGACTTTGGTCTTAATAAGCTAAGTACATTCATTGTGTATTCACATTCAATCATATATATTCTTTTGTCCTCTTTTTGAGAAAGGGGACATGGGTTATGTACACTGTAAACTATCATCACATAAGACAGTGTTTGAATTAACTAGTAAATAAATAATAGATGTTAAATTAAAGAGAAATGATGTGAATTCAAAGGCCTATTATTTGGCATAAATGGTAAATAGATGACAGAACAAGTATCATTAGAAAATCTCCAAAAGAACTTTGGCTAAAGTTGAAATGCATTTTATATATATATATATAAAATATTTTATTATAATATATATTATTATATTATACATAATATAATACTATAAGTAAAGTTGAAAAATAACTCAAATTTCCCAAGATAAAGTTCTGTGTGAATTTGTCTTAGCTCCTTTTTCAGTAGAGTGGAAACTGAACCCTACATGAAGAACCTGCTAGCAAGCAGTGGCACTGTGTTGTAGAGGGTGTGAGAGTGCTTTGGAGAGTGAGCTCCCTGTCATTCTGGCTTCTCCTGTCAGCAGGCTCTCAGGTCCCCAGCCACTTCCATGACTTGTGTATGGCTGTGCCAAAGTCTCTTACAAGTGCAAACAAAGTCCAGTTGAATATGTTCCTTTGTGAATATGGCTTTAGGGTACTTGGGAATAGCACCCAGGCCAGGAGGCTTTGCAAGCAAGTGCCTTTAGTGGCTGAGTCATCTCCCAAGCAGTGTCCTCCTTAATGCTTTTTTATTTTTCAAGAACCCCCTTTTCCTTTGAATGTTCTTCTCCTGTTCTCTAAATTTCAGAAGTTAAAGCACTCCCATGAATACCCTCTCTTTTCATTGTCACCTCACTCTTCCCACCCCGTTTTTTGTTTTTTTTTGGCACCTATTATGTTTCATCGCATTTTCCTGTTTCCCAAGGACCATGAATCCATGGAAGGCAGAGATCAGACCTTAACTCTCACAGAATCCCCACCACCTAGAATAGATTTGGTATTCACCAGAGTATCAGTAGATGTTGGTAGAATATGTGAATAGAGGGATTTTGGCCTAAACTTTAGGAATTAGTTTTCGACTTCTGATAGTCAATGTTTCAATTTTACTGGGCCACAGGATGCCCACATATTTGATTAAACATTATTATAGTCATTTATCCAAGGTTGTTCTGGGATGCATTTAACATCTGAAGACTGACTGAAGCATGTGATGCCTGTCCTTAGGGTGACTGAGGCTCACCTAATCTGTCGGATGGCTGAATAGAATAAAAGGGCTGAACCTTCCCTGGATGAGGAGAGAACCCTCCTCCCTCATTTCATTTCCTTTAAGCCAAAGCATCTTTATATTTCCTCCTTTTGTATTCCCATTGAAATAGAAGTTCTTCATAGATCTCCACCTTAGCATCTCAGACTGTAGCTATTGCTTCCTGTACATCTCCAGCCTGCTTTCCGTCAGTAGAATATGGGTTTTCCTAGCCTTCATCGTGTTAGTGAATGCTTCATAGAAAGTCTTTCTAGATGATGCTGATGAATGCTACAGTTTTACATCAAAATAACCTAAGTAGGGGCCTGGGAATATGGTTTAGTGGAAAAAGTGCTTACTGCATGAGCATAATGAGCTGAACTCAGATCCTAGGCCCCCATGTGAATGCAAGGCAGGTATGGTGGCCTGCTTGCAAAAGATAGCAAATTCTAGGTCAGGGCTAGAAAGCTTAGACAAAGTGAATTGGCAAGCTCTGGATTCATATTCAGGATCCTGTATCAGTAAACGCAGTGAAGAAGGATTGAGTAGGAGACCCAATATCAATCTCTGAATTGGGCCACAGGATGCCCACATATTTGATTAAACATTGTTATAGACATTTATCCAAGGTTGTTCTGGGATGCATTTAACATTTCACTGATAGACTGACTGAAACACGTGATGCATGTCCTTAGGGTGACTGAGGCTCACACATGTGCACATCCACACACACACTTGCACATACACAAGTGAACATGCACACACATTTACACCATAAAAAATCAGAATATTTTTTCTTTGACTTTAAAACTGTCTCTTTCTGTATTCTTGTTTTGGTTTAGGTAGGTTATAGTGATCTAGGTGATTAAGATTTTAATATAAACATCCTTAATAATTTTTGTTCCTTCATACATCTACCTCTTTCTAGATGTTGATTTCTTCTAATAATAACTTTTAAGTTTTTTTTAAACTTAACTAAACAAGAAAAATTCTGAGAAGTAACACATTTTTAGATAATTCTGGTCAAAACAGAACCAAAATTTAATATTTCTTTATGTTCACGTGTAACCTATTAACTGTCAGTTATTTTAATTGACCTAAAACATTGATTTATATGAGCTTTAGGTCTTGATAAGTTAACTTTTCTTGTAACAGCCCTCAGTAAAGGATTTTCTAATATATTTGGTATTCTTTATCAACCTGAATACACACTTCCTAGTATGTAGAAAAGTAAACACAGAAGACACCCATTGAGTGTCCTTTATCCCAAAACATGTAGAAAGTGTGTCTGTATGATTAAAATATTAATGCTCATATTCTGGACGTTAATATAAAAGTAAAAAAAGCTACAGTTTTTTAAGATTCAGTTTTTCAGGCATATATTGAATTCCTTAAAATTATGCAACTACTATTCTAATGAGAAATGAAAACAGAAACAAGATATAAACATAGCTCTTGGAAATGCCACCACTGTGAGGTTGATAGTTATCTGCATAAATTAGTAAAATAGTCATTCATAACGAAAAAATACAGTTATTTTACATATTCTGTTTGTATTTTAATCAACAAAATATTTTTCAAGAATACAAATAAGATCCTATCATCTTATGATTTAAAATTCATTTATACATTTTTATCTTTGTCATACAACTCAATTTTCTTTTTTTAATTCGTGATTCACTATTCCTGACAAAAGGAGTTTTAGTCTTATTGTCTCTCATTCTGACATTTATTTATCTTACTGTATTTATAGTTATTCCTTTTTTATTCCATTTTTTACAAACTTTGTTTTTTTCTCTTCAGATCTGAATAACTCTGAAGTAAACTGCCTAGGCTTTGAGAGTTCTAAGTCTGCATCCCTTCTTTTCTGCTTCAAGAGATATAATCCCTGTATTTATTTTCAAGGTTTCACTCATCAGATCTTGAGTTCCTTCTCCAAGCATTCATAGGAACATGGGTGATATGCGTTTTCTTCAATATTGCACTTCAAAATACATGGACAAGTAGTAAGAAGGGGGTTGAGTGAGCAAAGGGTCACATTTCACTTATAATTTTGTTAAGACTTTCCTACAAAACCCCAAAACCTTGTGTTCAGAAATCACTGCAGAATCACAATGTCATTCTTGCTTCCTGTTTTATATAATCACTAGATTTTATATAATCATTCTATTCATATAATTGCTATGTATAATTCTCCCATTTGAGTCCTATTCTGATATTTTACACTTACTCTCTAGTTATTAATATAAACATGAGACAATGGATAATATAGGAATATGGTTTTGATCATGATTAAAGGAAAACTTCTTTCAGTAAAAAGGATATGAGCGGGCTGGAGAGATGGCTTAGCAGTTAAGTGCTTGCCTGTGAAGCCTAAGGACCCCGGTTCGAGGCTCGGTTCCCCAGGTCCCACGTTAGCCAGATGCACAAGGGGGCGCACGCGTCTGGAGTTCGTTTGCAGAGGCTGGAAGCCCTGGCGTGCCCATTCTCTCTCTCTCCCTCTATCTGTCTTTCTCTCTGGGTCTGTCGCTCTCAAATAAATAAATTAAAAAAAATTTAAAAAAAAAGGATATGAGCAATTAACGTGGGATTTGACTAAAAGTCAAGCTATTCTATTGGACAATGTTCATAAAATGAACTTTCAACAAATGCAATCCATTGTGTCAGGACTAGGTTTTAACAAAGTTCAAAAATATTTTCTTCCACAAGATACATGAATAAAATCACTGCGAACTGAGCATGGTGTCTTTTGTCTAACATCCCTGAAATAGGAAGGCCTATGTAAGTATAGGCTCCCCATGTGTTTGAGGCCAGCATGGGCTACATGATGAGTTTTGTACAGGTCAGCTTGGGCTAGAGTGAGACCCTGCTTCAAAACAAATCATTATATGATTAAAACCTAAATTTTAATTAGTCATTAAGACAGGTTAGTGTCAGATTCATGGACTCCCTGGGCAAAAGTCCTGCCTGTAGATGCTTGAGAGAGTGAACACTTCCTTGAAGTCATAGATTTTATGCATTTAAAAACTGCATTTTCACATTTTTAAAATGTCAAAAGATTTAAATCATATTCCTGAAACCAGATAACGCAGGAGTGGCAAAAAGCCAGTTTCGAGTGTTTTCTGGGCAGATTTCCAAGTATAACGTGAGCATCTCAGGATGCTACAATGTCAGGTACAGGACAACTACCAGTGGAGGAACACAGGAAGGGTCTCCTTGCCAGGACTTGCATTGTCAATGAATCTTGCAGCATGGGAGGTTTTGAGTAAAGGAAAATTTCCCTGCTATCAAACTGATCACCAAGAAGGTAAAATAACAATAACTTTTTATATGTCTACATATAGTTATATATATATATAGTGTGTGTGTGTATAATGCACATAAATATATATGTACATGCTTGAAATTTTAATGTAGTACAATAAATGTAGATAATGAGATATAATGAATGTAAAGCATGTGACTCAACTTAAGAGAAAATATGAGCTAAATACTCCTGTAGCAGGTCAGTTGAGTGACACAGGATGTGGAGTCTGACATACAAGGCAGACTAGAGAAATTGAGGGTATTTCTACTCTTTGAAGCCGTATGAAGCCATCTCTTCTATAACTTGGGTACTACTGTGGCTATATTAGAAAAAGAAGTAGCTATGTGCTTTTCTCTTAGAGTTAGTAGCAAAAATAAGACTTTCAATCAATTTAAATATTTAATAAGTAGAATGATATAGGCTCATTTTTTTTTTTTCCCTGTAGTAGGGTTTCACTAACCTGGAATTCACTATGGAGTCTCAGGGTGGCCTTGAACTCATGGTGATCCTCCTACCTCTGCCTCCCGAGTGCTGGGAATAAAGGCATGTGCCACCACACCCGGCCTAGGCTCATTCTTTTTTATTTATTTATTTTTTGTTTATTTTTATTTATTTGAGAGCAACAGAGACAGAAAGAGGCGAAGAGAGAGAGAGAGTGGGCACGCCAGGGCCTCCAGCGACTACAAACGAACTCCAGATGCATGTGCCCCCTGGTGCATCTGGGTAACGTGGGTCCTGGGGGAATGAGCCTTGAACCAGGGTCCTTAGGCTTCACAGGCAAGCACTTAACCACTAAGCCATCTCTCTAGCCCATAGGCTCATTCTTTTTGATAAGTATTTGTACATAGAAGATGGGATGAAGGTCAATCCTGAATTTGAAGAAAACGTGAAGTAGAAATTTATATTTTAGAGCTGGGCATAGTGGCTCACACCTTTAATCCCAGCACTTGGGAGGCAGAGATAGGAGGATCGCCATGAGTTCAAGGCCACCCTGAGACTCCATAATGAATTCCAGGTCAGCCTGGACCAGAGTGAGACTCTACCTCAAATAAACAAAAAACAAAACAAAACAAAAAAAGAAATTTATATTTTTGAACGAAAGCTACCTTTAGGGGAAGGATGTACTACTAAATTTTCCAGGATAATCTCACAGAGTGAGAGGGAGTTGGCTTTGCTGGGCAGTTAGGTTTCCCCATAAAAGTAAGAAGGCAGGAAGGTCTATACTTGCTAGAGACCAAAGGATGATCTGACTTCTTATCCTGTACCTAGTTCCTTAAACCTGTTTATCCATACTTGAGCCCCTCCCTGGGAGGGAAGTTTTTTTTTCCTAGAATCCCTACATTGTGGTTAGTCAAGTTTATTCCCCAGAAGGTGAGTCAGCCTTTAGCCCAGACCAATCAAGGGTGTCTCTCTGGATCACCTGAGCCACAACCATGAGGCTATAAATGCCATTGTGGGGAGAGGGAAAGCTCCCTCAAGGCTGCCTGACCACTGGTGAGCCTCTAGCTCCTGGTGAGCTTCGAGGCCTTGGCTGGCGGATGGGAGTGGAGAACCCACAAGTCCTTATTTCCCACTTGGACTCCTGCTCTCCACAAGGCAGGAGCTCTTTGCACTGTCTTTTCTGTCTTCTCTATGGTGTTCCCAGGCCCACCACATGGGCTTTCAAGCCACATAGGTGTATTTCTTTTTCCCTCCCTTGGTTCTATATTTCCCTAAATAAATACAACAATTTAATAACTATGTTTTTTCAGTCTTATTTTAGTCACTTCTTGGATTAAAATTACACACAAATCTTTAGTTTGGGGTTCAAGGAGTTTTCTGAATCCCTATCACCCTGTTTCAAGAGTACATTCATTTACTTATAGTCATCAGACAAATTATGTACAAATAACCATGAAGAATCTGATTAACTGCTAGTGATGAGCATTATAGGACATGAAGAGCAGCATGGTGAGAAAGATCTCCAGACGGTTCTCATTTTGAGCAGGGTATGTCCAGACAATGAGATGCTGCCAGGACAGGCTCAGCAAAGTCCTGGCTTGAGAAGGGGAGGCGTCAGCTTGCATTAGCCATGTCAGTATATAATGTTCTTATGAGATGGTATCTGCAAGGTGGATGCAGGACAAAAGGAGGAGTAGAGAGGCTTGACTTATGACATAAAGGTAAATAAATGGGCCAACATCATAAAAAGACTGGTGAGGGCACAAAGAGAAGCCTTCTGTGTTTAAATGTTTTAATGTTATTCTTTGAGAGCCAGGCGTGGTGACACACGCCTTTAATCCCAGCACTCGAGAGGCACAGATAGGATTGTAGTGAGGCCACTCTGAGACTACATAATGAATTCCAGGTCATCTTAGAATGAGATCCTACCTCAAAAAAAAAAAAAAAAAGTATATAAATAAAGTTACACTTTGCTCAAAGATTTTTTGTTTGTTTGTTTGTTTTAGGTTTGGAATGTTCTAGACTCCTTTGTTAGGTGTTACATTGAAACTTGAGATCATAACTCCAGCACAAAAAGTTATGGTTATAGATTATTTCCATGAGGATTATATACATTAGTGTTTTGGTGGTTGTCATTTGTTCGGCCAAATTCATTCAAAGCACTATATGTATAAGAGTGAAGGTTTGTCTTTTATTATATATGACAAATATATAACTATAAACTACACATATGTGGTGTGTTTGTGTGTGTGTGTGTGTTTAATATCTGGGTCACTTGTGAGTTCTTTCGTGATAAAGCTTGTGACATTCTTTCCAATATAGTTTTCACCCTGTTTAATGCCCATATGGTAGCAACTCAGACTTCAAAACTCTAAACCTTAGGAACACAGGTGGGATAATCTCAATCCCCTAATGGGAAGATAATCGTGCATGAGATACAAGCTGAGCTTGACAGATCCCTGCACAGTTGAACTGAACCCTCTGCACGCCTTTGTAAAATTCTTCCTTTTATGACTGACATGGTGGATGCCTTTCCTCCTTTGAGGTATGGAAAGTTCTTCCAGTCATGTGCTACAGTATTTCAAGTGAAGTCATATCTTAGATGTCATAAAACCTGAGTAATGGCCTTAAACCCAGTTAAAATGGGTGTCACATTCTGGATTTATTATAGGAATTATCAACATGATCCAAAACCCTTAATATTTCACTGAGTTAGTCACATACGGTGTTGAGACTGCCAATTATACCTTAGTTTTTAAACATTTGAAGAAAGCACTAGAAATGCCTGTAAAATACTGGGTGTAATATAAGGTTGTTGGTGTGATTCCACAAATAACTGCCTAATTATGAAAGGGAGGGGTTTTATATTGCTCAATAAAATGATGCTAAAAGTAAAATTTGGAGAGTGATGAATCAGTTTACTTCAAGTTCAGACAATGTATTTCAACCCAGAAAGTTAATATATTCTCTTCTACAACAACCTAATATGGTTCTCAGGCCTTGTTCTGAGTATTGACTGTCAGGAAACCATGAAGCTTTTATTTTAACTTGCAGTCCATTGTAGCATGGCTAATCACACTCAATCATCTGTCAGGAGGCAGAAAGAATGAATGCCCAGACCCAACTTTCTCCTTTGTATTCAGTATATTTACTTAAATTACAGGCAAAGTGTTTTTTTTATTGATTTCTTTCTCTATTATACTGAGTCATAGCAACAACTTCCTCGATGCCGTTCTTTAAGTAATAAGTTTTTCTTATAACAAATAATATCATGAAGATGGCTCAGCAGGAGTCCATCAGCAGTAAGACGGAACTGGCAGTGGCAAAGTGGGAAACAGGTAACATTTAGGTGAAACATGTTGAGCAGAAGCTAGCAGCTATTTCATGAAGGAAGTATCATTCATAAATAATCCCAGCCCAGTCAATCCTGGAGAATGTGATTTTTGTCCCCCATGGAACACTCATCACTTTCTTGAGATAGTATTTGTTGCTACTATGGGGAAAGGATCACTGACACCTTCTACAAAGCACAGGACAGACTCTACAACAAAAATTCCTGTCTCCAGTGTCAGTAGTGCTGAGTTTAAGAAACCATCAGAGCAACATATTCATTTTCAATGATAGCAGTGCACAATTTAAATCCCTGGCATTCCTTACAAACTTTAGAAACTTTCTTCTTCATGGTTCAAAAGATTCAGCATACTCAGGAAGGAGAGATTGCATTGTGGTTAATGCAAGCCTGGTGACTAGAGTTTATATCCCTACAATCCATGTGCAGTTGGGTAAAATGTTGATGCATGCTTCTCTAATCCCTACAGCAATGGGAGGCAGAATCAAGAAAATCCAGACATTTGAACCCCAGTTAGGCTGGTGTTATATCAACAGGATATAAACTTTATCATGCAAGGCAGAAGGTAAAGACCGACTTTCCAAAGTTGTCCTCTGAATTCCACATGCACAGAATGGCAAGCACATGTTAATACACACACACACACACACCACTGAAAGATTCAGCAGATTGAGGATCATGTGTCTGGGAATAGTTCTTCTTTTGTATTTTTCTTTTCCATGCCACATCTCACATGGTGAATTGGCATGATGCCATATATTCAGTGGGGAAAGAAGACCATCTTTTAGATTTCAGTACAGGACTTGAAGATTATTAACACTAATGGAAAATTATTAAATACTTTGGCAGTTCTATCTCTGAGTTGTTTATAATTTAACCTTCTTAATAATGAATAAGCTCTTAATTGATTTTTTTTTTTTTTTTTGCCCTGACTTCCTTACATGGACTTTTGAGAAGGATTCATGCCCAAGACAATAAATTTCCAGAGGAGAGTCCACAGATCAAACATTAGTAGCCAGCCATAAGCTAGACAGAAATTCTCCTTGTCTTTCTGTGGCTTATGCATATGTAGCATTTTTATCATCCCATTCCCCTATCTGGAATTTACACTAGATTGTTTCTTTCTGCTGAAATTTTAAAGGATAAAGTTGATATCAAAGACTATGAAAATCATTCTATGATATTAAATTGAAGACATTACCAAGTGTGGTCATTCAAACAGGTCTGAAAAAGAGCAAGGAGTCCTAACATTTATATCTTATCTGAAAATATACTCATACACAGACAAGTGCCTGCCTCTTTGCATGTGATGTTCCACATCAGCAGAAAGTTTTAGGAGTAACTCATAAGTTACAGCCAGAAAATATGAGTCATTAAAATGTAGGCGCAAAATTTAGTCAGAAAAACTGATGGGATTGCTGCCCAAAAAAAAAAAAAAAAAAAAAAAAAAAAGAAGAAGAACAAGAAGAAAAAGCAAAATAGCTTCCAGTTGGGCCACCCTCATAGATTTATCAACAAATACAGCCAGATATTGGTTGTGTTTACAAAGCAGTTTCTATGGTCCTAAATACCAGCTCCTATCATTTTATTGGTTTAGAGATGGGTGATTTGAATGAAAATGTTTCAAAGCAAATAATAGGAGACAGTGTCTCATTTTCTGATAGTAGTTATCTTTATATACTAAAAGTAAGGAAAACATAAATTCAAACTATTTGCAGATATAATATATGCAAATCAGAAGCTTCAAGATTTACTACCTGGAAGAATCATGTCAAAAGTACATATTCCTTCAATCATTTCCTTGAATCTTGACCCAAAAGGCATTTTTATAGAATCCCCAGGGTTTTTTGAGCAAATAGTTTCTGGATGCAGCTTTACCAAAAGCTGTCAAGAAACAGCTCAAGGTTTTGGGCAACAGCACAATAACCAGATGCACAGTGAAGTCTCAGGAAACACTGGAGCTGAACACTATCAGCTTTTTTATTTTTATTTTTACAATAAATTAAAAATTTATATATTTGGGCATGTCAATAATCCTATCCAGTTTTCCTTAAAAAGTGACTCTTTCTATTTACAGTATGTTATTTCCTTGAACTTCTAGTACACGTTTATCTTGGGGTCTCAATGAACATCAAAGTAAGTCTGTTGACAGAGTTAACATTTCAAATATAGACTGAAAACACAGGAGTCTTGCCATTTTTCCAAGGATTTCCCTCACCAGACAATAGCTACTTCACAGAAGAGTATCTCAGGTTCTTGAATAACCCTTACCTTGGCTATACCATTATTGGTCTGTGACTACCTGATTATATTCTAGTTCTTTCACTTTTTTCATTTGTTCTTTGGCAATTTATCCATACCCTTTTGTTTCATGAGATAGAGAAATCAACTGTAACTGAACTGGCAGTTTCCTTCCTACAAGATGGCTCTCAAAGTGCTGGAAGATGCTGTGAAGGCTGATGGGAAAGAAAATTCATCAATGGCATTGCCCAGAAGTGGACATAATGTGCTCCAATAATGACCTGCTAGGAAAGAGATGCCCACTGGTGCAATATTGGCATGACTACTATGGAGGTAACTAACTACTTTCTGATTGGATTCATGACTCACTCTGTAAGACAAAATTCATGCCTAATCCTATTGCAAACTAGGAGAAAAGTCCATGGCTAGGGAAGTCATATATCTACTAATATTTCCTACTGTTGTTTTGCTAAAGAGTTGTATTGTTAAACTGTTCCTAAATATTCATGTTTATACCTGTACATTAATGCTATTTTCAGTGTGCCATAGCTAATTAAGAATCTCCTAATTGGTCAAAGCAATGAAAATAAGTGATTGTTGACTGTTCAACACTTAATGGTACATCCGCAGCCTCTTCCCTCAAGGCTTAGGGAGCATGGGGGAAGTGGAGACTAATAGTAGGCAAGAGGTGGAGGCTAGGGAAGAATGAAGTGGAACTCTTACCTGGACATGGCATGGTCATTTCACTTCTATACTCACTGCAGCTGCGGTTAGTTGTACAAAGCCTGCAGGAGATAGAGCCAGTCACCACTACATCATGCATGGAGGAGGGGGTTATGAGTCCCATTTGTCTTTGGATGAGATAATGGCTGCTGGGAGAAAGGAAGTCATACTCTTCAATGATATAGTCACTAGTATATGAGGAGGAAAAAAATGTTCAGCAGGAGTGGGTGGTAGATAAGAGAAGATAATGTGGTGTCTATATGATCATTGGTTATTTCCCTAGTAAAGGATTTGTTTTTATGCTCAGGTGAGTGAATTTCTCATGGGCTTGTGTGGATCTAAAGAATTTTAGAGGATCTCATCACTTCCTTGTTTGCTTTCATGTTGTTTTCCATGATAATTTTCCCCTTCAGTAAGAACTCTCCATGCATATTAACCTTTTTCTGCCCTAGTAATATGATTCTGATCAGTGCTTTTGATCCCTTTTGGAGTTAATTTTGAGATTTCTGTCCTAGGGTCATTAAAAATTCCATAAAAAATATCATAGAATATCATAAAGAGCATATGCAGAATATCCAATAAAAACTATAAAGTTTTGTTGCAGTGTTATGTTATAGTTGGAAACTGACTCTAAATTGGATTGCTGTTATAGGTTGCATATTAACTGTATCCTCAGAAAGCACACACACACAAACTTCATATATATATGATTTAAATTTCCCTGAGGCTAACATTATAAAAATGTGATTGTGTCATAAGATGCTGACCATACATTATGTCAAAATTGAGTTCATAGTAAATGGGCTATAGAACCAGGACCAGAAATATCATGTGCCCAGTTCTTTCTATCTTTCAGAAGCATACATATGCTCATGCTTCTTTTAGTACCTTATTTCTTCCCCCATTAAGGACGGGAAAGCCATGTTCCACTTACTTCTGTTGGAGCAACTGTATTGCTGAGTAGTTATTTCAGAGTATTATTGAACAATTAAATGTTAAGAGTGGGAAGGGTCATTTCAAAATGTAATTTCAAAGTCTTCTCTTCTTTCTGATAAAGAGGTGTAAACAATTCCAGGAAGAATCATCTAGTCCCCTGCATAAGAAATATAGGTGCATCCCTGTGTTAACCTAGAATATTAAAAATTAAAGAAACGAAAGTTTGGCAATAGAATTTAGTAGGGATTAATCATGTTGGCATATGTCAGCCATACATTACACAAAACAAGACAGATTTCTTGGCACATGTTGTTTAACCTAAAAGGCACATCAACTGTCCAGGGTCCTATTTAGCTTCACTTGTGGTCATCTGCATATTCAAGGTTCCTTTAGACTAGCATCAGAAGCACTGCTTGATGAGCAGAGGAAGAGAAAATACAAGGGCTTTCCTTTTCCTAAGTGAAAGGAAAGAAAATACTGTTCACTGAATCTTGCATCTTTAGATGTAGGCTCAAAAATTAATAAAGAAATAGTAGATCAGATTTAAATGTGAGGTAAAAACAGTAAGTAACATCACAATGACCTGGTTTGTGTGTTTGGAAGTGCATTAAGTGTGTGTACCAAAGGACAATTACAGTGATGTGACCCACTGATCAGATTTCATGTTGCAGCTACTGAGATGTTGCTCTCTTCTTTTGCTTCTGCCAGAGAGATTGATTGCTCCCCACATCACACTTTTTCTTAGGACATCAAGCCTCTGCTGACTGATGAAGAATATACAAAGTCCAGCTGAAACTCTCACTCCAAGCTAGGAAATCTATGATAGGTACCTCTACTTCCTTAGCATCACATCCCAGTTAACCCCAGCCACGCCCCCCACACTCATCTCCATCTTTACAGGGGGCCAGCAAGTGAAAACTGAGGTGGAAGGAACTCTCTAGATCACCAGTCCTGAAGATAAACAAGACTGGACTGAGTTGACAAAAGCAACGAGGAAATAGAAAGGAAGAGGCTGGTTCCAAGAATGAAGTATTATAAAATCACAAATTTTAGACACAAGATAGTTCAGAATGACATGAAAGGATATGAAACAGGCTATTTGATAATTGTAAATTTTCATCAGCAAAGGTACTAATCATTAGACTAAATAAGCAAGAGATTGACATGTGGTGCTGGAGATCCAGGGGAAGTTTGAAATTGATTAAACAGCACCAAACAATGTGTCAGCACACACTGCCCGTGTAAGATTTAAGGTTTAAGATGTAGGGGTAAAATGGACAATTGAAGATATAGGGACTTATGTGTTTTTGTGGACCAGTAGTCATATAAAGTAAGATATCAAGAGCATTGAAGAAATAATGAAAAACAGAGCATGTAAGACAATGAATATGTGTCAGAAGAAAGAATTTAGAAAGAAATCTTATTCTTAATGTTTTACAGATGTTATTGCAAATATAATAGGTTCTGAGGCATTTGTGAGAGAACGGAACATTTTATATATCATTTACACACATAGACATTATATTATTATTACACACATAGACATTATATTATTATTGATTTTTCTACATCAAGATTATTCATATTTTATATGAAAAAATACACATTCAAGGAATGTTTATAATCTTTTTTAAACGTTTTTTCATTGTTTAATTGAGTTAATTTGCAATCATTTTTATATGCCTGTTGATGTGATTATTAATGTAATTATGTAGTTATCTTTCATTTTCTTTTACATTATGTACAAAGAAATAAATAAGACACAACACACATCTGTAATTACGTAAGTAATTTAATTAGAAGGTAAGAATTAAGCCTTCATTGGTGAGCCAAAGATTTTCAGCTCATAATCTATGAGGAGGATGCTACAAATTTATTTAATGCTGACAAATGTTTGCTTCCCTTTCTAACAATGCATACCATCCTTGGGTCTTGGGGAAGATAGGAGAGAAGGCACATACATTACAGCTTGAATTTCCTAGAAGAATAGAAGTGTGCATTTTGTTCTTCCATCATTCTTGTAAGCAGAGTCCTGCTGAAAGACTGGGTTAGCCACCAGAAATTTGGCCTCTTATCCAAAGGGAAGAAGCAGATCCTGAGACCTGAAGACACTGGGAGGCAGCCGTGTTCAGTGTTCAGTGGTGTACAGCCCCAGCCTTGAGCATCACTCACTATCAACTGGCCTTCTATCAGATTTCTTCCTTGCTTACCAATTTGTTTCTATCTTTCATTTAGAGAATCTCCTGAGAGGCCAGATCTGGGTTGTTTTGACTTTAAGTCTCCAGAAATCAGCACAGGATGTGGTTTTTGATGCACAGTACAAGGGAGTTAGATTGCATGGATACATACAATAAATCCCGCACTATTTTGCAAGTATTGGGCATTATTATCTCAAAACTCAATCGTACTATGGTAAGACTTCTAATATTGAAATTCTTGTCATTTTCAGTAATTAATTAATTAATTAATCCTAGGCAGGTCTTTAATCCACGAACTCCAGTTTATAAGGGGTGAGCTGCATTCTTCCTGACCAGCACAGTTGATGTTTAGCTCATCAGAATGTTATCACACATCCATTCTTTACCCCATATGCTGGGAAAGTTCCACACAGTTCATCAGGGAGGCTAAGGTGGACCAAATCCAGACTTAGATTCTTAAGCTGTTTCCAATTAGAAAATGACTTCTGTGTTTCTCCCAATCAGGTGCTTGTGATTAGCAAGAAGCAGAACTATGCAATCCCACAGATATGTTCTCCCATAGTCAGAACCTGCAAAGCCTAGTTACAAAACTAGCTGGATTATATTTCTATACATCCTTGACATACACAGATGCTTCTTGAATGAACCCTGTTGGCTGACCCTTGTGCATTGCTGCTTGGTTCCACAAGGCTAATGGGAGACATCCAGTGGGATTTTTGTTGTTGTTCTGTACTAGAGCAGTGGCCTGTAGAATAAAGGCCTTCTGCTGAACAGCTGTGTGACCTCACAAAGCCTTGGCCTTGTTATCCCTGATATCACATTTAGATGTAGGTGTGGGTATTTTCCACAGCTGCCAAATGGGTGTAATCACCTCTACTTATTAGAAGGGAAATATTATTATATTCTATGTGCATGCGATACTATGCATTTGCATGCTGATCCTGCCCACTGTCCATTGCATTGAGCTGCCAGGTTGAGGTGAGAGTCTGAGAACAGTAGTGTGGTGGGCAACTCTGGTGCCCTTTCCCCCAGTCTTTGTCCTTTCTCTGGCCATACTTTTTTGTCTGATTAGCAGAAAAGCTTGGTTTTCTGCTGAGTATTGAAGGTTTTCTATGACTTTTTAACAAAAATGCTGAAATTTCTTTCATGTCTGTGGGCCCTCAGGCTTCCTAGGCAGCCCCATCTCATTCCAGCACTCCCTTTACTCTAGTTCCAATGCTTAAACCTGCTAGTCTTTTGACAGTTTCCCTTATCTGCTTTTCTCATTTAGGTCTCCAGATTATAGCATCTCATCCCATCAAGTTTTCAGTTCTTTGTATAATTCCCCCCCCCACCTAGACTGTTGTTCTAGGTGCCATTTTCTTTTTTTTAAAGTATTTTATTTTTATTTATTTGACAGAGAAAGAGGGAGAGAGAGAGAGACAGAGAAAAAGAGAGAAAGAGAGAGAGAGAGAATAGGCATGACAGGGCTTTCAGCCTCTGCAAATGAACTCCAGACATGTGTGCCCCCTTGTGCATCTGGATAATGTGGGTCCTGGGGAATCGAACCTGGGTCCTCTAGCCCATAGGTGCCATTTTCCATAGAACCCGTGTCACAGGGATCCAGCCCGAATCCCGCCCTTCTCGTTCCACACTGCACTTCTGTTGTGTATAGCACATAGAGTTAATAGTTAGTGTTCTGAGTTCAGATCGCTGCAAGAAAAATGACCCCACACCCACCTCCACCCTGCACAAATCTGTTCTTTGTCTGTTTCTTCCCTATCCTTCTACTAAGTTCAACATTTTTCTTGATGAAAGGCTTGATTATAAAGTTTTAAGAAATTACTCATGATGACAAGGCATTATTTAAGAGCACCTACTTAAGAATAAAGTAGATGATCTATGCTTAAATAATGAGTTTACAAGTTGGCCATCAAATGTGTTCTTGCTTTTACAATTCCCAACAGCACATAGTGTATCCAGTTGGTTACAATGACCTAGCCAATGCATAATAGGTTCTTAATAAAATGTGCTACATGTAACAATAATTCTGTCTGCCTTCTCAAGTCTATTCACCCACCACCCCAGTAATTATTTCAATAATTATACCAGTACACCCTACTGGTTAATGCTCTTTAATAACTCCCATTTCAATAGTGTTCTGTTTCCCAGGCAATAACAGTCTTGATTACAACATTCACAGTCAATTTTAAAATCAACATTTTCTGTTACCAAGTCCGGTAAACTCAAAAAATCCTAGAAAAAAATTTAAATATTTTGATTTTGTTTACATATGCACCACCAGCTGCTGCAGGGAATCTGTTCAGGAAAAACAGAAATTACTGAAGAAGAAAACCATAATGTAAACACCTGGATTTAAACACTCAGCCAAAAGCCAGGAAGTAAACACGGTAATATTACACTCCATCGGCTGGACGCAACCTGTACCCCAGGAGACTTGAGATCTTAAATTTCCCATAAAACCGACTGTCAATAAGTGGCAAGCCAGGAGAGCACGGTGGTCGAAATGTAAAGGTCCCTGGTCAGACATGACTGTGTTTCATCACACTGGGAGGTACTGGGTTGCAAGGAAAGTTACAATATGAAAATACAAGTAGCTTCTTTTTCGACTTCATTTTGCAAGGTGGACATTTGAGTGAACATCATTGTCCATTTGTAGGAACCATAATTTCCTAGGGAGCATCAGTGGCTTGTTTAGATACATAGTGGGAGTTAAAAACATGTTGAGCATTGTGCTGAATGTCCATAATAACCCGAGTTCTCCCATGCAGGGATCTGAAATGGAGTGACGGCTGAGACATCTGTGAATAATTATGCAATGTTCGTGGCCTGGTAAAGACGGTAGGGTAGGACCAGAGATGGCTCTAAGGAGGAAGTACTCGCTGTGGTTTGACTTAAAGGAGCTGACAAAGAAGAAACGGCACAGAGGAGTCTCGGAGCATGGTTAGAGAGAGAACAGGAAGCTAGACTTGCTGTCCATGGCTGCCCAAGGGTCTGAGCCCGCACACAGGGCCACTCCATGTGTGTCTGCACCTGTCCCAGCAGCTATTGGACGGTTGCTATGTGAGAAGACGGAGTCCTTTTAATCCTCTCCCGATGAACACTTTATGTCTTTGTACTTCCAAATACAAATCAAAGGTAAAATTATTAAAATTTTTAAATATTTTTTATATTACAGCACTGCAGTAATAATGCTACCCTTCTCATATTTAGTATTGACTTAGGTTGGGACACTGAGATTTGCCCAGTGAGAAAGTGAAAATTGAGCTGCGGTGGGATAAAGGTACTGTAAGAGGCGGGGCCAACGTTTGAAATTTAGTGTTTTCCACATGGGCAAAGACAAATCATTAAATGCCTTTAGGTAGGGAAAATTTATGCATTAAGAAGCTGTGTCAGTTACTTCTTGATGGGGGGGGAACTACTGGGCTTTAGAAATTTAGGGGAAGGAAGGTTGCATTTTGGCGGGTCGTTGGGGAGGGGAGGACCCGGCAGGATCGGACGCCAGCGCACCTCCTCGTGGCGGGGATAGAGAGCGAGCAGTGCGGATGCCCAGGCGGCTTCTCCCTTTCCACGAAGCCCAGAAACCCAGCTCAAGGAGCAGTGCCACCCACAGTTAGGCTGGGTTCCCCCACATCAACTAATCCAACTGGAAAATTCCTTAATGACGTGACCAGACATTCGTCTCCATGCTTATTTTAAATCACGTCGAGGTGACAACTAGTGATTAACCATCCCATAAATTCCATCTGGCATTAATGGGATGAATTTAATGCAGAAGGAAGGCAAGCCAAGTCCCAGTCTAGGAAGATGTCTGGGAGCCCTTGCTTCCTGCTCTGTGCCCTAGCTCTGAATGGTGCACCTGTGTCTCATACTGTAAGTCCCTCAGGAGTGTAAGTGCCCAGTTTTAAATGACAAATCCTCATCTTTATTTCCTACTAACTGAATCTCACTTAACTATTTGGCTATTGATATTAAATTCTTGCTTCATACATGAGTCTCAGTCTCAGTAAAACTAAGATTGCTTTATCATTAATCCATGGGTTTTGTGTGGTATTATTGTACATCTTGGTACATTGGCATGACCAATATTTAAAAGTGGACATGAGTGAATTTAAGTAACAACAGTGATATTCATAGAGAAATAATATGAGCGCAACTTTGTATTTGGTCACAATTTAACACATATCAATTAATGTGTACTCATTGATAAAAGTTTCTAATTGGGGAGAAGAGATGATGTTTATATCATTAGTAATACATCTCTTCATACCAAATAGAAAATAATATTGATCATTTTTTAAGATACTGAGGTCCCAAACTCAGAGATTTTAAGTTATGTGGTGCTATGATTTTGATACCCCAGTCAAAACGGATTGGTACTTAGGAAGCTCATGACGCAACATTAGGGTTCACACCCACTTTGTTTTGAATTCAGCCAGGAAGAATCTAGAATGTACACTTGCCTGAGTTCCTTTACAACTGAATCTGGTAATCTCTGGGGTTGGGATACCATGCCATCTATACATAACATTCTCTTATTTCAATTTCAATGTAAACTTTGTCCCAATAACTGTTCCATTTCCAAAAATTCATCTAAATGGGATAAGGTCTTGTTACTTAATGAGTTATGTATTTGAATATGTGTGTGTGTGTGCGCGCACTCTTGCGTGTGTGGCATTTAGGCTTGCCAAGTTCTCTTGCCCCTGCAGGGAAATGTCGCTCTATGCTGTTTAGATAATTAGGGAACAGAAACCACGGCAAGATTTTTTTTTCTTTTGGTTTGATTTCTTTCAGATAGCACAACAGCATTGTGAGCCCTATACTGTGTCTTCACTCTGTTCCTTCCCACTGTTATGAGATAATTGAGCAGCATCCTAAAGTATGGTTATATCCCAAGGTATATTTTTTGAAAAACATTGTATTTATTTCCAAGCATAGAAAGATAGAAGGTAGTCAGAGAGCTAGAATAGGCACATCAGGTCCTCCAGTCACTGCAAGTGAGCTCTAGATACATGTGCCACTGTGCGTCTGGTTTCATGTGGGTACTAGGCAATCAGACCTCATATGTTAGGCTTTGTAGGCAAAGTGCCTTAGTTGCTGAGCCATCTCTCTAGCCCCAGAAGGTATTTCTTCATTTATATGAGAAGAGTATTTAAACACTCGGAGTTTCAGAGTTGCTTATAAAACATAGCACAGGCTGAGAATCTCTACCCCAGAAAATTTTAAATATGAATGCCACTTTATATTTTACCAAATTCCTCCACATGCCCCAGCCCTCACATTTGAGCTCATACATTTAATATGCTATGTATATAAGAATTATCAAAGATGAACACATTATCTAAAGCACATATAAACTGTATGTGTCCATATAACATTTATGCTCTGTGTGATAAGGACAAAATATATTTATAGTTTTGTTTATACTTATAAAGTGATCAATGCCACCCACATCCATGTATTCCTGCCTATAAAGCAACAATTTCCTCTCTTTCTTTTCTTTCTTTCTTTCTTCTTTCTTTCTTTCTTTCTTTCTTTCTTTCTTTCTTTCTTTCTTTCTTTCTTCCTTTCCTTCCTTCCTTCCTTCCTCCCTCCCTCCCTCCCTCCCTCCCTCCCTCCCTCCCTCCCTCCCTCTCTCTCTCTCTCTTTCTTTCTTTCTTTCTTTCTTTCTTTCTTCCTTTCTTTATCTTTTTCGAGGTAAGGGCTTGCTCTAGCACAGGCTGACCTGAAACTCACTCTGTAGTCTCAGGCTGTCCTCAAACTCACAGTGTTCCTCCTTCATCTGCCTCCCAAGCACTGGGACTACAGGTGTGCACCACCACACCCAGCCATAAGAGAAAAGTTTTAAGAACCTTGGTGACTAAACCATCTAAAATTGGCATGGTTCACACTGCTTACAAAGCAATACAAAGACAGTTGAGTGCCTGTGTCTCTAAGTTACACAGATGAGCAATGATGAGTTGAAATATCCTTTCTTTCTGATGCTTCATTGTGACAATTTGTCTGTGTCTCCCTTGCCTTTAATGAAAAAGGATCAGAAATATTCTGGAAACTCCAATATCACAGTGAATGGGAGCATGTTTCAGTGTTATAGATTTTATTTTCTAAGGGGTTCTTTGGTAGCTTTTAGATTTCTGTGGCTGTGTAGAACCCGGAGGTATTAGATTCCTAGTGCTTGCTAAGATTCCCGGTACCTGGCTGAGAACCTAAGGATTCCACTGAGGTTTGCTCAGATCTTGAGCACAAAACCTTCAGTCTGGCTTGCAGAACTCAGAGTGCCAGTGGAAAGAGAGTAAATAGAGTATCATCATCATTGTTTGAAAGAAATGAAGTGTATGAAGTTATATGATGATGGGCTGAGATTAAAGACAGTCTGACCTGTGAGTAATTTCTATCGATATTTTTCAACTATGTCATCTCCCTCCACCTTGAAAACGCTGCCATTGAGACCAAGATGTTTAGAATGAAAGCTACTCGTGACGATGGCAAACTTTTTTTGCCAGTAAGTAAAATCATAACCTCAAATTTCAAAAGCCCTTCTTGTCTGCCTTACAAGCAAGCAAACAAAAAAACCAAACAAACAAAATCATCACTTTCAAGGCTGTTATAACTCGAACTTCCCTTTTCCTCAGTTTTTAATGGTTGATAAAGGTTACAGAGATTCATTATTCCAGCCCCTAAGGGTGACACCAAGCACCCCACCATAAATATCCTTTTCCTTGGCTACCAAAGATTAAGGGAGTGTTGAAGCTCCAGAGAACTCTTATTCTGTTTTCCCACATGTGTGCACACACAGACACATGATTGAAACAAGCCCTGCTTTCTGAGAACCTGCCAAGTCTTGCAGAGATAACAATGAGGTAATTCCAAAAGGAATAATGGCCATATCCTCTGGCAGACAGATGAGGAAAGCAAATGGAAAAAAAGAAAAGAATTACCTCAGGAATTAAAGATAATCTTAGTGAAGTGGAATAAAATTGGGAGGGGCAGAATTGTTTCTCATTGGTTTAAGATAAATTTTACATTATCCCATGACAATGTCTAATTAAAGTGTTTTAAGTTTGCACTGGCTCCCCCCAAACTTTGTGTCCTTCTAGGAACCTCAGAACGTGACCTTATTTGGAAATGGGATTGCTGAAGATATAATTAGTGAAGATGAGGTCATACTCAATAAGGGTGGCTCTTTAATCTACTATAACTGGCTTCTACTTAAAAGCAAGAACAGGGACTGAGACACAGTTGGAGAGGTAAGACAGCATGTGAAGCCTGGGATAGATGCTTGTGTCTTGTTGCCATAGCTGGGGTTTACTGGAGCTAGCAGAAGCTGGAAAGGGAGGAAAAGATCCTCCCATAGATGCTGAAGAGTTAGCATGGCTGCCTACAACTTAACTTCAGACTTCTAGTAGCCTCTGGAACTATCAGAAAATAAAGTTACCTAGTTTGTAGCACCTTGTCCTGACAGACCTCAGAAACCATTTTGACCTGCCTGAGGTTTATTTATTTATTTATTTAATGAAAAAATTGAGGGCTAAAAACTAGCCATTTTACATTGGTGTTGCAGGGATGCTTATAAAAAATTTCAGGATCAAAAAAGAGAATAATCCTTCCCTTTAGTGTGCTCATGATTTTCTTTCTTTTTTTTTTTCAACTTTTTTTAAAAATTTAATTTATTAGTTTTCATTTCAGTGAATACAGGCAGTTTGGTACCATTATTTAGGCTCATCTGTGATCTACCCCCTCCCATTAGACCCTCCTTGTTAATGAAAATGGGTCGTGCATTGTGGAGTTAGCCCCCAGTTATTATTTTGGTATGTGTTGCGGTCTGAAGTCTATTCATGTCAGGAATACAAGGAACACTCGAAATGTTTAAATATCTAAATTTAGATGCAAAGAATCTTATTTTTCTTACTCCCTATGTCATTGCTACGAATGTTGGAGTCCTAGACTCAGGCAGAATCTCATGTAATGCCAACTTTGAGAAAAAATCACAGAAATTCCATCATCCCACTGAGATTTGACTCTATCAGCAATACTGAATGTGGGGCCAAGTAGAAACTGAAAATCAGACAGGATCATCAAGCCAATCAAAGCTATATCAGGATGCAGAACTGGCCAACAGTGCACTCAGCCCTTTATTTTCTATGCTCACACACGAGAAATGGACATAAAGAATTATGATGCAAGGCATCACACTTGCAACCTGGAAAATAGGTGACACTATTCTCATGGGTGCTGGGTCAAAATGGAACACACGCAAGACAAGGAGAAAGCCAAATGGCTGCTGGCACTGCCTCTCCCTTCTTTGCACTCATCATGTTTTAGTTGTGTGGAAATAGGTTAAAATTCAGTGAAAGAGGAAGCCCAATCTCTACACAGTGCTAATGTACAACAACAGGTTTTTGTTTTACTCATTTAAGTTATTTTTTGGTGATCTCTGGAGATCAAAGATAGGGTCAGCAATATGTTAAGCACAGATTCTATCACTGAACTAGCCCTTTTTTATTCTTACTCTTAAATTTTTATGTTAATAACATTATAAATACCTTTGGTATTATGGCAGATTGGCCTGCAGTTGGAAACAACGAGAGTCTCCAATTTTTCCAAAAGAAAAATTCTTTCAAAAAACTGGATATCAGTGGAATAGCAAGAATATTGGCATTGGTAGAATCAAGATACGCCACATTTTTATACGCACAAAGAACCCCAGTGTTTCCCAGTTGCATTCAAGCCCATTGCTTCTTCACCCTTCCTTTGCTTCTAGCAACTGCTAATCTTGCCAATTTATGTTTTTTTGGTTTTTCGAGGTAGGGTCTCTCTCTGGTCCAGGCTGACCTGGAATTAACTCTGTAGTCTCAGAGTGGTCTTGAACTCACGGCGATCCTCCTACCTCTGCCTTCCAAGTGCTGGGATTAAAGGCGTGCGCCACCACGCCCGGCTTTTTTGTATTCGTTTTGCTTTTTGTTTTGTTTTTTTGGTTCTTGCCAATTTATGGACTTTCATCATTTCAAGAATCTTATGGAACTGAAATCATACTATATGTAAGTTTTGGGAAGATGATTATTTTCACTAAGCACTGGAGGTTTTCCCATTATGCTGCATTTATCATTAGTTCCTATTGTTCTAATTTTTTTTTAATCCTTTTTTTAAAATTACATAATCTCTTCCAACCACCCACCTTTCTCCACCCTTCCCCACCAACTTTCTTATTTCCTATTATTCCCTCATATAGTAATATCCATATTTTTGCCTTCCTCCAACATCCAGGACAACCTGTTGATGGACCCAATATTCTGCAATTTTTCTGAAAGTAACAACACTGTGAGGCCATTAAGACAATGACCACTTTGTGTCTGGAGCATTCCTCCATATGCTTTGGCCCCTACTTTTTTTCTGCCACCACTCCTGTTCCTTAGCCATTGGAAGGTATGGTATGATAGAGATGTCTCATCTGAAAACTCAATTGTCACTTCTCAGCACTTCTTAGCAGTAGCTGCTCTCTGAAAAGAGAAACTTCAACTAAAAGCAAGAGTAGTAAGAACATAAGCATATGTTTGAATAACATAAGCATTAAGAAGGCAATTTTGTTAGCCTGATATATTCAAACTTCATTTTTTGACTATGATCTCAGTCTCAAGCATGAATTCCCTCCCTTGGGGTAGGCTTCAAATCCAATGAGAGATTAGTTGGTTAACTGTGATGCTCTCATAGCAGACATGCCTCTATTGCACTAGGGAGTTATTTAGCTTGCAAGATCCACTGCTGGTTAAGGCCATCAATATTTTTCCTCCTCTATCAGGATACACAGGACCACTTTTAAGCACTATGATTGCTAACCTTCAGGGAGGAGGCCTGCAGTCAGTTCTACCTTGATTTCTTAGCACGTGGTGTCTTCAGCAATGGGGTTTAGATACCTAGTTCTGGTGGGCAACCAAGGGTCTTCACAATAGTTTGTATTGTTTTAGGGACCAAATGGGCCTCACTGACCATGAGCTAGCTGGGAGGTATCCAAGTGCTTGCACTGGGAATTTTTCTATAATAACATGGCTGATGGGCACAGCATTATTCACCCCCACAGGGTACTTCTGCCCAAACTCTTTTCTAACACACACATACACACACACACACACACACACACACATGTGTACACACACAGTATGTGTGTGTGTGTATATATATATATGTGTGTGTGTGTGTGTGTGTGTGTGTGTGTGTGTATGTGTATATGTATATGTATATGTATATGTATATGTATATGTATATGTATATGTATATGTATATGTATATGTATATGTATATGTATGTATATATTTACCTAAGAAGTAGGTTTCTTTATGGCTTATCCATGACCTCTTCCATTTTGGTTAACCCTTTTCCCACACCCTTCTTACTTCCGGCCACCTCTCCTGTTCCTACTAAGATCATCCAGCCCACTGTGTTCTACTCATCTACTTGTTTCCCATTGTTTCTTTCTTTTTTACTGTTGGTATATAGTATCCCATTGACTCTTGGTGAAATATGGGCTGTTTGCATTCCAGGGCTATTAATAAAGTTTTATGAATGTGCGTGCATGTGTGTGTGTGTGTGTGTGTGTGTGTGTGTGAAGTCTTTTCTTACAAACCACTCTAGAATACCATGGTTCTCGTTATGGAACTTGCATAGTTAGATGTTTAGGAAAACAGAAAAATGCTTTTCTAGCTTGTGCTTTCATTTGACACCCCACCAGTGCTGGAGGAGTAGTTGATTTCTTCATGTCCTCACCAGCATTAGCATTGCTATTTTTCCTTTTTAGCCATCCTGATTGGAATATGGTGATAGGCTATTTGGTTCACTTTATTTCCCTGATGATTAATGATGCTTAGGAACCTCCACATGTTTATTCACCATCTGCTTACTTTTTCAGTGAAATGTTTCTTCGTGGGCTCTGGAAATTCTGTAATTGGATTGTTCGACAATTTACAATCTTACAATCAGAGTATTGTCTTTATATGTAGAAGGTCATAACCTTCATAGTATATGTACATTGAAATATTTCCAACCAGAAATATACTTAATTTCATAACTATCTTTTAATGAGTAAAACACTTCAATTATAGTAAAAGTCTACTTATCATATATTCTCCTATTGCAGATTTTGTATGTTTGCATCCCACGTTTGAATTCTTGTTCTTGAGTTCTGAAAATATTTCTTACAGATTGATTATTTTTCTGAGCATTTTATAATTTCATGTTTTACAATTTAGTCCGTGGTCCACTCTGAATGAATTTTTGTATGCACTGTGAGTCTTATATTGAAATTCACATGGCTTCCCTCTGGGTATGCAAATGCTTCCCTAACATCTCTGAAAAATATTATCTTTACTCTTTTGACTTGTTTTTATAGATTTGTCAAAATAAAGTTGGCTATGTTTGTCTAATACCAAGTTGGAAATATTTGCATGTATGTATTTGAGGGATTTTTATATTTCTTTCCACTGTTCTCTGTGGATAGCTCACCAGTCTCACACCATCCTTAATACTGTAAATATATACTATATCTTGAAGCTGGATAGAATTATGCTTCCACTTTCAGGCTTCTATTCTAAATTATTTAGTATTAGCTATGCCCATTAATTAACTTCTATATGGACATATGTTTAAAAATCATATTGTGCATATGTATACAAATGATGCTGAGATTTTAATAAGTGTTGTATTAAGGCTCTGTATCAACTTGCACTTCCAGCCTAGGGTTATGGTATGTCACTTGTACCATATTATTTTTTTATGATTTTTTTGTGTAGGTGATTGTTATCACATAAGCATTAAGCATATTTGATTAGGCTTGTGCTGTTTTTCACTTTTTAGTGAATATAAATATTTCACTGTAAATTCCAGTGTTCATATGTTCATTGCTAAAACATGCAGATTATTTTTATGTGGTTAACTTCTGTCTTAAAACTATGCTGAATTTATTAGTTTAAAAAGTTGTTGTACAGGTTTTACCAGTGATATTTTTTGGGTCCCTGGATCCTCAGGGCTACTGTTCCCTGAAGACGTACAGACAACCATGCAGAGCAAAGTCATGAGTGTCATGAAAGGACCACTTTCGGAAGGCAGTCTGTGAACTGCTCATATATTTGTTGGCAAAATTGGTTTATAAGCAGTTGAGAGTGGGAAGAGGGTCCTAAGGGTATTGGTGGGTTCAAAGGTTGCTAGCCGATGCCTAGGGACATTCATTCCAGCACACAGGGAGAGAGTCAGGTGATCTACATAGTCGCTGAAAGAGGGTCACAGGGGGAATGGGCTGTGTGAAGGCTGCTGGCTGATAAGGAGTTTCCTGGGCAACTGGCCAGAGGTGCTATGGGCAAAGCCAAAGTTCAGGTGTACTGGGCATGGACAGAGAGTGGCCTCATGTGGCCTGGGGGTCTTTAGCTGTACCTGGTAGCTCAGGCCCATCTTCTGAAGGCTCCAGCCTCTGCCTGGCAGCATCCAACAACTCCTGCTTTGTTTCTATAATGGGGCAGTGTCATCCTGAGTGAGTTCTTCATAATTTACCATAGGTCCAGATAGAGTTAGATGAAGAAAGAATAAAAGTAGGAGTTAATGAGAAGAGAAGTGAGTACATGGCAAAGTGGTCCTTCTTGTGGTACAGGGAAGCCAGGTAGGTGGAGTTGGATTGTCTCAGGACCGTTTGAGAACAAGCTGGCTGAGATATTCTTCCAGAACTGTTAATCGAATGGCACAGTAGTGTTTGACATGGTGTGAATCTATTTTCATAAGACTTATATGTACTGTATAAATTTTAATTAACATACAACAATTTTATGTTTTACCCATGACTTAAATTTGATAAAGCTAAAGCAAGTTATCCCAACATATTGTAGCTTGAAAATTAGCTTTCTGTTTCTTACAAGTTTGTAGGCAATTGAAAAATCCTTAACTTTAGGGATTGTGTTTAAGTTTAGCCAGAAAATTATTTTCTACACATGCACATTTTTATACACATACTTTCTGATATAAGCACCACCCAAAAAGCATTCTAACGATCATTCTATGTGCAACATTGAAAAATTCCTTCCCAGTTCCTTCAATCAACTCATCTTACCCCATAATTAATCATTTTTCTTATAAGAGTATTTTTTATTTTTTTATTAATTAGTTTTGTATTCAGCAAATACAATCAGTTTGGTACCATTATTAGGCTCATCCATGACCTACCCCCTCTCCTTGGTCCCTCCTTGTTGAGGGGTATGGATCATGCATTGTGGAGTTAGCCCACAGTTATGTGTAAGATAAATGTCTCTGCATATCATGACCCAACAAGTGGATCTGATATTCTCATTTTTCTTATAAGACTATTAACAGAAACTACACCAAATTGATTAATTCTATTTCTCACTGACAAGCAAGTAGTCTAGATTAAAACAATTTCATGTCATTAATACCTCTAACACACTTAAATGATTTTATTAGGAGAAACCAAGGCAAATTTTGTTCTACCTTGAGGCAGGCTGGCCTAAAACTCAGGTTATTTTCCTTTTAAGTAACAGGACATTATAATCTTTTTAAAATACCTGGCCAAGTCATCACCTCAGAGAAAGCATTTATTGTTTTCAATAATCCTCTATGTAAGTTGAAGTTGACCTAGAACATAAACTCAGTAATTATTTTTATGACATCATGTAATAAAGTATGCCATTGTTTATGTGAAACTTCATTTGACCATAGGCTTTAGTTAAACATGACCTCCCCCGCCCCCTTGCAATTTCATAGCACTGGAGCTGCAGGCGGTGGCTCAGCGGGCGGGAACTGGCACGCATCTTCAGATCAGCTCTGCCCTGCACCCGGGTTCTCACCTGGGGTCGGGTCTGGTAATGGCCGAGATTCTGCCAGACTGCTTGCTGGCACAGATGGCACACGGTCTCCAGGAAGAGAGCAGGAGCCTCCTGAGTTGGGCGTCTCAAAGGGGAAGAAAGGAAGGGGGCAGGACAGCTGAGGACGGCAGGGAAGGGAAAGGGAGACACTGCGCCAGCATGTGCGAGGAGCCGTGGTCTTGGTGCTGGGCCTGAGCCGCTCTGGAGCCCTTGCCTAGCTGGTTTGCAGTTTCACCACTGCCCTAGTGGAGAAACTTGAAAGGCGATGAAAAGGGAGTGAGGGGAATTTCCTTCCTGGACTTTTTATTTCCTAGCTGGGTAAGCTATGCCGGCCCAGCTGTCTGAGTCACATGGATTCCCAGATCTCATCCAGGGGGAGACCTGGAGTACTTCCTCTAAGTCTAAGGAGATTGCTTCCCTCTGGGAGAAGAGAGAGCCCTTAATGTACAAATCTGTGATTCCTTTTGGTGGAAGACAATGTTGCTCATGATAGAAAAAGAGTGGAAACACCAATACCAGAGGGCAACGCTCCTGAGGCAAGGTAGGGTTATGCAATAGTCCGGACATCAGTCTATCCGCAAGTTTAAGAGACCAGTGACCTGTCTACAGGCTTTTTTGTTTTACTTTAATTTCTTTATATAATTAACAACTTACATGATTGTAAACAATATCCCATAGTAATTCCCTCCCTACCCTCCACTTTCTGCTTTGAAACTCCACTTCCATTGTATCCTCTCCCCCTCTCAATCAGTCTGTCTTTTATTTTGATGTCATGATCTTTTCCTCCTATTATGATGGTCTTGTGTAGGTAGTGTCAGGCTCTGTGAGGTCATGGATATCCAGGCCATTTTGTGTTTGGAGGAGCACATTGTAAGGAGTTCTAACCTTCCTTTGGCTCTTTCATTCTTTCCTCCACCTCTTCCACAATGTACCCTGAGCCTTGGAAAGTATGATAGAGATATTTCAGGGCTGAACACTCCTCTGTCACTTCTCAGCACTGTGATGCCTTCTGAGTCACTCCAAGATCGCTGCCATCTGAAAAGAGAATTTTTTCTAATGAAAAAGTGAGAGTAGCATTAATATATGGGTATGAACATTAAGAGCCATCAGGGAAATGCAGATTAAAACTTCATTGAGATCCCATCTCACTCATGTCAGATTGGCTACCATCACGAAAACTAATGACCATAAACACTGGCAAGGATGCAGGAAAAGAGGAACCCTTTCACAAGTTTGGTGGGAATGAAATCTGCCCCAGCCATTGTGGAAATCAGGGTGGAGGTTCCTGAGATAGCTAAAAATAGATCTATCATATGACCCAGTCATAGCACTCCTAGGCATATGTTCTAATGTCTTGCCTCATTACCTTAGAGATACTTGCTTAACCATGTATATTGCTGCTCTATTTATAATAGCTAGGAAATAGAACCAGCCTAGATGTTCCTCAACTAATGAGTCAATAATGAAGATACTTCACATTTACACAATGGAGTTCTACTCACTGGTAAAGAAAAATAAAGTTATGAAATTTTCAGGAAAATGAATGGATCTGGAAAGAATTATACTAAGTGAAGTAACCCAGGCCCAGAAAGCCAATGTCACATGTTCTCTTTCATATGTGGATCCTAGCCACAAATGATTAAACTTTGGTTTGAGTAGAAAGAAAACTCAGTACCAGAAGTCAGTAAGCTAGCAAGGAGATATAAAGGGAATAAAAAGGAATGGAGGGGTGACTTAGTAGGATGGTATTGTATATATGTAAGTAGAATAACAGATTAATGGGGGTGAAAAGGCCTAAGTGAAGTCAGAGGAAGAGACTGAGTAAAGGAAAGATAGAGGGAGGACTAATCAAAATCTACGAGGATATAAATAAATCTTATGGAAACCTACTTTTTTGGACAATGGAACACTCAGGAACCATAGATTACTAGAAAATTTTCAGTGCCAGGGATGGGATACCTTCCAGTGAATTGTTGGCCAAGGAGGTCCCTGATGCCCCTAAAACATCACAAGCCATTGCTGAGGCCCTTGGTTTTCCAGCAAGAGTAGATGGCAAGACCCTATTGCTGAAGACTCCACATGCTTGGGCTGTAAGCTCACTGCAAAATCCTGCTGGAACTGAGCTGAAAACCTCCTCCATGTAGACCAGCTGACAGAAAGCTGGAAAAAACAAAAAACAAAAAAACAAAAAAAAACATGCTGCATGCAGCTCAATGGGAGAGAGAGAAATCACCAGTGAAGATACTCCACAGTGGACACTGCAAGCCTGATATTTGGCCAACCAGGCCAATGAGCCAATTGGTGCAATGGGGACACATCTGTTATGGGGGAAATCAGCTGCTCTCTAATTGGACTGGAGGCCTGCTCCATGGGTAGGGATACATCCCTGATACTGAAAAGCTACAACAGGAGTAGTACCTACAACAGGGGTAGTCATGAGACCTAGGGTTGTGACGTCTGCTGCTGTCTGGCTAAATGTGTACACTATGTTCATCAAAGTGCCCAGTAAGCACTTCTCTTAATGTTCATACCGACAGGGTTTTAAGAGGTTGATGCATTACTGGCTTTTTTTGTGTTGGAGAGAAGTAGATAGAAGGTCCTTACCAGGGACATCGCACCATGCTCCCCATGTCACATTTCAGCAGTGGCTCCTGGAACTGTGTGAATTTCATGACCCACTTCCATCCACCTTTTTATGCTTCCAAAATCAGTACCAGGTGTGCAGCCACAGCTATTTTCTTAATCCTGGGAGTAAATCAAACCTGACATTGAGGAGCAAATTTCTTTCTTTCACTCATCTCCTTTCAAAAAGCTTGCATTTCTACCATTAAGTCTTTTCAGGGCTGAATTTACCTTGGGCATCTCTTCCAATCTTCAATGTAAAGTAGTTGGTCCATCCTTAATGGTAGTAATAACCTAAAATACTTTTCTGTGTCAATAAATTTTTATATGTTAAAAAGTATTTATTATTTGTTTGAGGGAGAGTGAAAGAGATAAAGAGGCAGACGTAATGAGAAAGAGAGAGAATGGATTGCCAGGGCCTGTGGCCACTGCAAACAAACTACAGACACATTTGCCACCTTGTGAAATCAGGGTACTGGATAATCGACCCTGTTTCCTTAGATTTTGCAGGCAAGTGCCTTAGCTGCTGGGCCATCTCTCTTGTCCTCCAATGCCAGTAATATTAAATTTGCTTGAATTTTTACAACTTTAAATCTTGTATCTTTCAGTTCTATATCTTCTGCCAAGAACATCAGTCCGTTACTTTCAAATTCAACCTTGATCAAACTCTCTGAGTATGGACAGCAGAAGACTTCCAGCTGTTATGTCAGTTACCCAGTTTCAACAAAGTTCTCTGCTATCTTCTATTTCCCTTTCAATGTTCATTAGCCAACTCTTCTTTCTGCCCTGTGCTTTTCCAAACTCTCACAACAATAGCCCATAATATTTGTATTACTATTCTGGAAGGCATCTTCAGTCCAAAGTACCAATTCCATCAATGTTTCCCTAGTACACAGTTACAAATAAAGCAAAATCCATATGGTCAGATCCATCACATACCAACACCCCACTCTAACATATTATGTTGAAGATTGCTCCATGATGTTGGGTGAAACATCCAACAAAGCACAGTTTTATGGGAGGAAGGGATTTATTTCAATCTTACAGATCCATGATAAGTTCCATTAATGGCAGAAGAAGCTGGCTCCCATTCATAAATCCAAATACAGGAGGCGGGGGGGAGACCACCATCAGTTAGCAAACACCAAAAAGCAGTAAGCAATAACCAGCAGCTTGTAGGACCTCCAGAGTTCAGAACTCTCTGCATACCCTTTGGCGTGAATTCATATCCACACCAGTGACAACTCCCCCACCCCATAACAGAGGTCTGCCTGCCAGGGGCTAAAGCTGCAAACTCAGTTTTAATTAAAACACCTCAATCTGTGGCACATATCATTCAAACTACCATACTGTGGTATGGGTGTCATATTTTCTGGAAGGCACTCAGCTATCTTTATTTGACATACTGATCTTAGATCTCCTTATTCATTATTCCTTGCTAACTGTTAAGTAAAACAGAATCTCTGATCAAGAGTGAGAGCAGCTTTGATTTTGAGGGATACTCATGTCTTATAATGTTTTTACTTGCTTTTAAATTTTTGTTTAATGTTTGTTCTCTTGGTATTTTATTTTTATATATTTATTTTATTTGGCCTCTAGCCTCTTCAAATGAACTTCAGGTGCATGTGTCACCTTGTGCATCTGACATACATGGGTCCTGGGGAATCTACCAGGGTCATTTGGCTTTGCAGGCAAGTGCCTTAACTGCTAAATCATCTCTCCAGCCTTTTCTTTCTTTGTTGGGGTAGGGTCTTATTCTAGCCCAAGCTGACCTGTAATTGCCTCAGGCTAGCCTTGAACTCACAGCAATCTTCCTACCTCTGCCTCCCAAGTTCTGGGATTAAAGTTGTGCATCACCATGCCCTGCTGATTTATTTTTAAAGGATAATTTCACTATTTATAGTAACCAGAATTAGAAGTCTTTGTATGTAATTACTTGAAAATTATTTTTTTACTTTTTAAAGGATAATTTCACTACTTATAGTAACCAGAATTAGATGCATTTGAATGTAATTACTTGAAAATTATCTTGATTCTTTCTTTAGCCTCTATGATTTTCTGTAATGGATTCATTTTAAGCCTGTAGGTTTCTATTTTAGGCAAAGTACTATATTCATCCTATTTTTATTAAATTTTTCATTTGTGCTTTTTCCAGGAAGTGGAGAATAAACATTTTATTGGCAACTTTCATGCATGTACATAATATATTTTGGTCATAATATCATCCCATAACCTTCTTTTGCCCCCCCCCCCCCCGTTTTCATTCTTCTCCCATTGGATCCTTTCTTCTTTCCAACCAGTCACTTCTCCATTTTTTTTAAATATATTTTTATTTATTTATTTATTTGAAAGGGAAAACAAATCAGAGGGAAAGAGAGAAAAAAGAGAGAGAGAGAGAATGGGAATTCTCCAGCCACTGTAAATGAATTCCAGATTCATGTGTCACCTTGTGCATCTGGCTTACTTGTGTCTTGGAGAGTCCAACCAGGATCCTCTGGTTGAATATCTTAACTTTTAAGCCATTTCTCCATCCCCCACTTCTCTACTTTTTATGTTTGATTTTTTCTCTCTTCTATCAATCATGTCAGAATGTTGATATGATGAATACTGAGCAAATCTTATTCAGATAACATAATAGTCTTGAATGGAAGGGACATTTCACATCTGGAAGACAAATTCTAAATCATTCCTCCCTATTCTTTAGCTTTTTATTCCTGCCTTCTCTTCTGCAAAATTCCCTGAGCCTTTATGGAGATGCCTCATTGGGTACTGAGCACTCAATAGTCACTTATTCTAAGAACTTTGATGAGTTTTGAGCCTTTCCAGGTGTTACCTTAGCAATAATATTCTTCCTCTTTGATGTTCATTCAAATTCTTAATCTATAGGTATGTCTTGCAGAATTTAGAATATTTCCCCCAATATATTTCTTTCCCTTTTTTTCTTTATTGTTACTAAGTTGAGATAATTGGTAGATATTTTATTATTTTCTCAGCAATTTCTTTAAACTCTCTTTTATTAGTTTTGGATAATTTCTCATTTCTTTTTTTAAAACTTTTACAAGTTTTATTAAGTTAGGACAAATTATAGTGATAATTTTATTAAGTCTTATTATTAAAATACTTTAATATTATGATATTGTAGATTTATATATTTTTTCTTTTTCTTTTTTTTTTTTTTTTTGTTTTTTCAAGGTAGGGACTTGGTTTAGCTTAGACTGACCTGTAATTCACTATGTAGTCTCAGGGTGGCCAAGAAAGTCACAGTTACTTGACTCTATATGTTATTTTGCTGTTTATGATGTCTTCACTAAAACTTTCTCATTTCCTACAAGTATATCCAAAACTACTTTAGAGAAAATTTTAAAATTACAGGTGACTTAAAATTCTGCACATATTTTGCTATTTCTCTGTTCTTGGTGCTGTGACCTATCATCTACAGTGTTTTATTTGAATTCAAGTATTTCTTTTTCTTTTATGATGAATACTGTTTAATTGAAATGTGGATGTTTTCTTACTATATTCTGAGATATTGTTAGGTATTTAGCTAACATTTCCTATTTCTCTATGACAAGGTCAATGTGAAGTGTCCCTTTACTGAGAGTGAATGTAAAGCCTAGATTCCTCTCTGGGTGTTCCTGGACACTAAAGGTAGGACCCCTTATTGCTTGCAGGTTTGGAGGTGCTGTCAGTCCTGAGCTGTGGGATTACGGTGCAAGCTCCACCCTGGTCTTGTCTGGCTGGACAGACGTTCTAGAGCTCCAGTACAGTCTCGTAACGGGAGAGGAACTACTTCTCCCTTGCTCAGTTTTTGCTTGCATTGTGCTTTGTGTTTCATGTTTTGCTGGCATAGAGCAGCTGCTTCCTAAAAGTTGTTAGTATTTTGCTTCCCTGTTTTGTCTCTGTTTTTCAAAGATCTACATCTATACTGTATGTAAAGTATAAGGTTTGTAGCAATACTTAGTAACGTGACATAGATCTGTTCTGTATGTAACTCTAAAGTCATAGGTAGACATGGTCACATGACACACAATTGCTCTGTAAGTATAAAATTATAGCTATATTTAGTAACTTGACATATACCCAAAAAACAGAAGCCAAAGCTATTGCTTTAAAAATCAAATGTACACCTTACTTTATTTCATGAAAGAGTTTGAGAAAGTTTATAAATAAATAAGTTATAACTTAAGAAATTATAGGGCTGAAGAGATGGCTTAGTATTTAAGGTGCTTGCTTGTAAAGCCAAAGGACTCAGGTTCGATTCCCCAGGACTCATGTAGGCCAAATGCACATGCATCTAGAGTTTATGTGCAGTGCTTAGAGGCCCTGGAATATCCATTCTCTCTTTCTCTCTATTTGCCTCTCTCTCTCTCTCTTTTTAAGTAATTTTAGTAATTTGGGGGGGTTAAATTTTTATTTATTTATTTGACAGCAACAGACAGAGAAAGAGGTAGATAGAGAGAAATAGAGAGAATGGGTACAACAGGGCTTCCAGCCACTGCAAACGAACTCCAGACACGTGCACCCCCTTGTGCATCTGGCTAACATGGGTCCTGAGGAAATGAGCCTTGGACTGGAGTGCTTAGGCTTCACAGGCAAGTGTTTAACCACTAAGATATCTCTCAAGCCCCCCTTTCACTCTCTCTCTCTTAAATAAATAAATAAATAAATAACATAGCTTTTTTAAAAGAAAAGAATAGAAATTGCAGTACTGTAGATTGGACCTAGAGCCTTGCTCTACCACTGAGTTTTCAGCTTCTAGATTAAAATTTCTGACACCATGGAGGAAAAGGAATTGAATGAGTTGTTTTTCATACAGTTTTCAAGAAAGATAACCCAAATGCCATGACTCCATAAATACATTCCCTGTGCATTCAATCTTAGGCAACATATATATATATATATATATATATATATATATATATATATATATATATATATACACATACATACATACATACATACACACACACACACACACACACACACACACACACACACACACATATATATATAAGCCTAGAAGCAACTTCTCTAAGACTAGGGAATATTTGTGGGAGTCATTAGAATTCCTCGGTTGCAGAGTGGTCCATTTTGCCCCATGGCTTGGGCAGCTATAGGAAAGTGACAGTGGGAATGGTTGGTCTGGATAATTCTAGGAATGCGATAATTGGGAAGGGTGGTTGGATCATCCTTAGTAAACAGAGTTATACTGAAAGGTCAGAGTCCAAGCATGGAGTCATTCTGGTTCTAACATTCCCACCTCTGTTATTACGTAAAAAGCCAGTCACACAACTCTGATTGTGGTGGTTGAGGTCGATGTGTGACCTAGTGGGACTGCAGCCGAAGCATGGATGCATTTTTGTCCCAAGAGGCGGCTCTGGAATTAAAAACATATTGGGAGAAAATCTCAGAATCCTAAGTAGGTAGTAACAGGTAATTCTAAAACCATTTGGAACTGGCTCTGCTGGAACAAACTATAAGTAGGCAAATAGAAGGTTGACCAATGACATTGGAAAGAGAAAGCATCTCAGTAAATGAAAGGAAGCCCTGAAAAACAACAGAATGAGTTTTGCCTTGGAGGAAATAAGCAAGGCCTCATATCTATCTACCTTATTAGAGATATGTCTATAAAGACTACAATCTAGAACAATAGATGTCTCAGCTGGCCACAGAGATGTCAAGTCATACAGAAAAAGCTAATACGCTGGCTGATTTAAAAGGCTACTATAGCCCCAAATTACTTTGGCTCTGGACTGGTAACATTTACTTCTCCACAATTACTGCAGCCCATCGTTGAAGTTCTAGCCACATAGGTGAGGCTTTTGGGAGCCTCAGATTTTGGTTCTCCGTCTGCCAAGCTTCATTTTGCACTTTGTGCGCATGTCAGGCTGTTGTCCCATGTGGCTCTTATGAACAGGCAAGGAGGAAGCTCTTCAGGAGACCGATACTTATAATATAGTATAATAATACTTATTAAGAAAGAAACTCCTAGATCATGTAAAATCTATTAGCCATTATGATCAGATCATTGCCTACATATAAATTTTCTTCAATGTGACATGACATTTATAGGTAACACAGATTTTTTTTCTTTTTTTTTTTTTAGGTTTTTTTTTTAGTTTTTCGAGGTAGGGTCTCACTCTAGCTCAGGCTGACCTGGAATTCACTATGTAGTCTGAGGGTGGCCTCGAACTCACGGTGATCCTCCTACCTCTGCCTCCCGAGTGCTGGGATTAAAGGTGTGTGCCACCACGCCCGGCTGGTAACACAGATATTATATCTAAGGGTGAAAATAATAACAAATGTGGTAGGTACAAAAGCAAGGACAGATATCTGCAAAAATGAGGAAAAAAGGAATTGTTAAAGTGGATAGAGAATTAATTAAAGTCTTTGGCAATATTAGGCTTAGGTAAGGTAGGGGGTGGGAAGCATAAGAAACTAGTTTTGAAGTAATACTTGAAATAGAACTGTTTTTTTTTTTTTTTGAAGTTTAGCTATTTACAGGCCGAACAAAAACATAGCAGACAAACAGATGTTTTACCCAATAGAAAAACATGTAATAACAGAATATTTAATAAATAAATTACTGTAAACATCTGTTTTATCAACCAAAATAAATACTTTATCAGATGGAAAACATATAACTTAATGTTTGGACATAACTTATCTATAAGGCTTATTGTAACAAAACCTGAAACCTTGTAAAAATTTAGAGAGTATAATACATTTAAGAAAACTTGGATTTTGACCTTAGAACTTTAATAAAATTTAATAATATATCCATGTTATCTTTTTAACTTTCAAATATATCTCAGTCATAAATTTTGTAACTTTTTACAAACCTTTTAATTTATTATCACACATATAGTCTGTATCTCTATTTATGACCAGACCTCTAGTCAGAAGGCAGTATTTTTTTCCCTCCTTTCAATATTATCAGGGACAAAGAAAGTTTAATATGTATTTTAATGACCTCCAAGTCTGTGTTTCTTTTAAATGTGGAGAGAAACTCCAACTTATTTTGGGAGATCTGTGTTGAATCTGATATCTTCAAGATGAAGTAGGGTGATGAGATTTTAAAAAATAATATGAGGGTCTCTACTCCTCTTGACTTTTAGGTGTTGGAGAGCAATCAAAAGTGTCCTAGACAGATGGAGTTAGTCTGTAACAGTGTACTCTGAGGTGCAGTGATGGAATTGTAATGGTCTGGATCATAGTTTACATCAATGTTTTACATTTTAATTTTATGTCATACTTAGCTAAAGCTTAAAACAAACAAACAGAACTAGTTAAAATATATTTTGATTTTGCTTATGACTCAGTTTTTTTTTTGCAGTAGTCAAAACTTAACATAGTAGGAATTCTATGCATACCTGAATTTTAACCTTGAAATGAAGTATGACAATGTAAATATATTTGCCAATATAAAGAGTTAATTCTTTTTTTAAATTTTATTTTGTTCATTTTATTTATTTGAGAGTGACAGAGAGAGAGAGAGAGAAAGAGGGAGAGAGAGAGAGAGAGAAGAGAGAGAGAGAGAGAGAGAGAGAGAGAGAGAGAGAGAGAGAGAGAGAGAAGAAAGAATGTGCGTGCCAGGGCCTCCAGCCACTGCAAACAAACTCCATACGCATGTACCACCTTGTGCATCTGGCTAACGTGGGTCCTGGGGAATTGAGCCTCGAACTAGGGTCCTTAGGCTTCACAGTCAAGCACTTAACCACTAAGCCATCTCTCCAGCCCATAAAGAGTCTGAATTTTATAACCATTAAGGTGAGAAAAAATGCAGAGAAAAAAACTGTTTAACACATGTTATCTTAACTGAAAACATATTTTGTAATTATAATATTTTTAAATTTTCAAATTTACTTCATTTGAGAGACAGAGGGAGTGAGAGAAAAAATGGGTATGCCAGGACCTTCAGCCACTGCAACCTAATTCCAGATGCCTGTGCCACCTTGTGCATTTGGCTTATATGGGTTGTGGGGGATTGAACCTGGGTTCTTTGGCTTTGTAATCAAACACCATAACTGCTGAGCTCTCTTTCCAGTCCCTTTAATTATAATTATCATGGTCTTTTTTTGCATTTTTTTAATTTAATTTATTAGTTTTCATTTCAGTGAATATAGGCAGTTTGGTACCATTATTTAGGCTCATCTGTGATCTACCCCCTCCCATTAGACCCTCCTTGTTAATGAAAATGGGTCGTGCATTGTGGAGTTAGCCCCCAGTTATTAGTATGATAAATGTCTCTGCAAATCATGACCCAACATGTAACTCTGACATTCTTTCCTCCCCCTCTATTATTACCAGTGTTATAAAAATTTAGAAATGTACCCTTAAAACCCAGAAAGGTTAACATGTATATCATATCTTAACAATTATAAATGTAGGCAAAACATACCAAAATTTTTGTGTATTGTCAGTAAATCCAAATAAATCATTTCTTTATGGATTTAATTTATATTACACATTCAGAAGGGAATGCTAGATGCAAGATTAAACTTTAGTAATATACAAATGTCTCTAGTTGTATTAAACATGAACAAACATCAAAAGTACAGATATGAGTACTTTTAGATACGTTATAAACCTGTTTTTAGCAATTTAACATCATCTTAAAATATACCAATAAACATTGAAACACTGAATTACCATCAGCACCAGACCATAAATTTAGTCATGCATAAAGACAGACTTCATAAAACATAGACCGTATGACATGACATGGCTGGCTAGCATTAGACATGACAAGGAACATGAAACTCGATTAAAAAGGGACATCCTTTTTCTTAAGATTTAAGGTATATTTTAAATTGATAGGGACTCAAGTTAATTTGATATTTTAAAAGTTATGAGTATTCACTTGTGAGCCAGTGTTCCCGTACCAGCAATATAGACAGTATTTTATAGCCAAATTATTATCCTGATTATTTTCTTTCAAGCATTAATTAAGTTGAAAGACAGAGTAACAGTTGTTTGCAGTTTAAATTTAAAACTGACCCTTTTTTTCCCTTTGCCTCTGGGAAGACTCTGACATGTGGAAGGGGCCTGCATGTCCTTTGGGAAGGCATGGGGTTGATGAGTGGGTCCTGTTGATTCTAACTGAAGCCGTAAAGAACAATCTATTTGGCCATTATTTATTACCAGTAAATGAAGACCCACACAGGAGAGAACAGAGTCCCCATCTCACCATCTGGGAAAGCAAATTATGTTAAGTATTTTGAAAGTAGAACAAGAGGCTCAAAAGAGGAAACCAGTGGAACCTGGAGAATCATCTGGAGGCCACTCTCAAAGGCCAGTTTTACAGCCACACTTTGAACAGAAACAGGTTAAGAAAATGTACCAAACTGCCTGTATTTACTGAAAAGAAAACTAATAAATTAAATTTAAAAAAAAAAAAAAAAAAAAGAAAATGTAAGTGCATTTTAGGACATGGCTGGGGCAGGGTAGTGTGGGGCGGGGAGACAGAGAGAGAGAGAGGGAGGGAGATTGTCATTTGTAATGGCACAGTAAAGGAGGGCTGTGATCCTCTTGGGTTGGGGCAAGGTGGATGGCTCATAGGAACTGTGTAATGGGGTGGAGAGGTTGTTCCCCCAGAAGGAGGATCTGTGTTGGAAAGCAGAGCTGACAGAAAGGGAAGAGATCAGACGTAGAGGGATGCCAGAATATGGGTGACTTCTTGTCAGTTGCCATTCTGCTTTATGAAGTAATCAAGGACTTTAAGAATTTGGAAGTCAAATGTGACATCTTTGATCAGTAAAAAAATTGCTACCAAACTGTGAAGAAAATAAGGTGCTTGGGCATTATGTCTCATTTCCCAGAAGATATGCCAGCTGGGAGGCCAGTAAAGTGGGAACTAAAAGAGGGGTGAAAAATGCCAGGGCATCTGTCTGAGGATTAAGCATCTGTGATATGAAGACAGGCCAGAAACTTCCTGGTGAAAGAAAGGGGTTCAGAAGGAAAGCAGGTGTCCCCAAGCAATTACTTCTGACCAGATGCTCCCAGGGCAGTCCTCTGAGGACAGCAAGGAAGCCAGGTCTGTCTTTAGGTACTTTAGGAAGACAAGTAGTGGAGGCTGACTCACCACCTTCTTGGGCTAAAGATGGTCTGGTGTTGGTTGATCCTTTGGATACTGTGAATAGACTTTCTGTGGATGGAGCCAGAAGAAGGGCGAATGAAAAACTTTGAGGCAAGTGAATTACCCTACTGTGCTTTTCAAGTTTTGCATCATCCACCTGAGAGTTTTGAGATCCTACCAAAGTTGAGCTACAGAACTGACCTTGTAGTCTTGCCAGAGGGAACTGCAATTCTCATGCATTTGGCCCTTGAGAAAGAGAGAGAGAGAGAGAGAGAGAGAGAGAGAGAGAGCGAACAGGCTGGAGATCAAATATACCTCAGGATCCAGGGGTTAGCCTAGGAGGAGTTATCACTGCCCATTGATCCTGGGATGGCAAGAAGGTCCCCACTCCTAGTGCCTGGCCAGGTTTGGGCACCATATGTTAGGAAAAGCAAGAAAAAAATATGAGGGAAGACCTGACTCAACAGCAGATACAGACATTATTCTGGGAAAGGCCAGACAAGGTCAGAAGCCCTTTCCCTTGCAGACTGGGGCACATTTACGGGGCTGTGAGAGTCATGGGAGTCCCCTGGTTGCAGAGCAGTCCACCTTGCCTCAGGGCTTGAGGGAAGTGAGAATGAGGATGGGTGGTCTGGATCATTCCAGGAATGTGATAATTGGGAGGGGTGGATGGGTCACTCGAGTTAGAATGAAATGTCAGTCAGAGTCCAAATATGGAGTCATTCAGATTCTAACACATAGAATGTCTCTGTGTAGTAGAGATAGATGTATATAAATATATGTGCTTATGTATGCATTTTCCCTGTATCCTAATGATAATTCAGTCACTAAGAAGAAAATTTCCTTGTAAATAGTGACTATAGCACACTAGCGTGCGGTGTGTGTGTGTGTGTGTGTGTGTGTGTGTGTCATATGTGCTGAACACATCACTCCTCAGCATGACTGTATGGTTCTCTGGCAGTGAACTTTATGACCTCATCTCACAAGAAGTCTCAGTATTCCCTACTGTGATAAACAAGCATCTAAATATTTTAAAATTTTCTTTGTTTGAGAGAGAGCAAGATAAGAGAGAGAATGGGTACACTAGGGACTTTAGCTTCTTCTGCAAGTGAACTACAGACACATGTGCCACCTTGTGTGTCTAGATTATGTGGGTACTTGGGAATTCAACTTGGGTCCTTTGGCTTTGCCAGCAAGCACCTTAACCATTAAACAATCTCTCCAGCCCTAAACAAGCATTTTTTTTTTAATGTGCTACAATGATAAGTGTTACAGAATCCTTAACCTAGATGTATAAAAGAGGAGTTGGTTACTTGTTCTGAAGAGGATACATGAAGGCTTACACAATAGATACAGTTGTTATAAGCATGTTTCTTACCAGAAACTTTAAGAAGGTTCCAGATCCTCCACTTTTTCAAACATACTTGCTATCAACATTAATTATAGTCCTACTGGTCCTAATATACCATTTTGTCTTTATAGCTTCAGTTTACCTTTCCCAATTTACTTATGAGCTTGAATCCTTTTTCCCTGCTTCTTGGTAAAGTGGCCAACTTCGAAGTAAAGTGATCCTCTATTTTTTTTTCCTGTTTTTCTACTTCTGAAGCAGTATTCCCGCATTCACACATACACACACATACATACACATACACACACACACACACACACACACACACACATATATATATATAAAATCAGTTGTAAAATATTCTCTTTTTATTAGTTTTTATATAGAAACTCTGGTAATTGCTTTTAAGTACTTCTTTTTCTTTTGAAAAACCACAAATTTAAGACTATAAACTTTCATTACATTATTGCTACATTTGATCTTATGCCTTCAGTGTAATTTCATTCAAAATGTTTTAAATTTATATTTGTTTCCTTTGAATGGCTTTATTAAAATGTTACTTAATTTCAAGCATGCTATTATATTGTAGCTATTTTTGTTTGTTTTGTGTCTAAGCTAAATTCTGTTAGAACTAGGGAATATTATTGACATCATTTTCATCCTTTCAATGTTCTTGATGAATACACCATAAGTTGATATATGGTCTTTCTCCAAATTCTACTAGATTCTTGGTTGAGAAGGACTTTGCTCTTCTCTTTATTGCTTCATTGGAATCTTTCTTAAGAAAATTAATAACTGGCTGTGAAGATGGTTTAACAATTAAAGGCATTTGCTAACAAATTTTTCTGGCCTAGATTCAATTCCATAGTACTCACATGAAGCCAGATGCCTAAAGTGGTGATGTGCCTGGGGCTCATTTGCAGTCTCAAGAGGACCTGGCCTGCCTATTCTATTTCTCTCTCTGTCCCTGTTTCTCTCTTTATCTCTTCTGCTTGCAAATTAAAAAAATATGTATTTTTAAAGGTGACTAAATATAAAATGGAAAGCATAAAGTATATACATATGCATATTTTGCAAGTAAATTGAAACCTGAAATTCTAAGTTTATCTTAAAGATTACAATTCAAATTAGTTTCTAATTCTATTTGTTTATGTTAGGTGACCATCATAAAAGTTCAATGTTATTTCTACAGTGCAAAACGTTAGTTCAGAGAAACATTGCCACCACAGTCTTACAAATTATCAATGAGAAGTTGAATGACTTAATATCCCACTTGTGTCACATGGACAGTGTTAAAATAAACTGCAACACTACATGTGATGTTGGTCTCTGTATAAATGCAGGTGATTCACGTGTGAATGGGATGTAATACCATCATGTATGCCAAGTCATCAACTAAAGAACACCTCAACTACAACTGAGAACTACGGTTTTTTGTTACCAATTATTACATATTTTGTATTTAACTTCAATAGTAGAGTCACAACTCCTTACAGATAACACTGATTTTTGGAAGGTTTTGAAGCATTCATGAAATCAATAATACTTAGGATATGTTTCCCTAGAATTTGAAGAGTTAATGTTTTGATTTCCAGCCTAATTCTGCTATGAATTGCCCTTCATTTTTTTATGATAGAGAAACTAGAGTCCAAATGGCCTTCTGAGGACATATAATAGAAAAGCTGAACAGCATCCTTTCTGGGTGGAATGTGCATGGTACTTATAAAGCTTTAATCTTGACCTCCACTTCCTCTTTGAAAATAAACTCCAAGCATTGTTCCCTAGATATAATTATAAATGATCTTTCCAGAAAAAGCAATGTTGTTTTGAAAGAAACTCGTATGAACCATTGAAACCTGTGTGATTGAAGGTTGGTCAGACAGTGAGAAACTAAAACTAGAAATTCCTCAAACCATTACATTTTTCCACTCAGCCAAGCAACACACATGGGTGGAGAGCCTGCCTATGGCTAAGTCATTTGGCCTAAGATATTTCACAGAATTTTAATTTTCTTTGAAATGGCTTTAAATCGGCTTTTATTTTAAGAACTGGCATCTAAGTTAGTGCCATTGTAAACATAGGTCTTGTGTTTGTTTTTCTCCTAAAATAAGCATAACTGGAATATTTAGAATAAGGAGCCAACATTAATTTTATGGCTTTCAGCTAATCAAAATGGTAAATGCTCTCATACTTTTAAAATAAAATGTTCTTTTCCCTCATCTGTAACATAATGGGCAATTGAGGGGAATTAAAAAGAACTTTTGTTCAAAGGAGAAAAATTGGTTTAATTAATTTATTTGCAACGAGAAAGAAAATGTGTATGCCAGGATCTCCTGCCACTGCAAACAAACTCCAGATGCATGTGCCACTTTGTTCATCTGGCTACTTATGTGTACTGGGAAATCAAACCTGGGTTTGATTACAATTACAGTCAAGCACCTTAACCACTGAGCAATCTGTCCAGCCCCCACAAAAGGAAAATAAATGACTTCCATGTCCTGTAATTGAATATGGAGCCCAACAGTGAAACAAACAGTATAGTATTCCATTCCTGGAGCCAGTTTCCCGAGTCATTCTAAAGAAATATGTTTTCTTTGGAGACCTTAATCAATATGAACATATTTACATACCTCTTAAATGAAGAAGAATACATTACCAATAACTTTCTGAGTTTGAGAAAGACTTTTGTTCTAAAACACTACTTTCAAAATGTTTCTTTGAGTCAAGGATGTAGCTCACTGGTAGACAGTGTGCTTAGCACAGGGAAGGGCCTGGGTGTGAAAATCATCATCTCCATACACATACTCATGCACACACACACTCATACCGTTCCCAGATATTGACATTTTAAAGTAACATTGTAAGGTTATATACCTTTACCAAATGCCATTATGTGGTAGATGCTTTATATTATTTAAAAAGTATATAATTTATCCAAGTTTCATTTTACAATAATTTAAAGTTGTTGTGATTTTATAAAATACTGAGTTTGAATTGGGTACATGTAAAAGATGTGTTCATACTTAGAGTTAGCAAATGGAAACGTGCTTGATCACTGGAGTCGGTAGAATTTTCCCTCTAGTTATTCTCACCTATGTCCTCCAGGAAAGCGAACACACACAGAGCTCTCAGTACCAGCGTAAGACGTTTGGACATTTCCACCTGCCTGCTTTCCCCTTCTCTGCGAACATTTATGACAGCCTGTCCTGGGTGAGGCCATGCTCTAAAAGCTGATGACACAAGCAAGAGTATGCCAGCTTTATGCCCCAGTGTATGAAGAAGAGCACTTATACAATAAAAATTGAGTCCGTATTACTATGCGCTTTTGGGCAATGTGTTGTAGAGTTTAAGTGGGTAGAATACTTTTAGGGCTGTGAATAAGAAATAGGGCTGCACAGAAGAGGGATAAACATTGAAGAGAGTAGAAAACCTTAAAAAAGAGAATTCCTCTAAATATTAAAAGCATATGCTAAATCTGAATTGAGAGCAAAAATTCCAGTAAAAATTTAATGGGCAGTAGAATCAACAGTGACGGTCTTTCAAATGATACATTCTCCTTTCCAATTTATCTTGAGAGTTTCCTATGCCTGGCAAGCCTCATTCAAGATTTATTATAGTGAAAAGTCACTGGAAACATTGCTAGGATATTAGGTTATGCAGAAAATGGTTTGGTTTAGAATTGCTTAGTGTACAACTACCATTGATACCTTGATGAACTGCTTAAATTTATTCACATAGCCATGCAAGAAGATTCTGAATGTAACAGTCATAATTAAGCAAGTACATCAGTCCCCAGAGCAAAGCTGCATACATACTTTGAATGATGTAGGCATGAAATGTCTTTGAAAATCACAGAAAGTCATTGGTTTGGTTTAGCAAATGTATCTCTTCTACTATTTCTCAGTGTGTGGTCAAGTCCATATGCATCAAAATTACTTGGTATGTTTATAAAAGTAAATTCCTGGATTGGCTGACTTAAAAGTAGTAATGTGGGTTTTTAAGTACCTAACTAGCTGATTCTCTTTTCTGTTAAAGTTAGGTGTTGATAATGAGCTCATTCTTTTACCCAATGGAGTCAATATTCCTTCACTATTGATATTTTAGTCAGATGAGACAGACTAAAGTCAAGTTAGACATTGGCATCTTTCCTTGTTTCATTTGTGCCCCTAACTTCTCTGCATCTGTTATTTTATCTTTAACTCTACTTTAATAATTATTGCATAGATGACTTTTAATTCACTCAATTGTTGATGCCCCATATGTGAAATAGTTTTCGGGTACCTACCACATAGTGATTACAGCAGTTTTGTGACAACACAGGTCATACATCTCCAGGAATAGCCATGGTTTCAGGGTGCAGAGGAAGTTGACTATAATTTGGGTACTGACTATGGGTCCACTATTCTCATGATGGCTGTTTTCTTCAGCAAGGCTGCTTTTGTCTCCGAATAAGCTCTGAGAATTAACTTTACTCTCTGCTGAAAGCTCTATTGAAGTAGATTTATGATAATTGTCCTTTGGAGCTTTGGGGAACTCTTACTCTCAAAGAAACTTAATGGATACAAAAGGTTTATTACTCAGTTATTAAGGGTACCTAAGTCAATGCCTTGAATTAACTGCTAGGATAGACAATTATAAAACAAAATTCCTTGGCTGGGGAGTTGGCTCACCCATTAATAAAGGTGCTTTGTAGCAAAGTCTTAAGGCGTGGGTTCAATTCCCCAGTACCCATGTAAAGCCAGATGCATAATGTGGCCCATGCAACTGGAATTAGTTTATAGTGGTAAGAGGCCCTGGCATGTCCATACACATTCCTCCTGTGTCTTCTCTCTCTCTCTCTCTTCCTCTCATAATTAAAAAATATATCTAAAAATAAGAATTCTTTTGGTGATGGTAGATTAAACTTTGATATGATTGCAAACTTTCAAGGAATATATATTATAATAAGAGATTATGCAGCTATGGAGGAGAAGTTAAAGATTGATTATATTTTCTTAGGATTTTTAAGGCGGCCCATTAAGCATATTATAACTCAGTGAATAGAGGTGTATTTTCTTTCCTTCATTATCAAATACTCCCCCAAAATTTGGGTGATCATAGATGTCAGGTGAAAGGGTACATGAGTCATAAAGGTGAGTCATTTACAGCTTTCCAGGAAATAATATAAGGCACATTACACAAGTTTTCATTAAGTAACTGAACTTGTGGCATTTGTTATTTTCAGTTTTGATTTCTACATTATTCATTTTGGTATGAGATTTCAAGAAGCATTAAGTTAAGCATCACAACTAATCTTATGGAAGAGTGAAAAAGGAAATATACTGAGGCATAAATTTATGAGTTATTTTGACAACATAGAGTACCTTTCTTGACCAGATCCCACAAAGATATTCCTTCCACCTATATCTTTCCTTGCAAGTGAACCTGTATATTTACATAAGAAGCATAAACGTTTTGCTAGTTGTATGTTTAACTTTGCTTTCCCTGGATTCCAGGTTCATGTTTGCCTCCTACCACTTGGTCTTTGCTCATCGTTTTTTTTGTTGGAGGATTTCATCGAGCCCCCCCCCATCACTCTCATGGCCACACCCACCTACCATACGCTGTTGTGTTACGTGCTCTGTTCCTTTGACTTCGTCTGTCACCGGTGTTGACATTGCATCTGGCCTCACATTCATTCCCCTGGCTGGTGCTCTTCTCTTTTCTATTAATGTGTAAAATACTGACTTTCATTCTGACATTTTCATATATGCATATTATTATCCTTGCTTGTGTTCACTCTATGTGTAAGTCAACTCTTTTCATCATTACAAAAATATACATGATACAAGCAACTTAGCAGAGGAAAATATATTTGTGTTCATGGTTTCAGATTGTTCAGTACATCATAGTGTAGAAGCATGTAACAGAATACTTCCATGGTGGCCAGAACAGGTTGTGAAATTAAACTGGAACCCGAGGAATGAATAACCTTCCAAGGCCTGCTCGAGTGCTCTGTCTGCAGTCTAGCCTCCACATCCCACAGCAAATGTAGACTCCCCAAACAGCAACAACCCTAGGAAAAAATATTCAAATATGTGAGCCTGTGGGGGCATTCAATTTTTTTTTCTTTTTATAAAAATTAATTAGTTTTGTGCTCAGTGAATATAGTCAAGTTGGTACCATTGTTAGCCTCCTCCCCGTCCTCTCCCCTCCCCCGGCCCGTCCTTGTTGAGGTATTTGGGTCATGCATTGTGCAGTTAGCCCTCAGTTATGGGTAGGAGGAAATGTCTCTGCATATTATGACCCAACATGTGGCTCTGACATTCCCTCCACCCCCTCTTCCACAAAATTTCCCTGAGCTATGTTGGTCTCATTTTAGGTCTGCTCATGACGAGGTCTTGGGAGCCTCTGTGTCTCTGGTATCTGATTTGGTAGGAGTTGATTGTTCTCTGTGCTGATCTTCTTCACCCTTGTGCTGGTACCAGGTTCACCAAGAAAACAGCACCCTTGCTTGTTTTGCCAGTTATTCTTAGTTTCAGCTGGGGCCCATTTAAAGATTTTCATTTTTATTTATTTATTAGAGAGAGGGGGAGGAGGAGAGAGAGAGAGAGAAAGAGAGAGGGAGAGAGAGAATATGAATAGGGGCAACCCAGGGGCTTCCAGCCACTGCAAGTGAACTCCAGATGCATGTGCCACCTTGTGCATATGGCTTACCTGGGTTTTGGGGAATCAAACCTGGGTCCTTTAGCTTTGCAGACAAATGCCTTCACCACTAAGCTACCCCTCCATCCCTGTGGGGGGCATTTTATATTCAAACCAAAACACCTACTCATTACCCTCTATTCTTTCTTCTCCCCTTACTGTCAGACCCCTTCCTACCCCTTAATATCTAATATAGTCTTTCTCAAATGTGTGTGTGTGTGTGTGTGTGTGTGTGTGTGTGTGTGTGTGTGATTCAAGGTGCACACATGAGAGAAAAATGTGTATATTTGAGCTTTTTTCAATTATCATCCCTTATTTCTTGTGTCCTCTCTCTTTAGTTCCCCTTCCTACAAAATATTTCTCCTTTTGCTTTCATGTCTCATATATATAAGTTTAGATTCCACATATGAGAAAAACATGTGATATTTGTTTTTGTAAGCTTGACATATTCTGCTTAACATGATCATCATTTCATCCATTTCCCTGTAAATAACAGAATTCCATTCTTGTTTATGACTCACTTTATCATCAAGTACTTACCACTCATTTTCCCTATGCACTGGGGACTCTCCAGTTACCTTAAAGTGATCATCCCAATGCCTCTGTAGGAAAACTTCCTCAAACCTCTTTGTCCGGAAAATCATTTCTTTTCTTTTGCTACCTAATCCCTTCCTTAAAAATCTACACACACACACACACACACACACACACACACACACACACACTACAATCATGAACAAAACCCTCTCTTATCTCCTCGATTATAAATTCTGTATCTATATCTCTTTATTTTGTTATTACAGAAGATAAAAATAATGATGCTTCTATCAGATTTCATCAACAAAATCCTACTTGAAGACAAACCCTGGCTAAAAACAAATCATGATAAAATAGAGAAAGACTACCAGAAGTGATAGCTTTAGAAATTCTGTATATGTACAAAGAAAAGAAGAAATATTAATTCCACGAAATATTGGAGTGCTTATCAAATTTACCAAGCCTTTACTATTAGAAACTAAAAAAGAAAAATTAACTCCCATCAGAGGATAAACCTGGATTTGAGATCAGAGGATATTGTGAAGTCCCACAGGAAGAAAGCTGTATTATTAAGGAAGCAGAAACATAGCATGAGAGTTGGGGTGCTCCTTAATTGTGTGCGATAAGACTAAGTTTTAGGGGGCACAAAGACTTTCTTGAAGTCTGTGCATATTAGTTCCATAGCAAAACATTGAAAGCTGCTGCAATTTACTAAATAATAAAGAAAATTTGAGCACAATATGGTACCAGATGTCTTAATACTGTCTCATTTCTACTCTAGGAAATAGGTCATGTAGAGTCACACAGGAAGGTCAACAAGGCCAGTGTCAGACGTTAATCAGAGACTTTCTGACCATCAAGTTCTTGTTGTTGGCTTTTGACTTTATGGCTTAATTTCAAATTAGGTTCTGTGGATATCACCTTTACTAATCTAAGGCTGACCAGAGAGCTGGCACAGCATCTGGTATCTGTGAGAGCTTTTGTGGAAGAGGTTGACCTACCTTCACCAGGATGGGCATCTATCTTCTCATCCTTTGAGAATCTCAACAGACTGGGAAGACGGTGGCTTTCTTTCCCTCAAGAAAGGTGCATCCTTCTCCTGCTCTTGATTAATGATATTCTTGCTTTTGATCCATCAGACTTCAGAATCTATGTGTGAACTCCAAGAGAGATGAGAAGGGAGGAAGAAAAGGGAGAGGGTGAAGAGGTAGAAACTACTCCCACGCCTTTCACTTCTGACTGAAAGCCAAGCCATTGGCTCCCAGACTGAACTGCATGCAGTGAAGTACATCATGCCTTCTCCAGGCTGTAGACACTGTTCATCGTGGGCAGTCTCAGATTTCATAATCACAAGAGCATATATCTCTACATATCCTATTGGTTCTCTTTCTCTGGAGGGTCTTGACTAGTACAGGTTTCATACTCCTCTTTTATCAGTTGCAGAAGTGGAGATTAGGAAGTCTCAGCGCTTTCTAGAAGGCGTATATTTATGTCTTCCCCAGATTCATGGTGAGTCCAATTTCCAGTGCTGTGGTATTTGAAAGAGAGGCTTTGGGGAGCTGATTAGGTCTCTGTGGACAAGTAATCTTTTCATAAAAGACCACAAAGAACTTCCTCCTCCCTTTGCCATTGGAAGAAAGAGCAAGAAAAAAAGAATCTGTGAACAAAAAGTAGATGTCTATCAGATACTGAATGAGCCATCAACTTGATCTTGCATTTCCCAGATTTCCCAGCTGACAGACTGTGCAAAATAATTTTTTGTTAATGAAGATACCCAATCTATGATATTTTTTGTTAAAACATTTCAAATTGTTCCAGGCATTCTGTAATATATAGGTTGCATAGATTTCAATCTGAGACTTTACTATTATTTATGTTCTAGTAATCCCAATGCTTGTGATATTTATTTAACTTTTATTACAGATTCTGTCCTTGCCCAGAGAAAGAGGGGTGGGGGGAGAGAAACAGAGAGAAAAAAAGAAAGAGGGAGGGAGGATTCTAGAGAAAGAGGGATTTTTGTTTAAACTTTTCATCTGGATTTCTCTGTAGTATTTAATATAAGAACAATTTTATTTTATTTGGAATATGTACTAGAACATCATCCCACCTTTCTACCTCTTAAATTTTAGCTGAAGTTAAAAACAAAAATGCTGCCAGCACTTCACAGTGTTGGAGAAACAAATCATCTTTGCTTTAGCTTATTGTCCAGTTAGATGACTCATTGTCACCCAATTCCTGCATCATTCAAGTAAAACACATGCACATCAGTGGAGCTACCATCTTAACTCTGTGTCTCTTAGCCCCAAGGGAGGGACAATCAGCTCTCACTAACCCCTCATTTTCACAGAGTGTCAAGGCTACTGTGCCTCAAAAGTCAGAAAATCAGTTAGGTACTTGTTCATTGTGATTTTAAATATTCTAATTCAAAAGTTTGCAGCTGTGGTTCAGAGTGCCTTTTTTCCACCTACACTGTTTTCTTTGGGATCTGATGGAGGAGTGAGACCACATTTGGATACTGAGCTGAGTGCACACTTGGTAAACTGCACCCCTCACAGTGGAGCCTCGTGGACAGTAGAGCTGACCACTCAGCTGATTCTTGTTTGGGATTCCTTGTCGGGGACAAGACCTTATGTTATTAAAAACACTTGCTTCTCCAGGTTTGTGGTGTAACTGAAAATCATATTTCTGTAAATGTGTATTTTGACTGGCCAGCTTCATAGTGAAGTCAGGTTCAAAACATTGTGGAAAACTGTGGGTGGTTTCTCTCTAGCACACTCAGAATAGGAGAGCTCCCAAGTGCTCACATTACAAGGATATGTTACTTCCCATGTGGTGATTTCTTCCTTATGACACATAGGAAGCTTTATTGAATTTTCTGTGAACATTGCCTTTGTATTTTAAAATTATCATATAAAATAACCACAATCACTAAGACATTTTAAAACTTATTTTTTATATTGATCCTTCTACCTTTCTCCTTCATCACCTTTTCCTTTTACCAGTTTAAAAAATGAAAAATAAAGAAATTTGCAGGCAGATGTCCAGATCTGGAAATTATGTTAACTGGACTAACTCAGATTCAAACAGAGAGCTACAAACATACTCTCATTTGTGAATCGCAGCTTTTGATTGTTACTCATGTGCACACATGCAGGTATGAGTGCAGGTGTAGGACAGCCAACTAGAAAGGAGATCAGGACATGGGAAAACAGATTTTAAGCATGTATTGGGGAGTGGGTAATAGAAAACATGTGATATGAAATTAGAAAGAGGAGTCTTAGGGTGGAAAAATATTTTTTTTTTTATTTTTGAAATGTCATGGTATTTGTGATAGGAAGGGAAATTAATTTGAGTTAAGCGTAGGAATATATTTTATATTTCAAATTTCCTAAATGATTTCAAAGCAATTATGTTTTACTGTCTACACATAAGGAGGATCTTTCTGGCAAACATTCATCCCTTGTTCTCCTAATTCTAAATGCCAAGTGATTATCCCTGAACATTCAAAAGTCTTACACATGTGTCTTCTATATGATGTTTCCACTGATATTCCTATCAATATATTTGTATAAAATTTTAATTATCTTAAACTTTCTTTTTCTTTTTTATTTTATTTATTTGATATATAGAGAGAAACAAGCAAATATGTAGAGAGATAATGGGCATTCCAGGGCTTGAAGCCACTGCAAATGAAGTTCAGACATATGTGATACCTTGTGCATCTGGCTTACGTGGTCTTTGGGGACTCAAACCTGGGTCCTTTACCTATATAAGCAAGCACCTTAACCACTAGACCATGGCTCCAGCCCGGATTTATTTGTCTTAAGCAACATTTTACTTGTTTGATGTTTTATGTCCAAGAACCTACAGGAACCAGCATGAGTTACAATTCATAGTTTGTAGTATATTACTTATAACAAATCCAGTTGACCAAACAAGAAATGTCAGCACCCTAAGTCATTATGAAAATAAATTTTATAGTCTAAGTTAAGAATTTTAAAAATTTAAACCTATAAATTAACTAAAATTTAATATTTTTAATATGTGAATAATGGTTTGCCTTTTTCTATTAAATGCAACCAGAAGAGTATTATAATAGATTGGATGGATGTCTGGAGGACTCTCCAACTCTGGTAGAGACCATTCAATGCCTTCTAGCAGCTATGTCCACTATGTTTCCTCCATAAACACAGTGACAACATCCAAAACACCAATGTCTGGGAAAAGTCCACATATCTCAGAATAGCATGGTAGATTGGATTAGACTAAATTTGCATATGACTAAAATGTATGGCCATATTATTTATGGGTAATAATTTTGATAGGATACTTTCCATAGACAAGGTCAATCCCATTCTTTGCTGCTGCTTCTTTTTTAAATATTCTGAAACTTGGACTGTAAATGTGAGCGTTGGGTACTAGAAGTGACTGTGGATCATGAAATCAGAGCAGAACAGGTGGTCCCCACTGCTCAGAGGACCTGGGGCCTTTTTGGAACATCCATATCTGCAATGGACTATTCATCTCTGACTTATTTCATGAGAAAGAAGGAAAGGCTCCTGGCTTTTAAACCATCACTGTGAAATCTGAGTGAAGACAGACCTAACCTTAGTAAGAAACCATACATCCCTGCTAATAAATGATAATCATAATGATGAATATTTATTCAGGTTTTGTGATGGGTCAAATAGTTAACATAATATTTAATAATTAATTTGATATTCATCACGTTAAAGATAGTTAATATAAAAGAACAAATAATACAGATTTTTTAAAAAAACTGGCTTTTCAAAGTAGGGTCTTACATGACCCAGAATTCACTATGCAGTCTCAGAGTGGCCTTGAACTTACAGCAATTCTCCTACCTCAGCCTCCCTAGTTCTGAGATTAAAGGCATGTGCCACCACTCACAGCTACAAAACTGATTTTGTGGGTAGGAAAGAAATGCCAGGCCTTACACAAGGCAAACACCACTGAGCTACAGACCAGTCATCAGGCAAATAATATTACTTTCTTTGAACTAGATTTAAAAACAAAAACCTGATGTTAAGAATTCTGAAGTAGAAGATAGAATATTGGCTCCAATGACAGTACTCTCACATTAGTTCTTACCATGAGACCCTCTCCAAATATTAAAAAATCAGGATTGGTTACACAGCTGTTGATGATCCTTTAGTCCTCTGCCAAGTATCAGATCCCTCCAGCACTGAGAAGTACAAGCAAGTTGGAGAAGATGAGAATGTATTAACTACTGTCTTCTAGCACTGTGTCGTACATATTGTATACTTCCATATAACTTTAAACATTGTCCAAGGAAGGAGCGAAATGAATCGTGAAAATCAAAAGTTTAATTTGTAGACTAAGATAATTAATCCCAGGAACTTTAATTCCTCAATTTGTGAAAATGAACACTGAGATCTCTGTGGCTCCATTCCCCACCTGAATAATGGGAAAATAATAATGCCAGTATTATAGGATTATGGAGACATTAAAATAGTAAATTCCATAGAAGTGTCTAGAAGAGACCCATGCTCATACAGCAGAGCCAAACATGTAGAGACTACTCAAAGCAAGTGAGCTATAAATACCTGTCTTGCTTAGTAAGCATGTCAGCAACCCAACATTGGAAGATAAAGTTTTCTTGACAACAGACTCTGAGAGAACGGTGTGCTTGAATAAAGTTTATTGTAAAATGCTATTAGCAAACACACACACACACACACAATTGCTCCCAAGATTGTCTCAAGAAGATCAACTATGGGAGGCAACATAGACGATGGATAACTGTAAACTTGCTATAAAGCACATCACTCTATTTCTAAAATCATTTCCACAGTCCAAAGAGGCAGCATTTTTATAAGGCTCTAGTTTATTCTACTGTTGAGAAATAATGTTTGAACATTGCCGCAGTCATGACTTGAGACACACCATGCACATGAAAATGTTTAATAAAGAAACTTATAAACTTTGTTACCCCAGCTTTCCCCCAAATTTACTTTATCTTTTCATCTTTCCTATTTCATTTACATCATAGGGAACATGGGTGAGAAAAGGCTACACATTCTTCCTCAAGCAGAGTGAGATGGAGACAGAGGGAAAGAGGAGAGAGAGAGAGGGAGGGAGAGAGAATGGACAGACCAGGGCCTCCAGCCACTGCAAACGACTCCACATGCATGTGCCACTTTGTGCATCTGGCTTTACTTGAGTACTGGGGAATCCAACCCAGGTTGTTAGGCTCTGCCGGCAATCACCTTAATTGCTGAGCTATCTCTTCAGCCTCCAGGCTCATTTTTGATCCTTGATCCCTATCTTAGTCTAGCTCTAACCAGTCTCCTTAGGACAGCAGAAAGCTCTTGCACTGATCACCTCATATGATTCAGATCTCCTCCCATTATCTCAAGGAGGAACTGGTTTGTACCATGTGGTACCTAAGCTGCTATTGGATCCTCAGTTCTCCACAGAGTCAGATTAGGCAGCTGGATGGACTTCTCTCAGCTCTTGACTGAACCAAGGTCAGGAGGTAATAAAGAAAATCTGAATTTCTAGTTAGAGCTATTTCCAGTTTCCTCTTGTCCTTTCCATCCCCATTTCATGTTTTCCCCACTTCATGCAGAATCTGGCTGTATAACTTAAGACGAGGCTAATTCTAGGTTACCTGAGTTCGTGGTAATTTGTCTGGCTTTCAGATATACACCCATGTTATGATGTGTCTATAGTTAGGAGCGATATGGGACTGTGATGTTCTTTGGTGACCAATGTTAAATGCTTTCCTGTCAGTTCTAAATGTCAATGCAGTTAGGAACTCCAGAAATGAGGCATAATGGTAATCCCCAGTAATCACTCCATCTAGCTGGAAAGACAGAAAATTGTATACACATACCTTTGTATATCAAGGCTTTGATGAGAGGATCATAAAGGCTTAAGCATAGTATGAAAAAATGTTACTAGATGAGCAGTTCTTTTTATGGGATAGGATTTCAGGGATATTTAAAAACAAATCTATAGAGCAAGGTCCTTGATTTCCAGAATTATGCTATAATTCTAGAAATATAACTAACATGCAAGCTGTATCTAATGAATGTAATATTAATATGTGGAATGTATTACAGTTATTGAGGGAACTATAGGAAAGAAATTCAAAGACAGCTGACTATATTGTGAAAGTCCTATAGAGATAGGAGTAATTCATCTCTGAAAAGAATAGGTGGTGTTTGGGTAATGGAGGGAAGTCAGAGGAATACTCACATTAGTGTGGCCACATGGTATGGGTAGTCTACAAAGGGCCATGCAATGACTAATTACATCAACGTTCTCCTTACAATATGCTACAATATGTTACAATAGGCTAGATGGTTAATTGGGCTGTCATCCTCTGAGGATCTTTTCTATAATTTCTTTCATCAAAACTTTAATATCCCTCCTAGATCTCTCACTACAAAGATGCCCACTTTGGGCTGGAGAGATGGCTTAGCAGTTAAGACACTTGCCTGTGAAGCCTCACAACCCATGTTCCACTCTCCAGATCCCATGTAAGCCAGGCGCATAAGGTGAGGCAAACTCAAGGTCGCATATGCCTACTAGGTAGTACAAGCGCCCGGAGTGTGATTGCAGTGGCTGAGACCCTAATGGTCCAATTCGCTCGCTCTTTCTCTCTAAAAAAATAAAAATAAAAAGATGTCCACTTTTTCTTGGTTTGTGTTTTACACATCTTGAATGTTTTTCTCTTGTTGTGACATGTCTCATATAAGTGCCTGAGTGGTGGCCAAATGTTCAGCGCACACTACTCATTTTTGGCCCACAGACCTCTATCGCCAGCATTGTACACAAATCTGTGTCCGTTGTGTGTGTGCAGAGCAGAGGAAGCCAGCTCCTGTGGTTCTGGCCACGTTCAGAATCCTCTGTGGATTCCTAGTTATGCGATAGCAGGCGACTCCAGTGCCATTACTTAGAGTTTCAAAGTCCAAAAACAAGCTTGCAGACAGGCATTCATCACAAAAGTGGTCTCCAACAGTGTTTTATTTTTGCAGACCATGTTCCTGTGTTACATAGCGCACGCTAAACGTGGTGTGAGCGGCTACCGGGAGGTGGGTTAGTGAGACCTAGTACACCAGAACCTTGTCAGCTTCTTCGGTGAATCAAACTCTTTCAGAATCATTTTGGTTTTGAACTTATGGGGGACTTGAAATGTCATTTTTATGTTTCAGGTTCAAAGGTAGGGTAAGTGGATAATAAATGCCATCAAAGCCAGGCATGCTGGCCCCATGCCTTTAATCCCAGCACTTGGGAGGCAGAGGCAGGGGGATTGCCATGAGACCGAGGGCACCCCGAGATGACATAGTGAATTTCAGGTCAGCCTGAGCTACAGCGAGACCCTACTTCAGAAAAACAAACAAACAAACAAACAAACAAAAAAACCCAGAAAACAAATGTCATCAAAGGAAATAGGTTATTTGGCATTGATGCTGTTCGGGTATCAAATATAATGAACCCAACCCTTGTGACAGAGAGTAGGCTAATGGAATGGATATACCTCCTGAAAGAAAAAAATATTCACTGGTATTTTCCCCACATCTTTGAAAATATAGAATTTCTGATATTATTTTCTTCTTATATAAAATTCTCATCTCTTTTGCTACAAAAATAGCTATTTACTGTGTGGTAAGATTTCTACACAGGTTGAAATGTTTCATTAACCCTAATAAAGCGAATTCTTTCAGAACTACCTATTGAAGGTATTTTTTTTTTTTTTTTTGTCTGATTTCTCTCACTGTCTCATATGGTCAATCAGGCTGTGGACCTCAGACACGCTGGCTGCTTTGTACTTGCCACACATATAATAGTCATTTACACTCCCACCTGAAATCCTAATAAAGCACTACTTTGACCCTTTGGGTTCTTTACCCAGCCAAAACAAAGAACATAGAAGAGCTTGGAAAAATGTGGCTGGGAAATTTCATGTGGTTTGAAATACCATTTGGTGCTAGATCTTTCAGTGTTTGTCCCAGAAGCACTCTTGAAACAGAAGCATCACTGTCTTGCCACTGAAACTTATCTTTTATGAGTTTACAAAGAAAATCATGGAAGATATCTCTAATCTACAATCAATGACTCAACTGTTTGATGTGGTAGCAACTAGCCACATGTATCTATTTAAATGTAAATTAATAAAAACATTATTTTTCTCAGTTACAATAGCTACATGCCAATATCCCTTCCTTTCAATGAGCTAGATGGTATCTGCTTAAAGCTGTGGGGTTCAAATTCTATCCTGAAAAACTACAGGGATAGCATTGGGCACTGCCAGGCACAGGCTGGAGCCTTCAGGAGATGGGACTGAGCTGCCAGGCTAAGGATCCCCAGGCTACAGGAGGCAATCCCTCTCCAAGCCTGGCACACCTGAATTTAGGCTTTGCCCATAGCCCTTTGACCCTTGGCCAGTTGCCTAAGAAACTCTCTTATCAGCCAGCAGCCTTCACACAGCTCATCTCCCTGTGACCCTCTTCCTGCCAATATGTAGATCACCTGACTCTCTCCCTATTTGCTGCACCTGACTTCTACAAGCTGGAATGAATGGCCCTAGGCACCAGCTAACAACCTTTGAACCCACCAATCCCCTTAGGGATTCCTGCTCTGAACTTCTTATAAACCCATTTCCCTAACAAATATACAAGCTGTTCACAGAGACTGCCTCCCGAAAGTGGTTCTTTTGTCACTCTCATTCTCCACAGCTGCCTGGATGCCTTTGGGGAACCATGGCCCTAAGATCCAGGGACTCACAGGATAGGACTACCAGCATCTTGTCATACCTCCACCTCAGTAGGACCAATCGGCAGAGTACAGAACAAAGTGGAGCTATTTTACATAAATTCACATGGAGTGTGATGTGTAGTTTGGACTTACTTGAGATTCCTGACTCCTTCCTTCGTTCCTATTTCTCCACTTTGAAATGGAAATATATGTCCTATGCCTTTCTAGTCATTACATTTTGGAAGAAAATGTTTCATCTCACAGATTTATACTGGGAGGAATTTGCCACAAGGTGAATCATTTCTGGCGGTTTAGTCCTATCTGACTTGGGCAATATTTAAGTGAAGCATTGGATTCAGACCTTAATGTTGAACATGACTCTTGTATTTATTAGAACAAAATAAATGTATTTGCAATATGTGAAAAATACATTGAGGGAGGGTAAGTGATGAGATTCTGTAGACTGAAATCTGTGTCATTCTTCTCAAATTAATATATTCAGATTTAAAGCCCTAGAAGTGATGGTGTTTGGAGGGAGGCCTTTGGTGTAGATGTCTGGTTGATCTGTGCTCTAGTAGAGTGACACCAGAGACCAGACCTCCCTTGCAGTTTCCACCAAATGTGAGCCTTGAACTGGATCCTTGCTATGTAGAAAATATACCCACACCATGACCTTGGACTCTTTTGACTTCCAGGACTATGATAAATGAGTTTATACTGTTCCTAAGTCATGTAACCTATAATACTAAGCTATAAACACTCCAAAGGATGAGCATATGCACAAAACTCAAAGAAAACCAAGCATAAGTGTATTATATAACCGTGTGTGTGTGTGTGTGTGTGTGTGTGTGTGTGTGTGTCTGTATTTGTATCTTGTTAACCTCACTTTTGCTTTTTTGTGCCACTTCTTTCAATTTAAGATTTCAATCCATATTATTTTAAATTTTTATTCATTTTGAGAGAGAGTGAGAATGGGTGTGCCATGGCCTCCATCAGCTGCAAATGAAGTCCAAACACATGCACCACCTTGTGCATCTGGCTTATATGGGTCCTGGGGAATCGAACCTTGCCCTTTGACTTTGCAGGCGAGCGCCTTGACTGCTAAACCATATTTCTAGCCCTCAAGCCATATTCTTACAACAAAAAATTTAAAGACCCTTACTTAGAGGAATTCTGTGAGAATAAGTATTAAGGCAAATGTGACAAGCTTTACCTAGATATTGCTATATAATAAAATTTTATAGCATTTTTAAATTAACAATATGATCACAATGCATGTACAAAGACAGATCTTATGTACTGAAATAACATCAATTATGTAAGTTGACATGAAAGAGCAATGCTTCTTTTAATTATTTAATATAAACATGTTAAACACCTTAAATATGTGGTTATAAGTTAAAAGTTAAAAATGTTACTAAGGTTAAAACATGAACCTTAAACAGTACTAAATTTGACACTCATTATATTCTGATTTAATTTAATTTTAAATACTTATAAAGCTCCTAGGGTATCCTTTGTACTATATTAGGCTCTGGTTGCAGAGTTGACAGCCCGACTAAGCCCTTGCTCATTGAGACCAAGAGGCATGCAATCCAGAGTTGAAAACAGCCGTGTGCTCTAACCCTCCCATTTCCAATAGTACTGTGATGAAGACAAGACAATCATCAACGCGATATAGTATAAATGGAATGGTGTAAGCACTACTGTGTTGAATAGTCAAACTTTATGGTTTAGTCACAAGATTTACACATGGGGGAAACAAGTATCATGACATCACCCAATGTACATAGGTAAATCTGCATATATTTGTCTATTCATAGCTCACTGAAATGCTGTATGGTTATCCTATGAAAAGGAAGTGACAAAACTAGATCAGATTTAAAGACTAGCAAGTGGTTTCTAATGAACTGACAACAGTCTATCTTCACAGAGCACTTAGGATGCACATGCTGAGGGGCTGGGAATACAAAAACAGTCTTCTTAGCTGGAGAGCAGTGCTGGAGGGTTATTGATGCTCTGGAATGGGGCGTGTGGTTTGGAGATAAGTATCTTCGCTGATAGAAAGCAGTCTGGCTTTAAAGCCAAGCCAACATGAAAATCACACAACTGAGAGAAGGAAATCTGGAAATTACACCATACTCTATGAGCCCCTCCTTCTCCATTAGACTTCCATTTCATCACCTGCCCCAGCATTCTCAGTGATTGTTAGCACCATATTTAAGGCTCTTGGAAGAAAAATAAAGTCTTCCTTAATTAGATGTTTGTAAAAGTCATGAATGGTCAGGGAAAAAGGAGATATAGCACAAAAGTGATGTTTTTGAACCTTCCCCCACCTGCTCTTTAAGACCACAATTTGTTTCCCACTAATTGTATCCTGCAAGAAGTTGGCAAGCTTATCTGAGAGAGACTCTCTCTATTGTGGTCTAGGTCAGTTTCAACCCCATGGGAGAAAGAAAGATCTGATTCATTGAATCAAAGACCTCCCAAAAAAAAGTCATGGAGGAAGTTGTCCTATAATCTTGAAGTTTGTTTTGTAAACAAGTTCTCTTTAATCACGGTCTCCAAGCCATTCAGTGCCACTTTAAAGTGTTTCCATGCTAGCCCTGGCTCACATTTTTGGTGCATCGGCAAGAATTGAACTTGGCAAACACAGCCATCATTACCACTCACCACTCTGGCTCCTCTCTCTAGAAAGCCCAGTAAGTTATAATAAGTTCCTGGACTTTACTAAGAGCATTTTCTTTTTTCTGGAAGAGTTAATCTGATGAAGCTCTCTGTTTTGAGCTATACATTTAACATGCAACTGGTGACATGGCTGCATACTATTGAGAGAGACAAAACTAAATTTAAGAAAACACAATAAACATTACTTCTCAAAGAAATATATCCTCTCAAGTGGTGTAACCAGCAAGAAGATCAGAGACTGAGAGTGAGAACTCAGTACTGATGGGAAAACGAGGGGTTCCCACACTCAGAGGCTGCATTGCTACACACGTCAATGGCCACAGACTGTGTGACATATCTAAAACGCATATCTAAAACGCAGGGGCTGGATGAGAGGGTTAGGTGGCAAAGTGCTTGCCTAGCAGAAATGATGACATGCATCTGAACCTCAGAACCCACATTATAAAGGCCAGGTAAGGTAGAGCACACTCGGAACCCCAGCACTGGGATGGCAGACACCAGTATATCCACAGAGCACTGGCCCAGTCTAGATACTTTTTGAGTTTGATCCCAGTTAGAATTCTGAGTCAAAAACAGTGGATCTGGCAGAAAAAAATGAAGAGAGCCAAGATTTATCAATGAGACAAGAAGATAGTTGACTGCCCACCATGAGACTTGCCACCTCTATCACATCTACCAATGCCAAGTAGGAACTGCAGAAGAGCTGACCTGAACATGGCTCTTACTGCAAATCTGACAACCAGCTCCAGAGTGATGGTGACAGTCAGAGTAATCAATCAAACCTATTGCAACAGAAATTCAGAGGTTAAAGAGAACTCAACACACTAAATCAGATTACCTGCAGGCCTCTCATGGCTCAGCGAACTTATGGAAGAGTAGATGGAAATATTTTCTTTATTATTTATGGACATAATTAGTATGTAACAGCATATGCTGGTACCATTCTTTCCCTCATCCCTGCCCCTTTTCCTTCTTTTTGGAGATGTAGGTCATCTCCATGGGGATTGTGGGTCATGGATTTGAGGGCAGCCATCAATTATGGGGAAGAGGCAATGTCTCTGTTCAGTGTTCCAACTTGTGGCTCTAACAATCTTTCCGCCCCCTCTTCCACAAAATTCTCTGAGCCATGTTGGGTTTGCTTTGAGTTTACTTCAGTAATAGGCTCTTAGGAGTCTGTGGATCTCTGGTTTGGTAGGTGTTGAATATCCCCAGTGTCTATGTCTTTTACCCTTGTGCTGATATAAGGTTCGCTGAGAAAGTAGCACTCTTGCTCATTTCCTCAATTCCTCTGTGGGTTCTTTAAGAGCCACAGGGTAGATAGAAATACCTTGAGACATGGTCCCCTGCTGCTCCACAGGGATGACTGAAACCTTCGTTCCCCACACTTGAATACCACAATACCACTGAGGTGGGCCTCAGGGCAATGGGATCCAGGGCAAGGGGAAAACATAACCTGATATATTATATCTAAAATAAAATTAAAAACAACAAAAGAAAACAACAGTGGGCCATGAGTGATACCCAAGGTCTCCACATGCATGCATACACATGCCAAAGTCTATCCACACACATGATTCACATCTTTGAAAGTGCAAACACACACACACACACAAGCACAAAATGCCTACAATGAAAGTATCAATAAATTCTTAAATATACCATAGTATATTTCAAGACTAGTGGGCTCTCAGATATTAGTAGAGTTCCTGCATACACTAATACTTTCATTCCTTACAGTATTACTCTTATGGTAGCATTTTCTTAAATGGTAAACTGAGTCAAAGAGAACTGAAGTAATACATGCAAAGCTGCACAGTAGATGGGCAGTAAAAAAGAGATCACTCTCTTAACATCTAATTGAAGTTGTCTTTCATAGAGGAGTATTGAGAATGGCATTCTTGAGGCTGGAAAGATGGTTCAGTGGTTTAAGATGCTTATTTTGCAAGCCTATAACCCAAGTCTGGTTACTAGTACCTACATAAAGCCAAATAAAAAGTGGTACACATATCTATAATCCCAATTCACCTATAGCAATGAAAGCAGGATCCAGGAAAATTCTGAAGAATGATGGCAAGCTTTACTGGCCTTCTCCACAGCAAAACAAGAGAGTCCCTGTCTCAAAGAAGGTGGAAAGAGTAAACCAACATCACGAGGTTGTCCTTGGAACACACACACGTGTGTGTGTTTCATTAATTTTAGATTAAGCAGAATGCTTATTCTTGTAGATTAGAAGCTCCCACTATACATTTCCTTAGATTAAAACAAACAAAATATAAAGGAAAGATGTACTCAGTAAGAGTAGGCCATAGCTGCTCAGAATTCTGTGCATAGGCATGTGGATGAGGGGCCATAAGTGTCTATATGTACATTTCGACAGCAGCCCCTGAATCAGAAAAAAACCCAAGAGTTTTTAATACAACATAGTTATTGTTATCTGCTGAGGGCTTGCTCTGATAGCAAAGCATGAATTTTATAACAAAACAAGGTTAAGTAAAACTAATGCCAACTTAGAACTCTGAGGATGAAAGACCTTAGTGAATATAGTTTACACACACGAGACTGACCACAGGAGCCACTCTGTGAGGGTGGGAACGCGCAGGCTTCTCCATTAGGGGAAGCCAGAGAGTGAATGCAAGTTATTAGTTTCCTGTGGCCACTGTGAAAAATTACCACAAATTGTGTGGCTTAAAACAACACAAACATATTCCTTCACACTTCTAGAGGCCAGAAGTCCAAATTCAAAGCACTGGCCTCACTGATCTGCCTCTAGGGTCACTAGGGAAAAATCAATTCTCCACCCATCCTGGCTTCTTGTGGCTTCTGGCACTCCTTCACATGTGGCTGCGTCGCTTTAATCTCTGCCCTGTGGTCATCTTGTCTCCTCCATGTCTGACTGAATCCTTTTCTGTACGTCACAATTTTCTCCCTGCTTCAATCTTATGAGTATCCTGACAACTTTCCTTGAGACCACACAGGTAATCCAGGACGGTGTTCTTATCTCAACATCACTAATTGAGTACAAATGAAGAATTTTTTTTTTTCAAAAATAAAGGTAACATTTGCTCATAGACTCTGGAGGCTTAAAAACATCTTTTTTTGGTGGGGGGTCCATCATTCAAGCTACTATAATAAGCAATGGGAAAATCAAAGGAGCTATTTCCTTTGGAAGGCCCTCCTGATGAAGAAGTTGCTACAACTTCAGTTTGACTTACACACAAACCCAGGACAGGTGCCATGTTTGATGTGTCTCAGTGAGCACAGGTAGAACCAGTGTGATCACACCTGCTCTACTGGGACAGTAAAACTTATGCCAGCATACTGTGTGGGTTACAGCTCCTTGTAGAGCAATTTCCTCTGAGATGAAATGTTTCATCCTGGAAGGAGGCTCCTTTGGATGTTGCAAATTGAAACATATGGCCCTTAATTTCAGGAAGTAAACAGCTCACAAGAATCAAAAGTTTCTGAAATTCGCTGACTGTAAGCCATGGCAGAGAGCTCCCTGAGTGCTCATTCGCACTGGGGTGGTCTTTCTACTGTCACCGCTGTCTTTGGGGCATCCATCATACCCCTCAATCATACCCGTTGACATAGTGTCCAAACACTCACGGATTCACTAAACTGGACTTGTTAGAACCATCTGTTTGTTTGGTGACATATGAGATGAATACCTATGTGTTCATGTCTCCCCAGAAAACAGCACCACATGTTCTTTCAACTTTTCTTGTTCGGTTCTATAATGAGGTCATGCTAGATGTTGGTGAATACAAAAAAAAAAAAAAAATAAGACTGCTGTCCTTAGACAAATCATGTTGATAATATCCATCAAGATTTTATATTCCTGCACCTAGTATTCCTTTTAAAAATATTTTGGGGCTGAGGGCAGGAGAGATGGATTAGTGGTTAAGGCACTTGCCAGAAAAGCCAAAGGACCCAGTTTCAATGCCCCAAGACCCACGTAAGCCAGATGCACAGGGTGGCACGTGTGTCTGGAGTTTGTTTGCAGTGGCCAGAGGCCCTGGCATGCCCATTCCCTCTCATTAATAAATAAAATAATATGGGTTGGAGAGATTGCTTAGTAGTCATGGCACTTTCCTGTGAAGCCAAAGGACCCAGGCTTGATTCCTTGAGGCCCACAAAAGACAAACACACAAGGTGGTACATGTGTCTGGAGTTATTGTGCAGTGGCTGGAGGTCCTTGGGTGTCCATTCTCTCTTACTCTTTATCTGCTGATTTCTCTCTCTCTCTCTCATTAAAAAAGATAAAGTAGAAATTTAAATTATTTATATACAATCTGAGAGAGATAGAGAAACAGAAGGAAGAGAGAGGTTATGGGCACACAAGGACTTCTAGCTACTACAGATGAACTCTAGATGTATGCACCACTTTTTGCAGCTGGCTTTCATTGGGTAATAGGGAATAGCACCCAAGTTGTTAGGCTTTGCAGGCAAGCAGTTTAACCATTGACCCATCTCTCCAGCCCCAGCTAATGTATCTTATCTGTCCAGCTGTCACATTATGTATAATTATTCAGTTGTGTGTCACTTGTTTATCATGGACCTAGAATCATTTAATATAGAATTTTAGAGGCAAGTATTTTCCTGTAGTGAATGGCTTGTTAGCCACTGTGATGATACTGCTAAGTTTGAATCAGAAAGTGACTAATCCATTTATTGGCACAAAACTCAGAATATAAAATTTAATTTTATTTTGTTTCCAATAAGGCCTCACTGTGTAGCCCAGGCTGATACTGTAACTTCTACACACTCCAGGCTTGCCTCTAACTTTTAACCTTCCTCCTCTGCACCCTCAGGCAGCGCATACGAGGACGTGTCCCTAAGCTCATCTCCAACACTTTAATCTGGAAACAGACATCCGAACTTCTGAATTTAATATGATGACTCACTATGAATCTTTGCAAAACTCCCTACTGCTGGGTAAGCTTACCCTTAACCCTAAGTCTTAGATGTTGCCTTTTTTTTTTCTGTTTTTATTCTTTTTTTGAGTAAATTAGAAACTTCAGATTAACGTGAACACATGGATAGCAATAAAGTTATGGATATAAGCCTGACAAAAATGTCCAGAACAAGAATTTATACTTCAGTTAATTTTATTTTAAGATGTGATTATTAGAAGCCATTTTATAAGAACTCTTATTTATTTATCTATGCTAATTTTAGATCTATTCTTAGAATGCAGCAGATAGATTCTTGAAGATAATATTTTTGGCTGATCACTAGAAAGATTAAGTAAATGACTTTCATTTAAAATAATATGATTTTAATTAATTCATGAACATAAGAAGTTGCAATTCCTCTGAATAGTGAGATCTCAGAAGATGAAATAGAAATGGTAACACACACCTAAGAAAAAAGTCAACATGCCTAACCATCAGGGAAATGCAAATTAAAACAACTATGAGATTCCGACTTACTTCAGTAAGGATGGCAATCATTAAAAAAAAAAAAAGGAAGAAAGGAAAACAATAATAAACGGTGGTGAGGATGTGGGTAAAGAGGAACCCTCATTCACTGTTGGTGGGAATGCAAACTTTTACAACCACTATGGAAATCAATATGGAGATTTCTGACAAGGATGAGCATAGAACTACCATAGAACTACCCAGTTATTTACTTACTAGGCACTTACCCTACATGTTCCACTCTTCACCTCTGTACCCTCAAATAAAGCCCAACATGTCAAACTTTCCTTATGTTTTCTAGTCAAGTACCATCCACTCATTTACCTCCATCTCTCTGCCACTCCATCTGTTTTCATCCATTTCTCTGGGACTTCCTTTAAGATAACTGCAGTCCATGTGGTAAGCATGCCCACTTCTCAGAAACATACATCTTCCTTTCTGATCAAGACACAAAGATATTTACAAATCAACTCTATCCATGTTCCCATGCACAAAGGGGCTGACAAGCGGTCAGGATAAAGTAGCATCACGACAGGGTGCTGGGCTTCCAGGAAGAGCAAAGTTGTTTCCAGAACAGTGACGTTTGTCTTATCTCAGGTTTTGGAAGTTCCTGTTTGGGAGTGAGAAGAACATGGACTTTGAAGTCAGAAAGACCAAATGGCATATCTGCCTCATTCACCTGCTGTCTTTCTGATGGCCAAATCCTTTTGTCTGTCTGAACCCCATGTCCTCACTTCTAAAATGACACAAAGATGAACACAAACAACTTTTGAACTAATGTAAGTGAAAAGCATCAAGCATATTGTAAGATTGCAGAAAGCATCAGCCATTCCCCCTTTGTGGTCTTAGCATCACTTACGCTTAAAACATTTGTTTCTGATTTTTTTCTTAAGTCCTCATGTGCTTTGCAGAGAGACGCATGTTTTATCAGGCAAAACAGGTGGTGGCACTAATGTGATTTGCAAATCATTAGGTCACACAAATTTCTAACATCTAGAAAAGAGATATCATATCATATCATATCATATCATATCATATCATATCATATCATATCGAGAGTGGACTCACTTTAGGATTGTGCTGGTACTATTGTACCTTTAATTTCTTGGTCCCTACATGTATGCAGGTATTCTGAAAGACTCACCACATCTCCCATGTGGTTTAAATCTTGTCTTCCAGAAGTAGCATCCATTCCTTTTTATCTCTCCTTTGAAAGGTTGTGTACCTCTTGTATCCCTGAGACACCATCCTTTATTTATGCTATTTATTTTTGTTTTGGTTCAAATGGAGTCTACCTACTTTTTGAAATAATTTGAGGCAGTCAGTGCATACTTTTGGTATTCAAGGATAAATAATTTCTAAGGTGACAGTTGAGACTTTTTATGCAGTTTGATGTTGTTGCTGCCACAAAAGTTTGCTTTTTTTCTTTTTTTTTTTTTTTCTTCCTGGCAAATGGTTTTGGGAACTGAGGCATGATGAGCAGGTTGCTTCTATACTCAAAAAGAGATATAGTCAAACAAATAAGTGTGCAAATCCACAGAGAGGCTTGTGGTAGACATGAAAAATTGAGGCAACAAGAATGTTCTAAAATATCACATCTCTTCACCAAGTAAACTCAAAATGTCAGATAAAAAATTCTAGTTTTCCCATCAAAAATCAGTAATATTGGGCTGGAGAGATGGCTTAGTGGTTAAGCACTTGCCTGTGAAGCCTAAGGACCCTGGTTCGAGGCTCAGTTCCCCAGGTCCCACGTTAGCCAGATGCACAAGGGGGTGCACGCGTCTGGAGTTCATTTGCAGAGGCTGGAAGCCCTGGCGCTCCCATTCTCTCTCTCTCCCTCTATCTGTCTTTCTCTCTGTGTCTGTCACTCTCAAATAAATTAATTAATTAACTAATTAATTAATTTAAAAATATTTTTAAAAATAAGTAAAAATCAGTAATATTAATGAGCATACAAACAAGCATTCCAAGTCCTGGAGAAGAAACTCAGCAACATAGAGGAGAATGTCAGAAAAATGGATGAGAAAAATAATATGGATGAAAGAGCTAGCAACATAGGAACAAATACATCAAGGTAATTGATATTTTGGAACAAAATTAAATAGAAATGTTAAAAATGAAAAACACAATGAATCAAATATAAAACAAAAAGTAAAACATCAATAAATTTGACCAAGCAGAAGAAAGAATATCAAGGTGGAGGACAAGATAGACATAATACTACACTAAAGTAGCAATAAGAAAATAAAAAGTAAATTAGTATGAACACGTTCAATTCCTGTGGGGTGTGATCAAGAAGCCAGTCCAAGAATCCACAGAATAGAAGAACGAGTTGAGAGAAAAACTAAAGGTATGGAGTACCTATTCAATAAAATAACACCAGAAAAAAGATTTCTAATTTTTATTTTTGTTTTTCTAGGTAGGGTCTCACACTAGCCCAGGCTGACCTGGAATTCACTATGTAGTGTCAGGATGGCCTCAAGCTCACAACGATCCACCTCTTCTGCCTCCCAAGTGCTGAGATTAAAGGTGTGTGCCACCATGTCTGGGTTCTAATGTTTTTAATATTATGAATTTCCCTCTAGACATTGCTTGCAGTATAGAACACATATTTTGATATTATACTTTCATATTCAATTAGGCAAAGGAGCTTCTAATTATTCTTAAGGATTTTTTAATTGACATATAAGTTGCTTAAAATGTGTTGCTGAATTTTGAAATACTTGGGTATATTTCTGATATATTTATAATACTGATGACTAGTTCAATTTCATTGTGGTCAGAGAATTCACTTAGCATTATTTCTATTTTAAATGGTTTAAATAAACATAGGGGGAGGTATAGTAGTTTCTAGCATTCCTTGTATACTGGGGAACACGTGTACAATTTTGTTGTTGGAATATATGCTCTATACATGTTGACTAGATCAATGCAATAGTGCTGTGCCCCACCTCTGCCATTGAAGACTTTCTACCTAGTTCACTGCATTCTACACTCAGCCTGAAACCCAACTTGAGTTAATATTTGTGGATGGTATAAATTCTGTGCTTAAGTCCATTCATCTGCATATTATCTCATTTTCCACACAATTTGTCCAAAAGACTATTCTTTCTCTACTGAATTGCCTTTGCTCATTTTTTGGCATTTGCTTAATTTTAGTTCATTTGACTATATTTGTGTCTGTCTTTCTGCTGTCTATTTGATAACAATCATATATTTGTCTATAGCATGTTTTGCCTATTTCATACTATTTTGATTACTCTCACCTTGTAATTCTACTTAGATAATTTCAGTCCTCCAACCTTGTTCATTACTTTAAATATTGTTTTGACTCTTCTAGGTATTTTGACTCTTCATATATCCCTCAATATAAAGTAATTAGTGTACAAAATAACTTGCTGGTATTTTGATTACATTGATTTAAATATCAAGATCAAGTTTTGAATAAATAACTATTTGACAACTCCCTACCCATGTGCATGAAATACATCTCTATATTTATATCTTTGTTGATCTCCTTGGCCAGAGTGGTATGTCTCTCTCTCTCTCTCTCTCTCTCTCTCTCTCTCTGTGTGTGTGTGTGTGTGTGTGTGTGTATGTATGTATGTATATATATATATATATATATATATACATATATATATATATATATACACTAACTTACTTTCTGGATCATTGTTGTTGATTTTTAAAGTATCTTTAAGAATTTTGGACTGGGCCAAATACTTTTCCCATAGCATGTGATTATTCAGGGTATAAAATATAAGGGTATTCAATAAGAAACTAAAAATTGAAGATAAAAGAACCCTAATGGTATGGTATCCATTGGAAGAAGTGATTTTTCTATGATCCTATAAACACAGAAAAAGCCAATATCATAGGTTAAAGAATAAATAAAAGAAAGAATAACACTTTATTTTATTTCTAATGTTTATTTATTTGTTTGAGAGAAAAAGAGAGAGATAGCAGCAGAAAGAGACAGAAAGAGAGAGAGAGATGAATGGGCTTTCCAGGCCTCCAGACACAACCAACAAACTCTATATGCATGCACCACCTTGTGCATCTGTCTTAAGTAGGTCCTTGAGAAATATAACTGGGTCCTTTGTCTTTGCTGGCAAGCACCTTAACCACTAAGCAATCTCTCCAGCCCCAAGCCTTTTTTTTTTTTTTCTTCTACTTAGACCTTCAACTAATTGAAAGAGGCCTATTTACATAATGGAGAATAATTTGATTCAATTATTTTGCTAATTTAAATATTAAACTAATTTTAAAACAGCTTCACAAAGACACCATGATATTTGACTCAAAATCTCATGATCCCATGGTCCAGTGAAGATGGCACAGATTTTTTTCCTTTTCTTGTGTTATTGCACTATTCAGTGTTCCCAATACTATGTTAAATAGGAATAAGAGAAATTATATTCTTGCTTTGTTCTTGATCACAGAGAGAGCTTATTATTTTATGTTTCTACAGTGAAACATGAAGTTGGTTTTAAATTTTTCAAATGGACCTTTAATTCTTTGAGGAAATTTCACTCTGTTCTTATTTTAATAGAAGACAATTACTATTAAATTTATTTTACATGAATGAGTAATAAATTTTATCATTTTTTTTGTCTATTAAGATGATAATATGAGTCTTCTTCCTCAGCATATTGGTGAGATAGATTCTACTCATAGATTTTTCTGGAAGTTGAACCAGCCTTGGATACCTAATAAAAACCCCAATTGTGTACAATGTACAATCCTTTTTGTTATCGTTGCTAATATTTATGAGAAATTTTAGACAAGATATTAATCTTTTCAGTCTTCCTTTCTGATAATACCATTAATTTTGATATAGTGTGTTCTGTTAATTTTTGGCATCATGAATAAAAGAACATGTGTTTTATTAATCTTTGTGAAGGTATATTTGCAACAAGATTGCATGCATTTTTATTGAATTTAGCCATTTATCAAATTATACCACCTAATATTTCATAGAATTCTCCTGTGTTTTAAGTTAGCACAATTCTTCCATTCTCTTTTCATTGATTTTATCTTGAGATAACTTCCATTTCTTTACCTCCTAAACTAACATTTATAATTAAAGTTGATTTCTTATGTACACCTGTAGTTGTATTCAATATTTCTTTAAATTACTCTTTTAAAGTAACAACAATATTTGAACTACTGGAATTTTAAACTTAAAAAACACTATCCAAATTTTAAAAAATAGTTGTAGCCAAAAGCAAGGTAAAAATTAGAGTATTGATTAGAATACATGTACAAGTACTGAAAGACTCCTTTGATTTTTTAAAATTTGCATTTACTTTGATATTCATTTTAATGCCTTTCATGGTATTTGGAATTTTTAAAAAATAGTTTTAAAATGCTTCTAAGTATGTTTAGGGTGAAATCAAAATTATAATTCTCTTTACTTCATATCAAATTGAAAGAATTCATTGAAATTATTTCCTTTGAGATTATGTTAGAAATGTAGCTAGGTCTATAGTGGTTAAGGCACTTGGCTACAAACCTAAGGACCCAGATTCAACTACCTAGACCCCATATAAGTTGGATGCAAAATGTGACACATGCTCACAAGGTCACTCATGCATACAATATGATTCATGTGTCTGGAGTTTAACTGCATTGGCTAGAGGTCCTTGAATGCCAATTCTCTCTCTCTATTTCTCTGTCTTGCTCTCTCTCTCTCTCTCTCATCAATAAAACAATGTTAAAAATCATAGATACTACAGATAATGCTGAAGAGGAGGAAAAAATCAAAAACATCCAGTTGATTCCAAAAAATACCATACATAAAAATTAAGAAATAATATGGAATTGGGCAATGGCTTGGTGATTTAAGGCATTTACTTGCTAAGCTTACTGGGCCATGTTCAATTTCCCACCACCCATATTAAAAGCCATAAGATACCAGAAGTGGTGCATGCATCTGGTGTTTATATGTAGCAGCAAGAGACTGGTGTACCCATATACACTCCCCACAAATACATAAATAAAGATTTTTAAAAGAAATAATACATAGAACAAAACCCACAAACTACATTGTAATAGTAGGTGTAAATATCCTAAGCATGCCAATGAGATGGCAGAGTAAATCACTGAATAAATAGAAAAAAAAATCTGATTTTAGCCAGGTATGTTAGTGCATGCCTTTAATCTTCCACTCAGGAGGCAGAGGTAGGAGGATCACTGTGAGTTTGAGGCCAGCCTGGAACTACAGAAGGAGTTCCAGGTGAACCTAGGCTAGTGTGAGACCCTACCTTGAAAAAAAGAGAAAAATCTGACTTTATACTCTAAAAAAATCAGAAAGTATTATATAATATATAATTTAATTTATGTGAATTTACATAAGAGCTTAATTACTCTATGACAGAAAACCAATGTATGTTTTCCTGAGATGAGTTACGAGGGAATCATATTTGTTTCAAGCACTTATAGATACTTTTTGGAGTTATAGAAGCTGAGATATGGGAATGTTTCCAAACTTATGTGTTTTGGTAAGACTCATTGAATATAAGGTTTAAAATGAATAACTTATTTTTTTCTAATTTATTTTTGTTTTATTTTTATTTATTGATTTGATAGTGACAGAGAGAGAAAGAGACAGATAGTGAGAGAAAAGAGAGAATGGGCACGCCAGGGCCTCCAACCACTGCCAACAAACTCCAGACATGTGCGCCCCCTTGTGCATCTGGCTAACATGGGTCCTGGGGAACTTAGCCTTGAACCGGGGTCCTTAGGCTTCACAGGCAAGCGCTTAGCCACTAAGCCATCTCTCCAGCCCTAATAACTTTTATTATATACATTTTTTTTCATTTTAGTTGTTAGAGATCAAACCTATGATCATGAATTTGCTAGGCAGGTTCTCTAAACCTTTAGCCCTATGTTGTACAAAAATGGCATTACATTTCTTAGAAACTTTGTGGATGAATATATCTGGCAATTAAAAATAGCTTCAAGGGAAGTTTCACTTCTGTCAGATTCCTTCAAATCTGATTCTTAGAGTGCACATGATTGTACAGGGGAGGGGTCACTCATCTGATATAGGTGTTCAATGGGTCATTCAATAGATGAATCTTAAGAGGCTGTCATCCCAAAGTAGGTATGTGATGAAGAGAATCTGTCAGTAACTAGTGCAACATATGTATTAATCCCAAAATGCTCCAACATCAGGGGATTGGGCTTCCAATTTCTTAATTCCTTAGTTTTCAAATAATCTCAACTTAACTGGCAGAATAAAACCAGTGGTAGCTCTACCCTAAATCTAGGGAAGGTGTGGTTTTAAGGCTTTCCATATTCAACAATGCCCACAAAAGAAGCTTCTCCTTATTACACAAGATAATAAATTCCTTTCCTTCACAGGAACTGACTGTTTCCTAAGAAAGTAGTATCACTTCCCAAAACTCTCTCAGTGGTCATATTCTACTCTGATGTTACCAGGTTAGCCTAAATCTATGACTGGTTCATAGTGTGTGTTAGCCTTGCTATTAGATAAGAAATACAAATTTTTCAAAGAACAGTTGACTATTACACACAGATGATATGTAACTTGAGCAGCAACAAGAGAGTATTTTAAGGTTTGGAAACCAAGGATTATGAATGTGCATCAGTGACAAAATTCAAACCCTTCCAGAAGATAAACTTTACTTATAGGTGGAGTTTTTCAATGACATATCTGTTAGCTATTTGTTGCTTATCATGGAATTATGAGTGACTAAAAAAATTGAATTGAATCCATAATGTAATCAGGGACAGAAAATGTAGGTTGATATAGCAAGTGACTTGGTTCTTTCTGGAAATTTAAGGTCCTGTAATTCACTTAAAGTAAAATAAATTGTTAGAATTGCTCCCCTGGGTGTCTATTAGAGCTTTCTGGCAGATTTAAGGACTTGGAATAGCCTCACAGAGGACCCAGGAGGCCTGTGTGTCTCTTTGATCAATTATTGTGCTTCCATTAAAATATTTTTACTTCCCTATGGGGGCTTCTTGATCACCCTGCATCTTGGTTCAGCTGTCAGACCATCTAAGCCTTTTACTTGTAAAGGTTGTCATGTCTCTGTGCTTATGGGTCCCATGTTTAAGGAGTTCAGTGTGCTCTAGATGCAAATCTTCCCTGCTGGACTCAGGATCGACTTCTTCTGGCCAGGAAAGATGCACATCATAAAATATCCTGGTAAAACTCATGTATGACTCACTTAACCAAATCAGGTGACAGAATAACAGACACTGGACTTTTGATGGTTTTGCTATGTAAATAGCTTTCCCTAACAGCAGAAGGGCTGGGTAGATGCTCTATCCCTGTGTTGTGATTTAGTGGTAGGTTTGCACATTTCTCCCTAAATGTGAAAGGTCATCTTGGCAAATGACTGTTCACTGCTACAGCCATACACGTTACCAAATGTTAATTACGTACAATACCTTTTATTATTCATCAGACCATGACTATTAATACTCATTACACATGTGTAATGAGTATGCACCATAGTGTATTAGAGGGAAGTAATGAAAATTAATTACAAATCGAAAAAGCATTTGTATCTCTTCCATTCTGTACTATGAGGAGTAGTGCTTTTAGTAGTTGTTAAGTTGAAGCTTGTCTTGTTTCTACTCTATGTAGTTACTTTTAATTTTGTTTATTTTTGTTCTTTATTTTACATTTGTAGTAAAACTTCTCTATAAATAGCTACTATTCATGAAGTGCATATTTGTTCAGCTTTGAACAACTGGGTTCTTGATTCATATTTTGAACATTAAGAAATTTAATGTCTAATTTTTGAAATAACTTATAATTCCTAATTTAAAATAAAGGACCCAAGCTAATAGAATGTATTCTAACATCCAAAGAATGTCATGTTACAAGTTATATGTGTATCCCACTGACAAGAGAGCTTTCCTCATAACCATGAGGTTCTGAGATGGTTCCTAGAACTGAAGGGGTAAAAAAGGAGAAGAAATAGAGTCAAGCAAACATGTCTGTTTTGCAAATTAGTGTCATCTAAATATCAGTGCTTTTAGAAGCAAATTAATATACTCATATGTGTTCTTAAGTCATTAATGTTAAATATTTATATTGATATGCTTACATAAAATTACATAGCTTTTATTTATTAAAACTTTGATTAAGTCCACTTTTTGCCATTTTTCTATGGTGGGTTTAATTTAAAACTTCTACAAATAGGCTCATGTGTTTGAATCCTTACTCCTCAGATGCTGCCATGATGGACTCTGGAATTCAAAGATGAAGCTTTCTCTTTAAGTTGATTCCGAACATAAATTTCTTTCAAGCAACAATAAAATAAGATAAAGGTAGTTAGTGCTAAGAAGTGAGACTATTTCTGTGATCAGCTTAACCATATGGTTCGTGTGAGTTTTTGCTTGTGGGAGGAACATGGAAGTCTTGGCATGTTGGGGTAGAGAAGCCTCACAATGCTGTTAAGCAGAGCTTAGTGGGCAATTACAGTAGGGGTCTGGAGGGCCCAAAGCCTGAGAGAAATGTAAGCTTTGGAAGAGAGGCTTTTGAGATTTCAGAGTGAAAGAAAGATGATTAGGAACTAGGCTTTGATATTCTTTCAAAATACTGACTGCATTCTGCTTATGTCCAGGAAACTTTGAGTAGCTTAACTTAAAAATAATAGGCTAATGTATATGTTTCTTTTTTTTTTTTTGAGGGGTGGGGGATTATAAGGCACAATAGCATTGATTCTGTGGTCTTCCTTCTCCTAGATGCCTTTATTCATATCTACAGTGAAAGAGAGCAATATGAAGGACATAAAAGTATGAAAACTGTAGATCTGGGCAAGGAAAGATAAGTGAGCAAGTTTAAAGTCCTGGACACGGGGACCATAGCCACTTTAAATTGTTCAAAGAAACCTGCAGGCACTCAAACAAGAGTACATGTGCCACCCTTCCTCATGGACTGTGTCTCTGTGCTGGCCAACTCTTCCCCAGGACAGGAGAAGAAAGAAAGAAATCTCATCCCTCTCTCACTGACTGAAAAATATGTGCTACCGTGGACCTTGAGGCTACCAGGATATGTAAAAACTGCTGAGTAATTAGGTGGAAGGAGATGTCTTTATCAACATCAAAGTGAATTTATAAGCCCCAGGCTTACACCAGGGTGATTTACTGGAAGAGAAATTAATTATCCTGCTTACACCATTATCATACAGGGACTCAACTATAGCTGCCACAGGCCAATCATAGAGAACAGAGAAACTGAGGAATCTCATGCATTCCTTATTTGGAAAGGATGGTAATCGTGCGGCAGGGGCTCTCTGAACAAAGTGGCCTCATTTGGGGTTCCAATCGTTAAAATATTGATTTTCCTGCATAACTCTGCGTAACAAAATATTTGTCTGACCATTCTTCCAGCATACACTTCAATAACTCAGTAAAATTTGTGCGTTTATTTAGGCACATGGTAATTATTTTCCAAGGCAATGCTGACAGAAGTCCAAAGAAGTTCAAATAACAACTCTGTAAATATGAATCATGAGCTCACAATTGAGGCTAATGTTTCCAGTAGTGACTGTGGAGACAACAAAAGCAACAGAGACACTGCGAGTTCAATGCCTGCTACCTGTATTTAATGCAAGCATGCATGCTCTCAGCGAGGACAGTGCTCTCAGCCCAAACTCGCAGCAAATGGATGGTCACAGATTCTAGCAAATGGCTTAAACTTTAGAAAAGTTTCTGAACGAATAATTATTAAAAATCCCAAGTCTATTTGGTACTGAGATTTAATTTAATAAAAGGTTATCGGGGGGTGAAGAGATGGCTTAGGTGGCTATGAAGCCTAAGGACTCAAGTTTGACTCTACAGAGCCCATGTAAGCCAGTTGCCCAAGGGAACTCATGTGCATAGGTGGCACATGTGTATAAGGTGGCACACATGTCTGGAGTTCATTGGCAGTGGCTGAGGCCCTGGTGCACCAGTTGTCTCTCTCTCATAAGTAATAAAAAGATAAAGTTTAATGGGTATAAAAAACTTGTACTTCAATATTTTCCTTTTTTTTTTTTTTTGCTTTTCATTAACTTGTCTTTCTCATGCTGACTCATAAATGTGAAATTTTAGAGGTTTCTTTTTCAATCACCTTCTCCTCTTCTACATTTTAGGTAACTGTCATTTTTAATTCTTTCAAATATTCAGGTATAAGCTTGTTTCTCCACTAGAAGTAAGTATGTTCTTTCTCCTTCCTTCTCTCAAGTCAGTCAGTCTATACTAAGATGTGATTTTGTCACGATTTTAACTTCCTGAAATACCCAAGCATTACTTACTTACCCAATGAGATTGGCTTATATTGTTTTATGCATGATCAATTCTGAGGTAAGACTGGACTGATGTCTCTCCTTTTCCCTGAGGCACATCCTCTCCTGCTGGATTGAGAAGGTCATCAGCTCTGCTCCCTGGAAGCCCATGAGGCAAGGCTGAGAACCTGACATTATTAAAGGCAGTAGAAAGGCTATGCTGTAGTGATCGTCATCATTGTGAGGTTGGGTCAAACAACCAAATATATCAGTCAGAGGTAAACAATTGTGGGGCCTTCAGGATGTTGCAGACACAGCATATCTCAGTGTATAGACTGATGCAAAATGTAGCAGAAAACAGACTGGCACACTTGTCTCAACACCAGATATTAGATTGACAGAATTTTGTAATTGTTCATTGGTGTGATCCTATTGAGATGGCATATTTGGTAGGTACCCATTATCTCCACCTGTAATTACCTAAGTCTATGATGGAAACAATGAAGGCAAATTAGAGTATCTTTGATATGGCCTTGAATTTCTTTCCTTTTCATGTATCATTGATATATTTTCTTGCATCCTATGTCTAATAGAGATAAAGAATATTTTTTTTCTTAAAGGAAAAAGGACAGTAGAAATAAAAGGAAAATGAATAAAGAGACAATGAATGTGAAAGAGAAGAAAATGGAGCAATGTAGGAGGAATTGCTGGGCTCCTTCCCAAGCACATAGTGCTGGGGAAGGACCAGGCCTGCTGGTTCCTCCCAAGGGGTTGAGAAGGAAGATGAGCGTACAATGACTCAGAAACCTCTCCTGGCCACCGGAGAAAAAATACACTGGTCTTTTCGAGGCAGGAACTCACAGAAAAAACTCACTTTATTGCTATGAGCAGTTGCTTATATCATGTTGGGGATGAAGGTAGGGATTGTAGGATGGGGGCAGAGGTAAGGGCCAATAGTAAACTGTAACTATTGAAATGGTAATTACAATTTCCACGTGGAAGTGGCAGGCCAGAAGCCATTAGGCTTGCTGAGTCCTAGCTGGCCAGAGACAGGTCGCCAAACTTTAGCTAGACTCAGGAAGTTCCACTAGGCCTCATGCCTGGGCCTTTCAGGGACCAACATCTCCCCCTTTTGTTTTTGTAACAGCATTAGTCACCGTGGCCCCTGTCTTAGGTTGTCCCCCTCTGGGGATCTTACCTGTCATTGGGTACCATGTGTTTAGCTCACTGAGAACCCACTCCATGGCCTGTCTTAGGTTGTCCCCTCTGGAGATCTTACCCGTCATTGGCCACATGGAGGGCAGAGGAGGTGGCAGTAGGTCATCTGAGGAACTTAATTCCTGAGTTGCCAGCCTGTGATAATATATCTCGAACTGATGAAGTTTTATTGCCTCTAGCCGCTGGTGAATAAATCATGTAATTTTGTTAATTACACAAGGCCTGACAGTGAGGATAAGGAGAAGGAGAAGGAGAGGGAGGGGGAGGGGTCCAGGTAGAGGGAGGAGGTAGGGTAAGAAGTCATGTAGGCCCATCCTCATCAGGTTGTCCTGGAGGTCCTGTCGCCTCCTCTCCAAGTCTTTCTGAAGCCTCTTAATCTTGTCCCAGATGATTCCCAATTTATTGGTGTAAAAGCGGCATTTTTTTCTGTAAAAACAAACATACACCTCTCTTTTTAGCTATTAGTAGGTCTGTTCCTCTCCTGTTTTGTAGGACTACCTCAGCCAGGGAATCTAGCTTCCAGGAATGATATATACATCTGGGATTAAGGTGGCTGGGACACAAAGGCCTGTCCAATTGCTGGGCAGAAAGTCATAGACCATCCCGCCTCCACAAACATAAGCCATTTCAGAAGGCAGGCAGCATTGAGCACTGGGCTCAGTTGTGTTAAAAGTACAGAAGGAAAGATGAATGTATCCCACATCTATACTGGAATTATTAGGGGAAGGTGGGGCCCAAATGCCCAGAGGAAACATTGGGAAAAGCTGGATAGGGATGGGGAAGGTGGCTGAGCAATTTTTTAAGGTTATATGGACAAACTGTACTGCAAGTAGCCAGAGAGGCCTAGATCAGAGGCAAAGCCAGCAATCCTCCTTAAGGGAGGGAGTTATTTAGTTTAGCAGGGTGAAGGACCATTTTAGGAACAGTCCTCAGGGGTGGGACACTCCCTAGGGAAGTGATTGTCAGTGTCCCCTTGTTGGGATAAATATTTTAGGTCTCTTGCTAGTACCCAAATGGGTCTTTTTTTCTTTTTATGAAGTGTTTCCATGGACAAAAATTCCATGAGCTTTACATAAGTTTTTATCAAAAAACTTCTTTCTGTTATAGAGCTTTTGTACTTTAATTACTTCTTAGTACAAAGGTTGGGAAACAAACAAACCCTTTGATCTTAGCCATACAAATATAAATCTTAAGGAATCGCCAGCTCTTATCAGTAACACTGAATATGTATAATCTTGCTTACATGTAGGTGCTAAAGTCTTACTGTCAAATGTCCCAGAGCTATGGATACAAGGCCAGCCAAATGGTTTTAGACAATTTCCCCTTTTTTATTTATCATTTTTTATGAACTGGGCCCTTCTGGCCCTTGGTGCAGAAAGACTGTGCCTGTCTTAGGTTGTCCTCTATGATATTTAGGCCTTACCCATCGTCGGTACATGAATTCTATCACTTATGTCCTGTTTTAGGCTGACCTAACTCAAGAGAATCTTATCCATCTTTGACTACCAGCCTCTTCAGGGGCTTTAAGATAATGTCTCAGGAAGCCGGGATCGGGTCCGTAGCTGTATCCCATGTATTTCTGTACAGATATCTATAATAGATCTTAAAAGGCATTTAATGAGTATGGGCTGCAGGCACAGAATGAGCAAAAGACAAACACCTGTAGTAGCAAAGCTTCTTATCTAAGAAGTAAGAGAATTCCATCTAGGCAAGGCAGACTTAAAAGCAGATAGTAATTCATCAGCAGCTTTAGCTGCATCAAAAATAAGATGATTATTTTGCAAAGACAAAATTTTTGAATGTAACTGAATCAGATCCAAGGAAATATTATCATTATGTCAAATATTTCTTAAATGTATTTTCCCAACACTGTTGACTGTCATTATATTTTTTAGAAGTAACACAAATCTATTAAAAAATCTACATGACACTTCAAACGAGTTTTAACTTTTAACCCTAGTATATAAATCGTCTAACAGGTGAAACTGTATCTGGGGAAAGGATCAAGCCCAAGATCTTAAAGGGAGGTACAGTTTGAACTTTCTCAGGAGATACTTTAAAGCTGTGAGTATGAAGGATACTTAGACATTAAAAGTACAAGCCTAAAGCCTAAAGCCACAGGACTCTTTAGGAACTCCTGTTAGGCACACTTTGTATATCTTTAGATTGAAATCTGAAACCCACCATCACACCTTAAGATAAACAATTGAATATATTGGGGCCAGTTATTTAAATTACCACATTCCGCCCCTGGAGTCCAATAGATTTATAACCATCACACATTATAAATTGTTGGAAAAATTCAAAAATATTTAGGGTAAATTATGGCTTTTTTAGTTGGTGGTGTGGGGGTAAGGATTCCCCCTTTTGTTTTTGTAATTGAGACTTGAGAGTTTGATTATATCTTTTAATGATAGCCTGGCCCCAGGGGTTGTATGGAATGCCTATGGAATGTGAGATTTTCCAGGTCTAGAGAAAATCTACAAAGGCCTTGTTTAGGAAGCAGGGGCCATTATCTGTTTTAAGTTGATTAGGCAGCCCGAGAGTGGCAAAACATTGAAGTATATAACTAATGGCATGTTTAGATTTTTTTTTTTGGGGGGGGGAGCATGTACCAATGCCCAGTAGGCATGGGAAAAGGTCAAAAGCCTCTGCCAGATAACCGAAGGTGAAAGGAAAGAGAAAGGGAATGAAGAGATGTTGACAAACAAGTACAGGTTATAGAAGCAAAGTTTAGCTTATTAAATATGAAGACTATCTTATAACTCATGAGGGTACGCTCACCCGCACACACCGATTATCTCCTCAACAACTGCCTCTCATAGAGGCACTAGTCTGCCGGGCTCCCAGAGCCACACGCTGAGCACCAAATGCCGGGCTCCTCCCCAGGCAGGTAGTGCTGGGGAAGGACCAGGTCTGCTGGTTCCTCCAAGGGGTTGAGGAGGAAGATGAGCGTACAACGACTCAGAAACCTCTCCTGGCCACCGGAGAAAAACCACACTGAGTTGGGAGTCTTTTTGAACCAGGAACTCATAGAAAAAACTCACTTTATTGCTATGAGCAGTTGCCTATATCATGTTGGGGACGAAGGCGGGGATTTTAGGATGGGGGCAGAGGTAAGTGCCAATAGTAAACTGTAACTATTGAAATGGTAATTACAATTTCCACGTGGAAGTGGCAGGCCAGAAGCCATTAGGCGTCTTGCTGAGTCCTAGCTGGCCAGAGACAGGTCGCCAAACTTTAGCTAGACTCAGGAAGTTCCACTAGACCTTACGCCTGGGCCTTTCAGAGCCCAACAAGTAATATATATATATTCATATTAAGGCTACTTAGAAAGAGTCCATGACATCTGGAAATCATGATTATTTTATTGACAAGATAGGAATTCATTTCAGTGACATAAGTGGTTAAAGGAAGAAGAGCAAGAGCAGAGAGAGGACAGCGCAACACTGCATTTGTGGTTATGAACACAGGGGAACAGTGCCAAGGTCACGGAGAGCAAGGGTCAACCAACCGCAGCTGAATAATCTGAAACCAGGAGCCAAAATACATCCTTCCTCCCTTAAGGCTTTTTCTCAGAATTTTTGGCACATTGATGAAATCTGACTAACATTCATGGTCAGTGTGAGTCTATGGAAAAGGTTTCTTGGGTGTGAAATCTAAAGTCTGCGTGGTCACGTTGCCAAACTGGAGTTCACAACATGGCTATCAAGGCCACGATGGTGGGGATAAACTAGTAATGGAAAGTCTGCGTGGTCACGTTGCCAAACTGGAGTTCACAACATGGCTATCAAGGCCACGATGGTGGGGATAAACTAGTAATGGAATAGCAACGCCTGGCTTTTGAGGTAGGTGTTAAGGACTGAATTTGAGCCATCTCAAACCATCGGGCCTGTGTGGTAAGCCCTATTTCCTGCTGAGCCATCTACCAGCCACTATTAGCATTTCTAAATAGATACTCTATTTCTATGCAGACTAATGTAATAATGTATTTAGCCCATACTTTGAGTAGAATTTCAGAGAGAGATATAAAACTGTAATGCAAGTGTTCTAACATTTATTCCAATAAAGAACCTATCAAGCAGATAGATAAAAGTAAAATGCAACAAATGCAACACCAATAACATGAGATCGTTTACTTCACTACTATAAAGAATGTAATTCTGTACTGTGTTCACTGAAAACTATTGTACAAACAGGGGGAGGCATGTGAACCCAAATCCAGGAACCACTGATGCTATTGAAATTAATGTTTTCAGCAATAGATAATTAATGGGAGTGGATATATTGGTAATACTTTTAACATTAAGCTAATAATATAATGGGTAGTGAATATATAGACAGTCATACACACACACATATATGTGTATATATATATATATAAACATGTATATATGTTTATATATATAAACATATATGTGTGAATATATATATATATGTATATATATATATATATATGTATGTATATATTACATATACCTCTAAATTCTTCTTAATAAATTTTAATTTTGGTTTTCATGCTAGGTAGTGTCAAGGTGGCCCCAAACCTGCATCTCAAGTACTGATATTAAAGGTGTGCACCACCACACCCAGCTAGAGTTTAAATATCTGTACTCAATCAATCACTGTAATATTACTCATTAACGATTAATTATCAATTATTGAGTGGTTACCATAGCCCAAGCACAATGCTATGACCTGACAAAAAAGATACCAATTTCTGTTTACTTATACTAAAAACAAGGTTATTTTGTAGAAAATATTAGGAACCAAAAATCCTGTCAGATAAATTCCACTTATAAAATAATAGGAATATAGTTATCAACATATAATTTGCTATACATGTCAAAATTATGAGATGTTCTTATTCCCATGAAATACAAAGGTTAATGAAAGAAAGAAAGAAAGCAAAAAAATGGAACTCCCTTAACTGTTGGAAATTGCCCCCAGGGACACTGACTGACCTCATCTTGCCCTTCTGGGCTTTGCCTATGCTTGGCTGAATAGCATTTCATATCACCAGAGAGAAGGAAGAAGAAGTGCTCAGGAGAAGGGAAGAATATACAGGGAACTGTTCACCATCAGCACAGCAGAGTCAGGGGAGATGGAAGGAGTGTGGGTTAGGGTGCTAGGACCAGCTCAGTCAGTGATCTGCAGGGAGGATCCAGTCTTGGTTAGCATAGTAAACTGAGTGGGAATACTGGATTGAGCTATACTGTCCTTCTACCATATCCTTGTCTACTTTCTTCCTTTCTATCCCTCTAACTTTCATACACACATTTTGGTATACATGCTGTGTCTTAAAAATGTGATCACTGATTCAACTGATTCACTGATTCAATTAAATTTGAATCAATGTATCCCAAGAATTCAAATGTTTATAGAATCAAGGAGACACCACACCATGAATGTATGACTATACTGGCTTTTGGAAGGCCTGTTTTTATTCTACCTAATTATAGCAGGGACCTTAGCAATGACACAGGAAAGTGAATACATTCAAGAAAAATGTCTTGACAGAGTCATCTGATTACACTTTCATTTGCTTAACACTGATTCAGAAAGGGATTCTATGAAGCAGTGATTGCTTAATATATTATAAATATTGCATTAGATAGCATAGGGCAAGGCATAGAAAGTCAAAATATCAAGTAGCTTTAGCCTAGTGGAAAACAGATGTGGTCAATATGTCATTAAAAACATCATAGTGCATTTTGCAGATTCCGAGAAGTGTGGGGAAGTAAACATGATATAGAGTCATTGGGTGGGGTGGGCAGCAGGAGTTACAGAAGGGGTTGTAGAAGTGGCCCTTTAAAAGATGGGATATTATGAAAGTTCTTTAGAATGTATACCAGGCCCACAGCAACTGGCCAAATCACAGTCTGAGTAAGTATTGTCCCTGGGGATGTCCAGCACACAATGCATTGTTGTGTGTGTTTCTCCTGAGAGAGAGGACTGCTTAGAAAGGTACATTCCAGAAAAACAGAAAGAATAGCCAAGTCAAAGGATCTGAGTGGGAAAATATGTTTGAGGTAGAGATTGTCTGTGGGGAAATACTAGTGTGCTACAGAAAGGAGTCAATCACATACTGCCTTTTAGACCATGAGAAAGATTTAAAATGATGACAGAGGAAATACAAAAGAAAGCGAAAGGTAAAACAGAAAAGAAAAAATAAATAAACAAGTAAAACCAGCATGAAGAAATGAAAAGCAGAGTAAGTAAATAAAATTAAATTAAAAGTAAATAAATTAATTAAGTTTAATTAAAATAAAATTATAGACCATACTGAGTTATATGACATTAAGGGCAAAAATAAAGTGTTGGAACATTGTGCCTCAGAGAAAGAGAATACACCCAACATCTTTACAGATGTGATGGGTATATTTTTAGATACACAGAGAACCACAATCTGTAAGAGACAACTGATGCAGAAAGTAAAAGTACTTATTTCACTTTAACTAAGATTTTGAAGCAAAATCATAGCAGTAATCCTAGCAAAAACACTTCTGAACAGATTCCTTATAGGATCTGTAGAAGAGGTCTCAATCTCCTGTATTATATTTTGTTTACACTGAGTAACCCTAGGAGACAGAGATTTCTACCATGTTCTTAAGTTGACTTAATTTCAAATATGTTTTAAAAAGGAAAAAAGAGAAACAGGCTGACCCAGTTGCCTGCCTTGCATGCATAAACAAGTTTTCCTCTGTTACACTATCTGTAAACCTGCCATTCTTTTTCTCTTTCCACTTGGCAGATACAATGTAGAGTACCAATTATTTAGTTGTACAGAAATTCCTCTGTTGTTTGAAAATGAGTTATAATCAGTTATAAAATTTGACATGTCTGTAACTTAATGTCCAAAGGCATTAGAGCTCTCGGGTTTGTTTTCCATTTGTAGTGGTGACAGGGTCACAATGAGGACTTAATTCAGCTCCCACCAATCTGAGAGGCGTCAACCTTTTGTTCTGGCATTAAAAGACCTTCTTCATTCTTAAATTTAGTTGTGGATAAATATTAAGAAAATATCACTTTGCCTAGCACCTGGGTTGGCATCTCACTGTGTTCCTCATGCTTGACTCAATGTTTGACTCAAGGTCATGGAAAGGCCAGCCCCACCTAAAGCAAAAGGTAGACAAACAGATTTCCCCAGGAACCACTGTTTCTGGCGATATGGTGAGTTGCTTAAGAAGAGTAAAAAACCCAAATAATATGTAGATTTTGCTAAGGAGTAATATGTGTAAAGGGGGAGTTGACTGATCAGTCCCTTCCGCCACGTATGCTTTTTGTGGGACAGACTGGGTGTTGTAACTTGCTTTTTTGCTACTTAGGCTTGGTGATTACCAGCAACTTGATTCTGCTTCCTGAGGGAGCTCTTCAGCGCTGAGGTAAGGATAAATGATGATGTGATAAATTTTATCATTAATTTCTCATCAGAAAGGGAAGCTGTACATTGTAAACAATGTTACATTCACACGGCAGCTGTGTTTTTATCTTCCCATTCAATCATTTACTCTATAAATATTTATTGTTCACATACACCAAATGCAGGCAGAAGAATCCCCTAAGCTTCTCTGGGAATGATGTGAGGTTCTATCAGATCAGATGCCTACAGCTTGCCCTACTATGATCTCAATTGTAATCGTGTTATAGGGGTCCCCGGAGAGGATCCTGTATGATTTCTTACTCCCTGTAATATTAGGGAAGAAAGGGTTATAAAACCCTCCATGAGACCAATGTGTCTGTGAAGCCTGAGAACTTGAGGTTAGATGGCCCGACTCTGGAGAGCTCCGGAACAAGAGAACTTTATGCCTAAAACCGAAACGGGCAGAAGCATGTGCCTGGAAGGGTGCTTCCGCTCTCAGGAAATCTTCCTTGTTGACTGTTTGACAGGAGTCATCCAGTTGGAAATATTGAATTTTGAGCAAAGAATACTCTGTGTGATAAAGCTTTTGGAAAATGGGGAGTCCTGAGGTCACAGTTTTCTAACGGTAAAACATGCATTCCCCACTGGAAACAATTTTGTGTAGAGCCAAGATGCTGCAGGAGTTGTTGATTCTCTCGTCAGCCAGAGTCAAAATGCTATTTGATCCCAGTGTTGAACTTAGTTGCACAAATAATGATATACTCCAACTGCATTTGGGTATGGAAGAGAGCATTTAGGTTTGAGAATCCCTTGCAAGTGACCTATAATCTTTACTGATGGGACAAATACTGTGTGGCCATAGCCAAAAGGATCTGGACTTGTGGCAAGACTGTATATATTGTGCTGGTTGATGGTTATCAGGGGAACTGGTGGCTTTTAGATGTGAGTTTAGGTGTGAGACTGAGACTTCTCTTCTGTGTGTAACTCTTGGTGAGTATATATGAGAGAGAAATAAAGAGAGAGAACTGGCATACCCATATCAACGCATGTTGGGGCAAGAGAACAAATTTGGTGTGCTAATCCTTGCCTTCCACTTTGTTTGACACCGGGTTCCTAGTTCTGATTCACACCCTTCCTTAGACTAAGTGAAATTCTCTAATCTCCAGCTTTTGGCCAAAAGCACCCTGGGATGGATGGAAGCCTCCCACGGCACTAGGCACTGTTTCAATGTGGACTTGTAGAATATGAACTCAAGACCTCACACTTGCCTGGAAAATGCTTAATCAACTGGCTTGTCTCTCTATCCCCTGTTGTGCTTCTTAAAAGTATTTTTATTTATTTACTTATTTGCAAACAAAGAGGAAGAGAGAGAGAGAGGGATACTGAGAGAGAATGGGCATGCCAGGACCTATAGCCACCACAAAGGAATTACAAATACATGTGCCATTTTTTGCATCCATCTTAATGAGGGTACTTGGGATTCAAGCCTGGGTTGTAACCAGTAAACCATCTCTCCAGCCCTTGTTTGTATTTTTGCTTGTTGTTTCTTAATGTGATTGGAAACACATCATCATTGAGACAATAAAAATTGTTCCCTTTGGAATGACTCCCTGCAAATGTGCCCCTTAGAACTGAGAGTTCTAAGTGTGGGTGGGGGAAGGGAGGAGGACATAGAGAAGGATCAACTAAAACTCAGGATGTGTGAGAAGAGTGTATTGCTTTGTAGGAAAATTAAAATTATAATTGAAAATAAAACAGTTAATGGGCTGGAGAGGGGGCTCCTCAGTTAAGGCCCTTGCCTGCAAACCCTAGTGACCTGAGTTTGACTCCCCGGTACCCATGAAGGCCTGATGCACAATCTGGCTTCTTTTCTTTCTCTCTCCTCGATCTCTCTGTTAATAAGTAAATAAAATATTTAAAAAGAAAACTTTATTTTATTTATTTATTTATTTATTTTAGTTCATTTAAGACAAAGAAAGAGGCAGATAGAGTAGATAGACCCTAGGGCCTCCAGCCACTGCAAATAAACCGCACCCACACATGCCACTTTGGGCATCTGGCCTACATGGTACTGGGGAGTTGAACCTGCAGTCCTTGGGCAAGTGCCTTGAGTGCTAAGCCATCTCTCCAGCCCAAAATACAACAGTCTGAATGGTATCCTGCATGGGTGATAATCATGTTCCCAGAAGCCAAATATTGGACAAATGTCCTTGAACTAGGGTCAGGATACTTCCCTAGAATTATTGTACAAGGAGACCCTTGAAGCCTCCCCCACCCCAAGCAATGTAGACTTTTTGCCACTATTCTTGATTTTCCATCAAAAATAACACCATCCTAGTGCTTAAGACACTCTGCTTTTTGATTTCAGGACATTGAAAAAATCAAGCTGGGAGCTTCCTCCTTGCTGGTTAGCTTTCATAAGGCCAGAAGGTGCTACTTAGGCTGCTAGGGGAGAGAGCTCTCAGGGCTCTTGCCTAGCTGTGAACACCTGCAAGTTACACCACTGAGGCACCAGGCAAGATGTGTCCATAACAATAGTAGCCTCCCTAGCTAGGGCCCATGACTTCTCCAGCTATAGGTGTTGTTTATTTATTAGTTATGCACACAGTGTGTATACAATCATGTCACTACCATCCTTAGCCTCCTCCCTGTCCTCCCCCCCTCCACAGGGACCCTCGAGGTAGGGGAATTTGGATCATACATTGTGGCGGTAGTCATCTGTTATGGGTAACAGGCAATGTCTCTGTGCGTAATGACCCAACGTGAGGCTCTAACATTTTTTCCAGCCCCTCTTCTGCAAATATCCCTGAGCCATGTTGGGTTTGTTTTAGATCTGCTTCAGTGATGAGGTCTGGGGAATCTCTGTGTCTCTGGATATCTGGTTTGGTAGGAGTTGAGTGTTCTCTGTGTCTATCTCTTTCACCCTTGATTCACTCTCCATTGGAGAATTTGCTTCTCTTTTTCAGATGAACACAAACTCTAAGGAGAGAACCACCCCATCGCATCTCAGAAGAACCCCAGCTGAAACTAAGAGTAATTGGGGAAATGAGCAAGAGTGCTGCTTTCTTGGTGAACCAGGTACCAGCACAAGGGTGAAGGAGATAGACACAGAAAACACTCAACTCCATGGGCTTTATTTTTTAAAGCACCAGGCATTAACTGCTTTCTGTGGAGTAGCTTGAACTCCAGTCAGAAAGTAGTTGGTTACCTGATTAGGAGGCTTGCCAGTATTGCACCGTGGGCATCTCTGTTACTATTTGCTAGGATTGTTATTTGCCTAAATGGATATGTTGTACCATCAAACTGCCTTCTACATATTGATATTTTTGCCCATAGACTGCTGCTCTAAGGTTTGGTCAGACAAGCTTCTTTTTGCAGTAGGTAATGGTTCCTGTAGAGAATTAAACCTGCTCAAAGTTTAGCAGGAAGTACCGACATTAAAAAAATCTTGGACTGGGTTACAGCCCACCCTCCCTACCCCACCCCCACCCCGCCCCCACCCCCTCCAACAGGCCAGAATTTACCCACAGAGAACAGAGATAAGTCCCTGATCATCCTCAAGCCACCCACAGGGAACAGAAAGATAAGCTTCTTGCCCACAAGTTGCTGACAGGGAGAAACTAGGGGACAGGGATATATGCTTCCTGCCTGGGCTGTGAGTTTCTGATAGTTTGGGGCTAACTAGGACAAGAATTACAAGAAATTTAAACTAGGCAGCTGCCTGCTCATGCCATGCACACTTCTATAAGCTTGCTTGCTTTTAAAAGAAAGATATGGAAAGCCCCTCTTGCCTAAGCGTGGTGCGGACGTCATTACCGAGAGATTTGGGTGACAGTCTGCTAGTGTGAATAAATATTTCTCTCTTCTGTCCAAGCAGCTCTGAGTCTCATTCTGTCAGGAAGTTCCACCAATAACAGTACTGCAAATAAGTGACTGTTGTGTGGCCAGACCTAAAGACATCCATATCATCCCCTCAAGAGCTCTGGAAACATTAGGGAAGAGGGGCACAGGAAGGGGAGGAATGTTGTAGAAACAAGGTCTTACAGACATGACATGGCCTTTGCACTGAAGAACTCATAGCAATTTTGATTACCTACATACACTGGGGTCCACCAACATCCTGTCATAGATTGGGGGGGCTGCTCACAAGGACCCATTTTTCCTTGTGGAACTATTTCAGTTAGTGGCTGGGGGAGGGAAGTCATATCCTTCACCCCCACCCATACTTATGTAAGAAACACTAATTAAATTTACTGGGTCCTCATAGAAGGAGATCTGGGGTGATGGGTCATTCAGTAAAATGCTTGCCCATGAAGAAAGAGGACCTGAGTTTAGATCTCTAGCACCCACTTAAATGCTGAGTGTAGTGATGAACACCTGTAATCTCATTTCTTGAGAGGCAGAAACAGGTAGAGATCCCTACAACAAGCTGGCTAAATTAGACGAGCCAAGTCAGTCAGCTCTGGGTTCAGTGAGAGAACCCTGCGTAGTTAAATAAGGCAGAGAGTAACTGAGGAAGACACAAAACAATGACCTCTGGCCTACCCCTCCCCCCTACACACATCTGCTTGTACACATACACACATGCACATGGGTATACACATACACACCATGCATACTTGAAACAAAAATGACATGAAAGTAGAAAGTAAACTATTTGAGAACAGAAAAGGGTTCAGTGGGACAGGGCAGAGGCCCAGAAGAAGGCAATGGAGGCACAATATGATCAAAATACAAGCGCGTGAGTGGAATTGTGCAAATAGTCTATTAATTTTTATGACAAGACCTATGGTTCCTTTCTAGAGCTTGTAGGGACACCAATGGTGCCACATACTGAACATCTCAAAATCAGTGCTGGAGATGCAGCCACTGCGTCCAGTAAAATGCCATGCATAGTGTATTAACTTAGCAAGACTGGTGGTTATTTCCACAGCTTATAACACATGCATTATGAAATAGTTCTTTGTCATTCCAAATGTCAACCATTTGCTGCCATTATGTTATTTTATGTCACTTATCTCATGTAATATTCCCAACAGCCCAACAGTCAATATCAACTTCCACTGACAAGTGAGAGAGCTGAGGTTCTTCATACTTCATAGGAAATTACCTGTCACACCAGGACTGGCATACAAGTTATTTAAATGGCTGGGAATGGTATTTGTGGAAAAAATTGTTCTATCTTTCTAGTCCAAAAACAGTCATATATAATATGTCATCATTTGGCATACTGAGCTCCAATAAAACTTTATGTACCATAATTTGAATTTAGTATAATATAAAGTGCTATTCATCTTATTTTTATTTATTTTATTTTATTTATTTATTTTCATTGACAACTTGCATAATTGTAAACCACATCCAATGGTAATTCCCTCTCTCCCCATACTTTCCCCTTTAAAACTCCATTCTCCATCATATCCCTTCCCCCTATCAATCAGTCTCTCTTTTATTTTGATGTCATGATCTTTTCTTCCTATTATGGTAGTCTTGTGTAGGTAGTGTCAGGCACTGTGAGGTCATGGATATCCAGGCCATCTTGTTTCTGGAGGAGCACGTTGTAAGGAGTCCTACCTTTCCTTTGGCTCTTACATTCTTTCCACTGCCTCTTCCACAATGGACTCTGAGCCATGGAAGGTGTGCTAGAGGCGTTGCACTACTGAGCACTCCTCTGTCACTTCTTCTCAGCACCTTTGTGCCTTCTGAGTCATCCCAAGTTCACTACCATCTGAAAAAAAATAAAGCTTCTCTACCCAAAGTGAGAGTAGCATTAATATAGGGGTATGAACATTAAGAGAAGTGCTTACTGGGCAGTTTGGTGAGCATAGTATATACATTTAGCCAGACATTACACCTCTATGGCTCATGACTACCCCTGTTGTAGGTTTTCAGTATCAGGGATGTATTCCCTCCCATGGAGTGGGCCTCTAGCCAAATTAGAGGGTGGTTGGTTTTCCCCATAACTGTTGCCACTATTGTACCCATTGGCTCATTTTACCTGGCTGGCCACATATAAGGCTTGCAGTGTCCATTGTTGGGTATCTTCACTGGTGATTTCTCTTTCTCCCATTGAACTGCATGCAGCATGGCTTTTTTCCAGCTTTCTGTCAGCTGGGCTACATGGAAAAGGTTTTCATCTCAGCTCCAGCAGGATTTCTCATTGACCTTGCAGCCCAAGTATGTGGAGTCTTCAACAACAGAGTCTTACCGTCTATTCCTGGTGGGAAACCAAGGGCCTCAGAAATGGCCTGTTATGTGTTGGGGGCATCAGGGACCTCCCTGAGGCCAACAACTCACTGGAAAGCATCCCATCCCTGGCACTGAAATTTTTCTAGTAACAATCTATGGCTCCTGCATGTTCCATTGTCCAAAATGGTATGTTTTCATATGGCATATTTATATCCTGTTAGAGTTTGATTAGCCCTCCCTCCACCTTTCCTTTATTCAGTCTCTTCCCCTAACCTCGTGTAGACCTTTTCACCCCCATTAATCTGTTCTTCCACTTACAGATATGCAATACCATGGTATATATGTAAGTAGTAACTAAATGTGGGTTCATTAGGTAAGATCATTTGCAAAGTATGAAGAACTGAAGTTCAACACCAGCACCTATGAAAAACATCTAGGCATAGCTGTGAATGCCTGCAACCTCAGTGCTAAGATGGGCAGAGCCAAGGAGATTGCTGGGGCTGCCTGCCCATCTAACAGGGGCAGCAAGGAAAACAGGCACAAGTTCCAGGTTCTGAGAGAGACTCTGTCTCAAGGAAATATGGTAAAAGTGTGATAGTTGAGGACACTTGAGACATCATCTGTCCTTGACACACCTGTGCGCAAGGTGCATCCCTACGCACACATATGTGCATATAATACACATGCGCACTCACTCACACACAAAGTTATAGAACATTCTTACATCACAGCCATATAAAGAGGCTGTGGGCTAGACTGGCCTGTGAATCAGTTGTTAACTTCTGGGATAGCGCATGCGGCCATTTTGATGAAGCTCCCTGGATTTCAGGAAGGAGTCAGAAGCTTCCTTGGTTTTCTCCTTACAAAGTTGTTCATATCCCTATGAGAGTGCTGGCAGTGTGATTACCTCTGTCTGAAGCATAGAGGCTCACTTAGCAGAGCTCAAAATTGTCCATGACTCCACTGGGGAAGCTTTTTATGATGAACTCCTGGATCTTGTGTAGTGCCTAAGTCCAATTATAGAAACCACCTCTAAAGTTTTGGTTAATTTAGTTTTCTTTAAGAAAATGCATTGTTTTGCTTGACATTTGCCCATTAATTTTCCTACCATATGATTTTCATTTCAAGTAAACATTAAAAATGTGAACTTGAGAAGCAAATTTGATGACTCCTTTCTTCCATTCTATGAGGATCACATTGCACCATTGATGACAGTCAGGAACCCACACCTGTTGCTTAGCACCAGCTGAACTTGCTCCTCAGGGAATTCATCCTGGACTAGGTTCAGACCTGTGGGAGGCAAAGGCACGGAAGGCAGCTGCGGGGGGGGGGGGGAGGGGGGGACTTGGGGGGGGTTGGACCAGCACACACTTGAACAGGTGACTGGAGGTCTGAATGCTTCAAATAGCTAAGATAGGAGCTTTGTCCACAGTAATGTTAAGGAAACACATTTATTTCTTTATTTTTTGTCTCCAGACCCATTTTGTAAAAGAATTTCATTTTCTTCTACACTTTTCTACATCTATCTCAGTTGATTATGAGTGAATGAATTTATATTTACAGTAAGCAAAAATTTAAAACCCTAGTTTTCCCCCATAAAATCTCTTAAAAGAAAAATATATATTTGAGTTTAATTTAGACATAGGTTCACATTATACAAAAAGAAATAGCAGGAGATGCCCAAGGATTCCTCATGACTTCTCCACATGGAATCTATGTTTTTGAAACTTGGCTGCGCTTGGTAACTGGCAGTGGGGTACGTCTGACCAGAGAATGTTCTGTCTGTCTTGTGCCACATGCTCCCGTGGGAACTAGATTTATGCCCCTTATTTGCCCTTTCCCCCCACCCTCAGCTGTTGCTTCTGAGCTACAGAAAGGGGAGACTCAGCAGTGTGGTTGAAATGAGAACTCATTAAAACATACTCCTGTTTTTTAATGGATAACATGTTCAATTTTCTGGAGTAACAAAAATTGGGTTTGCTTAAAGGGGAAATAAAACTCCTTGTAAATAAATGACCTCCTTGGAAAAAAAAATGAAATGCATGAGCAATAAGCACCCCTTCTTCTGTCTAGTGAATTCATGACATTTCATTCAGAGGAATGATTATCTTATGCTCCAGTTGATGATTTTTAAATAAAACAATCAAGTTCAGACAAACAATCTGGAGCATTCTTCCCAGAGAATATATTAATCAAGATGTCACTGCAGGGGTAAAAGCCGAGTTATTTAGCATCTTTTAGTCAAGAATTGAATGAATTTGTGGTTATTCATTTTACTATTGATTGTTGAAATGAGTACAAAATCCCTAACCATTAGTGGCATAGTTAACATTAGGCGATGGTTTTGAATATATATAAAATTATTTTACATCTAAGACATAGTCATTTGGTTATATAATTTTTGATAGAAAATAAAACTATTGTATCAATTGAATATAAGTATTGTCCAATAAATATCAGTTAGATGGGCTTGGGTGTCCTAGTAGGCTAATCAAACAAACTAAATAAGCCAAACTAGCATGTCAAAAGTTCTGAAACTTGAACTCTAATTTTTAAATTGTGTTTATTAACATTCTAAGAACAAATGCATACCATAGTTCACTAATAGTGTGATGCACATGATTTCTTGAATTGAGTTCTAATTAGTATGTAAAGATATGAAATTCACAATAATCTAGTTGATTCTTTCTTAACAATGTTAAAATATATAACATTGGAAAGATCATAAGTTGAGGATGTTTCACTAAAATGTAAATTTTAATGCTTGTTTTAATAAAACCCTAATAGTTTTTATGGAAAAAAATTAAAATACACATGCAACTATGATTTTCAGGGATTACCCCATGTCTAGGACAATCTTTATAAACTCTTATAAAGATTAAATTAAATTAATTTTAAATTAAACCATTTCTCTGTTACCTGTTACCTTTTCTCTGGAATTTATGCTATCTGACTGCTTGGCAGAGAGTCCTTCATTTACAAATATTTGCATCTCAATTTAATCATCTTCAACTTGGGATGCTGTATTCACCAAATAGAAGTGCACATGTGAATCACTTGGGAATGTTCTTACTACATATTAACTACTCAAAAAGTAGGCATTATTGTTAGTAATAAAGTAAGTAGGGTTAATAAAGTCAGTAAGATATATTAAAACAGTTACACAAACACAAAAGGGGGCATTGAGAAATATTTTATTTCTTCTGTGTGTGTTTATGTCAATGTGTGTATGTTTGTGTTTGTGTAATAATGATTTCAATATATAGGAGTCTCAATATGTAACAATAAGATTTTGGAGAAAGTGACTAACAATGAGTGCATTTGGCAAATTTTAGCAAAGTTCCCTGAGACAGGGATATGCAAATGTCATCCCTAGCTTCACATTTATATCTGAACTAAAGTGCGTAGACTATACCTCTGTGTCCAAGAGCTACATAACCTGGAGGGAGATGAGGTACAAAATAGTTCACTATTTTGGCTTCAGTGTACATATTATTATAATAGACATACAGATTTGGTGAAAATGAACATGAATTAATTTTTAGTCAAATTCCTCATCATTCTCAAGCTCATTGTCAATGTCATTGAATTATCATCATCATTAGTTGCTCATCTGCTTTATGAAATCTGAGAGTTTGCTCACTGTTTTTGCAGTTACACCTATCTTGTTATGGAAATAAATGCACACAAAAGTGAAAGATTATGCCTGAGAGTAAATACTTGTACAGTTAAATCACGTCAAGCTGTAGTGACAAGGGATTTCCCAGGGTGACTAAATCCAGTAGAGTATTATTGAAAAAGGAAAAGGACCAGATTATAGACTCCAGTGAGAATCTCCCACCCTTTTTTTGGCCAAAAGAAAGTCTACAGCCATCAAAATCTCAATAAATTTTTCCAGTAAAAATAGGGCCTTCATTGGTCCTTGACAGACATGACTTGAACATTTACAGAAGGGGGAGGGGTTCCAGGGTTGTATAAATTGTTCAGGTTTGAATAGTGCATAGATATAACAAAGTGCAAATAGTGTTTTCTGGCTACCAAGGGCTGCTTCTTAGACATACAGGAAGGCCCTGTGGACATAAAAATAGATTTTTCAGTTCCTTAAATAACTGTATAGGGTTTTTCTCTTGTAACCCGATGAGTGAGCGAGAGTACACTGGACATATTCCACATTCAACAAATATTCCAAAATAAAAGTATACATGCTTAAATTCAAAAGTGTTATTTTGAAAGCCAAATATACTGTATGTTGTAATGACAGAGCTGGAAATTTAACTAATTATCAGTAGGAAAAAGCAAAATGTGAAAAGGAGACAATGTAAGTATGCAGTGGATGAATAATGCGGAGCAGCAGTAGCCTGCATGGCTGGTGTCATAGAGAGGATGATCTCACACACATCTACAAGGTTTAGATGCCAGGTTTGCTATTTAAGAGGCAAGTTTCTAAACATAGTATTTTCAACAAGGTTTACTTTTGCAGGTTTCTATTTATGTGTATAGTTTGATACCTTCCATGTTTCAAAATCCAAAAGAAAAAAAAAAAAAAAGAACCATACAACCAGTTCTCTCTTAGAAATAATTTGTAAACTACTCTCAGATTAGATACAAAGTCACACTCAGTGTAAGGGAATTCATACCTGGTACTGAGAATGAAGTCAAAAATCTATGATTTGGAAGGTCATAGACCCCTGATGGAAGCATTCACTATTCTTTGGCTAAACAAAGACATTACACCCATCAAACACCCTGCTAGGAGTGTGTGTTTAACTCTTGTGATCAATACTAACCTCATTTTTGATTTTGACAGGTGGCTGTAAACATTGGGAAGACCCAAGACTCATGAAAATGACAAAAGAGAAAGCAAGTTCCCATAACTTGATGAGTCATCTCGGTCACACCCATGGGCCCAGGGAACATTACAGAGGAAGTCACGGGATGTGATAGGAGAGCAGCTCTTACTGCCAGCCAGACTCTATGGAGAAGGTGGTAGACATTGAGGTGACTTAAAACTCAGCAAAGTAGAGCTCAGCACTAAGAGGTATTTCTAATTAAAAAAAACTCATAAAATATTGCAGAAGAGGAGCTGTAAAGAATTTAAGAGCAGAAGGTTTCATAGGTGTACTTTGGGACACTGTCCTGCCATGAACCAATAGGTACATTCATGGCCCCCAGATGGTTAACTATTTACCCACAAGACTTACATATTTTTGAACCCAACATCATTTTGACCAAAGAACAGGATGGAGCAGGGAATACCTTGAAAGAGGAAGGTCATCTGCAAGAGGGAACCAAAAAAATGAAAGGAAGGGGACAGGCTCAAATTATTGTATGTCTGTATATTAAAGTTCTAATAAAAAATGAGTGAAATAAACAAAAGAATGAGGCATTAAGTGATCTGCCCAAGGATAAAAGGGGGAGTTCATCTCAAATAAAGTTTGAAAAATGTAGCAGATAATATGAGAAAGAAATTGTGACACAGTCTCTAGAGATTGCTTGGCAGTTAAAGTGCTTGCCTAGAAAGCCAGATGACCCAGGTTCAATTCCCCAGGACCCATGTAAGCCACATACACAAGGTGGCAAGTGCAACTGTAGTTCATTTCAAGTGGCTGAAGGCCTTGGTATGTCCCCTGTTTCTCTCTCTCTCCCTCCCTCTCTCTCTCTCTCTCTCTCTCTCTCTCTTTCTCTCTTTCTGTCTGTCTGTCTCTTTTTCTACCTTTCTCTCTAAAACAAATAAAATGAAGTAAAATAAATTTAAGAAGAAATTGTAACAAAGCAAAAACCTTTGAAAATGAAATATAGAAAAGAACCAGGCATGGTTGCACACACCTATAATCCCAGAATCCAAGATGCTGATGCCATCAGAATTCATTCAAGATTATCCTGGGCTACAAAATCAGTTCCAGTTCAGGCCAGATGGAAGCAGAAGACTGACTCAAAAGAACAACAACAAAAATTAATAAAAGAAAAATGTAGAAAAGAGAAACTGGAATAAAGGTATCTGTAATGATTAGCAGAGAAACACCCAATAATGGAAGACTCACCTATGGCTACATGTATAGGTATGCAATGAGAATAAGGAAAAGGGTATGATCTACCATGCTTGCTCTGACAATCCAGAGCTATAGACATCTTCAAACCCAAAGCTTTGTACAACATTGTGTCAGCAGAGGATATAATAATAACAAAGTTAATTGAATCCTAAAAAAATTATATTCTCTCATAGTGGGGAAGAGACACATGGTGACCTATATTCATGAGAGACAAAGAATTCTTCATATATCAGTGGTTTTGATAATCAGACTCTCACTTTAACAAATTTACTACCTGTTTATGACCTGGTATACAAATTAGAACTCTGAGGATCCTAGTCCCCATAGACACTTGAATTCTTTCTTATGAATCTTCAGGAACTGGTAGGGACCAGGATGACAACAGTGAGAATAAGGCAGAAGAAATGCAGCAATTTCTCTTTGACATAGTGGGTGCCCCTCAATTGCAGGGTAGTTATTGTGAGTTTGGGAAGAAGAGAACCAGCAACTACATTACTCTATTTGGAATACTTAGGGACCTTTACTACCTAGGACAGGGAACAGAGTTGAGTTGGATGTGATATGAGACATTTTGGTTTTCATTTCCCACTGTCAGGAAGATGATATAAGAGAACTGATTTTAAAAATGCCTTCTAAAGAGCTATGGGTATTTGTGAATTGTAATTTGTCCATTTTTAAGGTTTTAAGCCCAGTATCACTGTGGGAAACAGGAGAGGAGGGTGTACTTTCCAAATGTCAGGAAGTTTCTTACTGGTTGTGAGACACACAGACCTCTGGAACCTTGGTGATGCTCAGTTCTCATGTTTTAAAGGGAAGGTCTAGCGTCTGCTAATCAAACTAGACCCTGGCCATGAGCAATGGACTGTAGTGAGCTAAACTCAACCAGCACTTTAACTTATTCTTCACCCACATCACATAATAATACTTTTGACTTGAATGAAGAAAAAGTGACTTTCTTGGGGCAAATATTTTGATGTGCAGTCAAAATTTTAACTGACAGAATGTGAAACATGCTCAGGAAAGGAAAGATTCAAGTAAGAAGATCCAGAAATTATGCTGATTAAAATTGTCAGAGAGGAACTATAATAATTGCAAAATATATTAAATGATATAGTAGAAAAGATAGAAAACATTCATGCAATGTTAGAATGAAGTGGAAATGCTAAAAATGGAAAATACAGGATTAAAATAAAGCATCGATCTAATAGCCTTATCAGGAAATTGAATACAGCACACACACACATAAAAAAAAGATGAGTAAACTTGAAAACAGATCAGTAGAAAAAGATGAAACTAAAACCAACCAAAACAAAAATGAGCAAAGAAAAGAGCTGATTTAAAAATGTGCCAACATATTGTATGATTTTCTCCTGTTAAAGAGACTTTTTTGATTTCCAAGATAAATAAAGTGGTGGCTCTGTGACTTCTTAAGGTAGAACAGGTGCTCATACATCCTCTGTTCTTTATAGAATAACCCCCCTTCCAAATGCAGCTAGGGAGAACTCAAGACCAAGTAACAGGAACATGCACCTGGCCTACATGTCAGACTTTTCTCAAGTGCAGTCTGAAAACCTGTGCCAGCCAGCACTCAGGTAGAGTGAGAAATATGGCAAGATAATTCTACCTGAAGTATTGCCAAAATCAAATGAGAAATATTTAGTGAGAAATAACTAGTTGACTCCAGTCAATGCCACATCCATGAGAGATAGAAAATAACAATTAAATTTGGTTCTGTTTATACTCTACTGAATTTTAACTTATTTGTCATGCACTGTAAAGTACTTGAAGAAAAGCAGTGCAGCAGAATTATGGACTAGCACTTAATGATCCTTTCGTTCTTTATGTGGTGTGCACACATGTGTATGTGCATGTACTTGCGTGTGGGGGTGGGTATATGTGTTTAGAGGTGCACATGCCAATGTGTAAATGTATGTATGGAGGTCAGAGATCCATGTCAGGTGTGTCCCCACTTACCCTTTAGCATGTGTTTTGAGACAGGATCTCTCTCTCTGTCTCCGAATCTAGATATCATAATTTCCTCTAGACTAGTAAACCAGCAAGCCCAAGGAGGTCTATGCTTCTGTTTCTCCAGCTCTTGGATTGTAGATAAGCATAGCAGTGCCCACCTTTTGTGTGAGTCCTCACACTTTTTTGGCAAGCACTTTACCAAGTGAGGCATCTCTGCAGGCCCAATGATGCAAAAGATGTCTTACAGAGTCTCAGAAGACAAAGAAAGAGAGTATGGCCCACGACCCAGAAACACAACAATCCCAGCACCCTCACAGTGGGATTGGCATTCAGATGGAAAAATTAGACTGAAAGCCGGGCGTGGTGGCGCACACCTTTAATCCCAGCACTCGGGAGGCAGAGCTAGGAGGATCACTGTGAGTTCGAGGGCACCCTGACAACAGAGTGAATTCCAGGTCAGCCTGGGCTAGAGCAAGACACTGCCTTGAAGAAAAAATAGAAAGAAATAAACATTACACTAAAAGACAAAGCAGCACACACAAAACTGAGCAGGTGGTTTGGAACTGGTGGTGGTGCTCAGTAAGGGTCATTGATCTAGCATGTGTGAGGTCCTGAGTTTAATATATAGCAGGATTTTTTAAGAGTCAAAAACTGAAAGGACATTTTTATAAATGAAGATATAAAATATATCCATGACAACTTTATATTTATGCATTGTAAATAAGCCAAGTGTCCTCTCACAGAGGAAACAAATCATGGTCCAGTCATGCAATGTCCTGGTACTGAGCAGCAATAGTGAACTAAGTATGGGCCTCACAGCCAAAGAAAGTGCATACAGAGGAGCACAGCAAGCCTTATTTTATTTAAGTGAAATTCTCTAACATGCCTAAATTAATCCGTGGTATGGAAAGCTTAACAAAGTTTTTGGATAAGAAATACTATAGGCTTTATAGAAAAGAGGGCACGAAATAATTTTCTGAGAAGTTGGGAATCCTCTTCCTTATTTTTGGGGTTTACTACAAAATTATCATAATTTTGTGATTGTAAACTGCAGATCATTAAAAGAAGTTAGATTGTTTCAAGGTAATATCTACTATTGTAATTTGAGTATAAAACTTCTGCCATTGACTCATGAGTTTGAAGACAGTCACAATTAGTGGAACTGTTTGAAGCAGGTCACTGATGACCAGCCTTGAAGTTTTACATCCTGCCTCTACTTGCTGTTGACTGTCTGCTGTCTGACTGTGGATGCGATGTGCCCCGTTGGCTTCCTGCCCCTGCTGCCCTCCCTGCCTCACCCACCATGAAGGACTGTACCCCTGGAACTGTCAGCCAAAATAAACCCATTCTTCCCTCAAACTCCTTCTCATGATGTGTTTCATCACAGCAATGGGTCAAGTAACTAATACCTAGTATTCCGTATGCTTGGAAAAATATCAGTCAAATTGCCTGTGAGAATACATGTTTAGGCTAGCTTTTGAAAACCTCACTAGGAAGGGTATTACCTTCAAGAACACTAGTTCTTTCCATTCTTAAGTACTTAACAGACACCAACAACAATTTTGTGATGTTTATTGGATTTTATCTATTTTCCTAGCTTCTGTTTTGTTTTTAAATCTGAGGAGGGGTGATTAACACCTCTATTTTCCAAAAGATGTGCTAACATGGATATATGCAATTGTTAATAATATAGTCAAACGGTGGACGCTGGACAGACACTGGATCCCAAGTGATGTGGGAGTCTGCATGATCAATGTTAGAATTCCCTACCTGCTAATGCGCTATTTTGTTATAATAAAACTTCTGTCTGTTTAAATAGCTATAGTTGGTTCTGTGTTGCATACCACTAAATTCTTTGACATTTAATGAAATTTTAAAATGGATTTTTTTGTAAGAACTTCAGATAGCAGTATGTGCTGTCTTCTTCCCCTGCCCCACACTCATCTTCCTCAGCTTCCAGCTCGCGCATCCCTTGGCTGGTGGTTGGCTGAAGACAGTTGCCCAGTAGCACAATGCTGCCGTGGAAACCCAAACGGAGCCAATCAAGCTCCTGAGAAAGCCTAGGTAGTATGCTCAAGCAATTTCCTCAGGTGCTGGTATCTGACTTGCCCATAGAAGTTTATAAAAAGCAAGAATTTGGTTAGTGCTGCCTATAATAGAAAGAAAAAGAAAAGTTTGGTTCATTTTGTCCAAAGACAGAAAATATTACTTGCATGTCAAGTAAATATCATGGGAGGTGCCAAGTCATTTGGAAAGCCTGCCCAGTAAGACTTATTGAGATTCGGGACATAGGCAGGGCAGACAGGAAATTCTCTAAGCCTGTATGCTGCACTGTCAAAGAGTGGAGGAGGGGCCGGAAAGAATGCCAGAGCCACAAGTCAGGTCATGATACACAGAGACACTTCTACCCATAACTGTGGGCTAACTCCACAATGCATGACCCATATACCTCAACAAGGAGGGGCAGGAGGAGGGGGTAGGACATGGATGAGCCTAACAATGGTACCAACTTGACTGCATTCACTGAGTACAAAACTAATTATTAATAAATAAATAAATTATTAAAAAAAAGAATGGTCTGGTTTGGATATCACCAGCTGCGAGGGCAAGTCCCACATGATTCAAAATGATTTTCTTTTACTGAGAAGACATGTTTCAAGTATCTGCTCAGTTATGACAGCAGAAATTTTGACTCGAATCTCCAAATTGGTTAAGCCATTTCTAAGGGGGTCAAGAAGGGAAACTAGAAAGTGATGCTGCTAGCGGTGACCCAGGTGAGTTAGAGAGATGCAGGCTCCAGAATGTGTGCTTACTGCTCAGACATCCACACCTGAGTCTGGAGAACTGGGTGACTTCAAGGGTCATACCAGAAAGACCCAGAGAAACACAAGTTCTGTCCGAGATCCTGTTCTGTGATGGTGAACAGATTTATCTTAATGTTAGAAGTCTGCTTCAAAAGCCATGAAGAGAAAGCACAGATATACAAACATTTTGCTTTTTCATAGGTGGTTGTGTACACATGTATACATCACAATTATGCACACACACATATATAGATATATACATATGTAAATATAATATAAAACTAGTATAGCTACATGTGGTTGGTCTGGGATTTAATAATTGAATGGTAGATGGAATAAAGTATTTGGAATTAAGTCCAAGAATACATAATCCCTGTTTTATCTAGCTGAACATATTTTAAGTTTTTCATTTAGTTTGTCCATTTCAACATTTACTACAAATGCAATATTGCAGTCGGTAGGTGACATAAACAGGACTGGTTGCTAATCTGGAAGAAAGAAGTCTGGTCCTGTAGCAGAATTAGGATGTCATTCCCAGATGCCCTTATTATCCCACCCACTGAGAAGGTTCCCCACAGACAGTCCCTGCATAAAATAACCACATGTAATCATCCTTGGAACTGTCCAGTTGAATTTGCCTCACCCGGAGTCCCATCACGTGCTAGGCAGCCTGACTGATAACTGATCCACCCTTCTTAGTGGAACGGGGAAGCACCGGCCCAGTGTGATGGCTCCCGTGGGTCTAGCTGCAATCCTCATGGCATCATGGCAGTCCAGCTACTACCTCTGCCCCGTCCTACCAATACCTTCCCCTCCCATAGGCAGCACTCTTAAGGGCCCTCACTGGTGAAATCTGAGCATATTGCTCCTTGTATCACTGTCGGGTTCCCGGAGAATCCAACCTGCAGCAGGAAAATAATCCTAAACTCTGTCAATTTAAAGGTAGAAATGGACAAATAAGCAATCTAAATAAACTATACTCTGAGAAAATTGGGCAACTATATTGACTCACTTAGGTAGTTAAGAAAGTCTCCTAATAAAGAATTATTAAATTTATATGGAAAAAATTGTAAGGAGAGAAAAGAACATTTTGAAGAACATTGAGTGAATACAAGTGAAAAAAAAAAAATGAAGCCACGAGTTTCATTGTTTTGGTGAGGTAGGGGCCTCGGTGTGGAGCCCTGGCTACATACTTCAGGCTGCCCCTCATGGCCATCCTTCTGCCTTGGCATCCCAAGAAATAGGGTTAGAAGTGTGTGGATGTCATGACAAAATGTAAGATATTTTTAAGTACTTTAACAATGTTTCTACATAAAATTTTGACAGTTTTACATTGCCAACTCTGACTTGCAGTCTTTGAGTTTTAGATCACTCTAGATTCTTGCATGATTATTAAAAGAGTTCTTTGTACTCCAAAAAATAAATAATAAATCACACATATGCTAATATAATTAAAAATTTTCCATATAAAACTCCCTCTGTTTATTCATTATTCTTCTTCCATCCTTCTTTTAACCTATTCTAAGCAAGATTTCATATTATATCTTTTCCATTAATAAATAAATGTATAATAAAAGGTGGCTGACTGTCTACACCGAGAGTGTGCCTACTTGTTGCTGCTCTAAACTTCCCAGCTTGCTTCCAGGAAAGCTGCTTGAGAAAAATCACCAGTCTAGTGAAGGCTTGGGCCCACAAGTCCACTCCCAGCAGGTAGAAAGCATGTCTCCCTGAAAGGTGACATTGTCCATCCATCTGCAAGGGCGAATCTTTGCTTTGGTGTGTAATGCTCCAGTTCTGTTGCTTCATATTTTTTATACTCCCTCCCCGTGTCTCCCCTCATGGACGTGCTGAAACCTCTTGCTTTGTCCCAGATCAGAGTTCTGCCAAGAATTAGTAGGATTGAACTGGACTCATAAGACAAGAGCCACCAGGGCATCTCCTAGCATAAACAGATTTCCCACGACAGGGACACGTGGTCACAAGTCAGAAACTCGGGCATTAGGCTGTCTGCCAGCATGAAGAATTATCTAGTGAAAGGCACAATGTAAACATCTGCAACTAAATCCCATAGAGCCCTTTGCGTGGTACGTGAGCTTATAGCCACTCTTGAGAAAGAGACTTCAAGATTCAAACAGAATTACAGCACGTGTTATAAGAAGAACATGTCCTTGACAATAATGCTAGCAAAAATTAAGTATTGGTGCTGTGTGGCTACCATGAACTCCATATATATGGGGAAGGTGGTAAGAACAAGTGCTCTGCATGAGGCAATAAAGGTCCTTATAGTCTTTGAACAGTCTACCCAAGTAGTGTGTGTGTATATATATATATATGTATATTTATATATATATATATTTTTGGTTTTTTGAGGTAGGGTCTCACTCTGGTCCAGGCTGACCTGGAATTAACTCTGTCATCTCAGGGTGGCCCTGAACTCATGGTGATCCTCCTACCTTTGCCTCCTGAGTGCTGGGATTAAAGGCGTGTGCCACCGTGCCACCATGCCTGGCTCTAATTGATATTCTTAAAAAACACTTTTAAATGCTGCTTTAAAATACACCTTTAAATATACTTATAAAATGTTGCTTTTCTTTTGAATGAACATAATTAGAGTTCCAATAATTTTGACTTAAAATTTATTTATTTTATTTGTTTCTTTGCATAACTATTTAGAAGGCTATGATAAAAATGATTATTATTTTTTTTCAATGCAAGCCTTATAAACCCAAAAGCTTAGCTTGCAAGAGTTCTGGGAAAGGTCATCTGGGGTGGAGGGTCTAGGTGGCATTTTGTACCTGATACAAAGAAAATACTTTAATTGTTTCTAAACAGAACCATATTTTATTTTAAATTCCAGAGTCAAACCCAGCCGTTCAGAGGAATCTGCAGAGAGGCACTGAAGATGTCTGTATTAGTCGTCTAAGTGGTTTGTTCATGTCACTGTGACCCTGAGAAAAACACAGTGTCCTTAGTGACTGAAGCACACGTGCTTCATGATGTGCGTTAGGCGAATAACTCTCTGCCAGGCAAAGGACGATGAGCAGACCGACCGTGGAAGAAGTCTGGTGTCTTCTTTCATGGTCTGCAGTGAGGTTCATGGCAGGGTTTAGAGACTTAACAGTTATCTGGTGTATAGTAACAGCAACTTGTGACCAAGAAAATGAGAGCATGTCAGTAACTTTTAGATCATTTTCTTAATTTTTGACAAAAAGAAAGTAAGCAAACTCAGAGTGGGGACAAACATTTTAGATCCCTTTTTTTTTCACAAAAAGCTTCACATTGTGCAATCAAAAGTTTCTATGAGACAGATGACTGTCTTTCTGTCATTTGAGAAATAAATATCAGATGATACACACATTTTGGCTTAAGTTCAAGACATTGTGGGTAATAGATTAACAACATACAAGCTTGTTATCAAGCTGTTTGGAGGCACAAGTAGAATAGAATGTGAGAAGTGCTCTAATTATATGTGTATGGGAAATTGGATATGCATAGAAAATTATAAATAACATAATTTAAGTATTTGAATATTTCTGTATGAGTAACTTCCACATTAGGGTTGCAAGTATGCGTTGTGCTAATTGAATACTTAAAGCTCATCTCATAGGGTCACCTACAAGGTATTTGGGGTTCTAAGACACACTACATTGAAGACCATGCTTTTATTGCAAATTCCACACTTCAACAAACAGAGTTACATTAAGTTCCATCTTGCTTTTAAGAAATTTTACTTTCATGCCAGGTATGGTGGCACACACCTTTAATCCCAGCACTTGGGAGGCAGAGGGAGGAGGATTGCCGTGAGTTCAAAGCTACCCTGAGACTACATAGCAAATCCCAGGTCAGCCTGAGCTAGAGTGAGATTCTACCTTGAAAAACCAATATAGATAGATAGATAGATAGATAGATAGATAGATAGATAGATAGATAGATAGATGTAGATGTAGATGTAGATATAGATATACACATACATATATATATATTTTTCATTTCTCAGACAAGTATGACCAGGAACTTTAACCTATATGCTTTGGAAAAGTATACATCACTTCCATTCTATTTTTTATTTACATGAGAAAATTGAATCTCTGTCCTTAAATTTTTATTCATTGATGTGTGGGGTTGTGTGTACATATATGGTTATAAAACAAGCTGGTTGTGGGGAGGTCAGAGGACACCTTTGAAGTTTCTGGGTCTCTTGGTGCTTCAAATGAACTACCAACATACAAACTTCAGAATAAGCCTTTGACTTTAGGATTTGCCTCATTCCACTTGTCATTGTTGTGGTCTATTGTGGTCACAAGTGCCTGTCAGCTTTATGTGGGTACTGAGGATCGAACCTGGGCTGCAGGCTTTGTCAGCAAATGTATTTAACCACTAAGCAATCTCCCATCTCCAAAATGTCTCTTTCTTTCAACCAAAGATGACACGTGTTTTCCATCCTGTTCAGTTAAACACAGAAATGTAGGTGCAACAATTACCTACTGCAGGTCTTAATACAAGTGAGGAGCTGTAGTCTGTCTTTTGAATGAACTATCTCACTGAAGCCCGTGATAGCCTTGTGTGGAATGCATGTGAAATGATTAAAAGAAATATACTGTGATAGAGAAACCTCATAACATCAGTGCCTTAAACAGCAGTATATATTTCTTCTTATTCACATGAGGAACAGGCAGTAATCACTTGAATAAGAGAAAGCATCTTCTCCACTCAGCCATTCAGGAATTGAAAGTAAGAACTTTCCTGTGCAGGTTACTGAATTCCCATAATCAGTACAGGCAATAGGGTCTGCCTATCACATGAAGGAAAAGGATAGTTTTGTATGTGTCATGCATAACAGAACCCAGCCACAAATACAGAACGTACAGCCCAGGGGCTGGAGATGCTGCCTCAGTCTGCACTGAGGAGCAATGGGAGAGAAGCAGGTTTAGAGATTACCTAGTCAGCCCCTGTGGCATTCTATATTTTCTATATTATGTCTAATATGTATGTCTAAAAAGCTAAGGCAGGAAGGCGTTTCAGCTCTAGCATGGAATAAACTTCAGAGCACATTGACTAATATCTATTTCTGAATAGCTTTTTCTGTAACATAGTTATATCATGTATGGATTACATTCTGAATTAAAAATAAAAACTCTGCTTTCCCAGTGTAATATGTAGTTTTCATGTAACAATTGGCCAAACATGGTTTGAATAAGTTTTTCAAGTAGATTTTAGCTTTTCTTGGCATCATGTTAAATCCTTGCATACATTTTCCCCTGGTATCACAGCTATGTGATAAGCTGTATCTTAAGAAGACTATGTAGTGAAGTGGCTGCTGTTGAACATAGCGCTCCAGTAAGTCCAAGTGGAATGGAATATGGGACTGGAAAGAGCATATCAGAAAGCAATAACAACCTACTGGTGGGCTCTAGATGAAGTCGAAGTCCATGCCAAGCTGTGCATAGCACCTCTTCCTCCTTGCACTAGGCTGTGAATGGCTCCCTCCACACTCTCTTTCCAGACTGGGTCTCATCCATAGTCAACAATACAGTGATGATCTCCTCCCAAAACCCAAGATTTTAAAGAACTGTTAAAGAAATTTAGCTATGTGGATCTTGAGTAAAGAATTGAGTTTCTTATTCTCCTTGAGGTCAAATTAAATTTTAGCTTTTCTTTTTATTTTGGTAGCTAGTCTCTATGTTTCCTTTAGGATCCATTTTGGTGTCAGTTACCTATAGTTTTGGTTGACATTAATTTAAAAGCCATGAGAATCTCTTATATATGCCTGGGATTATTTTTTATTGTGTCTAGCATTATGAGTGAAGATAAACAGTGATAATTTTGAAATCCATGTGGCTACTCCCTCAAAGGTATTATTACATTTTTTCACTTATAAAAGTATGCAGAAATGTTCCTAATAGTAGAACATATATTTACTGTTCAAAATGACCCTTTTTATTTCAAGGATACAATAAGCAATGAGAGAGAGGAAGGTGGATTACAAGTACATGTCCTCAATGATTCACTCACCATTGCCGATAGAAAGCAACCACCTGTTTGCCTGTATACCTATTGATTATATTTAATTTTATAGTGTTATAATTTAGCCTGCATTTCATTTAGGCCTCCAAATTCTAAGTTTTGTAAGCCAGTTTCATTCACATATAAATTTTCTTTCTATGGGATAAAAGAAAGTTTCAGAAGGCTATGGGTACAGGAAGTTAGCAAATCTTTTTATAAGTAAAACATTCAAATGATATATTCTATTTAGAAATCAAGTTTTTTTTTTAAATTTTATGGGTGGTACTTTTTCTCTTATACATAAATACTTTTCATAAAGTCCTAGGACCTGAAAATGTCCTTCTAAGTCATGGTCTTAAAGCTCTGTAACTTTACATGTTACATTTGAATCTATAACTCTTTTTAATTACTTCCTTACCAAGTATGAATTTAGATTTTTGTATGATATGTGAGGTTAACATTTCTGTGTAACTATTCAGTCTGTCTATCCTGGCTTTGTTGACAAGCAATACATCCTCTGTTGAATTGATTTTTATCTGTTATCAAAAATTAATTTGGCATGTGCGCACAAAACTACTCTAGATTCACTGTCCTGTTCCATAGCTGTGTGTTTCCGCCCCTCCCCAAATGTTTTCCCGTAGTGACACTCCAGCAACACAGTATGTCTTAATTTAGGGTAGAAGGCGAATCCTTTTTTTTTTTTCTTTCATGATTATTTAAGCTACTTAAATACCTAATTTTTTCCATATCAAATTCTACACAAAAATGTTACATACAAAAAAAAAAGTCTTAAGAGATTTGATAGTAATGGCATGAGCTTGCAAATTGATTGGAAAGAACTACTACCATTCATGGTCATGAAATTTGTTTCATTTAAGTAGCAGTTCTTGGACTTTCTCATCAGTGTGTCTTTTCAAATTCAGCACAGACACCTCATTGTCCACAAAAATAAACTAGAGATATTCAGAGAATCCTTTGATTCTAAGGCTAGGTTAGGGACTATACACACCCTGGGCCTGAAACATCTTGCAGAACTACAGAATGGTAATGAAGTTGTCCCCCAAGGAAAAAAAAAAAAAAGAAATATATATGTTTTTGATGTCAAAGGAATACAGAAATAATTTATTTAAAATATCATTGAGGTATAAATACTGTGTAAATAAATAACCAGAACTCTAGACTTGTATAAATAAATTAGAAATATTATATAAACAAAATGATGGGGAAAATAAACAAATCTGTGTAAAATAATTTTGAGTAATTTATGTTGTTATTCTGATTTCTAGTGCTCTCCCCACTTAATTCTCCTTTTTGCACATGATGCCTTCCTTCCACAAAGTATCGTCTGGGAAAAGGAAAAGGAAGTGCTCTCATTGGAATGTTGTCTCCTCCAGACTTTGTGTGTTGTAATTAGGAACATGTATTGGAATTGTGATGAGGCCATGAAACTTGCTGCAAAAGTTCTGCTCTCATGAGTGGAATATATTAATGTCATTTTATAAGATGACATTTTATACAAGGACATTTGTGCTCTCGCTCTCTCTTTCTCTCCTTTCTCTTTCTCTTTTTCACTCTCTCCTTTCTCTTCTCTCTTGCCCTTCTACTACAAGATGGCCATGAAGCAAACAAATGCTGGTCCCTTGATCTTAGGCTTTCAAGACTCAAGAACTACAAGCTGGTAAATTTCTGTTCATTATAAAAGAAAGTCTATAGTAGTCTGCTATGACAATATAGCAATGGTTGAGACAATATACAGCTTTGTATTAGTTAAGTCTTGGGACATCTGCCTTAGTCAGTAATCAGGGTTGACTCAGCAGTGGGAAGACAAGTTGTCATTTGCTACTAGCACTTTATTTCATGGCCTTATTTTTTTTTAAATTATTTATTTATTTATTTGAGAGCAACAGACACAGAGAGAAAGACAGATAAAGGGAGAGAGAGAGAGAATGGGCGCGCCAGGGCTTCCAGCCTCTGCATACGAACTCCAGACTTGTGCGCCCCCTTGTGCATCTGGCTAATGTGGGACCTGGGGAACCGAGCCTCGAACCAGGGTCCTTAGGCTTCACAGGCAAGCGCTTAACCGCTAAGCCATCTCTCCAGCCCATTTCATGGCCTTATTATCTAGGCAATCAGAAGAGATAATGCAGACAAACCCCAACTGACAGACATACACCAAAATAAATGATCAAATTGACTCATCAAATTTGTAGCCACAGGGACCTAGAAAGGGTATGGTAAAGACTAACCTTGATCTTCTCCTCTCTCTCTCTCTCTCTCTCTCTCTTTCCCTCTTCTCTATTCCTCTTTTATATTACTTATCTTTTTCTTCCTTATTTTCTTTGGTGCTGGCCTGTAAGTCCCAATACCAGAATGTGGTTAATATTCACAATGAGTTGTTGATCAAAGAGACCAACAAGATTTCCCAAAAGAAGACAGATTTCTGTCAGAGTACTTGTTGACCCACCAAAAGTTAGTGGCTTAAGACCCTACTGCTGAAGACACCATATGATGTTGGTAGATAACATGGTGTGACCTGGCTGGAATCTGGAGGAGAGTCAGTCTCCAGACAATTAGCTGGTCTAGTGCCAGAAGGTAGTGACTGGGGGAAAATGACCAACATCTGTCCAAGTAACTTGCAATCTAAGCTGCTCAGCAGCAAACAACCTGACGTAATGCTCATGAAAGTACAATACTGGCACACAGAGATGGTGGGAAACCAATTGTTCTTGATTTGGCTAATGGATCTACTCAGTGGAATGGAATCCATAGCTCATTCTGGAAAACAATTTAGAACCATATCTAGAAAATGAGCCCACTCTCCATTATCAAGCTCCTACTAATCGTGGGCTACAAGAGAGCCTACACCTATTAAATTCTCTCTAAAATAATAAGGGCTATCCCATTCATCTGGTGCTAACTTACTCTCCATTGGGGAGTTTGCTTCTCTTTTTCAGATGGACACAGATCCTGAGGAAAGAATCAGCCCATCACACCTCACCAGGGCCCCAGATGAAACCATAGAGGAATTGGGGAAATGCGCAAGAGTGCTGCATTCTTGCTGAACCTGGTACCAGCACCAGGGTGCAGGAGATAGAAACAAAGAACAGTCAACTCCTACCAAACCAGATAATCAGAGAGACAGAGGTTCCCGAGACCGCATCACTGAAGTAGACGTAAAATGAACCCAACATGGCTCAGGGAAATTTGTGGAAGAAGGGGTGGAAAGATTGTTAGAGCCACATGTTGGGATATTATACACAGAAACATTGCCTCTTCCCCATAACTGATGACTAACCCCACAATGCACAACCCACAATCCCTAATAAGGAGGTACCTGTGGAGGGAGGATGCTAACAATGGTACCAACATGGCTGTGTACACACTTACAGAACTAATAATAATAAAAAAAACTGTAGTCAACAATAATGAAAGCCTATGGGCTGGAGAGATGGCTTAGCAGTTAAGCGCTTGCCTGTGAAGCCTAAGGACCCCGGTTCGAGGCTCGGTTCCCCAGGTCCCACGTTAGCCAGATGCACAAGGGGGCGCACGCGTCTGGAGTTCGTTTGCAGAGGCTGGAAGCCCTGGCCCGCCCATTCTCTCTCCCTCTGTCTGTCTTTCTCTCTGTGTCTGTCACTCTCAAATAAATAAATAAAAATTTAAAAAAATTAAAAAAAAATAATAATGAAAGCCTAATACTGTCAGAGAATGGGGAGTGTTGGAGCTATGAGTACTATTTCATCACAGGAAATTTCAACATGCAAAGATTAGAGAGATTTTAATACCACACGAACTTCAGCTAATTGTAATACTTTAGTTACAGGTTCAGTACTTCTAAAATGTGTTATATTTATTTAAGATGTCAATTAAAAAATTCACTTGTGTGTGAGTATGTGGGAATTCTGCCTTTTCAAGTTTCGTGAAAATTGAAAATTATTCTTTCATTATTTTTTCGTCAAAACCTTAAATATGTGGTCCGGGAAGCAGTGCTGATGTGTCCTGTGGAGCAGCTAGAGTATTCTAGGCAGTATGTGTGTTTACACAGTAATAAAATCTCACCTTCAATTTTTGCATTACACATTCACATTTTGTTTACTTGTTTATCCTCAAAATGTAACTTAGAACTCCAGTTCTTACACCAGTCTCACTTGTTTACATAAACGCAGCTGCAACCTTCCAACTTATGTTTATAGCTAATAGTAAAACATACAGAAGTGTCTGTGCCAAGGACTGCTAAGGAGGGAAAAATACAAGGTCTGTAAGGCTTAAGCGATGTAAGTGGGAGCTAGGGAGATAGCATGAGGACCTGAGATAGTGCGATTTTCCTTCAGTTCAATACCCAGGCTCCCACATAACCAACTAGCCACGACCATACATGCCTGGAACCCCAACCTGTGGGAAGGAGAGAATGTAAAATTGCTAAGACTACCTGGTCAGCCAGTGTAATTGAAATGACAGCCTGTGAGAGATTCAAGTAACAAGCAGAGGAGTAGTAGAGGAAGACATGGAATGTCCTCCTTTGGCTTTTGCACAAACACACCTACTCACACATCTATATATAGCACACACCATACACAAACACACACACATACACAAACACACGCACAATATACTACACATAGACACACAGAAATATGTGTGTGGTTATTTTCTGGATGATAATGTGATAGATGGACTATGTGGTATATCTTGAAAATCTAATCTTCAATAATGATTAATACTTTCCACTTAATCTTATAAATACGACAATATGTGTTGCTAAGTAGTATTGTTCATATCAAACATGTTGGATTAGTGCATTGGAAACTATGACTCCATTCTCAGGATCCATTCTGTAAGATCACAATAGTTTACAAATGCTTCTTAATCAGAACAGGCACATTTGATATTTTATTGAAAGACTATATTACCTTGGCAGTGATCCAAGAAAGCTTCATAGCAACAACCTACACTGGGTCTCGTGGTTACATCCATTGTCTCAACCTTGAAAAGATGTTCATGGTTCAGAGCAATGTAATAGAAGTCTCTAAAGATGGTAAAAGTTTCCTACTTATCTGGGTGGCTTTATACTTACTAATGCTTTTGAGGCCAGGGTCATGAAAACATCATTCTCAGTTTGAAACCACGAAAAGTAAATAGTAAACAGTTACAATTCTTCAACTGCAGGAAGAATCCCCTTATGCAATGATGTGTACATCTGTTGCTAAGGCAACTGGAAAAACACATTGGATCTTCTCGATGAGAGCCCATGAGGAACAATGAAATAAAGCAAAAGGAAGTTACATCTCAGCTCAGCTGTCACACCATACCTCAGTTAGGAGCTGGGCATTGCTTTGGACTATGTGTCTGTGATGGTCCTTGATCATAATTTTTTTAACCAAACACAATGAGAATATTATTTGGTATGGTCTAATTGATTCAATTTGTGAAAGTGCTGGGGCAGATGGAACAAGATCTTCAGTGCTTTCCTAGTTTTCTCAAAAGAAGCTGAGAGTGTTATTTTCGTTGAATATAGCAGCTACTCTCTTAGGGATTCCTGAATGGAAAAACACTATGAATTAGAATACTATGTAAGCAAACCACTGAAACTACTCTTTTAGAAAGTCTAATCTCTTTTGAAACTTGCTTTTCAGTGGTAACATTAGGGTCTATAATTTGCCTCCTGACCCAATCTGCCTATCAAAAAAAAAAAAAAAAATCCCTTGGGAATATACCTCTGGCTTTCAATCTATATAAAGTTCTAGTATTTTAAAGTGTTCTCTTGTGATTCTCTATCACTAAGTAGTTTTTTATGAACATATTCACATGGTCCTATTCCTTGAAAACTACTGACAGAGAATAATCCTGTGTTCAAGCAACTGTGTTGATCATAAGGCATAAATAATTAACCTTTAAATCCCAGTGGCTCATGAGCCATAGAGCGAGACAAATGTCAAAATCTAATAAATCCTAGGGGTGGTTCCAGACTTACGAATCTTGTGTTGTGTTTGGTGAGTTTGAGGAGGATTTGGGGTAGCCAGAACCAGTTGTGAGTGGAGGATGGTCAAATAGCAGACTCAATGTTTTGGCTGAGGTAGCAGATTAAGGAAGGGCTGCAGACCTCACAGCAACATGGTATATAAACTAGCTAGGAAGCTTTTTATGTCCATATAAAATATTATAAGTGTGAGTTTATGTGCTGAGATTAGAAAAAATAATAAAATTCAAGAAATGCATCCACCATAAGATTTATGTGTTTTGAGCCAAAGGATGTGGGTAGCCCATGAGAAATTCTGAAAGAACTTTTTAGTAGGCAATTTGAATATGCTTAAATAATAAAGTACCCCTTTCAAAATGCCCATTATGCTTTTGTGTATGCTTTTTGTGTATGTATGATACAAAGACTAGCAGACAAACAGAATACATGGAATAAAACTTGGTCTTTATGCAAATCACTGAAGTTGACACTGAGAATAAGTGATCAAGAGAAAAATGATGTAAGTTCAGGCTGTGGGGAAGTAGGACCTCCACAAAGGAGGTGCCCTGGACCTGTTACTGGAAGTAAATGCAGCAACACACAACAGAGAACAATATTCATTTGGAAGCAGAAATTGAAGTGCAAAGGCTCCCATGGGTAAAATGAGAATAAACAAGCAGGAAGAGCCAATTATTTAGTTACCTGGAATACTTTTGTAGAGTACTTAGGCAAAACTGGATGTGAGGAGGCTTAGAGGAGAGTTATGAAGCTTGGGAAAAAAATAAAAAGCATGAGACTCTAAGTCTATGGTAAGGAAATGTAACTGTAAAATGTATGGAATCATTGTTCACAAATCTTCTTACAATTGTCAGACAATTTATCTGTAAGCCCAATTCCTTCTCCCAGAGCCCCAATTACAGTGCCAGTCTCATAGGGCCACCAAATGCCCCATGAAATGTTGAATTGATTAAATGCTTAAATTCACCTTCACAATATGCACTAAGTGAACAGCAAAGACTAAGAAGCTGGAAGTTTGGCAGATGACAGTCAGTGTGACTTCTGACATAGCTCAGTGCTCTTACACTCCACTACCATGGGAGATTATTCACTATGACCAAAGGGTAGACTCTCTTCCAAGTCTGTCCCAATCATCCTTTCCTCCCTTAGGGTGATGAATCCTGCTGGTTGCCAGAGAGATTTCTGGTTTTAGCCTTAAGAACCCTTCCTCCAAACTTGCATATTGTGAATGTCAGGAAAGTTGTAGTGGATGGTGCCTCTTGGAATTATATATCTATGCCCATTTCAGCTGCCATGTTCATTTGAGCCACCACTACTTCTCATGTAGGGTCTTAAATAGCCTTCTAATTGTCCCAAGTGCAGGCATCCTGAATGTCTTGCTTGGAACTCTTCAGTGATTGCTCTTAGGATACCTTAACATGGATTTGCATGGCCTATACCAATCTACCCACTGCAGCTAAGCAGGACTACACTTGGGCTTTAAGCTTCTGCATCTTTTTTTCTTCCATTGTGCCTCTGTGTGGAATGCTCTTTTTTTTTTTTTTTTCTGCCCACTGACTTCTCACCATTCATATCAGTTTCAAGCATTCCCTAACTTAGGGTAATTCAGCAGACCAGCAGACCTACCTCACTTGATCAGATAGATCATTTATATATAAAACTTTGTGTGCTTTTATATTTTTCGAGTCACAAATTATTTTACTGTGTGCTATTAGCTAATATTTGTCATCTCCAGTAGTATGCAAAGTCCTCTCTTTGTTATGTACACCATAACCCATGTTTGCCACAAAATAAGCTCCTAAAATATGTACAAATAAATAAATAAATAAAAACTAACTAAAGAAATCACGAAAGCTGGGTGTGGTAGCACATGGTCATAAGTCCAGCACTCAGGAGACTGAGATAGATCTCAAGTTCAAGGCCAGACTGGGCATGACATAAATAGAAAGTGATAGAGAGAGAAAGGAGTAAGAAAGAAGAGAGGTGGGAAAAGAGAGAATGGGAACAGGATCACCAGGAAAAACTGAAAAAAAATGCATAAGTTTATATTTATTTAAATAGATAAAATACCTCTATACCTAGAAAAGCACCCTAAGATATTTAATTAGCAGAAGGTATATTAGCAAAAAAATATCATATCTCATCGATAAATATGACAGAGACATTTTGTTAGCAGAAATCAAGAGCAATAATTATCTATAATTAGGAAAATTTTATGGAACTTGGGAGATGGCTCAGCTAGAAAAGCACTTGCCATTCAAGTATGAGGACCTGGGTTCAAATCTCCAGCATCCATATAAATACTGGGTGGATATGGTATCTTTCCTGTAATTTGTATATGTGGCCTCATGTGGACTACTGAAAAAGAGATGTATATGCTGGTCACTACAGATATTTTCTAGCTATTGAAATCACAATCTTACAACCACGTAGCATTATAACAAATAGCAAGAAAATTCACTCTTGAAATCTATGAACTTTCATTGTTTTGTTACTTAAAAGTAATAAACCAATTTGTACAAAGTTAAGTTTCTGTTATCTGGTAGACACTGAAGTTTATATGAGTTTTCTGCTGTTGCGCAACAACTCATAGCAATCTTGGAAGGTCAGCCGGCCAAGCACAGCTAGATGGGCTCTTCACTCAGGGCCTCCCAGGCTGAAGTGCAATGTCTGGACCAGGTACATCTTCCATCCCATGTGCATCTCCACGTGATTACCATCTCATTATTCTACCACTTTATTTTGTTAACCTAGTGTTGATGCAAAAGACACAGCTCTCACCTTAAATGGAATGAGAGATAGTTTATTATGGAGCCAAATATAAGTGGCCATAGCCAGGAACACAGATTTAGTTTATCCCAATTCCATGTTCCAACAATTTAACAATTAACAATTTCATGAAGGTTGTATAGATACAGAATCAAAGAAAGTCATAAATCAAGGTACATTTCAAATACCTTATCTGACCGTCAAGTATGTAGGTTACAACAAAGTGGGCAAAATCTCCCTCACAGATTTTAGATGCTATTTAATGACATTCTTAGCCCTTGGGTTGGTGGAGGCTGGGGGTCTGCTAATACATTCCAAAAGGAGCACACCTGATAAAACCCAATCGTCACCAGGATGTTAGATCAAACACAAAGGTGGACAATAAATGGCTATTGAGGAGTTAAAGGTAGCCCAAAGTAATTTGGCTCTGACTTTCCACATTCCATCTCTCTGTGGTCATAGTAGTTTTATCAATCCATTCAACATTTCTGGAAGTCGGTGCAGCAGATTTCTAGGAATGTCAGTTCACACTAGTGTTAACTTAAAGAAGGATTTTACTTTTAAACAGTTATAGATTGACTACATGTAGTATGAAGGACGTGTCTGATCGTCATAGATAACATGTTAAGTGACCTACAAAAGCAGATATACATGTCTGATTGTCATAGGTAACAGGTTGCGTAACCTACAAAAGCAGATGTACAGCACCAGCTAATGGGGGGAAAACACCTTACGAGATATTCCAGGAACAACCTTATTCTAATATTTAATTCCGTCACATATTTAATAGAGATACTAAGAAAATTTTAATCTGTAGAATATCTGAATCCCTCTGTGCAATAACATGCACACCTAGATAGCTTTGTTATCTAGAATACATGCTACTAAACAAACCATAGCAATTTAATTTTCTTCTATCTCCTTATACAATTACATCAAAAATCAAATTTAACTAATTTTACATTTTAAAAGCTGAATTGGTGGCTACTTGTCTATTCTAAACTGAGCATTTTCACAGAGGCAGTATATTCTTATATTAAACTTGTATCACATGAATGCCAACTCAAGGCATAAGAAATGATGTCTTATTTAACATCTGGCAGAAAAACATGCAAATAATTATGGTGTTTCAAGGTAATTTGTTTCTTTTTGAAATTTTCTTTGGCAGTATCCATGAAACATGTAAAAGGAAACTGATTGCTTAGTGAAAGTAACTTTATCTCAACTGTAGGAGTAATTTAGTTTTGATTTCTTTTTAGGTGAGTATTCAAGAAGATACTTGAATGTGAAGCAAATTTAATTGTAGAAACAAAGGTGGGGCAAAATGCTATGAAATATAGGAATCATTAATTTTACATGGAAGCAGAGACTTTTCTTGTTCTAGAAAATCATACTGAAAAAATGTTTCACCATTTCTTTCATTTGTCCCTTCTTTCCTTCCTGCCTACCTGCCTTCTTCCACTCTGAATTCCACAAATATTGATTGAGCTTGTCTATGCTCCAGGGACTGGAAATAGAATAAATAAAACTGACAAAGTATGTCACCCTACACAGGTGATAGTCTACCGGGGGGAAAGTGACAACAATAAATATGCGTTACTGGAAATAAATAAGCATGTTAGTGTAGTGGGCTGATGTGGGTTGCTATTTTATACACTGTAAAGGATGACTGCTGGGATATGTCAGAAATGCAGAGAAGGGAACACCCACTGGGAATGAGATAGCCACAGAAAAGGGCATGCTCACTTTTTATCTTGTATTTAATTTTCTTTTTCTTTGTTTTATGATTCTCATCCATACATGTCTTGACCATATGCCCCACACATTGCTCTCCCTTAGCACCTCAGTCTCACTGTACTCCTTATCACATATCTCATACTAATTGTCTGTGCCACAGAAGAGAGTGAGTCCCCATCCTCAGCAACCATTAGTTGCCATGACCTCATTTGGGAGGGGAGTTCTCTCCCAAGCCCCCCTGTTATCAGTAATGGAATGTTAATTGTCCCCACCATGTACGTGTGTTGCATTGGTAACAATAACCAGTGTGAGTTCATGAATGCAATGGCCTTATCTTGTCCAGATACCACAGTTCTCAGTACTCCTTACCACCCTGCAGGTTTTACTATCTTCCCATCCCATATTCCATGGTTCTTTACGTTTTAAATGTACTGAGTTCACAAGAGGTGAAGTTCCTTTTTTGACCTACACCAGGGACAATGACTTCTCCCTTCCCAGCCTTCCAGACTTTCTGCTCATTCTGACCAGAGTAGCAAGGCTTAAATGGTCAGATGACCAAAGGCAATGCAGAACTAAGCACACTGGAGTAGAGAAGAAAACAAAAAAAAAACCATTTGAAAGATGTTCATGGAGTGGGACAGGAGAAGCTGAAGTGAGTATTCGGAAAAGTGCACTTACAGTGGCTATTGGAGAGTCTGTTGCCTGTTTCAGGAGACACAGGGCAGAGGACACTGGAGGCATGGGAGGCCCTAGAGCTGACTGGCCACAATTATGCCTGTAAAGAGTCTCATGCTGCTATACCTGTCATACCTGCGACATTAATATGGTCCACACATGAGTCATGAGCATGAGATATTCTAATAAGCATGTCCAAGTACAAGCCACACTTTGAAAACTTGATGAATGTACATTGGTTTGTTGTTCTTTAGTTTATATACTCTGTGCTCCTGGACAGCCTTTTTATTTTGATTTTGAATTACTAAGCACTTAAATATACATCGATACATTTACATTTGCTTTCTGTCATTTTAAGTATTTAAACACTTTTGTGGTTAAATTAATTTTTAAGCATGGCTTTTTTTCTCTCATTGTACATATATATTTCTGTGCCAGTAGTGTTTTATTTACTTCATCATTGTTTAATTTTGGGTTACTTGGATATGCATTTCCTTAAAAATCACTGTGGGTTTTTCTTCATGATTGGATTTAAGTATTTTTTAAATTTTAATATAAAAGTTAAATTCAATTATTGCTAATACTATAATGATGTTAAATTTAATAACTTTTTTATCTTATACAGTTTTTTGTTTACTTTTCTCTCATTGCTTTCTCCTTTATCATTTTTAATGTTATTATTATTATTATTAGCAACATGTTTTGTATGGAGAAATCATGTGTTGGTGCCCTCTTTTCCTTTATCCCTGCCCCTATTCTGCTGGGGACCCTCCTCAGTGTGGCTGCATGTATTCTCTAAGGGGTAGTGGGTTATGCACTGTGGGAGCAGCAGTCAGTTATTTTGGGGGAGAGGAAATGCCTCTGGGCATTATTTGTCAACCGTGGCTCTTACATTCCTTCTGTTCCCTCTTCCACAAAATTCCCTGAGCCTTAGTGCGGTTCATTATCATTTTAAACATAGCTACTCCACTATGTTTTATCCTCATGTAGTAAAAATAGCATGGCTTTTGTGTGAAATGGTTTTTATTGAATCCTTAAAGACTTGATTTACACTTAGAAAGGCAAACTAACGGAATATGAAAAGGCAATTAATTTGTAAGTAATAAAATATAAGTCTATACATGTTGAGCCTTAATGTGCAATTTTTACTTGGTACCTTTTCCTGAAGACAGCAGGCATGGAGCTATGTGACTTATATATGAGATTAGTATGATAATAAAAGCTTACACAGTATTGTCTCCATTTCCTCTAGCTCTATAGTAGCTCTATGATATACAAACACAGCATTTTCTCAATGTACCACAATTTTTCACTGTCCTAGCAATTGTTAGATGAGTAGTTTTTCTTCCTTAAGATTTTCCATTTCTTCATGTGATCCCTAGGATTGTACTTTGTTCTACATGTCATTCTCAAATACATATTTTTGAATGAACTCCAGACAAGTGTGCCCCTTGTGTGCACAGGCAACATTGTGCATTTGCATCAGTATGTCTGGCTTATGTGGGACCTGGAGAGTTGAGCATGAGTCCTTAGGCTTTGCAGGCAAGTGTCTGCTGGTCACATTCAATACACAGGAAGGAAAGAGCAAAGAATTCTGATGTGCTGCTATCTTTCTCTGTGTTGTTCAGAACGAGACCCTAGCCAATGGAATTATAGGACAAGTAGGCTAAGACTTCCCAGCTTCAAATAACTTAGTCTAAAACCTCCCTTACAGAAATACCCAGAGATCTGTGTCCTAATTGAGTCTAGATTCAATCAAATTGACAAAAGAGATTTAACATGACAGACCCATAAAGAAGAAAGAACAGTACACCAACGCAAGGAGAAAAGACACAGTGAATGCGCAGGCTCTGGGATGAAGGAAGCTTGAATGCACATCCAGACCCTCCACGCAGCCAGGCAGCTTCTGGCAAGTTACTTCGATAAGCTCATCTGTGTCTGTATTATCCACAAAGTAAGAACAGTACACCTCCACCTAATGCAGGCATTCAATATCAAGAACTCCATAGGAATACTAATAAAATTTGCAAGTAACATGCTAATGAACATTCATTATTTTGAATCGTTCTTTTTTTAAATTTTTGTTTATTTTTATTTATTTATTTGACAGCAACAGACAGAGAAAGAAAGAGGCAGGTAGAGAGAAAGAATGGGTGTGCCAGGGCCTCCAGCCACTGCAAACAAACTCCCCATGCATGTGCCCTCTTGTGCATCTGGCTAACATGGGCCGTGGGGAATGACAGCCTCGAGCCGGGGTCCTCAGGCTTCACAGGCAAGAGCTTAACAGCTAAGCCATCTCTCCATCCCTTAAATGTTTCTTTTTATATTAAGTAGAAACTTTGTATGAACACATCATATGTCAATACCATCTTTTCCCTCCTTCCCATGCCCATTTCACTGAGGGCCCTTCTCTAAGGGATTGCTGATATTCACCATGGCGTCTTGGGTTATGAGTTGTGATGTAAGAAGTCATTGTGTGAGGAGAGCAGGAGTCCTCTGGATATTCCCTACAACCCTGTGGGTCTTATGTAAGAAGTCATTGTGTGAGGAGAGCAGGAGTCCTCTGGATATTCCCTACAACCCTGTGGGTCTTCAAATCTTTCGGCCTGGTCTTCCAGAAAATTCCCAAATCTGTGATGTTGTGTTTAAGGCTATGTGATAAGCTTTGGGCAGCTTCTGGATTTGGTGCATTTTGAGTGTCCTCAGAGACTGTCTCCATCACCCTGGCTGAGGCCATCTGGATTATAATGGAAGCAGCACTCTTGCTTCCTCTTGCCAATTCCTCTGTGGTTTCACCTGGGCACCAACTGATATGAAAGGGGTGGTTCATCTCCTGACAAGGCATGAGCTATTTTTTCTTGCCTTCTTGATAAATTTTGGTTATCCTTCATCCTGACTGCTTTCTGAAAAAGAAAAGTAGGTTCTCTGATGGAAAATGAGACCAGCATAGGTTAAAGTGGAAAAACATTGTTAATTTGATGAGCGAGGCCTCTCTCTTGGCCACAAGCTAGTAGGAGAGTCTCTTTAGGGTCCATAATCTTGTTCTCCATAGGATTCTGATTTGGTTCCCAGTTCCAGCTATGGGTTCCTTTCCATTGAGTGGATCTTATAGCCAATCAGAAAGACTGGTTGCCCACGTAGGCTGGGTGCCACCATTGCACAGGTGTGTATAACTTGTCGGGTTGCTGCTATAGGTAAGCATAATAATAATTGCTCATAATAGTTTTGGCCATTTTCCCCCAGCAACTTGTCTTGTGCTTTCCAGCACTATATGGACTAACCATCTGGGAAGTGGCTTCCTTCCAGATTCCAGTCAGATCCCTTGATGTTCTATGTTGGCAGCATGTGGTGTCTTCAGCAATAGAGTCTTACCTGTTACCTCCAATTGGTAGAGAAGTGCTTTTACAGAAGCCTGTCTTGTTTTGAAAGCCATGTAGCTCTCTACAATTAACAGCTCAATGTGGGTTGTAACTTATTTGTGAAACTGTGAGTTATAAACCAGAACCAAATGCTTTTTGTGCATGGTGAGAGGAGTGTGTCTAATTTCATTTATCTATGTGGAGTTATCAAATTTGTCCAGCACCATTTGTTGAAGATATTGCCTTTTCTCCAGTGTACATAGTGGGATACTTTGCCAAAGATCAAGTAGCTATAGTTGCTTGAACTAAGGGACAGGTCTTCAATTCTGAGATATTAGTCTACATGTCTGTTTTGATGCCAGTACCATGCTGTTCATGTTACTATGGCTTTATGGTATAGCCTTATATTGGGTATGGTGATACCTTTGGAGGTGTTTCCTTTGCCTGCAGAATCAAGGGGAAGCTCAATGATGGCAGGGGAAAATAGTTATGACACTTATAAATTCACCCACGACAATACACTGCCTACAGGAGGCTTAAATTCCCAAAATGTCATCAGGTGGTGACCTAGCTATCAGAAAACCTATGTTTATGGGGACCACCTAAACTAAATGACTACATTCTGCCCCTGGCCCCCATAAACTGAACCATCCATGAAGTAAAATGTAATGTATTAAGCCCAACTTCAAAAGTCCCCATGATTTTTGTCAAACCTAATGATGTTCATACATACCCATAACCCAAGGTCTTTTAACTAAGTCATAATAGCAAAAAATCCCCCCCCCCAAAAAAAAACCCATAATGACACAGAATAAACATTCCACACTGCAAAAAAATGGTACTGGGCAGAGCAAAGAAATATTCAACCATTACAAGACTTAAAATAAATAAGGAAAACATCAAAGTTGGTAGCTCCAAGTCCAACAATGCTAAACAATTATGAGCCTTCAGGTAAATTCTAAACAGTGATGAGTCTCTGGAATTCCAATTCCACTCTTCCTGGTAGGCCAGTCACAGTACCTGAAAACTTCATCCAATGCCAGCAGCTCTCCTTGGCAGCCATCTCATAGTCCTGACATCTCCATTGGTATACACTGAGACCAATGGTTCATCCACATGGCCCCATCAGGCCTACATATAAGTGAAACAACAAACCTGCTTCACATTGCCCACAGCCATTTTCAAAATACAAACTGTGTTTTAAATTCACTTATCCTCTTTTTCCTGCATTTTTTACACACCATAATACCAGGTGAGCTGCCAATTTGCTAATCCATGGGGTAATAAAGCTGACTTTGAAGAACAGGACACTTCTTCAGCATGTAGGCTCCTTCCAAAGAGTCTGCATTCTTCCCGTTGTCCCAATGCAGGAAAACTGGTGCAAATCTCAATGCTTGTAATCTCACAAATAATTGCAGCTGAATAGGCAACAGTTTGGCCCAAAGACTTCATTTTTGCTGTGCCATATCCCTCTGCTCATACAAATCCATTTCTACACAAAGCAGCACAAGTTTTCAAGACACAGGCAAAATAGCAAACCTCTTAAGCAAACTGCTCCTAGCCCGGTACAAACGAAGCTCTTTCTCACCCTTATAAACCAAACCTCACAGCCCATAGTTCTTGCTGCATTCAGGTCTTTCAACTCTGACCAGAATAGTCCATCAAGCTGTACTTACAGTGCCGCAAGGCATCTCTTAGGACAAGATTTCAAATTCTTCCATGTTCCTCTATATAATGAGCTCCAAAAGGCCAAATGTTATGCCATCAGGTTTCTAGCAGCAATGATTCCACCTCTAGATGCCAACTTTACTGTTGGAGTCAGATTTGAAAAAAAAAAAAGGCAGAAAACACTAGACCAAGATCAGCTTGTGGGACAAAAAGTTTAGTTTGGCTTACAGACTCGAGGAAGCTCCACAATGGCAGGGCAAAATTATGGCATGAACAACAGATGGACATCACCTCCTGGCCAACATCAGATAGACAACAGCAACAGGGAAATATGCTAAACACTGGCAAGAGGAAGCTAGATATAGCACCCAAAAGCCCACCCCCAACAATACACTGCCTCTGGAAAGCTTTAATTCCCAAATTGCCACCAGCTGGGAACCTAGCATTCAGAACACCCAAGTTTATGGTGGACACCTGAACCAAATCATCAAAATATTTTTGGTATGAATTTCTTCCCCTCCTGGTATACCTATTATCTGGATGTTTGATCATTTTAGGGTATCCCACAATTTCCTCATATGATTTTTTTGAGCCTCACAAGTTTTGTAATCCAAACAAGATTTTCTATCTTTTCTTCCAAATAAGTTCTGTCCTCCACATCATTAACTCTGTCAGTGAGGGTTTCTAGAGATAATTTTAAAAGCTGTGTTTGAATTTGTTTTCTGTTGAATTTCTTTCCTATGCCCTGCATCATGTCCATCACTTTGTCAAGTTCCAATTGCAGGCCATGGTTTGATTTTCTTGATGCTTCCTGGTCTTCCTTCTTGCATTTACTCATGTCTTCATTAAGCTTAATCAGCAGGATATTGAGCTCCTCTATTCATTGACATACCTCCAATTCATTTCTCTCTCTTTTGATGTCTTTTCAGTTTTCCTCAATTAAGTTAAATTTAATGATGAAAGATGTGTGCTGTAAAGGATGATTCTGTTGCATTTCATTTATGTGATTTTTTTTTTTCTGATTTGCTTCAAATTCACTGATTCCCTTGGTAGAGTCACATAGCTTACTGTGCTTTCATTTTAGGATATTATTTCTGCTGTGTTCTCTATGTTTTCACTGGATACTTTGATTGTGGAACAAGGCAACTTTGGTAGAGATCTTTCGTTTTGTTGTTTTTCATTGTCGTGTGTGCGTGTGTGTGTGTGTGTGTGTGTGTGTGTGTGTGTGCGTGTGTGTGTGTTGGAGTGCACCCATCTTGGGATAAGTCTTACTTTATTAAGGAGGAAGCTAGCATTTACCCGTGTATGATATTCAGTGAATCTTTTACTGAATGGGATTGGAGTAGATGGTGTTGTATTCTTGGATGTGCAGGCTATGGTGTTTCCAAGTGTGCCAGCTGCTCTGGGCTGGTGGCTGATACAAAAACTATGGGTGGAGGTCCACAATCTTTTCATCCGTAGTCACAGCCATGCCTTCCCTGTGGGGCTCAGGAGAAGAATCGCTTGTCCCTGCCTCCCGACCTTACCCAGCTGAGCAGGTTACAGAGGACTCACTGGCTCCCACTCCACGATTATGGCAGTTTGAATAGATGTGCCCCTATAAATTCAGGAATTTTATTAAAGCTTCTTGGAATTCCAGCTACCTGGCTGGAGGAAGTATCATTGGGTGTATAATAGAGTCCTATGGTGTGGAAGTGGATTTGGGATTCCAGTCTAGAGATATGCAGAGTGCTTGAGTTCTGCCTGGAGTTCCTGAAGTGGCCTTGCTTGCTTTTTGGTGGTGCCTTTTTACTTTTTTTTTTTTTTCTCTCTCTCTCTCAGTCTGGATCTGTGAAAAGAGAGCCAACTTCTTCTGCTATTATGGAACTTCCCCTGGATCTTTAAGCTTCAAATAAATCCTTTCTTCCTCCCATAAACTATGTCTGGTTTGGAGGTTCATCCCAGAACCTGAAGCTGTCAACTACAAAATTGGTACCAGCAAGTAGAGACTTTTGAGATGAATCCAGCCATGTGGATTGTGATCTTTTGGAACCTGTGTGATTGGGGAACAGGAAACATGGAGCTTCCAAATGAAGATATGTTTTGTAGTGGCAAGCCATGTATCATGGACTATTCTGATGAAAGTTTGAAATTGCTACCTGCAGAGAGAACTATATTTGGAGTCCTGGCTTATGAACTTTCTAAAGGGAATGAAAGAGTGCAGAAAATTTTTTGGGACTAGGCTAATGGCATTAGATCTGGCCATGTTTTCTTGTCAAGGCCTAAAGAGTTTGATCAAGGTTAAATTTGTAATGGACTGAGGTGCTGGGGTAAAGATATGTGACTGAGAGATTTAAGATTTCAAGTTGGACAATCTCAAGCAAATTTAAAATTACTGACACAGAGACTAGTTGCTAAAGATATAATTGTCATATACATTAGCATTTGGAAGGAAGATAAAAGATGGCCCAACTATTTCACATCAGAAAAACGGAAAGGATGCCTGAGGAAAGACTATGATAGACATGCAAACTCTTTTGGAAAAGACTTGACTATAGAAGAAATTTGCTTTTTAAGGTTATGATATATTTTGATCCTGAATTAAAACTATGGCTGTGTTCTGCATACCTGGTATTGGTTTCAGAAGCATGAAAGATGTGTGGAGCACTTGTGAAGTGCATGCAATTTCAGGAAACTTTACTGAGACACAGCACTTGGGCACAGCATGATGACCCTCATGAATAGGCTGAAAGATGGCCTCTGGTTTGCAGTGGACTACCATGGAGGCTTTTGGCTTTGGTTGGAAGTTTTCCCTGGCTACCTAGCCCAGCTGGAGGGGCAGAATTGCAAAATACAAAGACTATCCATCACTGGTTATAATAACAGACTGGTACTACAGATGTTTGATGTTTGCTTGAAGGTTATTAATTTTGTATTGTCCCAGTCTCAATTTTCTATGCCATATAGCAGTTGAATATGTTTACTCTGTGCCTTTATTTGTTGAAAGTATATATATATATATTTTACAGGACTCACAGCTAAGAAACTATTTTAAATCCCAGATGAGACTTGGGACTTTAGAACTATCTTAAGTTGGTAAAGACTGTGGGGACCTTTGAAGTTACTGAACTCAATTTACAATGTGAGATGGTTATGAATCTATGGAGGGTACACGGGAGGAATTTGTTATTTTGAACAGATGCCCTATAGATTCGGGGGTTTTATTAAAGCTTCTTGAATTTCCAGCTACCCGAATGGACGGGGTGTTACTGGGTGGATTCTAGCGTCCAGCCCTGAGGTGTAAGGGTGGATTTGTAATTCCAGCCTAAAGATATGCAGAGTACTTGAGCTTTGCCTGGAGATCCTGAAGTGTGCTTGCTTGCTTTTAAGTGGTGGCCTTTTGCTTGTCTCTCTGGTTCTCTGCTTGTATCTCTGAAAGGGGAGCCAACTTCTGCCATTATGGAACTTTCCCTGGATCTGTAAGCTTCAAATAAATCCCTTCTTTCTCCCATAAGCTGTGTCTGGTCTGGAGGTTCATCCCACACCTGAAGCTGCCTACTACACTGATGGTTCCCAGCTCTCCCAGTGTTCCCTATCTGGAGCAGAAGCCATGCCCCAAATAGTTGGTGGGTTTGGGGAAAGGAGCTGGGAATTCCCTGGGGCATCTGCGATGTGATCCAGAACTGGACAGTGTGAAGGCTGTAGTGAGTGATGGCACCCAGGAATCGGAGGAGGCATCTGAGGCCAGAAAGACCTGCTAAGGCTGGAGGCACAGGATGTGGAAGCTGGAGCTGGGTGTGGGGCACCCACTGGTGCATGTAAGGGTGGCCGGAGGTGTGGTGCTTCCCCCTTCCTGGGCAGGTGGTGCAAGCCAGGCGCTTAGGGGAACGTGGAGTGGGCGTGGGGTGGGACAGAGGAGTAGGTCTTGGTTCCTGCACTGTGGGTACCTACATAGGTCTCCTATCTGAATGCAGAAGGTGTGGGGAAAGTTGTTGGACAACTCAGTATGGGGTCCTGATCACTCCTATAATAAGCACTTCCTTATTCACTCGGGGCTAGGCCTCAATCATTCTGCCAGTCTTTCCCCTGTCTGAGCTTGCTGTCCCCAAACAAGGGGCCACCTTCCTCAGTCGGAGGGCCGAGGCCCCAATCATGCATCTCACCAGCCCCAAGCACGTAGGCCCGCATCTCGCTCACCCGGAGTGCACAGGCCCCAAACGTTTGGGCACCCCATCAGGTCCGAGTCTCGGGCATCAAACATACTGGCGTTTCTTTTTCTTTTTCTTCTTCTTCTTCTTTTCCTTTTTCTTTTTCTTTTTCTTTTCCTTTTCTTTTCTTTTCTTTTTTTTGACCGTTGCCATCATTGTCACTATCATTCACATTCTGGATTTCTTTTCCCATCAGGGTTCACAAACCATGTTTCTAATTTTATTTCCTCCAGGAAACACTTTATGGTTTACTTTCTTCACCATGTGTAATTTCTACTCCACAAGCAGTCCCTGTGTGCCTGTGTTTGCTTTATTCTTTAAGACAGTGTCATCCCACTGAGTGCAGACGCTAGATTCCATCTGCATGGCCCCGTAGTGCTCAACAAGGTGGTTTTATGTGCCAAACACTCTATATCAGACTTCAATATTTATAAAATTTGATTGCTACCAGGTTTGGATACAACTGGTTACTGGGCTTTAACGTGTCCTCACGAACGTTCAATATGAAGTCTATTAGTACAAATTCCAAACATTCCTTATGAACCATGTGGGTCATTATGACATAAAGAGGTTTTTCTTGTTTTGTTTTGTTTTGGTTTTTTCAGTTAAGATGACTGAGCTCCTCTGCTGAGTAATCTCTGAATCTTGAAAGCAAAAAACTTTCTCTGCTCATAGAACATTGTTTATTATGACATCTGAGAGTTAGTTAATGGTAAAATATGTTCCGGCACGACATCACAAAGTCATTCCTGAGGCATTCTGTAAATGAAAGCAAAATAAAACAAAATCTTTACTTGGGTCAATCTGAGAAGTCACCAGTTTGTGGGTAGTTAAAAACGTGAAGCCCTGTTTCTTTCTTTGCTAAAGAGATACTATGTCCCATGATTTGGAAGATCTTGGAAAAGGCTACTCCAAAATTCAGGAATGTTTTATGGTACCTATATAAGCTCATTTCTGACTAATTTGGATTGAACATTAGTGAGAAATGCTGTGTACCTTACACATATCATCATGTTTTCTAAATTTAGGCCAAAAGGGAAAAAGGAATGTCACAGGAAAAGGGAACATGTACATTACTCCTCAGTTACTTTAAGCAGCAATGACAATGGCAAACATGCCAGAAATGGCTTAAACACTTGCTGATATAAACTCCAGAATGAGAAACTAGAGAAGGACCAGGCAGAAGCAGAAACCCTGCTCACAGAGCACAGCTGCTCAAACAAGTAACTTCTGGGGGGAGAGGTTGTCTTTGGGAGACCTGGGTCTAGGGTCTCACTAATGGCTCAAAAACACTGGCAACTGTATTAACAGATCTGTTTTGTGATAATTCCTCAGTGCTAAAGGGGTGATTGTATATTGTTTATGTCACAGAACACCATTTTGACAGCATGAAAAAGAACATATCTGGCCACAGACACTGTTAAAACTAATACCAGGAATCCAATCAAAACTAGATTTCAACACTAATATCCTACAGGAAATTTACTCATGAAATCCAATGTCATAGATTAAGAATTATGCTAAATATGGAGACTCCTAATTACCTCATTTCCTCATTTTTTTTCCCAATAGAGGAGAAAACAGACTCAGAGAAATAGGCTCAAAGTATTTATTACCCAGACTGGAGAGATGGCTTAGCGGTTACAGCGCTTGCCTGCAAAGTCAAAGGACTTTGGTTCAATCCCCCAGGACCCATGTAAGCCAGATGCATAAGGTGTTACATGCATCTGGAGTTCATTTGTAGTGGCTGGAAGTCCTGACTTGCCCATTCTCTCTATCCTGCTTTCCCTTTCTCAAGTAAGTCAATTAAAATAAAATGAAATAAAGTATTTATTACCTATGTCAAATTGTAAATATGAAAATGGCAAATCAAATTTTAGTAGTAAAAGCAAGACGTATGTCATGACTGGAAAGCTGAACTAGAAGACTGCCTGGAAACAGCTTCATTCAGGAACTACAACATCATCCCAATCACACCTCTACTCAGAACTCCCTTCATTCCAATGTGAGGGCTTAAATGGCAACAGAGTTTTGCCTTCAGGTCCAGAAGGAAAGACAACCTTCTTCATGTTACCATTTATTCATGGCTCAACAATAGCATAGAGAGTGGCTTTAAGGAGACCTGCTCTAGATTAAGGTCCTATTTCTGATAGAGTCATTTTCACCAGGAGAATATGAAGTATATAACAAGCATATTTCACTTTTTTGTATTAATGTTAGTTGATGCTTGTGGTATACATTTATGGGGTACACGGTGACTTTCAAGTGCATATATGCTATGTGCAATGATCAAATGAAGGTAACTCATGTTTATTACCAAAACATTTACCATTTCTGTGTCTTGGGATCATTAAATATTTTTTGTCGATGTATTTCATTACTGTGGACAATAGTTAAGTACTGTGATCACTAGGACTACTTACTTCTCCATAGCTGTGTTTATATGCAGAGTAAACAAGCTCTTTCTATGTCTCCTCTCTTCCCTTCCCAGACTCTGGTACCTGCTTCCCTGTGGTCTCCTGCTGTGAGATAGCTTAGTTAGCTCACATGTGTGGGTAAGAACAGATTGCATTCGTCTTTCTGCACCTGGCTAGTTTCACTTAGTAGAAGAGTATGTTTCTAGCTGCTCTCATCCTTCTGGTGTCTCAGTGATGTTCTAGTGTGTATACATGCTTCAATTCTCCACTTACTTGCCTGTTGCCAGATGAGTTTGTGGATCAGTATCTTGGCTTTTGTGGCTGGTGCTTCAATAAGAAGCATGGCAGTGAAGGCATCTTTGGCATTCTGAGTTCTTTTCCTCTAGATATATACTCAGTAGTGAAATTTATTGGTCATCATCCTATTTTATATTTTTGAGAATCACATTTTTTTCATAATAGTTATAATCTTTTTTAAAATAGTTACAATCCTTATTTAAAAAATTTCCCCTTACCCTACATCCTCAAATTGTTACTTTTACTTTTGCCCCTGACTTTTTTTGTTGTTGTTGTTTGAGACAAGGAAGGTCTTGTGAATCCAAGGCTGTCCTTGACCTAGTATGTATCAGAGGGTAATTCTGAGGCAACTCCACCTCCATGTACCTGGAATCAAAAGTGTGAACTCCTTATGGACTGTGTAGGACTGAACCCAGGGCTGTCTGCGTGTGATTACAGTCTACCTGCTGAGCTATGTGCCCAGTCTCTGGTCTTTTTTTTACAATAACCATGCTAACTTGGGTAAGTTGCCATCTTATTGTGGATTTATTTATTTATTTTTTGCATTTTCTCAATTAGGGTTCATTATTGTTCCGTTACTTTGCACTTGAGTATCTTCTTTTGACAAATTTCTATCCAAACAATTTTCTCATTTTATAGTCTGATTGTTTCTGCTGAGGAACTGATTTATACATGAGTTCTACATATTGTTTTCTTATCAGACAAAGAGCTCATATTTTTTTTTCTCATTCTTTCACTCTGTTGGGTTAGAGTGGAAAGATAGAAAACCCATGTCTTTTTTTTTTTTTTTTAGATTTTATTGTAAAAGCTTTCAACTTCCCTTTTCAGTACTATGCCAGCTGTGGGTTCCTCATTCATGGTTCATACTGATTAAAATGCATTACTTCTATAGCTGAGCATTTCACTCTTAAAGGTACAGGAAGGACACAGAACTTATGGGCTGAGAGAAGAAAATAAGCTTCCTTAATAATAAAATGAATGAGCAGAAAATGAATGCAAGCAAAGGGACTAAACAACTCATAAGATTTAACCAAGGTAAACCACCAAAAGCTCTTCTGTCCCTTTTGTTAAAATACCACATCTTTCTCAGTCACCATACTGGGAACATAAAACATGGCACACTTATGTCTCTATAGGAAGATGAGTTACAGACTTGTCTTGTGAGCAGATTAACACACAGCACAAGTTTGCAGTGAGATGTCAAAGCCAGCATGTGGGTCTCCAAAGCCTGCTCTTCTTTTCTGCTGTTACAAACAGCAGCTTTTACATCAGCCTGCAGCACCAGTGACCTGTGACAGCCCTTTCTGACTATTAGAGACTCAAGTTCCAGGATTGTTGGTTATCTCAATGTTACTGCATTTGCCTTGAGTGATACAAACTTCTCAGCTAATTTCTCCGTGACTAACGGTCTCATCTCAGTCTTCCCCAGCAAAATAGGCAAATTAAAGTCTGCTTAAATTGGATACAATGTTGGTTAAATTTGATCAGATTAACTCTCTTAATTTTTTTCTGTCTAACCTGATGCTTGTCATATATGTGAAGTGTGACATTTCCCATAAAACTCCATCTCCTTAGCCTTTATGCTACTTATTTGTGGAATGTTGAATTTGATTACTAAGCTGGCTTTCAAACTCACCCTGTCAGTGAAGCACTATGGTTCCATGGGTCTGGATTCTGCTGGACTCCCCAGAACTCCCATATATCTTAATCTTCACTACATCTTGCTTTTGAGAAGTATCTTTCTTAACACCACTAACAAGTTCGTGGGGACAGTGATCATGCCATTTCCAACACCTTATGCTCACTGCAGGAAGAATGTGTTACACAGTGCACAGTGACTATTATTTGTTTTCTTATAAATATAAGTATCTGTATTTTGAATAAAACATTATCTAGATTAAAAGTTTTGAAAGTGCATTCCTTTATCTTTGTCCAAATTTAGCAATTTAATTTATTTAATTATTTGAGAGGGGGTCACACACCAGGGTCTCTAGCTGCTGAAAATGAACTACAGATGCATGCACCACTTTGTGATTCTGGTTTGTGTGGGTATGTGGGGAATTAAATCTGGGTCCTTAGGCTTTGCAGACAAACTCCTTAACCGATATACCATCCCTCCAGCCCTCTTTTTCCAAATTTAAATGTCTATGCATATGTGATAATTTAATGTGTTACAGGTGTTCTGTAAAGAAACATTTTCACTGAATCAGAAAGTAGCATCTTCTTTGGCATTGAAAGTGTAAAATCTTTACAGAATATTCTAGCAATTGCAAATACATCAAGCTTACTAAGCTCATAGATCTAGCATACTGGTAACTAGAGCATGAAAGGGCTTGTGAGCTCCAATGAAAGGTTGTCATTCAGCAATATAGCACACAGGATATTAGGGGACACACACACACACACACACACACACACACACACACACACACACACACGTGAAATGTTTTAGCTCAACATTGGTGTCAAAAATATTACCAATAATTGAATTATTATGCAGTTCTCCTTTTGGCCTCTAGGTGGCTCACCTAGAATTCCCATTGCAAAAGATAGGCTGATGCAATAGGCCAACTACAGGCTTGGCTGAAATGTCATCTTGGAAATCAAGAGTAAATCATGTGAACTTAACTGCAGTTGGATCAAAACATTCCATCAGTATTTTTTTTTTAACTTTTTGAAAAAAAATGCAAATAACAGATGGTGGGAGAACAGGCAGATTTATGAGAAAAGTGACTTTGTATTAGTCATTCTGAAGGTCCACATCCCAAGGAGCCTGCCTCTTTGGCTGTAATGAACAGTTTCCAGGTGTAACCCTTGATATTAGGAAAGTGATATTTAAGATAATTGTCACTGGCCCATCTTAAAAATGGTGTTTTTACTTGGAAAATATTTTATGTCACTTATATCCTAGTAGGTGAAAAATGAAATTCACCATATTAATGCATTTGTGGAAGATATGATATGGTTTATGCAAAAAATAATGATTTTTCTTAGTAAAAAATGATTCTATTGGTTATTCAAGAAATAAAAATAATGATTTTTTTTTTCCATTTGAGAGGATATGAAGCATGTTTCAACAGGCAAAAAATATGAGTTTATGAACATTTTAAACATAAGCAATGAAAACTATTTTGCTTATATATATTTCTATTAGTAAAATTAGAAAAGATTTAAATTGTGAAGACAGACCTTGGATGATTCAATTGGGTTCTCTTGGTGCCCGTTTAAAACTCTGAAGCAATTTTCAGATTCTATGCTGAAGTCCTTCCTTTACTTTTCCTCCCAAGTATGACGCTCTATTAGGTTATTTGGAAATTAATGTGTTTATATTAAAAATGGTCCACTATAATGGATCAATTAAACATTTGTGCATTATTAGTGTAACAATAACTATAGATAGATAGATTTATACCATGAATAGATATAATGCTTAAAATGACCATTATATCACGTAAAGAACTAAATTTATTTATTTGTTTATTATCTGTTTGTTTGTGACATAGTCACACTCTGTAGCCTAGACTGGCTTCAAATTCACAATTGTAAGCCGGGTGTGGTGGTGCAAGCCTTTAATCCCAGCACTTGGGAGGCAGAGGTAGGAGGATCGCCATGAGTTCAAGGCCACCCTGAGACTCCATAGTGAATTCCAGGTCAGCCTGGGCTAGAGTGAGACCCTACCTCAAAAAACCAAAACCAAACAAAACAAAATTCACAATTGTCTTTCCTCAGCCTCCAGAGAGCTAGGACTATAGACATATGCCATTAGGGCTAGGCTTGAGGTAATTACTTGACTTTATACTTTTAGATACTTCTTTTGAGTTATATCAGAAAACTAAAATAGCATTACTTTCTCTATAAGTTAAGTTGAACACATTTTTTTTATTTAAATTTTTTTTGTTTATTTTTACTTATTTGAGAAAGAAAGAGAGAGAGAGAGAAAATGGATGCACCAGGGCCTCCAGCCACTGCAAACAAACTCCAGATGTGTGCGTCTCCTTGTGCATCTGGCTAACCTAGGTCCTGGGAAATCGAGCCTTGAACCGGGATCCTTAAGCTTCACAGGGAAGAGTTTAGCCTCTAAGCCATCTCTCCAGCCCTTGAACACATTTTCATTGTGAATGTTCCATGAACCAGCCTCTGCTAAATGCCTGAAGTATAATGGTGAAGTAAACCTCCTGTTCTCTATATGAGCCTAACAAGGATCAGAAATTACTAAGAATCTGCTAATTAAAATAAAATCTTTTATTTTGGAATACTTTGGAATTTTGATGTCACACTGTTTTACAACTAATAGTCATAGTCATTTCTTACTTTTTAACCCATACTTTAAAATCTTCGTAAAGCTACTATACCATGATGATTAAATATTTTAATTAAAGCATTAACCACCTTTTAGCATTGTTGAACTTTGATAAGCACTCCCAAGTTGTAGAGAACATAGACAAATTAAATTCAGCCAGGCATGACAGTATATGCCTTTGATCACAGTACTTGAGAGACAGAGGTAGGAGGATCCTTGTGAATTTGAGGCTACCCTGAGACTACATAGTGAATTTCAGGTCAGCCTAGGCTACAGTGAGACCCTACCTTGAAAGATCTAACTATCTAACTAACTAAATAAATAAATAAATGAACTAACTAAATAAATAAATTAGAATTGTTTGGCTTAGAAACTATAAGTTGGCTGCCTAAACTCATTTATAATGCTTAACAGCTAACACATGTTGTATCAAGTTAACAGAAAATAATAGCTCCATAAAATGATGTTATTAAATCATTTTTAATGAAGCATTGTTTTTTTTTAAAAAATAAATAAATCGGCAGTGTTTAGAGCAAGCAACAAGGAATGTATCACCACATGCACAGCTAGAAGCTGTGGGCAGGTGTTACCACCGCTTGGTCTGAAGTAGAGAAATGGGCCACCAGAGTAGGAGGGGCCAGACTGCCTGGAAAACATAAAGACCAATGGCTAATCCATGAAATGTGGTATAGAGAGTAGGGATGAAGACATCAGCCTGTTGACACACTCTCTTATTCCAGTTTGACCCACTACCTCATGATCCAGAAAGTGAGGTGCCTTCTGACACGTTTAATGGAAATGTTGAGTCAAGGAGGTAGATGCAAGTTGGGCATGGTGGCTCAAACCAGTAATCCCTGCTCTTAGGAGGCTGAGTGAGAAAAATCTCTGTGACTTTGGGGATAGTCTGAGCTACAGAGTGAGTTCAAGCCAGCATGGGCTGCAAAGTGAGACCCTGTCTCAGAAAAGCAAGGGGGAATAAAAAGAAAAGGGAAATGAAAGAGGGCTATGCATAGGTCTGCACAAATGTGGAGACACAGCTAGAAAAATATAAGTTGGAGCAAATAAAGTCATCTACCAACAGTTTTATTAATTTAACACTAACAGAGAGAAAAAGACATTGATTTATTTTTATTTTGAAGTCAACTTTTAAGATTCAAGTTGTTTTAGTCACTTACATTTCTGCAAACCATGAAAACACCTGATTCCATTTTTCTAATTTTTTTAAATACATCATAGGCATGATAGTCTTTCTCAAAAGTTAGTTAGAAATTTCACCTGTGATTAATGTAACAACAGTGGAGGTGTTACTCAGGTTTTGCATGGCTGGATACATATGGACTATAGTAAACACTTCAAAGTATATTTCGGGGAGAAAAACATGAAGAAAAAAGAGGCATATTTATACACAGGCTTAGGCATCAGGCATTTTGTGCTGGTTCATTTTAGGTCACAGAACAAGTAGACACTCTGATTTTTGCAACTCTAGAAGCTTACACACATCCTCATTAAAAACAAACAAAAAACAAAAACAAAGGATCTTAATGTGGCTAAGAGGTAGTTCCCATTAGAAAAAGCCAAGGATCTGCATTTCTTCTCAGAAGACACGGTTTCCTTCACAGATGCTTTGTTTCACTTCCCGCTGCACCTTTCTTATTTATAAATTAAAATGGAGAAAATTCCAAGTGGTAGAAAATTTTAAAGACTAACACAGAGCAACATATCTGTTGATAAGTAACTATTGCTTTTTGTTGGATGAAATACTTTGCTTTGCTTTATTTCTAGTTAGATCTAAAGCTAAAAATAAAATAACAAGATCATGCTGTCCAATTTATTAATGTGTCTTAGTATCCTTCATGCACACACGCGTGCACACGCAGCTTCTGTACGTACTTCACCTGGCTGAAATCAAGCCGCATGTTTAATCCAGAGCAGTGCAGGCCACATGAGTCACTCCTCATACTTCAACATGGCAAATATTAAGTATATATTAGATACTTGGTGCAGTTTAGCCAATTCAGCACAACTGGCCAACCTTTCATAAGAAAGGCTACAGTGTTGCACTGGCCTGAAAATAGAAGCTGGGCTGAGAAATGGAGAGAAAAATAAAAGTTCTCTTCATGTCAAGGCCAACAGCTGAACATTTCTGGGGCTACCTGATTCAAAGGATACAGTGTCTTGTGTTTATAGATAAAATGTTGGTGTCTATGGCAGGGAACAGGGAGGTGGTCACAGGCCCACATATCCCTGACACCCAAACAAAATAATCCCAAATAAAATGGATGATTCAGTTGATAGTAAAAAGGGAGATAACTATTCATGGGAAAAATGCATGACCTCACCCTTTCAAAATACACAGTGACTCATCAGCATTTTCCAGCTTTCTTGCTTGTTCGCTTTGAGTCTCCCAGCCCAGCCCCTTTCCCTGTCCCCTCCAGGCGAGCTCATTAGATTAAAGGAGCTTGGGGTTTGACCAGGATGGAAAAAATTAAGGAAAATTCATGGAAGTATTTCCTACCAATAATTTAGAGGCTTACAGTTATAGTCATTTCTTTTTTGAGAGGTCAGAGGGGAGGGTTCTGGATAGCTTCTTGTTAACTTAGCTGAAAAAGAAGTTTCTGTGATCAAGAGGATTATGTTATGGGTGTAATATAGGGATATGCATTTATAAGCAGAGAAACTAGCTAAAAATACCAGTACACACAGACTAAGTTATAATTTTCAATTGTGGTACTTGCAAAAACCTCCGAGGGCTATCAGTCTACTGTCAAAGGCCCCATAGTTTACCCAAGTCACACTAAACCACTGCCTCAAAACTGAGACCAAATTGTTTGTGCAATGTTATGTATCTAAGGAAACAAATGTGGACTTCTAGAATTACATGATTAGTTTCTTTAGAACTGAGGGCACCTCAAAGAGTCTTCAGAATCCAGCCATGCTTTGTCATCCTGGAGACAACTCCTCCCTGGAGTGGATGATCCAGGGCTCCAGCTGCTGCCCATTCTGCTCCTTCTGGGTCTTTCCAGACTCTTGACTCTTTCAAGGGGGTGGCAAGGAGAGCTAATCTCTACCTGATTGGTATCTCCAGATATCAACAACTTCACACAGAGGATGATAAAAAGCTAGTGGTGAAAAATCTGCTTGGTCAATCTGCTTCCTTGGAATGCCTTCTTTGAGTGAGTCTTAGGGGAAACATTGCCCTGGTGCCTGTTGAAAGGCAGCTCCCACTCCCACTCCTTAGAATCCTCAGAGCTGGTCCTGAAATCGGTATTTCATATTGAGAATTCCATGGGGAGGGGCATATTGAGAAAGATAGCATTATGTGCCCCTGTGTCGGAATCCTGATCTTTAGCAACAAAACCAGAACCAACACGTTTTCTACCTGAGCTAGCGGGGCACTTTATAGAAGAATTATTAACACTTGCTTAGTGGCTGGTGAGTCAGCAGCATGCTGTACCAGGTACAGCCCAGGTCCTCAAAAGCTCTAGGGAATTTCACCAGCAAAGAGGGATCTAAGGAGAGTGGGTGAAGGTAGCTTCATGAAAACATTATGAATGTTGTTCTCTCATTTGACTATCTTGATGTCTCCAGGGCCGGTAGAAATCTTGTCACTATCATAGCTCATCCCCACCATGTGGCCCAGGCAAGGGACACATTTGCCATGCTACCCCATCAAAGCTTTGGAACCTTTACAGGGGAGGGGAGGGTTTTGCTCAATCCTGTGTCTTATTTTGGAGGCATTTCTTAGGCCTGCATGTGCTGTAGGAAGACCTGTGCCCACCCACATTTCTATGTGACTCCTGGCCGTGATCCTCCTTAATGGGCAAATTAAGCATTCTGAGTTCACTCAAAGCTTTTCTTTCTGGTTGTTTATCCTTTTATAATTCTACAGCCTGATGTCAAACCCCACTAAATTCAGATAATTCGTGTTTTAGACTTTCAGCACCAAATTCATTTACACAAACGGACTGAATATAGTATCTTTAGGTCTTTTTCTGAGACAGTTTGGCCAATCAATTTGCAAGCTATTTAGTCTTGAGCATCTGATGTATTTTTTATAGAATTCAAAGCCTCAGTCCCTCTAATAGCAAACAAATAGTATCAATAAAAACAAGAATAAATAATCAATTCAGCATGTGCTAATGACTGCTGCTGTATAATCTGTATCACTGGAGGCATAATTTATATACAATGCAATTCCTACATAAAAATGTATATGCCCATGACTATAGAAACAGACATTTCAGAATAGTTTTGTAAAAGTTCAGAGAAAAAAAAATGGGCAGAGGGAACAGATTTTTTTCTGTATGGTCACTTAATCATAACCAATGCATCCTGTTAGGAGAAGAAGCATATTATAAGGAAAGCTGTGCATCTGGGGGGACAGAAAATTCATTGATAAATTTTAACATTTCCTAATAATTTATTTATATTTTATTATTTATTTGCAAGTAGGTCAAGGTAGAAGAGAGGCAGAGAGAGAGAGGAAATTGACACACTAGAGCCTCTAGCTGCTGCAAATGAATTCCAAATGCATGTACCACTTTGTATAGCTGGCTTTACATGGGTACTGAGGAATCAAACCAGTGTTGTTAGGCTTAGCAGGCAAGCGCCATAACCATTGAGCAATCTCTTCATCCCTCACCTTTCATAAACATATAACAATTATAGATTTATAAGGAAGTTGCAGGGTCAGCACATAGAATTCTATGTAACCTTCATCTTCTTTCCCTAATTAAATATTATTAAATGTTGTTATTATATAGAAATTAACATTAATATGAGGAATGTTCCTGTCATGTTTTAATGATTTTGTTTTTGAAAGAGTTTTTTTTTTATTTATTTATTTGTTAGACACAGAGAGGGAGAGAGAGAGAGAGAATGGGCTTGCCAGGGCCTCTAGCCACTGCAAACAACTCCAGATGCATTCGCCACCATGTGCATCTGGCTTACATGGAACCCGGAGAATCGAACCTGGGTCCTTAGGCTTCCCAGGCATGTGCCTTAACGGCGAAGCCATCTCTCCAGCTCCATGCTTTGGTTTTTATAGCAACTGCAGCAATCAAGATTTCGAACTAGTCTATGAACACAAGGATTTCCATCAGGCTACCTCCTTATTACCACACCCATCATGACTCCTTTCCCCATTATGCTAGCCCTGGATATCCACTAATCTGTTATTCCTATATTTAGTTTGGTTTTGTCATTTCAAAAATGCTTTATAAGTGAAGTCCTACATATTGTCAGATAAATGGTCTTTCTCAATTAACATACTGGCCTTAAGATTCATTCAAGTTGTGCCTTGTTCTTTTTATTATTGTCTTCCAAATTAATTTATTTTTACATGGAGTTATCTATATACCGTGCTTTTCCAAATGATTTTAAGATAGCTTGCCTCAAATTATGTACTACAAAGCTAATAAAACACGAATGCAAAATTAGGAATGCTGAAAACAAAAAAAGCATAGTATGCTAACTGTGCTGCCTGGTTAACGTTGTCTGCGTGTTTACATTTCAGAGTTGGCATGGAAATTCCTGGCAAGCAGAGTAAAAATAGAATATGATAAATGGCATAGCTCTCAGTAGAGAGAAGAAAGCCTGCCAGTTCTTAAATGGAGAAAACTTTCTTACTGGTGTTCAATGTAAAATGAGAACTCACGACACGTTTTCCATAAAGCTTATTGGTCTTAGATAACATTCTCCATGATGTTTACTTAGCAAATGAAATCACAGGCTTCACTAGTGACTTTTCTTTTTTGTAAATATTATGTATTTATTTATTTATTTGACACAGAGAAAGAGGGAGAGGGAGAGGGGGAGGGAAAGAGAGAAAGAATGGGCTTGCCAGGCTTCCAGCCACTGCAAATGAACTCCAGACACATGTGGCACCTTGTGCATCTGGCTAACATGGGTCCTGAGGAATCTAACCTGGGTCATTTGGCTTTTTAGCAAATGCCTTAACTGCTATGCCATCTCTCCAGCCCCTCTAGTGACTTTCCATTATGACTATTCACAATTATGGGCAGAAAGCAAACAAGAGTTCAACTTCACAGAGGTGAACCAATGAGACATGTTATGAGCAGAACATTTTGATGCCAAGATTTAAAAAAAAAAAAATCTATGAAGTGGTTCTTCAGGTCATGACTCAAAAGTCTCTCTTGCCTTCTTGTGAATGACTGAAGCCATGGGGCTGGTTATAGACAGTGGTTTTTGCTTGTAGCAGCTTGATCTCTCAAAACTGACTTTTCTTTAAATATGTCAAGGCTGCCATCCCATCAAGATGAGACTAGCTTTCCTCCCCTTGAACCTGAATAGGCTTTATTAGAAAAAATGATGTGTATTGAACAATAATTGTCTCTATAGAAGATAAGATGTGTAACTGAAATGAAGATTTTTACAGAAATGAAGATGTATAATTTCAGATGTTTGCTTCTGCTGTCTATCTGTCTATCATCTACCTATCATCTCTATCTCCCCCATACTGGAAATTCCTCTCTTATATTCTTCTGAGGAACAAAACTTTGAACCACGTAGACTTTAGTGCATTGTACTGAAGGGTGAAGGACTAAAGATATTAGGACCTGAGACAGTGACCTGAATCCACTATGTTTGATAAAACAAAAAAAAGTCTCAACACTAGCAGGGTCTGTCGGGATCACTTTCGTCCTCAACATCAAATAAAACTTGTAAAGTCTACAGATTTTAAATAATAAGCTCAAAGAGGCTGGCCTGAAGCTGTTGTTTGATGTTCTAACACATCCCAACTGCCACTTAGAGAATATTGCTGTGACTGTGGGGAAATCAACGTGTTGGAGAATGCCTCATATCCCAGCAGTGTGGTCATGCTATGTGAGATCCTGACACACCAAAAGTGTACCCTTCACGTGTTTGCGCTGTGAAAACCGGCTTTGATGAGGAAACCCATGCACTTCTGAAGGCTGAGAAAAAGGGAAATCTGTGCTTGATGATCATAAGCAATGAATAAACAGAAACAAAAGACAAGGGTAGGAACCCCAACATCAGAAAACCTGGGCTCATTCTGACTCAAATACACTGACTACTAGCAGTTCTGGGCCCTTCTTTGCCTGTCTGTATCCAGAACTATAGGTCCCTGAACACCAATGAGAATGATCTCTCTGCTACCTCACTCACTCACTCACTCACTCACTCACTCACTCACTCACTCACATGTGTTTTATAAAATGGTTGTGATGACTTATAATTTGCTCCCAGGTCTCAGACAAGCCTCTGCAAAACCTTCCTAATAAAAATTTCTATCCTATCTCACAATGACATTTTAAGCATCCAATAAAATATTGTATCTTTTAAAAAAATCTCCCAGTGAGGAAATATGACACAAAAATTAAAATGCAATAATGTGGTTTACACATGTAATCCAGCATTCAGGAAGTGGAGACAGGAGGATCAGCAGTTGAAAGCCAGCTTTGGTTATATGGCAGGACAGCCCACATGAGACCAACCTTGTCTTCAAAAGATCCCTAACACAAAAAAGAATTAACAAATATTTGTAATAATTTCAACCATGATGGATTAAATTATGTGCATTATTTTGGACAACATGCTGTCTCCATTCTCTGTGTTCTGTTAATTTTAATACTTTCTCTTTTCATCTTATTTTCTGGGGCCCAGTTGACTCTAGGCATCTGATTGAAACTTATCACAGTATTGTTTTAGGACTTTATACCATATAATGCTCTTCTTATTCTAAACATTTTAAATATATTTATAAATACTTTTTATAATTTATTTTTATTGACAACTTCCATAATTATAGACAATAAACCATGATAATTCCTTACCTCCACTTTCCCCTTCACAAGTCCATTCTCCATCATATCCCTTTCCCCTCTCAGTCTGCCTTTTATTTGGATGTCATCATCATTTTCTCCTATTATGATGGTCTTGTGCAGGTAGTGTCAGGCTGCATGGTCATGGACATCCAGCCATTTTGTGTCTGGAAGAGTGCATTATAAGGTATCCTGCCCTTCTTTTTTCTTTTACATTCTTCTGCAATGGACCCTGAGCCTTGGAAGATGTGATAGAGATGTTTTAGTGCTGAGCACTCTCCTGTAACTTCTGCTCAGCATTATATTGCCTTTTGAGTCATCCCAAGGTCACTGCCATCTGAAAAGAGAAGCTTCTCTAACAAAAGTGAGAGTAGCATTAATATATGGGTATAAACATTAAGAGAAGTGTTTACTGGGCAATTTGGTGAGCATAATATATACATTTAGCCAGACGCCAGAAGGTGTTACACCCCTAGGGTGTATGACTTTCCCTGTCATAGGTTTTTAGTATCAGGCATGTATTCCCTCTAGTCCAATTAGAGAATGGCTGATTTCCCCCATAGCAGACATGCCACTATTGCACCCATTTGGCCAGGCCGCCCCAAATTAAGGCTTGCAGTGTCCACTCTTGTTTAGCTCCACTTATGACTTCTTTCTCTCTCCTATAGAGCTGCATGTAGCATAGCTTTGTTTTAGCTTTCTGTAAGCTTGTCTTCATGCAGGAGATTTTCAGTACAGCTGCAGCAGTATTTCTCAATGTCTTTGCAGCCCAAACATGTGAAGTCTTCAGCAATAGAGTCTTACCATCTATTCCTGGTGGGAAACTAAGAGCATTGACATTGGCCTGTAATGGCCTTGGGTGGGTGGTGGTCATGAGTTACCTCTCTAGCCAACAAATACTAGAATGTATCTCATCCCTGGCACTGAAATTTTTCTGGTAACAATCTAAACCTTAGTGGAATAATATTGTATATATATGTAGAACAGTTTAATGGGGTTAGAAAGGCCTAAGTGAAGTCAAGGGAAGAGATTGAGTAAAGGAAATATGAGGGAGGGTTAATCAAAAAAATTTATTTATTTATTTGCAATCAGAGAGAAGAGAGACAGACAGAAAGAATGGGCATGCCAGGGCCTGCGGCCACTACAAACAAACTCCAGAGACATGTACCCTTTATGAATTTAGCTATATGTAGGTATGAGGCAATTGAACCCAGGTTGTCAGGCTTTGCAGGCGAGTGCCTTAATGGCTGAGCCATTTCTCCAGTCCCTAAACATTCTTAATGATATGATAGAGGAAAAGAAATCTAGGAGCTTTGAAAGATCCATGGGACTTGTCAGTGCCTGCTATCTTCAGAGATGCTGTCTGACCTGGTCAGCATGCAGAGATGGTTGCAGCTGCTGAGTCTTCCCAGCCCAGTGAGGAGTGTAATTGAAGAGGTTGGACACTGTCAGCCAGCGCTCCACAACTCAGCACAATCTATGTATCTCCAGTTTTGCACAGAGCACAACATCATAGCATCTTTTGTTAAAAGATTTTATTTTTATTTATTTATTAGAGACAGAGAGAGTGAGATAGAGAGAAGGAGAGAGTGAAAATGGGAATGCCAGGGCCTCTAGCCACTGCAAACGAACTCCAGACTCATGCACCACCATGTGCATCTGGTTTAAGTGGGACCTCAAGAATCAGACCGGGGTCCTTAGGCTTAGCAGGCATGCACCTTAACTGTTAAGCCATCTCTGCAGCCCCATGGCAGACTTTTACTGTTTATTCAACACTTTCTTCCACTATAACTGTGACATCTTTAAAATATTGCAAGCATCTCTTCTTCTGGAAAAATAAATAAACAAAAAAAATAACTAAATAAATAAGTGAAAAATCAAGATGAGGTAAGACACACTGAAGTCTCTGACAGAGGTATTCAGTTCATGGATACACAGCTCCTGCATAGGTGCCATTCATCACATTCTCTCCATAAATGCAGTTTTGAAATACATTTTATTTATTTAATTCAGGGAGAGAAAGAGGAACAGGAAGAGGGAGAGAGAAAATGAGAATTGTACCAGGGCCTGTAGCCACTGAAAATGAATTACAGATGCATGCACCACTTTGTGCATTTGGCTTTATATGGATTCTGGGAAATTGACCCCAGACCATTAGGCATTTCAGGCAAGTGCCTTAGCTGTTGATTCATCTAACCAGCCCCATAAGTGCAATTTTTAAAAACATATTATCATTCGGGTGAATGGGTAAATGGAAATATTACCCAAGTATTTTATCATACCACTCTCAGAAACCTGATAAGTCAAGGAACATCAAAACTGGCAAAAATGGGGAAGATTTTAATGACATAATAAGAAAAGACTAATTCACCAGCTATTAGTTAATAAATTAGCTTTTAGTTATACATTATGGATAGTTGATGTTCTTTTTAAATTTATTTTTTTATTGACAACTTCCATAATTCTAGACAATAACCCATGGTAATTCCCTCTCCCCCTACTTTCTCCTTTGAAACTCTACTCTCCAGAATATCCCCTTCCCCTCTCGATCAGTCTCTCTTTCTAGTCATTTATTAATAAAATATTTCAAAGAAAATAATTGAATGCAGAGACTGCCCACATTAGAGAAAAAACAGTGTTGACTATACATTTGACAGAGAATTAAAATAGTATATATAAAGAACTCAACAGGTTAAACACTAAAATACTAATAAACAATCACATAAATGGGCTAATGAAATGCACAGATATTTCTCAAAAGACAAAGTACAAATGGGCAATAATTGTGAAAATTTGGCTAACATCTTTTTTTATATGTTATTTGTTTATTTATTTGAGAATGAGAGAGAGGCAGAGATTGGAAGAGAATGGGCACACCAGGGCCTCTAGCCACTGCACATAAACTCCAGACACATGTGCCACCATGGGATCTGGCTTACATCAGACCTGGGCAGTTGAGCCACACCTGGGTCTTTAGACTTTGCAGACAAGTGTGTTAATCACTAAGCCATCTCTGTAGCCCAGTTGACATCTTTAGCTATCAGAGAATTGCAAACTCTGAGGGGTTCCTTCTCACCAGAATCAGAGCAGACATCATAGAGAAAACAAACAACAGCGCTAACAAGGATGTGGGGAAAGGGAAACCTTCATAAGTTGTTGGTGACAATGTAAGTTAGTCCAGTCACTAGAAAAATCACTGTGGTGACTCCTCAAAAATCTCAAGATAGAAGTAACTTAAGACCCAACTATGTCACTTCTGGTTCAGTACCCTAAGCACTCTCACTCACATCAACACAGCTGCACGCTGTCTTCAGAGAGTGCAGGGCTTGGGGGCTGGAGCTTGAGGTAGCATTGAGTTCAAGGGAAGCAATACACAGTGATGGCTGGTGCTCATGCAGTTCCTCTTGACGCAGTCCAAGACTTCAACCTACGGAGTCACTCCGCTCACATGTAAGTGGAGTCCTTTTTGTACCTCAGTTGACCTATTCTAGAAACTCCCTCACAGACGTACCCAGAAAGTTGTTACTGTGGCAATTCTAAATCTTGTCAACAAATGAGATTAAGCATGATAGTGTGTCAACAAAGAATGAATGCAGAAAGAGTGGTACATACTCACAAGGGAGTTTTAGTTAGTGTTTTAAAAAGAATTAAATTGAGGCCCGGCGTGGTGGCTCACGCCTTTAATTCCAGCACTTGGGAGGCAGAGGTAGGAGGATCACCATGAGTTCGAGGCCAACCTGAGACTCCATAGTGAATTCCAGGTCAGCCTGGGCTAGAGTGAGACCCTACCTAGAAAAACCAAAAAAAAAAAAAAAAAAAGAATTAAATTGCCATTCAATGGAAAAATGGATGCAACTGGAGAGCATTATGTTAAACAAAATAACCCTGACTCAGGAAGACAAATCTAGCATATTCATCTTATCTTCTATGGAGCCTGAACGTTTTTATAGATCAAAAACCTGTGTATCTATCATCTATCTATCTATCACTGAATCATCTATATATTTGTATATATATATATATGCACACACACACACATACATACATTTGAATGTGTGTGTGTGTGTACTCATGTCATTACCTTCTAATTGGTGGAACAAAGCACCCAACCAACAGCATCTGATAGGAGGAAAGAAGTTTTGTTTTGGCTTATGGTCTTAGGGGGAAGCACCGTGATGGAAAGGGACAGCATGGCATGAGCAGAGGTGGACATCACAGTTGCCACAGACGGTGGACAACAGCAGCAGGAGGTTGAGTCAGCTCTGTCAAGGGGAGCTGGCTCTAACACCCCTAACAACACATCTCGTCCATCAAGGCTCCACCTCCCAAATTGTCATCAGTTGAGCAATCAGAACACATAAGTTTATGGAGACAACTGACTTAAACCACCACATGTGTGTGTGTGTACATGCATCTAAATTTGCTATATTTTTTACATAATGCTTATAAATTGTGTTGAGAAAGTTGTATTTTTTGGTGCCGTTGTTTTTTCTCTTTTTTGAGGTAGGGTCTCGCTCTAGCCCAGGCTAACCTGGAATTCACTATGTAGTCTCAGGGTGGCCTTGAACTCACTGTGATCCTCCTGCCTCATCCTCCCATGTGCTGGGATTAAAGGTGTGTGCCACCATGCCAAGCAAGAAAGTTGTATTTTTATTGTCATTTTACTGCTAAATCTATAAGTTTCTCAGTCATGTTAATATGTCCAATGACTCTGGATATCTCAAATTTTGATTATAATTTTTTGTAGATTTTAAGATTACTGTGTATCAAAATATAAAATTCAAATTATATTATTAAATATTCATCTTACCATGGAGGATTTCTGTCTATAATAACATTTATCTTATTTGATAATGCTAATTTAGGTGATATATTTTCATCTTATTTTTGCCTTTTTATTTATTTAATTTATTTTTATTTGTTATGGATATACTTACTATGTAAACAACACATGTTCGTATAATCCTCTCCCTCTTCCCTGCCCCTTTTCCACAGGAGCTTTCCTTGTTGGGGATACAGGTCATGCCCATGGGGGTTGTGGGTCATGCATTGTGGGGACAACAGTTAGTTATAGGGGAGAGGCAATGTCTCTGTGCATGATGTCTCAACTTATTGCTCTAACAATCTTTCCACCCCCTCTTCTGCAAAATTCCCTGAGCCATGTTGGATACATTTTAAATCTATTTTGGTGATGGGCACTTAGGAGCCTCTGGATCTCAGGTCATTAGGCTTTGTAGGCAAGCATCTTACCTGCTGAGCCATCTCTCCAGTCCAAAATTGAGCATTTTTTAATCAAAACCAGTATATTCTTCAACTTATAACTTATTGATATATTCCTATTTCAGTTCAAGATTTAATTCCAGCTAACATGTTTCACCCCTTTGATTTTTCCAGGTAGGTTCTCATTCTAGACCAGGTGACCCCGAATTCATTATGTGGTCTCAAGGCGGCCTCGAACTCATGGCAAAACTCCTAGCTCTGCCTGGGATTGAAGGTGTGCACCACCACACCTGGCTCCAGCTAGCTTTTAAATTCCTTCCTTTTACTCATAATTCTCAACACATGTAAAGACTATGGAGATGTTTGAAGTTGGATTGAGCATATTATGCATTGTGGGATGGTCATGAGTCTGTGGGCCAGGAACAGAATTTGGTGATTTGAATGTAAACTGTCTCCATAGCCTCAGGTGTTTCTGATTATGTTACCTGCTGAGAATTCATCCTGGAGCATTTGAGAGGTGGAACCCTGCTTGAGGAAGTGTGTTACCAGGTGCAGACCTTGAGGTGGAGTCCAGCACTGTGTGTGTTCAGAGTCAGCTTGGTCCTGGCTCTTTTCTTTCTGCTATGAGCATATGATTAACTGAGCCAACTTCTTCCACCATGATAAAGCTTCCCCTGGAATCTGTAAGCCTGAAATAAACCCTTGCCTCCGATAAGTTGCTTCTGGTTGTGTGCTTCTCCCAGTAATGAGAAGACAAATGCAACATGGCTAACAGACACTGAACACATTTCTTTAATTTTTAATTTCATCTTTAATCTTAGAAACCAAACTTCCTACTGAGCTTTTTTGGAGAAAGACAGCAAAGCATAACACACCTGCTCAGAGGAAGGAAGATGAAGGGTGGGGAAAAAAAGATTACTGCATTGTACATATAACATATAACTGATACACTTTATTCTTCTTTATCCTTCACCATTGGTTAATTAATTCATCATGACCTACTGAATGCCTACCTGAAAATATGTCTCAGGGACTATGTGGGCTGCTGAGTTTATGAAAATTAGTAAGGGTGAGCCCCTGACTCAAGGAACTTATGGTCTAAGAATGCATACCGTTTAAAAGTGAGCTAAGGGCTGGAGAGATGGCTTAGCGTTTAAGCGCTTGCCTGTGAAGCCTAAGGACCCTGGTTCGAGGCTTGGTTCCCCAGGTCCCACGTTAGCCAGATGCACAAGGGGGCGCACGTGTCTGGAGTTCGTTTGCAGTGGCTGGAAGCCCTGGCGCGCCCATTCTCTCTCTCTCCCCCTCTTTCTCTGTCAAATGAATAAATAAAATATTTTAAAAAAAATAAATAAATAAAAGTGAGCTAAGTTTCAGGCTACATGCTTTGCAATGAAGTACAGCTTCAGATTGGAGTGTTAGTCTCAACATTAGTGCATATTGATTTACCAAGAAAGTGTTTAAGTCCGGGTGGTGTGACTAGTGTCTCCTCTGCTGTAAAGATGGCTATGCAAGGCTGTTACAACTACCTGCTAGTCAACATTGAAAGCATCAGCAAGGTCTCCTTTTTCTCTTGTGAAGACACCTTATTTTAAGGTTAACTGTCTGTGAAAATCTGTTTCTGGCAACAGAGTCATGTTAACCGTATCAACAGAAATATCCCGGGATTCTTGGCACTTTGCTTCTCATTATGAATTTGCATGCTTGTATAGATACCCATCCACTGATGGCCATGCCTTCCCCTCCCCTGCTGCTCCCCAGAGCCACATCAGCCCTCTTATCTGTGGAACAACCAAGTTTTAGAGATGAAAGCAGAGATCCAACCCTGAGCCTGGGAGAATTCATCAAAGCAAATGCCACCTTGTTTCCTTATGACACCTCTGATCTCACAGCCTTGCTTGCTTTCTCACACACCTCCAGGTACATGTGTTTATCATGAATATTTTACTCACTACTCATGACTGAAGTTATCTGACTTCAAGGGCATGTAAGCCAAAGACTAAGGCTGTTCAGTATTCCCACTGCAGTTGACTCCCCCAAGCCCTGTGCTCTGGCCCCGTCCCAAATCAGCCACCAGATTCAGTGTCCTTCGGAAATGGCAAGGAGTATGCAGTGGTGGTAAAATCACCTTCAAACAAAGGTTCTCTTTAGTGGGGATGTTTTATTTCATCCTGGTCACTGCTGTGCAGCATTTTGGCAAAGTTTCAAAGAATTCTCCTTATCTCTAAATCCATTCATCTTCTGGGGCTACACAGACCAGGACCTTCATCACCTTATGAATCAGGCTCACAGACTCCATGATGGCAGCATGTGGCGAAACGAGTGGCAATAGACAGCTGCAGAAGATTCTTCACAGAAAAGAAGCTTAAAATTAGGAGGGAAGAAATTTCCGGTCACATAGGCCTGATTAAGAGAAGTTATTTGTTAGTTAGTTTTAGGACTAGTATTCATAAACAATGCATTCAATTAAAATTCCTTATACATGCTAATAAAAATGAAATATATAATAAAATTTTAGTCAATCATTAGATATCCCATTGAAAGAAGTTGAGGAGAAATTATAGAGATTTACCTTGGAGATTTTATATATATAAAATCTTCTTTGTCAAATTAATTCATTAAAGTGACAAAACTCTGGTAAAAATAAAAGTAACCTGAGACTAATGTAATACAGATGAAAAATGAAATCCATATAAGTAATTCCTGTATAGAGAATCAAAGTGTAGTCAAAAATGTGGTTAGATTATATCAAAATTAGTAATTCTTTAAGATATAGAGGTACATTATTTGTGTATGTGTGATATATATGCACACACATATTTCTGGGTGCTTGGAGTTGGGGAGAGAGGACAACCTCCAGTATCCTTCCTGAAGAACACTGTCTACCTATCTCCTTCAAGACTGGGTGTCTAACTGGCCTGGGGCTCACCAATTGGGTTAGATTGGCTGACCAGAGAACCATGGGGATATTCTTGCATCCATGTCCCCAGCACTGAGATCACTGGCATCCATCACCATACCTGGCATTTTATTTGAATAGCGGGGTTCAAACTCAGGTCATCAGCTTCGTGAGGTAAGTATTTCACTAAATGAGAGAGCTACCTAACCCATGAGAGGTACTTTAAATAGAAAAAGTTAATAGTTGCTTGGAATTTTTTGTAACCTAATTATTGATGGTAGATGAGTCACATATAAGTAAACTTCTTGGTTATTTTATACAAAATCACTATCATCTATCAAAGGTACCATAAAAACCATGATTAATTCTAACACAGAAGGGAAAATAGGTATATCGCTAAAATCTAGCATCATGTACATGACAGAAATGGGAGGGCGCTATGCCTTCAAATCTGATAATTCTGTAGGTTACATGACATTAGGAATAAAAACTAAAACAAAATTTTACTTCAAAATATCTATAAAAATTATTGAGGGCTGGAGGGATGGCTTAGGGGTTAAGGTATTTGCCTGCAAAGCCAAAGGACCCAGGTTCGATTCCCCAAGACCCATGGTAACCAGATGTCTGGAGTTTGTTTGCAGTAGCTGGAGACCTGGGCACACCCATTCTCTCTCTCTCCCTCTTTCTCTGTCAAATAAATAAATAAATAATATTTTTAAATTATTAAATTTTCTACTTTTTAAATAATATTTCTAATTTGCCTCCTTAAGATGTAATCAGAGAATGCAAGTAAATCATGCCATAATATCTCATGTTAGTTTTAAGGACTTTGTTATGTTTGTGAAATGTTATTTTAAAATTTACAATTCTCTTATTATTTTCTATTTGCAATATTATTTGCTTTTATCACTTAAGGGAAACTTCGTAGGTAGCACGATGAGAACTTCAGGCCTCTAATACCTGGATCCACCTAAGGCCTAGCTTTCCCCTGTGTCTCAGACTCCTCACAGGGCTCATGGACTCTGAGAAATTTGTTCCCTCAGGCACAGAGAGATTCTCTCACCACTTCCTGGGGAGAATGAGATCTTGAATGGACCTCAACTCCACGGCCCCATGACTTCCTTTATGGTCTTGGTTCAGGGTCAAGGAGGGGTCATTCAGAGCACCAAAATTTATATAAGATGAAATGCAGCAGTTTGGAATTTAAGAGTGATCTGTAATATAAATTTGTTTTAGGAGAATTTCACATGGCATATAGTTAACCATACTGAAGTATACAATTCAGCGGATCTAGTGCATTTTGGTTTTTTTTTTTTTCAAGATTATTTATTTATTTGAGAGAGAGAGATCTAGAAAGAGAAACATAGAGAATGAAAATGCATGCCAGGGCCTCTTGCCACTATCAATGGACACCAGACACATGCAACACTTTGTGCATCTGGCTTTACATGGGTACTGGGAAATTGAGCTTAGATCCTCAGGCTTTGTGGGCAAGTGCCTTAACTGTTGAGACATCTTTCCAGCCTTCTAGTGCATTCTTAAAGTAATACAAGTGCCAACTGTATGCAGTTTTGAAACAATTTCACAACTCTGAAAGGAGACTGTCCTTCAAGATGAAGGATCTGAGGTATTATTCATTCTCTGAGTTGAATGGTTGGCCTGACTGAACTTGCTTTGCTCTTTTATAGACTTTGCTTTTTGAGGAAATAAAGCAGCTCTCATAGACAAATGGATCAGGGATTTCATCCGTAGGCTCCTGAACTGTAAATCATTCTGGAGCTAGCTACATTGTTGTTTTTGTTGTTGTTTGTATTAATAGTTTTCTGTTTTAACCCACGTAACAAAAATTTCAACTAAATCCCAAAATGCATTTCTAGAAGGCATCTAAAGAATGATAAGAGATCTGTGTTTTAATGCCCAATGTTGCTTGGTACCAGTACCTGGGAAATGAGTCTGACCTTGCCCTCAATCATTCTGGCTCCTCAGGAGTAAAGAAATGTCCACCATCAGCAGTTGTTTATTTTTTTTGGTGGGGGAGAGGGGAGCGTGGCACAGTTGTGTGTGTAGGTACACTTGGATGTATGCATGTGTATAGGAGCCACAGGAATGCCATTTACCAATTTTTGTTTTGAGACAAGGTCTCTCATTGGCTTGAGGCTCACAAACTCAGCTAGACTGGCTGACCAGTGAGCCTCCAGTGGCTACACCAGTACAGAAAATGTCTTCCACTTCTCCAGTCACCATTAATGGTCAATAAGGGACAGAAACCTTATACCCTCTTCCACCATCCATCACCTAATGTTGATGGGCCCAATATTCTGTAGGTCTTGTGCAAATTAGGACAGTCACTGTGAAGTAATGAATGTAAGGGCTATGTCATGCCTAGAAAAGAGTGTTTTACTGTTTCTTCCACATCCACTGGCTCTTTCTCTTCTCAGCCCCTTAAGCATTGTTCCTTGAGCCTTGGAGGGAGTAATAGAGATGTCTCATTTAGTGTTGAGCACCCTGGGGTAACTTATTCTCAACATGTTGATGAGTATTGAGTCTCCTCAATAGTTACCACCACTTGCCAAAAGAAACTTTGCTAATAAAAGATGAGATGAGCAATAACATAAACACACATATTTTCAGGGCAATTTTATGAAAAAAAAAACAAAACAAAACATTTATTTAGCCAAACAGTAGCATCCCTCTGAGGTCTGAGGACCTTCTTAGGTACTGGCTTTTGAGTAGGTTTCCAGTACCAGGTAGGAATTCCTTCCCATAGGATTCAAGTGAGAAAATTTAACTCTCTGTATTACAGCCACAGTCACCATTTTGAGGAATCACAGTCTTGTTTGACTGGTCTGTCACTACCTTTCTTGGTTTGCAACCCTCCCAAATTAGAACATTGTTAAAGTGTGCAGACATCTCTCTGCTAACTGAAATGACTTTCATGTTAACCATGGTAAAATGTTCGGCCCGGAAATAATTTTCTGAGAATCCCCATGGACTCACCGCAACTCTAATGTAATGCCTGTGTAGAAAAGTCTCTGTGATTCTTTAAAAGTTCTGTGGTTTATCACAAATCGCCAGAATCTTCCCTGCAGAGCTGTTCATCAGCACTGGACTGTTTTGAGCACTCTTCCTGTTAAAGCTTTTAATGTCTGGGGCAGCTCCTTGTGTGGATGCTGTGTTTATCACAGGCATTTTTGCTCACACAAAACAAAGCACATTCATAAAATCTGGATTCCTCACAAAGGTTGCTTTTTCCTTCCACACTGCATTTAAATTGATTCATTCTAAGTATTTCCTCTATATTCCTGAAAATCTGATATGGAGACTGGATGGATCCATCACTGACTGGAACCAGATAATGTGTTATACATTAAGGCAAAGTAAATTTAACTGAGTTCTTGTAAAAATGAGTTTAGACTTGTGTGGTTTTTGTAAAATGTGCAATCAGTTGTGTTTGATCTCATCTTTGGAGGTAGAGGTAGTTCATACACAAACATACTAACTGAATTTGTGTTTATGCAGTCAAATAAATGATCCTTTTCTCTTCCAGCAGTCTCTCAAATCCTCCTTGGTTCCAAGTAAGGCCACAAACTCTGGGTGGAGCTCACCTACACTACTAATACAACCCCCCTTCTACACAATTCTAAAAGAGAGTTATTTACTGTGTGATTTTGAGACAGAAAAGTGCACATTTGCCTCTATAGTACAGTTCCTCATGTAACATGACTTTTACATTTAAATGCATAATTCAGGGTACTTTTGAAGACTCAGTGCTTAAATATACTTCAGAATTTTAAATGTATTCACCATAAAAGTTGTATAATCAAGCTTGAAAGTCATGTCAAATATAGAATAGTAGAACTGTGTATTGGCTTAAAGATAAATGTGACTGAGCCAGTGAGACTAACTGGAGAGATTTTTCTCAACTAGATAACTAAATTAGCTGATGAAAAGTTTCAGAAAAAAATGATTTGCCTATTGTTAAGTTGTAATGAAGACAGAAAATTTGTGTTCTGAAATTTTAGATGTTGAGATCTCAAACACCAGCAAATGTTATGAAGAGGCAGGCCTTTGGGAGTTGTTGAGTCATGGGACTGGAGCCCTGGTGAATGAGCCTCGTGTCTTCACATAGGTAACCCAGAGAGTGCCCACCAGAAGAGGGTATAACTTTGAAGAGGACCCTCACTAGAACCCAGCTTTGCTGGCAGCAGACTTCTAGCCTCCAAAACTACAAAAATAAGGTTCTATTGTTTACAAGTCACAGTCTACCGAACTCTGTCATAGGAGATCAAGCTAAAACTGCCAAAAGGAAAGCTACCCATGTGTGCGAATGTGTACTCTTCATAGAAGAAATCTCAGCTAGGCCTTGGAAATAAAATTTCAGTAGTCTTGTTGTTCAGTCTTTGGGTGGGGGAACGTGTGTGTTTGCATGAGTGTGTTTAAGCATGTTTACTGGAACTAGGGCCTGAACTAAAGCTCTACCCCCTTTTTTATGTATTGAAAATTTGAGCCAGTGCCTAAGTTGTCAGGCTAGCCTTGACTTCACTGTACATTCCATGCACACAAGCTTGAAACTTGCAGTCCTTCTGCTTCAGCCTTCCAAGAAGCTTAGATTACAGACTTTTGGCAGCAGTCAAGCGGGCACATTTATTTATGGAGCTTAAGAAATTATTTTATAAACCATGATTTTTAAATCTTAGTGGAAAATATTGCCTGACACTAATGCTATCTTTTGCTATAGCCCATAAGACTAAGGGTAAGGATGTCATATCCAAGACACAGTTATTAATGTCAATCTCAGATATATATCTCAGATAATGGCTGGTTATTTATAAATCTTAATATTGTAAGAACTGTTAATGACTAAATACACCTCCTAGTCTAAAAATGGCATCAGTATAAGTCATAAATGTACAAGGTAGGACTGGAGAAATGGCTCAGCAGTTAAGGCATTTGCCTGCAAAGCCTAAGAACCCAGGTTCAATTCCACAGTACCCACGCAAGCCAGATGCACAAGGTAGTGGATGCATCTTGAATTCATTTGCAGTAACTGGAGGCCCTAGCATGTGAATTATCTGTCCCTCTCTCTCTCTCTACCTCTGTCTCAAATAATAACTAAATATACAAGATCAACTGAATAGTTGCCTGAGTGAACAAAATTAGTTATAGTATAATTAAATTTAATCTACAGATTTTTAAAAATATGTTAATGACAGCATTACAAAACTTTTCCTTCTTTATGAGGTAATTATAGCCTCATGGCAATGCACTTGTGGAGGCAGGTTTTATCCAAGGGAGGGAGCTATAGTAGCAGGGAAATAATGTTTATTTATTCAATATCTCTAAAAGTTTATGGTTCTGCATTTCTAAAGTATACAAAGTACAGATCTTATTTAAAATAATTTATCATATTTCTGTATAACCTTAGGGCTCAAGATATTGATTCCTGCCCTATGTGATCTACTTACTCTACAGTACATGAAGCTGCTCTGTGGCCTAGAATGGATATACATTATGATTACTGAACCTACTCTATGGCCTACACTGGGTCATTGTCATAGCTGCTTCACAGCTCCTCCACTCACATGAGAGAGAAAATGTGGCAAAGAGTTGATGTGATTTGATTGTCAAGCATAAGGGAGTTCAAGATTTTATTTTCTTAGACAGGACTTCTTATTTTCATAATACAGAGACTTAAGGAAGTTGATTCTCTATAAATAATTTTCTTTCTAGCAGAGTATCTTTTGCATAGAATTAAACTTAGGGAAAGAAGATTTGGATAGCATAACCCATTCTCATCTATGAAAGCGGGACTAGTCTTCACTTTTAAAAAGTTATTCTTGACTTTGGGTTAAGAGATGCTATGCAACAAAAAATGTACGATGTGTGTAGAAATGTGTTGGAGAATTTTGGGATTTATCTAAAAAATCCCTAGATGTAATGAAATATCTGCATATGCAGTACTTTGATACATATGTATGATCTCATTTCATTTTTTTTCTTTCCTTTTTCATGTATATGTGTGTTTACATGCATGTATGTGTATTTGACATTTTAGGTTTCTCCTATCTGGTTACATCTGCATCTTTTTAAGTCTTTTTGTTGTCATTGGTTTCTTTGTTCTTTTTTTAGGCAGAGTATTCATTTGTAACTCACACTGGTCCACATGGTGATCTCTGGAATTATGGCATGAGCCACCACGAGCAGCTCCATTTCTTAATAAAATGTTGCACTTTTAAAAGAAAATATCCAACCTGTCTAACTTGATTTTTATATTCCTCTGACAGTTTAATCCTTTTGTACAGATTTCTTGTCACTTTACCTATATTTTCATGATGGTTTTAATCACACTATTTGTCATGAAATCCATAGCAGAGACACTTATGGCACTGCAACCCTGTGAGATGCAAGATGTAATTAACAATTACATGATCAGAGTCCAGGAAACCAGCAAATTTTAAATCTCTGATTTCTGGAGGCATGGCAGGAAAACATGTCAGGTAACACATGGTCAATATCCTAATAATCACAACTGCATGGCTTTATCTCTATTCTCTATTCCCTACCTCTACAGGGTAACATTCCATACTGAAGACTCATTGAAATAGCTTCAAAAGATAAACCCTACTAGGGGTGGCAGTGCATGCCTTTAATCATAGCACTCAGTTGGTAAAGGTAGGAGGATTGCTATCAGTTCAAGGCCAGCCTGAGACTACATAGTGAACTATAGGTCAGCCTGGGCTAGAGTGAAACCCTACCTCAAAAAAAAAAAAAAAAAAGAAAAAGAAAACACAAAACAAAACAAAACAAAAAAAACCTTTGTTTTTCTAAAAACAACAATGTTCCAAATGTGTAGTGTTTGTAATCATTTTGATTAAGAATGTTTATACCTGTACATGATGTATTTTGATGATAACCCTATTTCTAGTTACCTTCTCTCCCCCCACACACACACTTTGGTTTTTTAAGGTAAGGTCTCACTCTATCTCAGGCTGACCTGGAATTCACTCTGTAGTCTCAGGGTGGCCTTGAACTCACAGTGGTCCTCCTACCTCTGCCTCCAAAATGCTGGGATTAAATGGGTGTGCCACCATGCCTAGCTAGTTACCTCCTTTTGTCCTCCCTCACACCTCTCTCCAGTCTGAGTTTCCTTGACCCCCTCTTGACCTCTTCTACTTTGATTCCTGTTTTCTTTTTTTTTTTTTTTTTGTCCATCACCCATGATGGTGTGTTGGTGGGGTCATTGTTATTTGGTCTTGTGCAGGTAACAGCAGCTGCTGTGAGGCCAGAAATTCAATGGTCACTGCGTGACTGAGAGTATTCCAGAATACTCTGACTCCTACATTCTGCCCACCTCCTCTTCTGCAGTGATCTTTGAGACTTGGGGATCGTGACAGAGAGGTCACACTTAGTGCTGAGCACTCAACATTCACTTATTTTCAGTACTTCATTAAATTTTGAGTCTTTGAGTATTTTTTAAATTGTTTTATTATTTTTATGTGAGAGAGTAAAAGAGAGAAAGAATTTGTGCTCCAGGACCTCAGTTACTGAAATACAGTTCCAGATGCTTGCACCATCTAGTGGGCATTTGTGACCTTGTGCTTGCCTCACCCTTTGGTATCTGACTAACATGGGATCTGGAGAGTTGAACATGGGTCCTCAGGCTTTGCAGGGAAGTGCCTTAACTGCTAAGCAATCTCTCCAGCCCTTGTTGTTTTTATATCACTTAAACAAAGCAACCTGCAGGATAATCCTGTTTTTAAATTATTCTGACTTTAGGCAGCTAATCTTTGGGGAAATATTTTCAGATGCTAAGTGTTTCTTCTAAAGGCAATATAAGATTGTTTAGGCAACCACAGCTATGTCCATTAAAAAATGTCCTCACTCTCAAGTCTTCATTCATAAGATCATATGTTTACTCAACAATTGTTTCTGGGAGCTTGCCCTGGATGTGCAGGGACCTGCACTTGGGCTCCTATCACGAAAGGAATAACTTAATTATTTCTGTAAATACCAATTTGTTCTTTGGATGATGGTCTTTGTGCTTGCGTCTGCTCTAATCCACTTGCTGGAATCCAGATGCTCCAGTCAGTATACTTGGAGGTGACGATACCTTGCAGGAAGTGTGAGCATGGATAGTTATACCAATAGAAAAGTAGCTACAGGGTGTTCATGTGCCCCTCCCATCATGTGAGGACACAGCAAGAAGATGCCATCTTCAAAGAATGGGCTTCAACAGATACCATGTCTGCCAACACTTTAAGCAAACTAGTATCTCTCAGTCTATATAAGTGTGGTAACTAAGTGTTTCTTGTTTATAATCCACTCAGTCTACAGGATATTTTATGGATGTATTGCATCAGCCATTGTGCCAACAAAGCATTTTGCCTAGACCTCCCTGGGATTAAACCACAATTTCCCAAATAAATGGAGAATTTTTTTTTTCACATTACTTTTTCATGTTACCCCCAAGAGACTTCTAGAACTTTACTCACTTTGCTTTGTAAATCTACACAGCACATTAAGAAATTGCACATTCTGATAGTTGCGTGGCAGTCATGGCTTCTAAGGGAAATAACAAAGACATCTTAATGCCTTGCTTGGTACTTCTTGCCTTATGCAGAGTGTCATTGCCATTTCAAATGTTATTCTTGGCCTTTGTATTTCTAAATCTTCAACACAGGTCAGGCCACTGAGAACCAAAACTTACCTAATAATGCCCAAACCAGACAGAGTTCCAGAAACATGCTTCTGCTCACCTTTGATTCCTCTTTCAATGTGACCTGATTCTTGAAAATTTCATTAAGTTTACTGTTATTTTTATCAATCAGAATGTTACACATAACACAATCCATTTGTATTTATAACTTGGACTATGATATAAAACAACTCACCAACCCAATGGCATCTCTCGGGTACCTTTGCATTCTCTAATAAATCCTTAGACGTATTTCAGACTTGATTTCTGAGTGTTTGAAAAGTAGTTATTCAAACTACAGTGCAAAGTTCCCCAAGATACTCTGTGCAAACAAGAACCATTTTCATTCAGTATCATTTGTTTTTAAGTCATTTGAAAATTGGATGAATATTTATGCCAATAATAAACATAGCTCATACTATCAAGTTACCCAAATGCCACTGGTCTCAGCCACACTTACTCACATGGATCTGTGGACTCCATAAATAAGCACGCTATGTAGCTCAGGTAATAATTCTGTCTTCATAAACTTCTCCCTCTGTCCTTTTTCAAGAGATTTCTATGTCAAAGATGGACCCTGTTTTCCTCCCACTGCTCCAACTCTGGTAATGATCATATGATGTTTACTAGAACTTTCCATACATATACCATTTAAGGTGAAAGCCACTTTGGGAACCTGCCATTCTGACTGAACCCATCAGTGCCGTCTGAATTATTGCCACAGTGGATCATAGAGAAGTACAGGAAGGCCATCTCTGTGTCCTTTCCTCAGCTCATCGTGGCCTCTCCATGGAGCATCCTCTCCCACTCTTATGCCAACCTATGCTTAGAAACTCCTGGTCTAATGTTTATTTTTATCTGACTTTCTCCCACTATCTTGTTCTCTATATTCTAATCTCTGGCCACCAGTACGTCAGTTATAACCAGAAAATTCTCTGCTTCAGCTAGAATCAAAACCCATGGCCTACCCAACTTGTACTTTAGCCACAAATATACCGAATTTCTTTCGTTCATAACATCTATCCTTCCATGAATGATAAATCCAATGCTGTAAAAAGATGCATAAAGCTTAACTGTTAGAAGTCACAATTGAGGATAAATATAGTTGATTCAAGTATTTTATTTCCATCCATTGAGTACAGCACAAAATTATATATTAAATTTCTGGTTTTAACAATCAAATATGATTTGATAAATACTGTTATCTATATTTTGCACACTCTCCTCATATCTCATATTCTTAATTCATTTTTTAGCTACAGTATTCTTCTGCTAATATTTTTTTTTCCTATTTACAGACTTGTCTAGCTATTTGGTATTGATTTGCTAACAAAATATCCAAAGTATCCTTAGTTTTTTCCAACTTTTTCTTTTTTTAGCTTTTTAATGTAGTAGAGTCTTTTTCTAGGCCAAGCTGACCTGAAATTTGCTATGCAGTCTTAGATTGGCCTTGAACTCACAGTGATCCTCCTTCCTCTGCCTCTGTCTGGAGTGCTGGGACTAGAGATATACACCACTGTGACTGGCCTCTTTTTATTTCTTATTTTTACAACATCTTAATACCCCTTTCAATCCTGAAGAATATCTGTTGATGGATATAGAATGCATGGTTGATCTTGTGACATAAATTATGAAGCAGTTATCATTCTGATTCTGAAAATGTTTCTTTTATAAATTTGTGACTAAAATATTCTGACACTAAGAATATAAACCTTGCTGGAGGGGTCATATCTTCATAAACTGAATGGGGAAGATTTGGTAGATAACAAAGGCAAAATGTAACACAGCCAGAGAGAGTAAAGAGAGACAGGAGCAATGCCTGAGTTATAGTGGAAAGGATTACCTTAAAAGGAAGTGGATAAACTTCCTCCTCTGAAACAGGAAGGAAGAAAAGATAACAGAAAAAATGTATTTGAAGGGCTAGGGAAGTTGCTTAGTGGTTAAGGCATTTGCCTGCTACGCCTAAGGACCCTGACTTTATTCCCCAGGATCCACATAAGCCAGATGCACAAGGTGGCACATGCGTCTGGAGTTCATTTGCAATGTCTGGATGTCCTGGTGTGTCCTGTCTTTCTCTCTCTGACTCTTCTTCTGTCTCTCTATCACATAAACAAATAACCATTTTTCCTCAAATTTCTTTGTGTCGTTTTTTCTTACTGCTGTATAGAATTCCATTGTGTAGATATACCACATCTTTGTTATCCATTCTTCTAATGATGGACATCTGGGTTGATTCCAGCTTTGAACCTGGAACAGATCATTCTCAGTGAACTTACCCAATCACACACAAAAAAATCGACACATAGTCTCACTCATCTACAACACCTAACCTGAATCTACTCAATATACTTTACATACCCAGCAAGCACCTCATGGACTAGACAATAGGATGGATGGGGAGGGTGGGGAGGGCATTGAGGGGTGGAAAACAGTAATCTGGACCCAAATGGCAATGGTACCATAAAATTCTACTTCCTAAAAGACAGACCAAATGGCTGAACCTTCACCAGACCCTTACAGGAAACACCTGACCACAAGACACTGGAGAGGGTAGGATCAGGACTAACCTAAATCTTCTACATCTTCCCTCCCTCCCTCTCTCCCTATCCCCTCTATCTTTCTCCTCTCTAACTCTTGTATATTAGTTATGTTTTTCCTCAATTTCTTAGTGGGCACTGACCTGTAACCCCCACTTCCAGCTTGGGGCTACCATCCACAATGAGCTTTTGATCAGAGAAACCTACAAGGTTTCCCAAAACAATGACAGACTTTTGTCAGAGAGCTTGATGACACACCAAAGGCCAGAGGTAAGACTCTATTGCTGAAGACTCCATATGCAGCTGACACGTAAAATGGAATGGCATGGCTGGAAGCCAGGAGAGTCAGTCCCCAGACAGTCAGCGTGTCTAGTGCCAGAAGGTGCTACATGGGCAACTGGGGGAAATGACCAATATCTGCCCAAGCAACTCATTGTCCAACCTAATTAGCAACAAATAACCTTATGTGATGCCACACAAGTGCAATAGTGGCACACAGCCATGGTGATGAACCAACTGCTCTTGATTTGGCTAACTGATCCCCTCAGTGGTACTAGACCCATAGCTGGAGCTGGGAAACAAGTCAGAACCATACCCAAACACAAGCCCACTCTACAATATCAAGCTACCATCAATCATGGGGTACAAGAGGGCCTACACCTATCAAACTCTCTATCAAAAAGTAAGTGTTATCTCAATTTTCTGGGTGCTAACTTACTCTCCGTTGGAGAATCTGCTTCTCTTTTTCAGAAAGATGCAGATCCTAAGGAGAGAGCTGCCCCAACATACCTCAAAAGGGGTCCAACTGAAACTAAGGACAATTGGCGAAACAAGCAAGGGTGATGTTTTCCTGTGAACCGGATACCAGCACAAAGGGGAAGGAGACCAACACAGAGAAAAATCAACTCCTGCCAAATCAGAGAGCCAGAGCCTCAGAGGCCCCCAACACCTCAGCACTGAAGCAGACCAAAAATGAACCCAACATGGCTCAGGGAAATTTTGCGGAAGAGGGGGTGGAAAGAATGTCAGAGTCAATGTTGGGTCATGATTTGCAGAGACATTTATCATACCAATAACTGTGGGCTAACTCTACAATGCACGACCCATTTACATCAACAAGGAGGGTCCAATGGGAAGGGGTAGATCATAGATGAGCCTAAACAATGGTACCAAACTGCCTGTATTTGCTGAAAAGAAAACTAACAAATTAAATAAATAAATAAAATATTTTTTAAATGTACTTGAAGACTTGTTTCCTCAGTTATTTTCTCTCTTGGTGATAGTACAACTTTAATGTTTGAATGTTTAAAGGTTTCATATACTGAGACAATAAATGATAAGCAAACTACTTAAAGCTGTTTGTTCTGGTGAAATATTAATGTAGCCTACACTTATAAAAATCAAAATTAAAATGAATTTCTTTCATGCATAGTTATACACAGAGTTGTACTGGACATATGAATAGCTGATGACAGTTTGAAACACAAAAATACCTTAAATAATTTTAAGGATATTTTAACCATATCCAGTGTGTATATAAATCATGTTAAATCAGAAGAGACTCTATTGTATTCCCTCTGGTTGCCTGAATTATAGAATGTTACTGCTTGTTTGTTATTGTGTATTTTGAAGAACTTATTATATTTACACTATCTCTAAGTACCAGAAAAATGCAGATTTTTTGCTATAAGTAAGAAACACTATTAAGAAATATTGTCAGCATTGTTCAGGGGAAAAAAAAAACATCATTAGAGTAATAATTACAACCAGGTCTGGTTAATTTATAATTTTTTAATTTTCTTTTTTTTAGACTAGGCCTGGTAATTAGAAATCTGCTTAACAGAAATACACTATGAAATTATTGGATTCATCATATGTAAACATGCTTAAATATATATCCACATTTGCTGTTAACATGTAAAATTTCTTAGAAACTCACTTTTTGGGAGGTCCTCAGAATCTGAATGCTTTTTAAAGTAACCTTGATGGTGACAAAAATGACTATTGCCTGTTCAGGTGAGACAAAAGAAACCCTGGTTTGGTAAATGTGAGCTTTGGTTTGCCACCTGCTACAAGAGCAGAGAGGGTTGGGTGGTCATTGTGCATCTGCTGCCCCAAGATGGTGAACTCCTAAGTGAAAGTGTTAGATTTTATTCAATTCAGAATTACTGGTACACTTTGTGGAAACATGGATGCCATACTATAAATGATTGCTGAATTCAATAGTCTAAATTTGTATCATGGTTAATGTTCAAGTGATTTCAATTGAAATCCTGAAATGTTTCTCTGGCAAATTTGGAGAAAGCATAAGATGATATATTATTTTTTTTGTCTCATGCATGCATGCCACTTCCACATATATTTCTGTACTCATAATGTGCTATGACTTTATTGAATACTATTTTCTGACCCCATTCTCTCCTTGCAATGCAACAGTCATATAGGGATTATTCATGATTGATAGCTGGGTTCATTTTTCAACTAGATTCCTGGATCCAAATGAATGCTTTAATATTTCAACCCTTTAGGAAGGTAATGAAAAACCTGTCATGGATAATAAGCTACAATGAAGTGCTTGAGTGCCTTAAATGACAGGCTCTCTGTGATTTTGAATTCCAGAGCTCTTGGATCTGAGGTGCATAGTTAATTAAGCTAAAGATGGTACCTAGGACACAAAGTGATAATTTAAGTAACTATAATAACATGAAAAATTAAAATAATCACTTTTACATCAAAATAAGAAAATAATTTTATTCTTTCTTTGAAGAGTGTTTATACACAGAGACACAAGGGAAAAAACACTAGAAAGCAACTGGAGATTCCTTCTCTTAATCGATTTCTCACTTCCTGGTGTTGGTTTATTTATTTGGTTTTATCTTTCTTCATGTTTTTTTCTGTTTTCATATGTATTAAACAAAATTAACCAAAAATTTAACAACCTGAATTTCCATGACAAAATAACTATACAAGCTTTTTTAATGATATATTTTCTTTGGCAAACATTAAATATAAAATAAAGGCTAAGCTGCTTTTCCTTAGTATGTATATCAAGATTTTAAATTTAAACAATGAGAATTGTTTACTAGATGTCATCTAGAATCACAAGTTCTATTTCACTGATAAATGTAATTTTCCACTTCAAGAAAGTTCCTTCTTACAGTCTGTGTTTTATGTGATTGTTTGTTACTCAGACAAACCAAATGACTAAATCAATACAAATGGCCCTCAAGGTCTAGAGAGACCACAAGAAAGTGTAGCATCATTAAACTAAATTACACACAGGCACTTAAGGAGACAAATAAGTATTTTGTTACCATAAGTCTTTTTCTATGGTGAGGATGATTGAAAATTTTACAAAACAAGCATAGTAATGGAAGAGGGCTTCCGTTTTAGTTTTCTCACAGTGAGGTCAACCCTTAGTCGCCATGGCTGTTTAAGTCAGATAGAAAATGCAGACCTACAAGTAGAAATATAACTCTGCTGTTTCTAAGGCCCAGCATCTATCTGCATCAGCAAGTATATAGGAGAAAGGAACACAAGGGAGGCGATAATCAGAGAAATGAGCGTAACAAGAGCAGCACGGGGCTGGACGAGCACAACCGTTAACTGTGTTACCCTCAGCATGGAGCACGGGTGACCATGGAGCCAGAGTCAGGTGAGTTCTGAAGGCTAACACAGCACCATTGGGGATTGGGCCAAGCCTGTTGTGTGGGTCCCAGTTGTGGTGGTTTGATTCAGGTGTCCCCCATAAACTTATACGTTCTGAATGCTAGGTTCCAAGCTGATGAAGATTTGGGAATTAATGCCTACTGGAGGCAGTGTGTTGTTGGGGGTGGACTTATGGGTGTTACAGCCCATTTCCCCATGCCAGTGTTTGGCACACTCTCCTGTTGCTATGGTCCACCTTATGTTGGCTAGGGGGTGATGTCCACCCTATGCTCATATTGTTGATTTCCCTGCTGTCATGGAGCTTCTCCCTTAAGCCTGTAAGCCAAAATAAAAAATAAAAATATAAAAATGTAAATAAATAAATAAAAACCTTATTCCCCCAAAATGCTCTTGGTTAGGTGATTTCTACCAGTAACGCAAACCTGACTGCAACACCAGCCTTCATTTGTCAGTATTTCATGGCATAAGACAATGAAGACAGAGACTCTGCACTCAGTGCTCTACAAACTCAATGGAGGCCAAGGGGTAGACTTGATGAAAGATTTGTCAAGTAGTTGTTGAAAAATTGTGATGGAGGAGACAATTCTCAGAGGGGAGAGAAATAAATTAGCTGGTATATAGTATTTAGAAGAAGTGAGAAGTAATTGGCTATTGGCCTAAGAAACTATATATGATCTTCCCTTCAGACATGACAGTTTACAACAGCAGCCATTACAGAATAAATTGTGGCTGTCACTGGGCTCAAAACAAAATAAATCATTGTAATTAATCTTTATAGATGAGGTATGTAAGCTTAATATATGAAGAATTTATTTATGCTATAAAATAATTTGATGGTAATATTTGAATAATACTCAGGACTATGTTTTTAGCCAGATGCATATTTTCAATATAAATATAAGGGATATATTAGAAAAATGTATGTAAATTATTTTCATGGTAAAAATATGCATATTCTTCTTTATCATGAGTCCTATATGATGAGTTCACATTTCATATTACCTCTGCGAATGACAATATTCAGAAAGTAGTTGTGCTTGTTTGCTCCCACAGACTAGTAGGGTCTGAATTTGGAAGAAATAGCTTGTGGGTGCACACACACACAAACTTCTTATTGTCAGTTATCATTTTGACAGATTAAGTGGGACTGAGTAGACAATTCTCTACATCAGTACCATTATTGGTTATAAATTGCAATGAGATAACTTGCAAAGCACACAAGAAGATAAATGCAATGAATATATTGGAAAGCTGGGTTCAACAGAGCAACTTTATTATATGTGGAAGGAGATAAAACTCAAAGAACTTGTTAGCATATAGATGGATTGGTATTATTTGTCTTTTGATGGTTATGGCATAGCCTCTAGTGCTCATGTTCCTATACTTGTCTCCCTTCCATGGGTTCCCTGAAGGACTACATCTCCGTATGTTTTTGCAAGGCACTATGGTGCAGCTGTCAGGTTGAGTATCTCTGACCCAAGCTAGCATACATCACATCCTGTCTAAAAAATTAAATTCCCAGTATGTGTCTTCCAACACTATCTCCCACAATAACAATCACAGGGAAAGGCTCAGATTCTACTGAGAGAACTATGGCTTGAGGGAACATTGGTCAACAAGTCATTGCACAGAGGACTGTTGCCAGAGACAATTACCTGGACACACAGGAGACCTAGCATGCTCTCAAAGTGGGTCTCTGTGGTTTTGAACTTCTGAGTTTTCCTTTAATTTTTTATTTCAGTGCAACTTGTTTCATTGTACAAATTATTACTTCTCTAAGTAACACTTTTGCATTATGATATGTTTATGTGAAGTCTGAGCCTTGCTGTGGCATTGCATGGATTGTGAAGAAAGCTTACTAGAGGCTAAGGTGAAGCTAGACAGAGCATGGGAGTGATATGATCAAAGATGGCTCAGGTGTAGAAGTCTTCGTCTCATCCCTGTAAGGTTTGGGATACTAAAAAGAGACACACAAGAATTAGTATATCTAAGATTGGATTGGCAACTATCTTGCTCCTCAAAAAGAATCTCCTAACTTGTAAAAACAAATTTGGGAGGTTAACTCTGTACAGTGTCGGTATTCTACAGCAGCGGGTGACTCTGATTTACAGGGTATTACAGTTGGGAAAGCAATGTGAGGAGAATCTTCGAGGGTCATGTTCTAGTGTCTTATTGCTATAGGACAGGAAATGACAAACACAGCCAAAGGAAATGCAACCCATTTCAGCATCCTTAGGGACTTTAATTTTACAGTAGTTTAAAAAAAATGTTTATTTTAATTTATTTATTTGAGAGTGACAGATGGAGAGAGAAATAGGCGGATAGAGATAGAGAATGGGCATGCCAGGGACTCCAGCCTCTGCAAACGAACTCCAGAAGCGTGCACCTCCTTGTGCATCTGGCTAACATGGGTCCTGGGGAATGAAGCCTCAAACAGGGGTCGTTAGGCTTCACAGGCAAGCACTTAACCTCTAAGCCACCTCTGCAGCCTTATAATAATTTTATATTAATAAAATATATTATAATTATATTTAATTTTAAGCGTTTAGTATTATATAATTATATTATATTATTTTATTGACATTACGATTCTGATTTATTACATGTAAAAATTTCAAATTTTAAAAAGTTAAAATATCATTAATGACTTTTTTCTTTTTCTTTCTCTTTTTTGTTGTTTTGCTGTTGTTTTTGATTTTTGTTTTTCAAGGTAAGGTCTCACTCTTGCTCAGGCTGTCCTGGAATTCACTATGTAGTCTCAGGGTGGCCTTGAACTCCTGGCAATCCTCCTACCTCTGCCTCCTGAGTGTTGGGATTAAAGGCATGCGCCACCACACCTGGCTTAATTTTTTTCTTTTTATTCTTGTTTTCATTTTCTTTTTTGCTTTTGAATGAAATATTTTAGTGGAATATTTAATATAAGAGTTTTGTCAAATAGTTTATCTATTTACGATCGTTGGCATTTATAAGAACCAGAGAAAAATTGCAGAGGACCTTAGAGATAGCCATGGAGAATGTCAAATTCATTTGTCTCCTTGGGTTACTTTGCCTTCAATAATGCAACTTATTTGGTTGACTTTTTGGTATGTATATATGGATGGTGTGCATGTATATATGGTATGTGTGTGTGTGTTTATATATATGGGTGTGGATGCACATGTGTGTGCATGCAATATGGAAGCCAGTGGTGGGGTTTTTTTTCAGTCATTCTCCACCTTAGTTTCTTATTTATTTATTAGAGAAAGAGAGAGTGAAAATGGGCATGTCAGGACCTCTAGCCACTGCAAATGAACTCCAGATGCATGATCCACCTTTTGTATCTGGCTTACATGGGACCTGGAGAATGGAACCTGGATCCTTAGGCTTTGCAGGCAAGCATGTTAACCACTAAGCAATCTCTCCAGCTCTCTCCACTTTATTTTCTGAGATAATGTTGAACACTGAATCAGGAGCTCACTGATCAGATAACCAGCTTGTGTCAGGAATTCTCTCCAGCACTGGGATTATAGGCACATGCCACATGTCCAGCAGAGGATCCAAATTCGGGTCTTCATACTTGCCAACAATCATTTTCTTTCTGAGACACCCTTCAACCCACACATTCATTGACTTTCTCAATACCGTGTCACACTTGTTCATTGGGAAACAGAAATCCTGTAAACAGAAATCCCTCATGAGTAGCTCACATCAGAATCGTTACCCTCTTTCACTGGTGGTAAACCCTTAGGTGGGAAGTCTGACATTCTGAAATGATCTAAGCTCATGGAGAATAGTTTTACCACATGTCTTACACATGCGTGAACATGTCTGCACACATGGTAATCGGTGCTTCTGTGGTGACAGCACAGGACTCAGCTGTGGTAGACAGAAAAACACCCTCTGTCAAAGCAAAGTGCCCGCGTCACAAACCTTAGAGCCTGTGGACATAGTTCATGCCAGATTCAGGTAATGACGATATGCTGTGGGAAAAGCTCAAGTTGTCACTGATGAATTTGGTTATAGAGCTCGGGAGCTACAGGCCAAGGAATGCAAGTGGCCCTCAGAAGGGGGAAATGGGTTCACTGTCAGTCTTTGGAAAGGAGTGTGGCCCTGCTGACACCATGCTTTTAGGCCAGTGAGACCCATATCAAATTTCCAAGTCAAAACCAAAAGAGTAAGTTTGTCACTTAAGCTAAAATCAGTTCAAGTTTTTATAGTCATAACAGCAAACTAGAAAGAAAATATGTGAAAATATTCCTGTAATAACTGAGAAAATGCTCCAAGGTGCACAGAAACGAAATGTTTTTGATTCCTACCAGCAAGTAGATGGCAGTAATGGGACCGACGGTGGCCCTGCATGAGTGGCTGTGGGTGGACAGGGATGCTCGTTCTCCTGTGCTCGTGTGGGGAAGCAGTCTACTTTCTGGAAGATCATGCTAGATGCTCCTAGCACTCGGTTTTGCTCAGAAGCAGCAAAACTGGAATGTGACAGACATCCTTCTATGCTCACAAGTCTAATTGAAAAGAATAAACCATGACAAGCAAGGACCTTGAAAGGTCAAACCATGACATTCACCTCTTAGTTGCCCCAGGTCACGAACCGAGAACGTTATTTAATGTTGAAGCAGACTGCAAACATGCAGAGCCAAACATGGGCTTTGGTTCCGGGTTCCCTGCTCTGCGGGCTCTGGCGTGCCAGCAGTCACGTACATTTTCACGTATATTTTTTCCTTCCCTGCTTTGTAAAACCTCCGGTGCTGGTACATATGTGTCCTCCTGCGGGCGCTGTGTAAACCCAAGCCAAGCAGAGAGCTTCCAGCATCACTTGGTTCCAATTTCAACCCCATTATTGTATAAAATTTCATGTTTACAGCATTCTAACTCTGCGTTAAGAATAACAACCTCAGTGGCCAAAGCTTACGGAGCCCTCCACATTTGCAAGTGTGACAAACAGCCGTGAAAGAGACACACATTGGGGCCGAGCATTCCGCGCTTCACCCTGTGCAGTAGTGACTTTCATCCAGCCGCAAAGAGGAGCATTGCACTCGGCGCAGAGGTAAGTGAGGTGCTTCAGACGCCTAGGAAGGGCGCTGAAGACGGAGTCTTTACAAGCCACTCATCACCAGAGTGGGGGGAAAGTAGATACAACAAAATACCCATTTATGTCGTAGGTGTTTATGAAGACTGCTGAAGAAGCTTAGGCGGAGTGCTGAAATTATCCCAAGTGCTGTGTAATAATAACGAAAATTTTCTACAAAGTTTTTATTAGTCTTTTGACTTTGTGCTCTTTGCTTAATTAGCCGATTGGAATATATTATAGGGAGCCATTAAACACTTAATTCCGATTTTCTTCAATGTTTAATGCACTCAACTGGGATTCAGAAATATCAGGATGCATGGTATAACACGGATAGCGATCAAATGAGCTCATAATATATCATAATTAAATTTTAGCCTAGGTGAGGGGGTGCAGCAGTGAAAGGAAACTGTTTATCGAAACTCATTAACTCATTATCGAAATTTTTGACTTGAGATATTTGGTTTTGTTTGGGATTAGTATTTTTTTTCACGCTCATTGGAGGAGCAGGAGTTGGACACACCATCACTTTGTCACTAGAATGTGTTGCACTAGACTGACTATTCTTCTTCAGGGATTTCAGCGTCTGAGTGGAAAGTGAGACACTGGATGAGCAACTTCCGGTGATTAACGAAAACCTTAGAGCCTGTTACAGCTTTTTATGTGAGCAATGAATGCAAATAATAAATAATAAAGGCACAGAATTTTAGTCTAATTTGTCTTCTGCATAAATGAAACATGTGTCCACATCATTACCATGTACTATAGAGTCTGTTTAGTAGTGACCATGGTAAGATCTGTACCTACGAATGTATTTAAAAATTCTATTTCTTTTGATGAAAAGAAAATTAGAAATTAGTTTTAAAAGAATGTCCACATTGCGCTGGAGAGATGGCTTAGCAGTTAATACACTGGTCTGCAAAGCCAAAAGGATCGTGGTTCAATTCCTCAGGACCCACATAAGCCAGATGCACAAGGGGGTGCATGCATCTGAAGTTGGTTTGCAGTGGTTGGAAGCCCCGGCATGCCCATTCTCTTTCCCTCTCTCTCTTGCTCCCTCTACCTGTTTCTCCCTCAAATAAATAAATAAAATCTATATTTAAAAAAAAAAAAACAATGTCCACAACATTGGTAAGTAAACAAATAAGATTTTTAACTCTTTAAACTTGTGAGTATGTATATGTGTGTGGTGTACATCATGCGCATTTATGGACCCATGTGCCATAGGCATGTTGGGGTTACAGACACACCTGCCACTCTGAGATCAGCTTTACATGGGGTCTGAGGAGAATCAAACTAGGGCTGAGGTCTGCAAGCTTCACTTTTAGCTGCTGAGCCATTTCCCCAGCCTCTAATCAGATTTTTTAAGAAGCAATTTTGATGTGGAAAGAATATGAAAAATACTTTCAGTAGAGACAAATTTAGAATTAAAAGACTACATATAATCAAATATTACATTAAATAATGTCTGTGGAAAGGAAAACTAAATGACTCTGTACAGGAGGCTCTAGATATCTGAGTAAAGTTTCTAGTTTGTAAGACCAAGTTTTTGAAACAAGGAACTCATTATCGAAATTTTTTTTTTGTTTTGTTTTTTTGTTTTTTTGAGGTAGGGTCTCACTCTGGTTCAGGCTGACCTGGAATTAACTCTGTCATCTCAGGGTGGCCTTGAACTCATGGTGATCCTCCTACCTCTGCCTCCCGAGTGCTGGGATTAAAGGCATGCACCACCACGCCCGGCTAATTATCGAAATTTTTGACTTGAAATATTTTGCTGTGGTTTCGTTTGAGATTAGTATTTTTTTTTTCACACTCATTGTAGAATCAGAGATCTCCTGTCTCTTCCTATGCTCTCCATCTCTGTGTTTTCTTCAATGCTGGTATGGAGTAGTCAGAAAGTGCACCTAGATGTCAGGTGAGAGGGGGAGGAGTGCATGAATCCCCTTATCAAAAATGTGTAAATATGACCCTTTCAGACCAACTTTTGTTTTATAGTCCTCCTCACATTCTTTTACTTTCCCTATCTTTCTGCCTCTAATTCCACCATTTTCGTTCTTTTCAGCTCTTTCATCTCCCACTCGTTCTTTTATATGTAGTATTTTAAATTTTCTTCTCTCCTACATTCTTGAATTTAATTTCTGTATGAATTTTATACTCCCTTCTTTCTGTACACCTTATTCCAATTACTCTACTTACCCCCAGATTTACATATATATATATGCAGTCTGAGGTTGTACAGACCTTACTAATAGCAAGGAGTGGCCCATGTGGCGGCTCCTTGGTGAAGTCCTAAAGGATAATAATGATATGATCGTAGTTCTCCCACCTTCTCAAGAACTCTACTAGCTGCACCTTCTTGCAGCCACCATGGGCTAAGTTGTCTTCAAGCCACCAGCAGCCAAGACAGCTTATTATTGATGGAATCATCTACCAGTTGTACGCTGGGTCCACAAAGACTCTTGTCTTTAATCGTCCACAAAAAGTGTGCTTATTGGGCTGGAGAGATGACTTAGCAGTTAAGGAATGTGCCTGCGAAGCCAAAGAATTCAGGTTCGATTCCCCAGGACCCACAGTTGCCAGATGCACAAAGGGATGCTGGAGGCCTTCATGTGCCCATTCTCTCACTCCCCCATTTCTCTGTCAAATAAATAAAAATAAAATATTTTTAAAAAGAATGTGCTACCAGGGCGTGATTGTGCACACCTTTAATCCCAGCCCTCCGGAGGCAGAGGTAGGAGGATCTCTGTGAGTTCAAGGCCACCCTGAGACTACATAGTGAATTCCAGGTCAGCCTGGGCTAGAGTGAGACCCAACCTGACACACAAAAAAGAGTGTGCTTATTACTATTACTGTCCACAGAGTAGATATGGTTGCCTGTTGAATTCTTTACCAAAAATAATAAACATATGCACTGGTTGAGAAAAACACTTTTACTTTTGCAAAATGTCTGTGACTCAAAGTTTTCGTCTCGTGAATACCTACTAACGCATTCCTCTCCAGCTTTACAAAGTCCCACCCGCCCCATCAGTCCCTCCATTTGTCTTCCGATGCTCGATTTGTCAGGAATTTTTCACCTGAAAGTGAGAACTGCAATTTAGAGAAGTTAAAATAGGAAAGGACACAGTGCTGTCTTGCTGAGAAATTCGATGGCTCTACCCACTGCAACATAACATCCTGAACCTTGTCTTTTCTCTCTCTCTCTTTCTCCTTTCTTCCCTTCCTCTTTCCTACCCTTTCATTCTCAGATTTCTGTCTGTGTTGCCTTAATCATCTAATTCCCTGCTGCATTGACTGGATTTTTTCATCGTAATAATTTTCAGAGAATAGTCTACATGTTTTTTAGCTCTAACATGCATTTGAAAATTGGAAGCATCAGTTGGGCTTACACATATCTTTTAAACATTCTATCAACATATCCAGTAGTGAAAGTGGTAGAAAATGTTGGATGAAAGGGTACAAGGTCCAGGTTGAAATGGCTATCAAAATTATATACTATGATAGAAGTTTTTCTACAAAGAGATAGGGAAAAATTCTGAGAAGATAAAAATTTAATTCAGGTAAGTCCAACCTACACAGCTCTTTAAAAATGATGCAATACTAGGTAATCACTTTATATAACTGGATAACAATAAAGTTGTAGTACTTTTCACAAAATTCTAGAAAGCTGGTTAAATTAAAACAATTGTAAATGTTATTTTAGGGCTGGAGATATTGCTCAACATTTAAGGCCCTTACCTGCAAAGTCTAACAACCCAATTTGATTCCTCAATACCCACATAAAGCTAGATGCACAAAGTGGCACATGTGTAAAGTTAGTTTGCAGTGGCTAGAGGCCCTGGCATACCCACTCTTTCTCTCTTCTATCTTTCTATGCTGGTAAACAAATAAATAAAAAATATTTAAGAAAAATATATTGGTTTGGACTATTTTACATAGATTCCTTTTTCTTACCCACATTTCTTATATACCCAGTACTTTTTTTCTGGCTCCATTAAATTATACATAACTGCTGAATTTTATTATATCTCACATATCAAAAAGAATTTACAGGTATTGATGAGACAAAAGTTGGCCATTTCATAGTCTTTATTTTTTTAAACATTCATTTCCTTGTTTTGCACTTGAGTTTCCATTTTAGAAATTACTTATATTTTCAGTTTAAAACTACATACTGTATAACAGTCCTGTCCTAATGCGTTCCAGTTTACTAAGCATGAATTTTAAGTTGCTTATAATAACCTATATGATCCAGAAACAAAGCTCCACCTTCATATATCTGTAAATTCATCTCTCTCTCTTATTTCACTTGCTCTGCTAGTACCACACTGCTTCTGACTGCAGCCTTGGAAACCCTCGTCCTCTTCTTCTGTAATGTTCTCATTCCTATAACCACATGGCTCACTCCTTTACAGACTTAAAGTCTAACTCAAATATCTCCTTTTCATGGAATATGGTATTAATTATCCTACGTAACAAACAAATAACAGGGGTAATCTCACATCTATCTCATTAACTCTTCTAATATTTTATAGCACTCATTACTAATTAGCATAATAAAGATTTATGGGCAAGAAAAATTCATTTTCTTATTGTTGTATCCAAGTAGCCAGAAGAGTGGTTACCTTATTGTTGGAATACACACACACACACACACACACACACATGCACACATCAAACTTGTATAGATTCCTAAAGGAGAATGAATAAAGGAACAATCCTACCACTGAAATCTAATGTAAATTTAGGACTCAGGACTTAATCTGTCAAAACAATATATCTTCTGCCCACCATAACTCTTCCAACTTTGCCCATGAGATCTGTATCAAATAAATGATATGTATCCCAAAATGAATTGAATTTCCAGATAAGAAGGATAACAAATGAAAACATTGAGTTTCATGCAAAGGGGGTCATAGAGACTGATGACTCTGGTCAAAGTGCCATCTAAGCTACTTGACTTCTTTGCTGACCATTGAATTTGGCTTTCTAGTACCTAAAGGTTGAAATCATTGTCAAAATTTTTGATATTTCTTGCCAAAAATAATATGCTGCTGTAAGTCATTACTGAGAATGTCAATTTTGATTCTAGTATTTGTTAAGTTTTTCTAAGCCTAAAGAGATGGTTTAGCAGTTAAAGGGACCCAGATTTGATTCCTCAGTACCCACCTAAGCCAGATGCAAAAGGTGGTACAAGTGTCTAGACTTGGACTGCAGAGGCTAGAGGCCCTGGTGTACCCCTTCTCTACCCCACTCTCTCTGTCCCTCAAATAAAATATATATATATATATATATTTATATTTATATATATAATATATATATATATATTTGTATTTCATTATGAATGGATTATTGCCACCTTTGAATGGATTTTTACTTGCATTAGTTCTCCATGCATCTCCTGAATCATTTATTGTTGCGAATTTACACGACGTCGCTGTCAGTCACCACTCCATCCAGAGAACCTGAGATCTGGTTGGATCTAAGCAGGCAAGTCACGCTCACTTACTTAATAGTCAAGGATGCTGACATTCAGGGAAATGATTGATACACATGGTAAGTAGTCCTACGTAGTTCACCTTACGTAAGCTCTGTCCTTTGCTCAGATAAATTTTAGTATTTACATATTCACAAATAGAAATGCAGCTGTGAAACTGAAACCAAATTAGCAGTCAGTGGTGACTAATGATTTCATAGCAGGTGCAGCACTTAAATTTATCTTGTCTCACATTCCACATGATGCAAGAAGTACCTTCTCCCCAGCCACATTCCATGACCAGAGTCTAAAGAAGGCAAGTGCTAATGTCCACTTTGGGAGGCCAGGATCAGTGCCAGGAAATCAGCAGCAAGGTGTATTGTGATGATGCTGTCAATCGTTATGGATATAATGCTGATGTAATGATTCTGGTTACTTTGGTTTCATGTTTAAAATGTGACCAGGCTTTCCAGTTAACATCTCTTCACCATGACCTTTCAGTTGTGGGATTATCTCACTGTCCCAAAATGGCATTCGGGATCATAGGCCATAAATTACTAATCCAGCGTAGGTAGTTTTGGAACACAACATGTGTCTTAGTCACTTATTTTCACTTTACTTATAACTGATTTAGAAAAACTAGCAAAACATTGGAGACCTCAGAGATTTAAAACATGATTACACCATCTTTATAATGTCTGAGGTCTCAGTTAGATGGGTTATATAGCATTCTACCTACAGCTTAAGAGTTCAGCATGTATTAACTTACATTACATTAACTTTATACTCATACCACTTCTATGAGCAGGTACAATAATGACTTCTCTTATATAAGTATAAACAAATACAGGTAAATAGAATATTTGGGGGGAACATGGATTACACAAAAACATTACAGAATGACTGGGAAAGAGAAAATTCTCTGTGTTATATCTAGAATCACTGATACTCATTTATTAAACATAGTTTAGGCTTTACTATGTTCCAGCACCAACCTAGAGTTGGTTTATAACCATCAAAGATGATGATGCACTCCATCTCAGCACTGTCATCTTGCCGCTGCAGGTACAAGGACAAGAAAGGAGAGGACTGGTCTTTGCTCTTGAACAGACAGCACTCCGACGAGGTGTCACTAAATCCCTCCCTGACGAAGGAGCTTCTGAGTTGACACTTCCCTGGTGATGAGCAGTGAGCTAGCCATACAAAACTACACCTGAGGTATCTAAACAGCAAGTGATAATTGTTTTCATGTGGCTGTGAGCAAACCATGAAAAAGTTTCATGAGAAAGTCAGTCTAGGTTGACCATTGGGGATATTTTTTAAGATGTAAAACAAATTTCTAATTTTTTTAGGTCGCTAGTTTAAAGGATACGTATGTAGCCTTTCCACTGCCCTTCCCATGCGGGCATAAGGACAGGAAAGGTCTGCAAAATAAAACTTTATAGTGGACAGGGAACTCTACAGTGTCACCTTCCTCTCCATTTCCTTTGTTATCCATCTGTATTTGCCATTCCGCACAATGTATCACATGCTCATCTGGTCCAATGCAATGATCAACAGTTTCAGTCCAATCTTTGAATGCCAGGCCTTCATCCTAGATGGAGTGGACACATGTTCAACACATGCTACTGATGTACAAAAACACTGTCAATCAATTAGCTAGCAAATATGAGGAAATTATTCCAGAGGTCTTAAAATTTCTCTACCCTACTTTAAATGCCTTTCAGGTTAGGAGGGGTGCATGGCTAGGTACAAGCCATGCCAAGCTTGCATTCACTTGTTTGTTACCATAGTCAACTATACAGAAAGGCACATTTTATTATCATTCAGATGGGGCCAAAGCTTGCTGCAGAATGCAGAAGGAAAACATCATTTAATTCTATTCTTTGGTTTTTTTTTTTTTGTTGTTTGTTTGTTTGCTTTTTTGAGGCAATCGTGACTGGGAAAGATTTTCTGATTTCATCCTCTGCATGTTTGCTGTTAGTAAACAGAAAAGTTACTGATTTCTGTCTATTTATTTTGTATACTGCTACTTTGCTAAAAGTGTTTATCAGCTCTAACAGTTTGCTGGAAGAGTTTTTAGGGTCTTTTATGTATAGAATCATATCATCTGCAAATAGTGATGATTTGATCTCTTCCTTTCCAATTTGTATTTTTTTATGAGTGTCTCTTGCCTTATTGCTATACCTAAGACTTCCAATACTATATTAAATAAAAGTGGGGGCCATGCATACCCTTGTTTTGTTCCTGAATTTAGTGGAAAAGCTTCCACTAAATTCCATGTTGGCTGTAGGCCTGTCATAAATAGCTTTTATTATGTTGAAATATGTTCCTTCTATTCCCAGTTTCTGTAATAATTTTACCATAAAGGGATATTGGATTTTGTCAAAGTCCTTTTCTGCATCTATTGAGATGATCATGTGATCATTGGTCCTTCAGACCATTTATATGATGTATTATATTTATTGATTTGTTTTTGTTGAACCATCCCTGCATCCCTGGGATAAAGCCAATTTGGTTGGGGTGAATAATCATTTTGATATATTTTTATATCCTGTTTGCCAATATTTTGTTCATAATTTTTGCATCTATGTTCATGAGGGATATTTTTCTGTATTTTTTTTTTTTTTGTTCTGTCTTTGTCTGGTTTTGTATCAGGGTGATGCTGGCTTCATAGAAGGAGTTGGTAGAATTCCTTCCTGTTCTATTTTATGGAATTTATTTGGTGTTTTCACTGTTTTAAATGCTTTTACACACTAAAGTTTGTCTTTTAATTTATTATTAAATAAATAAAAGTAAGATACTCTTCAAATGACCACATCTAGCAGGTACATTTTTGTAGAAACATCAGACCTTTGTGCACTGCTGCGGTACTCCATACACCTCCTGACACTCCCTGTGGAACTCTGTGATTTCTCACAGCACATGTTTATGGATTAATAAATCCCCTATTATTCTAAGACTTTGTACTCAAGAATTATATTTCTGAAGAATTATATTTTAACCCTAGATCCCTGTAAATAAGTCCAGGACCCAAAACAAAGAAAACATTATGGAAGGAAGAAAGAAGGAAGGAAAGAAAGAAAGAAAGAAAAAAAGAAAGAAAGAAAGAAAGAAAGAAGATAATTTTTTCTAGTCACTAGTTAGTTTCTTTGCCAAAAACTTGTAAAAAAAAAAAAATGAGATCTTCTAGGGTGTTTGTGTGAAGATATACCAAGAGGTTCATATTTGACTATGCTTTTTTGTTTGGTTTGTTTATTTATTTACTTTTTTCTTTGCAAGATACAGGAATGGTAGCAATCCAGGAGTGGTAGCATATACCTATAATCCCAATGCTCTGAAAGTGGAGGCAAGGAAATTTTAAGGTCCAGATCAGCTTGGGCTACACAGTGAGTTCTCGTCAAGCTAGGGCAATATAGTAACATAGGCCCTGTCTCAGAAAGCAGAGAATGACACCAGCAAACAGTACACAAACCAAAACAATTTTTAAAAAATCTGTTTTACACAGAAGTGAATTGTAGAATTTATCTGTAAAAAGATACTACAAGTCTACTTTTATCTTACTTTGTGTCATTTCCACCTATATCATATTTTTGGGAACCTGGATTCTATTCTCTGGGATCACTAGCCATGGTTACGATATGGTTAAATATGTTAGCCTGGTGTGAGGCCTCTAGTTAGAGAATTACACTGAATTCATCTTCTCTTTTTAGTTCCATTATGCTTGGCAGTGCATGAACATAGGCAATAGATTCGGAATCAATATACACATTGGTGTTCTCTACAAAAGACAGTAAGTTTCAGAAACCATGATAGGTTTGTATGAAATAGTAAGAAATACAAATCTGTGGTGTATAATTAATTACTGAATTGTGACTTATAATTTATATTTTGTGTTTTTTCATCATATAATAGTCCATTATAAGTAGGCTTTTATATGCCCTTACAAGGAAGATATTTGGTAAATAACATAATCATATGCTTTCCTGCATCTATCAATTAGTCAGGGAATATGGTAGCAACTATCAAATATGAAGGGTCTCTCAAAAAGCTTATGTGTTGACAGAATGATTCTCAGCTGGTGGAATTATTCTGGGAGGTTTTGGAGACCTGAGGAGGTAGGACCTAGACACAGGAAACAGATCTCTGAGAGGATGTTCTTGGGACTGTATCTTGTTCTAGACCACTCTGAGCCACTCTCTGTGTCCTTTCTGTGGTGGTTATGTTGTAACTGCCTGTGTGTTGCTAGATTAAAGTACCAAAACAAAGCAGATGATAGAGATAAGGTGTCATGGTAGTTTTATTAAATGCACCCCCAATTGATTCAGTAGTTTTATTAATACTTCTTGGATTTTCAGCCACCTGGCTGGAAGATGTGTCTACTGGGCAGATCTTATGGCCAAGCCCTAAGGTGTAGTGGTGGATTTGAAATTCCAGGCTACCTATATGCAAAGTGCTTAAGTTCCACCTGGAATTCCTAAGTGTCCTGTATACTATAAAACCTAAAATTATGCCCATTAGGGAATATTCAGTCCAAATATTTAAAAAGAAACAAGTCATTTTCCCCATGTAGTAATTTCTGGCACTAGACACACTAACTGTCTGAGGACTGACTCTATTCCAGCTTGCAGCCATGTTACTCCATGTTATATGCCAATAACAAATGATGTCTTCAGCAGTAGGGTATTACCACTAACCTTTTGTGGGTCATCAAGTACTATGACAGAAATCTATCTTATTTGGGAAACCTTTTAGGTGTCTCTGATGAAGAGCTCATTGTAGATGATAACCACATGCTGGTACTGGGAGTTACAGGTCATCACCCAAGAAGAGAAGGAAGAATAAGATAAGTAATATAAAAGGTATATAGAGAAGAGGAAGAGAGAGAGAGAGAGAGAGAGAGAGAAGATTAAGGTCAGTCTTCATAGTACACTCTCCAGGGCCTTATGATTCAGGTGTTCTCTCTAAGGGCCTGGTGAAGGGTCAACCATTTGGTCTGTCTTTTCGGATGTAGAATTTTCCAGTACCATTGCTGTTTGGGTCCAGTTTTGTGTCACCAGCCCCCTCTCTCCCCACCCACCCTATTGTACAGTCCTCAAGATGTTGGCATCTCTGGTAGATTCAGGTTAGGAGCTGTAGATGAGTAAGACTATGTAGTGATTGGGTTAGTTCACTGAGAATGATCTGTCCCAGGTTAGACCATTTTTCTTCAAATTACATTATGTCATTTTCCCTTACTGCTGTATAGAATTCCATCATGTAGATATACCACATCTTAGTTATGCATTCATCTAATGATGGACATCTGGGTTGATTCCAGCTCTTACCTATTATGAATTGAACAGCTATAAACATGGTTGAGCAAATCTCTCTGAACTGAAGTGTGGAGCTTTTAGGGTACATGCCCAGTAAGGATCTGTTGGTAACTCTATAGTCAACATTTTTAGGAGTCTCCATATAGTTTTCTAAAGTGGTTGTACCACCTTAATTCCCACCAACAGCAAAGGTTCCTATTTCTCCACATCCTCACCAGCATTTATTTGCATTTGAATTTTTGATGTTTTCCATCCTTACTGGGTTAAGATAGAATGTCATAGTTACTTTAATTTGCATTTCTCTGATGACTATGGATGATCAACATTTTCTTAAGTGTATGTTTTCCACTTGTATTTCTTCCTCGGAGAAGTGCCTGTCCAGTTCTTTGCCCCAATTTGTGAGTGGGTTGTTTGACTTTTTATTGTTTATGTTTTTGAGTTCTTAGTAGATTCTAGAGATTAGGCCTCTATCCACTGGATATTCAGCAAATATTTTCTCCCATTCTGCAGGTAATTTATTGGCTCTGCTAATTGTATGTTTGTCTGTGAAGAAACTTTTAAGCTCCAAGCAACTCATGGTCTAACCTATTCAGCAGTAACTTTCTAGGCATCAGAAATCTTCAGGACATAAAACTCAAAAGTAATATTACAAATGCTGTGCATATAGCAGGTTATTAGCATAGACATGTGCAGTGTGGAGTATAAACAGAAGGGAATGCTGTTATTGGGACCAGCGCTAGGCCATGTGTGTAAGAGAGGAGAATACACTAAGGGATGGAACTACACAGATACAAAGAACAAGGCTAAGAAATTGCCGAGCATGTCAGCTCATTACAAATGCCAGTATAAGTGGTCAGTGGGATGGTCATCATTCCTTTTACTTTATCCACTGGAAAGTAACTAAACCAAGAATACTTTATTCATTACTTCATTGGTTACTGTCAATCTGTCAGTGAGACAGCAAGAATGGATTGGTTGTGTCAATATTTAATGGAATATTGAGTTATATGTATATAAATTATCTATAAGCATGCTAAAATCAAAATTAAGTATTAGAGAAACTTATGTAAATGCTACTTTTGTTTTTCTTGTGTGTGTTATTACAATACCTTGTGACTTTTTTTTTCCCATATTACATACTTTGTTATTTTGGTGTCAGAAAAATCTTGGCATTCTGTAAAAATAATAAATGATGATGCAAATATAACAAAAACTGCATATAAAAATGATTGAAAGCATTGTGACAGTGGAAGAGAAATTGCCTGTTCTACAATAAAACAAATCACCTATATGATGCTCTTGAGAAAAGCCAAATCCAAATGTCTTTGAAATTGTTGCTGATGTGAGGGTGTGATTAGGTCAGAGAAAATTTAGATTGTTTGAGATTATGCCTCACTGCTTTTCAGAAAAAGATCCCATTCAAATATTACTTACATAATGATGGGTAAGTCATGCATAAAGGTGAGTGAAATTTTCATAGTGACTTCACTGTGTAACCAGTATTTATGTAAAAAGTACAAAACAGTTCTGGGAGGTGAATCAGAAAGGTCTCTTGAATTCAAGGCTGGCTCAAGCTGGATAGTGAGATCCAGGCCAAGATTCTGTCTCAAAAAATAATGGCAACATTAATAAAAAAGAAAGGATATTGTCAGCATCCATAAAAACCCATTTCTACCCTTCTATAGTATAAAATTACCACCCATTTCACATACTGCAGATAACATATATTTGGAGAGATTAGAGATGGAGATAGCATATCTGTTCCAGACAGAAGCAACTCATAGGAGGACAGGGTTTACTTTGGCTTAAGATTTCAAGGTAAGGTTACATAATGGCAAAGAAAACATGGCAGAGCAGGCAAGCAGGACATGCATCTTGTTATAGAAGTGGGAAGAGGGCTGGAGAGATGGCTTAGCGGTTAAGCACTTGCCTGTGAAGCCTAAGGACCCCGGTTCCGTTCGAGGCTTGCTTCCCCAGGACCCACGTTAGCCAGATGCACAAGGGGGCGCACGCGTCTGGAGTTTGTTTGCAGAGGCTGGAGGCCCTGGAACGCCCATTCTCTCTCTCTCTCTCTCTCTCTCTCTCTCTCTCCCTCTTTCTCTGTCAAATAAATAAAACTAAAAAATATTAAAAAAAAAAAAAAGAAGTGGGAAGAAAGGGGAAGTGGTCCAAGTGAGATATCTCTGAACACTCAGTGGGGCTGACTGAAAATGTCTCTAGCTCTGACCTCAGCAACACTACCTGCAGAGCTCCAATTCCCAAGGACTCAAAAACCTTCACAACTGTTGCAAGCTGAGATCCAGCTATTCAAAACACATGAGGCTATGGGAAACATTCTTCATTCAAACCACCACAGTATCATGTATAGTCAGCATTTAGCTAAATGAAGAAAAAAATGAAGCATTTCTCCTAAGACCTGGAATGAGAAAAAGTTCTACCCTCTCCACATCAACTTCATATACTGCTTGAAGTGTTTGTGATAAGACAAAAGAAAAAAAAATAAAAATTTCAGAAATAGAAAATAAATAAGTCAAACTACCCTTATTTTTAGATGATATGATTCTGTGTATAAGACCTTAAAGACTCTACCACAAAACTCCAAGGGCTAATTAATACTTTCACCAAAGTCACTAGATGCAAAATTAACATACAAAAATCATCAGCTTTCTTATATACTATTAAGAAGGAAATCAGGAAAGCATTCCCATTCACAATAGCCACCCCCAAATTAAATACCTTGGAATATCTCTAACCAGGGAAGTGAAGAACCTCTACAATGAAAGACTTAAAACACTGAAGAGAGAAATTAAGAAATACAACAAGAAATGGAAAGATATTCTATGCTCATGGTTTGCAAAAATTAACACTATGGAAATGGCTGTCCTGTTAAAAGCAATTTACAATTTCAGTGCAATGCCATTCAAAATCCCACTGTTGTTTTTCACACACATAGAAAAATATTTGTAAAATTTATATGGAAGCACAGAGATCACATATAGTGAAAATTATCCTCAATAAAAAGAATACTGTTGGAAGTATCATCATATCTAATTTCAAGTTATGCTACAGAGCCATAGTAATAAAAATGGCATGGTACTGGCATCAAAACATATACGTAGGTCAATAGAGTAAAATAAAAAAGATTCATGTATAAGTTAATGTAACTACAGCCACCTGACTTTTCACAAAGAGGCAAAATGTAAACATCGGAGAAAAAGAGCATTTTCAATAAATGATGCTTGGAAAACTAGATATGTATGTGTAGGTGACTCATCTCTCACTATGAGCAAAAAGTCAACACAAAATGAATGAAGAGCCTCAGTATAAGACCTGAAACTCTAAAGTGGCCAAAGGAACAAGCAAGGAGTACATTATGAGATATAGGCATGGGGAAGGACTTTATAAATAGGACCCCTGTTGCCCAGGAAATAAACAATAATCAAATGGGACTTCATGCACATTAAAAATCTACTCTACAACAAAAGAAGCCTCCAATTGAGTCAAGTGGAATGTACAGAATGGGAGAAAATATGAAATCTGTAGATCTGACAGAGGATTAATATAAAAAGTATAATATGAGCTACAAAAAAAAAACATAAACAACAAGAAAAAAAAAAGTCGGCTATAAAACTGAAGAGACTAAAGATACAAATAAGCAACATAAACCTTTAAAAATGTTCAATGTCCTTAGCAATTAGGGACATGCAATTGAAATGATTTTGAGATTCCATCTCACTTCAGTCAGAACTGCCATCAAGAAGAAAAACAAGGGCTGGAGAGGTACCTCAGAGGATAATGCACTTGCCTACAAAGCCAAAGGACCTCAGTTCAATTCCCTAGGACCCATGTAAGCCAGAAGCATGTGTCTGGAGTTCATTTGTAGTGGCTGGAGGCCCTGGCACACCTATTCTCTCTCTCTCCCTCTTTCTCTCTCTCAAATAAATAAGTAAAAATATTCTTTAAAAAGAAGAAAAATGACAACAAATGCTGGCAAGGATGTGAAGGAAAGGGGCTGTTATTCATGGTGAGTAGGAGCACATAATTCTTTAGCCGCGATTGAAATCAATGTGGGCATTCCTCAAAAATCTAATAGCACAACTCCTTTCTGACCCATCTATACCGCTTCTGGGCACACACTTAAAGAGCGCTATATACCACGGCAGGGACACTTGCACATCCATATTTGTTAGAATCAGCCTAGATGTTCATCCACTTAAGAATGAATAATCAAAATAAGATACATAAACATAGTAGAATTTTATTTTATTCAGCTAGGAGGTGGGTGAGAAGACTGGGTGAGGGGAGGGAGGGCTGACCAAAGCTTATGAAATGTGAAAAAGCCCAAAGAAAAGTTACAATTTGGACCGGAGAGATAGCTTACCAGTTAAGATACTTGTCTGCAAAACCTAAGGACCTGAGTTTGATTCCCCAGAGCCCACATAAAGCCAGATGCCCAAAGTTACACATGCATCTGGAGTTTGTTTTTAGTGATACAGGTTCTAGCCCTCCAGTTCTATTTTGTTCTCTTCCTGTGTCTCTCTGTACTTATAAAATATTTTAAAAAGAAAATATATATCATAAGGAACACATGTTCACTACACAGATGGATAACGTTGCTACTTGTAGCCAAGGACTTTCAAACAACAGCATCAGCTCCGGGTATAGGTACCTCCAGATAAGTTGTTGGTCAGTGAAACCCCCAATGACTTTTTGGTTTTGGGCTATTAGAGCAAATGATGCTTTGAGGCTATTGCCACCAAATGAAATATATCTGAATTGAGTGGAACTGGGAATTCTGCCAAATACGGAATGGTTTCATGTCATTTCCAATTACACAGGATGTCAGAGGGAGCATTTGTATCCTCAGTCTTGCGTTGTGGTAACTGAAGTTTGGAGAGGTTCAACTACTTTCCCAAGATGGACCGGCTAGTGGGTGGGGAAGCCAGGATTCTATCCAACTAATAAAATCTATTGCTTCTTCATGCCAAGATTTTACATAGAAGCATTAGAAACACTAATAAATAAAACAGATCATAATCCCTGCCAGCCACTTTAGAGGGTTGGGATGTGGATAATAAAATATGTCAGATGTTAACTTGCAAGGAAGATGTTACAAGGAAGATAAAGGAAGAGTAAGAGGTGGGAAGCATTGGTTTCAGTTTTAGGTGAGACGACTAGGGAAGACTTTGATGAGGACCTTGCCATTTGAACGAAGTTCCAAACGGAAGATTCTACTTCAAACATGTCTTTTGGCAGAGCTCATGCTGTTTACAACTGTGTTAAACCAATAACTATGCATGTGCATTACTCTAATACACATTTCATAAAACGCTGTTCATACTGCAAAGAATCCATGTTGATTTTAATTCATTAGTGTATAGATCATTAAATAGAACAATAGAAATCTAATGACAATAGCAGTTCATGTAATAGCAAGAGCATCAAAAGACTGAATCCGAAGAGCCACTTGTACATACATATTACAGTACTGGTTGTCAAGACACAGCAGACACAATCTGAGGTTGACAAATAAAAAAAAAGTATCAAAGACACTTAGACAAATACTGCTAACAAAGTTATAGGTAATGCATTAGAAATGATTAAGCTATGAACACTTACTGTTTTAACCACCATCATTCTGAGGAATAATATACAGAGTAAAACATAAATATGACACAATTTTTTTGGTAACAAGTTCTCACTATGTAGCCCTGGCTAGGGTAAATCTTACTGTACTGACAAGATGACTTTGAATTTGTAGTGTATTTCTTGCCTCTGCCTTCTGAGTTCTGGGAACACAGGCTTGAGTCAGCATATCTAGCCACAAATTCAGTTTTAAACTACTGAGTATACTGAAATTTATATTTAATGAGTCACATAAGCATCCTTTTCATTGTTATTTTGGCTTTTACAGGTTCTTGTTTACCTTAAGAGAAGTGCATTTGGGACTGTAGAGATGGTTTAGTGGCTAAGGCACTTGCTGGCAAAGCCAAAGGACCCAGGTGCAATTCCCCAGGACCCACGTAAGCCAGATGCACAAAGTGGACCATGAATCTGGAGTTTGTTTGCAGTAGCTGAAGGCCCTGATGCACCCATTTTCCCTTTCTCTATCTGTTTCTCTCCTCTCTTTCTTTCTCACTCTTTCAAATAAATAAATTAAATTAAATTTTAAAAACTATAAAAAGAGAAGTGCATTTAGCCAGAGTTGGTGGCTTGTGTCTAGAATCCCAGTACTTGGTGAGGCTGGAGCAGGAGACTTCTTATGAGTTTGGGACCATTTTGGGGTTGCAGATGAGACAAAGTTTCAAAGAAACACAGAAAAATAAAAAAAGATAAAGAAGGAAAGAAACAAGTTAAAATAATCTGGCTAAAGAATTTATGGTTGCCTTTCATATGATTGTACAGAACCCAGAAAAGAGGACAAAATTTTTAAGACCAAAACTAAGTTATATGAGAATGTAATTTTTTGTAAGTGAATCAAAAATACAATTTAAATAAGACCTGGAATGAAGGTCGCCTAAATGGTTGGATAAAGCTCCTTCCAGAAGCCATAGGTGATTAACCATAATTCCCAGGGCTAGAGCGATTGCTTAGCAGTTGAAGTGCTTGCTGATGAATCCTAAGAACACATGTCTGAATCGACAGTTCCCATGTTGTTCGAAGCACAGTGACACAATATCACATGCCCATGAGGAGACACACATGTCTGGAGTTTGTATGCAGCGGCTGAAAGCCCTGGTGCATCCGTTCTCGCTCTTTTGCTCCCTCTCTCTCTCTCTCAACCTCTCTCTCTCTCTGAAAACAAATTAAAAAAAAAAAAATTCCAGTGTCACAGATGAGATCCGTCTGAATGAATTGTTAGTCAAGGAAATGATAGAAGTCCCTGAAACAATATAGGCTTTTGCTAGTGTTCTTAGGTGCTCGCAAAACTTACATGGTAAATCCCTATTGCAGAAGGCACTACTCACCCCCTTCATGGCACAGAGAAATAAACCTGGAATGCTCTGGACCCCCACCCCCACCTCCGCAAGCTGACTAGCTTTCACAGTGCCGGATGGTGTAATGCATGCTGATGGAGGAAAGAAGTTGCCCATAGTCTAACCCAGCTGTGGGCCTGGCATCTCCACCACTGGCCTGCATGGTAAGATATACCAACAAGCGCAATAGACTAGAGGCATGACAACTATGGAAGTAAATGACTACTTTATGGTTAGGTTTGAGGTCCATTCTGCACATGGGAGTTTATGCCTGGCACCTTAAGCCTGGTCAAAAGCACTTGGCTAGGGGCAAACTACTATTACTTTTCCGCTGAATAGATAGTTGTCCAAGTGCCTTCTAAATATTTTGGTTTATAAACAGATGAGTGCTGATCTCAGCCTCAATCACAGACATTTCTTTTTGCCGTGGAAGAGGTTAATGCACAGACACATAGCTGGCAAAAGTGTTGAGATTAAAGTGATTGTCATGTGCTCAGCCCTTAGTAGGTAATCTATGCCACTGTCTCCAAGACTCCTGTCTTTGGAGGTCACAACTTTAGTCATACTTTTTTTTTCTCTTTTTAGTCCCAGTGTGTTGAGATTTTGTGTTATTTCTACACTAGCAGAAATGAAGCGATGCCTCTCTTGATGGTGTCAATTCGACTGGATTGAAGATTTGGAGAATAAGACTGCATTACTTTGGGCTGAGAGGGCAGTTCCACACACAAACAAAAGTGTGAAATGAACAGGCTTGCGAGAGGGCAGGGAAACCACAGGGTGGGGGCCCCAGAAATGATACAAGAAGAGACATCTTTCTCCCCTGGAGCTAGAATGTACTTCTCTCCTCCTGTGTGTGGACAGCGTAACTATGGGCTGCCTGGCCTTTGGAACAGGATTTATAGCAGCTCCCATCTCTCCCTTGGATTCTCAAGCCAACTAATAGTTACACGGTTTGCTTCCTTGATTTTGAGACCTTCAGGCGGAGACTTTACCAATATTTTATACAACTTTAAGGAAATAAAACTCAATAAGTACAATGACCTGGAGAAGTTTTTATTTTGCTTGTTTTTGTGAAAAGGATTTTTTTAAGATATATAAAAACATTTAGAGGATGATTCATTGTATGTTTTTTGTTAAATCAAGGAACTGTAGGCTGTACATAAGTAAGAATAGGTTAATAAAAGTAGTTCTTTAAAAAAAGAAAATGATGAATTGCCAAAGAAAAATGTGTGTGTGTCCAGCGGCACCCTGAAAGAATAACGGGAGTAAGCACAGTAAAACAGTAGGATCAGTATATGAGGTAGAAGGAAAAGATCTCTGAGCAGTATTACAAATTTAAAGCAAAAGAAAAAAGAACAAATATGATAGATAAAATCAGAAAATAGGAATGTGATAGTGCTTAAGAACATATTTCATTGCCACATATATATATACACACACACACATAACATTGGGCTGGAGAGATGCGTTAGTGGTTAAGCACTTGCCTGTGAAGCCTAAGGACCCTGGTTTGAGGCTCAATTCCCCAGGACCCATGTAAGCCAGATGTACAAGGTGTCACATGCATCTGAAGTTGGTTTGCAGTGGCTGGAGGCCCTGACGTGCTTATTCTCTCTCTGTCTCTCTTTGCCTCTTTCTCTCTCTGTTTGTCACTCTCAAATAAATAAATATAAAAATAAAAAAAAATAACATTAAGGTCCCCAAGCTGGCTAGAGAGAGAGCAACAGTAGGCCACCCAGGCAACCTGAGCCCACCCATGCTTACTGACCCTGGACTGATAAGAGACCCTGGAGTCCTGCCTACTCTCAGTGACCCATGTCAATGGGAGATAGCACCCAGGCACACGGTCAGGTCCAGAGCCTGATACTCCACAAGCCCACCTACCTGTCTGAGTAGAGGACACCAATGTGTGCTTGGGGAGAAGGTCCTTCTAGAGGTTTAAAAACCACAGAGGAAGAGAGCTCGCATCAAGATGCTGCCAGCTACTTCTCCCAATACTGCTGAAGAGCAAACACAGAGGATAGACCACAGCAGGCATACTTTCTTTTTTCTTTTTCGTTTTTTCCTATGTCCTCATTTCTTAATTGGCATTGGTCTTTTTACTGGTTGGTCAGTTTATTTGTAGGTGTGGTGGTTTGATATGGGTGGCCCCCATAAAATTATGTGTTCCAAACGTTAGGTACTTAGCTGGTGGTAAATTGGGACTTGAAGCCTCCTGGATGCAGAGTGTGGTTGGGGGCTGGTTTAAGGGTTTTATAGCCAGCTTCCCCTTGCCAGTGTTTGGCACACTCTCCTGCTGCCGTGTCTTCCTGATGTTGGCCAGAAGGTGATGTTCACCCTCTGCTCAATCCTTTGTTTTCCCCTTTGCTCATGGAGTGTCTCCTAGAGTCTATAAGCCACAATAACTCCTTTCTTCCCATAAGCTGCTCTTCTTGATCAGGTATTTTCTGCAAGCAATTTGAGGCAGACTATAACAATACATGTGCCTGTTTTCACTATATATTTTTTCTTTTTTTACTGTTTTTTATTAATTTTGTAGCATCTGTTGCAATTTTTCTCTATTTTCTAAAACATTTCTACTAGATTATTTTCCCTCCTTAGATGGTTATTTTTTACAATGACTTGCAACATTGCACATTGTTAATCCAATAGATTTTAAACTTCACCTCACCAGTTTATACCTCCACTTTCCTAAGGCTAAAAACAAATTCTCCTCTACATCTCTTCAAACTCAGTCTCATGATTGTCATTGTAGTCTTCTATTTCATACTCTGTCCCTGTTTCCGTCTAGCCTCATTCCATCTTCTTACCAATGAAAATCATGCTTTATAATCTCTGAGTCACTTCTCCAGCCAGTGACCCAGTTGTCTCTGAGGCATGGTGGAGAGACAAGTGTAACAGATGAGGGTCTTCCACAAGTGGACAAACCGGGAGTGCTGATCACTCAGTGGGAAACACCACTGTCACTCCATGCACACAGCCACTAAGAAACAACGCACTGCTGGAGCAGCCTTTAAAGAATATGCAGACAATGAGAGGAAACAACTAGCCAGCTAGACGTGGAATTAAGAAAGGCTAGCCCTTCAAGAAGACATACCATTTCTATTGATGAGAAAAATACCACAAAATAGGCACTGCTTCCCTATGACAGGACCAAAATCTGATGAAGTAGGTTAAATTTCAGAGATCAGAATGTTACTTTATACATGGAGAAAACGCAAAGGAATGAACTAAGGAAATCTATTCAAGATCTTGAAAAGTCTCCAGTGAATGAAATTGTTAACAAATTTGAGGAGAGTGTACAAAATGTGGAGGTTAAACTTAGCAAAGACATTGTAAGACTGAAAACCAGTCAAACAGGAATTCTGGAAGTGAAAGAAATAATCACATACAAATCACAACAGAGAGTCTCACTAGTAAGCAACACCATGTTTAAGTCAGCATAGGGTCCAGTTTGACTACGTTATTTTAGAGATAACTGTTTGTAAAACTAATAACAAACCCCATTGGTAGGAATAAGCTGACCACATAAGAAAGTATGGTAATGTGAAGAACTGGATGATAAAGATGGGGAAATGACTGACTGGACCTGGCCCCTGTAAGAAACCTGTCTGAGTTCAGACAGAATGAGGAAGTGGGAGGAGACTATGGGAACCGATGTTCTAAGGACTTGGGTATTGTAATGCAATGACGGCCGTGGGGGAACAGAGTGACAGACAGGTAGGAGGTTATCATTATCATGGATTTTGACATCACAACCAGAGAAAGAATTAGTACACCAGGGACTCCAGCTGCTGTAATTGAACTACACAAGTATGTACCACCTTGTGTTCACGTGTGTTCTTGCCATGTCACCTTATGCATCTGGTTTATGTGGGATCTGTGGAGTAGAACATGAGTCCTTAGGCTTCACAGGCAAGCTTTTTTTTTTTTTTTGGTGCCATTCACTGATTTTTTTTTTTTTAATTAATCAGATTTGTACTCAGCGAACACAGTTTGGTACCATTATTAGGCTCATCCGTGACCTACCCGCTCCCCTTGGACCCTCCTTGTTGAGGTATATGGGTCATGCATTCTGGAGTTAGCCCACAGTTATGGGTAAGATAAATGTCTCAGCAGATCATCACCCAACATGTGGCTCTGACATTCTTTCCTCCCCCTCTTCCTCAAAATTTCCCTGAGCCATGTTGGGTCCATTTTTGGTCTGCTTCAATGATGAGGTATTGGGGGCCTCTGGATCTCTGATTTGGTAGGAGTTGATTTTTCTCTGTGTTGATCTCCTTCACCCTTGTGCTGGTACCCAGTTCACCAAGAAAACAGCACCCTTGCTTGTTTCGCCAATTATTCTTAGTTTCAGCTGGGGCCCTTTTGAGGTATGATGGAGTGACTCTCTCCTTAGGAACTACATCTATCTGAAAAAGAGAAGCAGATTCTCCAATGGAGAGTAAGTTAGCACCAGACAAATGAGATGACCCTTACTCGTTTAATAGAGAATTTAATAGTTGTAGGCCCTGTTGTAGCCCATAATTGATGGTAGCTTGATAATGGAGAGCAGGCTTATGTTTGGATATGGTTCTGACTTGTTTCCCAGCTCCAGCTATGGGTCCCATACCACTGAGGGGATCAGTTAGCTGAATCGAGAGCAGTTGGTTCCCCACCATGGCTGTGTGCCCCTATTGCACTTGTGTGGGAATCACAACAGGTTATTTGCTGCTAAGTATGTTAGACCATGTGTTGCTTGGACAGACATTGATCATTATCCCTCAGTTGCCCAGGTAGCACCTTCTGGCACTACTCGTTAACTGTCTGGGGACTGACTCTCTTCCAGCTTCCAGCCATGCTTTTCCATTTTAGGTGTCAACCATAAAAGGTGTCTTCAGTAGTAGGGTCTTATCACTAACCTTTGGTGGGTCATAAGTACTCTGACAGAATTCTGTCTTTCTTTTAGGAAGCATTTGTAGATCTCTCTGATCAAAATCTCATTGTAGATGATTGCCACATGCTGGTACTGGAAGTTACAGGTCAGTTCCCACTAAAAAAAGGAAGAAAAAATAGCTAATATAAAAGAGTTAGAGAGAAGAAAGAGAGAGAGGGAGGGAGAGAAGCTGTAGAAGATTAAGGTCAGTCTTCATCATACCCTCTCCAGTGACTTGTGGCTTAGGTGTTCCCTCTAAAGGCCTGGTGAAGGTTCAGCCATTTGGTCTGCCTTCTAGGGAGTAGAATTTTATGGTACCATTGCCGTTTGGGTCTAGATTTGTGTTTCCCATCCCTCCGCTGCCCTTCCCACCCTCCCCACCCATCCTATTGTCTACTCCACAAGATGCTTGCTGGGTATGTAAGGCATCTTGGGTAGATTCCAGTTAGGTGTCATTTTTTTTTCTTACTGCTGTATAGAAATCCATAGTGTAGATATACCACATCTTAGTTATCCATTCTTTTAGTGATGGACGTCTGGGTTGATTCCAGCTCTTAGCTATTACTAATTGAGCCATTACAAACATGATTGAGCAAATCTCTCTGGCCTGTGGTTTGAAGGTTTTAGGGTAGATGCCCTATAAGGGAATAACTGGGTCTGTTGATAATTCTATAGTCAGCTTTTTCAGGAGACTCCATATTGTTTTCCACAGTGGTTGTAACATCTTACATTCCCACCAACACTGGATGAATGTTCCTACTTCTCCACATCCTCACCAGCATTTATTTTCATTTGATTTTTTTCATGTTTGCTATCATTATTGGGGTAAGGTAGAATTTCATTGTTGTTTTAATTTGCATTTCTCTGATGATTAGGGATAATGAACATTTTCTTAAGTGTGTGTTTCCCATTTGTATTTCTTCCTCTGTGAACTTCCTGTTCATCTCTTTGCCCCATTTTGTGAGTGGGGTGTGTGACTTTTTACTGTTTAGATTTTTGAGTTCTTTGTAGATTCTAGAGATTAGGCCTCTGTCAGTTGGAAAACCAGCAAATATTTTCTCTGATTCTGTGGGTAATCTATTGGCTTTGCTTATTGTATGCTTGTCTGTAAAGAAACTCTTCAGCTTCATGTGATCTCATTGGTTGAGTAAATGTTTAAGATTGTGAGCTACTGCAGTTTTTTCCAGGACGTCTTTTTCCATTCCTATAACATGGAAAGTACTTCCTATATTTTCTTCCAGTTGTATTCGAGTATCTGGTCTTATATTGAGGTCTTTGATCCATTTGGACTTGAGTGTAGTGCATGGTGAGATGTGTGGATCAAGTTTCAATTTCATGCATATGTTTATCCAGTTTGTCAAGCACCATTTGATTTGTTGAAGACGCTGTCTTTTTTCCAGACTATATTGTTAGGGTCTTTGTCAAATATCAAGTAGCTATAGTTGCTTGACTCAAAGTTTGGGTCCTCAAGTCCATTCCATTGGTCTATACTCCTGTTTTTATGCCAGTGCCATGCTGGTTTTATTACTATGGCTTCGTAATATAGCTTTGGATCAGGTATGGTGGTACCTCCAGAGGTATTTCTTTTGCTGAGGATATGTTTGGATATGCGAGGCCTTCTGCCTTTCCATATGAAATTTGAGATCATTTTTTCTATCTCAGTGAAGTACACTGTAGGGATTTTAACTGGAATTGCATTAAATCTATATATTACCTTTGGTAGGATTGCCATCTTCACAAGGCTAATTCTGCTTATCCAGGGCATGGGAGGTCTTTCCATTTTCTCAAGTCCTCCTCAATTTCTTTTTTGAGTGTTTTTATGCTTTCATTGTATAGATCTTTCACTTCCTTTGTTAACATTATTCCAAAATATTTTATTTTATTTTTTCTTATAGAAAATGGGACCCTGTCCCTTATTTCTTTCTCTGTACCTCTGTCATTTGCATATAGAAATGCTACTGATTTTTGTGCATTGATTTTGTATCCTGCTACTTTGCTATAGGAGTTAATCACTTTCAGGAGTTTTAGGATGGAGTCTCTCGGGTCTCTTACATATACAATCATGTCATCATCAAATAGACCTAACTTAACTTCTTCCTTTCCACATTCTATCCCTTTTATTTCCTTCTCCTGTCTTATTGCTTGAGCTAGGAATTCTAGTACTATATTTAAAAGCAGAGGTGAGAGTGGACAACCCTGTCTTGTTCCTAATCTTAATGGGAATCCCTCCAGTCTCTCTCCATTAAGTATTATTTGGGCCTTAGGAGCTTTGTATATTGCCTTTATTATGTTCAGATATGAACCAACCATGCCAATTCTCTCCAATGTTTTTATCATGAAGCGATGTTGTATCTTGTCAAAAGCTTTTTCTGCATCTATCGAAATTAGCATGTGGTTTTTGTGTTTAACCTGGTTTATGTAATGTATTACATTGACAGATTTCCATATGTTGAACCACACCTGTATTCCTGGGATGAATCCCACTTGGTCAAGTTGGATAATGCTCTTCATGTGTTGTTGGATTCGGTTTGCGAGGATTTTGTTCGGGATCTTTGCATCTAAGTTCATTAGGGAAATAGGCCAGTAGTTTTCTTTTCTTGTGGCATTTCTACCTGGTTTTCGAATTTGATACTAGCTTCATAAAAGGAATTGGGTAGCTTTCCCTGGTCTCCAATTGTGTGGTACAGTTTGAGGAATATTGGTTTGAGTTCTTCCATAAAGGTTTGTTAGAATTCAGTTGAGAAGCCATCTGGTCCTGGACTTCTTCTGGGGAGGTTTTTTATTACTTTTTCAATCTCCATGAGTGTTATAGGTTCATTGAGGTGACTAATCTGCTCTGAGTTTAGCTTTGATAGATGGTATGTGTCCAGGAATTTATCCATCTCCTCCACATTATCCAGCTTTGTAGAGTAGAGGTTTTTGAAATAAGTCCTGATGATTCTCCCAATTTCACTTATGTCTGTTATGATCTCTCCTTTTTCACTTTGAATTTTGTTAATTTGAAGCATATCTTTTTTTTTTTTTGTTTTGCTTGATCAAATTAGCCAAGGGTTTGTCAATCTTGTTTATTTTTTCAAAGAACCAGCTCTTTGTTTTGTCAAGTTTCTTAATTGTTTTCTTAGTTTCCAAATCATTAACTCCTGCTCTGATTTTAATTCTTTCTTTCCTTCTGGAGATCTTTGGGTTAGATTTTTATTGCTTTTCCAGTGCCTTTAGGTGGATGCTTAGGTTATTGATTTGGGATATCTTTGCATTTTTAATGAAGGCATTGTGGGCTATGAATTTTCCCCTGAGGATCACCTTCATTGTGTCCCATAAGTTTTGGTATGATGTGTTCTCATTGTCATTCAATTCTAGAAATTTTGAAATTTCCTTTTTTATTACATCCACTATCCACTTATTATTTAAAAGTGTGCTGTTCAGTTTCCAGGTGCAATTGGAATTCTTGGTGGGTCTTTTGTTGTTAATTTTTAGCAAAATAGCATTGTGATCTTGTATCATGCAGGGAATTATGTCAATCTTCCTAAATATGTGTAGGCAGGCTTTGTGACCCTGTATATGGTCTATTTTAGAGAATATTCCATGGGCTGCTGAGAAGAACGTGTAGTCTGTGGATTTTGAAAGAAAAGTTCTGTAGATGTCTATTAGGTCATAGTGGTCTATGGTTTTGTTGAGCTCTCTTACTTCCTTGTAGAGTTTCTGTTTGGATGATTTGTCTATTTCTGATAATGGCGTATTGAAGTCCCCAACTATGATGGTGTTGGTGCTTATTTCTGTTTTATTGTAATGTAGGTTTGGGTTTATGAACTGTGTTGCCTCTGAGTCTGGTGCATACACATATATGATTGTAATATCCTCTTGATGGAGTATTCCCTTGATAAGTAGGAAATGGCCTTCTTTGTCTTTTTTATCATTATTGGTTTGAAGTCTATTTTATCCAATATTAGCATAACTGCGCCTGCTTGTTTCTTATTCCCATTTGCTTGGAATATTGTTTTCCACTCTTTCACCCTGAGGAGGTGTCTGTCTTTAGTGGTGAGATGGGTTTCTTGAAGACAGCAGATTGAGGAATCTAGTTTTTTGATCCATCCTGTTAGCTTGTGTCTCTTGATGGATCAATTAAGGCCATTAATATTTATGATAATGACTGTGAGATTTGATTTGATCCCTAGCATATTGTTATGGTATATGTGGGTTGGTGTTTTCATGGACTTTGAAGTTGTTGTGCCTACTTTGAGTTTGGTTATTGTGATCTGCTTCTTGTAGGCATTTGAGTTTGATTATTTGTTTCTTTTCTGTGGAGAATTTCCTGAAATACTCTCTGTAGGTTTGGTTTAGTGTTCATATAATTGTAAAGCTGAGTTTTGTCATGGAAAGTTTTTCTTTCACCATCTATTATGAGGGATACTTTTGCTGCGTAGAATAATTTGGGTTGGAACCCATAGGTTCCTAGACTTTGCAGTGTTTCACCCCAGGCCCTTCTAGCTTTCAGGGTTTCCATTGAGAAGTCTGGAGTAATTTTGATGGGGTTACCTTTAAAAGTGGTGTGCTGTTTTTCCCTAGCTGCTTTTAGGATTTTCTCTTTGGTGTCAATGTTTAGAGTCTGTGGTGGTTTGATTCAGGTGTCCCCCATAAACTTAGGTGTTCTGAATGCTACGTTCCCAGCTGATGGAGATTTGGGAATTAATGCCTCCTGAAGGGAGTGTATTGTTGGGGGCGGGCTTAAGGGCTTTATAGCCAGTTTCCCCATGCCAGTGTTTGGCACACCCTCCTGTTGCTGTAGTCCACCTTATGTTGGCCAGGCGGTGATGTCCACCCTCTGCTCATGCCATCATTTTCCCCTGCCATCGTGGAGCTTCCCCTAGAGCATGTAAGCCAAAATAAATCTCTTTTTCCCAGAAGCTGCTCCTTGTTGGGTGATTTCTACCAGCAATGCGAACCGGACTGCAACAGTAAAGTGGTACCGAGGAGTGGGATTGCTGCTAGACTCCTGATTGTGTGGCTTTGGCCTTTTGGAGCTGATTTTCAAGAGGAATGTGGGAGGATTTGAAACCGTCATCTAAGAGATGCTTTGCAGTGCTATAAGTACAGCTTGATGGTCTATCCTGGTCAGAGCTGAAAGACCTGAAGGCAATAAGAACTATGGACTGTGAGGTTTGGCTTATGAGGGTGAGAAAGAGCTTCGCTTGGACTGGGCTAGCAGTTTGTGTGAGAAGCTTGCTCTTGTGCCCATGTCCTGAGAAGTTGTGCAGGGTTGCTTTGCGTAGAAATGAACTGGTGTGTGCAGAGGGATATGGCACAGAAAGAAAAATCTTTGGGTGAATTGTTGCCCGTTCAGCTGCAACAGAGAGATTACAGCATTTGAGACTGGGCTAGCTGACCTGCGCTGGGGCAACAAGAAGAATGTAGACTCTTTTGAAGGGGCCTGAGTGTTCAAGAAGTGTCCTGTTCTTCAAAGTCTGCTTTATTCCCCCCTGGATTAACAAATTGGCACCTACCTGGTATTGTGGAGTATAAAATGCTGGAAAGAGGGTCATTGAGTTTGCAACATGGTCTTGTGTTTTGGAAATGGCCATGGGCAGTGTGAAGCGGGTTTGCTGGTTGCCTGCATAGAGACCCATGGGGCCATGAGGATGAACCATGGCTTGCAGTGGAGACCCAGTGGAGATGCCGGGACCATGAGATGGCTGCTGAGGAGCTTCCACCCCGATGAAGTTTTCCAGGACTGTGAGTAGCCTGGCTGGAGGGGTGGAATTGGAATGCCAGAAACTTGTTACTGGTTAGAATTATCAAACTTGAAGATTTGTCACTGGCTAGAGTTGCTGGACTTGAAGCTACAGAGTTTGATATTTGACCTGTTTGTTTTAAATCTTGTATTGGTTGGTTGAATGTTTCTTTGCTATGCCCAATGCCATCTTTTGCACTGTGAATATTTATTCTGTGCCATTATGGGTTTTTTGAGGTTATATTTTGGTATTATGGCTCAATTAAAAGATCTTGAACTATGGGGATATATGAACATCATTGGAATTGATAAAAACTATGGGGACTTTTAAAGTCAGACTGAATGCATTGTATTTTACATCATGTATGGATATCAATTTATGGGGGCCAGGGTGGAATGTGGTGGTTTGATTTAGGTGTCCCCCATAAACTTAGGTGTTCTGAATGCTACGTTCCCAGCTGATGGATATTTGGGAATTAATGCCTCCTGGAGGGAGTGTATTGTTGGGGGCGGGCTTAAGGGCTTTATAGCCAGTTTCCCCATGCCAGTGTTTGGCACACCCTCCTGTTGCTGTAGTCCACCTTATGTTGGTCAGGCGGTGATGTCCACCCTCTGCTCATGCCATTGTTTTCCCCTGCCATCGTGGAGCTTCCCCTCGAGCCTGTAAGCCAGAATAAATCTCTTTTTCCCAGAAGCTGCTCCTTGTTGGGTGATTTCTACCAGCAATGTGAACCGGACTGCCACAGAGTCTTAATGACAATATGTGTTGGAGAGTTTCTCCTTTGGTCCAGTCTGTTTGGAGTTCTATTGGCTTCTTGTATCTTGATGGGTCTTTCTTTTAAGACACTGGGAAGTTTTCTTCAATTATTTTGTTAAATAAGTTCTCCATGCTTTTGGTCTGAATTTCTTCTCCTTCTGCTATTGTAATGATCCTGATATTAGGATGTTTAAGTATATCCCACAATTCTCTCATGTTCTGTTCACAGAAACTTTTGAACTTACTGAATTTTTTGAACTTTTGAACTGTTTCTTCCATCTTGTTTTCCAGATCAGAGTTTCTATCCTCCACATAGTTACTCTATTCTTGAGAGCTCCTAGAGGGTTTTGGACTTGTTCAATTAGTTTTGCATTTTATACTACTTTTCTATGTATAATTTTCATCCCACTCTCAAAGTCCCTTTTCACATCATTTCCTGATTTTCTTAATGCTTCTTGGAATTCATCCTTGCATTTCTTTATGTCTTCATTTAGCATCACCAGCTGTTTTTGGGGGGTCTGCTTTGTTTTTTACTCTCCCTCAAATCTCTTAACTGTCTTTGAACTCCTCCCATTTCCTTATCTATTAGGTCTAGTCTAGTGATCCACACTATTATCAGTCCTTTGTTGATTTTCTGCTAGTTCTACCAGTACCTTGGTCAGGGTTGTATTGCTCATAGCTTCATTTTGGTGTTCTGATCCTAATGACTCTTCTATGTTTTGATTAGAGATGTTCATTATAGGACTAGGTGATCTAACTGGATTTTCTTGCATTTGATTTTTCATGTTATTTCTTTTGTGCTGTGGTCTGCCCATCACAGTGTATGGCATGTAGATGGGTGGATCAGCCTGGGCTCAAGCATAATGGGAATCTGAAGCAGCCTGAGGCAGTTGCCAAGCAGCCTGGGCTTTGGCTGTCACTTGCCAAAGCCTCCTGAGCTCCTGCTTGGCTGGGGCACCAATGTTGCCTGAGCTCTCTCATGGTAATGTGCCAAAGCTGCCTGTGCAATCTCTGGCGGGGGAACACTGGGACCAGGGAGCAGTCTGCACTCCCCCGCAACAGGACAATGGCGAATGGCCAGCACAGCGGGGGGGGGGGGGGGGGGGCATGGGGAGGGTTGGCACCTGAGCTGGCGCAAGCGACAGACACAGTCTGGACTTGCGTGGTAGTTGCAATGGGCCTGGGCTCATGTGTGACTGTGTAGCAGCTGGAGCAGTGAGTGAGTGGGCGGAGCAGTCTAAGCTTCCACACACAGGGATCTATAGGTGCAGAGGTGCCGTTAGATGCACAAATTGATCAAAGGAGCCTGAGTTCCATTGGGCCAGCAGCAGGCATAGCCTGGCCAACGTCACTCATGGGCAGGGGTAGCTGGGCAATCACCCCTGTGCAGTGAAGCAAGTGGAACTATGTTGGCCTAGGACCCTTTTCCTACAGTAAGTGCGGGAGTTTCCTGAAGCTGGGCTGTGGCACCACTGCAGACTGGGCGGAGGGGTGGGCTACCCGCCCGCGAGGGTATCCGCAATTCCCTGTTTCCCCCCTCTGTGCCCTACCACTGGCAATCTATTGGAGATTTCTCTCCCCTAAAAGCCCCAGTGAACACTTAATGACCTGCCTTTCTTTACAGGGGATCTGTGGCACAGTTAGGCAGTTGCCATCTTGGCTGGAAGCCCTCTTATTATGCACAGGCAAGCATCTTAAGCGTCAAACCATCTCTGCAGCCCTCGTGTCTTAATCTTCTCCTGTGAACACCTAAAGTACAGCCATAATCTGTTTCCTAAAGAAAATAGCAAAGGAGATAGTATTTATGAGATTCTGTTTCTTTAGAAACCAGTAGTATCACTCTTTATCGTTTTGATCTATAAGAGAAGTTTTGACATTATTTTCTATTCTCTTATTACTTTCTTTGAAAATCATAGTTCAATTTTGAGCAGTGTCTCAGAGTCTTAGCTCATTTCTTCACAGCTCATTCAAAGTTAGTCACTATATCTTTTGGAATCTGACAAAACTAGCAAGAATTTTTTACAACTTACGTTCTCTTCTTTGAACTGTCACTGTTTATCTTGTGATTTTTTTTTCTTTTCTTTTAATATCGATGACATTTTTCAATGGTCTGGAAAGTCAGATTGCTTGTTCCCATATAAGAAATTAGTCACCAATAGATAAAATTAAGCATGTAATTTTTTCTGACAGGGATTGTTGTCCAGTACTGTTTGCTTCAAAAAGATTGGACAATGAACTGACCACAATGCCAGAGAACAACTAATGTCTTCAGCACCAAATTAATCTGGTATTTGCTGGTTCCAATAGCCTCTTGGAAACCAAGGGCAAGATTAATTCAACAATGGCTGTTGTGGTGGTTTGAATTAAGTGTCCCCCATAAACTTATATGTTATAAATGCTAGATACACAGTTGATGGCATTTGAGAATTGGAGTCTCCTTAGGATGTTTCTTGTTGGAGACAGGCTTGTGGATGTTACAGCCAGCTCCCCCTGGCCAATGTTTGACACAGTCTCCTGCTACTATTGTCCACCTGATGTTGGTCAGGAGGTGATGTTCAGCCTCTTCTCATGCCACATTTTCCCCAATACCATGGAGCTCCCTTTGAGTCTGTCAACCAAAATAAACCCTTTACTCCCACAAGCTGCTTCTGGGCAGGTGCTTTGTGCCAGCTACGTGAAGGTTACCTAAGCCTACCCCTTCTTTTGCCCATGCTCTCGTCTCTCCCCAGATTTATTCAGTGACTTCCCATGACCCAAAGATTCTACTCCAACTTTTTTACAGCACAAACTTATCATTTTATGGCCAGGTTTCTATGGACCTAACTAAAGTCCTTTGCCCTCACCCACCTTAATCTAACCCCCGTGAAGAATTTACAACTTCCACCATCTCAATGGTTTTACTATTTCATTCTGCCTACAATGTCTTTTTCTTCCTCCTAAATTAATCCTATACATTTTATTTCTCCAATTCTACCCAGAAGAAAAGTCATCCCCTGTAATCCTTACACTTTTATTTTATCTCCATTATTCCAATAGTCATAGCATATATCCTCCAGGCAAATGCCTTAACAAAATATGACACGCTTTAATGATATTCATCAACTGGGAGGCATATACAACCTTTCATGGAATAATTATAATATAAACTTAATTCAGTTACAATGACCACTTACTGAATATTGTCCTACACGCTTTACAAGTAGTCAGTATGGATTGTAAGCACCTTATAAGGTGCAAGTGAGGCACAAAGAGGTCAAGAAGAGCAGAGCTATGAAGCTGGGGCATCTGTGCCAGACCAAACACTTATTTCTACATTATTAATAAATGGATAATAGAAGAAAGGTTGAAAACATCAAATGTTTCTTTTACTCATACTTAAATTTCAAAATATTGTGCCAAAAGTTTTAAGAATAAAACTTTCCCTATTCTCATTTTCAACTCACCATTTCACATCACTTTTAATAGCATTCATATTCTGAGGAATTTCAAAGGAAATCCCCTCTTCTATACTTCAGACATATAAGTTGGAAAGGGTAACTATTCATTGCCATCTCAGACTCAATGTTATCCCAAGTGACTCAACCCATTTATTTCTTCCTGGCTGACATTTCTCCTTTAGGATACGGTATAATTCTTTTTCAGTTTATTCATGTCTAAGATCTTGCAGTGAGTCTTCACAAATTTCCTCCTTTTACCACCACTTCAGCCGATTGATTAACAAGTCTTGCATACTCTAAGAAGCATGTCCCACTCTCATCCAATTCAGGTGCTTTTCCCTTACCAGTCAGAACACTCGTTCATCTGACACTGATGCTGCCTAGACTTCTACTAGTCTGCTTGTTTTGGGGTGCTGGGACCTTTCTAATCATCACAGCCTGAGTGATCTTTCAAAACTTATTATTGTATTAGTGACCCTCCTGTTTGAAACCTTCAGATGCACCTCACTGTAGTTTGAATCAAGTATGTGAAATAAAGTTCCTTATTAAGACTCAAAATGTTTTTATGATTTAGTTGCTAAACCTCCATAACTTGTGTTATGTTCTTGTGTCTCCATGCTTGTGTAAGCAAAGCAACACTTGTGAGCACCCTTGTGCAGTTCTGTTAAACGCACGAATGTCCTTTCTAGTCTGTCTCCTTCCGAGTCTGTTTCCTCAACCAGAAAGTCCTTCCAAACACCTTTCTGCCTCTCTCCAGCTTCACCCACTCACATTTCTCTTGCATTTTTCTTCAATCATCCTTCAGAAATGTCTTCTCTTTATAGAGCTTTTCCCCACCATCTGGTTATTTAATTACCTCTAGCACTTTCACCAAGTTCTGTCTCTCCTTCATATCACTTATGAAAGCTTTAAATTAGGAGCAGCAATAAGTAAGACATAATCTTTACTTTTATAAACTTACAAACTGAAAGGATAGACATAAATGCTTTACAATGTGGAAAATGGTATATAATTGATGCATATAAACAATTCCATGTCAAGAAAATGAATTGATATATGATTTATGATTTTTTTCCCTTAAGTAGATCAGGAAGGAAAAGATTTTAGAATAAGAAACAATTTACTTGAGAATTTCAGAGAATTTCAGAATTTAGGCAAGAGATGGTTTGGTCACAGGAGAACTGCCATTTAAAACTTGCAAATTTCTGCCTCCCTTTTGAGAAGTGCAGTTTTTTTGTTTGTTTGTTTGTTTGTTTCTTTAATCCTAAGAACAAGGGTACCTTATTTTTCCTATGGACACTGACAGAATAATTGTACGTGATGTATTGTCACAGAACCATGGTGTTTTATTGAATCCTCGGACTATGGACTTCAAGGGGAGAATAAGGTGCAAGGCAGCCACTTGTGCTCAGTAATTTCCTGTTGGTCTCCACATTCCCAAGCATCACTGGCCATTGGCAGCTCATCTCATATGATGCCCACTTGAAGTACGTGACATACATTGTAGCTAGCTGTTCAGAGTACTTTGAACCAGAGAAAAATTAAAATCTGTTGAAGAATAAAATATACTATTTAAAAAACAATTAAAAGATTATATAGGAATAAGTAAAAAGAGTTCCATGCATTTTTAACTTATATTGTCTTCCTTATTATTATATAGCTACTATTTATTTTGTTCCTGAAGTATTAACAGGTCTTTTCTATTTTTCTGTGAATCCTGATGGACAGTGAAAGTGCTAGCGAGTTTTCAGCCACCACTAAACATTATGTTAGGGTGCAAATGACTTGGAAAACTTCAAAGTGTAACCAAGTAGATGGACCTAATGGAGATCATATTTCATTAACTAGCAAGCAGGAATAGATAATTCTCTGTATTCACAGTAAAGTAAAGATGCATCTTGAGCTGTTAGAAACTAAAACACAGTCAACTACAAACAACACAATAATTTGGAACAAAAAAAGAGATTCATTATATATGTATATATATAAACATATATCCAATTTTTACACATTAAAGATTCCTTTTGCTATTGAAATAATGGTGACCATGCTATGTGATTATTTCTATAAAACATAGGGTCTTGTCAGGATGTTGGTCAGAATGAGGTGGTAAGGACCTCCAGAAGCTCACTACTCCATGAAAATAGCAAAAGAACTGGCAAAAGATGCTAGGAACTGATTTTTTTTAGGGCTCTGGGAATTAGCTACAGGCTTATAGCAACCATGGTAGTGTTTAGTAAAAACAAAACAAAATAAAAATCCTCATGAAAATTCATGAGAACATAGTGTGTGTTTCTTCCTTAGTAACCCTAGTTTCATACTCTATTCCCCAATTCAACAGCAGCCTTCCAAAATAATAGCCTATCTATGTTCTTGGAACTCCAGGGATATCAGACATTACTGCTGAACAACTGTCTTTAGTTGACCTGACTGATGATTTCCTGGAAAATGCTACTCAAAATGTTAGTTTTTAGTCAAACTTACTTGAGTTCTCACATTGCTCAGTGTCTTGAAGTAGAGGTATTTATCATGTTTAAATCACTGTTGCCTGAGGCAATGGATGAAAGTTGAGACACATACTAGCCATTCCATAAAGTGTAAAAGAGAGCTACTATGACTGAGGTGTCCATAGAGACTTCGAAAAGTCCTGGCAGATTTCTGGATACTGATAAGGCACTGTTAAGACACAGTCTATATGTGGCTGTAGTACATGGACGCAAAGACTTGAGAAGTCCCTAAACTTCCAGTTTCAGCTAAACTTGAGAGCCCAATGAACTGTCTTTGGACTGTTAAAACATCTACACACAAATAAACACAGACAATTGATAATTTTAACAATATGAATAAATATAGAAGGTAGCATAAATGTTTTCTTCATATATCCTATTATATCATAATAACATATCATTATGTTAAAAAGTGCAAAATGTATAAAGATATCATTTTTTAAGGGCTGGGGAGATGGCTTAGTGGTTAAGGTGCTTTCCTGCAAAGCCAAATGACCCGGGTTCGATCCCCAAGGACCCATGTAAGCCAGATGCACAAGGTGGTGCATCTGTCTGGAGTTTATTTGCAGCAGCTGAAGGCCTTGGTATGTTTTTGGTATGTCTGCCTTTCTCCCTCTATCACTCATATATCAGTTTCCAGAAACTTTTGCCAGTTCTTTTGCTATTTCCATGGAGTAGTGATCTTCTGCAGGCCCTAACAACCTCATTCTCACCAGCATCCTGACGAGAACCTACATTTTATAGAAATAATGACACAGCATGGTCACGATTATTACAATAGCACAGTAAATGTATGTGGGTGTGTATGCATTTGTATACATGTGGGTGGAGGCCAGAAATTAGAAATAAATGACAAAAGAAAATTTGGAGACTTGATACATATGTAGAAATTAACCCACTGTTACAGAATTAATGAGTCAAACTTTTCATGGAAATTTGAAGATGATTTTAACTAAATAAAATATATGTACAGGATGCCACCAAAATGGGACTTTTTATTTTTATTTATTATTATTAACAACAAATTTTGTATGGTTATATCATATGTTGGTACATTCCTTTTCCTAATTACTGAATCCATTCTGCTGGGAACCCTCCTCAGTGGGGTTTCAGGTATTCCCCATGGGGTTGTGGGTTATACGTTGTGGGAGCAGTCATCAATTTTGGTGGGGAGGCAATGCCTCTAGGCATGATGTCCCAACCTGTGTCTCTTAGAAGCTTTCTTCCCCCCCTTCCACAAAATTCCCTGAGCCATGGTGGCCTGTGTTTTAAGTCTATGTCAGTGATGAGCTCTTATGAGCCTCTGGATCACTGCTTTGATAGGTGTTGAGTATCATCAGGGTCTGTCTCTACCCTGGAGCTGATTATCAGGTTCACCCTGGAAGCAGCACCATTGTTCATCTCCCCAATTCTTCGGTGGTTTCAGCTGTGGCTTGGCTGAAGTGTGAGGTGTGATTTAGCTTTTCAATCTTGCTACCTTCCTGGAAAAAACCAAAAACAAAAACATAAAAACAGACTCTCTCATGGAAAATAAACTCAGCATAGTTTAAAGCAGATAAGCATTATAAATTTAGGGAGAATTTGATGTTTATAACCCGTCTTTTAGCCAAAGACTAGTGAAAGCTTGACATTAGAGAGCATAATCTTTGTCTCCATAGGATTCTGTCCTGGTTCCCAGTTCCAGACATGGCTTCCTTTATGCTGAGCGGATCTTTTAGTCAATCAGAAAGCTATTGGTTACTCACCAAGGCTTTGTGGCACTCTTGTGTTAGCAAGTACATCCTGTCAAGGTGTTTGCTTTTGGAAATTTATCTCTAAATGCTAACATTAGAAGGAAGAAAATATCGTCAAAGGCCTAAAGTTCTACCTTAAAAAGTTAAAGATAAAAAATAAAGTAAGGCCACAAATAAGAAGGAAAAAGCAAACTAGTTTAGAATGGAAAAGAGGAAATTAGAAATTTGAAAAAAAAAATCAATAAAACCAAGGTGCTTTCTTGAAATTATCAACAAGTATGCAAACCAGAAACCATTAGCTAGATTATCTAAGCCTGGGTTATATTGTGAGATCATGTTTCCAAAAGTAAAGAAAAACACATACCTACATAAAAATAGATATATAGATCAATACTACAAATGGAAACTCCATAAATAATCTCATTCTCTGAGCTTCACTTGTGTTTATGAGAAGGCTTTTATTAATTCCACTGAATTACATAATGTAGCATCACAAATTGGGTCACTTAGAACTAGATAGATTGTTTTGTCTCTGTTCCTTGGCTCTGTGTTTTATCTCCATCCTCATCATCTTCACATGTTGTTAACACTGTGCATCTTGACCTTCAAACTCCACTTATAAGAACAGTAATCGGAGTGGCATATGGGCTCACCCCACCCCACTGAGGGTGCATCTTAACTAGTTAGAATCCAGATAACCTGCATTTTCCTAATCAAATAATATTGTGAGGCACTGGGACTTTGTATTTTAGGAGAAAGGACAAAACCCACCAAAGAGAACAAGATAATTCAATGGTGAGCCAAAGAGTGACTTTTCATGGTGCTAGGACAAATTAGTGCCCAAGTGCTGTAGATGAGTGCAGAGCAGCTGCCTCCCACCATCCACAACAGAAACTCAGAGTGGGTCATAAGCTACAGGACACTGGAGAAGACATAAGGTAAATCTTCATGAGCTACATTAGACTATTTACTTATTTATTTGACAGAGAAAGAGGGAGAGAGAGAAAGAGAGAAAGGGAGCACCAGGGCCTTCAGCCACTGCAAATAAACTCCAAATGTGTGTGCCACTTTGTGCATCTGGCTCACCTGGGTCCAGGGGAATCAAACCTGAGTCCCTCAGCTTCACAAGCAATTGCCTTAACCACTAAGCCATCTCTGCAGCCCAACAAAATTATTTCTTTAAACACAATGTACCAAAACAGTCAGGGAAAATAGATGGATTTGACTTTATCAAAATGAAAACTAAGCCAGGTGTGATGGCACACACACCTTTAATCCCAGCGCTTGGGAGGCAAAGGTAGTTGGATCACCATGAGTTCAAGTTCACGCCGAGACTACGTAGTGAATTCCAGGTCAGCCTGAACTAGAGTGAGACCCTACCTCAAAGAAACAAACAAAAAAAAAAAAAAAGGAAAGAAAGAAAACTAATTGTGCATGAGATAAAATTATCATGTTGAAGAAACATATAACTAAATGGGAGGAAACATATACAAACCCAATGTCTCATAACTGTCATTTAACACACAAGGATCCTTAGAGATCAACAAAGCAAAGACACATTTGTAAATAGATGTAGATTTGTAAACAGAAACAAAAGCATGAACAGACTTTTCTCCAAAGAAGACATATAGTTAGCAATTAAGCAGCTGAGGAGATAATCGTCACAACTACCATGATTAGTGAGGTACACGATCACATCACAGACAGGTACCATTTCCCACACAGTGGGGAGGCTGAAATAAAGGAGTGCATGAATAATCAAACAAATAAATAAATGGAAAGGGCTGTGGAAGACATAGAGAAATTAGAGCCCTAGTATATTTCTGATAGGCATGTAAAATTATGCAAGGAAGTTTTCCTTCTATACAGATGGGCATTAGGAAAAGCCCAGGGAAAGGTGTTTGCTAGGAGGATTACAGAGAACTGAAACCATTAAGTAAGATCAAAGGGATTTAAATGTCAATCAAGCAAATAAATCATATTTTAATCTGAAGGCAATGGGGAGCCATTGATTTGCATTTTAAAACAATCATACAAAATGATGTGATCAGCGAAGGAGCTGCTTCCCATAGCCCAGGTGAGAACCTGGAAGTCACAAAGGCACTGGCTACATAAAAAAGAAAATGAATCTCAGAAACAATTTAGCCTAGAAATAACAAAAGCATGCTTTCAAATTGGATAGAAGGATTATGGAGCTTCAGAAGAACACTGGAGCTGAAAGGATGATGATCCTTTTAATGATGGAAAGATCACAAAATATAGTAGTTTTGCAAAAAACTGCAAGATGAAAATGCCTTTCTACTACATTATACTTTCAACTGCATGGGAAACATATGCCAGGCATTCTGGTAAGCACTGAATATGCAAAGAACAATAAAAAGTGTATCTATCATTGTGCAGAGCATCCTTAGTGGGAAATGGGGAGCTCTGAGAAGAGATGTGGGGAGTTTCAAGCATTAATTGACCATACTCGGAAGGCAGATAAAGGTCTTCGGAAAGTGATGTCTGAACCTAATTGGCATGACTAAAGGTTCTCGTAGTACAATGAGCAGAACCTTCAAACAGCAATAGGGCTGAAACAGTGAGTAGATGGCAATGTTTAAGCTAGAAGGTCTACTAGGAGGTAGAGAGGGAGGGAAAGAGGGAAAGAGAGAGAGAGAATCCAAAGTTCCAGACCTGAAATCTCATCCTCCAATGTATGAACAGCTGTTAAGGTGCTTGCCTCTGAAGCTTAAGGACCCAGGTTTGATTCACCAGTACCCAGCTAAGTTATATGCACAAGGTGACCTATGAGTCCGGAGTTTGTTTTTAGTGGCTAGAGGCCCTGGTGTGCCCATTCTCTCTTTATCTCCTTCTTCCTCTGTCTATCTCCCCCACCTCTCTCAAATAAATAAATAAAATGTAAAAAGTAAAAATTTTAAAAATACAAAATTCATCATTGTGTCTAGCACACTTGGTAGAAATACAAAATATAGAGTTATAGAGTTGTTATCCCTTACTTACTGAGTCAAAAGCTTGGAAGGTGAGATGGTGCAGTCAACTGTCTTGAAATTAAAGTATGAATTCAATTGAAAGAGGCTTAGGAAAAATCAGAAAAGTCAACTTTCAAATGAGCAGCCAGGTGGTAGGAGAAGTCACAGATGGACATGTTTCACACATTGTGAAGTTTTCAAGATATGAAAAAGTCTCAACAGGGCCAAGAACGGAGGAAAGGATGCACATGATATGGACTTAGAAAGAGGACTTTGAAAGGGATGATCACGTTTAGGTGCTTGGAGAAATCTCTGTAAGAGAGCTTTCAACAGATTTGGAAGATAGAAGCTACAGATCAAAGAATTTGGCAGGAAGCAGATAAATAGCTGAGTGGAGTTTAGAGGAACAAAATAACCGGAGGGCAGAAATGAGACACGACGTCAGAAGTAGCCAAAAGCTGAAGGGAAGTTTCTCTTAATGGACAATAAATTTGGGACTATCCTGATGTCAGATAGGAGTTAGAAAAGAATGTGAACAGAATGATAAAGAGAGAAAAGATACCAACACCAGAAGACAAATTAGACTTGGACTGGCCTTAGTCAGCCATGTCTTTCCAGGAGGGCCTTGACACTGTATTTCAATTTTAATTAGATCTATTGGAAATTTCAATTATGCATATTCCTACATCATTTTAGTCCATACGAGGTTTTTATTAAATTTGGTGAATAGTGCATCTTTGACTTTAATCCATGGCAATACTTAAAACATAATCTAACTTATATCTCCCAAGGATAGTTTTCTTTATATTTTAATATATTTTTTTTTTCTATTGACAACTTCTATACCTACAGACAACAAACCATGGTATTTCCCTCCCCTCCCCCACTTTCCCCTTCATAACTGCTCTCCATCATATCCCCTGCCTCTCTCCATTAGTCTCTCTTTTAATGTGATTATATCATCTTTTTCTCCTATTATGAGCATCTTGTGTGGGTATTGATTAGGCACTGTGAGGTCTTGGGTATCAAGGCCAAATTCTGTCCAGACAATTGTATGTAAAGAGTGGTACCCTTCCTTTGGCTCTTACATTCTTCCTGCCACCTCTTCTGCAATGGACCCTGAGCCTTGGAGGGTGTGAGATGTTTCAGTACTGGACACTCCTCCATCCCTTGTTCTCAGCATATGTTGCCTTTTGGGTCATCCCAGTGGCTATTACCATCTGAAAAGAGAAGCTTCTCTAACCAGAAGTGAGAATAGCATTAATATATGGGTATGAACATTAAATGTAGTGCTTTCAGGGCAGTTTGGTGAGAGTAATATATGCATGTATCCAGACAAGAGCAGGCTTTATACCCCTAAGGCTCATGACCTCCCCTGCCATAGGTTTTTGATTAGTATTTCAGTACCAGGCAGGTATTCCCTCCCATATAGTGGGCCTTAAGTCCAATTAGAGAGCAGCTGGTTTCACCCAGAGCAGATAAGTCACTATTGCACTCATTCAGTCATTTGGCCTATCTGGCCAAACTCGAAGTTTCCAAAGTCCACTGTTTTCACCACTGATGACTTCTGTCTTCCATTAGGCTGCATACAGTACAGCTTTTTCCAGCTTTCAGTTGGCTGGGCTTCAGGGAGGAGGTTTTCTGCTCAGCACCAGCTTGATGTCTCAGTGACTTTGCTGCTCAGGCATGTGAAGTCTTCAGCAATAGGGTCTTACCATCTCTTTGTCACAAGAAACCAAGGTCCTTGGCAATACCCTATAATGTTTTGGAGATAACAGGAGCCTCCCTGGCCAACAATTCACTAGTAGGTATCCCATGTTTATTGCTGGCTGCTCTGTTCACAATAGCTAGGAAATAGAACCAACCTAGATGCCCATCCACAGATGAATGGATAATAAAGATGTGATATATCTACACAATGGAGTTCTATTCAGCAGTAAAGAAAAATGAAATTATGAAATTTGCAGGGAAATGGATGGATGAATCTGGAAAGGATTATAGTAAGTGAGGTAACCCAGGCCCAGAAAGCCAAATGTTGCCTGTTATCTCTTATATGTGGATCCTACCTACAAGTGTATAGAGTTGTGTGTGAGCTGGAACCAAAAAAAATTAGTAGCAGAAGCTCATAAGCTAGAAAAAAGGCTATAAGAGAGGGAGGAGAGGGAAGGTCTTAAGAGGATGGTATTGTATATAGAACATATTACAGGTAGGAGAAATGCCTAAGCGAGGTCAGGGGAAGAGATTTTATAAAAGAAAGATGGAGGGAGGATATTCAAGATATTCTGAATAAGACATATAGAAATCTACTTTTTTAAATAATGGCATATCCAAAAGCTATAGATTGTTACTACAAAATTTTCAGTGCCTGGGATGGGATACCTTTTCAAGGATAGTTTTTGATGATAAAGAAAGATGTGTGTGTGTGTGTGTGTGTGTGTGTGTGTGTGTGTATTTCAAAAAAAAAAAAAGTAAAGCTTTAAGATAGCTCAACAGGTAAGATTATTTGCTGTGTAAGCATAAGTACCTGAGTTCCATTCCCAACACTCACATAAAAAAATCCAGGCTTACATGTTGGGTCATGTTATGCAGAGACATTTATCTTACCCATAACTGTGGGCTAACTCCACAATGCATGACCCATATACCTCAACAAGGAGGGCCAATGGGGAGGGGGTAGGTCACGGATGAGCCTAATAATGGTACCAAACTGACTGTATTTGCTGAATAAAAAACTAATTAACAAAAAAATTTAAGAAAGATAATATTTAAAAAATCCAGGCTTCATTATACATGACTGTAATTCTAGAGCTGATGTGGATGAAAATGGGAGGACTCTGGTCCCCAGGTCTAACTGAAAAAAAAGAAGAGCTTCAGGCTTAGTGTGAGACTCTCTCAGAGAAGTAAAACAGAAGAGTCCTACACACACATGTGGAGACCAAAGGAAGACACTGAGCATCTTCTCCTATCACTCTTCTGTCTTACTTTCCTAGACAAACAAAAAAATAAATAAATTTAATAAACAGAAAACATTTTGTCCTGACAAGTGCCTTGCAATAAAATAGGCTATGGTAGTAGAATTGTGATTCAGTGACTACATTATATGGAGAGTTGTGTTAGTGAATTACAATAGGTATTGCTTCTGTCAAAAAACAAAAAAAAAAACACCTGGCCAGACATGGTGGCACATGCCTTTAATCCCAGCACTCAGGAGGCAGAGGTAGGAGGATCATTATGAGTTCAAGGCCACCCTGAGACTACAGAGTGAATTTCAGGTCAGCCGGGGCTAGAGTGAGATGCTACCTCAAAAAAACAAAAACAAAAAAAAAAAACCCTACAAATTTTAATGACTTCACGTATGTATAATAACACAATAGTTTTCAAGTATGAATTAAGAAGAGGCTTTGAGCACCATGTATACATTTAGACATCCAGGTGATGCCCACCCAACTATATTTAACATATAGCTTCCAAACTTCCTTTGAAGGATGATAGTCAAGGAAAAGACCATGGAAGGAGTACATTGGAGAGTTTACATTTCTGTCTTGGGCCACATGTTTTACTGCAGTTGATGTTTCATTGGTTCCCACACAGGTTTAGAGGTGCCTCAATTGATCACCTTCCAGCTCTAACATGAAGAAACATCATAAGGAATTTACCACAAATAATGGGGTCAACTTTTTGCCGAAGGAGCTAATGACCTCCTAAATCACATAGACATTGATAGAAAACAGTGATGTCTTAGGAATGTAGTAAGACCTTATTGGTCAGTCACCTGCTTTAAAGATTTCTCGGAGCATTAATGAAATAGAAAAGAACAGGGATGGGAATATAGGGTCATTTTCAAGTTCTTTGCAAGTAAAACATAATGCCAAATGAATGGCAACTTGAACAAATGTGTAAACTTTAGTGGAGATGGAGAGAAGTGAGAACAAATTGAGTTGAGTTTATTGTTCTTCAAGAGATATGTGATCATGTGATCTCAAAAGGACACAATTTACAATGTAAATTGAAAGAAACCTACCTATGCTGGAGCTTCTGAGAGGCTGATTGGTTGACTAAAACTACTACATTCAATGGTCTTCACTGGATGAGACATCTCTGTCACACCCACCTGGGCTCAGGGAAGATCGCAGAGGGCCTGGTGTGCAGAATGCTGATGCTGCCCTCACCGTTGACCTGTGAACTTTCTCTATGGACATGACCAGGAAGACTCAAAGCTCATCAAAGTTCTCAGAGTTAAAGGTTATTGAGAACCCAGTTATTATTTAGACATCTATGGGAATGCCATGTATTTTTCCCAGCTCAGGCACAAATGGCACATCACAGTGTGACTGCACCAAAAAACAGGTTTGGTGAACCGATGAGCTCATTGGGATTACTTATACAGCATGGGTGAGGGGTTGCTTACAGGGGTAATGGATCACTCAAAGGTGGAGCTCCCTATGTTGGGATTACCCCTGTGGATGGTCTTCTCTCAACCTCAGGGTGAGGGCTTATTTACAGAGTGTGGAGACCTCAAAGCAGCACACTATCAAGAAGTCTCATCCCATCATGGGTGGAAACCTCCCTGCAAGTACTTTGACTTAAAGACAGATACATCGTCAAAAAGCTCACAGCAGCTGGAAGAGCTCAGTGCGCAACCTACAGGCCGCTCTGCTGACCTGACAGGCCCAATCCCAGCACAGGACTCGCAGGAAGCGCTGGCTTTCCCCTTACCTAGCTGCAGGGGTGTGGAAACCTTTCCCCAGACTTGCTGACCTTCCTTCCTCCTCCACCCCAGGTGGGATTGTTTCAATTTTGAGGAAATTGATGCAAGGCTCAGAAAACATTGCAGAAAAAGGGGAAAAAATGAATATAAGAGCTAGAGGGTGGTGAGGAGGAATTTTGGGACACTATCCTTCCGACATAAAGTGACCAGTGTATTCATGACCTCATCGTGGTCATTGGATGTTGGTACCTCCACAAGACCTGCCTAATATTAAGGCCATACACACTTTAACATAGATGATGGAAGGGCAGAGAGAGAGAGAGAGAGAGAGGTCAAAATGGAGGGATAGTCACAAAGAAGAGGGAGTTCAGTTGGATGGAGGTAAAATGGGAAAAATGAAAGACAATGGGAAGGGATTATGTCAAAACTACAGTCTGTTAATGTATAGAAGTTCTTAATAACAAAAAAAAAAAAAAACTTCAAAGTTTTGGGGAGTTATGTTCCAGATACAAACCTAGAATTATCTTGAGCTATCTTTAGTCCCCATAATAGCCATTTATTACCCATCTTCTGTAATAACATCCTTGCAACAATCAGGTGACACCTTTGGAATGTATAAGCTTAGCATTACCACTAGCTTCCACCCACCCAAGGGCTAAGAATGTCATCAGATAACAAGTAAAACCTATTACAACATTTTCACCATATTTCTTAACATGTGTACTCAATATCTCTGGAAATGAAATGGTAAATACTTTGATTTATAACTTTCTTTTGTTCTGTAATATTAAAAGTTCGTGTAACTTCTTTCACATTGAAACATGTCATTCAGAAAAACCTGAATATGTGACTGTGCCTGGCCATTCTCACATTTGGCTAAAAGTAAACTATCTTTTATACCCTTTGAGGTGAGATTGTGTTTTATGCAAACAATGTGCACAGTTCTTCTCTTCATAGCCTCCTTAATCTTTATCAGAAGTGTGGTTTTTCACCATGTCTGATCCATTCTTTTCTAGCTCAATGCTAAGCTTTGGTTTTACTCACCTTTTTTTTTTTTTTTTTTTTTTTTTTTTTTTTTTGTAGCCTTATAGTGCTAGGAATTGAAAACAATACAATAACATGGCCTTGAACATGTTAGGTGCATTAATTACTATTCTGACTGCTGTGACAAAATACCTAACAGAAGCGACCTAAGAAAAGGGGGATTCATTTTGACTCACATTTTAAGAGGGTTCCAGTCCATCGCAGCAGCAAGTTTTGGCAACAAGTATTTGAGGCAGCTTGTCACATTATGTCCACAATCAAGAAGCAGAGAAAAATGAACACTGATGCTCATCTGACTTTTTCATTTTTATCTCTTTTTATTTAGGCCAAGAATCTAACCCATTGATAACTCTTCCTCAAAAATTACTCCCCTGAAATTCCCTCCCAGACACACCCTAGGGTGTATGTCAATATTCTAGGTGGTTCTAAATCCAGTCAAGTTGACTTTGAAAACTAGCTATCACACTAGGCAAGTGTTCTCCTGCATCACATCCCAGGCCATTAAGCAGCAATATTAAGGAAGAATAATGGCTTTAACCCCAGCTGTCATTGCTGGGTGTTTGGATGATGTCTCTTTCTTTGAGCAAAGAGAATAAGCATTTCAAAGAGCTCATAAAAGTTAAGTCCTCTATCTAATTCATCAATAAACTAGAGTTAGAACCTATGGTGAGAATCTCTAGCAGCTGGAGAGCAGGAAATGGGAAATGAACACATGTGACAGTCATGATTCATAATGAGAATCTGGGTCAGAATTTGCAGCTGGGGAAGCACCAGGAAAAATTGCTTTTATTATAAAAACTTGAACTTAATTACAGCTCAAGGCTGGAATGGGTGGGGGTGGTGGTGACTGCACAGCTGGAAGGGGAAAGCAAGTTAATTTGTTGACTCTTAAAGCCTTCTTACTGTGAAATGTGCCCCCTTCTGTTTTAGCATAGGGTTATAATGAAGAATTTTCAGAGTAGCCTCAGAGCAAGAGTGGACACGAAGTAGCATAAGAACATATCACATACGTGAGGCCTTTCCTCAGGCTTGTGAACTGTGAGAACTTTGGGCTGTGGTTTCTTTCAATAACATCAACAAAATCTGACCAGCAGTTGAAATTGCTTTCCTTCACAGACATCACATCCAGAGATGATGTTAGTAAACAAGGCCCATGGTTTTAGTGTATTTGTTTATTTGACAGAGAAAGAGGGAGAAAGAGAGAAAGAGAGAGAGAGAGAGAGAGAGAGAGAGAGAGAGAGAGAGAAAGAGAGAGAGAGAGAGAGAAAGGGAGTACCAGGGCCTTCAGCCACTGCAAATGAACTCCAAATGTGTGTGTTTCCTTGTGCATCTGGCTAGCATGGGTCCTGGGAAATTGAGCCTGAGTCTTTTGGCTTTGCAGGCAAACTCCTTAACCACTAAGCCATCCCTCCAGCCCAAGACCAATGATTTTATAATGCACTATAAATATTGACTATTTGGATCCCCTACAGAGAACCAATTGACAAAAAAGGCTCTCTATTTTCCATGAAATAAAAATGAAAAATATATATTAAATTGTTGCACTAAAATGGAGGAAGTTGGGTTAAACAGCACAAGATATTCATGTTATTAAATAACTATAACATAAAAATCTTTGCTAATTGGACAATAAGTAACAATATGCTTCTGGTCACACATTGAGCAATAAAGTGGGAAGCAAAATAAGGCCACCTGATAGCTAGCTGTTGAGTGAAGCTAAATATTGAAGGATACACAGACAGTTACCGGAAAGTCTTCTCCAGAAAAATGTCACCAAAAGTGGGATTTGATAATCATTTTAAGTGATTAGTATGTGAATAATGAGATACCTAGTGGAGTAATCATAAATAAGATAATAGTTTAAAGCAAAAGCAAGACAGTGGATGTCTACATTTTATTTTCAAATGACAAAACTCACTGGATATGAACCTTATTAAAAACTAAATCAGAATCCTATGCTTTGATCCCAGTACTGCAAAAAATACTATTATTGAATATATATGGAAATTTAGAAAGTATAACAAATTGGTACAATTAAGACTACTATGTGTCCAGACATCCTGGTACACACTTTTAATTCTAGCACTTGGGAGGCAAAGGTAGGAGGATTGCTGTGAGTTCTAGCCCAACCATGGACTATAGACTACAGAGTAAATTCCACATCAGTCTGGCCTAGAGTGAGACCCTAGACCAGAAAGAAAAAATAAAGAGTACTGTGTGTCTCTTTAGCTTCTCTGAAATGCACTTTGAATAATATTACAAATGGAAACAATTACAATAAAGTATGCTAACAGTATAAATAATCTGCATTTAATTTTACTCAATTGTCCTCATATTGTTGTATAGTATTTGTAGCTAGGACACAAAGAAAATGCTTCCAATTTGAATTGTTTGTCGGTAAGTATTTATGGAGAACTCAGTTTTCAAAAAAATGTAGCTCAGTGCTATCACTGAATTAAAATATACTTGTGGACTTCCGGCCAAGATGGCGACCGCCTAGCTGTGCTGCAAATCCCGGGTAAAGAAGGGCAAGATATTAAGGGTTTTCTGGGTCTCCTTATCAGTGGGAGGGCACAGAGGAGGGGAAAACAGGGAATCATGGATCCTCTCCCAGCGGGAAGACCACATCTAACATCAAATAGCCATGCCCCACCGACACAGACACACGCACCGCCTCTGCACTCCAATCTCGCCGATCCCTGCATGTGGAAGCTTAAACTGCTCTGCACACTTACCCACATTACTGTTCAGTGAACCCAGTCCCACAGCAACTGCCACACAAGCCCAGACTGTGTCTCTCGCTTGCACCAGCTCAGGTGCCCTCTCCTACCTATCTGCTGTGCCACCATATCCTAAATTCTCCTGTGGTGGGGGAGCGCAGACAGTTTCCGGGTCCCAGTGTTCCCAGCCAGAGTTTGGGCTGCTTCAGGGCTTGGTACTTCAGTCCCCCTCCAAGCTCAAATACAGGAAGTTTTGGCGCATAACCACTTGAGAATTCAGGCAGTAGATAGGCGGCTTTGGCAAGTGGGAGCCAAAGCCAAGGCTGCTTGACAACTGCCCCAGGCTGCCTAAGGTTCCCATTGCGCTAGAGCTCAGGCTGATCCATCCACCTACCTGCCCATAAACCGTCATGGGCAGACCACAGCACAAAGGAAATAACATGAAAAATCAAATGCAAAAAAACCCAGTTAGACCACCCAGTCCTACAATGAATGCATCTAACCAAAACAGAATAGTTATTAGGATCAGAACATCAAAATGAAGCTATGAGCAATGCAACCCTGACCAACCTACTGGTAGAACTTGCAGGAAAGCAACAAAGGACCAATAATCTTGTGGATGGTACCATCACTAAGATAGAAAAATTTGATAAGAGATTGGAAGGAGTTCAAGAGAGTTAATAGATTTGAGGGGGAGTGAAAAAAAAAAGAGGATCTTAAAAATCAGCTGGCCATACTAAATGAAGAAACAAATAACCAAACTCAAATGCCTACACAAAAGAGATCACAACAACCAAATCCAGAGTAGACACAAAAATCTTCAAAGCCCATGAAAACACCAACACACATCTACCACCATAATATGGCAGGGATCAAATCAAATCTCACAGTCATTATCCTAAATATTAATGGCCTTAATTCACCCATCAAGAGACAAAAGCTAACAGGATGGATGAAAAAATTAGACCCCTCAATCTGTTGCCTTCAAGAAACCCACCTCACCACTAAACACAGACACCTCCTCAGGGTAAAGCAGTGGAAGACAATATTCCAAGCAAATGGGAATAAGAAATAAGCAAGTGTAGCTATATTAATATCAGATAAAATAGATTTCAAACCAAAAATAATAAAAAAGACAAATAAGGCTACTTCCTAATCATCAAGGGAATGATCCATCAAGAGGATATTACAATCATAAATTTATATGCACCAAACACAGGGGCACCACAGTTCATAAAGCAAAACCTACTTGACAATAAAACAGAAATAATCACCAAGACCATCATAGCTGGGGACTTCAGTACACCATTATCAGTAATAGGCAGATCATCCAAACAGAAACTCAACAGGGAAGTAAGAGAGCTCAAGAAAACCACAGAGCACTTAGACCTAATAGAAATCTACAAAACTTTCCATCCCAAATCCAAAGACTACACTTTCTTCTTAGCAGCCCATGGCATATTTTCTAAAATATACCATATACTGGGTCACAAAGACTGCCTCCACATATTAGGAAAATTGACATAATTCCCTGCATGATATCAGATCACAATGCTATATTGCTAGAAATCAACAACAAAAGACCCAACAAGAATCACAACTGCACCTGGAAACTGAACAGCACACTTTGAAACAACAAATGGATAGTGGATGAAATAAAAAATGAAATTGCAAAATTCCTGGAATTGAATGACAATGAGAACACATCATACCAAAACTTATGTGACACAATGAAGGCAGTCCTCAGGGGAAAATTCATAGCCCTCAATGTGTTCATAAAAAAAGACAGAAAGATCCAAAATCAATAACCTAACCATCCACCTAAAGACACTGGAAAAAACAAGAAAAATCCAACCCAAAGAGCTCCAGAAGGAAAGAAATAATTAAAATTAGAGCAGAAATTAATGAATTGGAAACCAAGAAAACAATTAAGACAATTGACAAATCAAAGAGATGGTTCTTTGAAAAAATAAACAAGGTTGACAAACCTCTGGCCAATTTGAACAAGCAAAAAAAGGAGAAGCTCCAAATTAACAAACTTCAAAATGAAATAGGAGAGATCACAACAGATATAAGTGAAATTGGGAGAATCATCAGGACTTATTTCAAAAATCTCTACTCCACAAAACTGGATAATGTGGAGGAGATAGATAAATTCCTGGGCACAAACCATCTATCAAAGCTAAACTCAGAGCAGATTAATCACCTCAAAGAACCCATCACACTCATAGAGATTGAAAAAGTAATAAAGACTCTCCCCCAAAAGAAGAGTCCAGGACCAGATGGCTTCCCAGCTGAATTCTATCAAACCTTTATGGAAGAACTCAAACCAATCTTCCTCAAACTGTGCCACACAATCGGAGAATAGGGAAAGCTACCCAACTCCTTTTATGAAGCTGGTATCACCCTAATTCCAAAACCAGCCAGAGATGCCACAAGAAAACTACCGGACTATTTCTCTAATGAACTTAGATGCAAAGATCCTGAACAAAATCCTCTCAAACTGAATCCAACAACACATCAAAAGCATTATCCACCTTGACGCAGTGGGATTTATCCCAGGAACACAAGGGTGGTTCAACATATGGAAATATGTCAATGTAATACACCACATAAACAAGGTTAAACATAAAACACACATGATCAATTCAATAGATGCAGAAAAGGCCTTTGACAAGATACAACATCACTTCATGATCAAAGCATTGGAAAGAACTGGCATGGCAATATACAAAGCTCTGAAGGCTCAAATAATACTTAATGGATTGAGACTGGAGGAATCCCCATTAAGATTGGGAACAAGACAGGGTTGTCCTCTCTCACCTCTGCTTTTAAATATAGTACTGGAAGTCCTAGCTCAAGCAATGAGACAGGAAAAGGAAATAAAAGGGATACAATTTGGAAAGGAAGAAGTTAAGTTAGCTCTATTTGATGATGACATGATTGTATGTGTAAGAGACCTGGGAGACTCCATCCTAAAACTCCTGAAGGTGATTAACTCCTATAGCAAAGTAGCAGGATACAAAATCAATGCACAAAAATCAGTAGCATTTCTATATGCAAATGACAAAGATACAGAGAAAGAAATAAGGGACAGGGTCCCATTTTCAATAGCAACAAAAATATATATCTTGGAATAACATTAACCAAGGAAGTTAAAGATCTATACAATGAAAACATAAAAACACTCAAAAAAAAAAAAAATTGAAGAGGACTTGAGAAAATGGAAGGACCTCCCATGCTCCTGAATAGGCAGAATTAACATTGTGAAGATGACAATCCTACCAAAGGCAATATATAGATTTAATGCAATTCTAATTAAAATCCCTACAGTGTTCTTCACAGAGATGGAAAAAATGATCTCAAATTTCATATGGAAAGACAGAAGGCCTCATATATCCAAACATATCCCCAGCAAAAGAAATACCTCTGGTGGCATCACCATACCTGATCTAAAGCTATATTACAAAGCCATAGTAATAAAAAAACAGCATGGTACTGGCATAAAAATGGGAGTATAGACCAATGGAATAGACTTGAGGACCTGGGCTTTGGGTCAAGCAACTATAGCTACTTGATATTTGACAAAGGCCTGAACAATATAGGCTGGAAAAAAGACAGCATCTTCAACAAATGGTGCTGGACAAACTGGATAACCACATGCAGGAAACTGAAACTTGATCCACACATTTCCCCATGCACTACACTCAAATCCAAATGGATCAAAGATCTCAATATAAGACCAGAAACTTGAATACTACTGGAATAAATTTAGGAAGTACTTTCCATGGTATTGAAATGGAAAAAGACGTCCTTAACAAACCCCAAGTAGCTCATGATCTTAAACAGTTGCTCAACCAATGGGATCACATGAAGCTGAAGAGTTTCTTTACAGACAAGCATACAATAAGCAAAGCCAATAGATTACCCACAGAATCTGAGAAAATATTTGTAGGTTATTCAAATGATAGAGGCCTAATCTCTAGAATCTACAAAGAACTCAAAAATCTAAACAGTAAGAAGTCAAACACCCCACTCACAAAATGGGGCAAAGAGCTGAACAGGCAGTTCACAGAGGAAGAAACACAAATGGCAAACACACACTTAAGAAAAATGTTCATCATCCCTAATCATCAGAGAAATACAAACTAAAACAACTATGAGATTCCACCTTATCCCAATAAGGATAGCAAACATCAAAAAAGCAAATGAAAATAAATGCTGGTGAGGATGTGGAGAAGTAAGAACACTCATCCACTGTTGGTGGGAATGTAGGATGGTACAACCACTTTGGAAAGCAATATGGAGACTTTGAAAAAGCTGACTATAGAGATACCAACAGACCCAGTTATTCCCTTATGGGGCATCTACCCTAAAACTTCAAACCACAGGCCAGAGAGATTTGCTCAACCATGTTTTTAGCAGCTCAATTCATAATAGCTAAGAGCTGGAATCAATCCAGATGTCCATCACTAGAAGATGGATAACTAAGATGTGGTATATCTACACAATGGAATTCTACACAGCAGTAAGAAAAAATGACACAAAGAAATTTGAGGAAAAATGGTTGAACCTGGAACAGATCATTCTCAGTGAACTTACCCAATCACAGAAAAAAATATCGCCCCATAATCTCACTCATTTACAGCACCTAACGTGAATCTATCCAAGATACCTTACATACCCAGCAAGCATCTCATGGACTAGACACTAGGATGGACAGGGAGGGAGAGGAGGGCATCAAAGGGGTGGGAAACACTAAGCTAGGCCCAAACAGCAATGGTACCATAAAAATCTACTTCCTAAAAGGCAGACCAAATGGTTGAACCTTCACCAGGCCCTTACAGGAAACACCTGAACCACAAGACAGTGGAGAGGGTAGGATCAAGTCTAACCTAAACCTTTTATGTCTTCCCTCCCTCCCTCTCCTTCTCCCACCCCCCTCTTCTCTAACTCTTGTATATTAGTTATATTTTTCCTCATTTTCTTAGTGGGCACTGACCTGTAACTTCCAGTACCAGTATGGGCCTATCACCCACAATGAGCTTTTGATCAGGAAACCTACAAGGTTTCCTAAAAGAATGACAAATTTCTGTCAGAGTACTTGATGACCCACCAAAGGTTAGTGGTAAGACCCTATTGCTGAAGACACCATATGCAGCTGACACGTAAAATGCAACGGCATGGCTGGAAGCCAGGAGAGAGCCAGTCCCCAGACAGTCAGCATGTCTAGTGCCAGAAGGTGCTACATGGGCGACTGGGGGAAATGACCAATATCTGCCCAAGCAACTCCTGGTCTAACCTACCTAGCAGTAAATAACCTGTTGTGATGCCCACATAAGTGCAATAGAGGTACACAGCCATGGTGGGGATCCAACTGCTCTTGATTTGGCTAACTGATCCCCTCAGTGGTAAGGGATCCATAGCTGGAAATGGGAAACAAGTCAGAATCATATCCAAACATAAGCCCTCTCTACAATATCAAGCTACCATCAATCATGGGCTACAAGAGGGCCTATACCTATTAAACTCTCTGTTAAAAAAAAAAAAAAAGTATGGGTTATTTCATTTGTCCTGGAGCTAACTTGCTGTCTGTTGGAGAATCTGCTTCTCTTTTTCAGATAGATACAGATCCTAAGGAGAGAGTTGCCCCAACATACCTCAAAATGGCCCCTGCTGAAACTAAGGAAAATTGGCAAAACAAGCAAGGGTGCTGTTTTCCTGATGAACCGGATACCAGCACAAGGGGGATGGAGACCAACAGAGAAAAACCAACTCCTACCAAATCAGAGAGCCAGAGCCTCAGAGGCCCCCAACACCTCAGCACTGAAGCAGACCAAAAATGAACCCAACATGGCTCAGGGAAATTTTGCGGAAGAGAGGGCGGAAAGAATGTCAGAGCCACATGTTGGGTCAAGATATGCAGAGACATTTATCGTACCAATAACTGTGGGCTAAATCCACAATGCACAACCCATATACATCAACAAGGAGGGGCCAATGGGGAGAGGGCAGGTCACGTATGAGCCTAATAATGGTACCAAACTGCCTGTATTTGCTGAATAGAAAACTAATAAAAAATGTAAAATAGAATAAAATAAAATATACTTGTGATATTATACATAAATGATACTTATATATACACAAAGCCAGCTTGAAGACATCAACCAATTGTGTCCCTTTGTCTAATGATGAATTCTGACATCATTCATCTCTAAATTACTAATAATGTTTAATTATTTTTCACTGTTAAACAATATCAGTGATACTGTCATCTTACTTGGCACTGACATAATATACGGAGTCATAGTAGAATCAACACTGATTATGTATCAGTAAGCCTGATTCTTCCACTTAACAGGCCAAAGAAATGTTTACTAATTGCTTGGCTTCTAGATGTGCGAAGAGTCTTGAAATGGGCCAGTGTGCTATATTGTGTTTTCTTCTGAACAACACTTATATGTTCTGAACTGGTAGCAACATATTTCTGGTCTCATGTAAGCCCTTGCATTGCATATAAATCACACACGAATCATTGAAGCATCTTCAGTAACTGATAATGCTAGTGTAACATGACATTTTGACTACCATGCAATCAATGGTAAATGGGCACCCTCACAATGTCTACAAGGCAGCCTGAGTAGTCACTGAGAACAGGATCCCAGCTTCAGAATTACATAGAAGGGACAAGCAACAGATGCTCCAGCATTTCTAACTGAACCATATGTGACAACCACTCTTCTAACCCTACCCATACAGCTGGACAAGGGGGCGTAATTAAACATAGTGCCGTCTACATACTAGGGCTTGTAAGCTTCAAAGTTTGATATCTGTATCTGAAACTTAAATACAATTAGGAAAAAATAGCCAAAGAATGATCAAAGATATCAGGGATTCAAATGATTTTGAAATATAATGCTTAGGTTTTATTAAGATGTGTTTAAAATATTGGAACATAAAAATATCTTGGAAGCATCATAGGTCTTAAACAGAAAAGCTACGAGTCAGTATAAAGCCAATGACAATTATAGCTAAAATGGCATAGAATTTGCTATGTCAGGGCCTCTTCTAAGCACTTTGCACATATTAATTTGTTTAATTCTTTTAGTCCTCAACAAACCTTCAAGGAAGATATGAGTATTAACATATTTTACAGATGGTAAAGCTAGGTAGGAGGTTAAAATATTGGCTTTGCTTTTTGCGTATGTTGAAGAGCGTAGGCTCACGTTTGGTCTTAAGTGGCAGCACATGTGCTCACCTGTAGTGCTGTGTGCTTTCCTATGGCGGCCAGAGCCAAAAACCAGGTTTCCTGCTCCATGGCTCTTCTGCCTGTTCTTATTTGAGCCAGTGTTACTGAATCTGGAGCTTGCTGGGGTTTTGTTTTTTATTGTCTGTTTGTTGGTTGTTGTTTTGTGAGATCCAGGAACACTCAAGCCCCTTCGCTCCTTCAGGACTGGAATTACTGACAATGTGGCCATGACCAGCTGTATATGTAGTGCTGGGGACCAATCTTGAGTGGCCTGTCAGGTTTCCTCAGTCCCTCATGATTGCACAGGAAGTGCTCTTACCTGATACGCCATCTCTCCAGCCAAAACTATTTGTCTTTGGTCATATAGTTAACAAGAATGAGTAGTATTTAGGCTGGAGAGATGACTTAGTGGTTAAGGTGCTCTCCTGTAAAGCCTAAGGACCCAGGTTCGATTCTCCAGGTCCCACATAAGGCTTATACACATGGTGGTGCATGCACCTGGAATTTGTTTGCAGTGGATATAGGCCCTGGCATGCCCATTCTTCCCCTCTCTCTCTCCCTCTCTGTCTCTAATAAATAAAAATAAATCTTAAAAAAATAAATGAATAGTATTTAAATCCAGACTCTTCCTCAAAAGCTAGAGTATCTCTTCATAATGATTGGAAAGAAATAAGAACAAAACATGGAACATGTGGACACACACTTTGGACGGCATCCTCCGGGCATCCCACTCACCCATTTAGGGCTCTAACCCGCTCCCACTCCAGTCTGATGATACGATGCTTGGTGACACTTTCCTAGCATACATAAGGAAAAATGTAATGAAATAAAATGTTGCCATTCCTTCTAGTGAATGAGTGTTCAAGAAATCTTAAAGAACTCAAAAGAGGTCTAAAAAGGATCCCTGCCAGCAGAGATTGGAGGTAGTTTTGTGATACTATTAGCTTAGGAAAGCAAGTTCCTGCTTCAGGGTAGTGGGTATGTTCCTGGGCTGAACAGGAAAGAATGATGAAAAGATACAGAGCAAAGGGCTGGAGAGATTGCTCAGTGGCTAAAGAGCTTGTCTGCAAGGTCTAATGACAAAAGTTTGCTTTTGCAGTACCCACATAAAGCCAAATGCACACAGTGGTACATGTTACTATGTGCAGTTAGTTTGCGGTGTCTAGAGTCCTTGGCTTGCCCATTCTCTCTGTCTCTCTCTCTCTCTCTGCTTGAAAATAAATAATGAATAATTTTAAAAAGGAGATCTTTAAAATAAACATACAGAGCAATGGAGCATAGATGCTGTCACTATTATTCTTGACACACTCAAACCTGTCACATCTTTCTGTCAATATGTATGAACTACATGAAAATGCTTATTTTGTATACACATGACACGGCATTCAAGTATCATGAGAAACTGAACAGTTCTCTTGGTCTGCCTGCCTTCCTGACTTTCCACTTACCTTCCATGGAGGACCTTCCCAATACGGATGAGGTTTCTAAAGTGTGTCCACGGAAGAGCATAGACCTTTTTCCGCCCAGAATGCAAATTGTTCCCATAGGCTCCCATGTTTGAACACTTGGTCTTCAACTGATGGTGCTTTTAGGGAAGGTTTTGAAACCTTTAGGAAATGGAGCCTTGCTGAAAAACGTGGATACTTGGCATGGTCCTTGAACTGTTTATAGCCCACCCAGGAATTTATTCCCTCCCTGCTTTCTATCTGCTGATATGTGACCACAAGCTCCCAGCTGCTGTCACTATGCCTCCTGTGCCATTATGGACTTGCAGTCTCAAACTATAAGCCAAAATAAGCCCTTTCCTACCCTAAGTTGCTTCTGGTCAGGTATGTGTCCACAGCTACAAGAAAGTAAATGATATAGACTCCCAGGAGGGATGCAAAACACACTGATGGTAGGAAGACAAAAGCAGAGTGAAATGATTATGGGTTTTATAACTCAACAAAGTAGCCTTGATAATTACTAATTGGGTAAATGATATTTGCAAATAAAGAGATCAAAAGGTTTACAGAGTAGTGAGATTTCCTGTTTGCAAAGCAACAACAACAACTGCTACTTTATTTCTCTTTACTGATCCCTGAGGGAAATAAAGTTTCTCACTCCAGGCAAGCGTCAACTTTTAGCTGCCCTCCTCCTTCAGTGTAATGAACGGTGCATACCCTGACTCCTTGTGAAATGTTCCAAAGGCACAGTGGATTTTCTTGGCTTTACTCTTTCCATAATTTCTGGGATTTAATGCTCAGAAAGTATAGACTCCTAGGAAATGTAATGAGATGATTTACAAATCTGTTCTGTTTAGTTTTTCATTTGCTAATCCTTCTCCCATGTTGTTACTGCAAGCACTCTGACTTCTAGAAACTGGATGCATAAAGTTTCTAAGAATAACGGTTCCTTGGCTGAAAAAGCAAGAGGGGTTAATATATTTTCTTTTACTTCAATACTTTGACCACAGGCTAGTTTCTGGGGTTATTTCTATACTTCCTAGATGTGCCTCTATTAATATTTCAGGATCTGAAATGTTGTCTATAAACAATTATTTGGATTGGATAATTCTATTTCACATGCACATCTTCTGGTTAGAAATTTAGCTTTGACAAGATTAACACATTTGTATGTACATATACATGAGTATTACAAATAAGAACATATTCAAAACATATGAGATTGACTTAAACACTGTACTTTATTTGCTTCGCCATTTTAAGATAAATACTTCTATAAATATATGATTTATTTTGTTTTATTAACTTAGAAAAACATTTGATGGTCAAATTAAAAAGCACAATCTGGGTATCATTGAAGTTATCTTCAGGCTGGATTTAAAAAAAAAGATAAAATGTTTATAAAATTTAGTAATGCAATTTCAGGGCAGTTATTTTACAAAACAGTGTCACACATTGGTCACCAGAGGACCTGAGAAACAGAATATTTATAAGAAAAAACACCATAGCAGCTATTAAAAATTAGTACTGGCGGCTTGGGGATAGCTTAGCGGTTAAGGCACTAGCTTGCAAAGCTTAAGGACCTATGTTCTAATCTCCAGATCCCGGTAAGCAGGAAACAAAGGTAAGGTAAGCGCAAGGTCACACATGCCCACTAGGAGGTGCAAGGGTGGGGAGCTGATTGCAGTGGCCTAAGCCTTGCTGGACCAATTCTCTCTCACGTTTCCTCTCTCTCTCTCTCTCTCTCTCTCTCTCTCTCTCTCTCTCTCTCTCTCTCGCTCAACAAAAATAAATAATAAATAATAAATATTTTATAAATTGGCACTGGGCTTGATACAGGAATTTTGGAGTTCCTAGACAATGCACCAAAACAACATGCCAGCACAACAATAATTTAGGGGTGTCTCCAGATTTGAAAAATGAAATCCACAGATAAGATGATAAGGTTTAGAAGAATTTTATTATAGTTTAAAGCTTTAAGAGGGAAAAGAAAAGGGGGTGGGTGGTTTAAACCCAGGTGAGAAAAGGAAGCAAGCAGAGCTCTTGCACAGAGATGGTTTGAGATGCTCACTTGGAGACTCAGGTTGGAAAACTTTGATGTGAACTCCATGTGTGGGCACCTGGCCTAGCAATCTGGTAATGACATGAGGTGTCTGGGGTCAGGGTTTCTGGAAAAAAGCAATCTTCCCAGAAATCTAAATTCTCCTGGAAGGGGCTTCTCTAAAAGGAGCAGAAGAACTTCCTAATCAGGCAAAGATAAGGAAAGGCCAGACACTTCCATCATTACTAACCTATAGTAAACCACAATGAGATTTTTCCCACAGACCCAAAGACAATTCAAGGAGAAAGCTATTCACTTCTTATTCCTTCCATCTTAAATTATCTAGCCAATTTCTATGCCTTACAGGGTTTCAAAATACAAGAGAGGTAATAATCTGTTATTGAAATTCATATTAAAATTTCATTTATTTTCAATTCATATGTATCCCCCGAAATCTTCAAATTAATGAATGTTTTTGTCATTTGATATAACAGGTCATTAGCAAACTGTGAAAATAATACCCCTGATTGTTTGCAAATGTATGACTGAAAAATAAATGGTGGATGAGGCTACATGATGGAAAAGGGTTCAATTAGGATGTGTACTGACAGCTCTATGTTTGTTCCCATATAAGAATACTAAGCTATGAAAATAGGTCCCAAAGACCTGGACCAGCTTATAACCAGCCTAGAAATAAAAAATATATCCAGGTGTGGTGGTGCATGCCTTTAATCTCAGCACTGGGGAGGCAGAGGTAGGAGGATCACTATGAGATGGAGGCTACCCTGAGACTACATAATGAATTTCAGGTCAGCCTGGGCTAGAGCAAAACCCTACCTTAAGAGAAAGAAAGAAGAGAGGAAATAAAGAAAGAAGGAAAGAAAAAAATATGAAAATATGTCCAATTTATAAGGCTTTATGTGAAGGCATGCTTTAGAGCAGAACACTATTTCTAAAATGGGCTAAATCTACAGAGAGAAGCAGGTCTGAAAATAGAATCACTCTATTCACTCATCCAAGCAATTCTTTGAGAATCACAGACTTCCTACACTTTCCATTCATAAACAAAACAAAGTGACATGAATCAATTGAAAACACATTATATCAAATGAACAATTTATCACAAAATTCTTTTTCTCCAGTTGTTTTACTGTCACTTCCTATATGCAATCAATATCATGGCCTCAGAGGCAAACTTTATCTTTATGACAGGATCACTGCTTCATTTTGCTTGGTAATAAGGTGCAAAATTATAATGAGGTGAAAGTCATGCGTCATACTCATGATTATGTTCTGTAGCACGGCATGGTATGTCCAGTCCACACTAATACCTTTCTCAAAATAGCTAAAATACAGTCTTTTGAATGCCTTCACCAGAATTAATGGTGAATCTTCAGGGTATAGATATGCTGATTACTCATTTGATCATTGCACATGACATATATGTACTGTGGGCAAAGTGCTACACTGAGCCGCGTATCTCACTAAGCATCCCTGGATAGCCTAGTGACCCTCTTCTTCCCCTCAGTTCTGGATATAGCTATGCACAATAAATCATAGGGTCTGTGAGGCTAAGGCAGGAGTATCTTAACTTCCAGGAAAATCTTGGTTACATAGGAAGACCTTTGTCTCAAAAAATAATAATAGTAATAATAGACCTAAAAGCATATGTATTGGGTGAAAATGGTATTGTGAAAGTTTATATTAATTGTCAAATTGAAAGGACCTAGAATCTCCTTGAGGGATTATGTAGATTAGGATAGGTTCTGGGCAGGTCTGAGAAGGATTTTCTTCACTAGGTTAATTGAAGTAGGAAGGCTCACCTTCACTGTGGGCAGCAGCATTCTATGAGCCAGGGTCCTAGACTGTATAAAAAGAAGACAGCTGAGTGAACAGTAGTTCATTTCTCTCTGCTAATGTGAGGATGTGAAGCTGGTTTCCTGTCCTTCCATGCTTCCCACACTATAATACACTCTATCCTCCAGAACTATAAATCAACATAAGCCCTTTCTCCCTTAAACTGATTCTTGCCAAACATTTTACCCCAAGAATAAGTAGTTCACTAATACAGGTATACTGTGTGATTTTTCTCAAAAATTTTCCACAGGAACTTTTCTTCAGGGCACCTGAAAACAATGATTGTGGAGCACTCAATGGGAATAGATAAGCAAAAGAAATATCTAAAAACATGGCAAATTATTCTCACATCTTGTTAAAGCCAAAATGCCCTCTGGGAAGGTCTGCAGGCATTCAGACTCTGGGCAGTCTGGTATTTGGGGAGCATATCTATGGCTCTAAATCATTGGACCACAGTTTTGCTTCCTATGGAAATTTGTCTTCAGCGAGGGAACAGGCTGCAACAAAAGCATTGATGTTGCTACCTTATGTTTTGTCCTCAAGACAGGCTGCAGCACTGACAATCCCTCAGCCTGCTCTTTGCTTTACTCCCACCCAAGTTGGAGTCTAACAATTATCCCTCATTAGTTTTCCCTTGGTAACATTCTGAATGCCACAATTTCCCTTTGTGTCTTATTTTCATGCATATGTTGAATGAACTTTAACTTTCCTCTCTACATTATCATCTAACCTACTGAATTCTGAAGAAGAAAGTCTGATTCAGACTCAGATTGAAATTTATGGCTACTGAACCCAAGTAGTCCCTAAATTTGGCCTGGAGAACATTACTTTTCCAATTGTACTCTGTATCAAAAGCGACCGCGTAGCCGGGCGTGGTGGCGCATGCCTTTAATCCCAGCACTTGGGAGGCAGAGGTGGGAGGATCATTGAGAGTTCGAGGCCACCCTGAGACTACATAGTTAATTCCAGGTCAGCCTGGACCAAAGTGAGACCCTACCTCGAAAAAAACAAAAAAACAAACAAACAAACAAAAAAAAGCGACCGCGTGACATCTTCGTCCTCTCCATTGCTTTTCAGATCTAGAATTACTCCACCTCCTCTTGTTTTTGCTCCTCAGAGAAAGTGGCAGACCCTTTCACCCTATAGGCAATAGCCTCCTCTTCCCCTCAGAAAGGACACAGTTTTACAGAACTTTTATTAGCCATATCTTTCTTGTCTTTTGGGAAGAAGAGGATGGAATTATCTCAAATTTAAGACCAATCTGACACTATATTTTGGATCACTATCTTCAGATTATCAGACATCTTATGCTATTAAATATCATTGCCCTCTTTGTTCATGCACTTTTGCATTTTAACAATGAACTCTTCTGCCAGCACACAACAAGCTCGTGGCTCTTCACTAAAACACACGTATAAACACAAACTGATTTTGAACTAATTAGAAGTTCCTTGCATTCATACTTCCTAATCATTATTTTCATTCTTTCCTCCAACATCTTGATGTCATTTTGTGTCCTTTGGCTCCCTTTTATCTTTTGTTTAGTAATTGCATTTAACACTATCCATGATTTTCTTGGTACCATCTTTCTTGTCCATATTCATCTTTTTTGGAACTTGGTAGAACTTTTAAGAGGTGGAGCCTACTATGAGGAAGTTTGGTCATTGGAACCATGTCTGAAAGGGGCTTTGGATGTAATGGATTTCTTTGAGAGTGACAGAGGCTCCTCCCAGCTCTTAGGTGGGCTTAACTTGGGAGCTCCCCTACTGGTCTCAACAGTCACTAAAATTCTACTGCATGGGCTATTTTGGGTTCTCTATCGCCTTTAATCCCAGCACTTGGGAGGCAGAGGGAGGAGGATCTCTGTGGGAGGCCACCCAGAGACTATGTAGTGTATTCCAGGTCAGCCTGAGCTAGAGTTAGTTAGACCCTACCTCAAAAAAAAAAAAAAAAAAAAAAAAGAATGAATGAATCTCACAGACAGTGAAGGATGAATTTAAAAGGAACACCTTTATTACAGAAAGAAAAGAAGTTTAGAGAAAAGAATACAAAAGCTTACTGGGAAAGGAAGCAAACTGTATTGTGTACAAAAGTAAAAGCACAAAGCTGCCTGTAGCCGGGAGGGGCGTCTGGGCAGGCTGTGCTGGATCTCGAGGTTTATAAGATTTCTGGCTAGAGAAACAGTTAATCTTTAAAATTACTGGACTGAAATATGAAGGAGAACAGTTCTGGAGCATTCATCAATCCTGGCAAGGTGTCCATGTGTCTCCTTTCCAAGCAGGAAACTGGTCACAATCTTCTCCATCTAGATGAAGATCCCTGAGATCTGAATTATAATGAGAAAGTAGTCACCTACCTTTCAGTAAAAGGGAAAAAACTGATTGTGCTCTGAAGAGTCAATCTGGTATGGAGTATGGACATCAATAAAAAAGTATTTATTCATCTCAAGTCATTTCACTTAAATTAAAAGGTAAGTGGAAAAAAGGGTACTAAATTTAAAATAGAAAAAGTATAAATTGGAAAGATTTATGTATGTTAAACATTTCCCCCACCCCTCCCAAATAAACCACTCATGTATAGAAGCCTTCTTCTCTAGTGTGATCATATTTGAAGATAGGGTTTTGGCAATGCAGTTAAGTCAAGAAGATGATGTCTTTGTCAATGTAATGAGTTCCTTTGTAACTAGAAGCACAAGACAGATGATCTCCTTTCCACCAGTACACAAGATGCAGGAAGAAAGCTCCATTTGTAATCCAGGGAATGAGACTCAACGAGATACTGCCATTGTTATCTCCAGCATGGATTTCCCAACCTCCAGAATTTTGAGAAAGAAAAGTCATTGTTGTTATGTTAGCCAAGCTTTCATTGATTTTAACAATAATAGTGTGCAATTTGGTAATGATATACATAGATGAGATCTGTCAAAGTTCTGTAGGTTAAAAGTTTCCATGAAAAAAAAATAGCTAGCACACTTACGTGAGTCTGCGAGGTTCAAACTGGGGAGACGGTGCGCATGTCTACGACAAGCTCCTTAGTTAAACTGGGGAGACGGTGCGCATGCGTAAAACAGGCTCCTTAGTTAAGCTGGGGATGGTGCGCATGCGTAAGACAGGCTCCTTAGTTTGGTGTACTCACTTCTGAAGTCCTTGAAATTCTATACCTGTCAATGAAAAAAATCCCAAAGAACATAAAAAGTTGTCCTTTTGACATGTCCTTTTCATTTGTTAGAGGAAATTAATTTTAAATGAAAGAATGAAAAATGCAAAAAAGAGAAAGAAAGAAATTGAGCTGCTGTGCTATGGCTTTCAATACTTTGATGTGCTTCTCTTGTATTTGGCCTTCAGATCACCTGTGTAGTATGTAAATTTCCAAAAAGACTCGGTGAATCTAAATAAGTCAATTATGTCATTTCCTCTACTTGTCAGGAAGGGAACGCATACTTAGAAGGGTCAGGATTGCTTTAGTTCCAAATTGAGGAATGTCTGCATCAAAGAAACCTTCTCATGACCTTGACCATGCTCTGATTACTAAGTAGTCCTGATGACATATATCATCTGCAATAGGACACTTCAAAGAAATTAAAGTTCTGGGTGCCTATAATGGATGCTCAGCGATGAAATTCCCAATCTGATGTTAATTATTTGTTTCCAAGTTACTGGAGCACATAATGCAATTTGTGTTGATGGAGAAACAATACAGCACTAGGAAGCTTTCACTAACAAGCAAAGAGGTGCACTGCAGACGGGTTATTACATACACACCCAGCATCTGAGCACTGAGAATTGGAAGATGAGTTTGCCTACTCCATCCAATATAAAATAATTATTTTGAAGCAATGTCAAAGGATAACATGGGTCTGAATTTAAAATTTTTATCCCTAAATAGCTGTTGTGCAACCAGAAACTTAACATCTATGTTTACATTTGCATTTGGTGTCATAGGAGAATACTAATGCTCAGTATTCAATTAAAACATATGTATGATATTTTACTTATGTAACACATCATGTATGCATGCATGCATATATAAGCCTATTTGATAATGTACATATACAAACACATTGCACTAGTTCTCTTTGGTATCTGATTATGTCCTTCCATTCTCTTGCAGGTCCCATCCTTTATTTCATCCAGTAGAAAACATAAGTCTGGCTGAAATGGCTTTTCCAAGTATAGCATCTGAGGTTTTCCCTGGGTGCAATTTTCAATAGTCACTGTGTCTTATTCATGACTTTAGTTCCCACCAATCTGATCCAATACAATCCCAGTTTTCTGTGTTATTTCTCCAGTTTGGGCACATGGCCTTGACGCCAGAGTGTTGTTATCCTTTAGACTAAGAGTGGCAATGAATTCATTATGGTTTAACTTGGAGAGAATGGTTTCTTTCCGGCTGTCACTATCTGGGTGTCTCTAGCATGACTTCTCCATGCTTCCATGATTATTTTAACTAGCATTAAAATCCACTGCTTCTCATTCCTAAGTATTCCTATGCTATTGGTTGGACACACACATTCTCATGCACACACGCAGTGTTAGTATCTGCAGTCGCTTCTAGGCAATCTTTCCCAGAATCTACTGTCTTAAGCATCACAGTAGACCTTTACCTTAATTACATTTCCCTAGCCTGAATACTAAAGGTTTGGAGTAAGTCCCTTCAGTCCACGTTTTGGCTCCTGAGTTTTCTGCTTATTTCTCAACCCTATCATCTTGTGTTTTATTGTTTTTAGTTACTGCTCTCACTGGACTCAATCTCATGTATTTTCCTGCTCTACATTTATAAAGAACTATAAGCTTCATGGTCTCCTTTCTTGAGATGATGCCTTCATTGTCTATCGAATGCAAAATAACCAATTAAGGTATTTTTCTCAGTGAAAAGAGTTTCTCATCCCCAAAAGATTTCTGACATCAGCTACTAAAATGAAAATTTTTCATTTATCCACAAGTATTTAATTTTCTTTACTGAGGATTAATTGTATTCATTTTTAATATAACATTACTAACCTATGATTAAAATAGCAACGTTAACTATTTATATTTTCCTAAAAGAACAAGCTTGGTATGAGTTCAGAGGTATATGAGTTGAATAAATGACAGCCCAAAACTTATGATACATATTTTCAGAAAGAAATAAATCATTTAACACATAGACTTTGGTAATGATTTTTAAAAGAGCACATGACCACTTCAGTATTTTTCTCAGACATTAGTATTAAGAAGCAATAGATTATTGTTACTACACAATTATTTAGGTGCTACACAAGTCTAAGCAAGACTCTGCCTCAAGCACTTATTTACCTTTATACTAATATACAGTGGTAACTAAAGAATATCAGAGAAAGTGTCATGGTTGTGTCATTCAGACTAGATTTTATTATTCACTTTTATACTAACCCCCAAGAAAATAAAGTTCTGGTTTAAGAGAGAAAATATTTGGGCTGTAGAAACAGTTTAGCACTTAAGGCATTTGCCTGCTAAGCCTAAGGACCCAGGAACAATGCCACAGCACCCACGTATGCTAAATGAACAATGTGGCTAATGCATCTGGAATTCATTTGCAGTGGGTAAAGGCCCTGGCATGCCCATTCCCTCTCTCTCTCCCTCTCTCTCTCTCTCTCTCTCTCTCTTCTTTCTAATAAATAACTAAAAGTAAAATATTTTTAAAAAGATATAAAATATATACAAATGTATCCAATTGATTGATAATCCAAAATACCAATGGAAACAAAGAAAAGTTGAGCCACATGATAAAACGAATTAAATGTCTTTAACATTAGTTTTCATGGATCACAGATATGCTATCTCCAACTAGGTGTGGCTCCGTTCTCTTCTATACCTCTTCAGTTATCAAGTGTAGATGAGCATTCAAGCCTTCCTTCCTTGTCTGTATCTTATTTTGATTACTTTCTACTATATAAATGGAATCAGTGAAACTCATCTTTATCTATCTCTTTCTAGGAAGTTCATTTTGTTGTAAGGACATGATTTGGAGTCAGCTTACTAGAGATATAAATCAAAGTTCTTCCTTTCAGAGAAACATCAAAACACAGGACACAATGTGGCAGGTGGATTGTAGAGATGCTTCATGCTCCCTCTGGGCTGGAAACATCCTAGAAGAGGCAACAACTAAACCTGCCCTAGCCTGATGGAAGTGACACAGACTTCTTCCTTTGAACACTCTTCTTAGCTGAGCTCTCACTTTAGATCAGTCCACTCTTAGCAAGAAACTCGAGAAGTCCTCCTCCAACCTTGAAATAGCGCCATCCCTACGATCTACTCAAGCGCCACACTCCTAGACTTGGATGTTAAGTCCCTGGCTTGCACTTGTTAAGAATTTTGTTAGGCCAACTTCCTAAGAATCTCTTTCCTGAGTTTTGCTTCCAAGGGATGTTTTATCCACTTACTCACTCTGCTGTCTGACTACAAAATCTTCACCTTCTTTGTTGTACTCTGCCTTGAGCCTGAACACTCCTCTTGGTTGTAAGAGTGTGAAGAAAGTCTTCCTCATCATCATAGGGAACCATGTTTCCTTTAGCAGAAGGATAAGGAAGAACATATGAAGGAGAAGAATGGAGAGGAGCTTCCAGATAGAAAAAGGCATGTGCAAACGCAGCTAGCTGTGAGCCTACCATGTTTACAGCGGCACAAATTTAGAGTGGCTGGGGAACAAGATGTGTCTCACATAGTGGCATGAAACCAGGCCAGGGACATTGCTCATGCATGACAGACTTTATGTCCCAAGCCAGAGTCTCTATTTACACTAAATAAATTTTTGTATTTTATCCACAAAAGAATTTCAAGAAGAATGTAACATGGTTAAATTTGCATTTTAGTAAAAATTTGTGAGTGGCTGGAGGTCCTGGCATGTCCATTCTTTCCTCTACAGCTTTCTTTGCCTAATAAATAAATAAATAAAATAAATGTATTTTTAAATACATAAAATATTAGTTAAAATATATGCAAATGTATCAAATTGATTGATAATCCAAAATACCTGTCCTGCAGGGTCTTGTTGCACTGCAGGCCTCGTGAGGAAGCTCTGAGATTAGTCAGTAGTTGAGTATTTCAGTGAAGAACTAGTTCAAGTAAGTGTCTGTAAGAGATGGGATCAATAGTCGTGCATGTTGAAGTAATGAGACCAGGATAATGACTGGGGCGAATCTTGAGTGTCCCTAGTTGAGATGACTAGAAAGAATAGCTTATTGATTGGAATGGAATATGCAAGAGGAAAGGAACAGTTTGAAGATAAAATGAAAGCTTTTTCTTACTTTTGTTTTTATCTCATTATGAGATATTTAGAGAATAGAAATTGCTAAATAGCTGGGCAGACTTTGGGAATTAGCTGTGTAAAACCAAACTATTCATAACTATAATCATTCTAAATCCATTTGATTTTAATGTTTCAGATTTTTTACTATATAACTTATAAGAACATGGCTCCATATTAAAATGGTCATTTTCTCTAATTGCATATTACCAAATAATGATCGATTGTGAAGAGAAATTTGTTTGGATAAATTTTCAAAGCAGGCTTAACTAGCATTGCTGAAGTGGCTTATTGCTACCATTCTGGTTGCAATAGCATAAAACATACTAGGGAGATCTCAATTGTGATTGTTCATTTACTTATCCTGATGAACCTAGTGATTTTGCAGTATTACTATTTTGGAGATCTACCTCTCTTTCTCTCACACACAAACACACTGAGTTATTATAAGCCCTTAATAAATTTGAACTAATTGAAATGATGCCCTCACCTTGTGACCGACTCTTTTAGTTAGAAAGTAGGGAATATAAAAGCATTCCACAAGAAAAATTACTCAAGTACAGATAAAAAATACATGTAAAAATATGATTAACTGATTCATTGAAAAATGCTCCAATATGTGTACAAATGTCAATATTTATTACAAACACTACTGGCAAAAATACATGACCACATGAGGATTATAAAATTCCTAAGGCCTTTTAAATGCTTCTTGTTACAAAAAGAGAATTTGGACAAGTCTAAATGGAAACATGCACATATCTACATTTCTACTGTAAAGACCTAAATAAAGGATGCCCTCTTATCCTAGAAAACATGAACTATATATAAGACTGTGAATATGTCTGGGAGTAAAATTGTCAAATAAGTAAATATGTTACTGACATCACTGATGTTTAGAAATTGTCTCCATAGGAATGTAAATAGAAAAGCACTGGGAAGTATTAATTGCAGGAAATATAGGGAGAACAAGTGGAGAGAAGCAGAACATAACCTCTAATGAAGTGCTCCTAGTGCATGGGTATGTTCCATTCCTCTCCATTTTACTAGGAAAGTGAGCAAGCAGACTAAAGATTGCAAAGGCACTGTGGATAATTTAAATGTAAAATTATGTAAAACAGTCATGAAGATTTTATGTCCTAGAAATGATAAAACGTTAACCCTCTTAAATATTATTTCAGGGCTGGAGAGATGGCTTAGCGGTTAAGCGCTTGCCTGTGAAGCCTAAGGACCCCGGTTCGAGGCTCGGTTCACCAGGTCCCACGTTAGCCAAATGCACAAGGGGGCGCACGTGTCTGGAGTTCGTTTGCAGAGGCTGGAAGCCCTGGCGTGCCCATTCTCTCTCTCCCTCTATCTGTCTTTCTCTCTGTGTCTGTCGCTCTCAAATAAATAAATAAAATTTTTTTAAAAAAATATTATTTCAAGTGTTTTTATTGTTTCCTTTTTATTTTAATTTTTCTTACTTTATTTTAGCTATGGATTGAAATGGTTTACCTCCTTGCAGCTGATATAATTCAGAGTATTTATGTTCATTTTTGAATTTACAAAAGAAAGGTGAAGACCCATTGACATTAATGAAATATTATAGTTTAATGACAGTTCAAAGTCCAATAATGTATTGAATGAATATAGAATCTAAAAGTATGAAGTCTCATAGGTTCTATTGGGGATTAAGTTTAGTTTTATTTTCAGAATAGCTAGTTGACTGGATTAAGTATAAAACCCTTTTTGAAAGACTGGAAGAATAACACACATTGTTTCTAGCTTTATAAAATGAATACAATATAAAAATATATATACCACAGGGCAAAAGATCTAGAGAAGTCAAGATATAGAGGACATTACCATATCATTTACAAACATGTTCAGCCAGTACATAATTGCTAAAATAATCTTCAAAGGGGGTAACAGTGCTGAGCTCTACGGTGGTAGCTACCTTGATGTCACTTACTCTAGTTTAAGTGGAATAAAATCAGACTCTAATTCTGTTAATTAACAAGCCTATCCACAGGAGATCTCCAGACACTCTGAGTAGAACTCCTGTTAACACAGACAACATACATGCCTAGCAATGACATGTCAAACCTTAAACCTAATTTTGAAGTTTACAAGAGAATTTATTTTTCCACAAGAAAATTATAGTGAAGGGGGAAGGGAGAAAGTGAAAGAGTGTAGCATGTATTAATGAACTATGACTTGGAAGGAATGTGTTTCCTGAATTTGTTCATTTTTAAGAGGAACAAAGTTGCCACCCTGCTGGGTGTGTTTAAGGAATGCCTGACTGGCATTATTTTGATCTGCACCATGATGTGGTTTCAATTAGCAGGAGCACTTACCTAGACTAGTAGCAGTCATTGAGCCACAAAATATGAGCCTAAAAGTTTTGAGAGGCATGTTAGATGGATCTTAGGTGTCTTAGAAAATGGCACTACCAACCTTCCATGTGCTCAACATTCTCTTTGGTTTTGAGGATCTGAGGTGGGTGTCTGGTCACATCTGCACCGTGCCCTCTAAAACTAGCTAGCTCAGGGCATCCTCCTTGCCCCACCTCCCCAGCGTTAGGGTCACTAGCACATGCCATCATGCTCAGCATTTGTTCATGGCTTCAGGGAGTCAAACTTAGGTCATCATGCTTGCAAGGCAAGCACTTCACAAACTCTGCTATCTATCTCCCAAGCTTCCCATGCCGATTGCTGATGTCCTAACAAATAAAATCTTTCAAAATAGAAAGAAAGGCTAGGAAAAGAAGAGCTCTGTGAGACAGTTTATCTATGAAGGTACATAAAGAAAATAGAAAGGCAAACAAAACTCAAGAAGAATGGTGGTAGGTTTTTCAGTGCTAGTCTCTCTTCGTGAGCTCTTTCCAGTCACAGACAAAGCAAACTGTGGTACAGAAGGACCCTTCCCTGAAACAATAGCCCAACTGTCAATGTTAAGCACAGAAGCCCTATGATTGTGGCTGCCTACACTGGCAAAGGCTGCTGTCCCAGGGAAGGATGACTTACTGGAGTATTCCTTTTCAGTTAGGATTTACTTCTCACCAGGTAAGCTATCATGATTTGCTTATGATCTACAGAGCTAAAGGATATATGCATGCCATGTAAGGTCAACACAAACAAGAAAAAAAAATCATGATTTTTTTTCTAAAGAGTTTTACATAGAGTTTTGTGAAAACTGTAGAGTGTGTGTGTAAAATAAAAACAGCTAGTGCCTTAAAGCCTAATTAAAAATACATTAAAATATGCATGTTGAAATTATTTACTTGTCCTTGGTAACGGTAACTCATGAGTCAGCAAAGCACAGCTTGTGGGTCAGATCTGATACACTTATGGGAACATGGGGATTTGTTTTCATATTATCTATCTGATCTCCTGATAGATCAGAAGAATTGGGAAATTTCAATAATCCCAAAAGTATGGTTCCCAAACTCCAATATATTATCTTGCATTTTCTGGGAAAATGTTTGTCAACACTTGCTATGATTTGTTATTAATTTAATGAAAAATGGAATGCATTTGTCAAATTTGCCTCAATCAATGCACTTTATGTGTCTGCTTAAAAAAAAAAAAAATGAGCCAGGCATAGTGGTGCACTTATTTATTTATTTATTGTTGTTTTGTGAAGTAAGGTCTCAGTCTAGCTCAGGCTGACCTGGAATTAACTATGTAGCCTCAGGGTGGCCTCAAAATCCTGGCAATCCTCCTACCTCTGTCTCCCAAATGCTGGGATTAAAGGCGTGGTGCATGTCTTTAATCCCAGGACTCAGGAGGCCTAGGGAGGAGGGTTCCTGTGAGTCCAAGGACATCTAGAGACTACATAATGAATTAGGTCAACCTGGGATAGTGAGACCTTACCTTGGAAATTTAAAAAAAAAAAAAGATATCCATTCTACTCTTTTCTGAGACAGTGTCTTGCTATATACCTTGGCAAGAAGAAATCAGCATCACTTATGTAAAATGTAGGTAAGTTTTTACCTTTATTTGTTCTGAAGAAACAAAATGTGTCTACCATGACATTGCCTTGATCTTCTGTTAGTCAAGTAATGTGTAGATTTAAGGATTTATCTCTTGAAAAAATAATTATATTATGCCTATTCTGATGGCATACATGTTCATATTTTTATTTATTTATTTATTTATTTATTTATTTTTTTGAGGTAGGGTCTCACTCTAGCCCAGGCTGACCTGGAATTCACTATGTAGTCTCAGGGTGGCCTCAAACTCACAGCAATCCTCCTACCTCTCCCTCCCAAGTGCTGGGATTAAAGGCATGCGCCACCACGCCCAGTATATATATATATATATATATATATATATATATATATATAGAGAGAGAGAGAGAGAGAGAGAGAGAGAGAGAGAGAGAGAGAGGGGGGGGGGGAATTGATCATGCCAGGGCCTCCAGCCACTGCAAACAATCTCCAGACTCATTTGTAGCTCTGTGCATCTGCTTACGTGGTTACAGGGGAACCACACTCAGGCCATCAGGCTTGGCACACAAGCATCTTAACCACTGAACCAGCTCTCCAGCCCCAAGTTTATATTATGTCAGGAAAAAAAGGAGAAACTTGATGGCAAAATCTACTAGTTCTACAACACAAACAAAAAAAATGATACTTTATAAATGATAACAGATAGCTTTTTTGATCTAAAAGTTTTTTGCTCCAGGATCTAATGTACTTAGCTCCAAGTTGGTTACTCATGATAAATATGTCAAAGTTGTCATTTAACAAATTGTACATTAAAGAACGCACTGTACTGTTAAAAACTACTGATATATATCACCTATTTACCTGTTTAATATTCACAGAATAAAGTATTATTTTAGCAACAGTAATATAACCTGAATTCTGAGTTATTAGAATATTCTTCAGTTGAAAATTTATTATAAAAAATGTTATTCTGAAGAACTTGCAGAGATAAAACTTAAAAACAAGATTAAAACATAACATATGTGAATGTGTGTAAACAGTTTCAGCCTGGAAGATACATACATAAATGCCTTATTTAATGATAAAAATAAAGTAATACTTGCCTGTGAAGCCTAAGGACCCCAGTTCGAGGCTCGGTTCCCCAGGTCCCACGTTAGCCAGATGCACAAGGGGGCGCATGCGTCTGGAGTTCGTTTGCAGGGGCTGGAAGCCCTGGCGCGCCCATTCTCTCTCTCTCCCTCTATCTGTCTTTCTCTCTGTGTCTGTCACTCTCAAATAAATAAATAAATAAATAAAATTTAAAAAAAAAACACCTTCTAAGTTATTGACAGCATGACTCAATAGAATATTATTAATTTAATCATTTAAATATAACATTCAAAGTTCTCTCTAAATATTCAGCATTCTCTAAAGAAATAGAACTAATTGAATGAATATATATATGTATATATATATATAATGAATACATACATATATATATAATATTTTATTTATTTATTTGAGAGAGAGAAAGAGGGGGGAGAGAGAGAGAGAGAGAGAGAGAGAGAGAGAGAGAGAGAGAGAGAGAGAATCGCCATGCCAGGGCCTCTAGTCACAGTAAACAAACTACAGACACATGTGCCCCCTTGTGCATCTGGCTTATGTGGATCCTGGAGAGATGAACCGGGATACTTTGGCTTACAGGCAAATGCCTTAATGGCTATACCATCTCTCCAGCCCATAGAATGAATATATATGATTAAGGTGGTATATTAGATTGGCTTTCATGATATGGGCTGGGTAAGTCCATCAATGGCTATTTGCAGGCTGAAAAGTTTGAAAGCTAAATACCAGCACAGTCCACAAGTCTGGATACCACAGCAGTTTGGTGCTGATACTGGGAGGGAGGGTTCCTGGAGAGCAGTTTGTCCACATTGGAAGGCTGGCAAAGCTGGGTTCCAATGTCTGTGAAAAGGAGAAGCAACAGAGTAGATGCACACCAGCAAATAGCAAGGACAACCAGGCAAAAGACACTGCTTTTTCCTCAGAACTATTTATATACAGGCTGCAACCAGAAGAGAACTGTCCACTCTGGGCGAAAGTCTTCCTTCTGTAGTTAGTCCTTTCTGTAAATGACCACATAGATCTATCCAAAAAGTGTGATTGTTACTTGATTCCTAATCCAGTCACTCTACCTGACACAAGCTCACTCCTTGTTAACTTGACACCACATCCCCATACATCACAATTAATTTCCAAATGAAGACACTAGCATGGGATAACCCTGCCCAAGCTGCAATAACTACCCCACCTAGAACCAGAAACACACTATTCTTTTCCCTGAAATACATGGCAAAGTCCATTGAGGAATGATTAGCATCTAGCATCCCATAAGTTAAACATGATGCAGATGTAGCAACATCGAATTGCTAATATTATCTCAATTTATGTTACATGGTGGATGAATAGAGGAAAGAAAAACATAAATATCTTATTTTCTATTTATTTGTTTAATTTTAGGGAGAGGGAGAGAGAATTAGTAGGCCAGGGTCTCAGCCATTGAAATTGAACTCCAGACAATTGTGTCACCTAGTGGACATGTGAAACCTTGTGCTTGCCTCACCTTTGTGCATCTGGCTTATGTAGGATCTGGAGAGAGATTGAGCCTGGGTCCTTAGGCTTCATAGGCAAGCACCTTAACCACTACACAATCTCCCCAGACCACAAGTATCTTCTTAATATATGTGTGCATATGTTCAAATGCTCTTTAAAGTAGTTCAGAAAAACTCATGGAAATTACAGTCTTCACTTGTGTAAGTGAACACATGACCTTAGCTAGTCTCTGTAACTTTCTGTATTTTGTGTACCCTCACCAAGCAACTCTGCAGATCTTGTTCTTTATCTGAAAAGTGAAAAGTGAAGGGTATGGGTCATGTATCACCAGCCTTGATTGAGTTACTGGAGCTTCTGATTGACCTGAGCAAAGGGTAGGGCTAGCACTGAGATGCTCTAGATGACCTCCAGCTCTCCGGGCGTATTCCTCATTCTTCAAGGTGGAGGAGAAGTCCAATTTTACCCCTGTAATCTGGATTAATTACTTCTGCTGGCACTAGAACTCCATGTTTAGCTTGTACACTCTGTACTGACTTGTTTTATTATTTTGTCTATGTAATTTGTAAAAATATATATATATTACTTGCTTGTTCTTTTTCTGGTTTTCTAGCAATAAACTTGCTGTCAGTGTGCTAAATCTGATTTAACAATTGACACTGATAGGTTTGCACAACTGTGAGTTATTGTTACAAACATGTAAGCTAAATAAACTTATAAGGAAGAAAGGTCCATTTCTGCTCATAGGCATAGAGGTTTCATTTGGCAATTGATTGCTTTAAACTCATGACTAGGCAGCACAGCATAGTGGGAATATATGGGAGGAAGTTCTGTTCACCTTGTGGCCAGGCATTAAAAATAGAGAGACAGAGAAAGAAGCAGGAAAAGATTAGCATCCCATAATGGCCTTTGAGAGTATGCCCTAACTTAGCCAAGTCTCCCAATAAAAGATTTTGACCACCTTTCATTAGTGCCAAAGAGGAATAGTCTTCCATGACACAGTCCAGATCCAAGCTATGACAGATGGGGTCAAAAGATCTACTTTAACTATTTTGTAGAAAGAATTCCTAACTCTGACAAAAACCAAGAATCACAGATAATCTTTGTTACCAATCAGAATGTCTGGGTAGATATGTATGAGTTTTATTAGACATATTTTGGGAGTTGTTCCAGAAAGGATACCTGCTCAGTGGGGGGAAGTGCTCCCTGAGGGCAGGTCAGTGCCTGGGAAAGGGAGCCTGCTCACTGGAGGAGGAGTCACTGGATGGCCTGCTCACCAGAGGAAGTGCTCACTGAGCACAGAGAGCTGCTAAAAAGGATACTTGCTTCCTTAATAAAACAAGATTTTTAGCCCAAGATGGGTAGTACCACTGCAAATAAATAAATAAATAAATAAATAAATAAAAAAGTCAATAAATTGAGAGATCTCTAACAAGTTGCCTAGTCCCACAGTAGAATGAAACCATAGAGGAAGAAAATCAAAGAAGAAACAATAATCAGAATTAAAGCACAATAAGCTATCTGACTAATCAAATGAATAGCTGAGCTGAAAGGAAATCACCAAAAAACCAACAATCACATGAACGAAATGTATACAACCTTCTTCACAGAATTAAGTTAATTGAGGAAAACCAGAGAGATCTCAAAACAGGGATAAATGAATTGAAAATGAGTCAACAAATTGAGGATCTCAATAACAAGATGATTAAGCTTAATGAAGACAGGATCAAATGCAAAGGATGCCTTCTAGAAAGCATAAGAAAATCAAACCACAACCTAAAATTGGAATTTAACAGAGATGGAAACTATACAGAATAACAACAGAAAAGAAAAATAAAACAGAACTTGTAAAATCCTCTCTAGAAGCCCTCACTGACACAGTTAATCTTGTTTAAGACAAATCCTCAGCTGGAAGATAAGCAGAAGAAACAGTCCAGGTGTCCAAAAACTCTGATGAACTAAAATCATCATGTGAGCAGAACATGAGGGCATTATGGGACACCCTAAGATTATAAAATATCGAGAACATAGGTATTCCAGAAGGAGAAGAAATTCAGGCCAAAGGTATGGAGAACATATTCAACAAAATTATTAAAGAAAACATTTCTACCCTCTCAAAAGAAAGACCCACCTAGATATAAGAAACTCACAAAACTCCAGACTGGACCAAAGAGGAAACTCTCCAAGATACTTATTCATTAAAACTCTAAACAACAAAAGCAGAATAAGAATGAATGCTAAAAACAGCAAGAGAGAAATAACTTATTACATACAAAGTTAATCTCATCATAATAACTTCAGATTTCTCAATGGAAACCTTGAAACCAATAAGAGCCTGGGATGGAGCACCTTAAAGTCTAAAAAGCTATGGCTTTCAACCTAAAGTACTGTAGCTAGTGAAAGTATCTCTCATAATAAAGTATGAAAGGGAAATTTTCATGATAAATGCAAGCTTTATAATTATATGAACACAAAGCCAAACCTAAAGAGTATGTTTCAGGGAATACTCAACATAGAAAAGTCAAAAAAAAAAAAAAAATCTCAGGAGCCCACAAGAGTAAGAAAAATAACCAAAATTAGGGCAGGCACAAAATGTACAGAGCCCAAGAAAGTCACAAAACATATAAAGCCTCAAACATGGCAGAGATTAAACTTAACTTCACAATTATAACCTTAAATATTAATGGTCTTAATTCACCCGTCAAAAGACACAAGTTAATAGGGTGGATCAGAAAAAATGGACACCTCTGCCTCCTGTCTTCAAGAAACTCATCTCACCCCTAAGGACAAACACCACCTCAGGGTGAAAGGTTGGAAAATAATTTTCCAAGCAAATAGAAATAATAAACAAGTGGTTGTGGCTATATTAATATCTGATAAGATAGACTTCCAACCAAAAGTAATCTAAAAGGAAAAAGAGGCCAAATTAATTCAAGGGACGATTCAATAAGAGGACATCACAGTCATAAATCTACACACACCAAACAAAGTTACACCACAATTTATAAAACATAACCTACTTGACAACAAAACAGAAATAAACCCCAATATGATCATAGTGCAGGACTTTAATCCTCAATTATCATTAAGATCATCCAAACAAAAATAGGAACAAAGAAATAATAGAGCTTAACAACACCATAGACTGAACAGATATCTAAAGAACATTCCACCCCAGTTAGACAGAGTACACAGTCTTCTCACCAGCCAATGGAAACTTTTCCGTAATAGAGCATATATTAAGGAAGAAACGGTGCCTCCAATGTTGATGTAACTTCCTGTATCATATTAGAGTATAATGTGATAAAGATAGATATTAACAATAATAGACATAACAGAAAATGATACCAATGTTTGGAGATTGAACAACACAGTTTTAAATAATGAATGGGTGGTAGAAGAAATCAAAAAGGTAATTGTAAAATGTCTAGAACTGAATGATAATGAAAACACAACATAAGAAAATTGATGTAACTCAATAAAGGCAGTGCTAAGAGGAAAATTTATAGCATTAAATGCCTTCATAACAAAGACAGAGAGATCTCAAATTAGCAACCTAATCATCCACTTAAAGGTGTAGGAAAAACAAGAACAATCCAACTGTAAGAATTTCAGATGAAAAGAAATAATTAAGATCAGAGCAAAAACTAATGAATTGCATACTAAGAAAACAATTAAGAAAAGTAATGAAAGGAAGAGGTGGTTCTTTGAAAAAATAAACAAGATTGACAAACCCCTTGCCAATTTGGTCAAACAAACAAAAGAGAAAGCAGGGCGTGGTGGCTCATGCCTTTAATCCCAGCTCTTGGAAGGAAGAGGAAAGAGGATGGCCAAGAGTTTGAGGCCACCCTGAGACTACATAGTGAATTCCGGGTCATACTAGGGCTAGAGTGAAAAAATCAAAATAAATAAATAAATAAATAAAGAGAGAAAGAAAGAATGAATGAATGAACAAAAGAGAGGAAGGAGAAGTCTCAAAACTTGGAAAAGAAAAGGGAGAGGTCCCAACAGACATGAATGAAATTACAAGAATTATCAGGACATACTTCCAGAACCTCTGTTCTACAAAAGTGGATAATCTAGAAAAAAAAAAAAATGATGAATTCCTAAATACATACCATTTACCAAAACTAAATTCAGAGCAGATAAATCTCCTAAGCAAACCAATTACATCCATTGAGACTGAAAAATGTAATCAAGAACTCCCCAAAAGGAATAGTTCAGCACCAGATCATTTGTCAGCTGAATTCCACTAAACCTTCTTTGAAGAACTGAGTATACTCCTTAACTCCTTCTATGAAGCTTTCATCACCATAATACCAAAACCAGACAGAGATGCAACAAGAAAAGGAAACTATAGACCTATATCCCTAATGAACTTAGATGTGAAAATCCAGAAGAAAATCATCTCAAACCAAATTCCAGTACTCGTCATAAGCATTATCCACCTCAATTAAGTAGGCTTACACAAGAATCATATGATTATTTCAATAGATGAAGAGAAGGCTTTTGACAAAATATATCACTTCATGATCAAAACAGTTGAGAGACTAGGTACGGAGAGTTTATACCTCAATATAACAAAGGCTATGTACAAAGTACCTCAAGCCCAAATAACACCTAATGGGGAAAGACTCAAGGATTTTCCATTAAGATTGGGAACAAGAAAGGGGTGCCCACTCTCACTGCTGCTCTTCAATATACTACTAGAAGTCTTAGCCCAAGCAATATGAAAGGAGAAAGATGTAAAAGGGATAAAATTGGAGAGGAGGAAGTCAACCTAGCCCTTTTTGCAGATGGCATGACCCTATTCATAAAGTGGCCCAAAAGTCTCGACCATAAAACTTCTAAACATGATAAATTTCTTCAGCAAAGTGGCAGGTTACAAAATTAACACACAAAAATCAGTAATCAGTCATGTTCCTATACATAGAAGACAATTGGGCTAGGGAGGTGGCTTAGCAGTTAAGGCACTTGCTTGTGAAGCCTAAGGACCTATGTTCAACTTTCCAGATCCCACCTGAGCCAGCTGCACAAAAGTGAGGGCGAGGTTACACATGCCCATTAGGTGGCACAAGCCTCTGGATTCCAGTTGCAGGGGCTGAGGCCCTGTTGTGCCAATTCTCTCTTTCCCTCCATCTCTCTGTTCCTCTCTCTTTCTCTCAAATAAAAAGACAATTGTACACAGAGAAAAATCAGTGAGGCTGTCCTATTTTCAATAGTTACACATACAAAAAAAAATACTTTGGAATAGCACTAAAAAAGGCTGTAAAAGATCTATATAATGAAACCATAAAAACACTGAAGAAAGAAACTGAGGAGGACTTAAGAAAATGGAAAGACTTTCCATAATCTTGGACAGGTAAAATTAAATGTTAAAGTTATACCAAAAACAATCTACAGATTCAATGAAATAGCAGTAACATTCCCAGAATCATTCTTCACAGAAATAGGAAAAACGTACCTCAAATTTCATGCAGAATGGCAGAAGGCCTTGGGCATCTAAAAATATCCTTAGCAAAAGAAACACCTCTGGAGGTATGAACATACCTGATCTAAAGCTATGGTGAAACCCACAGCAACAAAAACAGCACGGTACTGGCACAAAAACAGGCATATATACCAATGGAACAGAATTTATGACTTGGCCATTAGTTCAAGTAACTTCAGCTACTTAATCATTCACAAAGGAGCAAACAACACACATGGGAGAAAGATGGCATCTCCAACAAATGGTGCTGGGCAAATTGGATCACCACATGTGGAGAAATGAAGCTAGACCCACTCCTCTCACCATGCACAAATATGAACTCCAAATAGATTAAAGAGCTTAACATAAGACCTGACACTGTTAAATAGCTAGAAGAGAAAAAAAAAAAATAAGGGGAACTCTCCATATTTGAGTGGGGAAATACTTCCTGAACAATACACCAGCAACTCAGGAAATTAGATAATTTCTCAACCAATGGTATCTCATGAAGCTAAAAAGCTTTCCCACATATAAACATACCATAAACAGTGCCAACAGATTACACACAGAATGGGAGAAAATCTTCACCATTTATACCACTAAAAAAGGCCAAATATCAAGAATCTAAAAAGAACTCAAACAACTAAACAATAATTAAAAAAAAAAAATCCACTCAAAAAATGGAACAGAGAATTGAATAGGGAGTTCTCAAAGGAAGAAATGCAAATGGCCAATCCTTACTTAAGAGAATGTTTAGGGAATAGAGAGATGGCTCAGGGGTTAAGGTCTGTATGTGCAAAGCCTAGCAACTGCAGTTTGATTTTCCAGTACCCAAGTAAAGCCAGATACATATGCTTAGTGGCACATGCATCTGGAGTTTGTTAACAGCAGCTGGAGTCTCTGGCATGCTCATTCTTATTTGTCTCTTTTCTCTCTTTCTTTATCTCTACTTACATATATATGAACATTTTCTGCATCCTTAATGCAAATCAAAATAACTATGAAATTCCACCTTATTCCAGTGAGGATGGCAATCATCAAAACATCAACCAGCAATGAATGTTGGTGAGGGTGTGGGGAAATAGGAACCTTCTTTCATTGTTGGTGGGAGTGCAAACTCGTACAACCACTATGAAAATCAATATGGAGACTCCTACAAAAGATGAAAATACAGATACCAATTGACCCAGCTATTCCTCTACTGTGTATTTACCCTAAAGGCTCCAGACTTCACTGCAGAGATAATTGCTCAAATATGTTTATAGCTGCTCAATTCATAATAGCTAAGAACTGGAGTCAACCCAGCTGCCCACCATTAGATGAATGGATAATGAAGATGAGGTAAATTTACACAATGTAATTCTACTCAACAGTAAGAAAAAATTATATAATGAAACTTGGAGTAGATCACACTCAGCGAGCTCACACAAATACAGAAAGACAAATGCTGCATGTTCCCCCTCATCTGTGGTTCCTAGCTTGGAACAGCTTCAGTTGCCAGCATATCTGATGGGAAACTTGAGGAACAGACAATAGGGATGGATGGGTTTGGGGGAGAGAGGGGAATGGGTGGTTGGGGGTAGGTACACACAAAACTAACCCCAAAATGAACTGGTACCATACAAAGCTTTCCCCTGGGTAGTGAACTAAAAGATAAAACCCTCAGCAGAAGTATGCGGGGTATTGTGTGGTAAGAAAAGCACCTGGAGAGGGTAGGATGTAGCCTAACATTAAAACACTTGGCTCAGGCTTGTAACTCCTAGGACCAGAAATCGGTTGCTACACATTGAGCTACTGATCAGAGTGACGTACAAGGTCCTCAAATAAGACAGGCTTCTGTCAAGCACTTGATTTGAGGTTAAAAAAAAAAAAAAGTAAGATCCTATTGCTAAAGACACCACATGCTGCCTACATAGAGCACTTGTTGATCCTACTGGAATCTGGAAGAGAGTCAGTTCCAAGATGGTTAGCCCATCCAGTGCTGGAAAGCCCTACAGGAGCTGCTAGAGACAAAAGGCCAGCAACATTGTGGCCAAGCAAAGGATACTGTTATTCAAAAGCAACCAGCCTGACACAATGTTCACACCTGTGCAGTGGTGGCACCAGCCTTGGTGGGTAACCAGTGGCTTTCTGATTGGCTTAGGGATCCAGTCAGTGGGAATGAACTTATAGCTGGAACTGGAAACCAGGTCAGAATGCTATGGAGACCAAGATTACAGTCTCCAATGATAAGCTCCCACTAGTCAAAAGAGGGACTAGGTCCAGCAAAATCTCTACAAATTAACAATGTGTATTCTACTTACACTATGCTGACACCATTCTCCATTGGAGAGTTTGTTTTGCTTTCTCAGAAGGTAGCAAGAACCAAGCAAGTAAACCCACATGCCCATCCTCACATGCACACCAGCCAGGACCAAAGTGAAACCACAGAGGAATGGGGGAGATGAGCAAGAGTGCTGCTTCCATGGTGGTCATGACAACGTGCACCAGGGTGATGGAGACCGACACTGAGGACGCTCAACACATACCAAAGCAGAAATAGAGAAGCTTCTGAGAGCTCAACCCTGAAGTAGGCTTAAAACACACTAACCATGGCTCAGGGGAATTTTGTAGAATAGGGGGAAGAAAGGCTATAAGAGGCACATGTGGACTGTTGTTCTCACAAATCGTAATCATCAGCAATCCGACTAAGGAGGGCTCTCAGCAGAATGAGGGCAGAGAGGATAGAAACACAATGTGTCCATGCGAAGTGTATACTTATTTTTTTTTTAAGACAAATTTGAAGTCCACTGTATATAAAATATGGTCTTATGTACCGGAACCCAAACGTTTACTACTAAATGGACATGTATCCAGGAAATTGCCTATTTTGAGATGGAGGAGTAATAATGATAATAATGACAGTGATAACGAGAGAGGCATTGGTAGTGATAAGTTGCCAAGGTTAAGAGATTTATCCTTGAGTCTTGAATAAGAAGCCACAGTGAGAAAGGGAATTTACTCTGTGTGGGAAAAAATATGAACAGTCTCCGCTAATGGCACAAAAATGGAGTGCTGATGCTATAGACTGGGCTGATAAATTTGGGGAGTCAGGGGAGGTCAAGAGTCTAAGATGTAGTCTGGCCAATGTTGGTGGAGGTCAAATTGTAAAGTGGATAAAGGCAGCACTGAGTGTGGACATTCAGATCTTGGGTTTAGGGTGCTGATGGATTGGTTGATTTCCTTTTAAAATTTCGCAAGCTGATGCTTCTTTGGCAGATAATCCCTGCTGCAGGAGTGGTGCACAGTTAATCATATTAACATGAATCTATTTTGCTGAGAGCTACTTTGTTTCTTGTTTCATAGAGAAGATAAGTGACCATATTCTTAGGAAAAGATTTTGCCTCATTCAAAATCTTTGTGAACAATTTATCTCACAGAGTCCCATGAGAAAGAGAGAATGGATTCTTCATTTCTATAAAACCTGGAGGCCTGATGACTTATATTTTCTAGCCATTTAATGTGACCTTCCTCCCACCACACCCCTCCAGTTCAATTCTCAAGCATTTCGGGATGGTATTTGTAGGCAAAAGCTTAGATTAGTACAGTAGAATATATTCACAGTGTTTTGATGAATGGGAGAAATGAATGAAAAGTTACATTTACTTAAATGTAGAATAATTCTGATGAAATAGAAATAGTCGTACAGTATAAACACTTTAGTGCACTGATAGTTTTAGAGTTTTTCAGTTTTAAAGAACTGCATTTCTAGTCAAAAGGTCACCTCCCTTTGGAATATTTATCATTCACTTGAAATAAAACATATGAGCATGTATTCATTATTAAATTTAAGTTTGGATATTGAAAGAAACTAATGCCAGGCTGGACTACATCAAAAGTCAAATTCCCTACAATGACAGTTCCACAAACAAAGTTAAAAGTTGAGCACCAGGCTGTGGGAAACATGCGTTGTAGAAAAGAACAATTCCCACTATAAACCAAAGAATATGTTAGAATCATAACAACAGTGATCCAAAAAAGAAAAGAAATGGGATAAATAAAAGATACCACCAGTGAAGATACTCAACAGTGGACACTGCCAGCCCTATAATTGGCCAGCCAGGCCAAATGAGCCAACGGGTGCAATAGTGGCATGTCTGTCATGGTGGAAACCAACTGCCCTCCAATTGGACTGGAGACCCGCTCCATGGGGGGGAACACATCCCTGATACTGAAAACGTAAAACAGGTAGTCATGAGCCCTAGGTGTGTAACATCTGCTGATGTCTGGATAAATGTATATACTATGCTTATCAAACTGCCCAGTAAGTACTTCTCTTAATATTCATACCCTTATATTAATGCTACTCTCACTTGGGGTAGAGAAGCTTCTCTTTTCAGATGGCAGTGACCTTGGGACAACTCAGAAGGTATCATAGTGCTGGAAAGAAGTGACTGGAGTACTGAGTAACATCTCAATCACACCTTCCAAGGCTCAGGTTGTAATGCGGAAGAGGTGGCAGAAAGAATGTAAGAGCCAAAGGAAGGGTAGGACTCCTTACAAAGTGCTCCCTCCAGACATAAAATGACCTGGATATCCATGACCTCATAGTGCCTGACACTACCTATACAAGACCATTATAAGAGGAGGAAAAGATCATAACATCAAAATAAAAGAGAGACTGATTGAGATGGGGAGAGGATATGATGGAGAATGGAATTTCAAAGGGGAAAGTGGAGAGAGGGAGGGTATTACCATGGGTTATTTTTTATAATCATGGAAAATGTTAATAAAAATTGAGCAAAAAGAAAAAAAAGAAATGGGGTAAATATATGAACAGAAAATTCAAAGAAACTAAAAATGACCAAAGGAAGAAAGATTTACTTAATAGGAATTGGTGTTTAAGCATGATGGAGCCTCGTTGCTGCTGCTTGTGGATGGGATGTGTCTCAGGAGCTGAGTCAGTGGCAACCAAGTTCATGGAGGGTTAAGCTTAGAAAGTTTTTATTATAGAGTTTGTAGAAATAATGTTTAAGAGAATGGAAGAAGACAGAGCTCCTGTTAGAAGGCACAAGGGGGGTTCCATGGTGGGAATATAAGGTGGGAAAGTCCACCTCGAGTCCCAGAGTGGAGTCCTCTACGCGAGTTTACTAGATGAAGGCGAAGTGGGTTATTCTTGCCCCATCCAGGTGTCCAGCCACCCCTGCATTTTAAGGAAAGGGAATATATCCTTGATTATTTCTTGTAAGAAAGGGGGAACTCCTTTATGGAAGAAGAGATAAGGGAAGACCAGACCAATGGGACGTTCCTGGCCTCTAGGCAAGTGGAAGATCCCAGGACTCCTTTACCATAAAGAGAGCACGAAGTGCCTCCTCCTGCATAGGCTGAAGAATATTTCTCACTTTCCAATTCATTTTGGTGGTCCTGCCACCCTGAACCTGTATTGATAATAACAAAAAGAAAATTTGTAAGGAAAATATTTTTTTCAATTTTAAAAATTTATTTATTTATTTATTTGAGAGCCACAGACAGACAGAGGAAGAAAGAGGCAGAGGGAGAGAGAGAGAGAGAGAGAGAGAGAGAGAATGGGCATGTCAGGGCCTCCAGCCACTGCAAATGAACTTCAGATGCATCTGTCGCCTTGTGCATCCGGCTAACATGGGTCCTGGGGAATCACACCTCGAACTGGGGCCCTTAGGCTTTACAGGCAAGCGCTTAACCACTAAGCCATCTCTCCATCCCCCCCAATTTTTTTTTTCAAAATAATGGCAATACATTGTTTTAATTGGTGAAAATGTTTGAGAATATATAAGAAAAGCAATGTAGTCATATACTACACTTGGGAATATAAATTGGGTTTGTTCTTTCTGGGAGTAATTTATTATGTGTAAATTTAAACTATGTCTGCCTTTAACTTATTAATTCTAATGCAATCTAGCCTATTAAGAAGTATTAATAAACCTGGGTATGGTGGTGCATGCCTTTAATCCCAACACTCACTCGAGAGCCAGAGGTAGGATGATCACAGTGAGTTCAAGGCCACCCTGAGACTACATAGTGAATTCCAGGTCAGCCTGGGCCAGAGTGAGACCCTACCTCAAAAAACCAAGAAAACAAAAATGTATTAATATATATGAACACACACATATATACAAAATCAGTGATAGGAGACATAAATTGACTAGGCAGTCAGGGTAACAGAACCCCTAAAGTTAAATGTTTTTATTTTCTTGACTAAAAGCAGGAAATGTCACTAGGTTTACAGAAACCTGGATGTTGCACCCTCCAGGAAAGATTTCTAGAGTAAGCTTGCATTCTTCCTAGATGACAGAAACTCTGATCCTTACCTAAAATTACTGTAAAAGCTATAAAATGAGGTATTTGTCTGTAGTAACCTGTGAACCTGACCTTACTCACATCCACATAGCCACTCTTCATTAAAAGAAAATATAAAACCAGGTCTGAGTCTCTGGATTGGCTTCTCCAACCCCTCCAGACTCTCTGGGCAAGAGCTCCACCTTGCTTTCTGCTCTTAGGTTCTATGCTTAAATCCTCCTTCTCTTCCTCCTCTGAAAGTTTTAAGCTATAATAAAATCTTTCTGAACTCTATCCTCTGCTCCATGAATTTCATTCTTCAAATTCATACGTCAAGGATCCAGAAACACAGCAAATTACTGGCACACTGGCGTACAAGGAACACTGAATCCCGGTGTCACCAGTGTCAGTTTCAGGATTATCAACAATACTAATGACAACTGAAGATAAACTAAGCATGTATCAATAGTGACATAATAAAATAAGTCATGAAATATAATGCAACATTTCATAGAATTAGGTAGATTTTTAGGTACTGATTTTAGAAAAATAGATTTTTTTCTCATAAGTACTGAAAACAATCCCACACTATTCACAGATGGAGTTTATGTATTTAAAAAATCTTATGTTAACATGTGCACATATATGCATGGAAACATATTTCACCATGACTACATAAACATGGCATAGCAGTGGGTGTTTGTGAGAAAGGGAATAATTTGGGAAAATGAAGTTCATAGGAGTTGTTCTATTGTTATTTCAAGCTGTGAGTTTGGGTAAAAAATTAAAAAAATCTACTTCTCATGCTGCTGTTGATTTTTTTTCTCCTGTAAAATGTTAGCTGATAAAAGTTGATATGGTTGTGTGTATACAAGTATGTGTGAGTGTATGTGTGACTGATTCTCAGGCCAACTCAAATGTTCACATGAGAAGGTTTGCATTTATTCAAGCCCTTTCATAGCTTCCTTCTACTTCTAGGCCTATAGATTGCATCTCATTAGCTCAGGAAGCTGCACCCTATAGCCTGATAGACTCTCCCCTGTCTCCCCCATGTTTTTGTTGTGATGTATCTGGATCCTGGCAAAACACGTAGGGTTTGATCCACATGGTAGATGAGATCTATACAGACAGACACCCGGACAGACGCCTCTCACAAGGGAGAACAGCATGGTCCCGCCGCCTTGCCCTGCTACCCTCGGAGGGGCATGTTCCCCAAATCCTGGGGATGCTTAAACTTGAATCTGAAGGCTGAATCACCATCAAGAAACACGTTTGGGTTATGTCTCCACCTCAAAATATCCCCAGTGAACCATCCATCTGGGGATATTGTAATAGTTCAAACCTTCTATCCCAAGAAAACAGACAACAGAGATAAAACATTTGAAAGAATGGGTGGAATTTCCTGTCTCAACATGTGTGATAACACACAAGCGGTGTGTGTGTGTGTGTGTGCGTGTGTGTGAGGGGGGGGGGGAGGGAGGGAGGGAGGGGGGAGCCCTCTGTGTACGGGAAAGAGAGGGTCTTGTAGTGGATAACATTCTTTAAATATAAGTCTATTTAAATGTGCATATATTAAAACATATGGTCCCATTTCCCTCTCCTGCATAAAGGAATCGGGCGGTCTCTTTCTATTTGATCTTAATCCCTCTCCCCGCCAGCGTGGCCCAGAGCGCCCTTCCTTTGTAATAAAGGGTGGCAGAGCAAGACATTCATGCTGTCCCCTTTGATCACCCCAGAACTGTCAGCCCTCGCCGCCGTTTCCCTCTCGGCTCTTGTTTCTGCCTAAAAGTGGAAGTAATACCCCCCTGAAAGGAATACCCTAGGTGTCCCGAGAAGCACCAATCTACTTCTTCTCTTTTCCCCACGAGGGGCCCACCCTCCCGGCTTGGACAAACGCCCCTCTTACCCCCGCCTCCCTCTCTGCAGAGCCCCAGTTCCTTTGAGACGCCCTCCCCTCCCCTCCCGTCCCGGGCCCCCGCGACCCCCTGGGCCCGCCAGTCCCCGAGGCTGCCACCCCGCCCCGGCCCTCCTCCCCGGCCGGGCCCCCGCCTGCTTCCCAGAGAGCCCGCCTTGTTTGCCCCTAGGTGCGGCTTCTCCCCGCGGCACCTCCGCCCCTCCCCTGGCCCGTCCCCCGCGAGGGACCTGGGACGTCCCGGACTCGGCGAGCCGGCGCTCGGGCCCCGCCGCAGCCGCGTTTGGGAGGCGGGAGGGGCGCGGGGCAGACCGGGCTGGGGTCGGCGGCCAGCCCGGCGGGGCTGGCGGCGGGGACTGCGCGACCCTGGCCCCTGCGCGCCGCGCCAGGCAGTGATGTCGAGTTTGTAAACACTGCTCCAAGGACGTCATTCGCAAAGGCAAACGGTTGGGAGGGAGTTATAGGGACCACGAGGTTTGCCTTTGACGCGTTTACCGGGACGTAAAGGAGGGTCTGGGAAATGGGGAAATATATATATATATATATTTCCCCATATATATCATATATATATATATGAGGAGGTGGTGAAGGGATGGGGTGACCCCCGGGTTTGGGGGATTCTATGACAGTAACATGGCTAATTACATGTAATGTCGCTTAAAAGCTTTTGCTCTCTTCCTCAAATTGCTCGAAAGTACGCATTATTTGAAAAGAGAGCGAGATGATGTGGAAGGGGGATGTGGCTTAAAAATGACTGAACACAGCTCACTGTGCTGGCTGGAAAGCGTCGAGCCGCAGTGAAAAGAAATACAGCATTGCAGGCTGGTGTGCAGAGGCCCCGCCAGGGGAAGCGAGAACTGTTAAGTGGAAAATTCCTGCCGAGGACATGTTTCTGTTTCCAGTGGGAAGAAAGAGGCTGTTGTTGAAAGCAGGCGGATCTTTGGAAAATACAGAAAGCACAGAGAAGATGACAAAAAAACGACCTCGTTGAACTCCGAGAAATTAAGCAAACAAATAGCGTTAGCTAATGCACTATATTCTTACGGCGCCTGTGCCTGGCTCTGAGCGTCCGGAAGGGGACTGAAATCTTGGCTCTCCCGTGGGGTCCCCGGAGTGCAGCCAGAGGGGGCAGCGGGGGCGGCGCGCACGACCGCAGAGGAGGTGCAGAGGGGCTGCGGCGCGCACGTGCTCCTGCCCAGGCCCGGTCCCTGCGCATCCCGAACGCTTAAAAGACCGAATGACCATGCGCTCGAGTTTGCTAGCCCTAGAGGAATTCAACTGAAGATGCTAACCCCCCCCCCCCCCCCGTGAGAAAGAACTTCAAATCCAAGGGGTTCCCAGATATTGCAGCCCACAGGTGGCCTCTGTGAGAGGTCAGTAGGGTTTCTGCCAGTATAGTTTAAAATGCTTCCAGAGGTGGTGAGAGAGGAAGCCTGTCTCCGAGGCCATGTGAAAGTGGGTCCTGCTCACAGCGTGATGTCAGCATTCCCACTTTACGCCTTCCAAGTGTACCCTGATGCAGAAAGACAAACATCAGTAAGAAGCCATGGTTTCCCTCCCTCCCCCCTCCCTCCCCCCCCCTTTCTCCAAAGCCTCTGTCAGGGAAAAGGGAGGGGGGAGTGAGGTGGGGAAAAAGCAGTCCAGAGAATGCCCTGTGCATATTCAAATATAGCAGAAAGAATCTTCATGTGTTCTACATGACTGTCTCCATTAGATCGACAGCACGCGCACAAAGGAAAGGAAACTTATTTTTCTTTTATGGTTATGGTGTGTGGAGAGATGAGAGAGAGAGAGAGAGAGAGAGTGTTGGGGATAGCCCTTTTAAATGTAAGATCATGAAAGTCTGAAAATTTAATGACTTTTGAGTAATACTGAAAACACCGTGAACCACATTTTCATCTCTACATTAATTAAAAAGTTCAGATGAGTGAATTTATGCATTCCCACCAAGTGATCGATCCAACACATAGGTGAACACATCTTGCACTGTTCTGATCTCACCTCTAATATTCAAGTTAACTTGGGTGTGTACACTTAATGCTATGTTGACTTTTGAACCTTGAAAGTTTTAAATAGCAAACACAGTTTGGTTCAGGACAAGAGTCAAGCTATTTCTGTTAAGGTAATGCAAATAGCTGTTTGAAGAAAAAACACATGAGAGAAGAAGAGATAGCTTAGTGGTAATGGCGCTTGCTTGCAAAGCCTAACAGCCCATGTTCTATTTCCTAGTACCCAAGTGAGCCAGATGCACAAGGTGGTGCCTATGTCTGGAATTAATTTGCAGTGGCTGGAGGCCATGATGTGCCCATTCCCCCACTTCTCTATCTCTCTCTGTCTCCATCATCTCCCCCCACCCTCCCTCTGTCAGATAAATAATAAAATATTTTTTAAAAAAGAAAAAATGCCTGGGAAATTAGTTATATAACTAGGATATGTGGCTTGGATGTAAATACTCCCATAGCCTCAAGTGCTTGTAATTAAGCCTCCTACTTTGTCCCCCAACTGGTGGAAGCTTTGGGAGGTAATGCATTGCTGAGGAGCTGAGCCACCGGGGCAGGACTTGTGATTATATTGTACAGGCCTCCAACCCCAACCTTGCCATTGCTAGCTAGCTCAAACTTGCTGTTTTGTCTCAGCTGATATGGCAAGATGAGATACCTGGCTTTCTGCTCATATCAGTCCTTCTCTATCATAATGAAGCTTCCCCTTGAGATATAAGTTGAAATAAATCCTTGTCTTTCATAAGATGGTTCTGGCTGGGTGTTTTGTCTCACTAACCACAGGGTAACTGCCATTGGATGTAAAACTTCTGTCTCTTGCAAGCAACACATGTAGATTTTTAAAGCACTTTTATTGCGATATAACTCCCATGTCAAAACTCTATTTAAGTGTCTGGTTCAATGTTTCCTGGGATATTTACAGAGGTAATATGACTACTGCATTTCCATCTGTCTAATCATTAACAACCTCTATCCTTGCCAGCCCTAAGGATCCTAAATTCTTTCTATTTACCATTCTTAGACATTTGATATGAACAGAATCATGCAGTACTCATGTGTATATGTTTGATTTCTTTCATGCAAGCTGTATTTCAAGTCTATCCATGTTGTCCTTTTTACTTTGTGAGTCATATTTCCTTGTGCAGGCATACCGCAGTGTGTTTATTCCTTCATCAGGTGATGGGGATGCCCACCATTCCTCACTTTGCGCAATAAAATCAAAGCTGCTGTGAGAGTCATATATTGGTCATGTGGCCATATATTCTCTTTCATCCTTGGAAAATACTAAAGCCAGAATTTTCATTTCATAGAGTCTGCATAGCTACTCCAGGAACTGCTGAGCTGTTTTCCAAAGTGCCTGCATCATTTTACGCGCTCTCCTTAGAGAATAGGAGTTACAATTGTTCCAAATCCTTATTAACATTTGTCACTGTCTATCTCTTTGATGACAGCCATTCCATCAGGTAAGAAATGGCAACTCTTTGGGGGTTTGATGATGTTTCCTACTGAACGATGAAGTCATATATCATTGCATTGCTAGTAGACATGTGTGTAGAGAAATATTAATTTAAAATGTCTGTCCACTTTTCATATGTGTGGTATTGATTACATTATAAGCTAATAATAGTTTTTTTTAAATTTTATTTATTTATTTATTTATTTGAGAGCGACAGACACACAGAAAAAGACAGATAGAGGGAGAGAGAGAGAATGGGCACGCCAGGGCTTCCAGCCTCTGCAAACGAACTCCAGACGCGTGCGCCCCCTTGTGCATCTGGCTAACGTGGGACCTGGAGAACCGAGACTTGAACTGGGGTCCTTAGGCTTCACAGGCAAGCGCTTAACCGCTAAGCCATCTCTCCAGCCCAATAGTTTGTTTTATATTCTTTTCTCTTGTTATATGCATTGATGATTTGAGACTATATTTGCCAACACTGTTGGTTGTTTTGTGATTACTTGGTGGCTTATTTTGATTCACTGAAGATTTTCTATTATTAAATTCAATTAATTGTTTTTAGTTGATAGTTTTGATTATTGATATAATAACATTTATGTGAAGTTTTAAGACATCATTTTCTTAGCAAAGAAAGATCTAAGATCTAGAACAGCTTAGATTCTGCAGAGTTAATTGGATTTTGACACAGAGTACATATTCAGGATTAGTTATGACTTAGGACAAGGAAATATTGTATATGATAGAAATTGTTTAGGCAGTTTAAGGGTGGCAGAACCCCAAAGTGAATAGCTTTCTCTTGGCTAAATGCAGGAATTGTCCTTGGGCTTGTAGGAAAAATTTAGGTCATTACACTTTACTATAGGTCAGAAGTGTCTGGCCTTTCTTTCTCTTTCCCCCTTAAAGAGTCCTTCCATTCCCTCCCTAGAGAATTAATAGATACCTGGGAAAATTGCACTGTTTTGATTTTTTTTTTTTTTTTGAGGTAGGGTCTTATTCTAGCCCAGACTAACTTGGAAATTACTATGCACTTTCAGGCTGGCCTTGAACTCAAAGTAATCCTCCTACCTCTGCCTGCCTCCCAAGTGCCAGGATTAAAGTCATGTGCCACCATGCCCAGCCTGAAGATTGCCTTTTTCCAAAATTCCTGACCCCAGACACCTGGTGTCAGAAGTAGACTGGCTGAACCAGCTGCCCTTCCTTGAGGCTTATATAAAAGCCCCAACCTGAGTCTTGAGGTGGGCTTCTCAGTTCCCCTAGCCTTCCAGGGTAGTAGCTCTGCATTGCGTCCTCTTCTTCAGTTCGGGATTTCCCAAACCTAGTCTTGCCTCCTTGTGCAAGAGTTGTGTTGTACCTTCTTCCCGTAAGCCCTCCTTCTCTTAAAGCCCCCTCCTCCCCGTTAAAGCTCTATAATATAAAAAAATCTTTCTGAGCCTTATCTTCCGCTCTGTGGATTTCATTCTTCAAATTCATAAGACAGGGATCCAGGAATACCTCAAAATTAGTTATTGCTACTTTAGTATATGTTGGTACATTGGCATAGGAATCCCAAAATTCCTGTATCAATATTAGATATCCTGTGTTTGCAAATAATTTTCTTTGATTTAGTAGGAAGATAAAAGTAAAATAAAATAACTTTTAATTCCTTGTCATAGATAAAATTACATATCTAATACATCTTATTTTGAATTCAGTGTTAAATGTCTTTCAAGTTGTGTTTGTGCAAATGTGTTTTATGTATTCAAGCTTACTCTTTCATGTTTTTGCAGTATATTATAAGAGAAATTTTCTATAACAGAACATGCATTTAGTATTTTATGACCTCTGCACCTTTTAGAGTAATGCAATGCCCAACTTTTAGTTTTTATAATGAAATGCCAGAGTCCAGCTAATCTTAAAAAGAAAAGACATTTATTTTTGTGGTTTACAGTTTTGGAGGCTGAAAGGCATGGCACCACCTCACAGCAACTGTTATGTGAAAAGGAAAGCTCATACCTCTAAACAGAAGACCAGAGGCAGAGGAAAGGGCCAAGCATATCCTTTTTATAACAACCCTTACTCAAGAGAACAAGCTGAGAACCAAGGAAGCCACTTTACAACTTTCCAAGAGCATGGCCTTCAGTAATGTAAGGACCTATCACTAGGTGTCATCCCTTAAAGGTTCACATGACCTCACGTCATAGAAACACTGCAGCAACAACCCCACTTCTGATACTGATTTTCTATATTGGCAACCTTTATCATTGTTACAACAAAATGCCTAAAAAAAAAAAAAAAAAAAAAAAAAAAAAAAAAACTGCTTAAAAGAAGAGTGTATTATGGCTTACAGTTTGAGGTGCCATAGTCCAGAATGATGGTGGAAGGATGGCAGCAGGAATATATGGTAGCTACTCGCATTATATCCACAGTCAGTAAGCATACAGATAAGTACTGTTAAGCTTGTTAAGCTTGCTCCTCCCTTGTATTCAGTCCAGGACCCCAACCATAAATTGATGCCCTTCACCTTTAGGATGGGGCTTCCTATCTCAATTAACCTAACAATTAAACTCCCAGACATGCTCAGGGGTTTTTCTGTAGGTGCTTCCTGCTTCATTCAAGTTGACCGTAGAGATTGTCTATTGCAACTGTGGACCAAACTTCCAACAAATGAACCTATCACATCCACTGGATTCTTAACTAGTTGTAACCTTCCTTGTTTCAAAACACTTTTTTTCCTCTACAAATATGAAAACTAATGATATGACCTAAGTGCTTATGAGGAGATCTTTTAAAACATATATGATGTAATCTCTAGGATTTTGGATTACACAGCCTTCATGTTTTTCCCCAGTCACCATGGAAGCACATCCTCCACCAGTGGTATGCTAACAATTGGTTTTTCCCTCTCCCTCTAAAATTTTGTTCCAGTGTGCTGGACTCCTTGTCCCCTTACACTTTAAGGCCAAGATAATATGTTGTTAAAATATTATTCAGATTTTATTACTACACCACTTTTCCCCAGCCTAAAAAGTACCAGTGTCTTAGCACATTTAGGAGAACGTTGAAATCCCTTACCTTACTTCAAGGCCCAGTATAATCACAACCTAGCCAAACATAGATAGCTATGTCTTCTGCCTCTTTTGCCTTTTCTTGTTGTGACCTAAGAGTAATGGCCTCATTCTTGTTTAAGAAATGTGGTCAGCAGTTGTGTGCTTATCTCTGAGTCTTTGCCTTTGATGTTCACTCTTCTAAAAATTTCTTTCCTTGGAATTTTGCCTGGATAGAACCTTCTTCACTTTCCCTAACACTTCCCTCATGTGCTAATTCCCTTATTTTCCTGTTGATATTGTCACTGTATTAATCAGTCTTTTTTGTAATATTTCATTTATTTACCTGTAACAAAAGAGAGAGAGGGGGAAGAAAGAGAATGGTCATGCCAGGGCTTCTACCTATTGGAAACAAACTCTAGATGCATGTGCCACATTGTGCATCTGGCTTTGTGTAGATACCGGGGAATTGAACTCCAGATTATTAGGCTTTGCAGGCAAGCACCTTAACTGCTGAGTCATCTCTCTAGCCATTAATCAAAGTCTGTAGGTACCTATCTGGGTACTTTATTTTCTACCTAAATTCTTAAGAAGACAAAATTCTTGAGAACTAGATTTTTTTTTTTTTTTACTCATGTTTATATCCTCTGTACTTAGAATAATATTAGGTATGTACATATTCAGTATATATTCACCAAATGGAAGAATCAAAATATAGTAAAACAGAAGCTAATGTTTTGTGTTGTATCTGTATAAGTTGTGAACTTCATATACCTTACCAGGCCGTATGTACATGAAGGTATGCAAGGTAGCATTACCTTTATCACTTTCTGCTTACAATTATCTTAAAAACCTGTAAAATATAATACATTTAAGCATGTGTTAATGAGAGCTCTAATTATACAAACTCTTAAACCATTGTTTATTTTAGGCTCCAAATAAACTCTAAGAAGTTCTATTTTCCTGTGTCTGACAACTGACCTCTCATTTTGTTTCCATGTTTGAAAACTCTTACAGTAACCTAAAGCAACAACAATAATGTGTGGGCATAAAATCCAGGGGCTAGGGGCTCCCAGTCATGTTCTGAAAAGCACATGGTGACATGGATAGAAGCTAAATTTCCAGTTAAATAGAGGGGATTTGCTTTGTTTTTATTTATTTATTTATTTATTTTGTTTCTTCTTGAGAAGAACATCATGAGTTATGAGAACAAAACACAGACAAGGAAGCAGTTGTTTTGATGGAAAAGGACCCTGATTCTGGAAACTGTTTCTAAGGTTTTGTGCTTTGGATATATAATATGACAGATTTTCCTTTGAGATATATTCACCAAGTGTCTGACAATGTCAAATATTCTGCCATAAAAATCTGATTGCTTTAAGAAAAATACTACTTTTAAAGGCATATGCCATTGGCTCCAGATGTCACATACCACAATCCCTCATGTGTATAGATGATGGTGCATTTCATGTGCATTCACCATGCTTTCATAACTTAAACTATCTGCACACTTTAGATCCCTGGACAGGAAAACTTGCCACTCTCCTTTTAGATATTAGAAAATTTAACATTTTACTGGAAGCAGCAATGGTCCTATAGGACATAAAGGAAGACAGTGTATAAATTTATATTAAACTTATCAAGAGTCTCGGGGTATCAGAAGTCATTTATTTAGACAAAACGGCTAAAACTTCAGCAGAAAAATAATCTGTAATGTTTTGTAAATAAATTAAGATAGAAGCTTACATGAAGCACAGAGCAATGGACATGATTGTAACATAAAGCAAGGTGTGGCTGTAGCTCTGGTATACATAATATTCTGAGATACTTTGGCGAATTTTTTTTAAAAAGTATTTATTTAGACCCATAATGCCATAATTACTCTATGAGCTGAACAACAGAATTGTTTTCACTATAAACATCCTCCTCTGAGAGAGTTCTTTCAGCCCTTCCATGTACTATGACTAAGTTAGGGTGGACAAATTCACAGTTTGTGCTGGAATGCTACTTGCACTTCACAGAAGAATGTGTCTTAATTCATGTATGAAAAATCCATTCCCACCCAATGAGTGGTTGGTTTTCCCAAGAAAATGAGACTTATACAACTGAGACAAAGATCTTTACTTGTTGCTTTGTTTTGCATCTTGAATGCCATGCCATGTCCCAAGTGTGGAAGGCTTGGTTCCAGCCTGTGGTCTCATCAGGAGGTGCTATGCATTCTCAGATGTCAGACAAAGTGGAAATAAGAGAGGTCAGTTTCAATGGCTGAAGAGGTGGCTCAGCAGTTAAGAGCACTTCCTGTGCAGGTGTGCGGGCCCGAGGAGGCTGAGAGGTCACTTGAGTTCAATCTCTAGGACCCATCCCAACAGCTGGATGTTGTCATGTGCATCTATAACCCTAGTCCCACAGGGTTACCTGAGAATCACCTGAGCATGTGAAAAAAAAAAAAAGGATAAGCTTCAGGATCAGTCAGTAAGAAGCTCCAACTCCAATACGATGGGAGCAAGAGCAGCAAAGACGAGAGCCAGTGCTCTGCTCCAGCCACACGAGTGCAAGTGAGTGCCTGGGCACCAGACGGGCACACACACCACACACCGCACAAACACCCACGCCCATGCGAGCCGTACCACTGCTGCTTTGGCAGATGAAGTTCTTGGAGAACGAAGAATGGTAAAATAAGTTTTTTGAACATTCAATTTCAAAGCACAATTTTGAATTTTGTTCTTGAAAACTACACGGGTGACATTTCATGTGAGCATAGGGAATGGTCTTAGTTCATTTTCTGTTTGTGTAAGAACATGCCTGAGACTAAACCACTTATAAGGCAAAGAGGCTGATCTGATAGTTCTAGAGGTAGGAAATCCAAGATTGGGTGGCCACATTTCAAAACAGCAAGCAGACACTTGCAGAAAACCAGTTCCAGGGAACGGCAACAGACACCGTGGTCTTTCAAACCTCACAAGAACAGAGATCCGGAGTCTGAAGAGAAAGCAACACCCAAGCAGATCTCTGTGTTGCCCACTGCGGCTGAGGGAGCATCTGGCTGCGGGACTGGAGGAGGAGGCGGGAAGAGCCTGCGACACCGGGTTTCCCCATTCCTGCCGAGACCGACTGAGGCCTCCTCATACCCACAATGAAGACCAAAGACCCCACAGAAGACCCTCAGTACAGTTTGGATGGGGAGAGGGGGTCTGTGTGTGCAATCTTTTTATTAAAAATCAATAAATATTAAAATGAGAGAGACAAAATACTTTTGTCCATCTTGCTTTGTGAATAAGCTTTTCTCATGAACTGTCACCCTCACCTTCAGGAAAGGTACCAGCTCCTCTCAGAAGCCTAATCACCCTTTAAAGACTGAACCACTTCTCAATACCATATGAGCAATTCAATTTTAACATAAATTTCAGAAGAGACAAACCGTGTTTAAACCATAGCAAGAACCAGTCTGGAGGTTATATAAGTACCACAAAAGTTACACTTGGGGCTAGAGAGATGGCTTAGCAGTTAAACACTTGCCTGTGAAGCCTAAGGATCCCTGTTCAAGGCTTGATTCTCCGGGACCCATGTTCACCAGTTGCACAAGGTGGACATGCATCTGGAGTTCATTTGCAGTGGCTGGAGGCCCTGGCACACCCATTCTCCCCACTCTCTCTCTCTGCATATATATATATATATATATATACACACACGCATACACACACACACACACACACACACATGTATGTATATATATACACACACATACACACACATATATATACCTCTTTCTCTGTATGTCTGCTGCTCTCAAATAAATAAATAAAAATAAAAAAAGTTTTTAAAAAGTTACACTTGAATTATTATTAGGTCCTAATGATGCAATATTTTACACAATTTCCAGTCATTTTAATTTATTAATCTAATTTCATTTATTTAATTTAATTAGTTTATAGTGACCAGCTGCAGTGATATTTTATACTGTCCTTAAATTTTTTTCTGAAATGTTAGAATTCTCATAGCTCTATTTCAGCCAGTATTTATGTTTATCCAAAAGCTTATGCAAATGTAGAGCTCTCTGCTGTTTACTTTCATTAAGTTGATAGCATTTTACCTAGTGCTGGAGGTTGAACCCAGGGCCTTGAATTATCTAAGCAAACATCTACCCCTAAGCTAAATCCCCAACATTAAAAAAAAATATATTTATAAGTGAGTGTGAAGTTGAGAGAGCACATTCTCTATTTACATATGTTACTTTTCAGAAAACTATTTAGACATGTTAGGTACCAGCAAACACCTCAGTTCACCAAGTATAAAACTTTAAGTCAAATCAGCAAAGTAATATTGGGAAATTATTTGGTGTTCTGTACTAAACCTCGCTGGAGGACAGGCTTTGTGCTGTACCAGTAGGAGCTGGTAGTACCTGAATAGAAGAAAGTTAAATGAAAATTTCAAGGAGTGGCTTTAATAAAGTCAAATTTACTAGTCATTACCAAACAAGGGTAACAACATTTATGACATAATTCTATGTCATTATTGTTAAAGAAGGATTGAGAAAATGAAACAAATGGACAGTTTTTTTAATATATTTTATTCATTCATTTATTTGAGAATGAGAAAGAGATACATAGAGAAAGATGGGGTGGGGAGACAGCATAGACACGCCAGGCCTCCAGCCACTGCAAAGGAGCACCAGACGCATGCGCCCCCTTGTGCATCTGGCTTATGTGGGGCCTGGAGAATTGAACTGGGATTCTTTGTCTTTGTAGGCAAACACCTTAACCACTAAGCCATCTCTCCAGCCTTCAAATGGAAAGTTTTGAAAGTGAGCATAAAGCAATGATAGAACAGACTTTCGACTTTAGGAGTGAATGAAGGCATCCACTTTGTAAACCCTACCATCTCCCTTCGTGCTGCAGGAACGTCTGTGCCCTCAAACTCAAAGCCAACCCAAACTCTGCCATCAGCAGAGGAAACGTGGCTGAACAGAGCAGTGTTGCTGGAGCTCAAATCTGGGCAGAATCCAGCAGCAGGTGCCCATGCAGCCACTTCTTCCACCTCAGACACCTGACCTGCTGTGCCTGCCCACGGCCCATGCAGTGGTAGCAGTTCAGCCTTGTCAGTGCTCACAGTTGCTCACAGCAACCTGCCTTGTTTTCTGCCAAGGGGCTTCTCCTTCTCTTCCTCCTCCTCCCCCTCCTCCTTCTCCTTCTTTTTCTTTTTTTATTAATTAGTCTTGTACTCAGTGAATACAGTCAAGTTGGCACAATTGTTAGGGTCATCCATGTCCTACCCCCTCCCCCCTGGCCCCTTCTTGTTGAGGTATATGGGTCATGCATTGTGGAATTAGCCCACAGTTATGGGTAGGAGAAATGTCTCTGCATATCATAAGGAAAGAACCATCCCATCATAGCTCAAAAGGGACCCAGCTGAAACTAAGAACAATTGGTGAAACAAGCAAGGGTGCTGTTCTCTTGGTGAACCAGGTACCAGCACAAGGGTGAAAGAGGTTGACACAGAGAACAATCAACTCCTACCAAATCAGAGAGCCAGAGACCCAGAGGGCCCCAACACCTCATCACTGAAGCAGACCAAAAATGAACCCAGCATGGCTCAGGGAAATTTTGCTGAAGTGGGGGGCAGAAAGAATGTCAGAGCCACACATTGGGTCATGATATGCAGAGACATTTCTCCTACCCATAACTGTGGGCTTCTCCTTCTTTTGTCTAAATTAGTTTACAAAAGAGTAGGTTTCCATGTGGATTATTAATAACCTCTTTAGCTTTGATTGCCCCTCCTCCCACAGCCCCCTCAATCTGTCTACCACCCCTGGCCTCACTTAGACCATCCTGCCTCCATTATTCCTCCCTGTGGTGGTTTGAATAGAATAGATGGCCCCCAGTATATCCAGTTGTTTATAGTTTGCATCTGTAGCCACCTGGCTGGAGACAATGTCACTGGGTGGATCTTAAGATGTGGTGGTGGGTTTCAGATTTCAATCTAAAGATATTCTAAGTGTGCCCAGCTGGAATTCCTGAAGTGTGCTGTGGCTTTTGACCTTTAGGCTTGTACTTCTCTCTCTCTCTCTCTCTCTCTGCTTGGTCCTATGATGGCAGGCCAGCTTCTTCTGCCATTTATAGAACTTCCCCTGTATCTATAAGCTTCAATAAATATCCCTTCCTCCATAACTGTGTCTGGTCTGAAAGTTCATCTCAGTGAAGTTGAAGCTGTCTGCTATACTCCCCTACTTATTTATCTGCTATCCCCTTTAAAAAGCCTTCCCCTCTCTTTCCTCCTGCATGGCCCCAAACTAGCTTCCTGGCCTCCAGTCCTAAGTCTTGAAGACTGTTGGAGTCCACTGGCTCAATGCAGGCCTGCAGCCCTGGCAGGACAGAGCAGAAAATAACCCCTGGAGTCATCCATCTTCAACCAAGAGGGGCTGACAAACTGGGGATCTTGCTTCTCACATTTAGGCAGACAATTCTTGCAAGCACCTGTGGAAAATGGAGTCATCTTGCCCATGGCAGTGACCACAAAAGCACAGTCTACTATTGGCTTCCTTCTTCCTTCTTCTCTCTCTCATTTTCCCTGCTCCCCTGCCTCTGCTTTCCAGGACAAGCTCCCAGAGGACCTGTATCCTAGTTCTTTTCCTAACTCTGCATTTAAAAGAACCCCAAACCTGGAAACACAGCCCCTTGATGGCAACTGATTTCAGTGATTCCATAACAGGGGTAGATTAAGGACTGGGATTTGATAACTTTTGACTTCTGGTTGGTGGCCACTCAGTTTCATTTCAACCTTGATAAAATATTTTATTATAACAAGGTAAAAAGGTATTTCAAAACTTTCTAACAACATTTTGCTCATTTTCTTAACACATGTTATTTTTGGTGAATATTATTTGTATTCAATATATGTGTTTAGCATGCTGTTTCCTTCCTTATTTACATGTGGTTTAGTGCAGAGAACACGTGATCAGGATTATGAATGGCCCATCACCACTGTGTACTCACATGCTGAGTTCACTGAGTGTTAATAATAGGGGGATGGAGCTACCTTCAGTGGAGAGTTTTTATGTGTTCCAGGAAAAATGGTTGGAGTTCTTAGCTGGAACTGGGGACAAATCATTATATTTCTAGTTTAGAGTAATGAACTATAAGCTGTCATAATCTGATAATGTTCAATTTAACACTTTTTAGGAAAATACATTTGAATAAAAAGGATCCCTGCAGCGTTCGCTGCATTATATTGTTGGAGGCTAAAATGTTTACCCAAAAGAGTCTAATAATTATATTTTAGCCACAGTTACTTGTGTACTTATGCATGATAAACATCTGTTTAAACAATTTGCTATTCCTCATAAAATTTTTACTAGGCCTTAAAAAAAGGAGAAAATGACCAATTACAAAACAAGTCCCTTAGCTATATCACAGAAGTGAAAAAGTGAATGCACACTTACATTCTTAAAATATATCTCATATTATGCCATAATAGTGATGTAATAGTTAACATATGAATGTTGGGTTAAAATAAACAAGATAGATTTTTTTCTTTTTGTTGGGGGCGGGGATTCCAGGTCAGGTCTTGCTCTGGTCCAGGCTGACCTGGAATTCACTATGTAGTCTCAGGATGGCCTCAAACACACAGCAGTCCTCTACCTCTGCCTCCTGAGTGCTGGGATTAAAGGTATATGCCACCATACCCAGCTTAAACAAAATATATAAGTATGAAAAATAACTATTCTCAGAAAACAGATGTTTAAGTTTAAACCTCATTTGTAATTGCCTCACAAACACCACAAATATTTAATAATGTCAGAAACATATGTTTTCCCTTGGTTAATTATGATATCCAAATAAAAATAGATGTATTTACCTATCTGTGTGTATTTGGAAAATTCTAAGTGGTTTGAATATAAAAAAAGAGCTGTCCTATACAAATGACACTTTTTGTGTTTATGTTTATGTACATGTGCATTTCTTATAAGGAAATCAAACCCAATGTAGGTACTGGGGAATCAAACCCTGGGTTGTCAGGGTTTTAACTGCTGAGCCTTCTCTCCAGCACCCCCAAGCATCATTTATAGCCACTGAAAAGCAGAGGAAATCACACTCTGGTAAGTTCTGCCTTTTGTCCACAACCTTTACAGCACCTTTGAATACAGCATGTCTGACCTGTCACATGCTTCTAGTGTTTGTTACACAGAATCACTTATTATTTGTTTTAGATGAACTATTATTCAGATAGTCTACTAACCTCCATATTGGAAAAAAGTATGCACAGTTGACAGGGAAACATTGTCATAATTGCTTTCCTTTTCATTCTAGTCCTCTTTTATTTCCTTTCTTTTGGATAACAGAATCAAGTTGTCCTTAACTTCTTCCTAAAGAAAGATGCAAAATCAGCTCTGTTAGATTATGGATAAGCCTGTGGGCCAGGACTGCTGGCAGCCATGGCATTGTGGCCTGGCTGGAAACCCTCCCACAGAGCAGCTATGGCAAGAATTAGGAGGACATCAAAACCTCAAACAAGCTATGCTCCTGTGGATTTAGGGAGAAACAAGACACTCCAACATTCCTTCTCTGGTTTCCTTAGCAACATCCAGAACAATGCTGCAATACTATGTGCCTCTGTTTTGTTAACCCTTCAGGATGTCAACTTCCTTGAGGAAATATTTCAATGACTAGTTGGACTGGAATAAATTAAACCCAGTGATGCACTGTGTTCTGATCCTTTCCTAAAGTTCAACGGTTGGGATTGGGGAGGGACATGGAAAAGGGAAACAAAGTGAAAATTCCACCTTGAAAGCAGTGAGAATTTCTTCATAAAAAGCTTGCTTTGGAAATTTGTAGAAGTGATTTATGTGGAAAAAATAACAAACATCACAAAAAAGTACCACGCTAAATTAGACTAGGTAGACTTCATCAAGTATATTTTAAAGAGGAGATAAATTCAAGCCCCTAGTTGTACATAATCACGTTGTCTATAATGACAGAAATCAGCTAATAACCCTTAAAGCATGTGTAATCAAATTGAAAGAAGGGGCTAAGAACATTTTATCTATTTTGTCTAACTTCTATCGCAAAGGTAATAATTGAGAGCAGTTATCACATTCAAGGAAATGAGAAAATTACATACTCTTGAGAGGTGGGGATGGTAAGGAATATATAGTAATATGCTAGTCATTGAAACTTTGGAAATGAATAATAACAACCAGTTATTAAGGAGGTTAACTTCTAGGAATTGCATGGAGTTCAGCTTGTATTTAGACATAGACAATGTCAGGGAACATCCACGTCTCCTTTCAGCAGCTCATTGCTTCATCTTATGAGGCCAAGAATATTTACAATGATTAACTAATTAACCCATGCTCATAATATTTCTCTCCAGAAAATTCAGATAAAGAGGGACTACATTAGAAGGAGAGATGTTCTACATCTTATTGGAATGATATTGCTTATCAAAACCAAAGCCACCTGTTTTTTCATCACTATAATAAATTCATTGTTTTTTTTCCAGTGAAAAAGGACAAATAATTCAATTTATGAACATTTCTGATCTTTTCTATAAAAGAAAAAAAAATTAAGTATCTATTAAACACCTGCTTCCTTCATTATGGACTTGAAACCAACATAAGATGTGGGGCTAGAATGAACATAACAGTAGACATGAAACACTTTACAGGGTTCTGTGTTCACTTATAGCATAACAATTTCATAGCAGTCTGCCCTTTAAAATTTGTAATAAATTCCTCTTGTAAGAAAGAAGAATGAGTGCCAGGAGCTTGTCCAAATGTCACATTATGTGGGCCAAAAGACTATTTGAAACACAAAGTATGTGCAATGATTGGCAATAACACGATAAATAATAATCAAGACTGACCAGGAGTATGGCCACACCCCCCATTGTGGGGATCACAGTGATAATCATGATCTGCAGAAATGAGAAAAATCTACACTTAGGGAAGCACATTTTATCTTAAGGCTGCAGAGGACATAGACCCTGAGAAACCATAGAGTATATGTAAGATCTTCAAATAATGCATTATGATGTTTTACTCAAATCATAAACAGAACAGCATGCTGAAATCCAACAAAAGAGGGAAGACCTGGGAATGTATAGCAAGAGGAATGAGGCTGTAACTTTAATTACATCTTGGTCATCAACAAAGAGAAGCTCTGTGCAAATTACAGGAGTCACATAAGTCATTCTGCATCTGTTGGTACCTAGGATGGTGGTGATGTTAATTATATCTGATGTGTACCTGCATTTCTTCTCCTTGTTATCCATACACATCTACCCACCATGTTCAGATCTTATTCCCTATCTGTGTAAGACCTACCTGATGCCTGACAGAATCTAGCCTTAGGATTGGAAAACCATTTCTGCACCTGACTAGGAAAGTTCCTGCCTTAATCTAACACAGACATCAATAGGAACCAATCTCTACATCCAAGCATAAACTTGGATCTAAAGTTCCAGCACTTATATATAAGGACGTAGGGAAAGATCAGGTGCTCTGTTGCTTATCTGCCCATTAGCAGTTCTGTAACATACAAATGCTTATGGACATAATAGTGGCAACATGCCATTGAAGATAGGCTCAGCAGAGACCAGAAAGTTATAATAGTAGTAATCACTGAGTAAGTGTATTGTCATGGAGAGAACTTAAGACATGTGTCAACAATCCTAAACCTAGATACAGAAGAAAATTAGAAAGGCAGTGGTTATGAATGTGAATAGAAGAGAAAGAGCACCAAAAATACAAGTGAAGGGGACCTGTAAATTAAAATAGTCTGGAAAACAAAACAATACAGGAAGAAAACAAACCTGACAGATACAAGCCCCTGAATTATCTGGACTATTTCAGGCTTTTGGTTATATTGGTAGATAAGGTCTCTGGCTACCATACTCTTCCAAGAGAAAGGTCATTGATATCTTAATGTGAAAAATATAGTCAACAAAACACTGTGTCACCCCTTCAAGACTCAGGGAACATCATGGAAAATGGGGAAGAAAACGTACTAGAGCAAGAGGTAAACCTGAGGTGTTGCAGAGTGGGATCTTCCAAAAAGTATAGCGTCTCTCAGCAGCTGTGATTACCTGCATACGATCTAGACAAGATTGGGCTTATCAATATTCCATCGTAGATGGAGTATGGACCTACAAGGTTCCCCTCCTCCCTGACAATAGTAGTTCTTGGTTGCCGGGGAGAAGGAAAGACATTTTCCTCAGAGGTACCTCTGGTAAGTTGTCCATGCTCCTATAAATAACCCCTCACTTATGCTCCTCTAAGTAATACTAATGAAACACACTGGGTCACCAGAAACAAAACACACACACACACACACACACACACACACACACACACACACACGGAATGGGATGTAAAAATAGAAGAGATACTGGTTGAGAAGAGGAAGAGAATTTGTGAGAGTGAGAGGAGGCAAGAGAAGACAATGGGGGTGAAGACGGTTTAAATATATGACATACAAGTATGACAATCTCATAAACTCATTATTATTTTTTTTTAATTTTATTTATTCACTTGAGAGCGACAGACACAGAGAGAAAGACAGATAGAGGGAGAGAGAGAGAATGGGCGTGCCAGGGCTTCCAGCCTCTGCAAACGAACTCCAGACACGTGCGCCCCCTTGTGCATCTGGCTAACGTGGGACCCGGGGAGCCGAGCCTCGAACCAGGGTCCTTAGGCTTCACAGGCAAGCGCTTAACTGCTACGCCATCTCTCCAGCCCAAACTCATTATTTTTTCTAATTAATATATACTAATAAAATTTTGAAGATAGGCCATAGCGCTAGCATCTACCAAGTGCACATCTCCTGTCCCAACCTGCTAGTTCACTTCTAGAACACAGCTCTCGTTATGTCTGCTCTTGCTGCAAATCTTTTCTCATTTGCTGCTGCACCCAAGCAACTCAAAGGTCTCTGATACCATGACTATAACTCTTCTGCTTCCTATATTTTCACCCCTAACTATTCTGAACTGCCAATCATCCCTTACACATACACTTCCACATCTTCCTGAGGAGAAACAGCTTTTCCCAACTTATTTCTTACTTTATCTCAGATATCATTCATGTTGAGTTTCAAATGCCATTTTTCTATGCTGAAAAATATTATTTGTGGCTTCCCCAAATACTCACAGGATTTAGTTGTTAGATGCTTTCTTTTTCTCCTACCTTATGTTAATTCAAGCTCTTTGTTGATGGATGACGCACATTGTTTTGGATGAGTGACTTCATACATACAAATGGGTGATTTCTGGAACATTCAATGAGAGGTAGATGGGTAATTTCATACATACAAATGTGTGATTTCTGGAACATTAAATGAGAGGTAGACACTAGCTGTATAAAGACCTTGAAAGTGTCTTCTTAATAGCTAAGTGGTGGTGGTACACACCTCAAATCCCACTATTTGGAGGCTGAGGTAAAAGAATCACAATGTTAAACCCAGTCTGGACTATAAAGGACCCTGTATTAAAAAGCAAACCAACAGATTAGTAAAAAGAAGACAAAAACACCTTGCTCTAAAGTCAGAGAAACCTACAATAAATGCCAAGTTGTTTCTTTGTTTCTAACTGAAACCTTAGGTATGTTATTTAACTTCTTTCAACTTGGGTTGTTTATTAGATAACCCCCACCCAAGCTCCCACAAGCAACACTCCTTAGACACTGGGCCACCAACACACACACACACACACACACACACACACACACACACACACACACACACATCCTCATAAATACACATGAAAGTCAAATGTTGACTAGTTGGTAAGATGCAGCAGATGAGTGAGTGTGGGATATAAGAGAGGATAAGGGTGGGCTGGAGAGATGGCTTAGCGGTTAATCGCTTGCCTGTGAAGCCTAAAGACCCCAGTTCGAGGCTTGGTTCCCCAGGTCCCACGTTAGCCAGATGCACAAGGAGGCACACGCATCTGGAGTTCGTTGCAGAGGCTGGAAGCCCTGGCATGCCCATCCTCTCTCTCTCTCTCCCTCTATCTGTCTTTCTCTCTGTGTCTGTCGCTCTCAAATAAATAAATAAAAATTTTTAAAAAAAGAGAGGATAAGGGTAATGGCAAAGAAAATGAAGAAAGAGTAAGGGGAGGAAGAGGTGAAAAATAAGGATAAAGACGTACGATGATAGTGGCTAAACAATGTTCAGTCCTTGGAAAATTAAACCTGGGCTGGAGTGAGACCCTACCTTGAAAAACCCAAAACACTATCTATCTATCTATCTATCTATCTATCTATCTATCTATCTATCTATCTATTGACCATTAACATTATCAATTAAAAACAATATAGTTGTTAGAGATAAAGTTTTCAGATTCAGTTTTATATACTCCATGATATATTATATGCATGAAATATAAATAAAACTCATCCTAAATTGGCTAAATGAGAGTATAACTATGCATCTTGAATGAAGTCAATATGACAAGGCTCTACATATGACCATCAGAAAGAGTAGTTGAAAACAGCAAGGAGATTGTTTTGAAGTGTGGTTAAGAAGTTTGCAGAGTTGTTATAAAAGGCTGATGTGACAAAGTGAATGATATTGGAAACACTGAGCTCACTGCAATATGTGGGAGGTATAAATTAATGGATCACAGCTGTTGTTTGAAATACTTAGCTGTGCATGAATCTCAGGAACCTGTACTCTTCCTGAAATTGCAAGCAGGGTTTATAAGTGGGAAAGAAGCTGAGGCTCTCATTGGTTGATCAGACAGATTCATGACTCAGCAGGATTCAGGCATGCTTTTTTGTGATGGAGCATATCAAAGAAATCAATTAGAGATCACAGAGAATAAAACACCCTTTGTTTGATGTACGGATGTTGTATTTATGTGGAACATAAACTGTGAATGATACATCAATGACAGAAGCTCCTAAGTAGAAGAACAAGGAAGGATTTACAGTCCAACTAGTGACCCTGAGCCTCACTTCAGGGAAACAGAGATGATTATGTCTCAGAAAGTTGGTAGATGAACTTAACAAAAGAATGTGGCACTGGAAACCAATGTGAAAAGAAGAGAAATAAAAAGAACAAAAATGAAAGCATTTCATGCATGAAGAAAACCAAGGTACAGTTGATAGAGAATAAAAGATAGAAATTGGACTGGAAAAATGGTTGAAAATGGTTGAGCCTTAATCATCTCCTGTTTCTCTCTCTCTCACTCTCTCTCTCTCTCTCTCTCTCTCTCTCTCTCTCTCTCTCCTCTTATTCTCCTGTATATTACTGTGGTGGTTTGATTCAGGTGTCCTCCATGAACTTAGGTGTTATGAATGCTAGGTTCCCAGCTGGTGGACATTTGGGAATTAACACTATCTGGAGGCAATGTATTGTTGGGGGTGGGCTTATGTGTATTACAGCCAGTTTCCCCATGCCAATGTTTGGCACACTCTCCTGTTCCTGTTGTCCACCTGATATTGGCCAGGGGCTGATGTCCAGCCTCTGCTCATGCCATCATTTTCCCTTCCATCATGGAGCTTCCCCCTTGAGTCTATAAGCCAGTAAACCACTTTTTTCCCATAAGCTGCTCTTGGTTAGATGATTTCTGCCAGCAATAGAAACCTGACTGCAACAGTAATAATAACAGTGGTACCAAGGAGTGGGGTTGTTACTAGATACCTGACTGTGGCTTTAGCTTTTTGGAGTTGATTTTCAAGAGGAATGTGAAAAGATTTGAAACCTTGGCCTATGTGGTGCCTTGCAGTGCTCTAAGTACAGCTTAATGGATTGTCCTGGTCAGAGTTGAAAGACCTGAATGCAGTAAGAACTATGGACTATGAGGTTTGGCTTATGAGGGTGAGAAAGAGCTTTTCTTCGACTGGGTTAGAGGCAGTTTGGGTGAAAATCTTGCTGTTATGCCCGTTTCCTGAGAAGTTGTGCAAGGTTGCTTTGCATAGAAATGAACTGGTGTGAGCATAGTGATATGGCACAGAAAGAAAAATCTTTGGGTGAACTGCTGCCTATTCAACTGCAATTGAGAGATTACAAACTTTGAGATTGGGCCAGCTGACTTGCACTGGGGCAATAGGAAGAATGTAAACTCTTTTGAAAGGGCCTGAGTGCTCAATGTCCTGTTCTTCAAAGTCTGTTTTCTTCCCCTCTGGATTAACAAATTGGCACCCTATCTGGTATTGTGGGGTATAAGAAATGCAGGAAAGATAGGGTCACTGAGTTTGAAACATGGTCTTGTGTTTTAGAAGTGGCCATGGGTTGTGTGAAGCATGTTTGCTGGATGCCTGCATGGAGACCCCGTGGGACCATGAAGATGAACCATGGGTTGCAGTGGAGACCCAGTGGAGATTCCAGGACCATGATATGGCTGCCAAAGAGAGCTGCAGGCCCCAGATGAACTTTTCCAGGACTATGAGCAGCCTAGCTGGAGGGGCAGAATTGGAACTCCAGAGACTTGCTGCTGGTTAGAATTATCAGACTTGGAGATTTGTCACTGGCTAGAGTTGTTGGACTTGGAGCTACAGAGTTTGATGTTTGCCCTGGTTGTTTTAAGTCTTGTATTGGTTGAATATTTCTTTGCTATGCCCAACGCTATATTTTACAATGTGAATGTTTATTCTGTGCCATTATGGTTTGGGGGGGGGTTGGTATTATGGCTCAGTTAAAAGACCTTAGACTATGGAGATTTATGAACATCATTGGAATTGATAAAAACAATGAGGACCTTTAAAGTTGGATGAATGCATTACATTTTACATCATGGATGGTTATCAGTTTATGGAGGACGGGGTGGAATGTGATGGTTTGTTTTGAATGCTGGGTTCCCAGCTGATGGATATTTGGGAATTAATATTTCCTAGATGCAGTGTATTGCTGGGGGTGGTCTTATGGGTGTCATAGCCAGTTTCCCCAAGCCAGTGCTTGGCACACTCTCCTGTTCCTATTGTCCACCTAATGTTGGCCAAAGGGTGATGTCTACTCTCTGTTCATACCATTATTTTCCTTGCCATCATGGGGCTTTTGTCTTGAGCCCATAAGCCAAAATAAACCTCTTTTTTCCCCCACAAGCTGTTCTTGGGTGATTTCTCCCTGCAATGAGAACCTGATTGCAATAATTACATAAATTACCTATCTTTTTCTTCCTTCTTTTCCATTGGTGCTGGTCTGTAATTCCTACATCTACAATGAGCTATTGATCAGAGAGACCTACAAAGTTTCCCAAAAGAAGACAAATTTCTGCCAGAGGACTTGATTACCCACTGAAGGTTAATGGTAAGTCATACCCTATTGCTGAAGACACCATATGTTATTGGTATAGAACATGGAGAGACATGGCTGGAATCTAGAAGAGAGTTAGTCCCCAGACAGTTAGCTTGTCTAGTGCTACATGAGTAACTGGGGAAAAATGGATAACATCCATCCAAGCAACTCATGGTCTAAGCTACTTAGCAGCAAACAACCAGATGTGATGTTCACCTATGTGCAATAATGACATTCATCCATGGTGGGTAACCAACTGCTCTTTAAACTGTCTAATGGATCTGCTCGTTGGAATGGAAACCATATCTGGAACTGGGAAATAAGTCAGACACATATCCAAAAAGTGAGTTTGCTCTCCAATATAAAGTTCCCACCAATCTTGGGCTACAAAAGGGCCTTCACCTATTAAATTCTCTCTAAAGTAACAATGGTAATCCCATTTATCTGGTTCTGACTTCACTCTCCATTGGGGAATCTGCTTCTCTTTTTCAGATGGACAGAGAACCTGAGGATAAATCAGCCCATCACACCTCACCCATGCCCCAGATGAAAGCATAGCATAATTGAGAAAATGAGCAAGAGTGCTGCTTTCTTGGTGAACTTGGTACCAGCACAAGGGGTGAAGGAGATAGACACAGAGAACACTCAACTGTTACCAAACTAGAGATCCAAAGACACAGAGGCTCCCAAAACCTCATCACTGAAGTAGATCTAAAATGAACCCATGACTCAGGGAAACTCATGAAAGAGGGGGCAGACAGATTGTTAGAGCCACAAGTTGGGACGTTATGCACAGAGACATTGGCCACTTTCCAATAATTGATGGCTCCCCCACAATGCACAACCCATAATCCCCAATGAGGAGGGTCCCTTCAGAGGGGGGAGGACAGGGAGGAGGCTAACGATGGTACCAACATGGCTGTTTACACAATGAGTATGTACATAACTAAGAAAGAAAAAAATAATGAAAATGGCCTAGCTTTTAGTGTGCTTGCCTGCAAAGCCTAAGGACCCTTTAATTTTCTAGTACCCATAGAAGCCAGATGCACAAGGTGGCACACCCGTATGGAGTTCATTTGCAATGGCTGGAAGCCCTGGTGTGCCCATTCTCTCTGTTTCTCTCATGTTCTCTCTCTCTCCCTCAAATAAATAAATTAATGAAATATAAAAAAATTTAAAATATAGAAATAAACATACAAACAGCCCATGAAAGCTTTTGCATAGAAATTAATGAAAAACCAAAAACAGGGGCTCAAGAGATGGATCAGCAGTTAAGGCACTTGCCTTCAAAGCCTAAAGACCCATGTTCAATTCTCCAGATCACATGTAAGCCACACACACGGTGATGCACACGTATAAGGCTGCACATGAGCACAGGTTGGTGCATGTGTCTGTAGTTAGACTGCAGTAGCTGGAGGCTCTGGCGCACCAATTTTCTCTCTGTCATAAAACATATAAAAAATAAAACCCAAAAGAGTGTATTAAAATTAAAAACAAAATTTCTTAAAAGTATTATGTAGTGCATATATTTAAGGCATAATTCACAGTCACACATGGGCTTGTATTAAGTTGCAGTAGAACAAAAACCCTGAAAATATGCAGTCATTCAAATAACTGACATAACTAAAAGCCCTTCCTCATTAATCACTATTCACTGAAGTTATTCTTTTTATTCCTTTCCTAGAAACTGAATCACATCAATCCTCCAAATATTTTAAAATATCAGCACATCAAAGCCACTGAGAACTTGCACAATATTAGTGCTATTGATTTATATTGTACATTTCTAAGAACAAATCTATCTTACTCAGGAGCCAATTGACAGAAAATAGAACTTTGAAATTTATCTCAATATGTAACAATCATATTATAGGCCTATATCCATAATAATATTTTTAACATTTCAGCCCTTTATATTTTCCAAATTTCATTTCTCAGTTAAAATTCAAATGCAATGTCAGTTTACACAGTATACTTAGTCTGAAAAAGAAGAGACTCAATTATATTGCATTAAAAAACCTTCCATTATTTTTATCTTCTTGAAACACTATTTAACTGATTTATGTTAAATTAGAATTGCAATTAATTATGACTCTTAAATTTGTAAGGAAAATGATAAATATGTCTTTTATAAATTAAGAAAGTCCATCTATAAAATAATTATTCTCGTGTATAGAGCAATTTAAATATTATGAAAATGCATAAACTTTATTTGTTCTATAAACGAGGAAGTCAATTATAAAACACTGATATAAATCCAAAACTCTAGAGACTTGTTTGCTAATGTAACATTGAATCTTGAAATCACAAAAGGAAGTCCACTGGGAAATTACCACCAGAAGACTTAGATCCCTAAGAATCCACTTATCATACCAGGAGTTATGGTTCCTACAAAATAGAATGACATTAAGCTCACCAGCTACATAATTTCCAAGGTCAAGTACAAAATAAAATGCTGACCCTCTTCTTCAAATATTGCTGATAATTTCAGTGCATTAAATCAAGCCCAGAGAAGGGTTCTGAATGTCTACATAGACTGTGCAACTAGGAAGTGGGTCCTGTTAGGGCCTTTGTCAGCCTAGTTAGAATCATACACCACTGTTTCTTATATTCTGTTTGGATACTGTATCAATTTCTTTTTTATTTCCATGACCAAATATCTGAAAATAAATAATTTAAAGGAGTAAAGAGGTTATTCTGGCATACAGTTGAGAGGGATATATTCAAATATGTTGGAGAGAACGTGGCAGCAGGAGAAGGAAGTTTCCTCATCACATGGCACTTAGTTAGGAAGCAGAGGATGAACAGGAAGTGGGACCAGGTTACCAAACCTCAAGGCCTGCTCCCAGTGACCCACTTTCTCTAGCAAGGCTCCACATCCTTAAGTTTTGACATCCTTCCCAAACACTGTCTTCTGCTGGGAACAAAGTTCTCAAAACATGGGCCTATGAAGGACATTTTAAATACAAACCACAACAGGTGTAAATAGATTTCATACTTCCATCATAAAAGAACGCAGTAATAACATTGATAAAAGCTTGAATCCTTGGGTTAGTTTAGGTTGCAAACAAATAAAGTATGTAGACACTTGGAGAGCACAGATAGTCGAAAGAGAGCAATGGGATCTTTCAGGGTTCTTGACCATGATGCATGGTCTTTCCCCAATAACTTTTTCCAACAACACTTCACAGTAGTCACAGTGGTTCAGTGGCACAGGTCATCATTAATGGCAATACCTATTAAAAGGGATCATTGTAGAAACAAATATTTAAATCTTTGGCAATAGGATGATATAAAACATAAAATCCTGGACATGATTTTCCCATAGTAGAAATCCTAGAAGCATTAATTGGGCATCCTGAGTAACAGAAAGCCAATGTCCTCTCTTACTCTCAATGTCTTAGTTCAGAAATGTCTGTTGCTAAGTTTCGATAGATACATGATTTCATTTTAAACTTAGAATTCAAAGGCATATTGTCATGAGTATACAGACATCTGCATACTCATATTTTAATCTATGTGGCTACAACCATAACAGTAACCATTTGTGGTGGCTTACATTTTCTAAGAGATGAAAATTTTCAGTTATACATAAATTTTTCAGCATATCACATCTGCAATTACAAAGTAAATAAAAAAATTAGTTGTAATGAATTCAAGTACCTCTAACAATTTAAAAAATCTAAGATATTTCACCATTCATTGAAATAACTCACTTGTGCTACACAAAATTATATGAAATGCATTTGGCTGATTTGTCAGTGTATCATCTAAATCCATCTTTGTTTTACTCAAGTTTTAAAAATCAGAATTAATCAAGAAAGATCTAAAGTAGTTGCCTTGATATCCTTAGAAGGTCTACTTGCCTTTAGAACAGCCTGCATGTTCATGATTGGAGTCTAAATTGGATTTCAGGAATATTCATATTTATATGAAGATAAATTTAATCTTATGTTTATTCACTTACTCACCACAATACATGAGGAACTATGCTGAGTGTTCTTGGTATGCATGATGTCTTTTTATTCTTCAAAATATTCCTGAGATGATACTGGTAAGATCTCCTTTTGCAAAGACAAAAGCTGAGGTCTAAAGAGATGCTAGAACCTTCACAATAATAAAGTTGGGCAGTAATCATCCTAAAAACACACCTAAAAGAGTTAGTTTTCCATACAGCAAGATGTGTGTAATCAGGTGTTTGCAACTCAGAAACATGAAGTGGAAAGATATATATATATATATATATATATATATATATATTTTTTTTTTTTTTGAGCAGGGAAGGGGGTTGCTTAATCTAACTGACTGCTCTAATGCTAGTGTCAAGCTAAGATTCTTGGCTGGGAGGAGGAGTGGACTCTTCAAGGCTTGTGTGGCTCATCTCTCTTCTTTTCCCAGAACCTCAAGTCAACAAATAGCAGTTGTATTTTATTTATATCTCTATAGGCAAACAATTTGATATAAGATGCAGGGCTTTCTGATTGCGTTTTTTTTTTTGGTCAGTCTTACTGAAATCATTTTTGAAGCAGAGTTTAAATAAGAAATGGTAAAATGAAAACAGGGCATGGTGGCACACGCCTTTAATCCCAGCACTCAGAAGACAAAGGCAGAAGGAGAGCCATGAGTTCAAGGCCACCCTGAGACTCCACAGCGAATTCTAGGTCAGCCTGAGCTACAGACCTCACCTAGATTAAAAAAAAAAAAAAAAAAGACAACAAAAAAGACTGGAAACCAGAAAGTCCGAAACTAAATCCTAGACCCGTATCTGACATACAGGCTGTGTGGCACCATCAAGATGTGATCATCAAAGGGCCTAGGCAGCCCAACACCAGTAGCCATGCCAGCTGTCATCCACACGGTCTTTCTCTTGGGCTCATTTCACTCCTCCTCCAGCTGTTCCCAGAACACACGACATTCCAAGAGTCGCCATAATACTTGGGTTTCCAGTGGCTCAGGCTTCGCCCTTCCTGCTTCACTCCTAACCTGCCCAGGGCTTCTTTGAGAGACTCTAGCTTTGCAATACAGTCATGGCCTCCCAGGCCTCCAATTAAGATCAGGAGGTTTCATGCCCATAATACCAGCATGGAGGGGATGGCGCCAACATTTGTGCCTAGCTGGAACAAGTGTCCACGCCCTCTGGGACATGGTTGCAGTGGTTCTCCAGTGTCTGAGTAGCTGAAGGAGGAATCCCTGTGTGGCCAGGGTGCCCTACTAGCTGGCTGTTCTCAAGGAAGTCTTTCAAATGAGTTTCCAATTTACAGCCTGGAGGCGACAGTGGGTGGATGTGGACAAGTCCTGAGATGTTCTCCAGGCATCTTTGCTATTGTCACCAAGCAAATTCTTATGCTTCTTCTCAGTGGCAATGATATCGTTAATGACCATACCCTCGTTCTCCACAACACTCAACTCTTTCTTTTCCTAACCAGATGGAGGGTTTTTCCAAAGCTTTCTGCTCTGCTTTTTGCTACCTGTTTTTACTGTAAGTCTGGCTAAAATTGGTCACCAATAACTGTGTCATAGCCTGAAATTTTATCCTCCAAATTAATTAACCTATTATTTTTTAATTAGTCTATTCATGGCTGAAGAGATGGATTAGCCACTGAGACACTTGCCTGCAAAGCGTAAGGAGCCAGGTTTGATTCCTTAGTGCCCCTCATAAGCCAGATGCACATGGTGGCACGTGAGTCTGGAGTTCCTTTGCAATAGCTGGAGGCCCTGGCACACCCACATTCATTCATTCTCTCTCCTTCTGTCTCTCCCTCTCTCTCTTTATCTCAGATAAATAAATAAATAGTCTCAGGAAAATGACAACATATAAAGAAAGTCTTTTCCAGAATAGTTTCTAGTCTAATTCTTAGAAGTGTTCAATCTAAGTTTCATGAACACAGCCCTTACTCTCTACATTTATTTTGGCATTCTGATATTTTGAATCTCAGCAGAATCACCCATTAAGCTCTGCTAATAGCATTCTGGTGCTTCTTTAGCTGGGATCTCCAAACTCTTACGAAGTCCTTCACAAACTAATTTAAAAAGCACGAAAAACATCAAGTTAGCAACATCAGTCTCTGATGCCTGTTTTCTATACTTATTACTTTTATCATTTCTGTGACAAAATTCCTCACACAAACAACTTAAAGGAGTGTGACAGTTAATTTCAATTTTAAACTTGATTAGATTAAGGAAATTTAAAGAGGCAAAACTGAATGTATTGGTGAAGGCTTTTCCAGAGAGGATTAACTGAGGAGGCCTTAAATGCAGTTAAGAGAAAAAAAGAGAAGAGAAGAAAGAAAAGGAGGGAGAGGAGAGAGACAGAGGAGGAGAAGGAGCCAGAAAGAGAGAGAGAGAGAGAGAGAGAGAGAGAGAAGAACCAGATATAACCTTCAAAGATCTGTCCACTGCAAGTTACTATCTCCAGCAAAGGCATGTTTTTCCAAAGATTGCACAACGCCCCAAAACAGCGTCATCAGCTTGCCCAGGTGTTCAAACACACATGCTTGTGCTAGATTGCCTCAGGACATTTTTTCCATGAGCAGATGAGAACACACAGGAGGGCTCAGACAACAGACCAAAGTGTGATGGCACAAAAATCAGTTTGGATGAACCAGTGAATTTATTGCGGCTAATTGCAGAGCAGGATAAGAGGTTGCAAACAGGATTCTGTGTGTGACAACGGCACCCGTGTCACCAAAGACGCTACCCCCGCATAGATGGCAACCCGTGGAGCCAGCCTCTCTGTAGCACGCGGCAAACCTGCCCGCCTGATGACAGTCCTCCAACGCACTGTCTATGGGCAGCTCAGCAGGGCAGGGGCAGAGTCTCGTTCCAAGCAGTTGTGTGCCCTTCCTGTAAGGGTAAGAAGGGACCTTTCAACCTTTTCCCCAGACTTGTTGACTTCCTGAAGTCTCCCTCCTCCCCCAAGAAGAGAAAGTTTCAATTCATAGAAAAACTCCACACGGCAGTGGTAGAACCTGCCCCGTAACAGTTGTTTTAACTTTTTTTTTTTTTTTTTTTTTTTACCGTTCCTGTGACCTTCAAGAGTGGTCCTGTGACTCTTCAACTCTTCTAGATTAGAACTAAGCCATCTGAGCCTACTTTCCCTCTTCAAGAGGGAATACTTGAATTCAGAGAATTGTCTGTACTGCATGGGCATTTCATATTCAAAATATAACAATACAGAGACAGCCACCTAATAATCTCCCAACAAGATGAGCCAAAATGGTGACAGGAGCAACGGTGAGAGCCGGTAGCTGAGGACCACTAGCAGCAGGCAGATGGACGGTCAGTTGACTGAAGACGGAAACACCACCTACGCCGTGGACAGCATGGTGGAGTACATCAGTGCGAATGCCAAAAACTCAGAAAAGGGCTAAGGGATGGCTCAGTCAGTAAGGTGCTTGCCTGCAAAGCCAAAGGACCCAGGTTCTAGTCCCCAGGACCCATGTAAGCCAGATGCACAAGGTGGCACATGTGTCTGTGTTAGTTGCAGTGGCTGGAGGCCCTAGAGTGCTCTCTCTCTTTCCCTTCCTCTTTCTTTCTCAAATAAATAAATAAAAATGAAAATAAATTAAAAAAAAAAACCCAAAAGTATCCACAACTGGAGACTGGTTTGAAAGCCGGCCAAACCACAGAGCAGGAAGCAATCACCAGCTCCGGAAGACCTGTTTTCACTTCTCTGCCTCTCACGTTACTTGTTCTCCACTGCTAACCCTTTAGTCATTCAAGATTGCAGTCAAAGACTGGTGAGGTGAGGGTTATAGAGAAAGATTTACTTTGATGAAAAGTCATAAGTTACAAGCCACCAAACTCAGCTGTGTGAAGAGAACATCTTTCTCTTGGATAAAGATGGGAATATAAAGGAACACATTACATTTGATGATTCTAAAAACTGTATTGAAAGGACCTTTGCTAGTTAAAGGGACTACTGGCTGCTTTTCTGATGGGACTAGCTAGAGCCTCCATTCAGAGCAGAGAAAGGTCCACCTCTCCTAAGGAGATTTAAAGGGATCCATGGCAGACAGGAGTGGATTTCCATGGAATTACCTCCACTGAGCTTTGCTCTCTAGGCTAGTGGCACTCACCTGCTATTTCTGCTTCCCCTTGCTGAAACTACTGTGTAGAGGCTGGCTCTGGCTAGTCTTGTCTCTAGGTGCCCTGACTTCGTTACTCAAAGCCACAATGGCGAATGACTTTGGCTCAGCTGAGAGAAAATTGTAATACCCAGGGGCATGTAAGATAATTGCCCGGTTTCTCCCTGAAGCATGTCAGTCTGGTCCTTCATTAAACCCTTGCCATAAATAAAGCCAGTACTCTGATTCTTTCTTGTTCGTATCAATGTGTTTATACTGTACAGAAATGAACTTTGAAAGAAAACAAAAGGCATTGAATCCCATAAATCTAAAACCAAACTGCAATAAAGCCAGGACTTAAATCAAGAGCTGCTGGTGAAGACCAAACATTTGACCCTGTCCCTATATACTCTCTGCCCAGAGGAGAGACAAGACTGGAGTAAGCCAGGCCCACATGTGAAGGCCCACAGGAAATCACATGCCTAGAATTTACCTGGAAGCTGATCACCTGGTTACACTGAGTCCATTGATTCAATGGAGATCTTTGTTCTAAACTGAATAGCTATAGATGCCTACATTAGCAAAAGAAAATGGATCACTTCTCATTTCTTTAATGATAGCACTTGAAATAATAAGGCGGGAGGATTGTTTCAAGTTTGAGGTTAATCTGGGCTACACAGTGAGTTCTAGGCCAAAGTGGGCTATAGTGTGAGATCCTATATATAGAGAGAAATAGAGAGAGAGAAGAAGGAGGAGGAGGAAGAAGAAGAGGATGAAGAAGAAGAAGAGGAGGAAGGGACGAGGAAGAAGAAGCAAGGAGAGAAGAGAAAAGACAGGAAGTCGGGAGGGGTGGGGGAAGCAAGCCAAATGAACTTCACGTTCTCTCAAAAGTCACACAGGTAAGTTTTATTACCATTGTGCTTGAAATAACAGATTACAGAAGAAGGGGCTTAGCCAGTGACAACACAGCCATGGAAAGAATACATCAAGTTTCAGGACCTTTCATTTGCTTCCATTTTGAAGTGATGAAAGTACATTGAGTAACACACTTCTAAATGAATGCATCGTCAAAATGTTCATTTCTTTTTTCAGCTAAAACTTTGGAGAAAGCAGAGCATGGCCTAAAGGTCTTCCTGCCCTCCACTTTTATGAAACAAACCGATGATGGCCAAAAAGTATTACAATTGCATTGAGCGACGAGGCCTGCCACAAAGTGCTCTTGTCACTTTAATCCTCAGATGTGCTCTCTGAGCTTATGCTGAGCATGCCCAAAATAGGCCTTCTATATTTCCTTCTAGAAGTAACTTTAAACAGAGTATATTCTGGCATGTGCCAACCCTAAAATGCATCCCTGCATGAATATGTATAGCTCTGCAGAAAAACCCTCATGCTTCTTGGCTCAAGGACATCCCTTTGAGAATCGCTGCTATGCTCTTATTCCCTATCGCAAGTCATAATCTCTCCACTCTTTTTATTTCCAGCCGTGCTTATTTTTGACTACGTTTTAGCTTTGCACTCACAACCTGTTGCATCGTGGGGCCCCAAGTTTAGAAACAACTGAGCAATAGAAACCATATTTTTAAATAGCCGAGCGTGGTGATGCACACCTCATCTTTTTTAATTTTTCTTTTTCTTTATTTATTTGAGATAAGGAGGGAGGGAGACAGAATTAATGGGTGTGCCAGGGCTTCCAGCCAGACACATGTGCCACCTTGTGCTTCTGGCTTATGTGGAACCTGGGTCTTTCAGCTCTGCAGGCAAGTGCCTTAACCACTAAGCCATGTTCCCAGCCCTAGACATCATTTTTAAGCACAATATTAATAACAAACTAATGAGCAATGTGGCTTTACATGAACTTCTTTTTCTTATTCTGCATGACATGCCATTAGCATCTTTTGACAGTCTGTGGCCTTCCTCATAGTAGAAACACTGACAACAGGCAGAACAGAGCACTCCCCTTCAGAAAACCTATATCAGAAGAGAAAGAAAAGCGGTTGAGTCAGGGGCAGGGGCTTGGAGGGGACACTAGGTCGGGGCTGTGAGACCCTGCTGCCCCACTCTGCAATAAGCAGGGCCCTTCCTCCACTCTTGGCACATGGAGGCATGAGTAGCACAGATAAAATGCATCCAAGCTCTCACATTCTCTCTACTGGATGAGAACACACAGAATAAATCCAAATTCCCTCCCACCAACATTAACGTCAGAAGTTCTTAGGACGGGAAACTGGAATACTAGTTGTTCAAAGCAAAGTCTCTGGACTGTGCTACTTAGATTCAAATAGTAATTTGTACATCTCTTTGCTGAATGGCTTTAAACATTTCATGTCTTCTTCAACAAGGAGATAATCAAACCTTTTTCATAAGCTTCTCACAAAGACCAAGTTAGTTATGAAATACAAAGTACTGAGGATATTGCCTAGAAGATAGTTGGTGCTCAAAATAATCAATTAATGTGGTGATTATTTCTGCTTCAAAACTCAGCTACATTTCTGTGGGTGTATTTCAACCTAGGATCACCTTTAAAACATTTATACCATTTGTAAATCTAGCCAATATTCTATTTTAATTATTTTATATTATGTACCACATTATGTGGCTTTACTAATTTGTATACTCATTGAAACACGAAGAACATAACATTTGGTAGACTTAGCATGCTGTAGCTTGTGGGCACAATTTCACCATAAGAATAAAAAGAAAAAAAAATTGCTATTTTGCTTACCTAGATTTGACTTTGCAGATCTATGAATGTTTGAAAATTCCAACTTTATAAAACTAGAAATTAAAAACAATGCAAACTTTGAATTAGATAATATCACCCAAGTTCATTATCTGTATGAATGAACTGTTCATAGAGCCTTTAATTTGCCTTAGTCCATTCCTGCTGCTACAATAGAATGTTTGAAACTTGACAGCTTATAAGCAGGAGAAATTTCCTTTTCAAGCCTTATTAGAGTCTATAAATACAAGTTAAAGTTGTTGGCAGATCTGGTGTCTTGGGAAGGCTGTTTGCTTTCCAAGTTGGTGTTATTTTGGTGGATCCTCTGGAAAGGCTGAATGCAGTCCTCACATGAAAAAGGATTGGAAAGGCAAAGGAGATGGACAGCTTCCTTATTAGTCAGGAGTATCTAGAGGAGCAGAACCAAGGAAATGGATACATTTTACAAAGGGGATTTATTAAATTGGTTTATACAATATGATCTGTTTAATCCAGCCACGGCTATCTTGTCTGCACACTGGAAGGTCTGAGGACCCAAGAGGTTCTCAGGCCATGAGGCAGGATGCCAATCTGATGTTAAAGGCCTGGAGGATCCTGGAGAGTCACTGGTCTTTAGTCCATGTTGGAAAACCAAAGAAGCCAGGCTCTGATGTCAGAGAAGGATGTTGGCAACAGGGGTGACATCTTCCTCAACAAGTGCAACCAGGTATAAATGGCTTTTTCCTGGAATCCCTTTAGATATAAGCTGCTACCAGAATAGCTATGTCCAGTGTGGGAGGTCCACCCCACCCCCACTCATCTCAATCCTTCCTGACTGACCTACCCAAGAGGTATGTCTCTTACAATCCTGATCTTATGAGCTTGATGATATAGATTAACCTTTGTACTGTCCTCGCACATCTTCATTAAGGTCATTAATCATATTGATAACAATCTCTTCCTAAAAGTCTTGCCTCTTAGTACAAGCACAGTAGTGACTATGCCTGTGCAATTTTGGATTTAAACTATAGCACAGTGAGACAGAACTTTACTGATGGCTGCCTGAGAAAGCACAAGCTGAAGTCAGCAGTTTGACTGTCAGAGCCAAACATTATGAGACAATGTTTCAGTTCTTTTCTATCAGATTCTGGTCTGTGAAAGAAAGGGTAGACATACTTTAGCACACTAGATCAGGTTATTAGAGTTTTTGGTTTTTGCAAAAGGTAAAGTTTCAAGACCCTGTACCTCTTCTGTATTTATCTTAGCTTCATAAACATACAGCTACTATATTTCACACACATGCATGAATACATGCACACATTTTTACACAAATAAAATTCACTGTGTCATTGAAAACAGAACAGACATCTTTCAAGAGAATGGATTGTAATGGGATTTATGCAGGAAAAGAACATCTACAGTCAAGCTAAGGCATTTATAAAAGTTGCGTTTGAAGCTGCCCAAGATCATGATATCAACATCAATATAAATATCAAGATGCATTAGCTAGACAAAGACTACATAGTTCAGTAGATAGAATGGAAATGCAGGAAACATCATGTCTAGGTATAAAGCATATTTCTGTTACCATGTGAACTATTTATGGAAACTACTGAACTCTGTGTGTGACTGTGTACTCATCGGTGTATGGAGAAATTAATGGTGCCTCCATCTGGATAACAGGAAAACATCAGAACTTCCCTTAGACGGTTGCATGCCTGAAAACAGTGAGGGTAGAAGCATTTTGACTAGTCATACTACATGATTGCCTATGAAGGATTCCGAGAGTTAATACAAAAAACCCACTGAAGAGACAGGCTGGCATACAGCGAACCATATGTAAGCATCTACTCATTTATTATCCTCAAAGCATCAGAGATTAGATTGACACAGCTGCATTGCAGATACACACCTGGCAAAGGTAGTAAGTCCAGCAACAGATGTGGCACAGAGAAACAGAGCGGAATTTGAGTCACCTTTCTGGGCTGTTGAGTGTGTCTCATGTGTGTGTCAGACCAATACAAAGTGCCATCAACAAGGTAGAGAGAATAATTTCTTTTTCTTTTTTTTAAAGTCCAGAACAGTTCCTGGGGAGATCTGGCTTGCAACTTAGTCAGTGCTGAACCAAATGACTTGAGGTCAGCAGTGCTGAATGCTTTTTATGGAGTCTGTCTTAATACAAAGGCTTATTTGTTCACTCTAAGAATGAAGTTTTGATTTAAAGTGAGCCCTTTCAACTCCCACAGACCAAAGTGGTCTGTGTACTATGGCTCTGCTCGACAATCAATAGGGTTGTTATGCCACTTCCCTCCACAGAAAATCCTTTCATCTCCAAGATCCTGAGCTGTTTTTTTAATCTGTGAGCTGGGCCATAGGCACTGATACTATATGCACACACAGTATCCTTTATTTTATCAGTAATAAAGTCATAGAAGTTTGCTACTCTTTCCTAAGACTATAAAAATGTACATCCTTTTTAACTCCATGACATGCCTTTTTTTTCAACTGAGGGAATTCCCACTGATTTCCAATGAGCTTTAACCTGGAAAGGTATGAAATTTCCTCTTGCTACGCCATGCTTACCTTCTGCCACTTCATTCACTCCACATAATTAACTCTTGGCCAGTTTATTCCATGTGAAAATTAATGAAAATTAGTATCTTAAGGCTTTCATCAACTGCTAAAATAATTTTAAATATTTTGTACCAACTTGGAAATTCACTGGAAGAACCTCCAGAATGTCTTACCCTCTGACCTTATCTTATCACATCTCTAAAGGTGGCAGTGACAGACTATGTGAAAATGAATATGAATGTTTACATGCATTCGGAAAATGGTCCAGGTCATCATTTTGACCAAACATGTTTGATCCCATCAAATGTTTACAGGTGAATTGTTAATGAAGTAAATAGGAGCCAAGGAACAGAGAAGGAATTTCTATTGTTTCCATTCTCATTAAGTCAACTAATTAGTATTTATGCTTCTTAAAGTGTGTGTGTGTGTGTGTGTGTGTGTGTATTCATGTCTGCGTGTGTGCAGGTGTGTGTGCCATTGTGTGCACATGCATGTTGGAGCCAGAGGATAACTTCAGGTGTCAACCTCAAGAACAACATACGTCTCCTTTGAGGCAAGGTCTAGAGCTCATCACTTGGGCTCGATTAACTGGGCTGTGGGCCCCAAGGACTGCTTGTCTCTGCTTCCCTGCTCTGGGGTTGCAGGCGTGCTCCACCGCACCCAGCTTTCATGGGTGTATTGAGCAGCTAATGCTTGTGATGTGAACCCTTCACCTTTTGAGCTGTCTCCACAACCCATGTGAGCTTTCACATGCTATATTGTTTTGACAAATTCTCGCTATTTTCCTTTTCATGGCAGATGAAAACACAACCCAGAGGGGGAATAACCTCGAGCTCAGTATCACATTCATCCTCCTCACGGCTAAAGGAAGGAGCTAGTATAGAGTTGGAAAATTCCAGCAGAGAAAAACATGCTGTGTGAAGAGGAAGTGCTGACAAACAGATTACAATTAGACGAAATTATGATTGCAGAAATTTTAAAATCATTTACAAGAAGCAAACGGGGTAGATAATTATGTTATCATCTATATAGTTCACAAGCCATTTCCACTGGTCCAAATAAAATGTAAATGTTTTAAAATATAATTTGTGTAGCAGCCACAACAATTCAAGTGATCAACTACAGAAATAAAACAATAATAATTGAGCAGGAAATTAATATAATTCCATTCTCATTTTTATTACAATATGATTATGATTTTATTCTAAATCTCAGTAGTTTTAAACTTGATTTTAATGTGTGATTAGAGAGTCTCTACATCCCTGAATGGATTTGTAGCTCAGATATTTTTAATAAGAATCTGAAAATATTAAAATGCACTCAGAAAAAATATATTATCTTGAGATCGTCTAAGGATATGATATTATTAAAACATTTCAACAGTGGTAATGCGTGCCAATGACAGCATAGTCTTCTTTAAGATTATAGATAACCGTCATATACTATATATTTTAATAGGGAAAAGGGAAAGGGTGTGGATATTTTTACCATATAGAATTTAAGAATCTTGGATGATATAAACATATTTATAACCTGATTTAAAATTATATAATACATATATATGTTTGTAACTAGAACACAAAGTCCCATAAACATGTATAAATTTTAAGTCTTGTGTATTTAAAATGAAGTTAGATTTTCAAATTTTATAGTAAATTGAAGATCAAAATAATTTTTGCAAGCAAATAATATAATCTAAAAGGCTTTGTGAGAGAACAGAAGAGGCTGGTACAAATGAGATGATATGAGCAAGGCCCACGAAAAGACACACTAAAAAAGCAGTCATTTCAGACATCCAGTTTCCAAGAAGCCCTGCTAGATCATTGAAGGCATCCTGTTCTTCCTCGCAACAAGAAAAAGAGTTCAACATACTGAAAATCACAACTCCTCCCAGATGTCAGGAACTGAGTTCAGAGGGAACTGCTGGCTTCCGAACTGGACAAGCAGCAGGGCAGGACCTTAGTATCCCAACTCACCTAAGCGGGAACTGAGAAGTGTTTGTGGGACCAGTTCTGGGATAAGAGACCACAGGCTATAAATAATAAGTTTCTGTGAGTTCAGTGGGAGTATGTGAATAAGATTGAAAACTAAAATGCTAGGGTTAGACCCATGTTGTGGGAACCCTACTTTATCAATTTTACCTCTAGAAACCCTGCTATGTTCTCACAGGGAAAAATAGCCCTTTTGAGCAAAAGATAGCCCTTGACTTGGGCTGGACCAACATCCAGAAAAATGAATCAGAAGTTGAAAAGGCTGTTAGCCCAAAATACTTTTAATATATCCAAAATACTAAAAATTTTAATGTGCAACATAACATACTTAAGCATATCATATTCCCCAACAACTGAATTGTTTGCTCAACTGGGAACTGTATTGTATGTATATAGCCTGATCAAAATATAGTTTTAATATAATCCAAAATATAATTTCTCCTGAATATGTTATTTTCATGCCATCATGATATTGAAAAATCTCTTTAAGGCCTTCCCACAAGTGGAAGTCTTTCATGAAATCTAACCTACTGGGTTTTATCTGATCCTGCCTCCCATGGAGGGAGGGGATTCCCCAATTCCCATCCCCTACAGCCCAGTGGACCCCGACTGAGGGGATATACCAATAAGCAACATTCTGTTCTATTGTTCTGTATTCCTCAAACTACTTATAAAAATGAAGTCTGTCTATTGGCATAATAAATGAACCAGGCTAAATGCTGGTGAGCATATATAAATAAAAACAGAAATAGTGATACTTTTCATAATAAAAAAATACATAAATGTACATTGATAGATGATAGATACAAAACAGATAGGTATATAGGTAAGTGGATCATAGTTTTTGACTACTCTGTTTACCTTTTACAAACATTTTTGATAAGTAATACTGAACCTCTTTCCTCTCTTATTTGATTTAAATTGTGCTATTTTACTTATGTGTCCTTTCAAATTTGACACATTCATTTACTAATATCCCCTAATGCTTCATCATAAAATAAAACTGATTCATTTCTACCTTACCATTATATGCAAGTGTCTCTAACCACTGAGCAATCTCTCCAGCCCTTCTCCCTTATCATTAAATGCTATGGATTATTTTTAGTAGTTGAGCATTTTTATATGATCCATCTCTCTTTAAAACATTTATGCCAGCATAATGTGCCTATCTGTGATGGTTTGATTCAGATGTCTCGCATACACTTAGGTGTTCTGAATGCTGGTCTCCTCAGCTGATAGAAATTGGAAATTAAAGCCTCCTGCAGTGTATTGTTGGGGCAGGTTATGGGTGTTATAGCCAGTGTTCCCATACCAGTGTTTGGCACACTCTCCTATTGATATTGTCCACCTTATGTTGTCCAGGGGTTGATTGTTCATCCTCTGCTCATGCCATTGCTTTCCCCTGCCATCGTGGAGCTTCCCCTCCAGTCTGTAGGCAAAAATAAACCTCCTTTTCCCCACAAGCTGCTCATGGTTGAGTGATTTCTACCAGCAATGTGAACCTGACTGCAACACTGGCTTATTCCTTTTAATATCTTGAGTTATAAAATCAATTATAGCTCAGTCATTTTGCATTGGCTATAAAAATAAGAAACACAGTAAAATAGAGTGGTTTAAAAGGTGCTAATTATACTGTAAATGATGACAGCATCATGACTAAAGTGTGTGAGTCACTTGTCACATAAGAGTTGGACTGTACTTGACAAACCCATATGCAAGGAGTAATTCTGTGGATGTGATAACTGACCTCTCTGGCATTTCTGAGGTGTGATTCTGCCCAGGGGCATAGGTATGAACTGATTGATCACTGCCACGTTCTTCCCAGAAGAGGGTCTCAAATGATTATAACCTGAAACTGAAATCAGCTGACTACAACTGCTCTGCTCTTGATTTCTGCTCTTCATCCATTATTAAGAGACAAGTTGACTCTTTTGCACTTCTTGAGCCCCTTTCAAGTTGATGCCTGTCAGGATTCCTAATACCTCTTTAGTCTCACTTTAACTGTAATTCAAGTGTTGACTCAGCAGGGCAAAAGAGGTGAGGGAGGAAGGATATGCAATTTGGACAGACTAAAGAATTCTAAATTTCAGAGAGTATATTCATTTTCTTAACATAATTCAAAAGGATGAAAATGAGACAGTTCTTAAGTTCAAACATTTGTTAAAGAAACAGAAATTTTAATTCCATGTTTTATTTACATGATATACACACATAGAGTCTCTCTCTCTCTCCCTCTATATATTATATACATATCACATATATATGATATATATAGAGAGGGAGAGAGAGAGGGAGAGAGATAATATACAGATATCCAAAAATATACATGAAATGTTCATGGAGACATTCTCTAACCTGGAACTGTCATTGTTCTGTATGAAATTTCCTAGATGAGACCCATAGTAAAAGGAAACCACACTACAAAAGAAAACCACGACTCAGAAAGTTTCCAATGGGAAGAGGCAAAATTGTTCTTACTATCAAATGCTATTGGATTGCAGCTAGATGTATATACATCCATAATTCTTTCTACCCATTTTGCCCACCACCCTTTTCCATGGCTGAGTGGCTGGTCACATGTGTATTCAGTCTGTTTTCAAGTCACCATAATACCAGCATATCCTTTTCTATAGTGGGCCACAATAATAGTTCTTGTACATTATACACACATATATATGTCTGTATGTATGTTTTATATATATATATACATATATGTAATCATAATTTTATGTATTATTTTATACAGAGACATCATTACTCATTTCATGAGGTTATCCTGTGATGTAACATCTTCCCTAAAAGGCAACAAGCAAAGTTAGCAGATTTTATACATTCAAAAATCATCTGAAGAAATGAAACAGGGAAACGGCGAAGGTGTGTGCATGGGAGACGCTCTTGGTGTTGCCCTTAGCAGCTGCGTCTTTGTGAGAACTGCTGACACGTGAGCTGAGCCATGGTGAACAGTCATCACACATGGAGAGTGAAGAGAAGGGCTGGTGCTGGGGCGTTCCCGGCTCACGGCCCCCTTCCATCATTCCTGTGCTCAGAAATGACACTAATGAAGTGGGTGACAACTGAGGTGCAAATGCAGGGACGAGAGCTTACAAGGAGTTGTGGAAAGAAACATCCCCTCACCTTCCCCTCTTCTTTTCATCATCCTTCTCCTTTTATTTATTTATTTATTTATTTATTTATTTATTTATTTATTTATTTATTTTGAGATTGGCTCTCACTCTAGCTCAGGCTGACCTGGAATTCACTATGTAGTCTCAGGGTGGACTCAAACTCATGGTGATCCTCCTACATCTGCCTCCCGAGTGCTGGGATTAAAGGCATGCACCACTATGCCCGGCCTTTCTCCTTTATTATTTCTGATCTCTTAAATTTACAAAGTCGGGGCTGGAGAGATGGCTTAGTGGTTAAGCGCTTGCCTGTGAAGCCTAAGGGCCCCGGTTCGAGGCTCGGTTCCCCAGGTCCCACGTTAGCCAGATGCACAAGGGGGCGCACGCGTCTGGAGTTCGTTTGCAGAGGCTGGAAGCCCTGGCGCGCCCATTCTCTCTCTCTCCCTCTATCTGTCTTTCTCTCTGTGTCTGTCGCTCTCAAATAAATAATAAAATAAAATTAAAAAAAAAAAATTTACAAAGTCCTTTGCTTCACTGCACAGTAACTTATAACAGATAGAAGTTGATTTTAGAACTAGAGTATGCTGCATCTATGACAAGTCTCTCGTCAAGCTCATTAAATCACAAGTTGTGAATCACAAAATAGCGGCTAGAATCCCCCACCCAAAAAAACCTAGTTTTGTCATATCTCTCCCATTTCCATAAATGTATTCTTTCTATTTTTATCATCTACACTGCCCGTAATTACGTGTGTGCCTCCCCAACATGGAGAAATAAAACTGGAGCCCTGTATTACTCTATTGCTCCTGCCAGATAAATACTGTTGGTCAGGTGATTAACTGACTACAATTTATCACAGTTTAGGCTGTGGGACAAGAAAGACCAAGGTCAAAGAATTAGTGGACTTGATGCCCAGTGAGGTAAGCCTGTCTGGCCTTGTGGATGTCTGCCTTCTTACTGCAGCCTCACAGGTGGAGGGAGAAAGAGATGGAATGGATTCTGCTGTCTTCTCTTATAAGGTTGATAATTTTATCATGTTAGGCCAATCCTCATTTAAACCTAATTGCTTCCAAAAAAGATCCATCTGAAAATATGATTATATCTTGGGTAAATTCTCAGCCTATGAATTTGGCTAGAGGCAAGACAGCTAGTATTTTTATTATTTAATCAAATGGCATCCATCACTATATAATTCTCTTGTCAAAGCTTACAATGATTAAGTATCTACTGTTTTTCTGTGATCATTACAAGTCCTTTTGCATATATGCTCTTTAATACTCACAACAACAGTTTGAGGCTGTTATTATAATCATCCTCATTTTTCAAAGGAGGAAATTGGAAAACAGAGTGGCTTAGCAGCTTCATTTGGGTTATAGAGCTAGTAAGTATCAGAGCCAAGTTTCAAATCAAGCCAAACTGTCTTTCACACCATCTTGCTATGAAGCCCCTCAACTTAAAGAGGCTGCCTGTATTGTCTAAACTCAGTCACCAGATGTTAAGACTTCTCAGTTGCTAGTTATTCATTCTGCATAGAATCTATCTTTAAAGTTCAGTGTCCTCAGAGTGAGAGGGAATGTCCAGAGGCATTTCTCCCACACAATGATTGACTGCTCTTCTCACAACCCTTAACCTACAACACCATGGTGAATACCAGAATCCCACTGAGGAGGGCCCTCTGAGGAATGGGAGCAGGGATGAAGGAAATGATGGAACAACAGAAGATGTAGCATGCAAAGTTTATACTTAAAAAAAAAAAGTCTAGTGTCTTTTATGCAGTTACTTTCATTTTTTTTAAGATACCTATTTTTTCTTCTCCAGTATTTTTCCTTATTTTTTCTTGCCTTTATTTTCTTCTCATTTGTTCTATATATGTTTCCTTTCTTATGTGCCACTCTCCCCACATGATTGAGTCTCTTAAAGATGAGTCTAAAATCCTAGTTATGTCTATATAGATTTTCTTTGGTAGAGTTTTAAAATTGAATAATTATTTTGAAGTTTAGGTTACTGAATTTTTAAACCTGATCCAAAATGTCTTCCTTATGTCCACAAAACCATAGAGAAACTATGAATGAATGAATTTATATTTAGATGACTAATTCTGAAGTCCCTGAGCCTTTTGACACTGGACACAGACTTAATTTTTTAATTTAAAATTAGGAAAAAAAATCTGCCTAGACTATGCAAATTTGGAGAATATCAAATATAATGCAGAAATGGAGACTTATTTATAAATATTTAAGTATTGAATGAAAATGACTGGTTTTTCAGTTACTTTCTCATTGTGGAATAAAAGGCCAGGTGAGAAGCAGCTTAAGGAAGGGAGGGTTTGTTTTTGGCTTACACTTCTGAGAGGAAGTCGGTAATGGCAGGGAAAGCACAGCAGGATCAGGGAGTCCTTGCTTTTTCATTATCAGCAGGGAGACAGGCAAGGGAGAAAGAATGTGTGGAGGGGCTTGGCTACAAAACGTCAAGGTATGCCCCCCCGAACATGCTTCCTCCAGCAAGGATCCATTTCATAGATTCCATGGCCTCCCCAAAGAGTGAATCCAGCTAGGGATTAAGTGTTTAAACACACGAATTTGGGAGGGACATTTGATATTCAAATCACCACAACTGATATACCACAACTGATATACCTTAAATAATATCCATTCTTCTTAGGGGTTGCAATTTATCTCTCAATACTTTCTTTATTCAGCAGAGAAATTTAATTGCCACACATAATGTTGTTTATATTTTTTAATTTTTTTATTAGTTTTCTATGCAGCAAATACAGGCAGTTTGGTACCATTATTAGGCTCATCCATGACCTAACCCCACCCCAATGACCCATCCTTGTTGATGTATATGGGTCATGCATTGTGGAGTTAGCCCATGTGTGGCAGTTTGGATGTGAAATGTCCCCTTATAGATTCCTGTGCTTCAACACTTAATCCACAGTTGGAGGCAGTTTTCCAAAGTGGTATGGAGCCTTTGGAAGATAGAGGCTTGCTGGAGCAAATGTGTCATTGAGTGGAGGCTTTGAGATTTTATATTCCAGTCCCACTTCCTATCCTCTCTTACTACTTTCTCTCTGCTTATGTGTTCACGTGAAGCTGGCTGTCTGCTTATACAGTGCTTTTCTTGCTGTGATGGAATCTGCCCTCTGGAACTGTGATCCAGAGTGAACCCCTTCCTTCTGTACGCTCTTTGTGGTTGGGTCTTTTGTCAGAACAATGAGAAAGTAATTGACACACTACTGATCCATTAACCAACATCTACTATGTCTACATCTGTTCAGAATGTTGCAAAATGTAAACTAACTGGGGCATATGAAATATCTTTCCTTTATTCCTTAAAACCTGACATTGCAGTGGAAATGGCAGACAAATGTGCAGAAAATTGTAAGCCTGGCAACAAGAATTCCACTACAAAAAATGTTCAAGTTTATGGTTTAGAGGCATAAAACTTCTAATCTAAAAGTCCATCTTCCTTCCTAAATAATGATTTCCTGCATTAAAGAAAACAAAGAAAAATCTTCACACGGAAATTGTAAATCTTATTGTGTGCAATATTCTACATTATATTGTCCAGGTATTCACTTATTTGGGATGATTTTCAAGTTGAGTGAAGAGGCTCAGGGTCAAAGGTATCAAGAACTTATGTCTGGAAGTCATCCTGGTAGCACAATAAGATACCAAGAATTTGGTGATAAAATAGCCATCAAAACCCTTAGGGATCTTTTAATGCAATGGCAAATTCAATAATGCATGCAACGTATGTATGTGTGCGGGGGAAGACAGCTAGCTGCACGGCAAATACTGGTGACTGCTCTGCTCTGGCGCTGCTCGTTCTGCTAACTTATAAACATCAGGAGCGCTCGTTTCTTTTCAGAGGATCGAAACAACTACAGCAAAGAGTGTTAGCTAAGCATATTTTTTGTTTGTTTTGTTTTAAAGTAAAATACTATTTTCAAAGGGAATGATCTTTTGATGCTACTAGAGTTTACATGTGAATCTTAAAATTGTCCATTACTAAAATAAATAACTATGCATCAACTTACTATTGCAATCAGGTTTCTTCATCAAGATATCATTAATAATAATTTTACCCACAGTTTGGGGAATAAATATGTGTAACATTTTCACACAGACCTCTTAAGATATTGCTTATTATTTTAATGAAATTTTGCTAAATAACAAGAGGTAATTAGTTATACAGCTCACTTTGGATATCAATGACCCTCGTTAATTCCACATTGACATGGGATGCTGCATGTATGTCATTTGAAAAAAAAACAAAACAGTGCCTCTCTTTTAGGACATGACAGTTCTAGGAACAGTACTAGATCAGTAAAGCACAATGGATGAGCCCAGTCAAATCATGACTTACAAATTTGTCCTGCATTGGCCATGTGTAGAACACACTCTCTTTAGCAAAAAAGATAATAGAAATATATAAATATGTTCTAATTCTACTTGGCATGTACCTTTTAGTAGGAAATTTAATTTTAAACGAGACAAAATGAAAATGATGCAATTTATTAAATGGAAATCATACATTTTATTGTCTTGTCTGTATAACTGAATGCATATGAACTCCTTTTCTATTGTTCTATCTTTTCTTTTTAATTTTATTGATTTATTTGAGAGATAAATGATCATGAGAGCGGATAGATAGATAGATAGATAGATAGATAGATAGATAGATAGATAGATATAGAGATACATACATACATACATACTAGATGGAATATGAATGGGCATGCTATGTCCTCTAGCCACTGCAAACAAATTCCAGACACATGTGCCACCTTGTGCATCTGGCTTACATGAGTACTGGGGAACTAAACCTGGGTCTTTGGACTTCACACCTATCTCTCCTGCCCCTGTCTTGTCTTTTCTCCTCATGTCTTATCTTGTCTTTTTATGATCCTGTCCTGTCCTAGCTTATTTTGTTTTGTTTGAGGAAAGGTCTTGATATGTAGCCTAGGCAGGACTGGAATTGGCAATCTTCAGGCCTAAAGAAATATTCAAGGTCCTTGAGTTGAAAAGAAGCTCTTGGATTTTCTGGGTGGGACCAATCAATCACATGCATCTTTGAAAGCTTAGAAATTGTTCCAAAATGGTGGTGTCAATAAATAAGTCCTATGGATTACCATTCATAATTTTGGAAGTGATCAGGGATCTAACCTCTGAATAGGATTTGACCCAATCTGTTATTTTCAACCAAATCTTCCTCCTTTTTTCTATAGTCATAAAAGACTTGGGAATTGCTCTGACCTTTTCTTTTGCTGGTGGCAATTTGGGAGGTAGATCCTTGCTGCAAAAGGTATGTTGCATTCTGTGGGCTTAGAGGTGGTATAGCTCTGTTTCTCCTTGCCAGAGCTCACCTCACTCTCTTCCTTCTTTTTGCCAACTGCTGTGATAAAAAGTGATGCCCAGCCTCAATTCTATCATAATTTTCCTGCCATGATAAAACTTAACCTCAAGATCGTAAGCCAAAATAAACCTTTCCTCCCACCAACTGCTTTTGGTGGAGTGTTTTGTCCCAGCAATGTGAAGAAAACTACAAATATTTTATTATTTTCTTTTTCGTATTTTTTGTGCATAAAGATTTATGATGTTTTATCATTAAGGTATACTTAGTTTCTTTCAGGAGGCTTAGGAAGGGAATTTAGTCAAATGAACATATTCACTGTTTTTATTGTTGTTGTTATTGTTGTTGTTGTTTTGTTTTGTTTTGTTTTGGTTTGGTTTTCAAGGTAGGGTCTCACTCTAGCTCAAACTGACCTGGAATTCACTATGTAGTCTCAGGGTGGCCTCGAACTCATGGTGATCCTCCTACCTCTGCCTCCCAAGTGCTGGGATTAAAAGCATGTACCACAACACCCAGTGTTCACTTTGTTATCTTTAAAAAAATCCTAGCATCTTTAATTTTCTTTCATTGTCAGGTCCTTTAAGAAAAACAGTTTCTTGGCAATTGTTCCTTTCTGAATTATGTTCTTTTGATCCAGAGTTTACTGGAATCATAAAATAAGTTTAAAAGCATTCAATTTTGAATTCTAATATTTTATCACATATTGAAGTTTTGTGTAAAACACAGTGCCAAAATAATAACCTTTGTTTCTCCCAGAGAAGATGAAAACCCAAGAGTCATTTAATAGTACACAAATTTTAAGTTTAAATATATGAAACCTTCTTATATTTGTAAAGAGTGTAGAATATTTGACTTTTAAGCAGAAAATTTTAAAGCAGAGGTCAAGCCCCAATGTCTAATTACATTTGGCTGTCACTGTTCCTTTAGAATCATGGTATAAACTCTGAGTATATATAACTTTAGTCTTCCCTCATATTTTGGAAAATAATAAGATTTAAAATGCATGCTTTTAAGGCACTTGAATGGAATCATGCCTAAGTTGCAAATGGTACTTCCTTTTTCATCATCTGTAGTGTCTTTAATATTTTCCCCCCTTTCCTATTCTTATTGTCTTCCTGATTAGATAGAAGAAATCAAGAGCAGAAACAAAGGGAGAAAGTGAAACACACACACACACACACACACACACACACACACAGAGAGAGAGAGAGAGAGAGAGAGAGAGAGAGAGAGAGAGAGAGAGATGGTGGGGGGGATAAATAGAATAGAGAGAAAGATAGAGAGGAAGGGGATCAGACCAAGAGACTGAGAAAGAAAGAGAAAATGAGACAGAGAAAAAATAATGGGAGAAGAGAGAGATCTAATCGTACTCATTTTCCTTTAAATATAAATAAAATCTTCTTAAATCCTTCCCATTCTGAGTTTTGGTCCTTTCTATAATTTAAGATGAACAAAAATTCTTTTTAAGTAAGGCATTTGTCATTCTGTTGGCCCAAATCATGAATATTATGAAATCCCCATTACTGTGTTTCAGGAATTCTCTTTTAAAAAGACATTTGACTTTAAAATAGAAGTATTTAATAGAAACATTTAGTCATAACTTGTAAATGTTAAGGAAAATAGAATTTTCAGTGCAACTGATACTGTTACTCTTAAGGTCACTCTGCCACTTCAGCCAATAGTCCTAGGAGTGAATGATAGATTCACTGTTATTAGAAATGTGACACATTCCAATGAGAAATGCTCATAGAAAAGCCAACTCTTTGTGTTAAAGAAACAATCAATATCTTAATAATACATATAGATATACTTTTTAGAGAAAGAATAGAGAACTAGTGGAAAAGTTCTGAGTATATTTTTAACTCTAAGCTGTAATATAAGTTTCAAAGATTCCTTACAAAGTGTCTTTAATAGCAATGTATCAATCACTCTTCTGCAAAGAAATAGAAGCAACAGGAAATCTACCTATCTATTCATCTGTTGATCTATCTATCCATCCATCCAATCATTCATTATGTACATTTATTTACATTCACATATATTTGCATGTGGATATATGCATACACATATACATGGAGATGAGATGGCATTTATGAGAAGAATTAGTTCATGTACTTATGGAACAGCAGAAGTTCCCACCAGGTTGTCTGCAAGCTGGAGACCCAGAGATGCCAAGTTTTTGATACAGATCAAGTCTGAGATCTTTAGCACTCAGAAAGCTAATGACATCACTTTCAGCCTGAGTCTAAAGGCTGGAAACAGGCTAGTGCTTGTGTATATTCTGGAGCCTAAAGGCCAGAAATCATTGAGTTCTCATGTTCAAAGTTAGGTGAACAGAGAAGAGAATTTGCCTTTCCTCTGCCTTTGTGCTATCCAGATTCCCAGCAAGTGCCTATCCACATGGAAGCTGGATCACCCCCATTCTGCCCACTGACTCATTTAAGAGCTCTGCTAGAAACTTCCTCAAGTAATACCCAGAAGAAAGTGCTTTCCAGTGCTGTAGACATTCCTTAATCCAGTCAATTGACACTTACATTTATGTGTCACATTGCCAAATGTGAATCATGAAGCATAGACGCTTAAAACTGAGCTTGCGAGGCAGATGGGGCAATCTGACCATGGTAATGAAAACTCAACATATTATTTCTTGAAATCATTAGATATTAAATTAGATCAAAATTCTGTTACAAAGAACTTAGATTCTGAGATCAAAATAGATCCTGGCCCAATCCCAGGCCATTTCTGATATAGAAAGAAATTACCTAATTTTTGAGCACCCTGTGAAGACATTTCTCTGCCAGCAGAGCATGTCTAGTCAGAGGAGAATGGAAGAATTCAAAGGAGGTCAGGAGAAATTAGGAAACTGAAGAAATAGACTGTATTAAAAAAATTGATGACAGAATTTACAAATGTCTACAAAACTGAATGTAACAAAAGAGACAAACTTCACAGACAAACATCTAATGTTCCCTTTTGGATACTTATCTAGTTAGACCAAAGCTCAGACCCAGGATCAAAGCCAAGTAGTGAGAGGGTGACATAATTTAGTCAGAGGAAGTATTCTATAAGTTCTATTCTCTACAACCCAGAGACCCATTTCAAGAGAATCCACATCACTGACAGCATCAAAGTTTAATCTAAATAAAGTAAGGGTCAAAGATTATAGCCAGGAGAACCACTCAACTTCCAAGATTCTTGGAGCCCCTTATTTAGTAAGGTGATCTTGGTTGGACTACCTGGGCACACCATGAACCCAATCATGGTGCCATTCTTCCTTGATGGGTCAGTGTTACAGAAACCATTATACTCTCTAGTTCCTTTGGTGATAAAGAATGCATGATATTTCACTTGATTAATACAGTTATTTGAAAATAATTCCAACACCATTTACAATTTGATATTTTCCCCAGGTAGATGGCTTTATAGGACCAGATGATAGATACAAACTAATTCTAAATTTAGCATATGTTGTGTATATATAAGATTAATTAAATATCAAGTTTGGATATTGTGGGTGGCATGAGATTTTTATTTTATCATTACTTTTCCATTTAAATCCTGAAATATTATTTTTGTTTTTGGTCTGGGGAGATGGATGGCTCAATCAGGTAAAGTGCTTGCTTGCCATGTTGGTATGAGGATCCAAGTTCAGCTGCCCAGCCACAAAAAAAACCAGGCAGGGTAGCTCACAGCTGTCATCTCAGCACTGGGGAAGCAGAGCTAGAAGGATCCTTTGGTCTTGCTAAACAGCTAGTATAACCCATGCAGTAAGCTCTATTTTCAGTGACTGAGCAACTCTGTGTCAAAAAAATAAGGCTGAGTGATTATATAAACTACCCAATGTTGACCTCTGACTCCCACAAGCACCTGCATACATGTATGTACCCACAAACAGATGAAAAATGCATGCACATGAATGCACACCCACATACACACGTGTATACACATTATACTAAATGCATATGTACTCACAATGCACCCAAAGTTGGTTTCAAATTTGTGGAAATCCTACCTCAGCCTCCCAAGTGCTGAGATTATAGGTATGAGCCACCATGTCCCATAAAATTCTTTCAAAGTGCTGGTTTTTGTGTTGAGTCACAGTCTAGTCTGAATGCTTAGTGGTACTCCATTGCTCTAATGTCCCTTCTTTCAGCATCCAACACAAGAGGTTGTTGTAAAGCTGAGAGGGAAGGAAATACTTGGCATACTCAGGAGGCAAAAATAAGTACACACTGTGCATGGTTACCTTCCTAGAATTCAGCCATAGGGACCCGAATGCCATGCAGCCCAGTAAGCAAAGTAGTAGACATCTGGAACCATCCTAGACTGTTCATAGCAAACGTCCCAAGTCCTGCCTCCTCATTACAGCATCCATCTTCATCTTTTCGCACTGCACACCTGCACTTATGTGGTTACTACTTTCCCCTTCCTCTGTGGATTCAGGCTCCTTACTACAGGTTTAGCTCCAGACATGTTGCGGGCCAGAGTCTCGCTTTGAGCTCATACCTCCTTACCTCATTCCTCTGAGTCACTCATCCACCTGAGCAACACCAAGTCTAGTTACCATCCCACCTGGCCAGTTTCTACAGAGAGCAAGCCCACTCAGGGGATTCTCTTCCAGGCTCATGTTAATTCTCTTGGAGGAGGGCAGATAATAATGTCCCTTTCAAATTATTATTGATGAGGATCAGTGATGGTGTCTCTGAATGCCTCATAGACGGTCACCTGTATACAGTTTGGCCTTCATACAGGAGGATGACATTTCTAAGTACCTTTCATTTCAAATTCTGTCCCTAGATTCCTCATCTCCCACACTGATGTCTCACTACATGTTCTTTTGGAGACCTAGTTAGACTTTGACTAACTACCAAAAGGACACGAGCCTGAATAATGGCATAAATAGCGCTGGCATGATGTAGTCATACTTATCTAAGGCAAACACACAATCAGGGCTATGTTTTTGGACCTGACTTGGGTTAATGAGAAAACTTAAGTGGTGGTATCAGGCAAATGCTTTAATAAAAATACTATCTGCATTGAAATGATTTTTTAAAAGAATATTTAGATAGAAAAGAATTTAGTGAAAATTAAGGTAAAACTGAAAAGTTTTAAAGAAACCAGACTAGTCTTAGAAAAATTTATATTTTAAAGCACTTGAAAATGAAGGTAAGCAAGGACTACACTTTAGTACCATGCCCTATGGAGAATGGATTTGTGTTTGGACAGGTTTAGAGAGTGCTCTAACCTTCTGTCTTCTGAATTTCCAATTAAAATATGAGCACAGGGAGTAGGGGAATGTGTTTGCTTATACTTGGCAGAAGCCGATTTCCTGTTTCTAAGAAAAAGAGCTTCTCAAAGCTTTTTTGGACTTCAAATAGCTCTTGCAAAACAATATTTTGATGAGCTAAGTGTAAATGAATCAGAAACATATGGATTGGATTTCCATTGAGATACACATGGGCTTAGACATACGCTGAGGAGAATGCTGGTAAATTATACTTAGAATTGATAAAAGCCAAAATTTACTATATTTTTCAAAACTTGTTTTGTGATACCTTATGGCCCCATCCCCAACACTGAAGGTTTATCTTTTGTTTTTGAAGAAATCTTTCATGAGAACTAGATGATACTCTGAAGGAAGTGTTGAGTTTTAACAAGCAGGATTCAAAGTGATGGTGCTACAGATGTTTACCTTTTGCAAGGAGTGTCTTCATCTTATGGTCACCTATTCAAGCAGATTTTCATGCCAGCCATTCTCATTGCCCCCGCTGCTCTGAATCCCTCTGCTGTGCCTTCAGACCACAAGGGTATAAGGATAGGAATGCTTCCTATGTTAATCTCTGTCGCATAAAGCAACCTTAAAAATTGTTCTAACCAGATTCCGATTAAAGTGAATAAAATCTCAGAATCATGGGATTTTCTATCCCTTTGCAAGTCCATTTAAAATTTCCCTGTAAACTGTCTTGACTGAAGACATTAGCATATTGATAGTTTTGGGCTAAGGCATCTTACTCATAGGAGAGATGATGTCCCGGTTAATTCTGTTTATATACTTGGTCCTCAAAAGAATCTGGAGTTTGTGAATCCATGATACAAGAGGTGTTTCTCTTGACCTCTCACTTACATCAGATGTTGTCATGAACTGAACTGTTTCCTCCTAGAAGGCATATGTCGATGTCCCAACCCACAAATGTGATTGAATTAAGAGAAAGGGGAAATTAAGTTCAAATAAGATGACTCGAGTAGGCTGCAATCCAAGATAACTAGTGTTCTATGAAGAGGTGATGAAGATAGATACACACAAAGATTAAGACCACATGAAAACACAGGGAGAACATGGCCATATGAAAGCCTTAGAGGATGCTCTCCTTGCCAAGTCTCTGAGCTCAGACTTCTAGCTTCCAGAATCGAGAGACAGTGAATGTTTACTGTCTAAGCCTCTGGCTTGCATGGCATGGTGTGCATGGGGAAGAATGGAGAAGCCGAAGAGCAGATCCAGCTCACCTAGTCTTCCCAATCTCCATCCAGAACCATACTCCTTTCCGTGGTCAAATTCTGTTCTTCGATAGTTTCCAGTGGGCAGTCTTAGATCTTCAGTTTTCATTCTTTTCTATCAAACTTAGGCTTGCTTGCTACATTTGGCCTGTTCTCTGTATTCTGTTCTCAAGTTACCCAAGTAATAGATTCATGTTAAGACATATTTGTCTCTACGTATACTAATTAAAGTCACTGTTGACATCCTTTATATGTAACTGAGTAACTGTCACACTTTCAAACACCTTTCCTTCATCTTCCTTAATGAGCTCATCTGTCTCTTTAAGCCTGATGCCTGGTCTACACTGACATAGACTTCTATGTCAACTACTTCTCTAGGTGGCATGTGTCAATGCTGACCTAGCCTGCTGGCTCCATAATAGTTATATGGTTCCTTCACATGAACAGAGATAAAATTTGTATTTATTTCATAAGATTGTTGGGATATCTTGAATACGACATTATGTGAAAGGAGGACTTACAAAAAATAAATGATGCATGATTAAACATGTAAATATAGATTTCATCATTATTAGAACAACTTGGGAAGGAGAAATTGTCTCTTTTTTTGATACAAAACAGACAGAGCAGAAACTGGACGAGTTAAAACCTAAGGTCTTCATGATCTTTCTGGCATAGTTATACCTTGCAAGAGGGAGCCAAGAGTGGCACATCCAATATAATGACTCACTGTTATCTTAATACCACACAGCTTCACTGGGGCTCTCTAGGGAGAAGGACTCACTTTAGAGAATTACTATATAACCAAGACAGTGAAGGAGCTTTCAGATCCCCTTAAGAAAAAGTCGGTTCAGTTCCCTGTAGATAGAGGTCAACTCATGAGATGTTCCAGAGGTTCAGATCCGTGTTCTGGCTAAGAGATATGAAAGACGACATTACACATAGCCACATTATGTACTCAGTAAATTGGCCAGGAACTTGAGGGTGTGTTGAAGACTGCATCATTGCCAACAGGGTGACCTCATGGTCAAAGTGTTCTGGAGAGGTGCATTAACACCTTTCTATTTCAGCTGTGGGAGCCTTGGGACTGGGAAACCCAACAGTAAATTAAATCATTCAAGTATCTAGGAAAACTAATAGATCTCAGGTCATTTTTCTTGTCCTCTCATTATTGTTTCTGGCTGTCCACAGTATGCTCTGTGCTAGGTGTAAAGGGGATGAAATAAGCAAGAGTTGTTTCACCAGGGGTCCTTGTGATTGGACCACACAATTTCTTTTATTGTAATCTGTCATTTTTCTTACAAAGTACTTATATGCAAACTCATTTGGAAACCACATTAAGGACATGGAGAATTCTATTATATTAAATAAGGCCATGAGATCCAGGGACTATCTTCTAAGGTAGGACTACCTAGGCAGTTCATTTGAATTATCTTCTTCTTCTATCTCCATCTTTTCTTCTGACTTTAGACCCTAAATTGTGAGTAGCAGACTTGACACCAATTTCTACACATTTCTCTAGGGAAAGTACTACCTCAGGTTCTTACAATAACAATATTCACTGCATTAGGATATTAGTATTATATGACTAAATAAAGCTAAGATGATAATTGCTCTCAATAATTCATATATGGGCTGGAGAGATGGCTTAGCAGTTAAGCACTTGCCTGTGAAGCCTAAGGACCCCGGTTCAAGGCTCGATTCTCCAGCACCCATATTAGCCAGATGCACAAGGGGGTTCACGCATCTGGAGTTCGTTTGCAATGGCTGGAGGCCTTGGAGCACCCATTCTCCCTCTCTCTCTCTATCTGCCTCTTTCTCTCTCTGTCTGTTGCTCTCACATAAATAAATAAAAATAAACAAAAATTTTAAAAAATAATGCATATATGAATCTGTGTGAACAATTGAAGGGGAAGGATGCTGTGCACATTACTGTCTCCCTGAAAAGAAAACATAAGGATAAATACAGATAAGCACATATTGATTCAAAGGCGCTGATGACATTCACATCCACACTTTTCATGTGACTTGACCGGACTATTTAACCAGCAGCTCAAAAAGTTACCACAAGGACAGGCTACTCTCAGCTAGAAGGGTTTGTATCTCCAGCTTAATGCCATGTTTTCCTATGATTCATGTCAACTTTTTGTAACGCCAACCATTATCTGAAATTGGATTGTGTATTTTACCATTTACTCACTCCGTCTCAGTGCCACAATGTCAGCTGTGACACAGGAACCAGTGTGGTGTAATCATTATGTTGTCTTCAACGCTGCATGCTACAAAGGAGACAATCACATTTGTTGCAAAATGGTAACTGATTGACTAAAATACCTGAGTTGGTACATATTTTCAAACGAAGACATGTACCAATATTGGTAATACTATTAGCAGTATTCTGAAATGGAATTAAAGAGCACTCTGTTAATTTCAGCATAGATTATAAGTAAAAATGTGAGACTAAGTACACCCCCATGCATTTTTTTGTGCAAGTATGTATATGGTGGGGAAGAGGGTGCCCCAGGGTCTCTTGTAACTGCAAATTAAAGCTAGATACTTTGACAACTTTTGATTACATCTGGTTTTACATAGGTACTAGGGAATTGAACCTGGGCTGGTATGCTTTGTATGCAAGTGCCTTTAACCATTGAACCATCTTCTCAGCATACCATTCATATATCTTTTAATTTGCTTATTTATTTTTATTTTTATGGTAAAGCTGCCTTGTAGCTGAGGATGACTATGAATTTCTGACTGACATATTCATTCACCAAGAATCACACTGGCCTTACATCAAATACAGCACTGGTAAATGGAGACAATATGTCCTAAGAAGTTTGCAACAGAGCAGCAGGACTGTATTCACTATGTAACCAACAAGAGAAAAGTGAATTAGAAAATGTGTGCCCCTTTCCAACTGCAGAAACACATGAAAGAGCAATTTGCCATTTATATATATATATGTTTTTTGTTTTTTTGAGGTAGGGTCTCACTCTATCCCAGGTTGACCTGGAATTCACTATGGAGTCTCTCAGGGGGGCCTCGAACTAATGACAATCCTCCTATCTCTGCCTCCCAAGTGGTGGGATTAAAGGCATGTGCCACCACACCGGGCTCATAGTGTATATTTTTAATATATCTCATGTACTACAAAGTAATATTTTCTACAGTAAGAAATGAACTGGTTGAATTACATCTCCCCAAATGGGACATGTCGTCTATGACCTTAGAATGTTCCCATATGTGTCAATGATGATATTGCAGTTGCCTTCACATAACTGGAAAAACACCTTATCAAAAACAGCTTATGGGAGGAAGGGGTTTGCTTCATGGTTACAGAATCTGTGGAAGCACAGTCGTAGTGGAAAGAGGCTCACTTGAAATAGATGTGTCCAAAGAGAAAACACAACGCCAGCAAGCACCAGCAGCCAGGCATTAACCTGCTCTTTTCGCCCCTTCAAGCTATTGTAGTTCAAAATTAATTTATATTATTACTCATTTGAGCTTTCAGTGGGTGGATTTCTCCCTCGGGCATCTCTTTCATTGTCCCAGTGCAAAGCAACATGCCTACTATTAATAATGTTATGCAACTTAATAACTGCATCTTCAGTAATCTAAAATCAGTCTCCATGTCAGTAACTTCAAACTTGCTTGAATTTTATTCTATTAAAAACACACATCTTTTATATAATCCTGTTCTATACCTTCCACCAAGAACACAAGTTCATTACATTTAAATTGAACCTTGATCAAATCCTCTCGTCATAGGCAGAAAAATTGCAGCCAGACTTTTCACCAACTTAAATATTCATTAAATAAGCTTTAATAATCCACAATTAGGGCTGGAGAGATGGCTTAGCGGTTAAGCACTTGCCTATGAAGCCTAAGGACCCCTGGTTGAGGCTCGGTTCCCCAGGTCCCACGTTAGCCAGATGCACAAGGGGGTACATGCGTCTGGAGTTCGTTTGCAGTGGCTGGAAGCCCTGGCTCGCCCATTCTCCCTCTATCCCTCTATCTGTCTTTCTCTCTGTGTCTGTCACTCTCAAATAAATAAATAAATAATGAACAAAAATATTTAAAAAAATAATCCACAATTATCTCTCTCTATTTTTTTAAAAAAATTATTGTTTTTATTGTTATTTGAGGGGGTTCAAGTTAGGGTCTCACTCTAATCCAGGCTACCTGGAATTTACTATTCAGTCTCATGGTGGCCTTAAACTCATGGTAATCCTCCTATCTCTGCCTCCCAAGTGCTAGGATTAAAGGTGTGCATCACCAAGCCTAGGTACAATTATCTCTTTATTTAAAATTTTCAAACTTTCACCAGACTAGTCCATCAAGCTGTACTTGTAATACTGCAGGGCTTCTCAATTCCAAAGAATCAAATTCTTCCACATTATGCCAGCACACAAATTCCAACGGACTAAAACCTACATGGCCAAACTCTCACAGCAATAACCCCTGGTCTGGTGCCAGTTTTACTGTTGCAGTTATCTTTGCATTGCTGTAAAAACACTCTACCAGAAACAGCTTATAGGAGAAAGAGTTGTTGTTGTTGTTGTTGTTGTTTTTTCATGCTTACGGAATCTAGAGGAAGCAATATTGATAGAGGAAAAAGCCAGCTCCCTTCCATGGGTGCATCCACAGCTGAGAGAATAAAACAAACACCAGGAAGCACCAGCAGCCAGCAAACACAAACCATCAATGGTAGAAGAATCTAGCTCACTTCAGCATCCTCAGTAAACAGAGACAGCTTCCAGAGGCAGCATGCACAAACAGCCTGAGCTCAGACTGGCTCCTTCTCTACCTCAGGGTTGGTCTGGAGACTTAAGTTACAAGCTTAATTAAAAAGTCCTCAGACAATGTGGGACATACAGTTACATTCAAACCACCACAACTGACTGTAGAACACCAAGTTAAAATGGAGTTATCATGTTGTGTTTTTTCCAAAATCATTCATGTCCTTATACAAAGGTAGAATTTGGACACAGTGATACACCTGTAGAGAATGCATCAAGAAGACTAGAATTGTGTTGCTATGCATCAAAAACTCTACAAGGTATGAGAGAGAACTGGAACCTATTCTTTCATAGATCTCTGAGAGCATGGAGGATACTGCTGATCTGTCACCTTGATCAACAGTGAAATATCAAGGCTCAGTTAGGTTCAGGGCACAGAGCATGCTGAACGCCAGTGAACCAATGTGGTAACATAGTAGATTAGTCAGCTTTGCATTGCTACAACACAATACTTGAGGCAATTAACTTGTAAATGGGAAAAGTTTATTTTAGCCTTCTGTTCTGAAAGTCCCACTCCATCGTTGGAGCTCTTCACTTTGGGGCTCTGGCAGAGCAGGCACATCTCTCGACAATTATGGGCAGTGAACATTGTTCACACCATGAACCTGGAGACAGATATGAGAAAAGGGAGTAGGATCCCAGAATCCCTTTTGACTACATGCCTTCAGGGATCTAAGGATTGCCACTTAAAGTTACCATCACTTCCCCAAAGTGCAGCCCTATGAACCAAGCTTGAAATACCTGGGCCTCTGAACATAGCAGCTAGGTTGGAATTGGCACCACCAATGTAATGAAACCAGTACAGAATGATTTCCTAAATGCTATAACCATGTACTTTCAGTCTGAAAGACATAAACTACTGAAACTTTTAAAAAATGCTTTCAAGACAAATTGTATTGCTAGGCTAATTTAAAATTATTTTTAGAGAGTAATAATGACTGTAACTGTAAGTAGTAATGGCATGGAGATGAGATGGTTAAAGTTATTAACTTAACACATTTCAAAATTTTTCAATACTTAAAATTCAATTCAAATAATTTAAAATTTCATTACAAACAAAATAAATAATAGTCCAAGAATAGAAGTGTATTTTTATAATAAATTAATTACTGTCTCCAACCAAATCTAAAATAATATACAGAATAGACATTTTCATTTTGGGAAAAAGAAACATCACCATAACCAACATTATTGCAGTTAAATAATTAAGGACAACACAAGAAGTTTATAAAAACAGGACACATGAGTATTATAAAGGAAAAAGCAAACAAATCAGTTTTCTTTTTAAAAAGAGAACATACTTGCTTATCTACAAAGAATTATATAAGGCAAGTTTATTTATCCAGAAAAGGAGTAAAACAAATTAAAACCAGTTAAAAGCAATGGTGGGATTTATTGTAGCCACTAGCTTCGAAATAAACAGACGTACATGTTGCACTGTATCTCATAAAAACAGAAGTACAATGGTGGTTGCAGGGAATTGGCAAAAGGAAAATGGGGAGATGTTAACATATGTGCAGCTGCAGATTTGCAGAGAATGACTTCTGTATATTCAGCATAGAGCATGGGACTATACTTAACAATGCTTTCCAGTAGAATTAAAATTTTCTGGGACTGGGTAAATTGCTTAATACTTAAAGGCACTTGCTTTCAAAATAGCCGGGGTTTGATTCCCCATCACCTATGAAAAGCAGAGGCACAAAGTGGTGCATGAATCTGGAGTTTGTTTGCAGTGCCAGGAGGCTGTGGCATACCCATATTCTCTCTCTAACAAATAAATAAAATATTAAAAAATAAAATAAAATTTTCTGATCAGTAGATATTCAGTATTAAAACACATATATATAGGAAAAAGGAAGTGAAAACTATGAGGGGACAGACATATTGATGGCTGGATTGTGCTGATCATTTGATAATGTACACATATATTAAACATTAAATTGTGACAATGTAGACCTTAAATATATAACATTTAAATAAACAGAATTTATATGTATATAACCAATAGAGTTGATTTTTCCAAATGAGAAGAAATTTATATACCCATAGGTTATAGTAGGGACACAAAGGATAAAGAAAAAACTGTGAAGACATAGGTAAACAGGAGATGTATGCATGTGACCAAGAGGCTTCAGGAGAGAACCAACCTGTTGGCACCCCGATTTTGGACGCTATCCTCCAGAAGTATGAGAAAATGAATATCTGTTGTTTAAGCTAAGTAGATACATAAATAAATGTGAAACTACTAATGAAACAAATTTAACAAAAGTTTACATAATTTGTGAAAATCTGTGGATGGTGTATTTTTTAAACAGGAGTGAAAAGAAATTTAATCAGTGGGTGAAGAACACTGCTATTATGCCACCTCATCCCAATAACCAGTACACAATTCAAAATGAAATAATCACGTTTATATCACAGGAAAACATTAAATGTAAACAAGCCAGGAATGTATGTAAGAGAATAATATGGAAGAGTCATTGTTCTCAAGTGTTTTAAGATACTTGCCCACACAGAAAAACATAAATTATACTTTAAAGAAAATTAGATTTTGGGATGTAGTTCATCTGGAAAACTACTGACTTTGCATGCAGAAAACTGGGTTAAATTCCAAATATCACATGAGCTGGACATGGTAGAACACTCTTGTAATCCTAGCACTAGAGCGTGTACAGGCAGAAAGAAGTTCAAAATCATCCTCTACTTTATATAGGAAGCTCAAAGGCAGCCTAGGATATATGAGCCCCTGTTCCACTTCAAAAAATATATGTTTGAAGGACTGTACATATCTCTTTGCCTATACACATTAGATAAGTATACAATAGGAAATCTAGAGATAGCAAGACATAAAGTAAAGCCACTGTTATCCTTCAATGACCTCAAACCTTATAAACCATCAATAGTTTATCATAATATACACTATTCCAAATATGTCTTTCTTTAGATATATGTTTATATACATATTCCTTTGACATGGGATTATATGATACATATTTTTTGAAATGTTCTTTTATATTTTACATATATATATATATATATATATATATATATAGAGAGAGAGAGAGAGAGAGAGAGAGAGAGAGAGACTCATGCTTTCATGTTTTTAATCATATTAATGGTTCATTACTTATTATCTATGCTATTATTTTGATTATTTGGGTTACTTCTTTTCTATCATTCTAAACTTCACACAAAAATCAGTTATGTACCTCAAAAGGGCCCTAGCTGAAACTAAGAATAATTGGGGAAATATACAAGAATGCTGTTTTCTTGGCAAACTGGGAACCAGCACAATGGTGAAGGAGATCGTCATAGAGAACAATCAACCCCTACTAAACCAGATATCCAGAGACACAGAGGCTGCCAAGATCTCAACATGGAAGCAGACCAAATATGAACCCAACATGGCTCAGGGAAATTTGTGGAAGAAGGGGTGGAAAGAATGTCAGAGCCACACATTGGGTCATGACACGCAGAGACTTTCCCTCCTATCCAAAACTAAAGGCTAACCCCACAATGCATGACCCATATATCCCAACAAGGAGGGTTCCTATGGAGGAGGAAGGATGGGGAGGAGGCTAACAATGGTACCACCTTGACTGTATTTGCTGACTACAAAAATAAAAAAAAAAAAGAATGTACAAGCCAAAAAAAAATCAATTATATACAAATGATTCATAAAGATAGATTTTGGGGTTTAAAATGAATGGATAATGGTATAAAAGAAATTTCAGATACCCTAGAACACACATAGCCCATGTTCAGCCCTATGTACAAGTTACTTATTTGAATGTCCGTTAAAGCTTTTTTTTATAACAGAACAAGTCTTTCTGGTATAAGTAACTCAATATTAATCAATTACTTTACTTCATAAGGCTAGATTACAACATAATGTTGCAGCACACATTCCTAGGAGATGTTCACCATGTCCTCAGAGTAAAATCAGGTCATGTGAAAACATCTGTATCAGCTGTGAATCATTTTATTTGGGGAAATGATGAATACCTCATTGTGTTTTGAGTATGTTTTTAGTTAGCAACAGTTGCTGCAATAAATATCTACTTCTGAAATTCTTCTGTGTGTCCTGCTGGGGTCAGGGACTTGGACATTCTCCTGTTTCCTTTCAGGTGGTAGACTTTTCCTATACGAGCTAGGCTGATCCCTGGCATCTTGATAAGGTCCTTTCCACGTCCTGCACACCTCCTCAACATGCTCAACTCCTCAATTCACCCAGAGTTCTCTACATCAGCCCTTGTACTCTGACCGGGCAGAAATCTAGCAGTGTACTTAGGCAGAAAAAAACATCTGACCAAATGAAAAAATCTCAGTGTGTTTTTACTTGCAGCTTGATTCACATGGGTTTTGTTAAGACATCTAGCGGTCTTAGGAGCTCGTCTACCTTACTAAGGGGACATTTCCTTACATGTAGAGAAGTTGGGGGGGGGGGATTCATGATCACTCAAGACATTGCTTGATCTCCTGCTCTGTGGTTACCTGCAGTGTGGGGTTATCATTGAGGTAGAGACTGATAATGGTCCAAGATGACATCCACATAGCTATTCCAATATTAAGAGGGTCATAAATAAACAGGATAAGGTCCACTAAGACTACCTGCTGTAACAATTCAGAAAGAATTAAAGATAACCACGAGGCCATTGAACACAAATGAGATCATATTCAGGCACTAGAAAAATATTCATGGATTGAATTTTTAAACAACTCAAATGGAAAGACATTTCTTACTCTCTCCTCTCTGTTTTTGACCAGAGTTCAAATACTTATAGAAAACAGAAAGCTGAACAGATAATTTGTCCTCTACAGTCACAGTCCTATTTTCACATTTTCCACCATCTCACCTTTCCTGCATCTAGGATGAAGCCAGAGCCTTTGGAAACATTAGATAACTTAGAAGGTTAATCAGGGAGGATAGATGGGCAATATTTTCATGTTTTCTTCCCACCATAAGACCCTTTAAGAGCTTGTTATCCACAGAGTCAAACATTGAGTGCAGGAAACAGGACACAACAAGGCTTCAAGTGTACCTCTTATATGGAGTTTTAGAGATGGACAGAGAGAATAAAAGAAAGAGGAAGAAGGTACCCAAAATAACAAAGGAAAGGTACAATACATGTGAATGCATGTGAGAGAAGCTATTAAGCAGTATCCAATCTAAGACCCAGAAATGCTCAAAGATGTGGAAAGAAGATTTACCAACCATCTTCAATAAAGAGCAATTGTAAATTACCAACTTAATTTATCATGTCTATACAAAGACACACAGATTCTACCTCTTTCTACCACTAAGGAAATCTACATTCCTATCTACATCTAATCCATATTTATAATGTACCTAGAAAACCTCCTATAGAATAAGACAAAAGATATAGCATTCAAAATGCTTTAAAAATCAGGAATTGAAGTATTTATGTAAGTTTAAAGAGGAGTTTTAGTTATTGTAATGCTTTATTGTGGGTAATAGTAATGAGAATATACTATACATGAGTAAGTTTTGTGTTCGAAAACTAGCCATAGAAGATTTTAAAAAGATAAGATTGGGCTGGAGAGATGCTTAATAGTTAAGGCTCTTGCCTGTGAAGCCTAAGGACCCATGTTCAATCTCTCTCCAGATCCCACATAAACCAGATGCACAAAAGGTGCACCAACCACAAGGTTGCACATCCCCACCAGGTGGCACAAGTGTCTGGAGGTCAACTTCAATGGCTGAGGCCTGAAAGTGCTAATTCTCTCTCTCTCTCTCTCTCTCTCTCTCTCTCTCTCTCTCTCTCTCTCTCTCTCTCTCTCTCTCTGTGTGTGTGTGTGTGTAACTCTGTCTAAAAAATAAACATATTTTTATAACATAAAATTATTAAAAAATCAAACAAGAAAACTAAAGGTGTAACATTAGAATTTCACTTTTGGAGTTCAGGCAGAAGGTAAAATAATTGATGTAGCAGAGAAAAGAACATGGACATATAAGCCAGATTTCATCAGAGGTCCCAAAAATCAGAGGCAAAGACTGAGGTCACTAGTAGACAAAAGGAAGCAAAACAAACAGGATCACCCAGAGCAGAAGCCATGGGCCCTATGTCACTAGATACATCTTTTGGAGCTGAAAGTAGTTTAATGTACACCTGTTGAAAGGAAAAATACTTGCTAAAGAAAACTTGATGAAAAAAAAAATAGCCCACAAATATATAGATGCATAGTAGAAATATAGTTAAGAAAGCATTGAAGAGTAAAAAGATATAGAAGGCTTACGAAAAAACTTCCAAATTGTTAATGATCAAAATAACATTGCCTCTTACCCATAACTGATGGCTAACCCCAATATGCATGACCCACATCCCCAACAAGAAGGTTCCCTGTGGAGGAGGTGGACAGGGAGGAGGCTGAGGATGATACCAACATGACTGTATACACTGTGTACATAACTAATAAAAAAAAAAAGTGAGGTCAGGGGAAAAGATTGAGTAAAGGAAAGGTGGAAGGAGGGCTAATCAAAATCTAAGAGGACATAAATAAATCACATATAATCCTCTGGTTTTGGACAATGGAACACTCAGGAGCCATAGATTGTTGCTAGAAAATTCTCAATGCCAGGGATGGGATACCTTCCAGTGAATTGTTGGCCAGGGGATCCCTGATGCCCCCAAAACACTATAGGCCATTGCCAAGGCCGTTGGTTTCCCACCAGGAAAGACCCTATTGCTGAAGACTCCACATACTTGGACTGAAAAGCCACTGAGAAATCCTGCTGGAACTGAACTAATAATCTCCTCCATGTAGACCACTGACAGAAAGCTGGAAGAAGCCATTCTACATGTAGGTCAATGGGATAAAGAGATACCACCAGTGAAGATAATCAACAGTGGACATTGCAAGCCTTATATTTGGCCAACTAGGCCAAATGAGCCAACAGGTGCAATAGTGGCACATCTGTCATGGTGGAAACCAAATGCCCTCCAATTGGACTGGAGGCCTGCTCCATGGGAGGGAATATATCCCTGATATGGAAACAAACTGCCCCGTAAGTACTTCTCTTAATATTCATACCCTTATATTAATGCTACTCTCACTTTGGTTAGAGAATCTTCTCTTTTCAGATGGCAGTGACCTTGGGACAACTCAGAAGGTATCATAGTGCTGGAAAGAAGTGACTGGAGTACTGAGTAACATCTCGATCACACCTTCCAAGGTTCAGGGTCTAATGCAGAAGAGGTGGCAGAAAGAATGTAAGAGCCAAAGGAAGGGTTGGACTCCTTACAACCTGCTCCCTCCAGACATAAAATGGCCTGGATATCCTTGACCTCACCATGCCTGACACTACCTACACAAGACCATCATAAGAGGAGGGAAAGATCATGACATCAAAATAAAAGAGAGACTGATTGAGATGGGGAGGGGATATGATGGAGAACGGAATTTCAAAGGGGAAAGAGGGGAGAGAGAGGGTATTACCATGGGATATTTTTTATAATCATGGAAAATGTTAATAAAAATTGGGAAAAATTTTTTAAAAATAACACAACGTTCAAAATTAGTTAGCACTTCAGATATGCTAGATTGATATTAATTATAGCCTAGAATTAAAAAAAATAAATTGAACGAAAGAAAAACTGTTTTCAATCAGGGGAACAGACATACCTGTAATTTCTTTAATCAGGAGGCCCAGCTAGGCGGACTGTGAGATCATGGGCAGTTTAGGCTATATAACCAGACCTTGTCTCAAAAATTTTTTTGAAAAATGACAAAGAACTGTTTTGGAGTTTCAGAGCTATTTAAGTGGATATACATGGCAATAGTGAGGCAGTTTATGTTCCAAAAGTCAAAGCAAAGCATATGTTTTAGCCTATAGAAAGACAATCTAGCTTATTACACTCTGATGCAGGTTAGAAAAGTCAGAAGGCCTGGCTTTTTCTTCTCTCCACCCTCTGGGGGGTGGGGGGGGTCCTTCTTCATTTTTCCAAGAAGGCCCTTCCTAGAGGATTGAGATTTCTGGGAAGATTACCCTTTCCTATTAAAAAAAAAAAAAAAAAAAAAAAACTGGCTCCAGACACCTAATGCCAGAAGTGAGCTGAATAGACCAGCCATCCAACCATGAACCTCACATAAAAGAACTAAATCCAGTCCTCTAGGTGGGCTTCTCCATTCCTGAGAACCTCACTCATTCCTCCTCTTGGGTATGGGCTCTATCTTCTCTTAAGTTCTATCTATAATTTAATAAAACCTAGAAACTTCCCACGGTGGCCTATGGATTTCAATTCTTTGAATTCTGGAGAATCTGGAGGCCACTGACTGAAGTTTCTGTGAAAGTAGAGTTTTTTGGGACCTAACCCTTCCCTCCCAAGAGCCAAGACAAGGGTCCAACACTCAAAAACACATCAAATTCCTGTATCAATAGCATACTCATACATGCAGTGTAAATTGTATTATACTATCTATGGATATATCACAATTATTTTCTATATTTATCTACTGACAGTATGTTGATTATTTCTATCTGTTTCTTCATCACAATACTGTAAAACATTGAGTTATGCTTACATGGTACACTATGAATAAATATTCTCCTTTTAACTCTACCTTATGTATGAATTATAAAACAAAGCAGAGCATGTGGTGTCACTAAGAAATCAAGGAGAGAAGAGAACCTTTCAAAGACAAACAGAGTATGATCCTAGTAGTTTCACTGGCTCAGAACCTAAACAAACCAATGATTATATGACACCAAAATGTGCTAAATTGTATAAATGAAAGAAAGGGTACTTACTGTGAGATGTCAGTGGGTACTATGTACTATAGACGGGAGAGTCAGATAAGATATCTCGAAGATGGGGTATGTAATTTGAATTTTGGAGAGCAGAAACAAGACCTCATATAAAGAGAGTGAGGGAAAAAAATCCTGCATCTGTGAACTTCCTGTGCAGGAAGGGCCTGGCTCCCTGAGAACTCAAAAGCAGAGCACCATGGGTGGGAATTTAGTGAACAAAGGACCGTGTTAGCAGAAGAAGCATTTGAAGGGTTAGAAAGGTGCCATGGCCTGTCGGATCACGATAAACAGTCATTAAGACAAGTGAACCTCTAATTTGCTTTGTTTCTTTTACACTGATCTCACTCCCTCTGTTCCTCTGCATACCTCCCGGATGACTTTTGCTTCATAATTCTTCCTGAGCCTGTTCTTCTATAAGAATGAACAACTAAATGCTGATTATGCCTATGGGAGTGTTGCTATACAAACAATGACATTGCCATTGATCTGTTGCCATTTCTAATTTGGAAAGTTGAAGGGGGATATTGAAGAGAATGTGAGTAGGTGAGAAAGAAATGCTACAGGGCAGGAAAACAAAACATTTCCCAAATTTCATACCAAATGATAAAAGTTGGTATGCTGTTTACTTCAAAAAAAAAAAAAATGAGCCAGGCATTAAACTGTTTCTGAGGTACATGCATTGAAAGGTCATTTGTCTTTGTGTATTTAATGTGAAGCTGCAAATTCTGGAGAAACATTAGCTCTAGGATGCAGAGATCCTACTACTGAAACACTTCAGCACAACATTCTGAGAGAAAAGTTTTCTGGAAATAATTCAGTTCATCTGTAGTGAACCACACACACACATACACACACACACACACACACACACACACACACACAAGACAGAAATGAGGAAATCTCTAGACATAATTATAAGGATATGATTCAAAATGTATTATAATTTGATATTTGATATAAAATGTCATAAAATATATCATAAAAGATAAGCTTGTGTGCTGGAGAGATGGCTTAAGACACTTGCCTGAGAAGCCTAAGAACCCAGTTTTGATTTTCCACTACCCACATAGGACCAATGCGCATAATGGTGAATGCATCTGGAGTTCAGTTGCAGTGGTTAGAGGCCCTGGCACACCCATTCTTCCTCTCTATCTGCCTCTCTCTCTCTCTTTCAAATAAAAAAAAAATTATATGAAATTAAATTTTCAAAAGATAAGTTTGTATCATATGCATGTTTAAAATATGAATTTATCACATGCACTCTTTATTCTCAGGTATTTAAAAATGGTAATGTTCTTTAGCTTTGTCATTTATTATAATTCTGAAAAACTTTTATTTTTATGGTATATACCTATTATTTATATAACTGAACACAATTCTAAAATTATTGTTGAAAATCAAGGTAAAATAACATGGAATTATCTTGAAAGTTTGGGAAACAATTTGAAGGAGTGATGAGTAATTTTATGTCTACATCATAAAGGTAAGCAAAGCAGGTCTATGTTCATTACCTTCTGATGTTATTCTCCACCAACACTTCTCAGCACATAGAAGAGTCATTTAATGGTCAAACTGTCATTATTATTTGAGATGAAAATTTATTTCATGTATGGAACAAGCCAGACAATTCTTGATTTTCTTTCAAAGTACCTTTCTGTTTCTTTTTCTTCCTTTCTTCCCAACCCCTCCCTCTATGTTTCTTCCTCTCTTCCTTGTCATCCTCCTCCTACTTCCTTCCTGTGCTCCTCTCTGCCCCTCCATTCTCCTCCACACATTGAGTTTTAGAAAAGACACACAGCTCTCCTTTCAGTGTGTTTGTAATAGCAAGACAGTCATGTGTTTAAGGTATTTTAAAGTTAATGGTTACAGTTTCTGACTTCTATCAAACTTTACTCTGTGCATGGTATGGGATGTGGCTATCTTGACAAACCTAATGTATTATAACTTAACGAGTGACTAAGTAGTCATAAGTAACTGAATGAGCACAGAAAATTCAAACTTCTTCCTGTAATCCAAGTCCTATTTAGCACTATAGGATAAAGATAATTCACTGCTAATATGGTATAGAAAAATGTACATAATCTCATAAACTTGTGGCCCCAGAAACAAATATTTAGAGAAGTTAAATTCAGCTTCACTCAATATTGCAAGATACAGGTGAAATGTAATCAACTTACTTGCTCATATGTAACAAAAGTGCTCTTGTGCCCAATCCTTGATGGCATATTTCTTCTAGTCTTAAACAACATAAACTTATTTTCCCACAGTTCCACAAATAGAAGTGCAAGGTCAATGGGTCTTGCTCCACTGTGACATGCATATACATGCTTCTAATGACTTGACCACATGACCTTCCCACTGTGCACACACAGCTCGACTGTGTCTTCCTCCTCTGAAAGTCACCATTCTATCCAGGTAGGGTCCTGCTCTTATTATTTAACCTGATTAGCTCTCTCTCTCTTTCTTTTTTTTTACTTTATTTCTTTAAGATAGAGGCAGAGAGACACACACACATACACAGAGAGAAAGAGAGAGGGGGCAAAAATGGGTTCACCAGGGCCTTCAGCCTCTGCATAGGAACTCCAGAGGCATGCACTACCTTGTGCATCTGGCTTAGGTGGGTACTAGGGAACCAAACCTGGGTCTTTTGGCTTTGCAGTCAACCACATTAATTGTGAATCCATCTCTCTAGCCCCTGAATTACAATTTCAAACTCTCCAGCCCCTGAATTACAATTTCAAAGGCAGTACCCTCCAAAGGCAGTCAAAATGGGAAATCTAGCAACTCATGGAAACATTATCAGGAAATCTTTCAGACTACATTTAATGAAAATAAGTTTGTATTTTCTAGTGATGGAGTAACCAAAGCATAAGAAAAGACATGGAAGGGGTTGGGTAAATGGCTCAGTAGCTATAGGTACTTGTTTGCAAAGTTTGTTGGTCAGGGTTCAATTCCCCAGTTAGGAACTTAAAGCCGGACAGTCATTTGTTTGCAGTGACAAGAGACCCTAACACACACACACACCCCACATGCAAATATAATATTTTAAAAATGAAAAAAAATAAGGTGTTAATCAGGTAATTAACCTGTAGCTACTAATGATACAGGTCAGGCAATGAGTAATCATATAATGTACAAACGTGATACGAGTTAAATCTTAGATTTTAAATGAAGAAAAATCCTAACAATTAACCTAGACTAATCTCAACTGAAAGCATTAAAAGTATATGCAAAAAATACTAGCAAGAGAAATGATTCAAATGAGGCTGAGGAACCTTTTAAATTTATTTATTTGTTTATTTGAGAGAGAAAGGGAGAGAGAGAAAGAATGGGCACGTTAGTTCACTGAAAATGAACTCCAGATGCATGCACCCCTTGTGCATCTGGCTTATGTCGGTCCTGGAGAATAGACCAAGATCTATTGGCTTTTCAGGCAAAGGCCTTAACTGCTAAGCCACCTCTCCATCCCTTAATGAACTTTTTGTTTTAAAATAAGACTATAGTATTATATTTAGTCCTAGCACCATAAAATTAGAAGGTGTTTTTCTTTGCAAATATTTAATTTTGTAACCAAAGAATCAGAGCTAATGAAAGAAGAGATATTTTATCTTGTATTTTCAGATTCCTTCTACTTCTTGCTTTATACAATAGACATTTCCAAAAAAACATATAAAACTTGTAAACCTATGAAAGATACTGTTTTTGAGAGATTGTTTTTGGATCACGCAATCAAAATCAGCCAAAGTACACACAAAAGAACCTTTAGCAAGAAAGCAAATAAAATTTGAAATAGTGTATTCATTATAGCATTTCAGATACCTCAATCATGGATGATGAATTAGCTGAGTCTAAAAAATGATAGTGTAGATAAATTGAATGTATGAAAGGACAGGATAATGAATGAGATGACACACAGTCATAGTTTGTGCATATATTTATTATTTTCCACTTGAGTAATTTTAGCAGCAAAATTGCCACTTAATATAATTCAGAGGAATTTTTGAATAATGGGAGTAATACATTGAGAGATACCACTTAAAACTAGATTCTGATCTAAATATAGTGATGGCATAAGAATGAACTAGAAAGTTATCTTAGCAAAAAGAAGAAAACTGTGTCATGCATTAAACATAGAGATTTACTTTCTCAGTGATTAAATTACTTTTTTTAAGTCCACTTTCTCAGATTAGTAAGACAAATCTAGTATATCTTTGGTATTTATGCACATTAATTTTGACTGCAACATAAATGTCAATTTAACCACACAACACTTCTCATTTATGGCATCCTTTATTTATTAGGAGGATTGATTGATAGAAATTTCATTGAATTCTAAGAAGATTTAGAATTTGATTACTTTTGGTTGCTCATGAGTTACTTTGTTTTACAATGACATTTATCTTCCAAATGAGGCTACAGAGGAAAAAAAGAAAGTAAAATAAGAAGAAAGTCAACCAGACAGTGTGAGAGAGGAAGTGGAAGCTCATGTTCCATAGTAGCTGCACCAATTAGCATTCCCATCAAATTAAAAGTATAACTACCAGAAATGTCACTTCTGGGTGTATGTTCAAAGAAAATAGTCAGAATATGAAAGGGTAATGTGCCCTCCCTTACTTTAGGACTATGCATAAGTCAAACTACTGTATATATTAAAGTGGCTTTAAAGCCGGGTGTGGTGGCACATGCCTTTAATCCCAGCACTCGGGAGGCAGAGGTAGGAGGATCCCCGTGAGTTCAAGGCCAGCCTGAGACGACATAGTGAATTCCAGGTCAGCCTGGGCTAGAGTGAGACCCTACCTTGAAAAACCAAAAAACTCCAAAACAAAAAACAAAAAACAAAAAAACAGAAAAAGAAAAGTGGCTTTAATGTCCGGTGATGTATGGATGGATAAAAACAATATAGTATATATACACATATAGGATACTATTACACCATAAAAAAGTAAAGCAATTCTACTATTGACAACAGGCATGAATTTGGAAAACAATACTTCTCAGTGAAGGAAGCTAGGAATAGAACAAACATTACATGATTCACATGTGAGAAATCTAAAATTTTCAAACTCGTGAAAACACAGAGTAGAACAGTGGTTACCAGGACTTGAGAAATGTGTGAAATGGAGTGATATTTGAGTATAGTTTCAACTGTGTGAGATTAACTGATCCTGCAGGTGTTCTGTGCTCTACCTGTGACCAATACGTTGTTGTAAGAATCCTACCAAGAGGGTAAAACTTCCCTTAGATGTTTTGAAGATTGGGCCAGGAGGGAGGTAAGAAGGAAGGGAGGATACTATGGAAGTAAATGAAATGTTTATTTTGTAGATTGTATAGACTTATTTCTATGAATGTATATGTGCTTGCAAATTCATCAATGTAATCATGTAGTTTTGTGCCTATTAACCAACTTCAATGAGAGTATTGAAGAAAATATCATTTATTTTTCCAGTTTCCAATAAATTGATAATTGAATAGTTTTATCATGAAGATTCTACATTGTTTTTTTTTTCATATAATTTATTTCATAGAGAGAGGAAGATACAGATAGAGAGAGAGAATGGGCACACCAGGGCCTCTAGCAAATGAACTCCAGACACATGTGCCCCCTTGTGCATCTGGCCACTTGGCCCTGGAGAATCAAACCAGGGTCTTTAGGCATAGCAGGCAAACATCTTAACAGCTAAGCCATTTCCCCAGCCTTTTCTTTTTTAATTTTGGTTTTTCAAGGTAAGGTCTTGCTGTAGCCCAGGCTGACCTGGAATTCACTATGTAGTCTCAAGGTGGCCTCAAACTAATAGCAATCCTCCTATTCTGACTCCCAAGTGCTGGGATTAAAGTTGTGCACCATTATGCCTGACCTAGAGTGAATTTTTAATTCTCTTTATTTACAAGTATTGTGATCTTCTGCTAGGGTATATGGAAAGTATAGTGCTTAGTATGACATATGACAAGCAATGCTAAAAGCAAATGACCCTATCACTGAAAATTAAGATGGCTACAATTCTATCTCTCTCTTAGTAAATTAAACACATTCTCCCAGTAGAATAACTATTTCCTTTCCTTACTCAGTTTCACACATACAGCAAGCAGACCATAGTATCCATTAAACTTCATATCCTTCATGTCTAATTATATTAAATTTAATGGTGAGATTGGAGCTAGTCTTTCAATCATTTTCCTGAGCCTTATGTTCTTAACTCTTGTTAAGAATATATTTGATTAAGAAAATAAAATATATAGGTATTGTACAAAAATGTACATACAATCAATAATACTTTTCAATGTATTAGTTATCTAACATCTTAGCTTAATGAAAGTTTTTTTAACATATTGTCATTTTTAACATAATATTCCTCTAGGATACATAATGAAAACATTTTTGAATTCTTATAGTTAAAGCATAAGTAAATTATCTCTTACTGTGACCTTATTTGATGAAAGAAGACAAACTATTGTCTTTTATATCTGTGATACAACTGTCTTTAACTGAAGAAATGTGTATGTTACAGAAAGTAATCCTTTTGCTAGCTTTAGAGATGCACAGTAACAGTTAAACAAGGAATAGTATTGTTATGCTCAAGCAGTTGTTTCTCATGGAAATATAGGCACATTCTACCTATTTCTGTACAGATGACTCAGTATTTGTCACGCGTGGTACACAGAGGGCTTAGCCTCCCAGATCTCACTCAGGAAAGGACTGTTGTCCCCAGCTGTAGGACTGAACACATGCAGCAGACTCTTGTGCTTCTAAACCACACCTAGTATATGGCTCAGGTCAAGTTCTGACTGTATCCAAGAAGTGGCCCCTGGAAGATGACAGCACCCAGATATTTTTACTCAGGGATGGACAAGACTGACAAGCCATATGAGGCCCCCTCACACCTGAGCAAGGCTGTGTTGCTGTTGCCATAGCAGTGCTTATCTCTGATAAATATCTTTCACATCAGATTCTGTTCCAGTTCTGCTTCTCAACATATCAGTCTGTGACCACACAAAGATCAAAAGTGGAAAATGGTTATATAATGAAAAAAGAAGTCGCTGATCTTTGATACTTAGTGTTGTCTTAGATATGAAGTTATTTATTAAACTGTATATCGCGCTTGCAGATGCCTCATAGCACAAGGTTACACAATTTCTTTAGACTTCTATTGGCTTCTACAGGCCAAGGTGTGAACCTGAAAAGGGTATGTCAAGTCCTTGCTGCTATTGCGGTAACCACTTTTTCCATGAATCAGAAGAATGCCAATTGGGTTCATCCTGTGTGGCAGTCAGGTTGGCTCTGCTGGATCATAAGGTATTATTTTCTTGGAAATGTTTGGGAGAAGATCAAAAAGAGCTCAGATCTTCATGTAAAACCATAGATTATGAGTCAACCAGGGTTGGCCCATGACAAATATCTGATGTGTGGTTACTCATGTGGTGAGTCAGCATTCTAATCAGGGACACAGTTAATCAGTTAGAACTCCTTGTTCACTCTGCCAAAAAGCCTTTAAGCACGCCTTCCAAGAGGAGCACACACACATTCTTTTGGTCTGCTTGGTTTTGCTCGTGTACCGTGTTTCTCCTCCTACCACCACAAGACAAAGACATTAATTGCAGCCAAAAATAAAGTCATAAACTCTGGCAAGCTAAAATGGAGAAGTCATCAAAGAGACTGTGTATTTTTAGAGGCAGCAAAAGAGTCTTCCATGGCTGGGGAAGGATGAAGTAGTCACCTTAGATCACAAAACAAGTTTGTGGCAACATTGGGACAAGAATCCAGATGTGAATGTTAACTTTGATGACATCAAGTTATCTCCCATTCAGATTTCCTTGGATAGCTAGTATTGATGGAACCAAAAATGCATGTCTTCCAAACTCAGTATTATACCATTACTTACTGAAACTCTGTCATGAGTTGATACAATTTTAGGCATAGCTGAATCTGACAGATCACAGTGAATCAGAAAGATGTGCTTTTGTTGTCAAGGACTTACTTTCTGGAAAAGATCAATTTTCTTTTTCCACTAGAGGCCACTTCTAGTAGATCAATAGCAAGATAAGTACTTAAACTAAATGCAAAAGATAATAATAAAAAAAGACAGCATTGACCTCTCACTCTCTCTCCTTCTAAGATAATCTAGGAGAGCATTTCTGGTTTGCCAGTGAGTTCCATCATGCTGCTATAAGAATTTGTCGTTGAACACAAGGCCAGCAATGCTGACAACATGCCCCTACAACACAATGGTAATTGGGCTTAAAGACATATACAATATGAAAATATAATGATATTTCTGAGTTGGAAGAGTAGATGTGGATTCAGCCATATTTTAAATTAATATAACATTGCATAAGATATGAAAAAGAAATAATTGCATGGACCATTGTTCTCTTCTTTGCTGATCTTGTAAGTAAGTCATCACTAGTAACATTTGCTCAATTGTCAATTCATGATATTTGATTGATGGGGAGAGGTGCTCAGCAAAACAAACAAACAAACAAACAGGAAATATGGACATCATAGCTTAGATTATAAGAGACTCAAGTATTTACAGACAGATATTGGTGGACTCTATAAATCTTGTTATTTTATTATTAAAATTAGAACTTGACATATTCAATTATTTCTGGAGAAGTTCATGGCTAAGTGCACACATTCAGTAGCCAGTTTCTTACAGATCATTCCTCTCTCCCCATTAGAGATGTGGTATTGAATGTCAGCTCTTATGTTGATTCTTAATGTGTGAAATAAGAACATCTAGTCATAGAGCTGATAATGGGACTTAAGTACATAAATATTTGTAATGTACTTGCAATAGTGGTTGAGATAGAGGATTATACAATGATGAGACAACTTAATAAAAATTCAAATATTCCTTTCCTACAATGTCATAGGCCATGTATGTGATTTAGTTCTCAATAATATTCTCATCTCCTTTGATTATGGTTTCCTGTTGAATTGTTCAATAAGTATTGTTAATAAGTGGATGAAAACCTTGATGGAAAAATCTCAAGATCCTGTGCCTTAGTTCCTCAGATTATTCAATTTAATAACAAATAGGGATTGCTACTAATTGACTATTTATTCCTTTGGTATTATGAATACATTATTGCAATTGACATAAGAACAATCCTAAAATGTGTCAGATCTTCACCGCACAGATTAATGAAGTCTATAAAAGTCACCTTACCAGAAGTTTGGACAGAACTTCAGATCAAAGCCAGGTCCTTCTGATGCAGTAGCCCGGGCTTTTCCATGCTACATGATCATAAACCAACAGAGGGTGCTTGGTGATGTCATATGGAAAACAGTGAAATCCACAAAAGGAAATTTACAGGATTATAGGTAATAGAATATCACAGGATGTGTGGTGTAAAGATTTACCTTTCTAAACACATTATCTCCTGGTTTTCCTTCTCTGCAAATGTCAAGTCCAATAATTCTGGCAATATCCTACACCATTTTCTGACACCTTTTACTCAAGGTAAAAATCAAAGTCTAAGATTTTAGTGATTGTAGTTCAATCTATAAAACATACACAAGCGAAATACCCATATTTTTCAAAGTTCAGTATATAACAGCTAAAGTTTATTACATTCTTATACATAAACCACGATACATAGCCACATATGTTTAGATCTATAAATCTGAATTGTGAGGAATAATGAGAAGAGCATTCTTTTTGTTTGTTTGTTTGTTTTGTTTTTCAAGATAGGGCCTCCCTCTAGGTCAGGCTGACCTGGAATTCACTATGTAGTCTCTCACGGTGGCATCAAACTCTTATAATCCTCCTACCTCTGCCCATGGGTTCTGGGATTAGAGGCATGTACCACCACATGAACCATGTTGGCAACAGTACCAGGCTACCCAAAGAATTCTGTGATGGTACTAGCTCTTAGTAGTGCCAGGACAAGGGAAGCAGTAGCACATCCTGAGGGAACTGCCTCACATGACACACCATCTACTCCTAAATGGAACTTCGTGGACCACTAGGCCCACTTTCTTGCTATGGCTTATCAGTGGACTCTGGTGGAGCGTATGGAGCTGACTGAGGGCAGTAAGAAGTCTGGTAGCCCATACACATCCAGAGCACAGCAGTGTGGAATGACCTCAGGCCAGTGTACCACCTCTTCACGTTACTCTTACCTATTCCTCATCATTGTAAAAGAAAAAAAAAATATGTGAAAATAATTTAGAATCACACCTGAAGTTTGAATGCATTCTATGTTACTAAAAAAATTCAAAAGAAAAAAAGAAAGAAAATACTTAAGGAAGGCTCTCCTCACATAAATGGGCCCTAGCACCTCAGAAGAAGATTCTATTTGTGAACCTGTACCTCCGCTGAGAACTGGAAGAAAGCCAGTTAAAATGGAAAAGGTAACTGAGAAAAATAGCTATAGTTTAGAATTGGTTTGTTTTGAAGTAGGGTCTTATTCTAGCCCAGGCTGACTTGGAAGTCACTACTCTGTTGTAACCCCAGGCTATTCCTGAACTCATGGCAATCCTCCAACCTCAGCCTCCCAAGTGCTGTGGTAGGCCACCATGCCCTGCTAAAGAGAGTGGGTATGATAGGGCCTCCTGCCCCTACCAGTGAACTCCAGACACTGTGTGTCTTGCTCTACATGGGTACTAGGGAATCAAACCTGAGCCATAAGGCTTTACTCTTTTCACCACTGAGCAATCTCCCCAGGCCCTTAACCTTGCGCCCTGAGAGGAAACACTTCTACACATGTGATAAGCTGAGGCCCTCCGGGGGTCTCCTATTTAAAGAGATAGGTGTTTCAAGTAGCGAAGGCATAGAGCCCTTTAGGTATTCTAATTAGGAAAAGATATGGAGCTGAACTTTAGGAACTCCTTCTATCCAAAAAAGCCATCTACCAGGATATTTAAAACTCTTTCCTATAATAGCTCTATGAGGTGCTGGGACCCATTTATGTGAGGAGAGCCTTCCTTAACAAAGTCCAAAACATATAATTGGAAAAGATGAATGTAACTCAGAGATTGTCATGTAAAAGTAAAAAGAAGACAGAGATTATATTCCAAAGCAAACAAACAAGCAAGCAAAAACAAACAGAACATCAAATCCTAAAACCATTTCATCAAAAAAGCGTGAAAACCCCTCTTTCCCAGGAAGTGAAATGCATACTTGAAGGCTTTGGGAAACTCATTTGAGCAAACAAAAGAGTGTGTGAGCCCCCTGTGGCTGTATACTGGCCAGTGTGGAATGCTGTGGCAGTATAAATTATAAAGAAGAGGCCTGTCTTTTCATCTCGTGCCCTCATCCGCAGATGTCTGTGGGGTGAAAGAGGCAGTCCCTGCCAACTCCATTCCTGCAGCCCTGACACCCCGCAATCATCCTCCGTCCACCGAGCCCTCTCATCGGGTCCCGTTATGATACACAGTAAACTCTGAAAAACTAAGTCATGTTGCAGTAAACTTCACTTGGAGAGTTTCACAACATCCTTTGAGATCAAAATAAGCCTGACTGGATTGTGCAACTGGGGTTGGGAATCTCTTGCCTAAGTTACAACTTTGTGAAAGAAAGAGGGTGAAAGTGGGGAAACCAATCTTGCTTAAAACAATTGAGTTTATATTAAGTAAATGGCTCCAAGTTAAATTTGAAAGAGACAAGAAAATCTGATAAACTTCTAACTTACTTGTTGTCACTTTTAACATGCATCAGTGTACTTTTCTTTGCCCTGAGAGGAGCATACTCTTCCTCTCCAGAACCTGCTTTTTGTATGTTTCCTTCATTCATCATTGTTAATTTGAAATAATGTAAATAAGAAAATAGATAAGTGAGCGAATGTGAAGATGAGGGAGAAACCAGCATCTGACTAGCCAGTCCAGCTTTACATATTAATCAAAACACATGTCTCACATACCATCAACAAGCTTTCAAGTGACCCATCATGGCCATTTCTAATCATAGGAATGTCCTTTGCTCTTTAATAATAATTGGAAGATTATGCTAATATAAGAAAGGGACGATATCAATTTTATGTGTGCTAGACAAGCCATGCCATTGATTTCATAGTTTATGATATGAGCTTGGATGAGAAGAGAGCTAAGGACATAGTTTCACAAACAGAATAACATCTTACAGGAGAATAATTCATTAAAGTAGTTGACAAATAGGTGGAGAAAATGTTGCAAAATATTAGGCTTTCCCAACAGCCTAACACTCATGGAGTTGGTGTCACATTCTGTCTTATTCTGACAACAGAAAGGCCTGTGACAGTAGCAGCCATATGTCACTGATAAGATTGAGAAATTAACTTGTTCTTATAAGGATTTGATTAAAACATGAAGGTTCAGTTGATTAGATGTCAAATTTCTTGGTTCAAAAGAAAAGAAATGTAAATAGGGTACTATTAATTGTACCAGTGAAGTTATAATACTCATCATATTTGCTCTATGATCTTCTGTGAGAACTTGGGTTAGTTCATGTTGTTATAGCAAATGATATTTCAATGTCAGTAGGTATTTTGCAGATCATAGAAAAATCTGGGGATAAATTTATCATCAGAGAAGACAATATGCACATTTATATAAAGAGTAAGTCTTAATTTATAGTAAAAACTCATTGATATTTTAATAATAATTTTAAAATAGCTTTTTTTTCTGAATTTCACTTCTAATATTCTAATATTATTGTTGCATGCTTTACTTTATGTGTAAAATGCTTTAATGAAATTAGAGGAATAAAGTACAATTGTACTATGTTATTAAGAACATGACGAAATCATAATTTGTCAATAGGTTTTTCTGATCAATCAAAAAACAAAAATGTACAACTCAAAAAAGCATAAAGGAAAGTATATTAAACATATCAAACTTATATTGGGTTGAGGCTGGAGAGAGAACTTAATGGTTAAAGTGCTTGCCTGCAAAGCCTAAAGACCCAGGTTCAATTCTCCAGTACCCATGTAAGTCAGATGCATAAGGTGGCTTAAGTTTCTGGAGTTCATTTGGAGTAGCTAGAGGCCCTGGTGTGCCCATTGTTTCTCTCTCTTTCTCTTTCTGTGTGTGTGTGTGTGTGTGTGTGTGTGTGTGTGTGTGTGTGTGTCTCAAGTAATGGTGGTGCTTTAGAGAGGCAGAGGTAGGCAGATCATTGTGAGTTTGAGGATAGCTTGAGACTACATAGTGAATTCCAGGTCAGCCTTGGCTAGAATGAGACCCTACATCAACAAAACAAAACAAAAATGGGAGGCGGGAGCTGGGGAAATTACTCAGGGTTTAGAGTTAGCAAAGCCAAAAGACTCAGGTTCAATTCCCCAGGACCCATGTAAGCCAGATATACAAAGTGGCACATGGGTCTGAAATTTGTTTGCAGTGGCTGGAGGCCCTGGCAACCCCTTCTCTCTCTCGCTCTCTCTCTCTCTTTCTCTCTCTCTCTCTTTCTCTCTCTCTCCCTCTGTGTGCGTGTGTGTGTGTGTGTGTGTGTATACATGCATGCACACGTGCTTGAAAATCCATTAATAAAAACATAGCAGTGTTTAAAATACCTCAGGCTAATTACTGTTAAGTTTTGAAGGTGTGAATTTTTTGACAGGGTAGACTAATTGGATTGTAATTAGAGGCAAGAAGGAGTCTAAAGTTTCTGTTAATAAAATTTACATTGGTTTTATTTTTAGAGATGATAATTTTTCTTTTTGAGAAATTTCTATTAAGTTATTAGAATGTGAGCACATTTTGTGTAGAAGCAGCCATAACTCTTCCTGGGTGTTTTTAACTTAACTACTGGAAATCCTTAACCAATTACAAGAATATTTTTTTACCTTTATTTTCAAAATAATTTGGTTGCTTTTGTTACATGGTCTCTGCTTTTTTTTTTTTTTTTTTTTTTTGTAATCATAGTACATCTATACATGTTTTTTTCTGAACATTAAAATTTGTAATCTAAAGATATAATCCCATTTTTAATGGATTTAAAGAGCTAACAAAATCATCACTTTCATTCCTTAGGAAATAGATATTGGCCAAAGTGAAGAGGGAGATAATATTTCATCTTGTAATAACAATGGAAGTGTGGTTTGCAGAGAAATTGTTTTTGTAAAATTGGGATTATAAGGGATGTCAGTGTTCACTTATGCCATATTATCAGTCCCAAATGCTTCTATTCCATTCTAGAATTCTGAAATAATGTAATTTGAAGTTCTTAATAAAATTGGATTTAATTTTATTAAAAAAATTGAAAACAAAACAACAGAAAACTTGTATTGAATGACCATTTTCATATGTAGAGCTAATGCATATGTAGACACAAGCATAATCTGTAATACTCAAACACAAATAAATGCTTATCTAAGACACAACAGATTACTTCCAGAAATTTCAAAAACCTTTATTATACTTGCTTACATTTGATAATTTTTTCTACTGACGATAGTAGCAATTTGCATGCAGTCTTTGTGCAATTGGTCACAACTCCAACATCATTGAAAGAGAAATTTATGTATTACAAATGATTTGCTTAATACTGAATATTAAATGTTAGTATATCAGTCCCAATTATTACATTTCACTTGAAGATAAGTTGGTCTTAAAGCTAGAATATACGATTTTATAGGCTATAGATGACCATAATTTATTTTCTTACAATCTGTAAGTAATTTTTCAAAGTAAGACAATAATATTTTTCAGAAAAAGAGATTTTTAGAAATTCTTAAACTAGGACCATTTGGAACTATTCCAATTTTATTAAGAAATTTTGTGCTGAACATTTGTGAAACTTGAAGATTAAATCATTTTTGCAAGCAGAATGTTGACTCATGGTTCAGGTTTTTTTTTCAGTGTTTTTAATCATTCTATAATCCTCAAAGACATTACTTTCAGATTTAATGTGGTATTTGTTATATAAATGCAAAGCTATGGGATTGCATGGATGAATAAAAATGGGTAGTATAGGGCTGGAGAGATGGCTTAGCGGTTAAGCGCCTGCCTGTGAAGCCTAAGGACCCCGGTTCAAGGCTCGGTTCCCCAGGTCCCACGTTAGCCAGATGCACAAGGGGGCGCACGCGTCTGGAGTTCGTTTGCAGAGGCTGGAAGCCCTGGTGCGCCCATTCTCTCTCTCTCCCTCTACCTGCTGTCGCTCTCAAATAAATAAATAAAAAATTAAAAAGAAATGGGTAGTATAGCTTCAATCATCATCAAATTTATTTCCAATTTTCTCTTATCAGAAGCAAACCACAGTCATAAATAAAGTCCAATTAAAGAGTGTAATAGTTACTTGTAGATTCACACCCCAAGTATGTGTAAGAATTGGCACATAGATTCTCATCCCCAATTGTGTGTAAGTGTAACCACATAGATTCTCATCCCCAGTGGTGGGTAATAGTTACCACATAGATTCATTCCCCAGTGGAGCCCTTTTTTGTTTCCTCCTGGTTCCCACTAGATGCATTTGTGTCTGTAGATCTCAGGACTTTCTGTGTGAGTCACTGGTAAGTGATCTACAAAAGCATGTTCCTGTTCAGAGGAAGTCCATCCAAATGCACCCTGCACGTCCAACACAGCACCCTCTGCTGCTCTCTTGTTTGGACACGTTTAAAACTCCCACCAGATGCTGCTAAGTCTAAAACTAAGTTTTTTTCTCTTCTTATTTTTTAAAAAAAATTTTTTTTATTTACTTATTTGAGAGCAACAGACACAGAAAGAAAGACAGATAGAGGGAGAGAGAGAGAGAGAATGGGCGCGCCAGGGCTTCCAGCCTCTGCAAACGAACTCCAGACGCATGCGCCCCCTTATGCATCTGGCTAACATGGGACCTGGGGAACCGAGCCTCAAACCGGGGTCCTTAGGCTTCACAGGCAAGTGCTTAACCGCTAAGCCATCTCTCCAGCCCATTTCTTCTTATTTTTAAATATGTAAAGAAAATAAAATATCAGCAACTGACCTGAAATATGATACCTTAAAACTATGTACTATACAGAGGAAAAGTACAAAGAAAAATGAAAGAATAAAGGCAAAGAAGAAAAAAGTCATTTGATTCAGGCCTTACATTGTGTTGAACCTTGGTGGAATGCATCCAAGGTAGAATTAAATCCAAATGTTTCTTAGTTCTTTCCATCTTAATAGTCTCGTAGTTCCTTCATTTCATCTCATCCGTGGCTTTCACATTTAAGCTTGTCATCTTTGAAATCACTGAACATATTTATGGCATGTCTGTCTCCTGATACATATTTCAGTTTATCATATTGTTATAGTTACAGGACAACAAAGGGATTTCAGATTTATTTATAAAATACTGACATTTCACTTGGGGAAGAAATGTTACTATATCATGCCAACTTCAAATAAATCTTTCTTCTTAATGTAAAAGTCATGACAATATTTGTCAAGCTATTGTTTCCTACCTTCATTATATGGTCACCAATTAAATTGAAGAAATCATTCACATCATCCCAGTGTATTTTAAAATATTTTTATTTAATATTTTATTATTATTTAAAATATTAAATTAAAGCCACAGGCTTAACCATGAAATGGCAATGAGGAAACTATGATCATTAGTATTAAAAGTTATCATGTGGAAGCTGTGTTTATAAGAAACACACATGAAGAGCTTAATTTATTTGACCTCAACTAAACTTTTCATAACTGAAGGAGAGTGGTACTCAGTTCTGGAGGTTGTAGATATTAATTAATTGATTTACATCCACCCAGCTAGTAACAGAACCAAAATTAAACTAGGGAAATCAAGTTTTCAGAGGCACTTTTTTTTTCCTTTGCTCTTTGAATAATCTCTGTAAAAGTTATAACTCAAAAGAAGATAAAGATGGCCACATGGATGAGAAGATGAGCAGAGATGGAACAACGTTGTCATGCACATGGACCTCCACTTTTGTGCGGCTTGAGTCTCGCTCTAAGAATTACGTCAGACTGGCAGCCTAGTACTATCACTGTTGTTTTGATTGCATAGATTCCTAGTGGGCTTCTATACAATGAAACGGGGAGACAGGCCGAAGAAAACTGAGAAAAGAAAGGACAAATAGCAATCAGGAGACAGATGACCATATTTTCTAGCAGATTACACAAGTCTACCTACATCTGACATCAGTAGGCTGATGTTTACACCTCCACACGTTTCCTTCTGTTACATCGTAGATGCGTGGTAGTATTTCCCCTCCTATTCAAATGTCAGTGTAATGCTTAACTTATGTGAACAGCTTCGTTTCCTAGAGCTGAGCTGGTCAAACAATAAAAAGAACAGAAGAAAAGCTTCCTGATGCTCCGTGCGGTGTGCTAACTGGTGCCAAAGGCGGCACAGACGAATCGCGCAGATGTAGGAGTGAGACATCAGCTGAGTGTCGTAGTGTTTTCATTCTCTATTTAAAACATTCCTGTGCCTTTGGAGGAGCTTTCCATTTTGACTTGGCTCATTTTGTCAACCGAACAACTCGTCAAACCTCTCAGGAAGGGAGAAGAGACAGTTTATGACCTGGAGTTTAAGTTCTGAATAGTCCTGACTACTGTACTTTTCTCTTCAACAACGGAATTCTTAAGTGTTCCTGGAAGATTCCTGGTACATAAAGAAAGGGATTTTCTCTCCAAAAATAAGATTTTAACTCAACATATTCAAAACAGGCAGAGATGATACAATGGTATGAGACTATGTTTTTATATTTTAGTTACTCTTCCCATTGTCAGCCATTATTTAATTACAGACTTCAGAAATATATATATATATATATATATTTATTCCTTCAGGTTAACTCTGTTAAAAATGGTGGAAGGGTCTAAATACTCTGTAAAACTATATCCAGGTTAATTTATTTTTAATTATTTTACAGGAAAATAGAGGCTTCTTCTTAAACGAAAATTATATTTCCTTTTCATTTTTTTTTTCTTTTCTTTAAACTGTGAGAGGGAATTAGGTAGCTTCATTTTCTAGTAGCCAGTCAGAAGAGGGTCCAAAGAAGGAACCAAAAAGATGTCTCACCTCCTGATTCAGCAGAACCAGAATTCTGAGTATGATCCAGTCCCATCCAATCGGCACTTTCTCTCTCTCTCTCTCTCTCTCTCTCTCTCTCTCTCTCCCCTCTCTCACCCCCCCCCGCCCCCGGCCCCTGGCCCCCGGCCCCCTGACCCTGCTCAGATGTGCTGACCGCTTCCTGAGCCAGCCTCCTCAGCCCAGACTAGTCAGGTCTCTCATACTCCCCTGAGCCTGAGGGTGAAGCCCAACACAATTAGATTACAAATAGATCCTTACTGAGTGAGCAAGGCTTGGTTTTGTTGTTGTTGTTGTTTGTTTGTTTGTTTTGTTGTTGTTTTGGTTTTTGTTTTTGGCTGACTTACCTCTTTGGAACTTCCAGGTCCCTGCCTGGTTAAGACCCCACACCCTCCAATCATTTCAGCCAGGCTGGGCTGAGGGGAGGGGGTGGTTAATTAAATGAGCTCACAAGATTCAGCCCTCGGTTAAGCTGTTGGCAAGACCCAGCACGTGACAAAGGAGCATCGGGAAGTCTTTTCTTTGCAGCTTATTCTTCGTTAGTTCGTTGCTTGACTCCCACGTGGGCTCCCACCCCCTCCTGCCTTCTACATGGCAGGAGCTTTCTTCTGTAATTCTTTTCTTTCCTTCTCTAAATCTATTTTTTTTAAGATTTATTATTTTTATTTATTTATTAGAGACAGAGAGAGGGAGACAGAGAGAAAGAGAGAGAGAGAGAGAGAGAGACAGAGAATGGGCATGCCAGGGCCTTTAGCCGCTGTAGATGAACTCCAGATGCATGTGCCACCTTGTGCATCTGGCTTACGGGACCTGGAGACTCAAACCCAAATCCTTAGGCTTTGCAGGCATGTGCCTTAACTGCTAAACTGTCCCTGCAGCCCTCCTTCTGTTAATCTAATAAAGGTGCTTTAAATCCTACCCTCTCGTCTATGGATTTTAATTCTTTAAATTCATATGACAAGGAGGCAGGGATCACCTAAATTTGCTGCTGTGTCGTGTATTGGTGAAGAACCCCAAGTCCCCCATTACAACAGGTTGTTCTCAAACTTGACGTCCTCCTATCCTCTCTAGGCTGTCATTGCCAAATCTGTGCCACCACGCAACACACAAGACAGCATTGTCCTTGCAGCTCACCTATGTGGGGTTTGGCCACCCAAACTTGAGCTTTTGCAGGTGCTGGGAAGTGCTAACTCTGTTACTCCTAGGTGGCTGAGTGGCACTTCTTTGCCACGGCTTCACCTCCTCTCCCCTTTCCCGTTGTATTCCTTAGCGCCAAAGCTGCCCAACCTCCAAGGTCTGCCGGAAATATGATCATGTCCTGAGACATACAAGAAACCTCTCTTCCCTGACACTGTGTACAAGGCCGGGATGGGAGCGATGCAGAGTGCACCTACGGAGCATTGTGTCCCTTGGAAATTGTGGGAGGGCAAGAGCAGTGCAGAAGTTGGACAGGGGACTGGGTGGAGTCTAGCTGGCCTCCCAGTCCCCCTTCTTCTTCTGGAGAGGGGTGCGCCAGATGGTATTTATTACTGTGTTTTAGCAATGCTTTTGGCACCGGGTAATAGCAAGATAAGAAAATTTGAAGTAAACAGAGATGAAAAGGGAAGTTACCAATGAAACAAAACTGGAAGCATTTAAGTTTCTAAGGAAGTGACTTCAGAAAATTAGATATAAAAAGGGACAATTAGTTTATGTGCACTTTTGCTCCACTTTGGGAAATAAAAAGGGAATGAGATCCTAAGGCTTAGTCTCCTGCTTGCTCTGCTGGAGTTGTTCAATGATCCTATTTTTTCAATGTTAATTAATAGGGTAAAATTAATGATGGCATTCTGCTGTTGACTTTACTCCTTTTCTGATTCCTTCCCATCACTCATGATTTTATCCTGAAATTTCCCTGATGTGATTTATTTCTAACGCACGTTGTATACAGTATACTAAATCCCAGGCAAATAGAGAAGATCTGTATGTCTCTCAAACCTCTGCACACAGGTATTCCTTTCTGTTCCTGGACTTTGAAGGCAGTGGGCTTTGGCCTAACTTCCATAGCAATATATGCACTTATGTTAGGGTGCCCTAGAGAACAGAACTGATAGAGGTTAGATAGATAGATAGATAGATAGATAGATAGATAGATAGATAGATAGATAGATAGATGACAGAGAAAGAAAAAGAGAAAGGAGAGAGAGATAGGTATAAAGGGATGGGATTAAGTAAAGCAGCTCACAAGGTTCAGGCTGGGCAGTTCAATACAGCTGTCCACAAACCAGAAAATTGAAGAATCCGGCAGATGGTCAGCCCATGAGGCCAGACTAATGGCGGAACACACAAGAGATCAGCAAGGGGAGTGCGGCACAAAGCAGACAGGAGGAAGCAACCAGGGCAGAGAAGAGAAGCGCCCTGGCATGCTCCTGGAGCTTTCTGGCACACAGCGCCCCAGCGGAAGGACCATCCTTTGTGGAGGAAGGACTTCCTGACTCAGGCAATCTTGCCTGGAAATGACCTCACAGACCTGCCCAAGGTCTGCCTCTGTCACTTCACTTCCAATGTGACTGCATTCACATCGAACAACCGTCACAGCACGACTGGAAGATGTTGTCTTGAGAGCCAAATCCATTTATCAGATGCTCTTCACATGTGGTATTCAGCTTGTAGAATGGAAGCATGACTCATATGTGTTCCCACATCAGTAGAAATTCGAGAATTTGTTGATGTGGTTTTTATCCTTCCTTTCCTTATTGGCCTTATTTAAGCTGTTGGTCCTGCTTGGAATATCATAGATCACTGCGTGGAGACAGTGATTGTGGTTTGGTTGTGCTTACACATATGCATTAGTGAAAATACTGGTTGCTTTTGTTCCAGGACATCTTTCCCAAGATGTTAGTAGATTCTAAAGCCTAGACAGACACAGGGAATATCTCCCTCTAGAGCAGAGCTGGGGTCTTCTGCAGTATGCACTTGCTATTTAAGTGAGTAATAAACTGCCCTTGCTGTCTAAGTCCGCTTTGAATGGTATGCCATCATCCACTGTTCTGTAGGTCAACCTGTCAGCCTGTGAGGAGATAAAAATCTCAGACCCTTAGTCTGTGATGCATTTTCTTTGCATTTTTACTTATAATATGCTTCCTCTGACACATTCTAGTACAAATACTAAATATGATAATTGAGTGCTCCTCAAACCTTACCTGAGGTTATAGCTCCCATGAAGTAAATAGGCAGACTTTCAGAACTGCCTCTGAGGAAAGCTGACTCACGTGTGATTTGGGACACAGAAAATCTGTCCGCTTATATCTTTTTAAGTAAGGCTCTCAATGATCATTATTTCTGTGGGAAGACCAAGTATCTAAAGAGATCACCCCTCCAGGTAAATAATAAATGCTGGAGAAATGACTGTTGTTGGAGTCTTTAAAGAGTCTTTTTCTATATAATACTTTCCCTACTTCAGTATCTGAAAAAAGTTGAAAAGCTTGGAAAAAAAGGATCATCACTTTTATTGCTGATAAAGATCAGATTAGAGAACACAGATTTTGATCTGTTGACCAGAAACATCTGCTGATTAAACCCCAAAATTAAATAATTTAATTATTTGAACTCAGGCAAAACTAAAGTAGGGGAGTTTTTTTTTTTTTTTTTTTTTAATATTGAAGGTTTTCATTTAAGTGAGATTTAAATAGAAGTCATTGGAAACTTTGTTATGATTTTGACTTAGAAAATGAAGAAATATAGGATATATGTTTTAAAAGTAGGTTTATAAAGTAATTAAAGTAAGAAATAGGATAAGCTGACTATAGTCAATATTTACTTTTCATCTTGATAATTTAGGTTTTATAATTCTCTCTTCCAATTGCCTCATGTCACAGGCTAAGAACTTTTCTGAAGCTCATATAATGTTAGTTAGAAGTCAAATCTCCAATTCAAAATCCCCAGGACACTTACCACCGCTAGTAAGGGGCTGTGGAAAGGACTTTATCCACTGAGCTAGTGCCCCAGCCTGACAGCTCCCCGGGGTTTCCAAATTTCTGCTACTTCCAGTTTCACGCTAAGCATATATATGTGGACTATGAATAAACAGGTGTCTGTATGTAGTATGCATCATATTCTAGCATAGATTTCTGGTGTATTCTTGCTTCTAACAATGTAAAATGTGTAATGAAATGCTGTGTAAGTGGAAATACCTTACAGCCAATGACAGACTTGGAATTCAAATCAGTGTCCTGTATCCAAACCTATTTTCTGTGACCTCATATGTTCCCCTTGAATCAGACCTAAGAATAATCTTGACACCACAGAGAACATCTCCCTGCCCACATGATAACTGGGACAGGGAAAAGCAGGACTCACCTTGAGAGGAATGTGACTCGGCACCAGGCGTGCCAGGGTCACTTGGGGTTATTTTTGTTATGTTGCTGCCCTTTCCACCTTGGTCATGGCTCCAAATACACAGGCCCCATCTGCACTCAGCTCTGCACTGCGTAGCCAGCTGGCCTTAATATCTGAAGGCATGGCTGCATTGCAGCACCTGCCATTGTCAACTTAAGGCACTGGCTTTTCTCTGTCCTTGCCATGTAAGGTTACAGGAGGGAAGAGTTAGGTAAAAATTATTAATGTTTCTATCTGTCTCTATTTTTAAATATTTTATTTATTTGTTTATTTGACAGAGAAAGAGGGAAGGGAGGGAGGGAAAGAGAGAGAATGAGTACACCAGGGCCTCCAGCCACTGTAAATGAACTCCAGATGTGTGTTCCCCCTTGTGTATCTGGCTAATGTGGGCCCTGGGGAATTGAACCTGGGTCCTTCGGCTTTACAGGCAAACACCTTAACTGCTAAGCTACCCCTCCAGCCCAATGTCTCTCTCTACAAGAAGTCAAGAACACATGGTCCAAATAATCGGGGGTAAATTGTCCAGTTTCCCCAAAATTAAATAGATGTATTCTAGCAATTCTTGTCCTATAATAAAGAACAAGAGAATCTAGCAAAAATAAATAAATAAATAATTGAAGCCATGCGAGGTAGCACACGCCTTTAATCCCAGCACTCAGGAGGCAGAGGTGGGAGGCGGAGGTAAGAGGATTGCCATGAGTTCAAGGCCACCCTGAGACTGCATAGCTAAGTCCAAGTCAGCCTGGGACACAGTGAAACCCTACCTCACAAAACCAAAAAATTAAAAATCAATTAATTGTTTTTAAAAAATGAACCTTACATTTTCTTCTTATCTTTTCACCAGTAAATGCAGACAGATACGAAAATAGTATATATTCAAGGTACTATTAACAAACTATTATGAACAGAAGGTTAAATACAGAAGTCACTTGAGCAAGGTACCAAGGCTGCATCATGCTATATGCACCCTTGAAGTGGCTTCAGAACAGTAATTACAAATCCTTGAATTAAAAAAAAAAGTCTTTTATTTCATGTGTTTTTAATGATAGGCAAAATAGTATGAGTTCAGCTTTAAATTTTAACCCTGCCTTTGGCACTTGTTAGCTATGTGGCCTTCAGTACGTCCTTACCTTTCTGGGTCCCTCGGTGACACTGCAGAATAGAAAGTATTCTTAATCTGTGTGCCAGAGGTCCCCTCCAGCTCTGAACTGCCTTGATATGAATGTCAGCCACCAAGCCTGTACCACCCCACATCTACAACGGAAGTCAGATTGTCACAGACAGTCCATTTCAATAAGGTTACCAGCCTTAGACTATATATAAGATTACAGGCCTTCAGCACCTACATTAATTTCTCCAAAGTCCGCTCTGGACATTTTAGGTAAGGTGATGTAGCACAAGTTGGTAGGGCTCTATTTTGGTCCTGTCAAGTCCCAGTAGCCGTATTTGTGTGTGCGGGCCTGGGGTCAGGGTGGACTTGTACAAGTGAGGGCATCTCTAGCCTCACTTCTCTGCCTTGAGGCCACTGGAGAATTCTTTCTTCCCTGTCCTTCTCCCTGATGTTTCACATATGCTTAAGTGAGCACCACTGAGCAGCACCCCTCTGGACGCCCACTACTTGTCGGCCACTTGAGAGAGGAGCCTTGCTGTGACGTGGCATACGGATCTGCTGCCAAGCACGTGACTCCCCAAGATATCTCTGAACTGCAACAGCCAAGAGGCCTGTATCCTCCAAGTCTCATGTAGCACCTGAATCATAGTGGGCTGGGCCAAAAATGAAGAGCTGTGTTTCTCCTCAACTCATTGCACATTGCTACGTATGCTCAGAGCTGGGCTCTCCCTGCCCTGTGTTTGGTAAGACCTACGTGCAGGGCAGTCATCCTCTTTTCTGGGGTACATTTAGTGGGTAATGCTACTTGCTGACTTGAATGGGTAGAAGAGCTGTCATTCTGCTTTCTTCTACTCTCCATCTCCATCTTCCATGTGTCAAATATATTCACTGACAGCTACTGGCATCGTGTTCAACCAAAATTCTTATTGTTGAAATGTGAATCATCTGCCAGATACCAATACATCAGGGCACTTAATGGAGAACTACACGGTCTCTCAGAAGGCTTCTCCTCACCAAACCAATGGGCCAGCCAAAATAAAGACTGTACTTAATTTATAACGGATACTTTGTTTGGTGTGTGTATGTGTTGAACATGGGGGTACACATGTGTGGGTAAGTGCTTGTGTGCCTGTGGAGGCCAGTGTTCAACATCAGGTCATGAAGCGCCTTCCTCACTCACTCTCTTCTTTATTGGCTATGGTAGGCTCTGTCTCTTTTTCTCTCTTCACACTGGGATCACCTGATAGAGCTTGTCTAGGAGATTAGAGCCTCCTACCTTCACCTCCTGGGCACTAGATTACAGGTTGGCTATCATGCCCACCTGGCATTTAGTCAGTGTTGGGGATCTGAATTCCAGTCCTGACACTTGTGTGGCAGAAGCTTCATCCACTGAACCATAACTGGAGAATGATACTTTAAATTAAACAAACTCAACCAAGAAATGATAAGTAACTTATTTGATTTTACAAAATTTACTTAAAGTCTACAATGTGTCATTGTCTTTTCATTCCCTTCTTCAAAATTTCTGGAGTTAATAATATTGGTTAATTTATTTGTTGCTTACTGAATAATCACCAGAAAAAAACTGTATCTAAAGTTCTCCTCTCAATTGATCTAAGTAGTAAATTCTCACCAAGAGCCACTATTTCTTTATGGTTTCATCAAGAAACCATCTTGGACAGGTAGAAAGCATCTTAGGCAGTGGAACAATAGCATTGCAGATAACACACACAGGGATATAATTTAATATCTAATAACTGAGACCCTTTGTAAATGGTCTTCCCTTTATAAGGAAAAGGACTTATTGTACTTGCCTCTTGTTTATATGAACAGTATATCTCCTAAGGTAGCTTCCTTACCTAAATTATATCTCTTCAATTCTTTCCACTCAATCACCGTTTTATCTCTTATACATAAAATGATTGTGTATGTGTGTCAAAGTTAATTCAACAAGCACTGGAGTAGGGAATGTGATTTTTGTTTCTTGCAATGCCATGGGTTGCTGAGCGAGCTGAACTGCATATTGCATCAGCAGAACCAGTCACGTTCTTATGCTCTGTCCCACAAGAAACTTGGTTTTAGCTATCTTGAGAAAAGTATTCAATGAAAGGCACAGTTTCTATTTGAATCAAATGCAGAATCCAAGAAGCAACGAGGAGGCAGACAGAATGAGCATTGTTTAAACATATCTAGCATACTTCTCAAAACACATTCTTCATATGGCTCTTATAAAAGTTTCATTTGGTGATAGTTTGTAAGGAAGGGAAAATGGCCAGAGCAAGATTAAATTAAAATGCTTTGAATAATATAGACAAAGTACTTTAAAAGAAATGGTTTTTAACTTTTGGAGGGCTCATCAACTCCAGCAAAGCATCTGAACATGTAAACCTTGATGTTTAGTAAAAATTCTTGAGAGATTAGTGTGATATCTGTGGGGCTCCTTGTTGAATTCCACATCATGCCATCTAATTGGAGTTTTCTAGAAACAGTTTATGAAACGTCCTACCTTGTTAAGATAAAGAGACACTTGTCCAAACAAAACAAGATGAAAGAACTGATCAGATTGAATTGATTTAAGCAAGTAAGCTAATCTTATGACCTCATTCCTCCTTTTTTCTTCTTTCTGTCTCCTCCCAGGCATCCCTTCTGTGAGTCTGGTCTAAATATTAAACCACCTACATTGTCCTGTAGTTAATGGAATTTTGGTAGTAAAGGAAAAAACAAGGAAGCTCTGCATTTTTCCTCCCTTTCCATGTCACATCATGAATGTAGTGACACCTCCAAGCCTAAGTCACATAGCAGCTTCCCTCCATGCCTTCCCTGGGGCCCACACAAACCTGGGAGAATCTATTCATTGATGTGAAGTATGAAAGCATTTGGCTTTAGCCTTAGAGATTGTTGACTACATAGACATCCTCCAGAAAGATATTGTCTCAGTTCAGTGTTGTAAGCTATGTATGTCTGTGGATTACTGGATTATTACAGTAGCATCACCAGTTGTTACAGCACCACCAAAAGTCCTTCATGCCAAGCCAGCCTGAGAGTAAGAAAGGAAGGATAAAATAGAAGTATCTTTGGTCTAATCTTGCTAGGTTAACTGATGATGCATTTTATTTATTTGGAGCAAGTCATAGGTGCAATCCATTCTCAAAGGAAGAGAAACACACAGAGGTGTCAGTATCAGGAAGTGAAGTTCACCAGGACCCTTCTCCAAGGCTGTGAACAGAGAAGGGAGGCACTTTGTCAGTATCTGTAACCCTTAAAAATATGTAAGCAACTGGGCATGGTGATGCATGCACGTTTTTAATCCCAGCACTTGGGAGGCAGAGGTAGGAGGATCACCATGAGTTCAAACCCACCCTGAGACTACATAGTGAAGTATAGGCCAGCATGGGCTATAGCAAAACCCTACCTCAAAAAATAAATATGCAGACAAGCCAGGTGTGTTGGCCCACATCTGTAGCCCCCGTTACTCCAGTGCCTCATGCAGGATCACTGGAGCCCAGGAGTGGAAGGGAGATCAGCAGAGTCAACAGAGCAAAAAAAAAAAAACCTCTGTCATTGCGCTTATCTCATTAATAGGTATTGAACAAATCAGTTGTCTGTGTAAATTTTGTTTGAATAAAGAATGGAAAGATAATGCTTACTAAGGAGTAGTAATGAAATCAGAAGTGTGGCTAAGGCTAGGCTGTTGCTCTTATCAAGCTTATTTATCCTAATTAATTACTTTTGCTTGGTGTTGCAGTTATGTTTGCATTGCTGGCAGAAGTCACCTAACCATGGACAACTTTGGGGGAAAAAAGGGGGTTTATTTTGGCTTACAGACTCAAGGGGAAGCTTCATGATGGCAGGGGAAAACAATGGCATGAGCAGAGGATGGACATCACGCCCTGGCAAAAACAAGTGGACATCAGGAGATTGTGCAAAACACTGGCAAGGGGAAGCTGGCTATAACAACCATAAGCCTGTCCCCAACAATACACCACCTCCAGGAGGTATTAATTCCCAAATCTATCAGCTGGGAACCTAGCATTTAGAACACCTAAGTTTATGGGGGACACCTGAATCAAACCACCACATTTGGTATTACTTTGTTTACTGTTGTTTAACCTACCTTAATTTCAATAATGAAGATTTCAAGACATAATAAATGATCTCTGGCAGGAATAAACAGATAAAATATTTATATTTAACATTAATAGATCTGTAGAAAAATGTGTTCTGTTAAAAATTTAAATTTTACCCAACATGGCTCAGGGAAATTTTGCGGAAGAGGGGGTGGAAAGAATGTCAGAGTCACTTCTTGGGTCATGATTTGCAGAGACATTTAGCATACCAATAACTGGGGACTAACTCCACAATGCATGACCCATTTACATCAACAAGGAGGGTCTAATGGGAGGGGGTAGATCATAGATGAGCCTAAACAATGTACCAAACTGCCTGTATTTGATGAAAAAAAAACTAATAAATCAAATTTAAAAAAAAATTAAATTTTACCAGCACATAAAATTTTGTAAGTTGCATATATGAATATAAACAATCAATATATATGTTTAAATACATCATAACTACTTCAAAGGGCCAATATCTAATTTTCAATAATTTATTTTATTCTTCTAGAGTGGATATAACATTGAAAGTGTCATTTTAGTCACTTTTAAGTATGTAGTTCTATGACATCAAACATGCTAAATTGCATGTATAATTGCCCATGGCATCTTTCTCCAAGTTTCTTCAACTTCTTCAGCTGAAGCTCTGAACCTCTTACTCATTTTTACTTTTTGGTTGGTGTTATTTTTTAAAATTTTTTATTGACAAATACCATGATTGTAAACAATATCCCATGGTAATTCCCTCCCTCCCCTCACTTTCCCCTTTGAAACTCCACACCCCATCAAATCCCTTCCTCTCTCAATCAGTCTCTCTCTCATTTTGATGTCATGATCTTTTCTTCATATTATGATGGTCTTGAGTATGTAGTGTCAGGCACTGTGAGGTCATGGATATCCAGGCCATTTTGTGTCTGGAGGAGCACATGGTAAGGATTCCTGCCCTTCCTTTGGCTCTTACATTCTTTCTGCCACCTCTTCTGCAATGGACCCTGAACAATTGGAAGGTGTGATAGAGATATTTCAGTGTTGAGCACTCCTATGTCACCTCATCTCAGCACCATGGTGCCTTCTGAGTCATCCCAAGGTCACTTCTATCTGAAAGGAGAAGGTTCTCTAACCAAAAGTGAGAGTAGCATTAATAAAATGGTATGAACATTAAGAGAAGTGCTTACTGGGCAGTTTGGTGAGCATAGTATATACAGTTACTATTACAGACAGCAGCTGACATAATACCCCTAGGACTCATAATGGGTACTGTTATAGGTTTCCAGTATCAGGGATGTATTTTGTCCCATGGAGCAGGCCTCCAGTCAAATTAGGAATTGGTTTCCCCCATAACAGACATGCCATTATTGCACTAGTTGGTTCATTTGGCCTGGCTGGCCAAATATAAGGCTTGCAGTGTCCACTGTTGAGTATCTTCACTGGTGATTTTTCTCTCTCCCATTGAACTGCATGCAGTGTGGCTTTTTTCTACGTTTCTGTCAGCTAGTCTACATGGAGGAGGTTTTCAGCTCATCTCCAGCAGGATTTCTCAGTGACTTTGTAGCCCAAGTGTGTGGAGTCTTCAGCAATAAAGTCTTACCATCTATTCCTGGTGGGAAACCAAGGGCCTCAGCAATGGCCGTTAATGATTTGGGGCTATCAGGGACCTCCCTGGCCAACAACTCACTGGAAGGTATTCCATTGCTGGTACTGAAAATTTTCTAGGAAAAATTTATGGCTCCTGTGTGTTCCATTGTCCAAAAAAGTAGGTTTCCATATGACTTATTTATATCCTCTTAGATTTTGATTAGCTCTCCCTCCATCTTTCTTTTACTCAGTCTCTTCCCTGATATCACTTAGGCCTTTTTATCCCCCATTAATCTGTTCTTCTACTTACATATATACAATATCATCCTATTAAGTCCCTCTCTCTCCCTTTCTATTCCATTTATATTCCTGTTACTAATTTTTGCAACAAACTGCTAAGCATATAACTGTTATGTTCTTCCTTTTAGGAAGTATTTTTGACTTTGGCTTTTTTTCTAATTTATAACCTTTTCCCTAAAAGGCAGCCATAAAACAACAATGATTAATGCCTATTTTGTTTCATTTCCAAGAGCTAAGATGGTTGTAAGTTTAATTCTACTATCTATGTTCAAGAGGCCAAGATGAGTTTGTGCAGAAACTGCTGGAAGCTCCTCAAATCTACTGCTGGGCTTCCTTCAGTGATTATAGGAGGTTTAAGTAGTAAGTGAGGGAACCTACATGTTTACAGAATCACTTATATATGTCACCTTTGTGGTAAATCTTTCCTTTCACCCTGCTTGTACCCTTGTTTTATTCTTGAGAGACACCCATGAGGATTGTGGCAGCCAAACATTATCTTGCCGAATAAAGTTGCTAATTCTTCTATGGTTCTTTGTATCAGGGACCGGCCTGCCCCTCCTAGAATGTGCAACGGCTACAGAGAGGTGCATGTGAGCTGCGGGTCTATGATCTTATCCCAATGACTTGATATAGAGGGCATCTCTCAGCCTCCATATGCCATTATCCTTGGGAACCTCTCATGGGCATGTGTCTTCTTGTCTTGTCCAAGTGGGGCTTCCTTATCTCTGCACACTCCCCATTTCCCTGTCTGTCCTCCTGAAGTACAAACCTAGGTTTTGTTCTTTCTATCTTTGGCACTTCTCTGGGAGAATGAGACAATGTTGCAGACATAGTGTACTCATACTCATGATGAGATGTTTCTAGAAGGAAGAGAACTGTTCATCAGATCACAAAGGCAGATAGTTTTCTCCAATCTTGAGGTACCTGAGTCCTAATTCTGAATATTCAAAAGAAAATTTTAGCTACCCAGTCAATATCTGCCTGCTTCTTCTGGAGTAATAGTGTGTCTGGTGTTGCACAGCTGCTGGGAGCACACAGCCTCCTGATTTGTGAGGCGAGACGTGACCATGCCTTTAAGTTCTCAGCCATGTAGGAAGAAAAGTCAAAGTTGTAGCTTTTGCCTCCCAGGTGTAGAAAAACTTCCTCTGGAAAGATGATTCACTTTTCTTGGTATTAACTGACAGTGAGGGGCTCCACTGGAAGCTCCCTGCTGAGGTTGACAGGGTATAGGGCACAAGTGCCTAAATCAGAAACCATTGTCTGGCTTCATGCCATGAAAAGACAAAAAAAAAAAAAAAAAAAAAAAAAAAAACCTTTTTACTTTTTTTGTTGTTGTATAAATCCAATATCTATTCTAACGGATAAAGTATAATTAGTAGAAACCTTATATTTTATCATTTGAAAGATTAATTTTTCAATCTTCTGTAGGTTAAAATATGTAATTAAATGTCAGATTCATTCAAAAAGAAAATAATTAATAAACTGTATATTCCTATAAATCAGCCAAACTTCCTTTCTGCTGTGTGTCTCATTTTGAAGCTCCTTTCTCACAATGGGGGATGGGGAGATAAGTGACCTTAGATGATATCTATGCCTGCTCAGTCAGGCAAATGATGAGTTACAGTCAATTTGATTTTTAAGATATGATAATGATTGATCACCTTTCAATTGGTAAGATTGATTATATGCTAATGCAAGAAGATAATAATTTGTTTAAGGAATCTGACAACATTGCAACTTCATGAACAGATACTGTGTATATAACATACATAGTACTTGAGTTTCTTTAGTTAAAGAGCAAGAAGAATAAGCAAGAAGAAAAAGGACTAGATGTCTCCCTACACAGTAATCTCACCCAAAATCAACTTGAAGATTTAATTATTTTTAAATGATATTCACAGGGATATTATATCTATATCTATATCTATATCTATATCTATATCTATATCTATATCTATATCTATATCTATATCTATATCTATATCTATATCTATATATCTATCTATCTATCTATGTATCTATCTATCTATCTATCTATATATATATATATATAGAGAGAGAGAGAGAGAGAGAGAAAGAGAGAGAGAGAGAGAAAACTTTGTTTGTTTCCTGAGAAAATCTATAGCATCACTAACTTTCATACAGTGGAAGAAGACTCATAAACACCAACAGAGCACATCCATGTGTCAGTGACTGTGGTGCTTTGAATGTGAAATGTCTGCAATAGCCTTGTGTTTGTGACCAAGCCTCAATTTCCAGCCAGTGGAGCTTTTGGAAAGTGGAGATGAAGGTGTGTTCCTTTGGGTGGGCCTTGCAATACTGTATCCCAAACCCTGGTTTCCAGAGCTAGCTCAACTTGCTACCACCTCCCAGCTGATAGGACAAGAAGTGATGGCCAGGCTCTTTTCTGCCATGCCATGACAAAACTTCCCCTCAAGACTGCAAGCTAAATTGACTCTTTCCTTCCATCAGCTGCTTTTGGTAAAGCATTTTATCTCAGTAGCAAGAAGTTAACTGCAACTCAGGGTAAGGAAAGTTGAAAAGTAAAAACCTCTCTTCTACCCAACCACAATTAATTCAAAATATCATTTATTATGTATCTGTTTGTCAGCAAAATCTGAGTGTAATGCTAAGAGACCTAAAGGACTATTGCAGTCCTGGTGGGTGATGTCCAGTAGTCCTGAAAGTCGACGAGCATGCTGAGCAGTGAGGCAGTGGGCATGGGAGCAGCTCCTAGGGACGTCGGTGACCACGACAACTTCCATCTGACAGAGCGGACACAAGGCTTCGTGCGGCAAGGCAGTGCTGGGGCAGGAAGCGTCAGAGTGTGCAGGATGATCAGCCCTGTAGAACGACACAGGCAGCACTCTGCCTCTAAGGAGTTAACCAACTGTGGATTGAAAAGGTTTGAAAAAATCAAATTTATACTGACCATGTACAAATGCTTATGATTCCATAAACAATACAGTATAAGAATTTAGGATGTGAGGGCAATCTGGCTGCGACGTCTGTCAGCTTACTGATCACCAGCGTTGATTCATCTCATCTGGCAGGCTAAGCAGGTGTCCCCTTCCTCCCTCATCAATCCACGTGTGTCCTTCCCATAGCTGCACCCTTGTTCATAGAGGATGACTTTCCCCAACAGAGGAGGACAGGTCTTTGGTCAAGAGTATATGAATAGCTACGTTCCCCTGCTAGAACCTCCAAACAAGCTCTCAAGGTCCCTTTGTAGGAGAACTCAGAGTAGTCAAGCTTCCAAGACTCCAGAGATCCAAATGAGGCAGTGCATGTGGCAGTCTTTAAAAAACAAAGAAAAGAAAAGAATTTACATAGCACTTATATTAGGTACGAGTAACACAGCCCTTATTTAAAATTTACAAAGGGACTTATATTGTCTATAGGAAAATACTATAGCATTTTATGTAAGGGATTTGAGCATCATGGATTATAGTATTTCCAGAGGTTGTTGAAATCAAACCCCTTGCGTATTGAAGGATCACTATACTTCCAAAGCAATTTTCCAAAATAAACTGACAGTCATTCCACATATGCCTTCTGTATTACACATCTCACATACACACACACACACACACACACACACACACCATTTGTGGACTGTTGTCAAGTTCTATAAAATGTGGTATCAGTAAATAAGAATGGATGATGAATGAGTCAACACAAAATGCAGATGACATAGCCTTCTATCATTTGCATTTATATTCACACATCTCCAAAAATTTCCATATAATATTATTGTAGAGTTTCAGAAATTATTATGGACATGATATAGATTTCTATTTGTCAAACCAAAAGCCTCATAGCAAATGCCTTTAGACTTTCACTCATTTGACTAACAGTTTGGATTTTGAGTAAGCATACTATCCTTACACTACTAAACGTTCTTAAATACTTGTAACAGGGAAGCAAACACAAGTTGATCCAGTCACTTTGTACCAACAGACTGTCACTGCTCTAGTGCATACAGAAATATACATTTCTGAAGCCCATGGCACATTTCCTACTTGATTCAGGTTCCTTGCTTATTGCCACATGAATATTTCTCTGGTATATTTTTAGTAAAATGTGTCATCCTAGACTGATCATATGTGCACAGATGGTGGAGGGCCTGTAAAAGACTTTCTGCAATGCTAGCTATTGGGCAAAACCCGTCTGGTACCTGGTACTCCTGCAGCGTAAAATGCAATAAACAAACAGATGCGATGGCCAAGTAGGGGAGATACTCTGTAAAACTGGGAGAGCCTTGATTTAGCAGGGGGTAAAGAACAACGAACAAGTGACCTCACCATGAAAATAAGACAAAAATGATAATGGCATGCCAACGTTGAATGTCAGTCCTTTTGCTGGTATCTTAGAACCATGAGAGCATGTGGACATTCCAAACGTGATGGAGATTCCAGGTTCTCCACATGGTGTGTATAACCTTACTGCTCAAACCTCAGGGGTTTAGTGCAGGAAGCTTTGCATGAGGTTATTTGACAAACAACAAATCAGGGATACACAGCACAATAGATTTCTTTCTACATTAGAAAATAAAAAGGGAGAGTATTCACTAGGGGGTTTTGGTCAAATAATAAAGGAGACCTAACTAGAATTAATTTTCTCTGTAGCTTAAGATATTTTTCCCAACTACTAAAATGACAAGTTTTCTCCTCTTGGTTTAGAAACAAGTAAATCTGCTTTCTCCTCACGGTCCTCAGTTCTCAGAGTGGTTTAGTGCCTTCCATTGGGTAAGAAGAGGTTAACTAAATTAGAATCCGTTTACTTTTTCCATGTGATGTGTGTGAAGTGCCCCAGGCACTTTTTCCCTGAATATTTACTTATTTTTGTAGCTCTAACATACATGGTTATCCTTATAAAGCAGCCATGTAAATTGAATTTTTAAAACATAAAAGAATCTGATAGAAACTGACTCAGTTCCAAGAAGTCTGGGACATATTTCATTATACAACTTCTGTTCTCCCACTTGTATGCCCAGGTCACTAATTTAATTAAAGTGTGGGTCATCTCACAAAGGTCTTCTGTCAGTGGCTGTAAAATGATTTAAGAATGAGAAAAAAATACAATGTTTATTTTCTGATAGGCCATTATAAATGAAGGCTTACTGCTGAAACAATAGCTAAATATTGCATCTTTGCTTTCCAGACGTGACATACAGCATACCATCCTTATCAATCAAACACTACCAAACTCCTGTGCTGCTTCCAGAACAGCATCTTAGACACAGCTCCAGGGGTCGTAGAAGCCTCTTATTCTTGTTGCCAAAGAAGCAGCAGTAGCAGATGATGTTTCCACCCATACCTCATGTGGACCCACAAATGTATCATCTAGAAATATGCAAGAAACATTAAATAGATATGTGGATTCATATGTATCACGCATCAGGTCCTAAGTGCAATAAAATTATTACCTTAATGTGAACCCTGTTTGAAAGTACAGTGTATTACTGGTTTCTGCTATTCTATGCAGACATGTAAAAGAGAACTTGAAGAACTGATAAATGGAGGCTGGGGAATGGCTCAGTAGTTAAAGGCACTTGAAAGCCTGACTTCCTGGGTTCAATTCCCCAGGTACCACAGAAAGCTGGACAGACTATAAAAAATTTTCTATCAACATTCTTGTTATGAATTCTCTTCACCACTGGAGAAGAGATGGTGTTGCTGGGTTAATAAATAAGTCTTTCCTTTTTAGGTTTTCAGGCCTTATATACATGTGACAGCATCATATTCAGATGAATGACACCAATTTGTTACCAAAATTGGCTATATATACATCTATATTCTGATAAAGATTTATTGTGGCCACATAAAACTCCTGCCATTAAAAATATGTGCAGTGGCACATCAAACATTGTCTTTACTGTACTTGAGAGGGCCATATGGGTTTGTTACACATGTGTAACATGATTTTATCTGACTTATCTGCTAATGTCTATTTTATTTCAACCATGAGTTTTAAGTTGTCAGAAATACTTTTATTATGCAGACATATTTCACTCTTATTAAATGTTTTGTTTTAATTAGTTGTAACTAACAACTAACTTTAAAATCTGGCATTCTGTCTTATGTCAGTATTTACAAAGGATCAACAAATAAGTCAATGAAATAAAATAGAGATCACAGAAAGAAATTCACAGTATATAATCATCTCATTTTTCAATAAAGGGAAAAGTATCCCAATAGGGAAAGAAAAGTCATTTCTTCAAGTGACCTATGAATAACTAGATATAAAAATGTAAAAAAAAAAACAAAAACAAACTAACTATAGTATCTAACTCACACCATATACAAATAAATAAACTATGATCCCTAACTCATATCGTATGTAAACACTGACTAGAGATGGACCTTGAACCTAAACACCTAAACATAATGGCTAAAACCATATAGCTTGGAAAAGGAAAACTGTATTTTTGTGATTGCATAGTGTGTTCCTTTCTTTCAAAAAGATGCCAAAAGCAACATCTATGAAAGAAAAAAGATTTAAAATTATATCATATGAGTATTAGCAACTTTAAATCAGCTGGATATCAATGAGTGAATAGGTAATATCTAACCACAAAGGAATATAAAAAATTTATTTCTTGCTGTTATTGCTGATAAATAAGAGAGCCACTAGCTTTTTTATTAGATCTAAAATTGTGTTTTAATAACCTCTCTTTAACTTTTTTCAAAATGATTTCATTAGGCTTTTATTTTTATTTTATTTTTACTATAATTTCCTAAATTCTGGAGAATTATACATATAAAACTAGTTAAGGTAAGTTATTTTAACATCACTAATGATCATGATGAATATAGTTCACCAATATCTATGCTCACCCTGTCTTTTATTTTACTTTTTGATAATCATGTTACAGAAGACTGCAAGATGGTACCTGTCTATGTGTGTGAAAGATAAAAATATGTACTTGTCTCTAATTAATGGTTTTATAGTATATATAATTTTCAGCTTACACTATCTTACTTTGAAAAACTGCTGGGAACCTTGTTGCATAGGGTTATAAAAGCTTGGACATCTATAGATGCTTTCTCTCTAACAGCTTTTTTATGGCTGTACACACAATGGCCTTCGTTTTGTGTGATGTTTAAGCTCATGTGTACTTTAACTTCTTTCTTTACATTTAGGGTTTTCAGTCTAAGAACTTGTTTTCAACTCATTGTTATCTTTTATCATTTATTCTAGAATACTCTGATAAATAACTGCTAACCTTCTGTTGGAATCTCTCATTGTATTTCCATGTCATAAAGCTGCTCTTTTAAAACACCCTTTTTAAAAAAATGTTTTAATCTATTCATTTGGATGGTTGCAAATAGTACAGTGTACTCACATAGGCATTGTAAAATTTATGAAGGCATTTTTATTTGTCAAAACTAGAGGAAGGATGCTATTATCATCATGTAGATCACTACGGACCGCAGCAATAACACACTCCCCACAATAAAGAATCATCTGGCCCCGATATTAAAAATGATGGTGTGAAACTCTGCTTGACTTCATTGCTCTCGCTCATAGGTGAATTCCTTGTCACTATTTTCTCATTCAGCACACCATCAACTACCTTGTCTAAGGAGAACTTCATGTATTAAGATTGTCTTTTTTAATAAAGCTTTTTATTTATAATTTTTTGTTTCCTATTTCTCTAATTTTGATGTCCCTTGGTCACCCCGTATCTAACCATTTTGTTTCATCATTTCTTGTTCTTTTACTGTATACTTTTGGTTTCCTTACTCATTACTGAATTTAAAGCATGCTCATTTTTAAATTATTTACACATATTTTGTTTCTTTCTTTTTCCTTACTGGTATGAATCTCCAAGTTGTGAGTGGGCTTCATTAAAGAGCTAGTTTTGGTTTTGTTCAGACTTTCTGGACCTTTTCCATAGTAAAACTGAGAAAAAAAGTTGATCAACTCATGAAATCAGGGCAGGATGACCACAGTCATGGTTGCCAGGTGAGGTCTATTTCTCTGATTCCCCTAGTTTATAGCATTTGATGAAGAGACCTCCTAGGTAGTTTATGAATTTGGTCTGGGGCAATTGAACGAATGGTGGGGTAGTACCAAGCTATCAAGGATAACAGCTGTTCAGACCCAGCCTACAAAGCAAAGCTACTGCTTACCAGTATGAATGCTCAGGGCTTCATGGTATTTCATGGCCAGAAAGCAGCCATGGTGGTGCATGGAAAGGTAAAAGGAGAACATCAGCTTCCCTCCATCCCTTCCTAGGGAGCTCCTTCTGGACACTTTGCTGCAAACACACAAGGCTATCCTAGGGATCTGCTGTTCTCCTCTTGTGCCCCAGATACAACAACATGACCACCTCCCCTAGAGGCACTGCTCCCTGATGATGTTTGGTCTCAACGTGGATTTTTCTAAGTTTTCCTGATGTTGCCTTCCCCATACTTTTCATGATATTCTATGGTTTCTCTGGGACTATTTCAGAAAAATACAACCCATAGCCCAACCAACTATACCACAGTGAAAAGCTCTGTTTGTTTCTATGGTAGCCTTCTAGGCCTGATTATTCGATTATATTTTCTTTTTAACTTAAAATTTCTTTTATGGATTATATTTTATGATATTTGCAAAATGTTTATAAATAAATAAGTCTAGGATTTATCAGGCAGTGTTTCTCTTTTAAAAAAAAAAAATTCACTTTTAAAGCTAGGCATAGTGGCACATGCCTTAAATCCCAACACTTGGGAGGCAGAGGTAGAAGGATCACTGTGAGTTTGAGGCCAGCCTGAGACAACATAGTGAATTCCAGGTCAGCCTAGGATAGAGTGAGACCCTACCTGAAACACACACACACACACACACACACACACACACACACATTTTTTCCCCTTGCCATTCTCCCTTATCATCTTTTGAAGCTTAAGGGGATTCTTAGGTTGTAGGTTTAGTTTAGTTTTTGTTTTTTTTTAATTTCTTCAAGTATGAATAGTCTAATTTATATATTACATAGAATTTGACACTCTGAATTCTCTTCTGAATACATTTTGGACAAAATTCTTGGGTTTTAATATACATTACTTTCTTTATCAAATATAGCCAGTCATTTTCATTGCTATTGATTCCATCCCCTCAAATATAATAAGATATTTTCCTAAGACAAACAAATAAGTTTCCAAGGTCCTAATTTCTGGAACTTTGCTCTAAAATAAAAATGGATAAACCACCAATACCAGCTCATGAAAAAAAATCATCTTTACAGAATTGAAACTCCCTCACTAATTTCCTGAACAATTGTCTGTCATCCTAAATCATGTTTTCTGTTTCACTACAACTAAGTCTCCAGGAAGAATTGATGTCATTTTCTAACAAGCAGGGCTGCACATAACACTTCCCCTCTGGTATGACTGTGCCAGCCATTTCATGTAATTAATTTCCTAATGATGCTGCAGCATTCACTGTATGCCTGAATGACCTCATCCTAGCACTGCCAATTTTGAGGAACATTTCAAATGTGAAATTTGTAGGGAAACTCAAGCCTGGGTATTGTAGACAGTGTTGGAAAGAAAAGTGTGAGATTAAACCTTTTGCCCACAAACTGTATACTATTTTCTTTGACAGAAGCAAAGTGATATATGACACATCCCGCTAAGCTGTAGAAATACCATGACCTTTCATCAGTCTCAATTATTAGGAGTAACAGCCTCAGGCTGAAACTACTTGGGAATCCCAGACGATCTTTTAACACAGAAAAACTGCAGAATCGAATGCATCTTGCATGGCCAAACTGTGCTGCAATAAGGCTGCCTAGAGGTCCATTCATCATTTTTTTTTTTTCTCTCTCTATGCTTACTCTAGGGCTGACATCTACTTATTAAGTCGTTCCCTGGGTCATCTCTCACTGCGGAAGAGGTAATGTGGAAATCCCGACAGGAGGCTACTATTTCCAGAAGGAGAGGAGGTGTTCTATTTTTGGTGTCATCATCATCTTATTAGGCAAGAGGAAAATTGGTTATCTGATTGCCTGCTTCTTGCCTTTTCTGAAGTCACATGCAGTGTGGACAAGTGCCCCCAATGAACTGGGGAAATTGCCACCAGGTAAAAAGAACACTTTGCAGTAGCTAGGTGCCCCCCCCCCCCCCCACCTTGTAGGGCAAACAGACAGGCGAAACTGAGCTCCTTAAACAAGCTGTGGCGGTGTAGGCAAAGCAGATGTGGGTAGCATTTCTAGGAGTGATTCGCTGGAGGAATAAGCCTTTTCACTGAGTTCAGCGAGCTAAACTCACCCTATAGTGCTGCTAGCCATGGGCCACTGAGACAGACAGTGACAAGGTACAGACAGATGGACTTTGGTAGGTTATGGAATTCAGAAACCTTCATTTTTCCCATTTCTCTAAAATGAGCACTTTCCTTCACCAGGAGTTTTTGAAACAAACCACAGTAATATCTGCAATACTTTTAGCTGTTACCAATAGAAATCACATATGTGATAACTTATTTCATGTTAGCAGATCTGAAATACTAGTCACATAGGCCAATACACCAAAAATATTGTCCTTGCAGGTCTACCAATAGTTTTTATTTATTTATTTATTTTTACTTTTTTTGTGTGGTAGGGTCTCTCTCCAGCCCAGACTGACCTGGAATTCACTCTGTGTTCATAGGCTGGCTTTTAATCCACGGTGTTCTTCTTACCTCTGCCTCCCCCAGTGCTGGGATTAAAGGTGTGTGTCACCAGGCCCAGCTAACCAGTAGTTTTTGTTATGTAATAGAGACACATTTGCATAATTAGAATCTCTTTATGACTATGTTTCAAAATAATTGATTTCCATTGGAACTCTTTTCATTTTAGTTGATGCATTTAACAGCTTTCTTCTTCTTTCCTGAGAAAAGGATTCATAGATACCACATACTACGGAGTGTTTAGCTCAAAAATGTGGAAGAAGTTAGCCGGTCTATAGGTGCCTCTGTGGGGGGCGCAGCATAGCAGAGGGATTTAAGGATGATCCTTTGTTGCCTTCTCATCACGCCCATCCCAGCTTGGCCCGCCTATCTTAGCTGTCCTCGCCTGCTTCAGTTGCAGGATTCAGCGTTTGACGGGCTCACACAATCAAGTACAGAGAGAGAGAGAGAGAGACAGAGACAGAGAGAGAGAGGGAGTCCAGCTGCTGCAAACGAACGCCAGACACATGTGTGTTCCCTTGCACATCTGGCTTACGTGGGTCCTGGGTAATCGAACCTGGGTCTTTTGGCTTTGCAGGCAAGCGCCTAACTGCTAAACCATCTTCCCACCCCATCAGATCTCTCTTGAGCAAGCACCCTGCCCAGTTGTGGGTAGATTTCTCCTCTCAGACCAAGAAGATGGTCTGGGACACCTGGTGCAGGTGTGTCCAGTTGTGCTGAGCAAGAACTCTAAAGTGTATCTTCCCTGGCCCACACACACACAAAAAAAAAAAAAAAGGCTCTCTCTGTAACTGCGTGAACAAAGCTGGGGTGGGAAGGGACACTTGTTATTACTGTCTTTACTTCTAATCTTGTCAGAAGCGCACATTTGTTTTTAAATCCCTTCTCACGGTTCTTTACCTAAGGTCCACGTTTGTTTACAAGGGCTCCTGGACTATGTGGCACGTTCCCTTTCTCCCCACACCACCTTCCCTTCCTCAGCCCTTTCCCTGTGGTATCTGGATAATATGTGGTGTTTTTAAAATCGTTTTCTTGATCTGGAATTGCCAATTCTTTGATTAACTTGCAGTCATGGATTCAGGACTTTAGTGTGCCCAGCTGTTTCTGCGCGGTTTGCTCTAACTCAGGAAGCATGGTCATTTCATCCCAAGGCACTGTGAGCCCCGCCCATGCATCTGGCTTGGCGTTAGTGACATTTGGTTTAGCTCCGCAGGACATATTGATTCTCACCACCTAATTTCAGTTACTTCTGTCATATGATTTAATTGTTCACTTGCTATGTTAAATGTTATATAATTTTACATTTTGATAGCTGTGTTTATCAATAATTTGTGGACTACTGTGAAGTTATATGTCCTGAATCAAACATTAAGTATTTATTACATATGAAACTGAATTTGAATATATCCCACTGGCTACTACATACAAATATGTATTATTTGGTGAAAAAAAAAATAATGTAAAAGGATTTTGTTTTTTACTTTTTTTTAAATTAGAGATGGGACAATTTTAATTTCCCTTTCTGAGATAATGAAAGTTGTTTTTTTGTTTTGTTTTGTTTTTTTTTTCCCAGTGTGGGTAAATTCTGCTATAAGAAAATCTGGAAATCTATTATTTCTTGTCTTTCAAATAGGAAAATAAATAAAAAGCCTTCTTCCCAGTCATGTCTGTGAAGTCAGGACAGACATCTGGGAATATTATCTGTTTATATGTAAATATTCTAGGATATGCTTTGAAGACATCTCTGTTTTATTTGAAATAGATGAAAGATTGGAGGCAGCTCAAAGGTGTCTCAAGGGTCCTGTATGTTTTAGAGAAGAATGTCAAGAATGTGGGCTTCACAGCTTGTTAAACAATAACGTCTTTGGTTGGAGGTTCCCTGTGTTGTGCTTGGCCTTTTCTGTTTTTAAATTCAAAGGTAAAGTTAATGTGGGGAAGACATGTTTCTGTTTTCCAGTTCCAAAGGCAGTTTGTTTTCATTGTTGTTCTTTAATCCATAAATCATAAAAATTTTGAAATTTGAACTCTTGCCTTGTTTACCACTGGGTATTGCTTTAGAGGCTCAAGTTTTTAACAGCCTATCCCCAGCCCTGGAGAGTAAAGGCAGGAAGTGCTATTGGTAGATTTCTGCTGTGAAAACTTCCCCTAGTGTTTCTATTAAGGGCAGATGTGCTGTCCAAAAACATGCTACCAATCCATATTTTCTTAATAGAATAAAGTCACCTTCACCCATAAAATAGTCCCTTGTCTTACCAAACGTCTATCCAAAATATGCTCCAGTTTTGAAACTGCACACACACAAAAAAATCATGATACAGGAATTTGAGGTGTCTTTCAGAGCTATAGAGCTTGGCTAGGATATAACTTTAGGAATTAGGGTCATGGTCACATAAAACTCCCACTAAGCCAGTTGTCGTAAGAACTATGGGCTGTGAGGTTTGGCTTCGGAGGATGGGAAAGAACTGTGTAGGGGCTGCACTAGAAGCAGTTCATGTGAGAGGCTTGCCTTCCAGCATTCATCTGTCCATAGCTATCCCCACGGTCATCATTCTCCTTTGTCAGAAGTCTTAAACATGAACGTGAGGACTTCAACATTTATGTGAAAACTCTTCATTGCATCCCGTGTACTGAGCTGGAGGTTAATGTACACAGAGTTCTGTTCCAACTGCTTGACCTGACAGTCTTCACACTCTCTGCTCTCTCCTATGCCTCACCTGGAAACATGGGACAAAACAATTTTTTTTGACATATGAGGATTTTCACTGCCTTGTCATATTTTTCAGTGTGGTGGTTTTAATGTAAAATATACCACATAGCCTCATGTGTTTGAATACTTAATCTTCAGTTGATGATGCTATTATGGGAAGGTTGTGGAGCCTTTGGGAGGCAGAGCCTGGCTGGAGGAAGTGTGTCACAAGAGGCTGGCCATGGGGTAGTTATACCCAGCCGCTCTCAGTTCACTCCCTTTACTTCTTCCCTGCTGATATGAAGATGCAGCGCTAGCTATCTGCTCTTGCCACGCTTTCCCTGCCATGAGAAAACTACCCTTAAAACCTGTGAACTGAAATAAGCCCATTCATTCCTTAAGCTGCTTCTGATTGAGTATTTTGTCCCAATAATGAGGAAGTAATTGATAAGTACAAACTAGTTTTAAAAAAGAATATGAAACATTCATTGCTATGTCCTCTCTTTTATTATTAATTATTAATTAGGAACTTTGTATGGACACATCATGTGTTGGTACCATCATTTCCTCTTCCCCGCCCCCCCTTTCCACTGAGGGTCCTCCTCAGTGAATTTGCTGGTGTTCATCATGGGGTTGCATGTTATGAGTTGTGGCAGCAGCAGTCACATTGGGGTGGGAGGGATGCCTCGGGGTGTTCCCTCCCACCCTGTGGCTCTTACAATCTTTCCACTCCCTCTTTTGCAAAATTCCCTGAGCGATGGTGGGTGTGTTTCAAGTGTACTTTAGCAGCAAGATCTCAACAGCTTCTGGATTTCCGCTTCAGTATATTTCTAGTATCCTCAGTGTCTGTCTCCTTCAACCTGGCTCAGATCATCAGGCTCACCATGGAAGCAACATTCTTGCTCATCTCACCAATTCTTCATTGGTTTCACCTGGGCCTTGGCTGATGGGAGAGGAGTGATTCATCTCCTATCAGGGAGTTAGCTATCTCTTCTTTCTTGTTGATAATTTTGGTGGTCCTTGATTATCACTGCCTTCTGAAAGAGAAAAACAGATTTTCCAATGGAGAGTGAGATCAGTTTAGGATTGTTAATTTAGAGAGATTTTGATGGGTGTAGCCTCTCTTCTGGCCAAAAGCTAGTGGGAACTTCTTCATCAGAACCCGTAATCTTGGTTTCCATAGGATTCTGACGTGGCTCCCACTTCCAGCTATGGGTTACTTTGCACTGAGCAGATCTCTTAGCCAATCAGAAAGCCATTGGTTATCCATCTAGGCTGAGTGTGTGCGTCTTGTCAGGCGGGTTGCTTTGGTATAGCAGTGTCCCCTGCTTGTTCACAGCATTGTTGGTCATTTCCCCCAGCAGCTCATGTAGTGCTTTCCAGCACTACACTGGCTAGCCATCTGGGACCTGGCTTCCTTGTAGATTCCAGCCAGTTCTCTCAATGTTCCGTGTTGGCAGTGTGTGGTGTCTTCAGCAATAGGGTCTCACCTTTTACCTCAGGCAGGAAATCAAGTGCTTTGAAGGAGCCCCTCTGGTTTGGGGATTGTAACTGATTCCTAGTAAGGTGAGTTACAAGCCAGAGACAGTTGTTTTAGGTTGGCGCTTCATCCAACCATCTCCAGGACTCTGATTACAAGATGACCCACCCCAATACTCCTACCAAGGGTGGCAGCTGGTAGTCTGCTATCCAAGAGGAAGGTTACTAGGGTACCAATTTATTTTGGATTTATTTTTGTGTGCATCTCCCCACACCCTCCAACTCCCCTCATCCAAACCCTTCTGTTGCTATTTCTGTCCCTCAAGTTGCCTGTTAGAAATGCATGCACTCAAGCTGCTGCAGACGAGCCATCTCAGAGGAGGGAGAACATGTGGTGTTTGTGTTTCTGTGCTTGGGTGAGCTTGCTTAGTCTGATCTAATCCAGGTGCAAACATTTTCCTACAAATTTCGTTATATCATCTTCTTTTTCTGCTAAGTGTGACTCTATTGGGTAAGTTACCTACATCTTCATTATCTATTTGTCAGGTGATGGACATTTGGGTTGACGCCAGTTCTTAGCTTTTGTGAACTGTGCAGCTATACATGTGGTTAAGCAAATATTTCTGCAGTGAAGATAGCCAGTAGAAGAATAGCCGGGTCATTTTGTATTTCTATTTTCATCTTTTTCAGGAGCCTCCATATTAATTTTCATAGTGGCTGTACAAGTTTGCACTCCCACCGCAGTGAATAAGAGTTCTTCTCTTTCCACATCCTTGGCAACATTTATTGTTACTTGATTTCCTAATGAATGACATTCTGACTGGAGTAAAGTGGAATCTCACAGTTGTTTTGATTTGCATTTCTTTGATGGTTAAAGATATTGCACACTTTGTTTTTTTTTAATATATATGTTTTTTTTTAATTTTTGTTTATTTTTATTTATTTATTTGACAGCGACAGACAGAGAGAAAGAGGCAGAGAGAGAGAGGAGAGTGGGCACGCCAGGGCTTCTAGCCACTGCAAACGGACTTCAGACGCGTGCACCCCCTTTTGTACCTGGCTAACGTGGGTCCTGGGGAATTGAGCCTTGAACCAGGGTCCTTAGGCTTCACAGGCAAGCGCTTAACTGCTAAGCCATCTCTCCAGCCCCTATATCTATTTTTTATTGACAACTTCTATACTTACAGACAAAAGACCATGTTATTTCCCTCCCCTCCTTTGCTTTCCCCCTCATAACGCTGCTCTCCATCATATCCCTTCCCTCTCTCCATTAGTCTTTCTTAATTTGATGTCATCATCTTTTTATCCTATTATAAGGGTCTTGTATAGGTATCACTGAGCATTGCAAGGTATTACACTTTAAGTGAGTATTTGTATTTCTTCCTAAAAGAATTATATTCCCCACAGGATTGTGGTTATAGATGTGTGTGTGTGTACGTGTGTGTGTGTGTTGAGATGAATCTGACCATGCGGAGTTTGGTCTTTTGAAATTTTGTGCTGGGGTGGTGGGGTAGAACTTGGTACTTTGTTAAGGAAAATTTACTAAGCTATTCTGGTGAGAGTTTGAAAGTGCTAAATGCAGAGAAAAATTGTGTTGGCTTATGAACTTTTAACTGGGAAGGTGTCATCATTTGATTCAGGTGTCCCCGATAAACTTGGGTGTTAAGGATGCTAAGTTCCCCAGCTGAAGGCAACTGGAAATTAAAGCCTCCTGGGGGTGATATATTTTGGGGGGCAGGCTTATGGGTGTTATAGCCAGTTTCCCCATGCCAATGTTTGACAAACTCTTCTGTTGCTATTGTCTACCTGATGTTGGACCAGGGGTGATGTCCACCCTCTGCTCATGCCATTATTTTCCCCTGCTATCATGGGACTTCCCCTCAAGCATATAAGTCAAAATAAATCCTTTGTTTTTCCCACAATCTGCTCTTGGTTGGGTGATTTCTACCAGCAATGCAAACCTGACTGTAACTGTAATGTTGGTACCGAAAGTGGTATTGCTGCTAGACACATAACTGTATGGCTTTGGCCTTTTGGAGCTGATTTTCAAGAGAAATGAGGAAGTATTTGAAACCTTGGCCTAAGAGATGTCTTGCAGTGCTGTAAGTATATCTTGATGGATTATTCTGGTCAGAGTTGCATGACCTGAATGCCCTAAGAACTGTGGACTATGAGGTTTGGCTTATGAGAGTGAAAAGGAGCTTTGTCTGGACAGGGTTAGAAGCAGTTTGTGTAGGAAGCTTGCTGTTATGCCTATGTCCTGAGAAGTTGTACATGGTTGCTTTGCATAGAAGCAGGCTGGTGTGAGCAGAGCAATATGGCACAGAGAAAATGAAACCTTTGTATGAACTGCTGCCTGTTCAGCTGCAATTGAAAGATTACAACCATTGAGATTGGGCCAGGTAACCTGAACTGAGGCACCAGGAAGAATGTAGACTCTTTGGAAGGGGCCTGGAGTGCTCAAGGAGTGTCCTTCTTCAAAGTTTGCTTTATTCCTCCCTAGATTATCAATTTGCACCCTACCAGGTATTGTGGAGTATAAGGAATGCAGGAAAGAGAGGGTCATTCAGATTGCAATGCAGTCTTGGGTTTTGGAAATGGCTATAGGCAGTATGAAGCAAGTTTGCTGGATGCCTGCAAGGAATCCCAATGGCACTGTGAGGATGAACCATGGGTTTCAGTGGAGACCCAGTGGGACCTTGAGATGGCTGCTAAGGAAAAGCTGCTGGCCCCAGATGAAGTTTTCCAGGACTGTGAGTAGTTTTGCTAGAGGGGTGGAATTGGAACTCCAGTTAGTGCTGGTTAGGATGATTGGACTTGGAGGCTTGTCATTGGCTAGAGTTGTTGGTCTTCAAACTACACAGTTTGATATTTGCCCTGTTTAAATTTTTATTACTTGAATATTTTCTCTGCTATAGCCAATGCTATCTTTTGCAGGGTGAATGTATAATCTGTGCCATTATGGGGTTTGAGGGGATTTTTTTAAATTATTTATTTCTTTATTTTTATTTATTTATTAGGGGGAGAGAGAGAGAATGGGTGCGCCAGGGCCTCTAGCCACTGCAAACCAACTCCAGATACACGCACCACCATGTGCATTTAGCCTACGTGGGACCTGGGGAATGAATCCTGGGTCCTTAGGCTTCGTAGCAAGTACTTAACTACTAAGCCATCTCTCCAGCCCTTTTTTTGCTATTATGGCTCATCCCTCTGAAGGAACCCTCCTTGTTGGGGCTTGTGGGTCATGAATTGTGGGGTTAGCCATCAGTTATGGGGAGGAGGCAATGGCTCTGTGCACAATACCCCAACTTGTGGCTGTAACAATCTTTCTGCCCCTCTTTCACAAATTTCTCTGAGCTATGTTGGGTTCATTTAGGACTACTACAGTGATGAGGTCTTGAGCTTCTGTGTCTCTGGATATCTGATTTGGTAGGAGTTGAGAGTTCTCTGTGTCTATCTCCTTCACCCTTGTGCTGGTACCAGGTTCATCAAGAAAGCAGCACTTTTGCTCATTTCTCCAATTACTCTATGGTTTCAGCTGGGGCCCTGCTGAAGTATGATGGGCTGATTCTCTCCTCAGAGAAGCAGATTCTCCAACGGAGACTGAAATCAGTGCTGGGTAAATGGGATAACCATTATAATTTTAGAGAAAATTTAATAAGTGAAGGCCCTCTCATAGCTCATGATTGGTGGGAGCTTGATAATGGAGAGCAGCTATGGGTTCCATTGCACTGAGCAGATCCATTAGCCAAGTCAAGAGGTATTGGTTACCCACCATGTTTGTATGCCTCTATTGAACTTATGTGAGCATCATGTCAAGTTTGTTTTTTTTTTGATGCTGAGCAGCTTAGACCCCAAGTTGCTTGGACAGTATTGGTCATTTTCCCCCAGTCACTCCTATAGCACCTTCTGGCATTAGACCAGCTAACTGTCTTGGGACTGACTCTCTTCCAGATTCCAGCCAGGTCACTCCATGTTCCATGTCAACAACATATGGTGTCTTTGGCATTAGGGTCTTACCACTAACCTTTGGTGGGTCATCAAGTACTCTGACTGAAACCTGTCTTCTTTTGGGTAAACTCTTGAAAGGAAGTGACTTAAAGTAAGAATTTTGAAAGGGTAAAGTGCTCTCCAAAGTCACAATTTATTTCTTCCCTGAACTAACAAAAGGGTAGTGTCACTGCACACCTGATATTGGTTTTGGAAGCATCCAAATGCATGGAAGCCAGTCATGAAGCACAAGGAGTTCCAGGATCCACTGATGAAACATGGCATGTGATTTCCTGTGTGGCCAGGGGGGGCCTTGTCTGATGTTTAATGGAAGCTGCTGCTGAGACGCACTATCATCATCTGTTATGGATGTTGGATTTGAACTGCAGATATTTGATGTTTTCCTAGTGGCTATTGATTTTGTACTGGTCCAGGCTCTCCTTGCCATGCCTTATAGCAATGGAAGTGTTTACTCTGTACCATTATAAGTTGGAAGTGTGTGCCTTGTTTTGATTTTATAGAATTCACATGTTAAGGACAGTATTAAAGTTGGTAAAGATTATGGAGACTTTGGAAGTCAGACTGAGTACAATTTGCAATGTGAGATGATTATACGTTGATGTGAACCTGAAAGAGACTGTTGAACACATGCCCTCCATTGACTCTGGGGTTAAACTCATAACTTGAATTTTCAGGTCCCTGGCTAGATGAGGTGTGTCCTGAAGTCCAGCCCTAAGGTGTCAGTGGGAGCAGATCTGAATCCCAGCCTAGAGTTTTGGAGAGCAGTCTGAACTCTGAAGGGCTTTTTGTTTGATGATTTTAAAGGTTTTGCTTATCGCCGTTGTTGCTTTGTGACTGGACCTATGGAAGTAAGGAGCTTCTTCCACAGTTCATGGACCTTCTCCTGGATGTGTAAACTTAAAATCAATCTCTTTCTCCCATAAAACTGTGTTTGGATAGATTTTCATCCCAGCAATATAGTTGCTATCTACTACAATCACTGTATAAAAAGTCTAGTACATAGTCTCAGAAATAGAAAATAATATCTAAGTTGGATAAGTGGAGAAGTGAGAATATGTCATAGGAGATTAATGATGAGAGAAAGGAACCTTCAACTTAAGGTCTTAATAAAAGTGAACATTTACTGGCATCAAAGCCCTTGAGTATAAGACTATATGAGCCTTAGGGATCCGAGGTGGTGATTAGAGACAAAGTGCTTGTACCAGAGATTCCAAGCTGACAGCTTTGAGGTATAAGCCTAAAAAGGGTTGGCAGAGAGTAAGAGGACAAGAGACTCGTTGGGCTTGTGACATCAGTGAACTGAGACCACAGTTTCCCTCCTGCTTTCATCACTATTTGTATTTTAAGCTCCAGCCTACAAAACGATTTTCCATTCCATGAAAAATGATATCATGCTTCACATTGCTGTGCTTTTTTCCTAGTGATTCTCTTTCAAAGGTTTCTCCAGTCCCAGGAACATATGCCTGCTCTTCTTTAACTGGGTCAGATATCTCACATTCTCTGCAGGTTTCTCAGACTCCAGATCATCATATACTTTTAAGGAAATCAATTAATTTCTCCTTATTGTTCTCTCTCTCTCTCTCTCTCTCTCTCTGTGTGTGTGTGTGTGTGTGTGTGTGTGTGTATATATATATATATATATATATATATATGAAGAGAGAGAGAGGTATGTATGTATATATATATATATATGTATATATATGTGTATATATATATATATATATATATATATATGTATGTATGTATATATATATATACAATTTGCAATGTGAGATGGTTATACGTTGATGTGAACCAGGAAGAGAATGTTGAACACATGCCCATATCAGTATATCACTGATACTACTTCCTATGTCAGCTCTTTACTGAAACAGCCAGCCTCTCAGTACTTTACAGAAGGTTCTTAAATCTTTCATTCATTTATTTGGATAGGTTTGTTCCATATAAACTAGGTTGTTATTGGACTTGTGATCTTCCAGCCTCAGCCTGCCCAGGTGCTGGGATTGTAAGTGTGCACCATCACACCCAGTGAATAAGCCGTGACGGGTTTTGCAGTTCCCACATATAGTGGTGAGAAGAGAGTAGAAACGCTGCTGATGTGAGTTGACCGTTGTCACTCGGGAGCATTTTCAGAGGCCAGCACTGGCTGACTTTGGAATGGTATGGTTTAAGTGAAGGATTAGCCACAGAACAGAAAGAAATATTGTTTTGGCATGTAATGCCATTCAGTGGATTGAACGGCAATATGAAAATATGTGTCCTAGCTTTATAATTTAGAGAGCAGAAATAAGCCATCAATGCAGTTCTTCGCTTCTGTGTCCAGGAAGCCCGTGTGTGTCAAAGTCGGCTCTACGCTTTCACGTGCTTCATCTTGCACCTTCTTTCTGCTTACCTTTTACCAACTTTGTATGCTTATTAGTCAGAACATGCACATAACAACTGTGGGATAAAATCCTTAAATCTTAATGAATTAGTAAGTTGTTGATTTATTCTTTGCTTATATCATGTCTACTGTCTACTTGTAGTGGACATGGCTTCATATCATAAGTTCAAGAACAGCAGTCTTCAAGTTTATGGCTTCTCTACTTTTTGCAGATTTAAACTTCTCTACAAGATCTTTTTATTAGTTTTTATTTTTAAAATATTCTATCTTTATTTATTTGAGAAATAGGGAGAGAGAGAAAGAGAGAGAATATGGCACACCAGGGCCTCCAGCCACTGCAAACAAACTCCAGATGCATGCACCCCTGTGTGCATCTGGATTACGTGGGTCCTGGGGAATTGAACCTAGGTCGTTTGGCTTTGTAGGCAACTGTCTTAACTGCTAAGCCATCTCTCCAGCCCTCTACAAAGTCTTTTTTAATCAGCAGATAATGAAGAAATGTGAAGAATTTTCAAAAGTTGTGTTAATGAAATCTAGAAATAGTATAAACATTGTATTGTCTGCATTTTCTGGCCAAAGTTCAGGAATATGACCACAGATAACTTTGGAGAGTCTAAGGAGATAGGTGGATTCTATGTTTAGAAAGAATAGGGAAAGCATGACTACTGATGGATGAAACTTGGGGAGGAAAGAAGTTACATGCCCAAGAGGAATTCCTTGTAAATCAATTCCTTATTGCAACATGGAAACCATACACAGGCAAGCATTTAAGATACTCAATATCAGAAGCATTTTGACATGATGCATTAAGTGATCTGTTCACTACGCCATGTAAGTCATATCCACAAAGTTTGTTTCTAGCCAGGTGGTTATACCACAGGAGGAGCTAAGGCCCTAGCAACCATGCGGGATGAGTCAGAGGAATTAGTCTGGGGCCAATGTTCTGCCATATGATCTGGTGTTGATTCCAGTCTCTGATCTCATCAAGACCGAAGCCAACTTTAAGACTCCACAGCCCGAAGTGTGGGGTCTCTTCTGTGAAGTCTGACACTGGCCCTGACAGTTGCAGGATTGCAGTAACAAGATCACGCCCTCCTCTGAAGTCCTGCCCACTTTTTTGTTCACCCTGCCTCAACAGCAGATTCACTAAATGCTATCTGGCCTTTTGTCTTTGTTTGCTCAACTCTGGCACTATCTTCTTTAGTATTTATGTTTATACTTAAGCTTCAACATTGTTTCTGGCTCAGTTGCCTTCCTGTGTCTATGTGTTTGGGGCTAGCCAGGTCTATTCAAGCTATGCCTTACCAAGCAGCCTTGTATCAACCCTGAACAGGCCATGAGAGTATCAGACACTTTCTCCACTCACCCAGTACTTATCTACCTAGAAATAACCAAGTTCGAACACACATACACACACACAGAAAAACAGAATTTGTGCAAATAAGCTATTTAACTAATGGACAGTGTTTTGAAAGCTTGTAATTTGTGACTATTTTTTTATTTTTATTTATTTGAGAGTGACAGACAGAGAGAGAAAGATGCAGATAGATAGAGAATGGGCATGCCAGGGCCTCTAGCTACTGCAAGTGAAATCCAGATGCATGTGCTACCTTGTGTATCTAGCTTATGTGGGTCCTGGGGAATTGAGTTCCTTAGGTTTCACAGGCAAGTACATAACTGCTAAGCAATCTCTCCAGCCCTGTGACTATTTTTAACTGAAACGCCTTATAGTTGATAACTACTCAAAAGTTATACTTTTTAGTGTACTATTAATATATCAGTTCTACCATCAGTAATAATAAATGATACCGCATGTTTTATAATTTAACTTATTTAGCAAACTTGTACTGTGTACTCATAATAATTCACCAGGCACGGAGAACATATTGGAGAAACAGACAGGTTCAATTCTCCAGAACCCATATAAGCCAGATGCACCAGGTGGCACATGCATCTGGAGTTTGTTTGCAGTGACCTAAGGCCCTGGCAATCCCATTCTCTCTCACGTTTTCTCTCTTTCTCTCTCTCATTTGCTTCTCTCTCCCTCTCTCTCAAATAAATAAAATAAAATAAATATGAAGAAATAAAAATGGAAAAGGCATTGTTTAAAAATGAAATAAAAATTCAAAATTGTATTGTCAGTCCTGAACACAAGGAAATATAACAAACGAATGCATCTGAAAGGTACATTAATAATAGTCACCTGTGAGGATTTTGGGGCCAGGTCTGTGCTTTCAGTGGCACCTGAATGAAACTCTCTGGATCTTGCAAGTTACAATCCTAGGAGAGGAGCATGGAAGGTTTCATTTAGCAGCTGTTCTGTGCAGGTAAGCTCTGTCCCAGTCTCATCAGATCTGCTTGGAGGACAACCAGTGCTCAGTAGCAGGAGAGAATACTCAGCCCTCAGCAGCATCCAAAGTTCAGGGCCAGAAGGGAAGGTAACATGATCTTATAACCCAGCTTAGTATGTCAGATTCCCAAACAGTTATATTCTTAACAATATGCTTTATACCTTTTTTTTGGGGGGGGGGGTAGTGTGATTGTAGAGTTCCTCCCTGCCAGGGTTTTGCTGGCCGTGAAGGGGTGGTGACAAGCTGCAGGAGCATTTCCTGTGTCATAAGCATGGTTAGAAAGTGGAAATGAACTTCTGGTTTTATAACCCACATACCCCAGATCAAGTTCTCAGGCTTAATTACATCCATTGCTACTTTTGCTTTTAGGGGAAATTTCTTCTGCTATTTTAAAAATATTGTCTTCCTATAATAATTCCCTTGTAACTTGATCATTTCATTTACTACCTTCTTTGAAACTTGTAATAACTGAATCTCAATTCTTTTTTTAAAATTTTTATTAACATTTTCCATGATTATAAAAAAATATCCCATGGTAATTCCCTCCCTCCCCCTGCCACACTTTCCTCTTTGAAATTCCATTCTCCATCATATTACCTCCCCATCTCAATCTTTGTACTTACATATATACAATATCAACCTATTAAGTATCCTCCTCCCTTCCTTTCTCTTCCCTTTATATCTCCTTTTTAACTTACTGGCCTCTACTACTAAGTATTTTCCTTCTCATGTAGAAGCCCAATCATCTGTAGCTAGGATCCACATATGAGAGAGAACATGTGGCACTTGGCTTTCTGGGCCTGGGTTACCTCACTTAGTATAATCCTTTCCAGGTCCATCCATTTTTCTGCAAATTTCATAACTTCATTTTTCTTTACCGCTGAGTAGAACTCCATTGTATAAATGTGCCATATCTTCATTATCCACTTATCAGTTGAGGGACATCTAGGCTGGTTCCATTTCCCAGCTATTATAAATTGAGCAGCAATAAACATGGTTGAGCATGTACTTCTAAGGAAATGAGATGAGTGCTTTGGATATATGCCTAGGAGCACTATAGCTGGGTCATATAGTAGATCAATCTTTAGCTGTTTTAGGAACCTCCACACTGTTTTCCACAATGGATGGACCAGATTGCATTCACACCAGCAGTGTGGAAGTGTTCTTCTTTTTTCACATCCCCACCAACATTTATGATCATTTGTTTTCATCATGGTGGCCAATCTGACAGGAGTGAGATGGAATCTCAATGTAGTTTTAATCTGCATTTACCTGATGACTAGCGACGTAGAACATTTTTTTAGATGCTTATATGCCATTCGTATTTCTTCCTTTGAGTATGCTCTATTTAGCTCCATAGCCCATTTTTTGATTGGCTTGTTTGATTCCTTATTATTTAACTTTTTGAGTTCTTTGTATATTCTAGATATTAATCCTCTATCAGATATATAGCTGGCGAAGATTTTTTCCCATTCTGTAGGTTGCCTCTTTGCTTTTTTTACTGTGTCCTTTGCAGTACAAAATCTTTGTAATTTTATGAGGTCCCAGTGATTAATCTGTGGTTTTATTGTCTGAGCAATTGGGGTTGTATTCAGAAAGTGTTTGCCAAGACCAATATGTTAAAAGGTTTCCCCTACTTTTTCCTCTGGCAGTTTCAGAGTTTCAGGTCTGATGTTAAGGTCTTTAATCCATTTGGACTTTAATTCTTGTGCATGGTGAGAGAGAAGAATCTATTTTCATCCTTCTGCAGATATATATCCAGTTTTCCCAAGACGATTTGCTGAAGAGGCTGTCTTTTCTCCAATGAGTATTTTTGGCATTTTTATTGAATATCAGATGGCTATAGCTACTTGGACTTACATCTGGGTCCTCTATTCTGTTCCACTGATCTACATGTCTGTTTTTGTGCCAGTACCATGCTGATTTTGTTACTATGGCTCTGTAGTATAGGTTAAAATCAGGTATGGTGATACCACCAGCCTTACTTTTGTTGCTCAGTATTATTTTAGATATTCGAGGTTTTTTGTGATTCCATATGAATTTTTGGAATGTTTTTTCTATTTCCATGAAGCATGCCTTTGGAATTTTGATAGGGATTGCATTAAATGTATAGATTGCTTTTGGTAAGATTGCCATTTTCACAATATTGATTCTTCCAATCCAGGAACAAGGGATGTTTCTCCACTTTCTAGTGTCTTCTGCAATTTCTCGCTTGAGTGTTTTAACGTTCTCATTGTAGAGATTCTTTACTGCCTTCGTTAGGTTTATTCCAAGGTACTTTTTTTTTTTTTTTTGATGCAATTGTGAATGGGACTGATTCTCTGATTTCATCCTTTCTGTGTTTGTTGTTAGCATATATGAAGGCTACTGATTTCTGTGTATTTATTTTGTATCCTTCTACATAGCTGTAGGTTTTGATCAGCTCTAACAGTTTGCTAGTAGAGTCTTTAGGGTCCTTTATGTATAGAATCATGTCATCTGCAAATAATGATAACTTGATCTCTTCCTTTCCAATTTGTATCCCTTTTATGTGTGTCTCTTGCCTTATTGCTATGGCTAAGACTTCCAAAACTATATTAAATAAAAGTGGGGACAGTGGACACCCTTGTCTTGTTCCTGATTTTAGTGGAAAAGCTTCCAGTTTTTCCCCATTTAGTAATATGTTGGCTGTAGGCTTGTCATAAATAGCTTTTATTATATTGAGATATGTTCCTTCTATTCCCAGTCTCTGTAGGACTTTTATCATGAAGGGATGTTGGATAAAATCTTAATTCTTACAACATTAGAAGCGAACCCCTGAGTAAGGGATGAATGTTTACTCTAACCCAGTAAAACTCATCCACACACCATTGGTTCTCGAAGTAAGATTCATCCCCAGGCATGACTCAGTGGGGATCACGCCCTCTGTGCCCCAGTGCCACCCGGGTCCTCGTTGTCCCCACTTGCTTCTCATCCTCACTGCTCAGCACAAGGCCTCATGGGATGAAGGGTGGCCATTTAGGTGGTAGCAGATATGCAAGAAGAAAGGATTGGCTGTCTTTCTGCACCTTCTCCACTGCTCTCATCTGAATTCTGGACTCTTACTGTGCAACATGCCACAGTGACAAAAATTTAGACAGTCAAAATCCACTGTGGTGTCGCCCAGTTGTAGTCCTAGAACTAGGGGAACAGGAGTCAGGAGGATCAAAAAGTCAAAGTCACCCTTGCTTGCGTGTTGCGTTTGAGACCAACCTGAACTACATGAGAGTCTGTCTCAGAAAACAAACAAATGTGCTGGGCGATGGCTCAGCAGTTAGAGAAGCTTGTTTCCAAAGCCTGCTGGCCTGGGTGCAATTCGCCACTACTGACATACAAACAGATGCACAAAGTGGTACGTGCATCTGGAGTTCATTTGCAATGGCAGGAGGCCCCAATGCCCTCTCCTCTTCTCATTCACTCTCTTTGCTTGCAAATAAATATTATATATATGTATATGTATATGTATATATATATATTTTTTTCAAGGTAGGGTCTAGCTATACATTCTTTACTCATTCATCCATTGATGGGGATTTGAATTTCTATGTTTTGGCTGTTGTGGACAGTATTGATATGTGTCTCTTAAAGATGATGCTTTCAATTATTTTGATATAAATACCAAAGTGTAACTGAGACTTCATACACCAAGTCCATTTTTTATTTATGTGGTACTTTCCTAGGTTTGTCATAGTGACTATGCCATCCCATTTCCCACTAATGATGCACAAGGTTTTCCTGATACCTCATACCATCAACAGCATCTTTTCTGTGATAGCAGCAGCCTGTGAGCTTGAGGTGAATCATTTTTAAGCTTTGCTTTGCATTTCCCTATTTCTGTTTCTCTTGTTTTTTGTTGTTGTTGCTGTTGTTGTTGTTTTGGTTTTCAAATTAAATGATTTATTTGAATTATTTACATGTGCCCAATTAATTCCAAAATATTCGATCGGTCAGTTCCCAATCAAAACTATATATTCCAACTAATTATAAATATCATTGTTTATTAGATATAATAACCAGTATACATATAAATGTATTTTAATGTGTTTAATTGTTATCATATTTTGATATGTGCTGGTAACATATATGACATGTTCTTTTTTATTATTAGTTATATACACAGTGCATACAGTCATGTTGGTACAATCGTTAGCCTCTTCCCTGCCCTCCTCCCTCCAGAGAGACCCTCTTCACTGGGGAATATGGATCTTGCATTGTGAGGTTAGCCATCAGTTATGAGTAAGAGGAAATGTCTCTATGTATAATGACCCAACATGTGGCTCTAACATTCTTTCTGCCTCCTCTTCCACAAATTTCCCTGAGCCTTGTTGGGTTCATTTTAAGTCTGCTTCAGTGATGAGGTCCTGGGAGCCTCTGTGTCTCTGGATCTCTGGTTTGGTAGGAGTTGAGTATTCTCTGTGTCTGACTCCTTCACCCTTGTGCTGATACCAGGTTCACCAAGAAAACAGCACTCTTGCTTATTTCCCCAATTCAGTTTCAGCTGGGGCCCTTTCCAGGTATAATGGGCTGGTTCTCTCATTAGGTTCTGTGTCTATCTGAAAAAGAGAAGCAAATTCTCCAACAGAGAGTAACATTAGTGCCAGACAAACAGGTTAACCATATTTTAGAGAGAATTTAATAGGTGTAGGTCCTCGTGTAGCCCAAAATTGGTGGGAGATTGATAATGGAGAGCAGGCTCATTTTTGGATATGGCTCTGACTTGTTTCCCAGCTCTAGCTATGAGTTCCATTCCACTAAGCAGACAAGTTAGCCAAATCAAGAGCAGTTCGTTACCCACCATGTCTGTTTGCCACTGTTGCACTTGTGAGAGTATTACATCAGGTTATTGGTGCTGAGAATCGTAGACTATGAGTTGCTTAGACAGAAATTGGTCATTTTCCCCCAGTCACTTATGTATCACCTCCTGGCACTAGACCAGCTAACTGTCTGGGGACTGACTCTTCCAGCTTCCAGCCAGGTCACTCCCTGTTGTGTATCATCAGCATGTGGTGTCTTCAGCAGTATGGTGTTATTACTAACCTTAGGTGGGTCATCAAGTACTCTGACAGAAATCCATCTTCTTTTGGAAAACTTTGTAGGTCTTTCTGATCAACAGCTCATTGTGGATGTTAGCCACATACTGGTACTGGGAGTTACAGGTCAGCACCAAAGAAAAGAAGGAAGAAAAACACAGGTAATGTGGAAGAGATAGAGAGAAGAGAGGGAGAGAGAGAGAGAAGTAGTTGTGGGAATGTAAGATTGTACAACCACTCCGGAAAGTAATATGGAGACTAGTAAAAAGGTTGACTATGAAGTTACCAAGAAACCCATTTATTCCCTTAACTGGGCATGTACCCTAAAACCTCCAAGCCTCAGTACAGAGAGATTTGCTCAACCTTGTTTATAGATGCTCAATTTGTAATAGCTAAGAGCTGGAATCAACCCAGATGCCCACCATTAGATGAATGGTTAACTAAGATGTAGTATATCTACATGATGGAATTCTACACAGCAGTAGGGAAAAATTATACAATGAAATTTGAAGAAAAATGGCAAAACCTGGAACAAATCATTCTCAGTGAACTCACCCAATCACAGAAAGATAATCGTTGCATAGTCTTACTCATCTATAGCTCCTAACCTGAATTGACCTACTCAAGGACTGGACCATAGGATGGGTGGGACAGTAGGGGAGGGTAAAGGTGAGAGTGGGGGATATAGAATTGGACCCAAAAAGCAATAGTACCATAAAATTCTACGTCCTAAAAAACAGACTAAATGGTTGAACCTTCATCAGGCCCTTAATGGGAACACCTGAATCATCAGGCCTGGGGAGTGTATGATGAAGTGGGGGTGTTTGAATTTTTTTCCCCCTTTTCTCTAATCTACACTCAGATTGCAACAAAAAAAATTGCAATGAATGAAGTACTCACCAACACAGCAGTACATGATGGCCTGTAGAGATAGCTTAGTGGTTAAGGCACTTGTCTCTGAAGCCTAAGGACCAAGGTTTGATTCCCTAGTACCCACTAAGGCACATACACAAGGTAGCCTATATGCCTGGGGTTTATGAAGTGGGTAGAGGCCCTGCTACATCCATTCTTTTCTTCCATTTCTCTTTCTCAAATAAATAAATAAATATTTTAAAGAAAAATGCAATGAATGAGTTAGACACTTCATTGTTTTATTAAAAATAATCCATGTGGAATCAATGATCAAAACAGTAAACAAAGTCAAGCTGCTATCATGAATGACCTTTTTACAAGGGACGATGGAAATTTTCATCCCTATTCTGTCAAGTTCAAGGTGTCTGGGTTACTCAGCTGGGCGACTTTATATGGATTGACAATGAGTGAGCAAAGACATCCAGCAATCCCCAGCCTCATGCATAGTCATGTCTTTTGATTATGGGGTTGTAGTAAACTGCTTCACATTGCGGGAGGATTTTCAGACAAGGTTGTGTACTGATGTACCTTTCCCTTTTGCCTCTGGCCCCAGCATGGTTTGAAGGAGCATACATGGGCAGAATGCCCACATGGCAGGCAGTGCAGGGTGAGGTGGCAAGGTTTGTCTTTGGAAAATTATTGACTTATTTTATTAATTAGAAATTTTGTGTTGGTCACACTCCCCTCCTCCCAGCCCCCATTCCATGGAGGCCCACCCTTAGTGGGATTGCTGGTATTCCCCATGTGGCTGTAGGCTATGAGTTTTGAGAGTCATTGTGTGGAGAGGGGTAATGCCTCTGGATATGTAGTCACACCTTGTGGCTCTGACAGTTTTTCTGCTCCTTCTTCCTCAGTGCTTCTTAAGCCCTGGCAGGTGTTACAAATCTACTTTGGTGTTGAGCTGCCAGAGACTTCTGGGCTTCTGCTGTGATACAGTTTGAGTATCCTCAGTCTCCATCATAATCTCCCTGGTGCAGGTAATCAGGTTTGCCATGAGAACAATGCTCATGCTTAACTCATCGATTTATCTGTGGACCCTGGCTCATGTGCAAGACGTGGCTTATCTCATGATATGGAGTCAGCTATCTTTTCCTGTCCTGTAGATAGATTTTGGTTCTCCTCAGTTTTCGCTTCCTTCTGTTAAAGAGAAAACAGATTCTGTAACAGATAGTGACAGCAGCATGTGGGTTAACGGGAGATTTATTTACTTATTTTTAGTGAATAACTTTCTGATATAGAGGACTTGATTCTAGTTTTCTATTTTTAACCTCCAGATTCTGAACAACATATAAAAATTTTCAATGGTGATTCCTGATCAATATGGAAATGCATTTTCACAGCTGTTGCTGAGGATTCATACTGTGTAGTGAAGGCCTTGACCACAGAAAGTTTCATCAATTCTTGGACTACCAAATTCTTGAGACTGGTTCCAATTCAACAATACATCATGAGATAATTTCTCACAATGTAAAATTGACTCAAAGATAAACAATTATATGCCTGAAAATTCAGTGCCATAACTTTACCAATAACTGATCTCTGTTGGCTAAGGCAGGATCCCGGTTAAAGATCAGAGCAGTTATAAGCTACCCACTAATAGCACGCCATTATATATATATAAATTTTCACTGATATTTTCTCTATTTTTCAATGTTCCAAGTGCCAACATGATATATAGGTGTTTTTTCTTGAATGGGCGGGTTGCTCAGCACAGTTTTAGATCAAAAACTTGCCACAGTAGGCATTGCCATAATGCTTGCAAAGTTTACCTAACCAACGCATTCTAGTTTAGGATATTAGACATTTTCTTAAGTTTAAAATGCAAATGCTTTTTGGGGAGGTTAGAAAAACAAATGTCAACCATTAACCTTAAAAATAACAATTAGTACCTTAGTCCAAAGATTTTTGTATTTTTTTTTCAAATTGATAAAGCCAACTTTATTTTTTATTTGTAAAGGCTAATGAAAAACTATTAATTTTCATTATAGAAAATTGAACATTTCCAATGAAAAGCATAGTAACTACATTTACTAATTAAATACTGTTTTCTAAAAACAACTTGAAACCATTCAGCATACCTGCTTTTATACAACAGATTCAAGAGTGTGTATACAGGGTACATGCATCACAACTACATTACAAAAATTATCATAATTATCATCATGATCATCATCTTCATGTTTTCTTTTTAATGCATTTGATAATTCATTGGCTGTATTTTGTGGTACTATATTAGTAGTTATAGGAATGTTTTTAGACCCAGTTAATGATGAATTAATCAAAACATTCTGAACTGTTGATGTTGCTGGAATTGGTGCTTTTCCAGCAGGGAGCTGGGAAGCAGGCATTTATACTGTAAACTTTTGCCCTATGAGGGATATTGTAGTTCCCACTTTAGTTGAGACAGCCATGGTTTCTGGGGTTGGTATGTACTGTAGAACCAAGGCCATATGCAAGTCTATGCAAATGGCTTACGAGCCAAAACATTGGCCTCAGCTATGTTAAACCTAGAAAAGCCATTGCAAATCAGATTCCGTCCCATCTGCTGCTAGATTCCAGAAACAAGCACTTACAAGTAAATTAATGGAGAGCTGAAGGGTGAAGAGGGCCATGCTGTTTTCATAAAAGCAAAGGAAAATTTCACACATACCAACCTTCAGACATAACAAACATACTGACCCTCAATATCTATTTCCCGTCATGAATTTTCAGCCACAAGTAAGTCTCCATTGGGATGAGAGAACATTTGATTTTGGATGTTACAATAAACATTACTTCTGATTCAATATCTTTAACAGAATTGTGGTCGTTTGAATAGAAAATGTCCCCCATAGACTCTTCAACTGATAATTCTGTGTGGAAGGTTTTGGAGCCTTTTGGAGGTGACACCTGGCCGGAGGATATGCACAACTGGGGGAAGGCCTTGAGGTATTAAAGGCCAGCAGCCCTCGCCATACTCAGCTAACGCTTTCTACTTTCCCTCTTCTGATATGAAGGCATGATGCCTGTCTGCTGCTGCATTGATTTCCCTGCCATGACGAAACTTCTCCTCAAACCTGGAACCGGAAATCAATTCTTTCCTTCCATAAGTGGCTTCTGGCTGGGTGTCTTTACCCAGAAGTGAGACAGTAACTGTTGTAGGAAATTGGTGCCAAGAAGTGGGGCCATTACTGGGATAAACCTAACCATGTGGTTCTTGGAACTGGTTTGTGGGAAAAGTAAGGACAGACTTAATTTAAAAGTAATGGACTTTCACTATTGTGTTCTCTCCTTTTCACCCTGCTTTGACACATGCACCTCTCTCTACTTACTTCTGAGAGGTGAACTGACTGAGCTCATTTGGGTATTGGATTAGACCCATTGATTTGGAAAAGCCAATCGTGAGGTGGGCTTCTGAGCGCAGTTGTGTATGTGAGAGGTGGACAGACAAGCTCTGGAAAGGAGAACCCAGACTTATCTTCATATGGTCCACAGCCCCAGCTTCAAAGTAGGACTACAGTAGCATTAAATGAGGGAATGTCAGTACAAGAGGCCATTTGTGAGAGCATGAGCTACAAGCCCCTCACCTCCTAGCATAGGAGGACACTAGTTCTCAGACCTACAGGACCAAATTGAGTCCGCCTTGTCTGAAGGGAACCTGAAGGTGTTTCAGTAGAGTTCTTTGTTCTGCATGTAGGTTACATGTCACACTCGAGTTCTGCCATGGGAATGCTAGCAACGACTTACTTAGAAGCCAGTGGGGCTCACTCAGGGCAAAAACTACTCAGTGTCCCTGTGTGTACCTTTGATGCCCAGGAATTCTGAGAGGCCTTTGTATGCAAAGTCCCTGGAGGAAAGGGCTTGGGTTAAAACTGAAAATCCTGTTCTCTAATGCTACTGCTCCGTGTTCTACAATCTTCCTTAATCCCTGTGTTACTGAGGTCAAGGACTTTGTCTCATTGCCCAGTATCTCACGCTGAACAGAATTCCCAGATGACTCCCACTCTCTGTTGAGCTTTTGGTCCAAGGCAGAGTCCCTGACGACCTCAGTCATGGCCTGCTCTATATCCTGCCCTCAGATGTGCACATGTGATGGACAAATGTGTGCCTGTGGTGTTTTCCTTAAATAGCATTCTATGTTTTAAATATCGCTACCAGGCTGTCTTGAGATTTAACAAATGCTAAAGTATACAGAAGGTCCTCGGTTAAGGTTATGGGAAACTCACCTGGATGCAAATCAAAGAATATGTTGTCAGGCTTGAAAAAGAGCACGAGAAAAAGAAGTGGACAGTTTGTACCTCGTCCTTATGGAACAAACCATATGGATGATTGTGTATTCAGACTTATTCTGTCTCTAAAGCACCTGGAAAATATTTTCAGGCTTAATATGACATCTTTGGGGATCTCCAAGTCTCTTAAAACTGTAGCGATTCCAGCCGTGTGAGCACAGACCCACACTCTGAATGTCTCCCAGTCTTAACCTTTATGTCCAGGGGGTACAATAACCTCCCACTTTCTCCCCTTTCTGGGTCTGTGTGTTGGCACTTCCAGTGGTCCTCTTGATGATAAGCTTGCTCTTATTGGGCAATGTCTACAGATATGAATGGCTGTCTTTTTTTATGCACTAGGGGTAGGATGGTGCTATCATTTTATAAGGGAGCAGCTTGGGGCTCCTATGAACAGTATATAGGAAAATATTCTACCATACAGTCACACAGCCCACAGTGCAATTTACAATACATGCTGAATGAATCAGTGTAATCAAGTGTCTGAACAGTTGTCCTCTCAACATTCACCAGGCTCTATTTATATGTTTGATGGCCCAGTGGACATCCAAATGACTTGAAGCTTTAAAAATAAGTTCTTCCTCAAAGTACCGATCCAAGCATATGAGCAAATAGAATATGAGGTAAGACAGACCCATGAGCTAGTGCTTACTAATTTCAAGAGCCTTGCAACCAAGACCAGCTTTAAGACATTAAGTAGAATTGCTTTGCTTTGCATCAACTAGGCAACAATGAAGATAAACAAGGAGCTAAAATCAGACCTAAACTTGTCATTGCACCACAGAGGGCTGGATCCCTGGCTTCCTTGGCAGTGGTGCATGAGGAGATTCTCATGACTTCTGAGGGACACAAGTGCTTTGCTATGTAGTTCTGATGGAAGACAACTTGCTTGCCAAGTAGCACAAATTTGGAAGTTATTCAGTTGAAGTTTAAATTTGCTTCCTATAAATTTCTTTACTCTGATGCCATATCATTCTAAAAAGAGATCTTTAAGAGGGAAAAAAACAAAAAAAACAAAACAAAACAAAAAAACATCTAGAGGAGAACAAAGCAGGGACCACGAAGAAAATAGGTGATACCCACCATCAAATTGCTAGGAGCTGTTATTGGAATGGAGGCAGGGCACACAAAGTTAAGAGTCAGGCTGGAGAGATGGCCCACAGATTAAAGGCACTTGCTTGCAAAGACTCATGGCCCCGGGGTTTGAGTCCTGAGTTCCCACATAAAGCCAGAAGCGCAAAGGGGCACATACTTCTAGAATTCATTTGCAGTGGCAGGAGGCCCTGAGATGCCCATTCTCTTTCTCTGTCTCATAAAAAATGAACTAAGAGTAACATCGCTATAATATGTGGGTTTGATTTCATATGAAAGAATTTGTGTATGTATGTATGCATACATACATACATAAAACATTCATTAGATTATGAAGGAAGAGATACAGATAATGAGTTTTCTTTATATTCCAATTGACCAACTCATATCAAGTTAGTTGCTCCCTCTTAACTTTCCTCCATATTTTGGCAACGCTCACTGAGCCCTCCTATGGAGTTGGCAACCGATAAAGACTTTTGATGTTATATCACTTGCTGTAGTAGTGATTGGTACCCTTTCTTAGTCATATATATATATATATATATATATATATATATATATATATATATATGTCACATATATATATATGTATACACACACACACACACACACACACACACTTTGATAAAATGTTAAATTATATGACTCTTTAAAACCGTCATCTTGACAAGACAAATCCACTTTACAGTTAACAGTAATCTGGCATTATGTTAACATCCTTGACTTTCGAGGTTAAAATCATACCTATCATTCCTCTAATAAAATTAACTATGAAAATAGTTTTCCATCCACATAGAGGGACTTGCTTGCTTTGTTACAATTGCTGTTCATTCTTTTTTATTAAAGTAAAAGTCCCCAAATGAAATATTCTATTAAGTTGCTAAAATTTTGCCCTAAAAATGATCCTCTTACATTGATTCCCAGAGTTATTTTGACAGATATGAAGTCTGAACACCCAGGCTGATATATTCTGTCCAGAAATGAAAGGATGCTGTGAACAAACACATTGTGATATGGGCCAGGAGCTCGGTATGGGGGAAATATGCCAGGTTCATGGAGCCTCTATCCAATTGCCACCATCAAAGGAGAAAATTTATGCTCTGAAAGATAGAAGTAAGATAAATGAAACCTTCTTCAGATATTTGTTTTAAAATTCCTTTGAGGGCCCAATGAGTTTGGATCTTGAGAGCGGAGTTCAGTTTGTTCTTTTGATTTTTCCCAGTTCAACGTCTTTTAAAAATGTCCTTTCACAACCTCCTTGCAAAGGTGATCAGCTTGCTTTGTTTCTCAGCTGACCTATTCATATCAAGTTAGTTACACCCACTTAAGTCTTCCTCCACCTTTTGGCTAGTTCCACAGAGCCCTGCTATAGAGCTGGGAACTGATAGAGACTTTCGGATTTTATAAGAGAATTCACTTGCTTAGTGCTAATGGAAACCCTGTCTTACTAAAACAAGAACAAAATCCATGGAAGTTGTTAAAAACAAATCATTTCTTATTAGTAAAAGTTACATGATTGGAAGAACACATTTCTGTAATTACCGGTACATTAATCAGGGGATGAACAGCTGCGTGATCTTGGAGTGAGTAGAATAACAGCCACTGAGCCAGCTTCCCCATATGGTCCAAGGGAGAAGGCGGAGCATCTAGCTGCCTGGGGTCTAGGAAGTGGTGAGAAGGGGTAAGCTGGAATCCTATTCAAGTAGGAATTTCTTGCCAGGATATGTCTGGCTTCTTCCATCCAAACCCAGCTTCCTCTGGGCTCAGTCAAAATCCCCCTGGCCTTCATAACAAAAACCTCTAAAATCAATTTTTTCCCCTAAAGAGAGCAAAATGTAAGCATTTTTAGAAATTTGGCTACACTGCTACTAATAGAAAAGAAGACCTCAGAGAGACTGAGTCACTTCCTTGGCTTTCTTAGGGTGTGGCTAGGATGTGGAAGGATGGGTGTCACTTTGTAAACACTGAACTACATCTAACATTTCTCCCAGTTCAAAGTAAGATCCGGCCAACAGTGACCATCTTTACCCCCAGATACTGACCTATCCAACTAATTGGCATTACAGAACATCAGAATGTGTCAAATCTGGTAAAAAGCAGTCCTACAGTTTCATTCTCAATGTAAATCCTAACGGAAAGACATTCCATTCTTCTTACATTGTGTGTCATAAATTAAGCACAATAAATTCTATTGTGAAACCTCCTAGGAAGGCATTCCTGAATAGACCATACAGAAAATACTTGCATTATACTAAGCAGGGCTAAACTTTTGAGAGTTGCTGGAAGGGTTGGTTATAAAGGATATAGCTATGTACAGGGGAAATACCAAATAGACTACATCATTTGAAAGATGTTTTCCTAAGTATCATGTCCAAAGTCATTTGGGTTTCAACTATATGAAGGTTATTTTCACAGAAGATGGTGGCCAGCTGTTCCTTGTGGCCACTGGAAACAGAATAAGCAAAACCTGGACAGGGCACTTAAGTGGAATTGGAGGAATTAAAGTTTTCTGGAATTTTGAGTTGATTCATAAGAGAAGGATCCACCTCAGGGACTTAGATAATCATGCCTTTAACTTGTTGCCTTTATTTTGTTAAGACAAAGAGAAAGTTTTAGATGGTTCTGGTATAATTCTGTCCATCAATAAAATAATGGATAAAATTTCTCCAAATGAAAACAAAATAGGAAATATTAACAAACATGATTATGAGAAGCTGACTACATGAAGGGTGACTTAGGTAGTCACACTGTGGTGTCATGGAATCTCAAAGATGAAATATTATGAATGGACTTCTGTTATAATTGGACACATTTCACACAATAGCTTTAGGCACACATATTCCAGTAAGTATAATACCATTCATGTAAATTAGTGCCTAATTTCTTCAGAAACACATAAACTTAAGAGGAAAAGTGAAGGGCTGGAGAGATGGCTTAGCAGTTAAGGCATTCACCTGTAAAGCCTAAGGACCCATGTTTGACTCTTCAGGTCCCACATAAGCCAGATGCACAGGGACACAAACATGCAATGTCACACATACACAGAAGGAGGCGCATGCCTCTGGAGTTCAATTGCAGAGGCTGGAGACTCTAGCACACCAATTCTCTCTCCCTCTCTCTCTCTCATTAAAAAAGCAAAGAGAAACTAGAATATTTTACTAAATAAGGGATACTATAATCTCTTGGAAATCTATTAGCTGCATTGTTAAGTAGGTAAAGAGACAGGTAAACTTAAAAATATTATGTGAATGGCCCTAGGAGTTCCACAGATGTTTGATTTGTAGGCTTTTACCCTGGGGATTTATAACTATATTGAAAAGCAGGTGTTGAGGTAGTAACTTGTAGGATTTTTATAATAACCAACTGTGAGAAGGACAACCATTCCTCATCTTTCACACACAGAGTCAATCCATCTTGGCCAGACTTCTGAGCTCCACAGAACACTCCCTTTTATGTTTTCCATTTAGCTTGAATGAAAATTTCTATTAGATCTCATTCCACATGCCCCATGAGACAGAGTTACCTTTTGGCAATCAGTCCTTTACCAAGAGTTATCCTTGAATTTTAACTTCTCAGTAGACATGAACTCAGAATAGAGGGATTATTGGGTTTCCTTCTGAAAGGTTTTCTCTCTCAGACACCATAATAAAAGCACATCATTTCATCTCACATGATATCCAGCTTCTCTGACACCTCACATTTATCTTTGTGATCTTCACTTTCTGCAGAAAAAAAAAATAACTTATAGGTAGTTTAGACTCTATTCTTTCCAAGTAAGAAGGAAACAGTAAAATAATTAAAAAAAAATAGTTCACTCTATAAGTACATCTGTACAATAGCTTCCCCGGGCATTGAAGCCAGATGTCACTGATATCCGCATGGGCTTAAGTGGGATCTGAGAGTTTTGCCAAGCTAGGAAGCCACTTATTTCTGTGGGAACTATTCAATTATTTCATTTGAAGCATGAATTGCATAAGCATCCAGAAGTTGGACAGGGTATGAAACTATAAGTGATTATTTTTCTCTTCTCATCATCCTTTCATGAAGCTGTTCCAATGATCCTTTGAGTCAGTTACCCCACTCTTTTCCCTACAAATAAGTTGCCTTGATACAAAGTAGAGTTGGCTTCTAATGAAGAAACAGTTTATCATGGTGGTTAACGGGCACAGCTTCTGGATCCTGAGTGGATGGGCTCGAATTCCTCCTTTGCCATTTAAGGTCTGTGTGCAGCTTGGGGTTAGTTACTTACCCTCTCTGAGTCTCAGATTCTGTCCTCCAAAACTGGGACTTAGGAACTCCTCCTTCCCTGGTCATCATCAGAGTTTTCCACAGAGGGGGAAAATAACGCCATGCTCTTTGGATTTTTCTATGATGCACAAGTATGTGAGATCCAACTTTACAGTGAGGCATGGGTGAGTCATCTTTTACTTGTGAATATGAAATGCTAGATAAAATAGCTCACAATCACAGCTGCTGGAGGGTAGGGGAGATGCCATATGGCCTTATTTAAGTGAAAGGTGAGCATGGCAAAATGAACATCTAAGGTTCAGAACCTCCCTTTTTATGACCTTCCTTTGGGATTCCCGTCACAGAGCACAGGGCACACTTTGTCCTCCTCCCACGTGTTTAAAGAACCATCATAAGCATGATGGCACTCACTCCTTCACTGAAGCTACACTGCGCAAGCATGTGCCGTGCATCTGGGACCCTGCAGGCTGGGAGAGGGGTGTGAAGAAAGTGCCAGATTCACGCAGACACTTGAGAGACTGTCTTTGTTCCCAAGGAACTCACATCTATGCATATAACAATAGGATTAGGCTAAAGTTCATATGATCCCTGATAAAATGAAGTGTGGGTGAGAGATCAAGAGAGAAGGAAATGTCCCCGCTCTCTAAGGAGGGTCAGGAAGTGTGAAGATGCCTGACTGGGAGTGTAAGGAGAGGGGCTTCAGCTGGAGGAGAAAGCAAGAGAAATCCCAGGCAAGCTTCCTGCCCAGGACACAGTGAGGCAGCCCAGGCACCACGACCTAGAACACAGTGCTCACTGTGCCTAGGGACATTTGTGGTTGGAACACACGACATTTTGGGACAGCATGGGATGTGCATGTCAAAGCCACAGGCAGTACAGTGGAGGGCCCCATTTGCAGCCCTGATGCCTGCCACGCTGGTGTTTCTGCTTCTCTGCCTGGAGGAAGAGTAAATGACATCCTCCAAGGACGCTGACAGTCTGAGGGCACGGAAGTGAAGACCATGCCATGTTGCTTAAGACTGAGTTTGTAGGAATTCTGGACGGCACAAGCCTGATGTTCTCTCCCTCATGACCTATACCCCCACTGAGCATCTTAGAAGAGATCATCCTCAGCAGTTAACATTGCCAAGGGACATTCACTGCCACCCTGAGTCTCAGCTTTTATTGAATGCACAAGATTTACTTGTATAGCATCTAAATCAATACAGCAATATATTCTCTAATAACTTTAATATAAATTTGTCATAAACAGTCCTTAGTCTAGTTCTGAAATATAATTCCCATGTATCCATGGCTGGACTAGACTCATTACATAGCTCAAACTAACCTCAAGCTTATGGCAACGCTCCAGCCTCAGCTTCTCGAGTGTTGAGAGTGTAAGCCTGAGCCATGGCACACAACCCTGTATGATGTTCTTATCTATTCTCCGTCCATCAATCAACAATCCTGCCAGAGAGGCTCTGTGGTGAATTCCTGAGAAATCACAAAGTTGGGATTCTGTCAAACCAATATAAGAGGATATTTCTCCAGCTGGGAAGTATCATAATTTATTTAATGACTATTTATTGCTGCCATGGTCATGCAAGGGTAGATCACAAGAATTTTTCCCTAGCCCTTCAGAGCTTGCAGAATAATGGAGTGATTGATGAAACACTAGGAGGAAAATAAAAGAGAAGCCCTTGAGCATCTACGACAGAAAGGAAACTCCTGTCAGAGCAGGCATGTATTGATGTAAAATATATAATGGTCACGTGCAAAGATGGAAAGTCAGGAGCTTGTCCAGAAAAGCAGAGGGATGCAAGCCCAGGTAGGAAGGTCTAAAGGGTTGAATATGTAGCTTGTGAAAATTTGCCAAGGCAACTCTAACAGGCGTTTTTATAGCGAAATTCCAGATCAAAACCCATGCAACTTCAAGTTGCTACATGATGTGAGATCCCAATGGACCATGGTGAGCTGTGCAGAGGCCACACCTTGGGCATGCCATCAGCTGATTCTATGATTTAAACTATCAGACCCTCCAAAGTCATATCTGAGACAATAGACGCTATAGTAAATACTGTGATAGTTGATCTTTTTTTCAGCCATATAACAGAGCTATAAAAATTGATCTGGATTAGGCATGCCAGTGTTAAATTTGATAGGACTAAGCCTGTTTAGGTTTTCATGGCTCTGCTTATAAGGATGAAGGCAGGCCAATTCTAGTAGCATTTACTTTAGTTTTCTAGCTTCTCAGAAATCAGCATAAGCCAGCCTTCTTTAAAGGGCAGTGGACATTTTGATTTGAGTATTGATCATAAGATGAAATAATTAGCCACACTAAGGCTGTCCTTCATCCTTAACATGGGTAAAACTGAAGCAACAATTAAAATGTAAATTATATCTGAATTATTATTTGAGAAGCTAAAATACCAAGAAAACACTGTAATCTCGAACTGTGCCACCTACAAAACCAACCCCACTTCCTCTGGCATTTGTGAAGAGTGCTGGGGGAAAATTCACAGGACAAATAAATGGGGACAGGTGTAAATTAAAAGAGCATAACACCTGTCCCTGCAGCTGGCCCAAAGACCTCGCTTTAATGTGCTGTCTGCTGGGAAAATGAGGCGTCTCATGTTACCCAGAGGCCTTAGCCTACCCTGGAGTTGGCAGAAAGGAGATCTATGACCAGAAGATGTGAGGCTTGGTTTGTGGCCAAAAACAATGGTGAAAGGTACAAAATGAAAATTCCTGTCAAGACAAAAAGCACTGGATCAAACAACAACACACAATGTGGCCGTTTGAAGAAATGAACCCAAAATCAAAGTCACAACTGGATTAGCAGGTGGTTGATCCTCCTATTACCTTCTAGTGCTTCTTAGACTGGGGATGACTGGTGGAAATTGGAATGAAGAAAGATAAATTGCCAGCAGCATTCAGTGTCTTCACTCAGGGCTATTCTGGCTGCTCACAGAAAAGGGCCTTGCAAGATTAATGCTCCTCTGCCTTCCATGCATGGCTTTTCTAAACATTTTTTTTTTTCCATTAAAGGGAAAATTTAGAGCAAAGTTACCCATGTAACTCTATTCTGGGCTAGAGAAGTCCTCGCTGACTTGCAAAATATCTGTGGCTTTATCAGAATCACATGCCAATAGTAACAGGGGTGAAGACCATGAGACATGTGTGCATATAATTTTAAGAAAAAGGACAAAGATCTTGTAATTCAGTCCACATTGGGTCTAGCAGTGGTTTTGCCATGAAGAAGCACATCTACATTTGAAACCTGAGAAGAAATTATCAGAGGAAATCCTTTCCAGGATAACTTTACAAAAGTTCTCTGCGCTAAAACTTATATGTTCATGTAATACAAGATCACAGAGAGGCTACTAAAGTTATCTGGAGAAATACAAACTACAGAAAAGCTAAAAGTTAAGGAGAAAATAGCTCCTGGAAGTCATAGATGATAAGACCCGGAATGTCCTGGAATGACTGGCAGTGGAGTCAGCCTTGTGCCTGGCAGCGCATGGTATCCCAGAGGTGGGTCAAGCAGACCTTTCTCTCCTGCGTGCTGATGCCTGGAAGTCCTGTAGCTGGGGCAAAGCCACTCATGATCCAACCAGAGACAGGATAAAATACAACAACGTGGGAAAGGTACCAGCTAAAAAAGACTCCCAGTGAGCTCAGCGGACAGTCCTCACACTAAGGAGCAGTGAAGGGTGGCGCCGGAGGTCAGGCGTGTCCCGCCCTGCTGCGGAGTCACTGCCCACGGGGGTCAGTGGAGCAGGAAGTGAGGCCGCGGGTGCCAGCACCAAGACTTCCCTCCCTGACTTTGGTCAGATGTGCAATCTGACTATTCCAGATGGAATTTCTTGGATCAGAAGTATATGAAATAAAGAGTCCTGTGCCCAAGGAGGAAGGAAGTCCCCCCAGGTGTCTTGACCCAAATATTCTGGCAATGATTTAGGACAAAAATGATTTAAGGAAAAAAAAAAAAACAGTACATTATTTATTCATGGAAAAGCCTCAATGAACTGTTTTTAAAAATTCCAGGATAACATTTTCTATTAACAGATATATGCAAAGTTTCATTTTTAGCTTAAAAATATATGATTCTACCTCATTAAAATTTTGCTTAATGGATGCTTAAAGCATTAATGACAGAGAAATCACTCATTAAAACACAAGATCATGACTAACAGAATGAAAAGAACTTGTTTCCAGCAACAGTGAGGAAATTTAAAACTTTTTAATCTCTCTTTCTCTCTCTTACATACACACATAAACATACACACAAGCATAATTTTCTTTGTACAATAGAGAACACACATTTGACTCATGATTTTTTTGCATCTGTGAATGCTCCCTGCCATTAACACATCGAAAACTACTGGAAACCAGCTCTCTCTGAAAACAAAGAGGGCTCTGTACTATCAGTGCTGACTCCACCAAATGAGGTGTTGATATGCTTGGGCATTTTCTGAGTCTAAAAACACCCATGATAAGTTTTGCTAACTGTGGTCACTTTTGAGCATACACTTACATCCATCATGTTGTTTGCTGTCTTCTCTGTCTACTGCCACAGCAACGAAGTGAAATGACAAATGCATGGACATGTTTCAAGAGCATTTAGCACTTTCCAGTGTGACTTCTTCTCATCCAAACATCAGTTTGGTCACATAAAAAGCAATGCTTTTTTGTTGTTGTTGTTTTTCGAGGTAGGGTCTCACTATAGCCCAGGCTGACCTGGAATTCACTATGTGATCTCAGAGTGGCCTTGAAATCATGGTGATTCTCCTACCTTTGCCTCCAGAGTGCTGGGATTAAATGTGTGCGCCATCACACCCAGCCATCAGTAATATTTTGTTGTTGTTTGTTTGTTTGTTTTGTTTTTCAATGTAGGGTCTCACTCTAGCCCAGGCTGACTTGGAATTCACAATATAGTCTCAGGGTGGCCTCAAACTCATGGCAATACTCCTATTGCCTCCCGAGGGTTGGGATTAAAGGTGTGCACCACTACACCTGGCTAGCAATAATACATATTTTTGTTTTTATTTTTATTTATTTATTTGAGAGTGATAGAGAGAGAGAGAGAGAGAATGGGCATGCCAGGGCCTCCAGCCACTGCAAACAAACTCCAGATGCATGCGCCCCCTTGTGCAACTGTCTAACGTGGGTCCTGGGGAATGGAGCCTTGAACTGGGGTCCTTAGGCTTCACAGGCAAGCGCTTAACTGCTAAGCCATCTCTCCAGCCTGGAATAATATTTTTTTTAATTTTTTTAAAATTTATTTATTTGAGAGCGACAGACAAAGAAAGAAAGACAGATAAAGGGAAAGAGAGAGAATGGGCGTGCCAGGGCTTCCAGAACTCCAGACGCGTGCGCCCCTTGTGCATCTGGCTAACATGGGACCTGGGGAACCGAGCCTCGAACCGGGGTCCTTAGGCTTCACAGGCAAGCGCTTAACCGCTAAGCCATCTTTCCAGCCCCGGAATAATGTTTTTGATAGAATAAGAATTTAGAAATTTATAGTTGGGCAAGGTCACATTATAAAGTTACAAATTTTCAATTCTTATATAGATTTATTTTACTCATGACTTCAGAATTCATGGGAGACTTGATAGCCATCTCAAATGTTGCTCTATCACAGAGAAACCATGTCACCTCTTTAACATTACATTGGCAACAATTAGCTTAAAGTACCAAACATAAGCCTTCACAACTTGGCACCATATGAATAAAATTACATTTTTTCAAAGCACAAGATTGGCAGGAAGCATAATCCTCACTTAGTCACGAGCTTAGAGTTTCTTTCCTTAGGGGCACAGCTACAAATCTTGTTCAGCTCCAATATGTTCTTGAAGGTAAAGATTCTAAGTTAAACTACTGTCTCTTAGGCATGTCATGTTCTGCCCACCCAAAGCCAACCCAAACTCTAGGCAGGCCCAGGGTTCCTGTGAACATTTGAAATGCTACTCATAGACTATAGTGAAAAAAAAATAATAATTTGTTGAGTCTAAACTCTGTTACATACATACAACAAAATATTATCTAAGTGTTTCTCCAACAGAGCACTCAAGTTCCACTTTCAGAGTGATTACTGAACTTTAGCTAAAGTCAAAGGCCTTCACAGTATGAAAAAGAGCAAACGTGAAGTTTCAGTTACATCTCAGTGGATAGAGCCCTCGCTGTGCCTGCATGCATTCTTGAGTTTGTATTCAGAATCCGCATGAAGTTGGACACTGTAATAGGTCTGTAATTCCAGCATGCCTACAGCAAGCTGGGAGGCAGAGACAGGAGAATCCCTCCAGAAGCACAAGGGCTAGCCAGCCTGGCAAACATGGAGGTCAATGAGAGACCCTGCCTCAGACAAGAAGGAAGATGAGGTCACACCCATGATTGTCCTCTGGCCTCACATGCACACCATGGAATGCATGTGCCTTCACTCACACCCAAGAACACATGTGCACACCTGCCAATTTTTTTTTAAAGTTCAAAATGAACAAAACTGGGCTGGAGAGATGGCTTAGCAGTTAAGGTGCATGCCTACAAAGCCTAATGACCCAGGCTCGATTCTCCAGGTTCCATGTAACCCAAATATACAAGATGGCACATGTGTCTAGAGTTCGTTTGCAGTAGCTAGAGGCCCTGCTGTGCCCATTCTCTCTCTCTTTCTCGCTCCTAAATAAATTATCTTTAAGAAAAGCAAAATGAACAAAACTGATTTTGTTTTGTTTTGTTTTGTTTTTCAAGGTAAGGTTTCACTCTGGTCCAGGCTGACCTGGAATTAACTATGTAGTCTCAGGGTGGCCTCAAACTCATTGTGATCCTCCTAGCTCTGCCTCCCGAGTGCTGGGATTAAAGGCCTGAGCCACCAGGCCAGGCTTTAATTATTTTTAAAAGTCTTATTTTGTGTATGAAAATATACTCCCCTTCCTTGATAAACTAGGTCAAGATTTCCAAGTAAGAATTATGACCAGACAAATGTTCAATGTTACATATAAGCATCTCACTCAATTCCATATGCAAGGTTTACTACCTCAACTCACTAGTGAGTTCCTGGATGTGAAAATGATTAAGACAATGTGCCAATCCCATTGAACAAAGATATACCTATTCCATACATTCTACTGTGAAGCACTGATCCCACCGAGAACAGAGCAGGAGTTGCTGGGTGAAGTCAGGACGTGCTTTGAAGGAAATAGCATGTGACGTATCCCTTGAACATGAGTAATATTGTAACAGAGGTGACAGCAAATACGTCTGCTTTTAGGATTTGAGTTTGAGCCATTCATTTTGGCCAGGAGTCCAAGAAAACCGCACTTGAAGGAGACTTTCATGCTACCACCTTTTGTAGACTGTTTGACATCTGAAGAAACAATTGTCTAAGCTACTTTGTAATAATGCTTCAACAGGAAAGTAGTGAAGTTTCCTGTGGTCTCTGCACATATATCCCACTAGCACAATAAGCAAGGCCAGGGCTGCTGCCTCGCTGGCCCACCCTCATGGGCAGGCAGGTAAAGAAGCCACATAGCTCTCCACAATGAAGGTGCTCTCACCAACCCACGCATCATATTCCTGGCCCTACCTGCAGTTTTAAAATGGGAACTCCTATTTCCACCAGTGGCATTTCTGGCTCTCTTCTCAAAATAACTTTCCCATCTTCCTTTTGGATCATCTGAGAATGTTGGCCACCATGCAGGGCTTGTAATTGCATAGAGCCTTCTGAATGGTCTTCCCTATTCCCATAGCACTGGCTAAGTTTCCATGGTAACACAGTTCAAATGTTTACCCTCTTCCAGAGCTCCTGAATTTACATAGCTCCACCCATTACCCCTCTTAATCTGGATAGCAGCAATGAAGATGTGATGAACTCTCAATTAAATTCACGCAGGCTTTGTTCTTAACCTGATTGTTTTTCTCTGCCCATGCTCTAAAGAATGCAGTCAGGGGCTGGAGAGATTGCTTAGCGGTTAAGCGCTTGCCTGTGAAGCCTAAGGACCCCTGTTCGAGGCTTGGTTCCCCAGGTCCCAAGTTAGCCAGATGCGCAAGGGGGCGCACGCGTCTGGAGTTCGTTTGCAGAGGCTGGAAGCCCTGGCGCGCCCATTCTCTCTCTCTCCCTCTATCTATCTTTCTCTCTGTGCCTGTCGCTCTCAAATAAATAAAAAATAAATTTAAAAAAAAAAAAAAAGAATGCAGTCAGGACAATGTGGCTTCTCTCAAGCACATGGGCAACTTTAGCCCTGCAGTTAGCATACGTCCTTCCCGTTCACGCAAGATTCCATCACACTCCTAATGAAAACACCTGCCTTACCTAAGCTCTACGTGTGTCCTCATGAAAATTCCTTCATGACCCGGTGTTTTCTTACTCTACTCTGATCAGCCTTCTCCTGCTTGTACTGTGGCCAATCACCATGTCCGTCATATTTCATTTTTATGGTGAGTGCAATCATTTTCTTCTGCCCAGATCCAGATACCTCATACACCTCCCTCTTCTTTTCATGATTCCATTTAAGTGGACTCTCCTTCTGTAGCTCATTTTCCTCCGCACACAGCAACACTGGCATGATCACGATGGTACCATATTTTATGTTATAGTAGGTACAATTTGCCATCTTACATTCCCTTTACTACTACATGGAATGTTCTTAATTTTAGTTTTTATTTATTTATTTATTTGATAGTGACAGAGAGAGAAAGAGGCAGATAGGGAGAGAAGAGAGAGAATGGGCGCGCCAGGGCTTCCAGCCACTGCAGACGAACTCCAGACGCTTGCGCCCTATTGTGCATCTGGCTAACGTGGGACCTAGGGAATTGAGCCTCGAACTGGGATCCTTAGGCTTCACAGGCAAGCGCTTAACCGCTAACCCATCTCTCCAGCCCTTAATTTTAGTTTTTTGACACTAGAATTGTAGTATCTAAATATCAAGGAAGTTTGTCTTTGTTATTATTCACCATTATATCTTTAGCACACATTATAGGATCTGAGATACAGAAAATAGTTAATTTTATGTCTAGCTAGCCAAAGAAAATGAAAATGTACAAATGAGCTTCGAGGGCAACTCATGGCCTAACAATTTTGAGACATGGTTGGAAAAATTAGCTCTGGGAAAAGGAATTAATCAAAATGCTAACAAATAGCAAGCTATGAACTAAGGAAATCATTCATTTTTGCATTTTAGCCCCTTCCTTAACAATCAAAAATGAGTATAGATTTCTTTAGCCATCAAATGATGGGAACAGGGTGGGCTATAGAGCAAACATGCCAGTGAGACAAATCACAGGAGAGATGCCATGACCCAGCACCAAGAAAATGGCAAAGCGAAGAAAAGTGGAGAATGAATAGAACCACAGCACTGAGGTTAGCTGGGTGTGGAGGATGAGGTAAATAGCTGTTCTAAAGATACGGTGCCAGGAAATCTTCAGTATGATCTCGGAGGACAACAGGTCCAGACTAAGGTGGAACAAGATAGTAATTTAGTAGGCCCTTTTTATTCTTTCTGAATTTGGCACATGCACAGCAGATCACTAGGAATATAGATTTTCAAGGCAGAAAAAGATAAGGGCAGGTTTTAAACTTTCATTTAATGTTTACCTTTGGAGAAGTTCCAGTCGAGGCCGTGCTGTAAGAAAAGAGTGAGAACAGAAGAGAAGGAATAAAAGTTCCTCAGCTACGGGGCAAACTGGAGAGGAATATGTGAAAGCAGTGGGAGAAAAAGTGGTTGTGGACACAGGAAGAAGATATACTGTTGTTTACCCATGTTAGAACTTTTTTAAAAGATATTTTTATTTATTTATTTGAGAGAGACAGAGACAGAGAAAGAGAGACAGAGAGAATGGGCATGCCAGGGCCTCCAGTCACTGCAAACAAACTCCAGATGCTTGCACCAACTTGTGCATCTGGCTTATGTGGGTTCCTGGGGAATCAAATTTGGGTCCTTTGGCTTTGCGGGCAAGTGCCTTAACCACTAAGCAATTCTTCTAGCCCTAGAGAGAACTTTTAAGAACCATATGTGCACCCATCTCAGGGAGACTGTATAGGATAAAGACACAAATATAAATACTATCTTTAAATTCAGCACATAATTGGTAACTCTAAGACAGAAGTCTCAAATGATGTCATTTGAGCCGGGCATGGTGGCACACACCTTTAATCCCAGCCCTGGAGAAGCAAAGATAGGAGGATCACTATGAGTTCAAGGCCACCCTGAGACTACAGAGTGAATTCCAGTCAGCCTGAGCTAGAGTGAGACTCCACCTTGAAAAACAAAAGAAAAACAAACAACAAAATGATGTCACTTGAAATGATATTGCAATAGGATGAAGATTAAGTAGTCATGGTAATCTAGCCTTTAAGCATGAATAACATAATGTAAGCAGGGTATGATGGTTTCAACATAGAATGATTCCTGTACTCTCCTGCATTTGAATACTTCACCTCCAGGAAAGTGGTGCTGTTTGCAAAGTTATGGAATGTTTAGGAGACAGGCCCTTGGTGGAGGAAGTTGGTCAATGTGGGCAGGTCTTGAGGTGTTAATACTCAACCTTACTTGCTATTTTGTCTTTCTCTATCTCTCTCGCTCCATCCTCCCTGCCAATTTGAACATAAGGCACAATCTTTCTGCTTAGGCCATGGCCTCCCCACAGTGATGGACTCTACTCTCTGGAACCATAAACCAAATCAAACCTTTTTTTTGTTTTTTCACAAGCTGCTTCTGTTCTGGTATTTGTTTGCAGCAACAATAAAATAAATGATACTTAAAACATTGACAAAAAGCCCATTTGGAGGGTGAAAGGATATAGCCAACAGAGCTAGAGATAATGTTAAGAAATGAAGGCATCATTCCAAAAGTCAAGATTAGAGTGGGGAAGAAGACCCAGAATATAGCAGAAGGATTTATTTTTTCTGGATTAAACACACACACACACACACACACACACACACACACACACACTCAGAGACAGAGAGAGAGAGAGCAAAGAAGACAGCAAATAGTACTGTATGTTTGTAAGTAAAAGAGGGAGACATAAAATTTCCAACATTTTTTTATAAGGCAGCATTTCAGGGAAAGGCATTAATATTAGTCCAAATAGAAAAACAAGGAGCATCGTGTTGAGCACAATAATTATAAGAAGTTTCATGTGTATATCGATTAGCTATATGACATAGGGTGCTAGGAGGTTCTACATGAAAAGTTTACTGTGATAAAATTACACAGGAACTGTTAAGAAGCTTGGACTTCAGTCTCTAAGTTGGAAGGGATAGAGATGGGATTGTAGCTCAGTGGTAGAGTGTGTGCCTTGTACATACAAGGCCCTGATTTCAATCCCCGTCTTGAAACCAAACAGAGCCTTGTACAAAAAAGAATTGAGGAAGAGGTAACATGGTTAAAAGCTCTCTATAGATTACTCTGCTATCTGTGGTGGGGAGAGATTACTCAGGGTTTGGAGCAGGATGGATCCCATGGTAAACCTGCATAGTAGTCTTAAAAGACTCCTGAGAAAACAGTGAGAGCTCTGCAGTGTCAACAAACATTTGGGGACAGAAGTCTACTAGACTATATGATGGATTAGGGACAATGGAAAAATAAAGAATGAAGAGAAATCTCAACTTGGGCCTAGCGGTACTATTTGGGAGGCTGAGTTTAAGCTGCCTGGGCTACAGAGCCAAGTTTGAGGCCAGTCTGTGCAAGCTAGTGAGACTCTTCTCTAAATAAAAACTTAATAAGGCTGGGAGTATAGCTTAGTGGTAGAACACTTGCCTAGAATATGTGAGGTACTGAGCTCACAAAAGACAAAATAAAAGATAAATCTCAAATTTCACCTTTCGATAAATGGGTACATTTTTGTATCAGGCATTAAAGAAACAGAAGAGGGAGAAGGGGAATTTAGCCTGCAGCATGTTAGATTACAAATTTGTGCTAGTCTTTAGATGGAGAAGTTTAATGAATTCTTTGGTATATAAGAGGTAGGGAAGTGGGTGAGCTCAGTGATACGAATTTGTGGAACAAGGACATAATCCAAGAAACACCAAAAACTGAAGAAAATAGACAATGTAAACTTGAGGTTTGTCAGAGGAAGAAGAATCGGGGGAATGTGGTCCTGTGACTACACTGGTGTAGAGGAGGCTCCAAAATGAAGACAGAATATATAATATCAAGTATATCAGTTGTTCCAAGGGAGGCAACATACTAAAAAGACCACTGAATCTGGCAAGTTGGGGGTTAGTTTTGGTTTGAGGAAGAGCAATTTCATAAGTTGAAAAAGTACAAGTTATGATATAGTGACATGAGTCCTGAACAAAACAAGAAAATGACAGTGTCCCAACGAGATTAGACTTCATTAGGAATGTTTTGTGGGGGGAAGAGACCCACAAGAAGAGAAGGCCAAGATACCCTTGGAAGGGTGCTTTTATGTGTGAGCTGCACTGAGGAGGAAGCTTTGCAAGTAGCAGCATGTGCAAAACGCACAGACATTAAATTACTTGGTAGCTGATCAAACATGGAGACCTTTGTGTTGTCTAGCATTGAAGTGAATACAGTGGTTTAGTAGAATGAAAGATGATAAGGACAATGACAGCATTAGATCAGACCAGCGTTTCATTTCTTGCTAAGTAAAAGGAATGTTACATGGAAGAAACAAGGAGTCACTGAAAATCTGTATCAATCTACTTGTGATTGATTCCAACTGAATGAGGAGTGAGATAAGGCCGGCAGTCCAAGCACAGCAGGTAAGCAAAGGTTAATAACACTAGATCAAGGAGATGGCTACAGTGAAAGTGAACACAGCAGAGAGGATAGGGTAAGAATAGCAAAATGGCGTGGGAGTCAATGAAAAGATACATGTTTCCAGTGTAGTTGATGGGTGGGGAGGCATGTCACCAATAATGGAAATAAATAGATAAATAAATTAGGGGGCTCTTTGGGGGGAGGATAGGTAATGATTTCAGGTAGGAACATTTTATATTTGAGTTTAAATGTCTAAGCAAAAAAAGAAGAAAGGAAATTAAACCAGGCAACTTCCTAGATTTAGTAAATCTGTGATATTGGATGGGTTATAGAAATTTAGAGACTGGCCTGAGATCAGAGAGAACTTGAAATAAGAGGGTCTGGACTCCCTTGAGGGGATTCCCAGATCAAAGGTATGACAAGACTACACTTCTCTGGACACAACTTGAGCTAATTCTAATTATCCCTTTAGAACAGGAGTGGAACTGCTGAGTAAGCCTCTAATAAGGGGTAGATGGAAATGACATCAACTGAAAGGAGGGATAAGTCAGAGAATGGGACTCAATAGGACCTGGTCAATCTTATGAAAGCAAGTTTCTTTTGCTATTCTTTTAGAAAAATATTTATTTTTATTTATTTGTTTGACAGAGAAAGAGGAGGAGGAGGAGAGAGATGGGCACACCAGGGCCTCCAGCACTGCAAACGAACTCCATTGTGTGCTCATCTTGGAGAATAAAAACAATCTTGTAATGAATTGTCCTTTATTCCATATATCTCTTTCCCCTTGTCTTTGATACCTGTAGACAGAACTGTGGCCAGGTCAGTGTGCACTGTACATATAGAAAGTCTTCAGATGGAAGGTATAATTTTCTGGAATAAGAGGTATTGAGCAAGAAGACAATCCCCCCACCCCGCATTTTGCAAATGATTCATTTTGCCCTGTAATGATTCAAAGCACTTTACCTGAGGAGTTTTTGTTTCCAGGCATTGAATACCCTTAGGCAGGATTTCCCTTGGGAATTTCAGACGCTCTAAGCTGGAGAGAATGGTTTTCATTTAGAAGAATAAGAATTGCTGAAAAGTGTTGGGTCATGGAGGACTAAAGAATAAGCAAGGATCATGTGACCGATAGAAGACTGTCCCAGCCATGAGTATCAGGTCACTGAGCAGAGTGAAGATCATTCAGGTTTAAGCTCTGTGTCTTGTGGCTGCTTTCCTTCAAAGTTAAAATAGAGATATAAAAAGAAGACCCAACCCAGATTGTCAGAAGATGAGAACAAGCAGAAGTCAAAGGCACTGAGGTGCTTACCTGTCTTGATGTGAAAATTTGCTCACATAACCAAAGGACATAGCACAACCATACCAAACAAGGAAAATGAAAGTTTACAAACTTGACTGCCTATAACTGTAATTCTGGCAAAGACTAAGATTTATCATTGCCAAATACTTTCCACTCTAACCTAATTTCTTCTTGGTTGAAATTTGTACAAATGTGTTTCCTCTGAGGATCAGGGGTCTCTCTGCTCAGAGGTGAGACAATTATCTAAAACAACAGCTTGAAGTCCTCTGAGCCACTTTTTAAACACAGAAAAAAAAAATAAGCAACTTATTAAAGGATGAAAGTGTCAAAACTCTTGTATTTAAATAGAAATATTGATGAATAGTAGGGAAATAAATTTTCTTTTAAGATAAAAAATTAAGATAAAAATCTTTTCATACTTATTCAAAACTCCTGTAAGAACCTTAAAAACAGTGTTGCCGAGTATAGTTTTAAACAGATTATATATGCACATATATTTAGCAATAAGAAAAACCTGTGTGAAATAAATGTTTCAGCAACTCATTTTGATGAAGTTTAAAATGGAGCTACTGACAGTAGTACCTTTCATCAAGTTATTTTGTACAAATAATGAGTTTCCAAATCAAATGTTTTAGTAGAGTTACCCTGAAGTGAAAACTTTCTCTCTTCACTTTCATCTATTCTTTAGAAATAACCACTAACCAGCATTTAAGCAGTTTCTTCTGACCCACCTCCTTGAGCCTAAATAATGTACTATTTCTGTTACAGCTTGATTCATGATTTCTGGTCATCTATTGTCTTTATATTTGAAGACAAGAAATATTCAGTGTAGAGGCTTCTCAAAAAGTTAAATATATATCTACCATATGACCCAGCTACACCATTCTAGGACAAAAACCCTAACAACTCTGCATTTCACTGCAGAGACGCTGGTTCATCATGTTTACTGTGGCTCTGTTCACAAAAGCTTGGAAGTGGAATCAGCCTAGATGCCCATCCACGGATGGATAATGAACACATGGGACATACATACAATAGAGATTTACTAAGTGGTAAAGAAACATGAATTTATGAAACTTAAAGGAAAATGGATGGATTTGGAAAATATTATACTATGAGGTAACTCAGGCTCAGAAAGACAAATGTCTCATGCTCTTTCTCAAATTTAGATGCTAACTTTGAGGGTTTTTTTTTTAACTTAAATGTAAGTTGGAGTAAGGGATAGTAGAGGCCAGGAAGCTAGAGAGAAGCCATGAGGAGTGAAGGAGGGAAGAAATGAGGGCAGAGGATAGTAGCTATAAAAGTGGGGGTGCAACCCTGGGGTAGAAAGGCTAAAGTGGGATGAAAAGAGGGGAATGATGGAGAGGACCGAGTTGAGGAAGAGATATCAAAAAGTAAATACATGAAAATGGCCATAGGGTAACTACTTCTTTGTTAACTAACTTAAAAGTCATAATTAAGATTAAAGAGAGAATTTGAGCAAAACTCCTTGTGGAGGTGGGCAATGCTTCTCTCCACAATCATGGGTTGTTGCCAAGAAACCCCAGTGCCAAGGATGGACTACCTTCCCAGTAAGTAGTTCACCAAGGAGGGTCCCAAAGTCCCCAAAATAACACAAGCTATTACCAAAGTTTATGGTTGTTCACTAGAACTAGATGGTAAAAGTATACCACATATGTCGGTTGCAAGAATCTGAATAATCAAACTGGGACTAAGGTGGAACTCTCCTTCTTGTGGAGGAGCGTAGGAAAGTGCTATTCAGGCTACTAGGGGAGAAAAGTCACCAGCATTTTTACCCAGTGGTAGATCCACACAACTGACAAGGACGGCAAGATACAGAGACTGTTGCAATAGTAGCGTGACAGTTGTGAGACTAACCAACAACAGCTCTTTGACTGAATCTGAGCTCTTCTTCATGGGAGAGGATCCATGCCTATACTAAAAACCTAGTTAAAGGCCTAGGGCTGAGTTCATAGACCCCAGTAGGTGTAGAGCCAGGGAGCTACAACTATTGTTTGACTAAATGGATATGATGTGTTCAATAAATTGGCAGTAAGTATTTGTATTATGTGCCTGCCCATAGATTAGAGCTTCTCTCACCACTGACCAAAGAAGCTTTTCTTCAACAGGCAGTAAACACATGAGAGACTCAAAGCTCACCAAAGCACTGGCATTAAGAAGCAGTTCCATGCTCAGTGCTAAAAGAGACTAGGATATACTAAACCACATTGCTGTAGGCAGAGATGTGCTAGCTAAGGAACTACTGCTGACTACAACAAGCAAGCAAATTCACACATAAAAAAATGAGGAATAAAGTCACAAGTAAATATTGGCTGAAAAAGGAAAAATGAGTTAGATCAGACTTCATTTTCAAGCTATAGCATAGCTCAACATATTCAGAAGCACAAAACAAATTCCAAAGTAAAATAAACCAGTCAACTAACCAGCATTGTTTTATTCTGTAAAATCACAAATGGTCATATTCTGATAATGTAATAATTCTTTTTATGTGTAAAAAGCAAGATGGTGGTATCAGAGAAGACTTTCCATTGTGTGAAAAAAAACGCAACTGGTTCTGAAGTCTAGAATACAAATTTTAAAAAAAGAAGTCTAAGCCGGGCGTGGTGGCATACGCCTTTAATCCCAGCACTTGAGAGGCAGAGGTAGGAGGATCACTGTGTGTTTGAGGCCACCCTGAGAGTACATAGTAAATTCCAGGTCAGCCTGAGCTAGAGTGAAATCCTAGCTTGAAAAAAACAAACAAACAAAAAGTCTAAAACACAAGCTATATAAAAAGGCTATAATGACTATTAATATGTCTGACAATGATATAGCACCCTTTACCACAAAAGTCCTCCTATCACAATGTGAAGCTAGATGATATTGTACTAATCCATTAAATTTAGCTTATTCTGCTAGGTAAAGGACAGCATTGGAGCTGGAAAGATAACTTATTGGCTAAGTCACTTGCCTGTGAAGCCCAAGGACTCAGGTTTGATTCTCCAGTACCTACATAAGCCAGAAGCACATGCTGGTGCATGCATCTGGAGTTTGTTTGTAGTGGCTATAGACCTTAGTATGCCCATTCTCCCCACTTCCTGCAATGCCTCTTTCTTTTTCTCATAAATAAATAAATAATCAGGATGTGGTTAACATACACAATGAGCTATTGATCAGAGATGACTACAAAGTTCCCCAAAAGAAGACAGATTTCTGTCAGAACACTTGATTATCTACCAAAGGTTAATGGTAAGACCCTATTTCTGAAGACACTATTTGCTGCTGGTACGAAACATGGAGTGACCTGCTGGAATCTGGGAGAGTCAGTCCCCAGACAGTTAGCTTGTCTAGTGCCAGAAGGTGCTACATGAGCAACTGGGGAAAAATGATCAACATCTGTCCAAGCAACTTGCAGTCTAAGCTGCTCAGCAGGAAACAGCCTGACATGATACTCACCCAAGAGCAATAACAGCATACAGCCATGGTGGGGTAAGCAGCTGTTCTTGAATTGGCTAACAGATCTGCTCAGTAGAACAGAAGCCATAGCTGGAACTGGGAAACAAGTCAGAATCATATCCAAAAATCAAGTCCACTCTCCAATCTTGGGCTATAAAAGAACCTACACCTATTAAATTCCCTCTAAAATAATAGTTGTTATCCCATTTATCCAGTGCTGACTTCACTCTCCATTGGAGAATCTGCTTTTCTTTTTCAGATGGATGCAGAACCTGAGGAGAGATTCAGCCCATTGCGCCTCACCAGGGCCCCAGCTGAAACCATATAGTAATTGGGGAAATGAGTAAAAGTGCTACTTTCTTAGTGAACCTGATACAAGCACAAGGGTGAAGGAGATTGACACAGAGAACAATAAACTCCTACAAAACCATATATCCAGAGACACAGATGATCCCAAGTTATCACTGAAGTAGACCTAAAATCAACCCAACATGGCTCAGAGAAATTCACAGAAGAGGGGGCAGAAAGATCATTAGAACCAGAAGTTGGGACATTATGCACAGAGACCTTGACTCATCCCAATGACTGATGGCTACCCCCACAATGCATGAACAACACTCTCCAAGGAGGAGGGTCACTTCAGAGGAGGACAGGGAGGAGGCTAACGATGGTACAAACATGGCTACATACACACTGAGTATGTACAAAGAAAAAACAAAGAAATAAGAAGAAGTAATAAAAAAACAAATAAATAACAAAGAAAAAAGTCTTTAAAATAAATAAATATTTCAAAAAGAATAGTATCAACATTGGTTACAAATATCTACTTTAGATATTGAAGCATAGTGGTTATCAAGGAAAAAAGTTCTCTTTACACTAAGTGAAGTGGATAAAACTCCTGGGTTCCTACAAAACAAGGAATTTGTTTTGTTTCCAAATTTTAGAGATAAAAATTAGACAGTTCCACTGGCCTTAATGCTTGAGATCTTAGGTATTTTAATTCTTAGTATCTGCACATGAGGAAGGGATTAAAAAATAATTTTCAAAACAGGTCAAATTGAAAGCCAAAGAGAAAATTTACAATCTTAGTGACTTTGAAAGCAGATGTTATGTACTTCACAATTTTTCAGTCATTGGTGATAGGGGGTAATGTTAATAGTGATCAACATGGAACTTTATCAATGAATGATACACACATTTCCTAGAACATAACATTTTAATTATTACTTTGTAACAGAGAAAGATTCATCAATAGGAGTCTGACATCTTTGATTGAAAGAATGACAATTAAACTTAAAACTTAAAACTTTAATAGACAGATTGTTGGAACTTTCTGTTGGCAAAATATTTAACATATATTGCTTTGTTTTAAAAGAAAAGGTGAAATTTTTAATACTAAAATGCTTTGAAATCTCTTCTTCCACCTTTGTTACATCTGCTAGGAAGCTGGTTTTCTTCTTACAAACGTTATTAAAAGATAGAAATCTGATAGATATATTGTTAATGGATTGCTGTTGATATCAGTTCAACCTAAAATAAATAAATTACCAAGCAAAAATAAAGCATTTAAAACATTGATTATTAGTGTACATTGCATTTGCCAGTTGAATTTTGAATTAAGGAATCACTATTTTAATAGTGATGTCTGTTACACTGTAAGTATTGAATACCTAAAAATTTTAAGTGAATAAAAACTCAATTTAATCATCATGTGTGTAGTTTTTATTTTTATAGTTTTATTGAGATACATTTGACATATAAAATTGTATTCATTTAAGATGCACATGAAGGTTTGATATAAATTATGCAATGAAATGATTATACCAAGCAAGTTAGTGAAAACACCTACCAACACATAAAGTGTGTAATGAAGTGGTAGTACAGTGAGAAAAGACAAGATATACACATTTAACAAATTGCAAGAACACCACTAAAGTTTTGTAAGTAATAGTCTCAATATCTGTTAGATCCTCATAATTGATTCATATTATTACTGACAATTTGTACTGCCTCATCAACACCTTTCTGTTTCTCCCATCCCCAACTTTTTGGAACATTATTCTACTTTCTGTCTCTGTGAATTTAGAATATTCTTTGTTAAAAAATGTTTGAGTCTGTGGTTTTGTTTTCCACTTCTATCTGGAATGTGCCCCTCCCCCTTTATTGGTGGTACTATTTTGTAGAATGCTACTCAGAATGAGGGTTTCCATGGAACTTATTCATAGTCTAAACTTTTGTATAATTCCTTCTCCTCTCACCTCTATACCTCACAGCCCCTCCCGCCCCTAACTTTCCATCTCTCACCCAACCCATCAGGCAACCCCTCTTCTCTTACCCATTTCTTCTCTCTCACGGTTTCACTCTAGTTTTATAACCATATTCCTACTGATAACTGCCTTTTGCACTTATCTCCAATTGATCTCATTCTGGGCGGTAAATCCCAGGCTCAGAATTGGGTTATACCCATTGTAAACTATTGGCCAGAGATACATATGAGGTACCTAAAACAACGTAGAACATTACCAAAACATTTATTTACCTGCCAGAGCTAAAAAGTCAGATATTATTGCTGAAGACACCACAGGTTATGGTCACAGGAGATTGGAATGCCATGCTGGAACAGAAAGGGAAATTAGCTCCCTCCCCAGCTAGTCTGCATAGTGCAGGAGAGCCACATTGGAGCAACCAAATGACAACTGTCACCAATAGCATAAATAAGCAGCGGACCCTGCCTCTGGTTAATGTGGAAAGTGGGGAATTGAACCGGGGTCCTTAGGCTTCACGGGGAAAGACCTTATCTGCTAAGTCTTCTCTCCAGCCCGTGTGTGTGTGTGTGTGTGTGTGTATTTTTAAAAAAGTGTTTGATTATTGAGTCAATCTCTTCTGTCTTAAAGAGAGTTTTTCAAAGTTCCTATCTTTTTATAATTTTAGCTTTCAGGTTAGATTCTGACAGAAATATATTCATTTCTTTCTTCTAAATCATTTATTTTTTCACATATGCTTCTTCATAATGGTCTCATGGTCATTGTATTTATGTGGTATCAGTTGTAATAGGTTTCCTTTAATTTATTCTTTCACATACTTGAATTTTCTCTTCTTTATTTAGTGTAAGGGTATGTCCATTTTGTTGAAATCTTTTCAGAGAACCAATACTTAGTTTCACTTACATTTTTCTTTTTTGTTTACTTTTTCATTTACTTTTACTTAAACTTTATTATGTGCTTATTTCTGAACGTTTGTGTTTACACTTTCTCCTTGAAGTAAAAAGTCATTTTTCCTGAAGTTTCCCCATATCATATTTATTCTTTATATGTGAATATATACTAACTTTATTTATTTATTTATTTATTTATTTATTTTGGTTTTTCGAGGTAGGGTCTCATTCTAGCCCAGGCTGACCTGGAATTCACTATGGAGTCTCAGGGTGGCCTTGAACTCACGGCGATCCTCCTACCTCTGCCTCCCAAGTGCTGGGATTAAAGGTGTGCGCCACCACGCCCGGCCTAATTTTAATAATAAATTTGTGTCTTACATCCTTATTATTACTTTATTTTTCTAGTAATTAATTTGTAATTCATTTTATTTCACAAAGAGAGATTACATTTAAGACACTAATATAAATATTTTGGAGACATAAAGGGAGCACGAATAGCTGTCTTGGGAGACAAGGATGGCAGCTGAGGTCACACAGGATTGGACGAAGCTTTGAAGACCTTGATGCCTGGAAATATCTCTATTCTACTCTCAAGCCTTCTTGACACTTGTGTAGGTGCAGCATTGTGGGAAATAGTAATTTTCCTTCAAGATTTTGAAGTGATCTATTTTTTTCTGTTATTCTTTTAAGACATCTAGCAACTGAGTCTGGACTTACATATGTTCTTGCTGTTTGCTACCTTTTTCATACAAGTTTATGCTTATTGGCTGATATTCTAAAGCTTCATGATTGTGATAGAGTGGGATTTTAAAACCACTGTACACTCAATTGATTAGTCCTTTCAATCTGCAAATGCATGTTCTTCACTTATAGCTTTTATTTACCTATTTGACTCTTTCAGACTGCAAAGTCCCCTATATTGTTATATTTGAGAAGCAAAGATTGTTCAAAATATGGCTAGATATTTTTTAAAGTAAGATAGTCAACACATAGCAGATCATCCTAAATCTAACAAAGAGTATCTATTTTAAAAATTAAGTAAATGTCATACTCAATAATAAAATATTTAAAACATCCTCCTTGGTTTTAGACTGAGATAAGGACACTCACCACTATTTCCATTCAAAAGTTCTGGAAAATGCAGAAATGAAAGAATTAGAAGTCACATGAAATGTAAGTATAATTATTCTTAAATGGCAAAAGTATGCACATAAAAATCCAAAATGTCTCCCTAATAGAATTAATGCAATAGCTGACACAAGATCAATATTAAAGAACTCAATATACTTTCATATACCAGCATGAAAAAGTAGAAAGTGAGATTTAAGATTTAGAATACATTTGGGCTGGGGAGATGGCTTAGCGGTTAAGCGCTTGCCTGTGAATCCTAAGGACCCCGGTTCAAGGCTCGGTTCCCCAGGTCCCACGTTAGCCAGATGCACAAGGGGGCGCACGCGTCTGGAGTTCATTTGCAGAGGCTGGAAACCCTGGCGTGCCCATTCTCTCTCTCCCTCTATCTGTCTTTCTCTCTGTGTCTGTCGCTCTCAACTAAATAAATAAAAATAAAATAAAAAAAAAAAGATTTAGGAGACACTTGTCAAAACTTTTTTTGAATTAGGCTTGCAAATAAAATCTAGGAAATATATATTTAAGATGTCCTCACTAAAAGTTATAAAACAATACTGTGGAAAAGTTAAATGGAATAAATAAGTTAAATAAAGTGATATTACATGTCTGTAAAGCAGACAACTCACCATTTCATAGATCCAAATATTACTAATGTAATACAGAGGAGAACAAATGTAGTGTAGACAAACAGTGAAGACATCAGGCATTCCTTACACTATACATAGTAAGATCACACGACATTGATGCATCGCCAATCTTATAGCGCAAAATACAGCCTGAAGACTTGGAGATGTATGTGGACCATGTGTGCCAGAGGAGATGGTGCAGAGCACTAGAGAGGAGACTGAGATTAATTAAAAAGTAATAATGAATCGACTATGTATGATTGTACTGTGGCAAGGAGAAAATTTTCTTCCTATAGTCATACCATAAACAAAAAATATCAATTCTAGATTCTATTTATTTTTAGTGAAAACATAAGCAGAGCATAAATTGAACATCACACAATGAGTATTACTATTTCCTTTGGTTTTTTAATATAAGCTCAGTGAGGTTTGTGCTATTAGATACTATTATCTGCAGTTTACATATGAGGAATACATATTTAGAGGAAGTTACCAACTATGTGCTGAATTTAAAGATCGTATTTATATATGTGTCTTTATCCTATACAGCAGTCTCCCTGAGATGGGTGCACATATTGTTCTTAAAAGTTCTCTCTAGGGCTGGAAGAATGGCTTGTTAAATGAATGAAGCAGACTGTCACCCAGTCAAATCTTAATCAGCTTAGGAAAATAGAGAAATCATCAGGTTCAAGTCAGTTGTCAAGGGTTTTACTGTGTGCTCCAATTGTCCTGTGTACTATGTTAGCAGGATTCTTAAAAGAATATACAATATGATAAATGTGAATGTACTGACTATAATAGATCCTCTTTAGAAGGCAACCAAAATATCACCTTTTCATCCTGGCCCGCCCATGCTCACTAACCAGTGGAGTATCGAAGCTTGGGAAGGAACACTGTAGCAGAGCCCATCATTCTGATAAATGACACTGATAAGGCTCAGGAAACTATTCTTAGTGGAATTGGTCACCTGTGCAATGTGAACATTGTCGCTTAGCAAATAGCAAAATGGAAAATTCTTCAAAGGTGACAGGATATTTTATAGAGCCAAATGTTCCAGTTTTCAACACATTTCACAAAGTGTTTTCTTTATCACGTCCATTTCCTTTTTTAAGTTCAAGCTTTGCATGTGTGGGGCGCCAGGGTGTTGTCAGTCTCTGCCTTGCATGGAATTTGAAGCCTCTCCAGCTTGCTCCTTGACCTCCTGATGACAGCGTCATCATTGTTCCTGAGACTGTGATTAGGACTCGTGACGGCTGCATGACACACCTTCCCAGGGGAGAGCTGTGCACTTGTTCCAGAGTGCTCGTTTTACTTCAATGAGCAGCCAGGACCCGTTTCAAAGCACAGCAGACCATTATCTGAGAATGTTGATATTTTACTAAATGGGATCAAGAGAAAGGACTTGTGTTCCTTTTGCCCTTAATCATTAAACTAGTAACTGAAACCTGTTACATTGAAAACCTGCATATAGCATAAGTCAAATAGATTTTCCTGGGGATACATAAAGGATAAAATTTAAAGACTGCCAATGACTTTGAGAAATATCTAAATCAATGTTGCAAACTTGAATGTCTACTGAGCCAAACAAGTCACGTAAGTGAAGTTGACATGTGGCAGTCATGGCTTTTTGTGACTGATTTCATATGGAATACTCAGTAAACCTTTCTTCTTTAGTAACAGAACTGTGCTTTATACAAAGCAGAAACCTTTCCACTTAACATACTCATCTCTCTGAAATCTCTTTAATTTACTGGATTTCATATGACATGTTAGAGTATGATATTGTGATAGTTTATATAGATTGTTAACCTGACAGAACCTAGAATCACCTGTGCAGATTTATCATAATGACTTTAATTGATGTGGGAAGACACACCTTAATGTAATTGATTTGGGTAAGGTCCTAGGTTATCCAAAAAAAGATAGTTGGCTAAGCACCCACCTTCTTAGCATTGTAATTCCTCCCTGCTGATGTGATGCCAATTTCCTTCCTTGCCATTCCTTTCTTGCTCTGATAGGTTGTACTCACCAGAGCTATAAAATGAAATAAACCTTTCACCTCTTGGACTGATTTTTGTCAGGTGTTTGATCACAATAATGAGAAGAAAAAAATGTGAATGAATTGGAAACTACAGGGAGGTAAAGCCCCTCAGCACTGTACGCACAGCTCAATGGACCATTCTGCAGGAAGCTGGGAAGTTATGCTTGGCTCATGAAGTTTCAGAGGGAAACGAGGTCTTTATCAGCCACTGAGCTACAGGCAGTTCTGTCAAAGAAACTGGCTGCATTCTGCATGTGCCTTGAGAACTTGGATGATGCTGAACTTAAACATAATAGACAAATCTGTATGGCAGAAGAAATCTGAAGACAGGATAGCATTCATGTTGGTGCTGAGAAACCAGATGCAATTGTTAAAGAGATCAGCACCATGGAAGAGAAACCTCTTGAGCTACACTGGTACAATATGAAAATACTTTAAGGGCAAAGCTTTACCTTCAGCGGGTCCATCTTGTAAACATCCAAATTTATTTGAAGAAAGACAGGCTAAACTGAGGGGCTTCCTGCACATACAAAACCATCTATGGAAATGTTTCTCCAAGGCCAGCCTGATAGTCATATGGAGACCTCTAAAGCTATGGTTCAAGGGGAAAAAGCACCATTCTCAGATAGCAGTACTTGGCAGCATCATTCACATTGAAATGACTCTGGAGGTATGAAAGATGCCAGACTGAGGGGGTCATGGAAAATTTAAATATATTTACACAGAGCTGCCAACACCAGGTGCTGCATAAAGTTTCATGGTGCTGTGGTGAACCTCGAAACCGGCACAATTTACAGGAGGAATGGCATTCACTGAAGCTTCCATATGCAAAGGGAAGTTCCATGATGGCAGAACAAGCTCACTCCCTTTCACAGGTCCATGCAGAAAAAATTACCACTACCAGCACCAAAACCATGCTTCAATAACCACAGGCAGAGCTAAAGCACTATTCTTAACTTCAGTCTGGAATTCCAGATCTGCCGTCATACCTTAGGGCTGGACCCTAGGAATCCACCCTCAGTGACACCAAGTTACAAGCTTGAATAAAATTCCTGAATATACTGTGAGACATCCATTCAAACTACCACATTCTGACACTAGCCTCCAACAGATTCATAACCATCACACATTATATATTGGTTTTAGTCCAAATAAAAAGGTCCCATAGTCTTTACAAACTTATAGTTCTAAAGTACTTCCCAAGTCTCATCTGAGATTTAAGATTATCTTTTAGTTGTGAATCCTCTAAAATCAAAACAAGTAAAATACTTTCACCAGAAAAAGGCACAGAGTAAGTTTCCAGCTGCTATAAGGCATAGCAAGGAGAGAATGGACCAACAGAAACTCAATAACCATCAAGAAAACATCAAGCACCTGCAGTTTAAGTCCAGTATAATAACCAGTGACTGAAAGCCTCCAGATTTTCCAATTCTGCCTCTCCAGCTGGGGTGAGTAGCCAGGGAAAACTTTCTTCCCAAGCCAACAGTACTACTACAATACATAGTAGCTCTTGCATAGTCCTGGTATAGACAAATACCCATGGGTCTCCAGTGCAAACCATGGTCCCTCTCCCAACGGCTTCACTGGTCTGTCACAGTCGTCACACCCTGCTGCACTTGCTGCACTCAGCAGGAGCTCCTGGAACCACTTGCACTTCATGACCCAGCCCATGTATTTTTCATGCTTCCAAAACCAATACTAGGTGTACAGGACACAACCATGTTGTTAATTCAGGGGCAAAATAAATTGTGACCTGGAATAGGAGGTTTCATCCTGTCTAAAGAGTTCATTTATGTCATTCAGTCTTTCTGTAGTGGAATCAGGCATTTTCTGCATTGTTTCAATGTAAAACATTTGGGCCTTTCTTAACCAGGATAATATCTCCTTTACAATAGCAGTTTCAGCAAACAGTATCAGTGGTAGAAGTTTTAAATTTAACTGAGTTTTCCAACCTTAAATCTTAAATTTTTCAGTTCCATATCTTGAGCCAAGCATATCAGTCCATTATAAATTTAACTTTGGTCAAACTCTCTGGACATGGGCAGTATAACAAAGCCTACCCTTATGCTAGAAGCCCAGTTGCAACAAAGTTCTCTATAGTCTTTCCTTCTCCTTAGAAAGCTCATAAGCAAAGCCTCCAAGTACAATTCTGTGTGCACTTAGCATTTCAAACTCTCACTAGAATAGTAAATGAAACTTGGCTTTGGAAGGCATCTTCTGTTGCAAGTACCAAGTCCACACACATTCCTATAAGACAAAGCTTCCAAAAGACTAAATTGCACGTGGTAAGATTCATTATGCAATAATAACCCACTCTCTGGTACAAATTCTACTACAGATAGCTTCACATAACTGGAATGAACCTCCAAAAAACCAGAATTTATGAAAGGAATGGCATTTACTGAAGCTTACACAGCCAGGTGAAGTTCGCTTAATGGCAGAAGAAGCTATCCCCTTTTCATAGGTCCACGGAGAGAGAAATACCACCAGCAGCACCATAAATAAGCACACTCCAGAAACTGCAGGCAGAGTTCAAACACTCTGCATATCTTCAGGCTGCAATTCCAGATCTGGGCCCTGCCTTAGCCCCCATACCTTAGGGCTAGATCCTAGGATCCAACCTCGGTGACACCATGCTACAAACTTGAATAAAACTCCTGAATCTACAGGGGGACAACCATTCAATCTGCCATATCAGGCAATGTGTGCAGGGTCAGGATTCCTGTCAGCAAGCCCTAAGAAGTCACTGCATGAAACTATGAAGGTTGCAATAGAGACCCCAGGATGTTGGAGGTGCCAGAGCCAAAGGATGGCTGCAAAGGACAGCTGAAGATATGTAGTAAAGCTAGAATGATAGTATTTCTGGAAAGAAATGCTGCAGATTTATAGTACAGTGGCCCTAAGAGACAAAAGCTGGAGCAGCTGGGCTACCCAAGCCCTTGGTAGCCGTGATAATTCTATCATAAGTCCCTGATGTGAGAATCAGAGCTACTTGATTAGGAGTTTATCCTATTGGACCTCTGTCCTGTTTTGGTCTTATCCTTTCTTGCAATGCTTCATTTGTCCCTTTTTAATTAAGAGTATTTAAATTGTGCAGGTGCATGTTGAAAGTATGTAATTTTTTTTAATGTTATATTAACCCAGTTAAGAGATTTCCTAAGTCTCAGAGAGACTGCATACTTAAACTTTTAAATACTGTGGGGACATTTAAAGCATATGAGGAATTATGAAGTTGGACTGAATGAAGTTTGCATTGTGATAGCCATGAAACTGTGGAGAAAAAGGGTAGAAGGTTATGATTTAAACATAACATGTTTGGGCCTACTTGACAAAAGGTAGACTTACTATGATTTATGTAAATTAAGTTGAAAGGACCTGTAATCCCCTGTGAGTAATTGTCTTGATTAGATTAATGGATGTGGGGAGAGGGACCTTACCCCGTATATATATATATATATATATATATATATATATATATATATATATATATATATATATATATATACTATAGAAATGAGACACCTGGCTGAGCACCAGTATTCACTCTCCACTTCCTTTAATGATGTGATACCAGTGCTCTGCTCTTGCCATGCCTTCCAGGCCTGGTCCTCTGCAACTCTCATCAACTAAAATGAAGCCTCCCTCTCTTAACAGACTTTTATTCAAAGCAATGACAAAGTAACTAAGACAGAAATATATAGGCTGGAATGAGACAAGAATAGGAATGAGTTAGGAATAGTGACCCACTTGTTGGAATCACTTGCAAAATGGGTTTGAGTCAGAAATGGTAAGCTCCATCAGCCATTTGTTTTGTCTTCCACCCTTTCATCAGTCTAGAACATAGTTCTGATGCCTAGAAATAAATTGGTCATAATTATGATGAATCCACCAAATTACAAAGGAAAATGTAAGTGGAGACAAGAATCAGGAAGGCTTCCCAAAACATGACAGGCACAGTGAAAGGTTGATAGATCTGACCTTACAATGTTAATATTTTGCCAGGATGAACTTCAAGTATCAAACAACAGCATCAGAAATGATTTTTCAATGTGTTTGGAAGAACAATATTAAGATATAAATACATTTTGAAGTCAGTTTGTGTAAAAAACAAATGATGACCTGAAAAATGTGAATTTAAAATTCATAAAGGCAAATTGACATAACCCATAAGCAAAGGCAATATTTTGAACTCTGTAACTAAATATAAAATTTAAGAAATGTCAAGTCTCTCCATGTTCTGTGTCACTCGTATGTGGTGTCTTCAGCAATAAGGTCTTACCTTTTTAACGCAGGTGGGTAATCAAGTACCTTGACAGAAGCCTGTCTTGTTTTGGGGACCTCATAGTTCTCTCTGTTCAACAGCTCAGTGTGGGCAGCACTGGTTCCTGGTACTTTAACTAACAGGTCAGAGACATTTTTTTTTTTTTTAAGGTTAGGCTTCATCCCTTCCTCTCCAGGACCCTTCTTTTCCGTTCTTCCTTATACTCCTATTGATGGTTAAATATTTTAATCTACCTTCAAGAAGATAGTTTTCTATGGTACCAGTTCATATTGGGTTTAGTTTTGTGTTTGTCTCCCTCTATCCTCCCCTGCCCCTCCCTCTAAACTCTATTCTCTGGACCTCAAGTTGCCTATCAGTTATGCCAGTAATTCAAGTTGGTCCTTGTTAGGGATGAGTGAGAACATGTGACAATTGTGTTTCTGTGATTGTCTGAATTTTCTGAGTATGACCTGTTCAAAGTGCATCCATTTTCCTATGGATTTAGTTGTATCATTCTTTTCGTAGTGCAGAGTAGAACGCCATTGTGCATATGCACCACACCTTCATTACCCATTCATCCAGTGATGTGCGTACATACAGACACATAGACCAGTGGAACAGAATTGAAGATCCCACTCTTAGGTCAAGTAACCACAGCTACTTCATCTTTGACAAAGCTGCCAATAAAGACAGACAGCTTCTTCAACAAATGGTGCTGGACAATTTGGATAACCACATATCAAAACATGAAACTAGACCCATTCATTTAATCTTGCACATAAATCAACTCCAAATGGATTAAAGACACAATATTAGACCTAAAATTCATTAGCTACTGGAAGAAAATATAGAAGTAACTCTCCATAACATAGAATTGGGAGAGGAACTCCTGAACCATACCCCAGTAGCTCAGGAAGTTAAACAATCACTCAACCAATGGGATCTCATGAAGATAAAAAGCTCTTGCATATACACACATAGCATAAGCAAAGCCAGTAGATTACCCACATAGCGGGAGAAATGTTCACCAGCTACACCACTGACAGAGGGCTGGTATCTATCATCTAAAAAGAACTCAGAACACTAAACAATCAACAATCCACTCAAAAAACAGCAATAGGATTCACACTTAAGAAAATGCTCAGCAACCCTAACCATCAGGAAAATGCAAATTAAAACAGCTATGAGATTCTACCTTACTCCAGTAAGGAAGGAAATCATTTAAAAATCAAAGGACAATAAATGTTGACCAGGATGTGGGGAAAAGGAACCGTCATTCACTATTTGTGGGAATGCAAACTTGAACAACCACTGTGGAAGTCAATGTGAGGATTCCTGAAAATGATGAATATAGAACTACCAATAGACCCAGTTATTCCCTTACTGGACAGTGACCCAAAATACTCCATTACTTCACTGCAAAGAAACTTATTCAAATACGTTTATAGCTACTCAATTCATAATAGCTCAGAACTGGAACCAACTCAGGTTCTGTCCTCTATGAGTGACTGTTAGTGACGCCTTCTAGAGTGGTTTTTAAAAGCTCTATTTGTTATATATATATATATATATGTATAGTTGTTTTTCTGCATTGTGTCCATCTCTTTTTGAGGCATGATTTCAGTTCAAGGTCTGATTTTCTTGATGCTTCCTGGAAGTCATTTTTGCATTTAATCATGTCTTTATTAAGCTTAATCAGCTGGTTATTGAGATCTTCTATTTGTTAATGCTCTTTCAATTCATTTATCTCTATTTTGAGGCCTCTATGGTATTCTTCAATTAAGTTAAACCTAATGATAAAAGCTGTATGCTTTAATAGATGATTCTGCTCAATTTCATCTCTGTGATGGTTGGTTGTTTTGATGATTTGCTTCCAGTTCAGCAATTCTCTTGGTCAGTCATAAGAGCCACTTAGCTTGTTGTGTTTTCATTTTGACATTCAATTTTTGTTGTTTTCTCTGTTTTTTATTGGAGCCTTCCATTGTGAGACCAGGCATCCTTGGTGGAGATCTCTAGTTTTCTGACCTTTTTTTTTTTTTTTTTAAATTGTGTTCTACCCATCTTGAGATAAAGAGTCTTAATTTATTAAGGAGGAAACAAGGATTTGTCCTTATAGGATCTTAAGTTAATATTCTTGTTTAAATTTGAACTGGATTGGAGTGGGGTGGGGTTTACCCACGGATGCACAGGTTGTGGAGGTTGCCAGTGCGACAAGGAGACCTGGGGCCTAGCGTGTGGGGACTGGGCAGCTCAGGCCTACTCGCTTCACTTGTGTGCGCCCTTCAGCACATGAAAGATGGGTTTGGGTCACCAGGAGCAAGAAAGGCCAGCTCCGACGTTGGCCCATGCACACTCAGGCTCATGGGAGCAGGGCGTTGGGAACCCAGAGGCCAGTCAGTCAGGAAGCTGGAACAAAAGGCCTACTTCCGCGGCAGGCATGCAGGGTCCAGAGACCCAGGGAGTCGGGAATTGGCTGGGATCTCTGCGTGCTCACGCTGCACGCCCCGCGTCTGGCACAAGGGATCTTGTAGTTGGGAACCCAGGAGCCAGTCAACCAGAAAGGTGGAGCAAAAGGCTTATCTATTGCTTTGAAAATATGTGAAAATTATCAACAGTAACTTGACTAAAACGTGATTTGGCATCTATATATCCTAGTCAATCAATAAAGAGATCCTTGAACACATCAGAAACCGTAAATGTTCCCATGAGTGTTCATGGCTTATGAAGCTATAGGACAGTGGTTAGGGAGTGAACAGTAACTGTGACTTGGAAATGCCATTGGCTTAATAATTATTCAGGTAGTATAATAGTGGTACACAGTTGCTTTCTTCCTTTCTTTCTCATTATTAAATTCTGGTTGTCTTTGACAAGGTCTTACCATGATACCCAAGCCAGTTTCCAATTCTCAGTCCATATGCTTCAACCTTCCAAATGCTGGGATAAAAATTGTGTACCACCATGCCCAGACACTTACCCTGTTTGTCAATGCTTTTTTAGCACTTTTCCAATATTCATCTTTTTTCAAATGTTGGGCTAGAACCAGATGTTTATTTTTGTTTCTTATTTTTGGTTTTGGTTTTTGGAGGTAGAGTCTCGCTCTAGCCCAGCTGACCTGGAATTCACTATGAAGTCTCAGGGTGACCTTGAACTCTCGGCAATCCTTCTATCTCTGACTCTAGAGTGCTGGGATTAAAGGCATGCATCAACACACCCAGCTATTTTTGAAAAACAACTTTAAGACATTTGTTTATGTACTAGAAAGGAAAGAAAACATCCCAGTATTTTTTATTAAGATTGCATTATATGCTAAGTCAAAAAAATAGCATTTGTAGAAAAGCAAATTTCTCTATTTAAAGTCATATTTTATATATTTCAAGAAAGCTTTTGTAAATCCCAGCACTTGGGAGGCAGAGGTAGGAGGATTGCCATGAGTTCAAGGCCACCCTGAGACTCCATAGTGAATTCCAGGACAGCCTGGCTAGAGAGAGACCCTACCTCAAAAAAAAAACCAAAAAAAACAAACAAACAAACAAACAAAAAGCTTTTGTAGCTTTATTCATGAAGGGCTCATGTATTTCCTACTGTTCTACTATATGTCAACTTATTACTGTCAAAATTAGCTGAATAGGGTGTTAGAAATGAATTTGTAATGTTTTCCTTGCTGAGCTGAATATTTTTTATACCCTTATTTCAGTCGACTGGTTATCATTGGGTCTATAAGACAATCAAAATATTAAACAGTGGCATTTTCCCACCTTTTTCACTATCCTCTCTCTCCCCATCCTCACCATCTCTCCCTAATGGATTACACTGTAGTTATTTTTAAAAATATATATGTTTTATTAGCATAGAAAGAATTAGGTTCCATTATGATGTTTTGTTATATTTTATTATTTTTTTTTTAGGTTTAGTTTGTTGTTTGTTTTTTAATAATTTTTAAAAGTTTTTCTGTTCATTATTTATTTATTTATTTGAGAGAGAGAGAGAGAGAGAGAGAGAATGGGCATGCCAGGGCCTCCAGCCCCTGCAAATGAACTCCAGATGCATGCGCCCCCTTGTGCATCTGGCTAACGTGGGTCCTGGGAAATTGAGCCTTGAACAGGGGTCATTAGGCTTCACAGGCAAGTTCTTAACTGCTAAGCCATCTCTCCAGCACTGGATGTTTTTATTTTTATTTTTTAAGTTGGGTCTCACACTAGTCCAGGCTGACCTGGAATTCACTGTGTAGTCCCAGGCTGCCCTTGAACTCACTGTGATCCTCCTACCTCTGCCTCCCAACTCTTGGGATTAAAAGTGTGCCCTACCACACCAAGCATATTACAGTGTTTTAAAGTAATTTTATTTTTTGTCATTTCTCATCCTCCCTTTTTTCCCTTTTGCCCTCCTCACTGTGCCCTTCTCCAATAGCCTCCTTCCAAGCTTTCAAAGTACACATTTCCTTCTCTTCTTCCCTGCTTTCTCATCACTTCTTATTCCTCTCTTGTGGTCTTTTATCTCAAATTTTAGCTCATATTCACTCTCATATCCCCTTATTTACATACACACATACCAGCATTAAAACTCAGGATACAGGGCTGGAGAGCTGGCTTAGCAGTTAAGGTGTAGGCCTGTGAAGTCTATGGACCTATATTCACTCTCCAGATCCCACATTAAACAGAAGCAGAAAGGGGAGGCAAGTGCAAGGCCTCACTTTCCCATTAGGTAGTACAGAGTCTGGAGTTCAATTTCAGTGGCTGAGGCCCTGGTGTATCAATTCTCTCTCTCTGTCTGTCTCGCTCTTAAAAAATAAAATAACACACACACACACACATACACACACACACACACATATATATATATATATATATATATATATATATATATATATATTTTAAAGTCAGGATACACATGTGAGAGAGAATATGCAATTGTTTTCTTCCTGGGATTGGGTTATTTTAGTATAATTATTTCTAATCCCAGACATTTTTCTAAAATTTTCATAATTTTATTTTTCTTTACAGCTGAGTAAAACACTAATCTGCGTATGTAATACCTTTTCCTCATCCAGTCATCAGTGTACAGACATTGATTTTGATTTCACTTCCTAGCTAGTGTGAGTAGAGCAGAAATGAGCATGGATGTGCAAGTGTCTCTGTAGTGGGTATAAATCCTGGAAGTGTGTGTCCACGAGAGGCATTGCTGGGTCATATGGTACGGTAGTTTGAAAGGATGTCCCCTAAGAGACTCACAAGTTTTATTCAGGTTTGTAACTTGGTGCCACTGTGAGTGGACCCTAGGGTTCAGCCTTCAGGTGTGGGGGTGGATCTTGAATTCCAGACTAAAGATATGCAGAGTGCTGGAACTCTGCCTGGGGCTCCTGCTATGTGCTTTACATTCCCCTCAACAGTTGGAATAGGGTACTTTCATTTTTTTCTACCCATATTTATTCACTTGAGAGAAGAATATAAAAGAGACAGATTGAGAGAGACTGGGCATATTGGGTCTCTTGCTATTGCAAATGAATTCCAAGAGCAAGTCCTACTTTTTATATCTGCCAGTATATGGGTATTGGAGAACTAAACCCTGGTCAGGCCAGCAGTCTTGGCAAACAAGCACATTTAACTGCTGAGCCATCTCCCCACTGCACATAGGTTTTCTTTAAAAAAAAAAAAAGAATTATTTACTTGCAAGGTGTGTGTGTGAGAGAGAGAGAGGGAGAGAGAAGAGAGAGAAAGAGAATGAATGCACCAGGACCAAGGCCTCTAACCACTCCACTTTGTACATTTGGCTTTATGCGGGGAAATGGACATTGCAGGCAAGCACATTAACTGTTGAGCCATCTCTCCAACCCTCATTTGTTTTCTTAATAGCCATTCTTAGTGGAGTAAAATTAAATCTCACAGTGATTTAATTTGCATTTCCTTAATGACTAAGGATATTGAACAATGTTTAAAATATCTGTTGGCCATTAGTGTTTCTTCTTTAATAATTGTCTGTTCATTTCATTAGCCCACTTAGTGATAGGTATGGTGATTTTGTGTGTACTTAGCTCTTCAGTTCCTAGAATATTCTAGATATGAACTCCCTGTCAGAGGAATAGCTGGTAAAAATCTTCCATTCAGTAGGCTTCCTGATCATTTTACTGATAGTTCTCTTTGCTGTGAAGGAACATTGCAATTTCATGTAGTCCAATTTATTAATTCTTGGGACTATTTGAGTACTGTTAAGAAAGCTCTTACCTATACCTATAACTTCCAATGTATTGTCCACGTATTTCTCTAGTATTTTCAGCATTTCTGGCTCTGAACAAATTCTTATCTATTTTAAAGTAATCTTTGTGTAAGGTGAGTGATATGCATCTAATTTCATTGTTCTAAAGGTTTCACTAGCACAATTTGTTGAATATGCTAATTTTCCCAATGTGATGCAAGATTTTGATTTTTTACTATGATCTTACTTTAAAATAATCAAATTAATAAGTTTTAAGTAGAATGCTTATAAAATTTTACCAACCGTAAGCAAATGGCATGCTTTTCTCCTGTCAATATCTTGAGTTATATAAGCAGATAAGTATATTTTCTAATGCTAAAGCATTTTTACATTCTTGAGTGAACATTACATATCATGATTTTTGCTCCTTTTACTTAATGTTGTACTGAAGTTTCAATATACATTAACCATAGAACACATGGGTCTTTATTTCTTGAATTACTTTATTTATACAGCACTCTGTTTAAATGCTCAGGGTATTGCATGAAATTCTAAATAATTTTTCAATGATACATCTAATGAAATCACTGAGGCCTTGGAAGATTTACCCAAATAAGACCAAACATTGGCAGTAATAGCATTCTCTTTCAGCAGGTTCACATAAGTCTTTATTTCTGACCACACATTTCAGATGAAACAGTCGCAATGCAAATTAATCATGTGTTAGGATAATGAGTGATCACCTGGACATAGATATAATGCTCAAGTGATACTGATCTTTTCCTTCCCAAGGTATCTTGGTAGCTGCCAGCAATAGCTACAAAGAAGTGCACATCAGTGCCAATACTCAATACTGGCACATGCAGACATCTTTATAACCTTCTCTGAATGATGAAGGAAGTTGGCAAACAACCAAGGCATTGTGATGCAAACTGAAAATGGGATTCTGGATTGTTTCCATTGTGGTTCTCACCTCACAATAATTTGTACAGTTTTGAAGGCAGGCTATAAAACACAGGAAACAGGTTATCCAAGGTAACTCCATTGTCAAATGGAAAACAGTATTAATAACCTTGGACTCACAGAAGAGCATATATTAACAGTTATTAAAGTTAACAAGGAGAATAGAAGGCTGTTTTACAGTTTTATATATATATGTGTGTGTGTGTGTGTGTGTGTGTGTGTGTGTGTGTGTGTGTGTGTGATTTTCATAAAGTGTGTGTGTCTATACATCTGTTGGTGGCATATGTATGAATGATACTGTGATATATTATTTAGTGGGTACAATGCATTATGTTTAAATATGCCCAAATGTCCATATTCTAATGTGCTAATGATATGGCTAAAGAACACTGCTTCATCTAATAACCTTGTTTTAATAGCAACACTACCTGTTAATACTAAAAACTACTAAGTTAAGCCCTGTCTACAAAAGAATAAATGGAATTAAAATGATGAATGAGATTTCAAATAAACAAGGTTACAACTGAGTCAACATGGGACTAACATTTGTCCCAGATCCCATGAGTTTATTTTTAGGTGGTGGAAGTTGTGATTTAAAAAAATATATATTTCTTGTTTGGTTGTAAGAAAAGAGAAAGAGAGAGAGAGAGGAAAGAATGGCTGTTCCAGGGTGTCTTGCCACTACAAACTCCAGACACATGCACCACTTTGTGCATCTGGCTTTACGTGGGTACTGGAGAATTGAACCTGGGCCAGCAGGGTTTGCAGGAAAGTGCCTTTCAGCACTGTGCAATCTCTCAAGCCTATAAGTTGGAATGTTTTTATTACTTATTTGAGAGAGATAAAGAGAGAATGAGAATGACAGAGCCTTCAGCCAATGCAAACAAACTCCAGACATATGTGCCTCCTTATGAATATGTGCAACATTGCATCACTGTGCTTCTGGCTTATGTGGGATGTAGAGACTTGAGCATGGATTCTTAGGCTTTTCAGGAAAGCACCTTAACCACTAAGCAATCTTTCCAGTCCAGAAGTTGTGATTTCTAATCATGTTTCTTGGCCACAAGGTTGAAAGTTAAGGTGAGGTTAACATGGAGCCTAAAATTTATACAAGTTAAGTGTCAGTAAATGATGCCTTTACCAAAGCTGCCTTTAAATAAAAGGCATGTTTGTGTGTCCTTAATGTTTATCTCCTTCTAAGTATTATTCCTTAGCTCTTCAAATGTACCACCACTTACACTTCAAACATATAAATCCTTAAGAGTCTATCTTAATGAGGTTTCTTCCTACACAAACAAATCTGAGCCATAAATACTTTAATACTTCTTCAAGCACCACTGACCCCCTGCATATGAAATGCATATTTTCTTGCAAAATAAAGAAAAGATGGTTTTTCATTTTAATAGTGCTTAAAGCCATGATTTTTAAAAAACTATTATGAATCAGTTAACCAGAATGGAGACATGATTGTGAAGAAGGTATTTGGAGAGAGTTTAGACAGATTCAGATACTTCTAGAAATCATCAAAACTTATATATTCATGACCCTGCCTTTTTTTTTTTTTTTTTTTTTTTTTTTGGATTTTTGAGGTAGGGTCTCACTCTAGCCCAGGCTGACCTGGAATTCACTATGTAGTCTCAGGGTGGCCTCGAACTCACAGCAATCCCTCTACCTCTGCCTCCCAAGTGCGCCACCACACCCGGCACACCTCACGTATTTTTAAGAGATTACTTTAACACATTTGTTTTCCTCAATTTTTCTAAGGTAATAAGAATAAAGTTCCCTTGAGAATACAGTAACAATCATAGAGGAAACCAAAACTTGAAATGGCAGGGATTTTTACAGAGCAAAGCACTGCAAAGATTCAGTAACTTCCCGCACATATCAGAAATAAAAAAAAAAAAAAAATACTGATGCTCTCATAACTAAACTAAGAGACACCAAGTACATTTCTATATTGGGGTGTGTGTGTGTGTGTGTGTGTTTTACGTAATCTTCAGGGAAGAACAGCAAGTATTTCATACCAATTCTACTTTTTTGTATTATTAATAAGGCACAACTACATTTATTCTATCATTGTTACTATTTTGCCACTCTAAAACAGATATAACAATAGATGATATTGTGAGAATATTCCCTATTTTCCTTTCATTTCATTCTGGACCATGGCTGGGGTTCCCCTTTATAATGCATGCTTACAGGGGATTCGTTTAGGATGTAATACTCCTAGTGGAAACTGAGAAGCTGTGTTCCAGGATGGACAGGAACGTATGGAAGGACATGCCCCATGGAGACAGCGTGCATGGCACATCATGAGCCAGGGTCTACTTTACACTCCATTTCCCCCTCATGTTATGACTTCAGATAGGAATTGGATGAGACATTTTTCTATTAATGCAAATTTCAGCTGACAGTGCTTATGAATGCAAGTTCTATATTGCAAGTACCCAGAATATGCCAGTAGGATAATGACCCAAACAGCCTTGGAGGATCCATCCTCTACCTTTACCAGTTGAGTGACTGTTGAACAAATTAACATCTCTGTGCCATAATGATGCATATTTCATATGGTTTCAGTAACCGCCAAACAATAAAGCCAGTAAACAAATGCATGGCACAGACATTTTCCTATCTTAATCAATCACTCATTATCATGGAATTTCTGATCATATGAGTCAGCAGTTAGAACAAAAAATTACTTGCCCCAGATCCCTATTATTTATGCTTTATTGCTTTAAAGAAACTCAGAATATTTAATCAGCAGAAATTTCTTAATTCTAAGTGGTTTATGTTTAATCATGAAATATGAACTTGCTTTTTTTCCAGTGGAACATAATTAAAATTCATTTTATAAACTTTTTTTGCTTAAGTCTTAATAAAAATTTTCTCCATGTTATAAATCTTACCTTGGAATTTCAAGTTCCAGTCTGCACAAACCAATCAAAAAGCAATTATCATAAATAGCCAATCAACAATTGGAAGTAAAATGAGTCATCTGTCTCCCAATTATAAGTGGATGATAGATGATTTGCTGTAAAGAAAGTCTTTCATTTATTTTCATCATTCTCTTATAAGCCAGAGCAATTACAACCAAATTTAGATCACACAGTTCTGTAAATCCATTATAATTTTTAAAAATAAATTTTGAATGTCATTCTAAAGTCTATACATACAGATCAATAAACTTTTACAGACACATACATACAAATATTTTTCTAATAGTCACAAGGATTAAATAAATGTGTGTATACACACACATACACACACACATATATATCTCCACACTTCATTTATTTTTAGAGCTATTGTGTAATAATTTTTTGTTAAATGCCAAGTCAAGTGTAGCTAGATTCTTTCCAAAGCTTAGATTCCCAGACTGTTTGATAAGGACTATGATACAAGTCATTATCCAAAACTTGTTTTTCTTGTCTGGAACATTAATGTTTAATGAAGGGGTAAATAAGTGAGTGATGGTTTTTTGAGTGTCTAAAACCTGCTTAAATGTCAAAATTGTTGACATCATGTTCTGGCCCATAATGATCTCAGAGACATTAAGAAGCTCCATGTCTGAGGAAAAAAGGGAATTCTCTCTCTCTCTTTCTCTCTTTCTCTGTCTCCCTCTCTCTCTCTCTCTCCCACTACTTACTGAACTCACCACGGACAGTGCTTAGAATATGAGAGGTAATTATTATTATTATTATTATTATTATTATATAATTATATATTATTATTATAAAGCCAGCATTTCTCATTCTCAGCATTTACATAGAATCAGCACACTTTTCTTCACTTACATATGCTGCACACTTTAGCTAGTTGTGATTGCTATTTCTAGTTTGTTTTCCCACTTAGATAAGTCCTAAGACTTTTATTTTACTTATAATAATTAAACATCTATGCCTTATTACTTAAGCCTTGATGTTCTAAACAGTTCTGACACCAAGGACAAAAATGGCCAAAATGAAGATACGGTGCTTCATTGACAGTTATTGAACACTTCTTGCCTCTTCTCATGCATGGTTTATCTGGAAGGCACTATAGCATCAGAGACTGCAATGTGAATTCAAAATCTGTTTCTTGCATTCTCTATATGCATCCAGAATATCTGATATGTGGGTGGTCAATCACATGGATAAAGATGACTAGCTTGGCTCAAAACCCATGCCATGCTTTTGGGAAGGAAGAACCAGGCATACCTATATGGCTCGAATGTTAGAAGCAATGTTAAGCTTACCTCTCATGGCCTCGGTATTCCCAAGCCACTGGGAGTTAGCCCATACATGTTGGTTTTATTTCTAGAGGCAACAATATCCAGGTGGGATTAGAAAGGCTTGTCCTTCTGTACCTAGTCACACTTACTGAGCTCTTCTTTGATGTCAGTCACTATAACTATCAAGATTTCTGCATCATTTTTCTTAATGCTGATAAGAACCCTCAAGGATATTTTTCTTAATGCTGATAAGAACCCTCAAGGATCAAACTACCACTGAGACCATCTTATAGAAGTTGAATGCTTAGGAATATTCAACAACTTGACTAGGTCACAAGCTAACAGAAGGGCTGGCATTCCCAACTTCCCAGATGCAAGTGCTCGCTCTCTAAACACAATTCTGCTTACTCTGTTTAGCAGATGGTCACTTGGCTCTGCTGTGTGTGACACTCCTTTAGAAAATTTCCACGGTGTCCACCCTGGCAAACCCAGTACTTTATTTCATCATCTAACTAATACATTTATTAAAAGTCTTCTATTTGTCAGCTACCATGTGAGGCCTTAGAGCATCAAGATTTAGCAAAGGAGAGAAGGGTTCTGTCCTCCCCCAGGCATGTTCAAAGAGACGGCAGGACAATCAATCAGTAAAGCAATGGCTCTGGTAATACTTTGTCCATATCGGGGAAGCCCAGTTCTCACCAGATACTTAGAAGCAGTGTCTGCAACTCTCTTCAGTGTTCAGGATTTGTCACCCAGCATATTCTCTTCCTAGACACTAAAACAACCATGCTGGGTACTGTGGTGTTGTGAAGCTTGTTTCTGTTCTGCACAGACAAAATTTGGTTGAGAAGAGAGAAACACAGGATAATAGCTTTATAAAACAAACATGCATAGGAAAACAAGGTCAGTGAGAGCAGAGGGAGAGGAGACCTGGACCCTACAGATGGGAACGTGGACAACCGGTTTCTGCTTCCCAGACATCCCAAAGAGAAAGGGTATTTAGCTTAAAGGAGAATTTTAGTATATGCTCGACTTCCTCCCTGCCCACACACTCACTGCTTTGTTGAATGAGAGCCCTGAGTAAAATATCTTAAGTGACCCCTGTGGCCATTAATTGATCAGTCATATTCTTAACCATGGTACTAATTATTAAAAAGCTGATAAATATCAACATTTTTATAATTATATTGCTATGTCTGTCTGAACCCTAACTAACATTTAGTGTTTAAAACAACCTTCTATTCTGCCAAGATATATCTCTATGGAATCATTTCTGGAATTTTTCATCAAGTCAAGGTACTGGCATCTAGGTTGGTTTAGCCTTTAGGACTTCATGCCATGAAAAAGAAAAAGTCTTCTTTTATCTGCTATGTCAATAACCATTCTACCAAAACTCAGTCAATTAATTTAAAAGTGAAGATAACTCTAATCAGAATGAAAATATAAACTCTTTTTCCAAGAACACAAGCGTTCATAGAAAAAAATTGAGGCCAGGTCTCCTTCTGGCCCAGGATGCCCTGGGGTTCACTATGGAGTCTCAGGCTGGCCTCAAACTCACAGCAATCCTCCTACCTCAGCCTTCCAAATGCTGAGATTAAAATTAAAGGTGTGGGGCTGGAGAGATGGCTTAGCGGTTAAGCGCTTGCCTGTGAAGCCTAAGGACCCCGGTTCGAGGCTCGGTTCACCAGGTCCCACGTTAGCCAGATGCACAAGGGGGCGCATGCATCTGGAGTTCGTTTGCAGAGGCTGGAATCCCTGGCATGCCCATTCTCTCTCCCTCTATCTGTCTTTCTCTCTGTGTCTATCGCTCTCAAATAAATAAATAAAATTAAAAAAAAAATTAAAGGTGTGCACCACCATGCCCAGCTATAGGAAAAAAAACTTAATACTCTTTAAATGTATGTGTGTGTGTGTGTGTGTGTGTGTGTGTGTGTGTGTGTGTGTATGTGTGTAAACTCTTCAGTTTACTTAGGTTACAACCACATGCAGTAACATTTCCACCAGGCGATGTTGGACAATGTGTGGAGACATTACACTGAGGTGCCATTGGCAACAACTAAACAGAGGCCAGAAATGCTATTAAACAAGCTGCATGGCCTAGAAAAGCCACCCACAACCCCAAATCATCCATTCCAAATGTCAGTAGGGCTGAAGATGAGAGACCTGAGTTCACACGGAACAAGCTAGTGTACTGGCAAATGACCCTTCTGGGGCATGGGAGGATGTACAGCAAGATTCTTTCCCTTCCTGGTCTTCCCAAGCCTGTTATTTGCAAAATCGTGGTTCCCCTTCATTGCCTTCCCCTTCTTTCTGCTTAGCCTCTGCCCAAATATTCGTATTGCCTTCTCTTCTTCCTCCACTCCTGAGGTCGACAACACTAGCCTAATTCTGGAGAGAGCCATAATAGCCACTAAAACTTCATATTGAGACTATTCACAAGCTTTCCAAACCAAAGCAAGTCAGACATGGTTCCACGCTACCCAGAGAGAGGGTTCTATTCCACCTCTAGTCCCACAGCTCATGGGCCTACATAGGAGCAGCCAATAACTTGATCCCAGGTATCCTGACTTTTGACTCTACTCCTTCTGCCTCCTCACTTCCCAGTCTTGACCAGGTAATCTCCATGAGTCTCATTTTTACCATCTTTCAACAAGATAATAGTAGACCAATGCCAAGGGTCCCTAAGAGAATTTAAAGAGCAAGAATGGATAAAGTACCCGGTACACAGTAAACCTCAGATTTTACTCATTATTCAACCTTATCCTGCTGGCATACAACTTTTTAGTTATCCCAGTGCCTGGAGTTGTACACTTTAAAGTAAGTTGCTGGCCAAGAACGACTCTGATACCACCCCTCCCACAAGCAATATAGGCTTTGCCAAAACTCTTGGTTGTCCACCAGAGCTAGATGATCAGATGCTATGGCTGAAGACAACACAAATGTCTATTGCAGGGACTGAAAGATCAAACTGGAAAGAAACTAGAAGCTTCCTCCCAAAATGTATGAACCCCAAGCTTACAGATACAATGGCTAGCAGTCATTGTGTGTGTGTGTGTGTGTGTGTGTGTGTGTGTCCCATATCACAGGAGCAAATTCATCCTTTGCACTGAAAACCTAGTCTAAACCTATGGCTAGGAAGGTCTTGGAATGTAGAAGGAAAGTCAGAATTGCCAGTTGACTAAAAAGTGATGCTTCACCTATCAACATTTTGAAAGACATCACAATGGAAGAGAATTGGGTTGTATAAAAGGAATTCCATGCAGAGAAGAAAGGGGAAGGGAAGAGAAGGTGTTGGGAGAGGAGGGCATGATCAAACCACATTATGTTCAAGTATGAAAATTGTCAACAGAAAAGGACGAAAAAAATATCAGGGAAGTTGGTTTCATATTAAGTATTCTTATCAAAATAAAATAAAAAGCAAATGGCAGAACTGTCATTTATCAAGAATTATAAGAGATGATTTTGAGGTCTACATCTGTTGAGTAAAAAGATTCTGAGATGTGGGATAGGGAACTGGTGTCTATTATTACACCTAATGGTTAAGCTGCATGTATGCTAATATTTTTAGACATTTTGAAAATTCATTTTTGAAATTAATAAAGAATAAACAATAAAAAAGAAGTAGCTGACTTGTGTACCATTATATTCTGTAGACAGCCTTTCTCTTGCCTTTTTCTCTGAATTGTTAACAGACACTCCAAAAAGGTCCTAGACCTCCCCATAAACTTTACGAGCCCAATGTTTGCTGCTTATCCCTGTCCTATGCCAGACCTTCCTCTGCTAAGCCAATTTTTCCTGTGCTCTTAGAGCTGTGGACCTCAGCCATTCACATAAACATTACATAAGCCAATGCCATCAATTTTTTTTTCTTTTGAATTTCAAGTTGTACATTGTATCTCCCCCTATAAGAAAATCTTATTTCATCAGATTCCTGTTAGTTTTATTAACCTGTTTATAAACGCTTTTATTGTGAGCAAAGAGATAAATGCAGTTAAACGATAAAAGCAGTTTTATAAACTATTTCTTCCATAGAGATACAGAAATTTTAGGGAATTTTTACCCTCATTTAAACAGTGTAACTCTTCATACTGTTAGAGATGCTAGGCTGGAATTTTACATTTATATCTCTAATTAGTCTGTACTAAGAGATCCTATAAAATTATTTAACATTCATTTCTTTTCTAATTTTTTTGTTTATCTTATTTATTTATTTGAGAGTGACAGACACAGACAGAAAGAGGCAGATAGAGAGAAAGAGAATGGGCATGCCTGGGCCTCCAGCCACTGCAAAGGAACACCAGATGCATTTACCACCTTGTGCATCAAGCTTACATGGATCCTGGGGAATGGAGCCTCAAACAGGGGTCCTTAGGCTTCACAGGCAAGTGCTTAACCACTAAGCCATCTCTCTAGCCCTTACATTCATTTCTTATTAAAGCAAGCTGGGGATAATCCTGAGCACACAGTTCCCCAACGCCTGGTTCTTGAACTCCTGGTTCCCTGATACCTGGTAGCCCTGCCACTGGTATGGGGCTGCTGGGACCCTGCACATTCGCGATATGAGTAGGTCTGGGCTACCTACTCCCCACATCCCTGTTAACTGGCTTCTGGCTTCACTGCTGCTGGAGTGGAGTGGCTGGGACTCTACATGCATCTGGACAGAGTAGTACCAGTCTTCCTATTCCATAGCGAGATGGGTAGGGAACCATTGGATCACCACATGTTTTGTTGATGCAGGATTTGTGGATTCAGGAGAGGTCTCCTAGAATTTACAAACATCAAATTTGGGGTTCTGTCTTACCTTTAATAAAAAATTAATAGAGGAAGAAAGCCTGAGTGTTAGTAATAGGTAGCCACCAGGGAAGTGATCACTGGGGGCAGATACCTCCATGAAAAGCATGCTTGCTGGGGCAGATAGACACAAGTGAGCCCCCATGTGGCTGCCTCCTCAGACTGGTACCAAACCATGCCTCCAGCTGCCTCCTCATTCTTGTGTTCCTGTCCAGGTAGCCTACACAGACTGATGCCCTTACAAAATCCACCTCCACAGACCCCAGCTAGACTTGGTATGTGGATTCTGGCTCCCCCATTGCCCCTTCCCATGTGGTCCAAACTCCTGACAGGTGCCCCCGCTGCTGCCACAAACAGATAGCACAGGAGAATCTGGCAAGGTCAGGGGAATATCAGTGAACCTCTGCAACCTGTTCAGCTAAGGTACAGTGGGGAAGTAAGGGCAGGTGATATTACTCCTGAGCTCCACAGGAAGGCATGGCTGTGACCATGGGCTGAATAGTTTCCTGACCTCTAAGCCAGGTCTCACATCAGCCACCAGTCCAAAGCTTCTGACCTACCTGCAGCCTCCAAAACATGCACATCTGCAGTGATAACCAAATCCCACTCCAATCTGGTTCAAACATAAAACAAAACACTCATTAAAGATACCAAAAGGGCAAATACTTGCTTACTCCTTAATGAATAAAAATTTTACCAAAGATGAGATGACCCCAATGAAAAACAATGAAAAACAAACCAAGAGATCTCCATCAAGTTTGCCTAGTCAGACAATGGAAACCTCCAGTGAAAACAGAGGAGACAACAAAACTGAAATCCCAAAATGAAAGGGCAATATGCTTATTACATAAATTCAATAAAACCCTGACCAAGAAAATGGCAGAACTGGAAGCAAAAAACCAACAACAACATAAAAGAAATGCACACAGCCTTCATCACTAGGCTTAATTTAATTGAAGAAAACCAGGGAGACCTCAAAAGAGAGGTAAACATGTTGAAAGGGAGACAACAAATAGAGGATCTCAAAAAACAGCTGGCTATGCTTAATGAAAACTTGATCAAGTGAAAGAATGCATTTCAGGAAGCATCAATAATATCAAACTTTGACATAAAATTAGACCTTAAAAAAGACATGGATGATGATGCAAAAAAAAAAGAAAGAAAAAAAACATAAAAGAAAACAAAAATCAAATAAAACTTTTTTTTCTTAAATAATTTTTATTTATTTATTTGAGAGCAACAGACAGAGAGAGAAAGAGGGTCATAGAGAGAATGGGCATGCCAGGACCTCCAGCCACTGCAAACAAACTCCAGATGCTTGTGCCCCCTTGTGCATCTGGCTCACGTGGGTCCTGGGGAATCAAGCCTCAAACGAGGGTTCTTAGGCTTCACAGGCAAGCACTTAACTGCTAAGCCATCTCTCCAGCCCTCAAATAAAACTTTTAAAAGCTTACAGAAGTCTTCACTAAAAGAGTCAATCATGTGGAGGGCAGAACCTGTGATGTGGAAGACAAGACAGAAGAATTTGACTAGGAATTCAAAATCTTTGATAAGCTCAAAAAAAAAATCATATGAACAGAATATGAGGGAATTGTGGGATACCCTAAAATAACAAAACATTTTACAGCATGGACAAGAAAAATGGACTCTTCCATCTGCTTTTTTCAAGAAACTCACCTCACCATTAATGATAGACACCTCCTCAAGATAAAAGGATGGAAAATGATTTTCCAAGCAAATGGAGATGAAAGGCAAGCAAGTATTGCTATATCAATATCTGAAAAAATAGCCTTCAAAACAAAAGTAATTAAAAAAGACAAAGAAGGCCACTTTTTGCTCATCAAGGGAATAATTAAAAAAGAGGACATCACAATTATAAATTTATATGTACCAAATACAGGTGCACCACATTTTATAAAGCAAAATCTACTTATTAACAAAACATAAGTAAATCCCAACACCATCATGGTAGAGGACTTCAATACCCCAGAATCATCATTAGACAGATCATCCAAGGAGAACATCAATAAGCAAATAATAGAATTTTATACCACCATAGATCAATTAGACCTAACAGATATCTATAGAATATTCTACCCCAATTCTACAGAGAACATATTCTTCTCAGCAACCCATGGAACCTTTTCCATAATAGATCAATTATTAGCACATAAAGCATGCCTCCATAAATTCAAGAAGATGGGTGTAACTTTCTGCATCCAATAGGACCACACATTTTACAGCTAGAAATTAACAAGAGAAGCAACAGGAATTGTACCAACTCCCAGAGATTGAACAACACTAATAAACAAGGAATGAGTCATGGGAGAAATCAAAAAAGATATTGTAAAATTTCTTGAACTTAATAATAGTGGAAACACAACATACTAAAAGTTGTGGAATACAATGAAGGCAGTCATAAGGGGAAAATCTACAGCACTAAAATAAATGCCTTAATAACAAAGACAGAGAGATCTCAAATTGATAACCTAACTATCCACTTAAAGGCACTGGAAAAAACTAGAAAAATCCAACCCTAAGAATTTTGACAGAAGGAAATAATTAAGATCAAAGCAGAAGTTAATGAATTGGAAACTAAGAAAGTAATTATGAAAATTGACGATAGGAAGATCTGATTCTTTGAAAAAAAAACAAAAACAAACAAACCCCTAGCCAATCTGATCAAAAGTAAAAGGGAGAACTCTCAAATTAACAAAATTAGAAATGAAAAGGGAGAGGTCACAACAGACATCAACAAAATTGGAAGAATTATCACAGCACCTTTCCAAAAACTCTACTCCACCAAATTGAATTCCATGGAGGAAATAGACAAATTTCTACCAAAACTAAGTCAATGAAGATAAATCTCCTAAACAAACCCATTACACCTATCAAGATTGAAAATATAATAAAAAACATTCCAAAAGAAAAAGTCCGGGTTCTGATGGATTCTTAACCTAATTCCACCAAACCTTCACCATGGAACTTAAACCACTTTTTCTCATAATAAGAAAACAGGAAATGCTCCCCAACTCCTTCTTTGAAGCTAGCATCATTCTAATACCTAATTCATCCTAATACAACAAGAAAATAAAACTATATGCCTACATCCCTGATTAATTTAGATGCAAAGATCCTGATGAAAATCCTTGCAAAGTGAATTCAACAACACATCAAAAGCATTATCCACCTCAATCAAATAGGCTTTACCTAGGGATGCAGGGATGGGTCAACGTACAGAAGTCAATTAACATAATATACTACAGACATAAACTTAAACACAAGAACCACATGATCATTTGAATAGATATAGAGTAGGCCTTCAACAAGTACAGCATCATTTCATGACCAAAATGGTGGAAAATAGGCATGGATGGTTTATATCTCAACATATAAAGCCTATGTACAAATCACCTAAAGCCCAAATTATGCTTAATGGGGAAAGACTCAAGGAGTTCCAATGAAGATCAGGAACAAGACAGGGCTATCCTCTCTCACCACTGCTTTTCAACATAGTGCTAGAAATCCCAGCCTGAACAAAAGTAGGAGAAAGATATAAAAGGGATAGAAAATGGAAATCAACAAGTCAAACTAGCCCTATTTGCAGATGACATAACCCTTACATGAGTGACCTGAAAGACTCTACCATGAAACTTCTAAAGGTGGTAAATTATGTCAGCAATGTGGCAGAGTCAACATAGTTCACAGAATCAAACTCACACAAATACAAAATGAATTGGTACCATCGAATCTTTTCTCTTTGGAGCATGGAATGATTATCTGGTAATAAAGGGCCTGGAGAGGGTATAATGCAGACTAACTCTAAAACTTTTATCCCTGGATTACAACTTCCAGTACCAGGAGTTGTTCGCAACACAGGTTGACCTGTTGGTCAGAGAGACTTAAGGGGTCCCCAAAACAAGACAGACTTCTGTCAGAGAACTTGATAACCAGCTGAGATAAAGGGGAAGACCCTATTTCTAAAGATACCACATACTGCAGATACAGATCAGATCATTGAGAGATGTGGTTGAATCTGGAAGGAAGCTAGCTTTCAGATGCTTAGCCCACATAGTTCTGAAAAATACTTTTTGCACTACTGGAGGAAAATGCCCAGTGATCTTGTGAGCAAGCAGGAGAACCTGCTACATGAAAGCAAAGTGGAAAGGAACCCATAACTGGGAATGAAGTTAGAATCCTATGGAGACCAAGATCATGGATTCCAATGAGAAGTTCCCAAGAGGTTTTATTCGAAAGAGAGGCTACACCCATCAAAAATCTCTTTAAATTAATAATATTTATTCCCTTTACCTTATGCTGATATCACTCTCCATTGGAGAATTGTTTTTTTTTCTTTTTCAGAAGTCAATGAGAAGCTAGGACAACCAAAATATATCAACAAGTCAAGAAAAGACATTTGACTCCCTGGAAGGAGATAACCCCCTTCCCTTGCATGTCAGCTAGGCCCAGGTACAAACACAAAGGAATTGGTGAGAGAGCTGCTGCGGTGATGAGCCTGACAGCAAACACCAGGGAGATGCAGACACTGAGGACACTCAAAACGCACCAAAGCAGAAATTCCGGAGCTGCTGAGAGCTCACCACTGAAGTAGACTTAAAACACACCGAACAAGGCTCAGGGAATTTCGTGGAAGAGGGTTCAGAAAAATTCTAAGAACCGCAGAGTAGAAGGGGATGTCCAGAGGCAGTAACCTCCCCCCCATTACAATGACTGCTGCTCTCACAACCGTTAACCCACAACCCCACGGTGGACGCCGGCAATCCCACTGAGACTTCAGTGGAATGGGGGCAGGGAGGAGGGAAATGACACTACCACACATGATGTGTCTATACCAAGTTTCTACTTAATAAAAGTAAATAAAAAATACAAAAAAAAAATCCAGTCTGTTATATGGCAAGGGTCAATGCAAAGTAATAGTGTACTTTCCCTGATAAATTCTGTGGTTAGCAAAGAACATATCATAACCTTCCACATTATATTTCTCACTCTTTTATCAAAACTTGCTATTTTCTAAAACAAGCAAATAAAAAAGCTAGGAATTAATATAGTTATCTCTACTGTGTAAATATTCAACTACTAAGAACAAATAAATAAAAAAAAAACAGTCAGGGCTTACTAAAAAAGAGGCAGAAATAATGTGCCCAAATCAATTCAATGAACTCTATAAAGGGAAATGAAACAACACATAAATTCTTTAAAACAAACAATAAAACAAAAAAGAACAGAAATTACATCAGTCCACAAAAAAGTTAAGACACATAAACTATTTTCCATCAAAGTCAATGGTGCACTTCCGTTTGTTAGGACTTTCTCTTCCTCATCAAGTCTTGTAAACAAGACTAAGTTGAGCATTATTCCCACAAGTAAACAAGTTTTCACTGGAACACAAGTTTAACAGTACAATGAGTTCTTTCTATTAAATAGGTTGGCTTCATCAGTGGAAGTTTCCCAAATGCAGGCATTTGTTTCCATCATTGTGGCTCAAGCAAATATTTTGGTCAACTAACTAACCTTGCCACATACATGTAATAGGAGAATGCATTTGTTCATCATTTCTTACCAGAAAGGGTGTGTTCTCTGGGCATGCTCAATGTGGTGAAGTCAGTGAGCTTCAGAGGCGCTGTGAAAAATTATAACCATTGTTTTAACTATCAGTTCCCAGCTATTTCTTCGTAAGCATATGGCAAGATTTTGTCAGAGATGTTTAAAATATTTCCATGGGTACTAGCCTGCTCTCCTAATAAAGAGACCTGTTTCAAGAGTGGTGTGATTTAATCTCTATGACACAACAGTAAAATTAGTTAGAATTCATGGGTCAACATGCACATAGCCAAGGGTCCAATGGGAGTCAAAAAGTTTTTGTTTCATTGCTGTTGGGAGCAATAAGCAGTAACCTCATCTTGAAGGAATCATGTGTTTTGATTGTGCCTTCATCTTATAATTAAGTAGCCCAGATCGATGTTTCCCTGGTGTACCTAAAGTCTCCTTTTGATGTGACTAAGCATCTCTCTAATAAGTTATCAAGATCTACCTGATCAGATAGTTATGAAAGATTGAGGACTTCCTAAGATACATTTTATACCTAGGTAAGAATAAACTATTCAGGAAGACTTTAAGCCAGTAAGGAAGCCCTTGGCAGTAGATGAAGGATTAATCCTAAATATAGCATGATATTTATCCCTTGAAGTTTTCCTCCCACTTAAACCCTATCTAGGTAGAACAGAAATGTCATACATAATATTTAAAAGAGCTGTCCTGTAGACTCTTGCTTGATCTAGCCTGGTTTCCTTTCTGATCTTACATCGTACCCCATACCTTTCATTATGTTCCACCCTTGCCATTTCTGGAATTTACCAAATTCCAGCAGATTATATTGATTCTTCTTATTGTCATCACTAACACCTTACTGTACCTCCTTCCCCACACCCATAGGGGTCCTAAAACTTTCCACATGGAGAAAAATTGTATGAAAGAGACATCGAGTTTTATAAAATATTAACTCTTTTCTCCATTACTCCTTCCCTCCATCTTTATAAAAAAGGTATAATTAAGACTTATATCTAAACTACTTCTCATTTAAGTTCTCAACCCCAGTTTTCTATTAATAAATGGCTTAAGGCTGATTAAAAATCCTATTTTTAATGTCAGAAAACACAAGCCCTGAAGGCCAAATATTTGCTCAGAGTTGCAAATGCAGTGGTCAGAAGTGTGGCTGACACTCAAAGCATAGTTCACCATACTTTTTGTCATTGTATGAAATTAAACGGAGTTGACCTATAATTTAAAATCAAAGTCATGCCACCCAGACAGTCTACTCTGCTTAACATTCATGACTATCACAAGTGCATCTCAAATTACAATTATTTACTTGGCCTTAGAAATCAATTGGGTAGATAGATGCTCCATTCATATAAAGGACCCCATTCTTTATTTATTTCAGCACAAGGTGTGAAGGACAGCACCAAGCACAGCCAAAAGGCATATGTTACACATAATGTTGCATAGTTGCCTTTAATATCAATAGTAATTGTTCACTTTTTCAAGCATATTAAGTAAAAAGAGAGTATTATGAATTTCCAGTCCCATAAGTGAATACAGAAGCTTATCTTAATGAATGATGCTCCTATCTCCAAGTAACCAGCATACATCTCAAGATATGGTAGCTATTAGTCAACACCTTCTGCAGTTATTACTAGAAAAAAAGGATAATGATGGCTGCATCAAGTTTGTCCTTCTTCATGGTCAGATTTGCAGTGGTGGAGGGTGTAGGTACAAAGGAATAAATAACTGGTAAGAATTTCTGAGAAATTAGGTAACTTATGACACTTGTAAGTTCATTCATTCATCTATTAGTTCATATACACAACAAATAAAGGAAAAAGAAGTGTAATATGTCAAATCTATAGTCTGATTTAAAGAAAGAGAGTGGGTTCTAGAAGAAAGCCCTAGCTTGAAAAGGAATGCGCATTGTTTTGACATTGGAGATGAGTTTAAAATGTCAAGTGGTAGTATCCACTGTGAGACAGAGAACAGAAAAAGAGAAAAAGAGAATGTTGCCTAGGCAATCGCCAACAGAAAGTGTGATTCTGGGGCTCTATGTGAGCCTCTTACAGAAGAAGTTAGCTTGGCTTAGGGAAGTGTTTTTGTTATAATGAATTTTCTGCAGAGAAGTGAATAGGAGGGACCAAGCCACACAGGTGTCTAGGGAGTAGAGACTCCTAGACAGAGGGAAGAGCACTATAAAGAGGCTAGAAGAGAAGAGTGACTGGCAGCAGAATACTTAAGACAGTGCCAACATAGCAATGATCAGTGTGGCTGAGGCACTTGCTTGCAAAGCTTGATAGCCAGGGGTCATGCAAAGGCAGATGCACAAAGTGGTACATGCAACTGGAATTTCCAGAGGCAAGAGACTTTGGTTGTACCTATTCTCTCTCTCTCTTTCTCCCTCTCTCTCACACACAAATAAAACATGAATAAAAATACTTAAAAATAAACAAAATTTAAGACAAGAATGCCTATGGTCATTTTATTTAGTTATTATATTGGAGTGGTTATAAAGAACACAGATTAAAAATAATAACAGTGGGCTGGAGAGATAGCTTAGCGGTTAAGCGCTTGCCTGTGAAGCCTAAGGACCCCAGTTCGAGGCTTGGTTCCCCAGGTCCCACGTTAGCCAGATGCACAAGGGGGCGCACGCATCTGGAGTTCGTTTGCAGAGGCTGGAAGCCCTGGCGCGCCCATTCTCTCTCTCTCCCTCTATCTGTCTTTCTCTCTGTGTCTGTCGCTCTCAAATAAATAAATAAATAATTTTTTTAAAAAATAATAATAACAGTTATAAAATTGGGAAGGAAGCAATTCAAACATCATTTTTTCATATGACACGACTGGCTACATAAAAGCACCTGATTCCACTTATATTTCAATGGATATAATTATTGACTGATCACTGTACAAAGAGTTTACACATAGTGGCAAAACAATCCAAATGAAAGAAATTTTAGAGATTTCACCTATTCTACTATCAAAACGTCAAATGCCTGTGAGTGAATCTAGCTAACATGCATGCCTTCTGAACAGTACATTCCAAAATTAATTGGGAGAAGTTAGAGGACACTTAACAGAGAGATATATCAGGTTCACAGGTCAGAATATTTAACACTGCTTTTAAACATGTCAATTCTCAACACATTAACTTGTAGTTTTGGTGTGTCTATGAAATTTTCATAGCAATCTTTCTGGCCATTGGCAAATGAATTATTAAATACACATGGAAAGCCAAAAGGCTAAAAGGGACAATAACCTAGAATCCATGCCCTACCAGACTGCAAGATTTATCATTAAAGTACAAGGTTTAAATTCACTACTGTTATACACATAGTTTCCTATTTTCTCACACAGGGGACAAATCAATACAGCAGAGGGGAAGATATTCTTTTCAATAACTGATCCTGAACTAGGTATATATCAAAAAGGGAAAAGAATACATTTCAATTCGTATCATAAACTACATGTAAAAGTCTATACTAGATAGATTATACATGTAAATTGAATACTAAACAGTAAATCTGCTTTAATTAAGATAAAAAGTCTTCATGTTGATGAAGTACTATTTGGAAGGCAAATTAAAGTTTTATTTATATATATATATATAATATTTTGAAACCAGCTCAGGTTGCCACACTCAGGGATGTGTGCTGGGACTGACCTACCTGCTGACAAGGTACTGCCATAAGTCCTGGGTCTCCTTCTGCCTTTTCCAGATCACGTTGTCAACTTCCGAGAGTCAGAACTTGAGTATCATCTGGGATAGCAGCAGAACATTCTAGACTAATGCTTTTAGAATTGCCTCCATCAACCACAATAGCAAACCAAAAGCAAATATGTTTTCTTAGAGGGATTTGAGAGATAGCTCCCAGCAACAAATTCTCAAAGATATGACAGTGTGATCCTGATCCTAACATTCAAGTCATTCTCTTGGTTTGTGTAGAAAACATCTGGGATGTAGAAAATGGCAGTTCCTCACTGTGAATTTCATCAGGTGTGAAGGCCACTGCCATTGCTGGTCCAGATGCATCATGACTGATACACATCAACAATTACTCTAGTATCTACAATTTGGCAGCTCTCAGCTCTTGCTCTTCTCCCCACTTCCCTCTCCATCAGAAATAATTTTGTTCCCTTTGACAAGACCAATAATATCAGTACATGATAAATCTCCAGTCTTATGCCATAATATAGTCCACAGGAACATCTATGGGAATGTCTTACCACAGGGCATCACTGGCATGAAAATCCATTACATATATGTATCATGTTGATGAAACCAGATAAGGAGAAAGGTGAAAATACTCTAGACACCTTGGAATGATGCATCTATGAGAAACAAAAGAAAAAAAAAATCCCACAAAAAATCACTAATCTGCTACCCCATTGAAATTTTCAGGGGTAGAGTGGTCTGAGACAGCAGACTTATGACCAAATTTGTGAGCAGTTTATTGACAAATTTTCAATGGAGATCCAGATAGAAATAATTCTTCATCTGCCCTATCATTTGGACCATGTGACCCTACATATATTCAGAATGTTTGGCATTTCTATACTAGATAGGAATGTTTTATTCAGACTTGGACAAAATTGTATGAATAAATTACAATGCTAAAAGGTAGAATTTCAGATGAAAGATCTATTCTGCTAATGACTATTGTAGTTTAAAAAAATAGCTCAGTCTTACCACTGTGGACAGAAAATGAAGGCTTCAATGTAAGTCACTAGGTTATTATATGACATTAACTGGCCATTGTGAATTGGGCATGCTCTAACCAATTAACAATAAAGGTGTCCTCAATAGCAAATGGAATTGTGCATGTGAGATTGGTTTCAAAGCCTCAGACAACGAATGTTGCACCCATGTCCTCACAGGCTCACAGGTCCCTGGGCCACATCCCAGCTCTAGAGTGCTTCTTTCCTGTCACCCGGAACTCATCACTACCAAGGTTTCACCACAGCCAGGTCACTGTAGAAACCTGTCTCCATTTAGACATGGGATCACCTACCAGCTCACTCTGGAGTATTGAACAGTGGTGAAGGCAGACTGCCCAGTGGAAAAAGCTGAGAGCAAGACACCGGGATGTCTGCTTTGCCTTCAAGGAGAAAGCGATGGTGGCCAAGTTCCTCAGAGTGAAGAAATATAAGCAGGGTGGCCTCTGAGAGCCAGAGTTTACAAATAGTCTCAAGAAGCACAGATGCCACTCACCGTGGCCAACCCCACTGACTCTACTGCTGAACACAAGACCTGTCCTCAGCAGTCGCCACTGCTGAGACCTAAAAAGTACAGCATGCTCCAAGCAGACCGTTGGTATATGGATTTCTTGGGAGCATTCTCTGATGGACACAGGGGAACTTTGAACAGACCCGTACTCTGAATATAGGTTTCCATCTTTGCTCATCACATTTGTACTGAAACTACCCTTTAAGGTCTAGAGAACATCTTATTCATCATTGTGGCATTGCACAAGCTTTGCTACTGACCAAAGGGTAAGTTCAGTGTGGCTGCTTCAGGATTATGGTAAATAGAAACAGACATAATGGATTGCATAAGAATGAGATCACATCCCTAAAATTCATGTAAAAAGTTGAGCATGGCCATGTGCATCTGTGACCCCAGACCATGAGCAGTGAAGACAGAAGACTGGAGAATCTCTGGGACTCATTGACAGACAGTAGCTCCTGAGTGAAGGGGATACTCGGTCTCAAGAAAATATGCAGATAAGTGATAAGAGGATACTTGACATTGTCCTCTGCCTTCCCCCTGTATGTGAATGGGGCATACACATCTACACACATGTGCATATGACACACATCACACATATTCTACACACACACACACACACACAGAGAGAGAGAGAGAGAGAGAGAGAGAGAGAGAGATACAATGACATTAAATTTTTAATTTATTGCAACAAAAAATCTAATGCAAATAGTCACATGTGACTAGTGACTATCATATTAGAATACAGTATATTATAAGGTCTAAAGTTCTGGAAAGTTGTATACTACCATCAGGGGATAGTTTGTGGTTCCATTAAACTGAATGATTTCTCAACATGTCATTAGTAAAGGAAGGAAGACATGAAAGAATGCATCTTCCTATGAAATACACTTTAGTGACGTTATTTTACTCAGTGAAGATATTTGCTGAGGGAAGCACTGCTTTAGGGAGGAGATGAATGCAGGTGGAGCTGGGGTGCTTTCTTTTCTACCTACAAGGTGGAATTACATAGGTGTGCTCACTGCCTAGAAATGTATTCACCTGTACACTTGACATTCATGCAGTGGGCTCCCTCTATTCTGTTCTTGATCAAGATGAAAACACTTGCCTGCTACATAATCTGTAAAGATTACATGATATATTAAGAATTTAGCAAGCATTTCAAAGCACAATTTTGTCCTCATAAAAATCAACAGCCAAAATGGAACAGAAGCACATGGAAATGGTCAACATTACCGCTGAGAATAGTAATCATTTTATATCGGAGGAGAAGCCATAACATTAGAGGCACAGTGTCCGTTATTTATTATCATAACGTCACATCCCAAACTCTCCTCCCTTCTTGCCTCCCTCCCTTCCTTCTCTCAAGCTCATCAACCTCTCCCCACTGGTTTTATTTTTCTTTTTTTAAGCTACAGTTTTCTCATACTGTACAGTTCTTCACTGAACTCCTAAATCTGGAGGGAGGGACATAGTTGTTGTCTGACTTGGCCCATTACTATGTAAGTTTTAAAAGGGAAGAAACATCACCCCTGATTTCTTTATTTTTCTCCAGTACTAAGAAAAGTGACCAGCACACATTTGATTCCCAATAAATATATTTAAAACAAAGAGATACAGGGAGCATGAACACCCATGAGCAGAACAAACAGTGGCATGGGGGCCAGTCACCTCAGTACAAGAGTCCTCCACGGCCTCACCTCGGCCCTACATCTTTTCCTATAGAAAGCCAGCCTGGCGTGGTGAAGTTTTACCTGTATAGAGCTACATAAGTTATTGTTTCAAGGTTAGCAATTTCTGAATACTTGACTTTTCTGATACCATTGCCCTTGCACTATTCTTAATGAAATGACAACATCACAAATCCTTTCTAAAATGAAGTGGGATATGAAGGTGAATGCATAAATAACTAATGAAGGGACCACTGTCTAGCTAATTAGGATCACAGTACCAGAAAGTTCATGCTAATAAGAAGTATGTGTCATTGTACTTTGCATTTATTCATAACCTGGAAAATGGTGACAGGAAATCCTCGTGTCATCAAAAAAAATCTCTCTAATAATCAATGAGACACAACCGCTATAAATAATTTAAATTCCATTAAGTAACAACAAAGATTCAACTGATTTTTGCAACTAGGCTTGGGGCACTTAGCTATCCCCACAGCAGATGGGTCCTGTCAAAGCGCATACAAATTCAGAATGGTAAGACATGACTCTTAGATGACAGCAACCAGAAGAATTCATGCAAATCACCTAGCCCAACATACCTTGTTTAAAGATAGCGCTTGACAGTCAGGCGAGGAGACATTGGTAAAGTTATGCCTTTGGAGATACCTAGGTTTAATAAGTCAAATGTGACCATTTTCCAAATGGAGATTTTTCTACTAGTAACCTGTTTTTAAAAATTAAAAGTAAAAATCTGGGCATGGTGGTGTATGCCTTCAATCCCAGAACTTTGGAGGCAGAGGATCACTGTGAGTTCGAGGCCACCCTGAGACTCCATAGTGAATTCCAGATCAGCTTGGGCTGGAGTGAGACCCTACCTTGAAAAAAACTATTATATATATATATATATATATATATATATATATATATATATATATACACATACATACATATATATATACACATATATATACATACATATACCTATATATATATGTGTATATATACATTCAAGGAGAGAGAGAGTCAGAGACAGATACAGATACAAAGACAAAGATAGACACAGAGAAGGAATGGGCATGCCAGGCAGACAGTGCACTCCAGGGCCTCCTGTCATTGCAAATGAACTCCAGATGTATGTGATACTTTGTGCATCTGGCCTTACATGGCTACTAGAGATTCAAGCCTAGGATACCATGCTTTGCTAGCAAGCACCTTTATTACTGAACCCTATCTTAAGCCCAAAATAACCTTTTAAAATATCCATCCAAACACAGTTTTTCTTCTATTGATTTGGTGCTATCTGCCAAATAATGCTTTTTTTTGAAATCATGATCCAAAACACTGAGTATATACAATGATATAGTGAGGCAACATAAAAAATTCTCTCTAGTAGGTATGGCCTATTTAGTGCCCAAGATAATGCGTCTATAATGGGTTTTATTTACTATAGGCTTAAGCAGTAAAAATCATAAACATTCAGATGGAAATAATGTCAGAATGTTCTTACAAGAGTGATAAAATTTTCATTTAAGAAACTCACTGGAGCTAGGGCTTCAAAACATATGGCATATTTTCATAGTGAAATCACTATTTTTTACGTAGCCTGTCTATCCATCTTGGTAAGGTGCTGATAAAACCTTAGGAAGAGCAATAGGCAACATAGTCACCATGATTGCCACCAGCTGTGGAAAAGGAACAAACCCAGCCACCACTGTCGCCAAGTGTGATTTCAGATTTCCATGGAAAATATGGTCAATTAAATACCTCACCATGTGGTACTTTCTGACTATCAAAAGAAATGCTTTCAGGGCCCTGGGGAGATATCTCAGTAGGCAAAGTGCTTGTCTTGCAAACCTGAGGACCTGAGTTCAATCCCCAGAAAAAAAATGCCAGATATAGTGGTCAGCAACGGTAATAGCAGTGCAGGACGCGAAGAGAGGAAGACTCCTGTGACTAGTCTGGCCTGATTGGTTAGTGTGAGGACAGTGAGTGACCCTGCCTCCACATAAAAATGATAAACAGCTCTCCTGAAGAGGACATCCAAAACTGTCATGTGGCACACACACACACACACACACACACACACACACACACACACGTGAAGCCACACACACATGCACAAATGCATACACACATGCACACACATTTTGAAAGTCTTTCAATATGCATCCTTTAATGTGCCCTAACTTGCTAAAGTAGTGAAGAAAGTTGACTAAATATAAAACTGAAAAAACTGACCATTGGATAAACTGAAAAACTTATTACAGGTCATCTTGGGGTGGACACCACACCCAAGGATCAGCACCCCCAACTTAGATCTCTCTATAGTTCCCACATTTGACACTGAAGAAATACTTGAATTTGCCTCTTGAAAGCAGAATAGAATAACCTCATGTAGGAAAAAAGGAAACTAGACTTACTTCTCTCACCATGCACAAAAATCAATACCAAGTGGATTGAAAATCTCAATATATGACCTAAAACTTGAAAACTGAAAGAAAATATAAGGGGAATTCTTTATGATACAGGAGTCGGGAAAGACTTCCTGAACAAAACCCCAGTAGCCCAAGAAATTAAGCTATCACTCAACTAGTAGGATCTAATGAAGCGAAAGGCTTTTGTGCAGACAAACATACCATAAACAGAGCCAACAGACTACCTGTAGAATGGGAGAAAATCTTGGCTAGCTATACCGCTGACAGAAACCTAATATCTCGAATCTACAAAGAATTCAAAAAACTAACTAATAAAAAAAAAATCAAACAATCCACTTAAAAAAAAAATGGGGCTGAGTACTGAATAGGGAATTCTCAATGGGAGATATATAAAACGCTAATATTCACACCTAAGAAAATGTTCAACCTTCTTAACCATCAAAGAAATGCAAATTAAAACAACTATGAGATTCCACCTTACTACAGTCAGGAAAACCATTGTTAATTTAGAGAGACTTTGATGAGTGTAGCCTCTCTTTTGGCCAAAAACTAGTTGGATCCTCTCACTGGAGTCCACAGGATTCTGACTTGGTTCCTGGTTCTAGCTATGGGTTCATTTCCACTGAGCAGATCTGTTACCCAATGAGAAAGCCATTGTTTACCCCCGTAGGCTGGATGCCACCATCGCACAGCTGTGTACATTTTTTCAGGCTGATTGCTTTCCCATAGCAGTGTCTCCAGCTTGCTCACAGCATTGCTGGCTATTTTACTCCAGGAGCTCATGTAGTACTTCCCAGCACTGTACGTGCTAAGCATCTGGAAGCAAGCTTCCTTCCATGTTCAGCCAGAACTCTTGATGCTCTGCACTGATAGCATGCGCTGTCTGTAGCCATAGGGTCTTACCTTTCACTTCAGGTAGGTAATCAAGAGCTTTGTTCTGGAGACCTCATAGGTCTCTCTGATCAGCAGTCCAAAGTGTGTTGTAACCAGTTTCTGGTACTGGAATTGCAACCCAGGGCCAAACGTTTTATGGTGAGGCTGCATCTCACCCACTCCCGGGCTCTTCTTACCAGATGAGCCCTCTATGCTTCAGGAGAAAGGTTTCTATGGTACTAATTCATTTTGGATTTGGTGTTGTGTATATCCCCTTCACCTTCACATTCCCCTTCCCCCAAACCCTTCCAGCCCTCTTAACTGTCCCTCAAGTTGTTTGTCACGTATGCCTGCAACTTAACCTGTTCCAGATTGGGAACTACAGATGAGGGAGAACATGTGGCTTTGTCTTTCTGTGATTGTGTCAATTCCTACAATCTGTTCTAATTTTCTTAAAACTTTCTTTATTTTTCTTTATTGCTGAGTAGAATTCCATTGTGTACACCTGAGTAGAATTCCATTGTGTACACGTACCACAACTTCATTATCCATTTGTCAAACAATAGACACCTGGGCCAATTGCAGTTCTTAGCGTAAGCAATTATAAAGTTTGTTGAACAAATATCTCCACAGTGAAGAGTAGATCTTTCAGGGTAGAGTAATGGCTGAGTCAGTTCATAGCTCTATTCTCATCTTTTCTCAGGAGTCTCCATATTGATTTCCATAGTGGTTGTATAGTTTGCACTCCCACCAGCAGTGAATGGCATGTTCATATAAAGTTTTCTCTAAATAAAAAGAATAAGGAAAGAAAGAAAGGAATTCAGAAGCTTCTGAGAGCTCTTCAGAGAACTCAATTCTGAAGTAACTTAAAACACACTCACTAAGGCTTAGGGAAATTTTTAGAAGAGGGGGTAGAAAGACTGTAAGAGCCACACATTGGGAGGAAATATCCAGTGGCATTGCTCCCTCCACAATGACTGACTACAACTTTCACCACTCATAACCCACAGCTCCACGGCAAACACCAGCAATCCCACTGAGGAGGGCCCTTGTGGAATAGAGGCAGGGAGGAGGATATGTGACATATATGATGCTACAAACATATAATGTATCCATACCATGTTTCTACCATATATGTGTGTGTGTGTGTGTGTGTTTGTGTATATATATATATATATATATAATATGAATATATATTTGTATATATATGAATATATTAATATATTCATATATACACTATATATGAATTAACATAATATCCACCATTACATTTTCAAGAAACTCATTCTCTGCCAACTGAGCTAACAGACTGCATCATTACATTTTTTAAAATATTTTTTGTTCATTTTTATTTATTTGAGAGTGACAGAGATAGAGGGAGAGAAATAGACACATAGAGAGAGAGAGAGAGAGAGAGAATGGGCGTGCCAGGACTTCCAGCCACTGCAAACAAACTCCAGAGGCATGCGCCCCCTTGTGCATCTGGCTAATGTGGGTCCTGGGGAATTGAGCCTCAAACCGGGGTCCTTAGGCTTCACAGGCAAGCGCTTAACCGCTAAGCCATATCTCCAGTCCATCAATACATTTGTAATATACTCTCTCTGTAGTTGTTTATGTTAAAGCATCATAATGCCACAAAAAAGTGAAAGACGTGGGCCACAGGGATGGCTTAGCTGTTAAGGCATTTGCCTGCAGAGCCAAAGGACCCAGGTTCAATTCCCCAGTACTCACATAAGCCAGACATACAAGGGGGCACATGCATCTAGAGTTCATTTGCAGTGGCTTAGAGGCCCTGCCATGCCCATTCTCTCTCTGTCTATGTCCTCTCTCTATCTCTCTGCTCATAAATAAATAAATAAATAAATTCAAAAAAAATTTAAAAATGGAAGACTTGTGCCTGTTGTCTACCTAGGACAGAAGGTTTGTCCTGATTTCTATACAAGGTCACTATAAGATATGCTAGGCTGTGCTTCCCAGAAGAAATGGGATGTCTCAGTCCAGACCTTAAATTGAGTAGGAGCTGTGTAGGAGAAAGCCATGACGCTCCAGGCACAGGGCAGAGCATACACAAAGGCACAGACACAAGGGAGTGTGGCACAGTGATGTAACTGAGATATGTCAATTTGGTTCTAAGCATCTGAAGTGTTGAGGAATCAAGAGAAGCCCCACCCATGGCACAAGCCAAGGCCAAATCACCAAGCACATTGAGCTTCATTTTTTTTTAAAACCTGAACTCAAAAAGCAATAAGGAATTTTAGAGAAATTTACATGTTTTGTGTTCATTGACAAAAATCTGCTTGAAGTGTGTTTGCAATCCTTAATATAGAGGAGCTCTCTTCTGGGACATATTGATGTAGTCAGGAAGTATGCCCCTGGGCGAAACTGCACATGGTTAGATGGACCATAGAAGAAAGTTCCTATACCAAACTGACACATCTTGTTCTCAAGGTAAGACAAATGCAGAAAGACATAAGCAACCCAAGGAAGAATTTAAAATGTAATCAACACACAGGATTTTACCATGTATCTGACCTACCACTACTTGTGTGAGATTTATTGATTATTTATTCATGTATTTATTTATCTATACTATGATTGACTCTATAGTTTAAGTTGTCCTGGTTGAAATAACTGCACATAATCTCCCAAACTTGTTCAAAGACCCATTGGGCCATTAGAGGCTAAAATATTTGCATATAAACTATAGTTAACATATGGTTTCTAATATTTGCACAAATAAAACTTACGAATATATTTTCAGTCTGGTGCATTTTCTCTTTGTCTTATGTACACAATACATAAAGAGTGTTGTTTTTAATAGATCCTAGGCATTAAACTAAAGTAATACTGGATGTCATTTTATTTATATAATCATGCATATTTAGAATTGAAAATAAAAGTAAACAAAATAAAAGCAATTTGAATCACTTTATAAGTCATAAGCAAATGTTTTATTTTGTTGATTGTTTATAACTTAAATCAAATCACATAAGATTTGCAGTATTTTTAAAATATTTTGCCATTGAACCTTATTCCACTAACATTTTAAACATTCTTGTTTATCAAAATACATTTTTGTAAATGTGATACTACATTTAATGAGTAAGCATGTCTTAACCAAGTACACACTGTAAGATATATAGATACATTTTTATAAATAATAAGCAACAATTATTTATGATTAAATACCATCTAAAGTCATTATAAAAGTGGAAATAAATTAGCAATAAATATATTTCATAGTCCAAATTTAGTTCATATTAATACGATCATAGTAAGGAGCTATCCTCATGCTAGGAGACTGTTCATCATCAGCCTCACTGGAGTGATTTATATGAGATGCTAAAATAATTGTGTGGTGGCTGGCAGACGGTACAGTGGTAAAGTTGCTTGTTTGCAAAGCCTTCTGGCCTAGGTTCAATTCCCCAACATCCTTGTAAAAGGCATATGCACAAAGTTATCCATGCATCTGGAGTTCATTTGTAGTGTCAAGTTGCCCTGATGTACCCATTCTCTCCCTCTCTTGCTCCTTATAAATAAATAAAAATATTTTTAAATGTTTTGTTCATACTCTGAGATCATTGCAAAGCAGAACAAAACTGTCAAATTGTGTGACTTTTCACTGCACCCATAAAAATTCAGAGCAAGCAGAGTGACCTTTACCCCTGCCAAGAGAGCTAGACAAACAGCTCAAGAAAGAAATCTTTTGTAAGATAGTCACTTAGTTCCTAGCATAGAACACCCTGAGCTGAGCTGCAAAGAAGATAAGAAATTTCCCAGAGGACTTTCCTGAAGACTCAAGGACAGAAACCATGGCAAAGGAGGAATTTTATGTCACTGAGTGCCCACAGTCTGGGCTGGAGTCAACAGGAGCCTCTCTTTATGCAGAGGTTCACCCAGTGGTTCCAATGACACAGCCAGGGATACTTTGGAGAGCTGAGAAATACTGACTTCTTTCCTGAAATGCTCAAGTGTAGATTTTCAATGGTCCAGAACAATTTTAGTATTCATGGGCACAGTCTTCTCTGTAAGGTCAGATCAGCTGGATTTGAATCAGAACATCATCTCTCAGTAACTATGTGAATTATTTTATTATTATTATTATTATTATTATTAGTGTGTGTGTGCATGTGTGTGTGTGTGTGCATGTGTGTGTGTGTGTGCATGTAACAGGCAGCTACATTTCCAAGTGTGTGCACATGCATGTGGAGGCCAGAGGACAACATTTGGTGTCATTCTTCAGAAACACACTGCACATTTTTTCTGAGATGGGGTCTTTAATTAGCTGGAGCTTGCCAAGTGGGATATATTTGTTTGGCAGCAATCCCCAGTGATCCTCCTGTCTCCACCTCACCAGCACTGGGATTATAAGTGCACACTACCACATATGGCATTTTTACATGGATTCTGATGATCAGACTCAGGTCTTCATAAATGTGAGGCAAGCACTTTAAAGAGCTCCCCCCGACAACCACCACCACCACACACCCCATTTAAAGTTTTTACAAGTCCCGGGCTTCATTTTCCACAGACAGTTGTCTAAGTGCATTTCAGGTTTGTTAAATAAAAATGAAGACAAAAATCTGAAACTAGTCTATAGACCTCATTTTAAAATGCAGTAGAAAGAAAGATAAAAGAAAAGGAAGGCAAACAAGGGGAGCTGGAAGAAGAGTAGAGGGAAATGAGTTCCAGAATGAACACCTGCATTTATACAGCATTAAAAATCAGCATCAACAAGCAAGCAGGGATCCTGAGGACTCCTCGGTGAGCCCGACAGACAAGAAGCCCACGCGTGTGCAGTAGTGGCCGACAGCCGCAGCAGGTATCCGGTTGTTCCCTGACTGAACATGAGGCCCACTCAGTGGGAGAGAACCTGATGTCTGGCACCAGAGACAAGGTAGAATTCCATGGTCAGGAAACAGACTTCAGACAGAAGTCCTGACAGCTTTCTGGAGGAGTGGGCTTGCACTCCAGGAATCTCTAAAATAACTTTGCACACCCCCTTTAACCCAAGCTGCTCTCACTCTGGGCGGGAGAATCTGCTTTATTTTACAAATGGCAGTGAGTGGAGGAGGAGAGTTGAGATTCATTGATAAGACAAGAAAGATAACTAACTGCTCATGACAAGTCTTGCTACCACTTCAACAACGTCTGTCAGAGCCCAGGAGAAACTGCAGAGGAGGCAGTGACATGAACACTGCTCTTGCTGCTAGCCTGGCAACCAGCTCCAGAGTGATGGTGACAGACATAGTGATCAATCAAATCCTATCAAAGCAGAAATAAGAGGCTACAAAGAACTCAACACTAAATCATACTGCCAACAGACCTGCCATGGCTCAGGGAACATTGCAGAAGGGCCAGAAAGCTGATTAGACCCACAGAGTGGGTAAGAAAGCCTGAGACATGGTCCCCCTGGTACCCCACAAGGACAAGGGTACTTGGGAACTGAACCTGAGCTGTTGGGCTTTACAAGCAAATCCTGAACTACTGAGCCATCTCTCCAGCCCACTTAAGCAGATTTTTTAAAATTCATGGATATGTGTGTACTTATTTATTTTTAAATTTTATTTTATTTTATTTTATGGTAACAATGCTGTGTGTATATTGAGTCTTCAGCATTTACTTAATGTAACTGAAAGAATTCACCTCTGACCAAAGTTTCTATGCTTCTCACTGCTCCCATACTAACATTTCTACTGTTTCTGACTTTGACATTTTTAACATTTATGTGTGATTGAAACATTATTTAGCTTTCTCTGATTCATTCCACTTCACATGAAACCCTCAAGATTCATCTATATTTTCATAACTGATATGATACAATTTAATGTAACCGAATAAAATCCAGTTTCTAAAAACCATTGCACCTACATATAAGAAATAGAGTCATTGTGGACGCGAGTAGTTAAGTCAAAATTAGGTCACGCTTGAGTAAACTGTGTCCCTAATCCCGTAGGACTGGTGTGCTTTATAAAAGGAAACTTGGTCACAGACATCGCACAGGGAGACTGCCAGGTAAAGATGGAGGAAAAGGCTGAGGTGTTCCGTCTGTAAACCATGTGTCACCAGATGGCCAGGAACTCACTAGAAGCCAGGAAGAAGTATTTTAACAGTTCCCCACCACCAGCCCCCACCTCCAAGCCCTCAGAGGGAACAGTCCTGCTTGGCACGATGATCCCACACTTCCTGTTTCCAGAGTTGTGAGAAAATAAATTTTGGTCTTTGTGTTACCTTGTTACAGCAGTCTGAGTGACTAATTCAAGGTTCGCCCAGGTCGTTTCCTTTCATCACTGACTCTCATTTACTTGGGTGATAAGTCTCAGTTCATCTACTAGCTAGCCTGAGGACATTTGGGATGCTTCTGGTTTGGGCTGATCACCACAAAGCCACGATGACATTTAAATCCAGATTTTCACATGAACACTTTTTTTTTTCATTTTCTTAAGATAAATAGGTATAAGATTATTCAGATGTATATAAAGGCATATTTAAGACTCTAAGAAATTTCCAATCTGTATGCTAAACAAACTTCCTCATTTGCATTCCTACAGATGCTATATATATTTATGCACTCTTAATCTTTGCTCAAATTTGACATCGTTTTAGTTTGTTTTGATTTTATTATCATTATTAGAGATGTAGTAGTTTGTCGTTTGAATTTTATTCTGTAAATATTGATGATGCCATGCATCTTTTACTGTGTTTAGCATTCTTATGTTTTCCTTGAAGTTTCTTTAAAACTCTTGTCTTTAAGCTGGGCATGGTGGCACATGCCTTTAATTCCAGCACTTGGGAGGCAGAGGTAGGAGGACTGCTAAGAGTTGGAGGTCACCCTGAGACTACATAATGAATTCAAGGTCAAGGTCAGCCTGAGCTAGAGTGAGACCCTGCCTCCGAAAAAAAAAAAAAAAAAAAAAAAAAACCTCTTATCTTTTATACTAGTTGTTTGCTTTCTTAATTTTTAAAGAATTTTAAAAATATATTCTAAATACGAGTCTTTTATCAGATACTTCTTTGTTTTGAGTGTGAATATGTGGCATACATGGATGTACAAATGTGCTCACAAATGTATGTGTGATGCATGTGAACTTATGTGTGTATTTGAGCCAGAGTCCAGCCAGGTGTTAGATTCAGGTATGCTGTCTGCCTCCTTTGATAGAGGGTCTCTCATTGCCCCAGAGCTCACCAGCTAGGCTGGACTGGGTGCCAGTGAGCTCCAGGACTCAGCACTTCCCCAGCACTGAGGTGATTGACACCCGCCACCGTATCAGGGATTTGCTTGAGTACTGGGGTCAATCTCAGGTCCTCGCGCTTGCAAGGCCAGCAGTTCACCATCTGAGTTTCCTCCCGAGCCCCTCAGATACCTCTGTAGGAAACATCTTAAGTCTTTCACTTTAATGTCGACAAAGAAACATTAATAAATTTCAACTTACCAATTTTCTAGTATGAGCCAAAATTTTAGCTTTAAATATGTGCACTCCTGGCCTGATTTAAGATCACAAACATTTCACTCATGGGGTTTGTTGCAGCTACCTTCACATTGCTGGCAGAAAACACCTGACCAAAAGCAGCTTGTGGGAGGAAAGGGTTTCTTTGGGCCTATAGACCAGAGGGGAAACTCCATAATCACAGGGGAAAATGTGGCATGAGCAGAGTCTGGACATTGCCTCCTGTCGATAGCAGGGGGCAATAGAAGCAAGAGGATGTGCCAAAAACTAGCAAAGGAAAGCTGGTTATAACACCCATAAGCTCACCGTCAACAGCATAATCCCTCCAGCAAATCTCCAATTCTCAAATTACCACTAGCTATACACCTAGCACTCAGAACACAAGAGTTTACAGGGGACACTTCATTCAAATCACCATCATTTTCTTGCAAGAATTTTAGAATTTTAGTCTGTACATCTAGTATATGATACATTTTTAATTTTTTATGTCATAAGATATAGGTCTTTTTTCCTCTGATTTGATAAAAATATTTATATTTACTTATTTTCAAGCAGAGAGACAGAGAGGAAAAGACAGAGGGACTGAGATTGGGCATCTCAGGGCCTCTAGCCAATGCCAATGAGCTTGGGATACATACGCCACTTGGTACACTTGGCTTTACATGGGAAACTGGGGAATTGAACTCTGGCCCTTCGGAAGCAAGTGATTTAACAACTGAGCAATCTCTCAAGCACTCCTCCATGTTTTTGTTGGGGTAAATGCACATCATATAAAATTTGCTATCTTTTTATTTGTATATATCAACTATGAAAATTATACAAAATAAGGCTAGTGAGATGGTGCAATGGTTAAAAGTGTTTGCTTGCAGAGCCTACTAGCCCAAGGTGCAATTTCTTACTATCTAAATAAACCAGATGCAAAGTGCCTGGGGCATGCATCTGTAATTTCAATAACATACCAATGGGAGGTGGAGCTAAGGAATCCAAAATTCATGGGCCAGCTTGTCTAGTGGGTGTGTTGTTTGCAACAAGAGAGTCTCACTCAAAGAAGGTGGTGCACAGACATCTCTGTTGTCCTCTGACCTCCGCAGGCATGCTGTGGCACCTATGTTCATACATGTGTGTAAGCATTATCTATAAAATTCTAGGCTGACAATCTTATTTTCTTTCAGAATTTCACAGCTATCATTCCACAGTTCTCTGGTAGAGATGATTTGCCATCCTGACCTTGGCTCTTCTCTGCTAAGTGCATCTTTTCTCTCTAGCTGCTCTGTCCACCTCTCTGTTTATTAACTGACCCAGGTGATGATGATAAATCCTGCATAAGAGCATTAATCAGTAAACTTAAGCCTCGTCAGTGACTGACACTGTACTCAGGACCACATTTGGGGATTTTTTTATTTCTCTAAATATTTCTACATTTTTACATATATTCTTACATGGGTCCTGTAAGCCATGTATAAATGTCTTTACCATGTTGGAAGCTTACCTCCAAATTTTTCTATGTGGTCCAGAAAATAATTTAGCCCATTTCCTAATACTCTCCATAGCACTCCATGTCTCCTAAGCTTCCCCAGTTGCTGACTCCTGTAATTGTTGACTCCTAAAAGCTTGGGTAGAGCCTGGGATCATTCTTACTCTTTACCTGTGATTCCTTCCCTTACCTCCACAGCTTCCTCAGATGCATTAGCTAAACTATATTTAGCCAAAGATTTGAAGTAGGTATGCTGGCATATCTTTGGAGCTTTTTTTTTTTCTTCCTGCAACCTTCTTCTCATCAACATCATTTGTGATGGGAGCCATAGATCCTTGTCCTATCCAACTGCCCACTCTGTCTCCACTAGTCTTGCCTACATTCTTTTTCCTGCATCATGACCTACACACTCGAGGCAATAAGCAGAGGTAACTGTTTGGCCAAGCTTGCTTAATCCCCAGCCTGCCTGGCCTTCACTACCTGTTCTCCAGTACCTGAAAAGCATTGCCCATGCATTCTTTTGCTTAACAACTTTATTTTTTTTATTTTTAAGCCTGGTGGGAACATTGATGCCATTTCACTCCGTCTTGCTATAAGTCAAAGTGCAGATATCTACTTTTGATCCAAACACTATATTCACAAGACTTCAGAAAGCAGCAACTAAGGGACTTTAACAGTTAACTATAGACTCAACTGCTGTGGCCTTGTCTGTGTCCATGAGCCCACACACAGTAATGGCTTTCCATTCTTTAAAAAAAAAAAAATGTCACCATTAAAAAAGTTTAGTGACCAAAACCATCTGATTCAGTAAGACTGGAACATTCTTCATGTTGAACATCTGTTTGGATTTTAGCAGAGTCTTTGGGTCCCGAGGCTTGAAATTTAAAAATGAGATTATGTGGTCATTTGCAATTCAAATAAAATTAATATTACTTACAGGGACAAAGTCTGAAATCATCTGAATTGAATGAATTAAGTGTAGTCTTTTATGGGTCTAACATGGCAAAATGAAGGAGAAAATTAGCTCAAATTTAAATATAAATATTTTCTCTGTCTGCAAATCACTTACATGTACATTTCATTTCTTTTATGTGTGTCTTCAAATAACTCAGCACACACAATCAAGAAAATTCACTTAGAAGATGATGGAAAACACCCAGACTTAACAAGAATTCTCCCGGGCATTTTTTCACCCTTTTGATTAATAGTGCTCAGACAAACTACTCAATTAAATTTGTTCATCAAGTGATTATAGAGTTACAAAGCTTTTATTTCAGCTCATTTCTTCTAAGAAAAAAACAAAAAAAAACCAAAAAAAACAGATAAGGGAAGCCAAACACTGAATGGAGAAAATAGCAATTGCTAAACTAGGAGAGGAAATGTGCTTGATATTTATGAAAAAGAAATTCTTCTCCTTAATGACAAATGATATGTAGATGGGTTCAGATGTGAGGCTGGACTCTACCGTGCCATCTAATTGCCAGCCCGAGGAAGGGCTGCACATGGAGAAGGGTGGAATCAAGTCTGATGGAGAACAGGGCACGCTACTTGGGTCTCAGCCACTGCCCCCAACTCGGTCTATACTTCCCCCTCTTAGCCTGTCCTTCCAATGGCAGTGGTTTCAATTTTCTCAGATATATATATATATATATATATATATATATATATATATATATCTTATACTTGTGCACAAATGTTCATATCACTTTTATTTATAATAGCCCAAACAACAAAATAAACCAAAATATCCAACACATGGATAAATAATTGTAGTATGTTCGTATAATTAAACCTAGCCAGCAATAAAAAGGAATTAGCTTTTTATCCATGACATGACATGAATGAATCTTAAAATAATTGTAGAGTTAAAAATCATTAACATGTAAATACTGTATAATTACACTTATATAGTGTTTTAGGAAATACAGACCGTTCCATGGCAACAGTAAACAGATCGCTGTTTGCTTGGTGATGGGGACACAGTGGGGGTGTGAGGAGAAAAAATAGGGAGTGATAAAATGGTTTCCATGGAAATTTGGGTGGAAAGGTCTTTGTATTGATATTGTACCAGTGTACATAAACTGTATGCTTTCATATGTGAAATTTTGTGTTAATTATATCTCAATAAAGTGGTTAAAAATTCTTTTGAAATGTGGATGAAATGTCTTTTACTCTTTGGAGCAGTTTGTTTACTCGGTGCTATGGAACAAACGTAGTTATAAATGAAACAAACCTAGTCCCATCCACGCTTTTGTTCTGCGAAGGGGCATTTAGTGAGGACCGGTGGGAGAGGTGTGGATCCTCCCCACGTAAGCCAGAGGCACATGGTGGTGCATGCTTCTGGAGTTTATTTATAGTGTCTAGAGACCCTGGCATCCCCAGCCTCTCCCTCCCCTCCTCTCAAACTAGTAAATAATAAAGTATAAAACAGAATTATATTAAATAAAACACAAGACCAACCACTATTTTCTGTAAAGTAACTAGAAAATAGAAGTTGTATCATTATGTACTTGGAGAGTCTTGTTTTGTTTACTTGTTGTGTTTTATGTATCCATAGTATACCAAGTTCCAAAATAATCCATAATAGTAACAATAATGACAAGTTAAACAATAATGGCTGTTGTAGTCAGCTCCATGCTACTGGAATGACCCTCCAAACCAGGCACAATTTATGAGAGGAAGAGGTTTACTTTAAGCTTACAGATCCAGGGGAATTTCCATAAGGGCAGAAGCTGAACCCCTTTCGCAGAAAGAAAAACCCACCACCAGCCAGCATCACAAACAAGCAAGCAACTCTGCCCAGCAGGACTCACTCCGCATGCCTTAGGCTGGTTTTCAGATCTCACTGCAAACACACCTTTGCCCTGGACCCCAGGATCCACCCCGGTGATTCTCTGCTAGTTGGACAACTGAAAAGCCAAGTTGTAAGCTTCAATAAAACATTGTTCTACTGGAGGACATATACTGGAACTACCACAATGACCCACTCTCAGAACGTTACTTTGTACCTGGAAATCTGCTACATGCTTCATGAAGACTGCCAAATGCAGCCTGCCCAGCAGCCTTGTGAGGTAGGCCTCAAGCCTGCCTCCACTTCATAGATGGGGAAGCTAAGATCAGAAGGCTTCACTGATTGGTGGTCTCATGTTGAATATCAGTGATGCAACTTCACTGCCTTCAGTTTCTTTAGTACTGACTACCCCACCAAGCAAATGCCATGAGTTTCCCCATTAAATATGTCTTCATTTTCCCAGCATTAATTGTAACCTGACAAGTTTATTTAATTTAATTTATTTATTTATTTTTTTTTCATTTAGATGTAGGTTCTCACTCTAGGCCAGGCTGACCTCGAAACTCACTCAACAGGCTCAGGCTGGCCTTGAACTCATGGTGATCCTCCTACCTCAGCCTCCCAATTAAGGGCAAGCACCACCATGCCCAGCTACAATCTGATTTTATGTAGTTATTTCCCACCTGCCTACCATTAGTGTCAGAATTCCAGGAGAAAGTACTGAGTTCCACCCTTAGAGATGTGAGCGGTAAAAGGAGATTACCATTCAATACAAAGTGAATGCGTGGCCACTGAAAACAAACTTGTGGGACTGGAGAAATGGCTTAGCAGTTAGGGTAAAGCCTAACTACCTGGGTCCAATTTGCCAGTACAAAAAGCCAGAGGCACAGGAGCAGATAAATCAGGAGCTCATTTGCATCAGCTGGAGGCCTATTTATCATTCTCTCTCTCCTTGTAAGTAAATATATATATAGTTTTGATTTTTCAAGGTAGGGTCTCACTCTAGCCCAGGCTGTCCTGGAATTCACTATGGAGTCTCAGGGTGGCCTCGAACTCACAGCGATCCTCCTACCTCTGCCTCCAGAGTTCTGGGATTAAAGGCCTGCACCACCACACCTGGCTATAAATAACTTTTTAAAAGGAAACAAACTTGTTCAAGTACACAGCGGTAAGGGGTGCCAAGGCTAACTCTCAGGCTAACACTGTCCCATGATGCCATCATGCATGCCCCTGTGGAAGCTGAGTAGTTCTGCGCTGTGCTGCACTTGTCCTCCAGAAAGCAGAGAGTTGTGGACATGGACCGGCTGAGTCTGAAAGAATGTGCCTGGGCTGTCAGTGTGTTAAGTGTGCCGCACTTAAACCTAAGACCCACTGCACAGCCCGGCTCTTTACTGTTGAGGAAGACCTATAGAAGCTTGGAGTGGAAAGCATTCAGCAGCGCAAAAGGTTCAATTCACTTCCTGGTGGATTTGTCCAACTGACGTCTTCAGAGTCTTTCATACCGAAGCTTTCCAATGAGCTGTTGTAATTAAAGCCCCACACCCTTCACTGGCACAGCTCTCCGTAGTCTCTAAGGGACTTTTACATGCATACCTTCACTGAAGCCCACAGCATTTCTCAAAATCAGCAAGACAGATTTGAGCTCATATATGAAGAAGGGAAGGGTCTGGGGCTCGAAATGGCTTGCTTATGCGCACACAGAGAAGCTGATCAGCTGTTCAGACATCCTACTTCTTACACTTGTTTTATTTTTGGCAGCTTCTCCACTGCAAGGCATGGGAAAATACAGTGTGAGCCAAGTCTTTGAGACCACCTGCCCTGAACAAATGTTGAGCTGACATCTGAGCTGAGGTGGCCATTGCTCGAGTAACTCCCTGTGATTCACTCTTGGCCCTAACCTCAGACTCCTTGCTTTTACCTAAAATGCTCCTCTGAGCGCAATGTGGAGCCATGGTGATAGGAGGGACAAATGTGTGAGGGCTGCGAGGGAAGGCTTCGACCCAGGCCTTGGTCATCCTCCGCTCACCATGACCCAGGCCAGTGTCACTTCCATTCCTGTCAAGTGAGGTGAAATCAATTTAGGAAAGGTGGAGAATCTCCAGTACACTGGAATATAATGTCCGAGCTGACTTTTGATTGATTTAAAGTTTATTCTGAACTATACTTTTATGTTACAGTCCTCTCTCTTTTGTTTCTGTGTCTGTATATCTCTAAGTAGTTCATCTGGTCTTCCATCATTCCTTTCTTTTACCTTTATTTTATTTCCTCTTTCTTTCATTGGTGATCACTTTTATTGGAATAATCTTCAGAGCTCTAGTGGGATATGCTATTCCACTTTTTGTTTCTACTAAAACCAAGACTATGCCAAGTAAAATGCTGCATTTTGTTAGTGAGAAATTAGTTGGTTGGGGGAGGGTTTTTTAGATTGTACTTTATCATAGAAAGGTAAACAACATGAATATTTTTTTAGATGGATTTTTATCACAAGTCCAAGTATATACATTTCCTTACATATTATTTCCTTTGGACAAAAATATAATATACCTATCTGGGCATGGTGGTGCACGCCTTTAATCCCAGCACTCGGAAGGCAGAGGTCCGAGGATTGCCATGAGTTTGAGGCCACCCTGAGACTACATAGTGAATTGCAGGTCAGCCTGAGCTAGAGTGAAACTCTCTTTATATATAATATACACATATATTATACCAATGGGATAGAATTATATGAAAAAATAGGCATTATATGTTTAACACATAAAAGTTATTATTATTAATTGTTTTAAATCCAAGGCTAAGTACTCAGAGAGTTTCAAAAGTAGAGGCTTGAAAAATATTGTGCCAAAGCATGTCCCAATTAACACTCTTGGACTCTACTAAATTTGACAGAATTTAAAATGTGAAAATTGAATAAGCACATATCCATAGAGCATTCTTATAAATAGATAAATGTGACAAAGGAGAATTAGTACCTAGACTATTTTTAATCTTTACAAAACATATTAGAGAGATGAGTAATTCCCAATCACATCAACCCCCATCACCCAACTATTTACAGTGCATGCAATGAGTCTATGTGCGATGTTGACAAGGAAGGGCCTGCTCATGAGCTGAAGAGGATGCCAAGAAATTACTCTAGAAATACTAAGTCAGAGAGCTCCTTCCTGGCCCCCATGTTGTTCTTTCAAAATTCCTAGTATTTTGCCAAGTAAATGAATGTCATTCAGGAAAGCTAAGTGGTTTGAGAAAATTAACAAATATCAGAAAACATGAATGAATGGATATAATATTTGTTCACTTATTTTAAAACTTGCAGAGTTGAGATGTTTCTGTAAAATATTAATATCATATAGTAAGTACCATAGGTATACTGCTGTTATAAGTCAAAGTGGGTCATTATCTTAAAAGTCAACAAAAAGTATATTATTGACCACGGCTCTCTTGATTAATTATCCAGGTATTAGATGACATGGACAAGTTCAGGGATCCAACTACAGGATGATATGAAGATTGATTTGCTATATTTAAATGAGCTCTATGCTCATTCTCTAATGACAGATTCTTTCATTGGCTATTATCTTCTGTTGATATACTATTTATGTTGTCAAACTAACTTTGATTTCTGCATTAAAGCCTTCATAAACATCAGTGTTACCACAGGCCCAGTGTTACGGTTCCTTTGGTTGTGATGATGCCTGTGAATTCCGTCTTCACAAATGCAATTCTTAGAAATACTCATACAGGGTTGAGGAAATGTCTCTGTTGGCAAAGCTATTCAACAGAAGTTGAATCTCCCGAGTTTGAATCTCCAAAACCCAAATAAAAATGCTAGATGTGGTGGTGTGCACTTGAAGCCCCAGTGCTGGGGAGGAGGAATGCCTCGGGCTCTCGGGCTAGCTCGCCTAGTCAAACTGGTGATCCTCCACCTCAGCAAGTCACCCTGCCTCAAAGAAGAGAGCCACTGAAGAAAGTACCCAACATCAACTTGTGGCCTACACACACACACACACACACACACACACACACACACACACACATATTTGCCACATACTCATACACATGCAATAAAAAAATTCCAAAAATATTCCTAGAAAATTCTTTCTCTATCTTTTTCATGATATTCTAAAAGAAGTTTTCATGTGAAAGTCACATTTTAGAAGCCATAGCTTCTAAAATATATAAAATATATCTATCAATCTTACCCTCCTACTTTGGTATAGTATAAAAAGATGAAAAGAATCAATGGAAAAGTAATAAAATCCACAGTAGAACTAAAAGCACTAATAGCTTGGGCTATCTGGACCAAATAAAATGATAGAGATGAAAAGGAGGCAATATGAGGCAGGAGCCTTTCCTTACACAATGCTCTGAAAGAAGTGCACTGGGCTTTCTCTGACACTTCTTCGTCACTCAAAGCTGCATTCCGACCTGGTCTCCCTTGGGTCTCTGTGAGGCTACATAAACGGCAGGCATAGTTAGAGGCTGACGGATGATCATGTGGATGTGTAAAAGGCAACTCTCCTACTACAAGGTACCTCCCGATTTTGCTGTATCGTGTCTCAATTGCAAGTGCTGTGTCCCATCCCCAGGACTGTGACTCCTGCCATGACACTCTTTCCCTTCTTTCCCTTCCTGACCTGATGGTGACCATGGCTTCATTCTCTGCAGAGAAAGAGGTGGGGGAGAGAAAATGTGCACCATGGCCTCTAGCAAGGTGCACACAAACACCATAGACACATGCCACCTTGTGTACCTGGTCACCGCTACCTGTTGTTAGTTGCCTAACTGCTGCTCATATTTCTGTAATTTAGTTTTTGTTGTTGATAAGCTCTTTGCTAGTGCCATTTGCTTAATTATAAGGTCCTCAGTAATCACAGAAACAGGGTTGAGGATATGGATCAGCCGTTAAAGACACTTTCTTTCAAAGTCTGTCAGTCCAAGTTCTATTTCCCAGTACCCACATAAAGCCAGATGCACAAGGTGGTACATGCCTATGGGGTTCATTTGCAACAGCAAGAGGCCCTGATGTGCCCATTCATTTTCTTTTACTCCTGTCTCTCCCCACAAATAAATGTAGTCATGTATATAAATCCCAGAAGCACAGACATGTTTTGTTTGCTTGTTTACATTACTATATGTAATATTTACAATGACATAAGCAAGCAGATAGGTCACAAATACATGCATGCATTATAAATACATTTCACCAATACTTGCAAAGAATTGGGATTATTTTACTATACCACTTGGGAAGATTCTAAAAGTAGTTCATTTTATTCTGTTAATTTTCAAAGTGATTATTATTATTTTCGAGGTATTAATTTCAGGGGTCTCTTTCTAGTTCAGAATGACCTAAAACTCACTATGCCAGGGAGGCTTCAAACCCATAATGATAATACTACCTTGAACCTCCAAGTGATGTGATTACAGACATGTGCCTCCACACCTGACAGAGAGTGACAGTGAGAGAGAATGGGCACACCAAGTTCTCTAGCCACTGCAAGCAAACTCTAGATGCATGTACCACTTTGTGAATCTGACTTTACATGGGTACTGGGGAATCAAACTCAGGTCATTGGGCTTTATGGGCAAGTGCCTTAACTACTGAGCCATCTCTCCAGCCCCCAGAGTTATGTTTTTATTAGAAAGGTAAGGAAGGTATCCCAGAAGAGAAGGGGACTGAGCAAAAGGGAGTGTTCTTTAATATGAGAAGGCGTGGTTTAGCTGAGATGGAGTTACCCAGGCAGGGTCACAAGTGATGATAGATACAGAAGACACAGTAAAGGGAGGGTAACTGGGGGCAGAAAGAGCAGAGCTAGAGTCAAGTGAGTCTGTGAAGGAGTGACATTTGCAGTTAACAGTGGAACAATTTGGTTCCAGGAATTAAGAGACTTCGTCTCTGGTATATTCTTCCTCTGTGAACCAAGAAACAATGAAAATGTAAAAGGAGGGAAGGCTAAAGTTCTGACCATATTGTGACATAAGGAAAAAGACATCAATGATACTTTGAATTATAAGTCACCTGAAAAATTATTTCAGAGATGCCAAGCAGTTCTGAATATGTGTGAAGTATAGGTAAATCACACACATACTTAGAGGTGTTTGTCTGATTGGTTTGTGCAATGTCTTTATAGCCAGCAGAAGAGTGTGTTGCATTAATGAGAATGAAAATCTTCTCCCTTACCATATCTTTAAGCAGCCTGGTGTACAGACTTGCTCTTAGTCATTTCTGGATACAATAACAATCACTTAGACTGGTTAATGGGCACGCCAGGGCCTTCAGTCACTGCAAATGAACTCCAGACACATAAGCCAACATGTGCATCTGGCTAATGTGGGTCCTGAGGAATCGAACCTGGGTCCTTTGGCTGCAGGCAATCACCTTAGCCATCTCTGCAGTCCCTAATTTTATTCTCTTACATATGGATATCTAGCTTTCCCAGCACTGAATGCTGAAAAATCAATTTTTCCTCCAAAGTGTATTTTTGGCATCTTTGACAAAAACAGGTGACTATAGTAGTTAAATGGACTCATGCCTGAATATTATATTATTTCTGTCCCCTTGATCTGTGTGTCTGTTGTGTGCCATGCTACGTTATGACTATGGCTTTATAAGATTACTTGAAATCAAGTATCGTGGTACCCCGATACCTCCATCAGTACTCCTTCTGTAATGAGGAGAGTTTGGGCTATCTGGGCTCTTTCGTGCTTCCACATGTATTTCAAGATTATTTTTTGCTATTTCTGTGAAGAATGATAATAGGGTTTTGATTGTATTGCATTGAATCTGTATAGTTTTTTGGGTAAAATGGCTATTTCATTATATGTTGTCATGTTATATAAGAAGAATCTGATATTTATATGCTACTTTTGTATCCTGCCATTTTGCTAAAGTATTTAGCAGCTCTCAGAATTTTCCAGTCACTTTTTAGGGATATAACTTCCAAATAAAGATAGTTCAATTTCTTCCTAAACAATTTGTATTTTTTTCATTTCTTTATTTTTTTCACATTAGCTGGAATTTTATTTGGTTAAAACCTTAACATTGTCAGTATGAAAGAAATCCAGATGTGTAGCACTTTATCTTGCCATTTAAATTCTAGGCATCTCTCTCTCATTTTCTTTAAATGTTTGATTCTGGGTAAAATTTTATCAAAAAAACAGCATACACATATAGTCTAAAAACACAAACCATTGGAGAATGAAATATGAAATTGGGAGTGATTTTAGTTTTGGCAACCTCTGTTTTTTTTTAAGCTTATTAAGGACAATAGCAGAATAACAGGATCACTGGCTCTGAATCTAGGGATAGATATAAAATAAAACAAGAAACCCTGGATCCCCATGCAAGCTCAGGAACCTTATTCCTCACATACTCCACAGGAAACAACATGAGTACTTTCAGTAACAATTCAGAATTCAGGTTTACCTACTTGCCTCATCAGTGCAAGTTTAGAGTCATGTTTTTTTTTTTTTTTGACATTTATGAATATAAACTCAGGTTAGATAACAACTGCTTTTAAAAAGTACAGGAAAAGAAAGAAGTAATCATTTTTAAACTAAAATCTGTTATTTTTTCATTACTGTTCAACTTGCTACTCTTTAGCAAAAAGCAGTTTCCATAGTGTCCATCTCAGATCTTATTGCTTTACAGTCCTGGCATACCTTCCATTAAAAATAAAAAGATAAAGCATCAATCCAGTGATTAATTCGACATGGCTTTCATTGTGGGGGGGGGGAAGAGTTGGCAAAGAGAAGAGAAAAACAGACAAAATGGTAACTTAAACACTTCAACATACAATGGTTTTCTCAGAGAGAGAGAGAGAGAGAGAGAGAGAGGGAGGGAGAGAGAGAGAGTATTTTCAACAAGTGGAAACAAACACTGAAAGCCCATGAGTCAGGCCATAGCCAATACCATGTTGTATCTTATGTAGCTTTCTATTTTCCCCTTCTTTTTTGCTTTTTTATTTTTTTAATAAAATCTCTCCCCAAACCATCATCACTTTTAATCTTCCCCAGACTGGGCTTCGTCTTCAGACCCTTCATCTCCAGACTTCTCGGGTGGAGGACTTGCAGACGCCTTCTTTCCTAGAGGGCTCTCCAGCTCATCTTCTTCTTCTTTGGGAGAAGGCGTCTTTTCCTTTGACACCTTTGAAGCTGTGGGGCGGCCCACCTTTCTTTTGCCTTTTACTGGACTTGGCGTCACTGTAGCCTTTAGTCTGGGTTTTAGCATTTTTTGCTCTTTTCTCTCAGGTTTGGACTTCTTAGCCATCTTTTTGTTTTTCTTTTTTGAACTTCCATAGTCACTGTCATCATCATCTTCCATTAGGAAATCCTCATCGCTGCCAGAATCTTTTTCCTGGAATGGTGCCTCGTCTTCTTCCTCTGGCTCTTCCTCACTGCCCACATCCTCCAAGAGCATCTCTCTCTGTTTAGATGCTGCAGAAGCCAAGGACCCGGACACCCCCCCACAGGCCCCGCGTGCTCGGTGCCCCCCCAACTTCGGTTGGTGGGGCCGCTGCGGCCAGCACCTCCCCCCCATCTCTTCAAAATGATTTCTTCATTTTTTTTTTTAATTTTTATTTATTTATTTATTTGAGAGTGACAGACACAGAGAGAAGGACAGATGGAGAGAGAGAGAATGGGCGCGCCAGGGCTTCCAGCCTCTGCAAACGAACTCCAGACGCGTGCGCCCCCTTGTGCATCTGGCTAACGTGGGATCTGGGGAACTGAGCCTCGAACCGGGGTCCTTAGGCTTCACAGGCAAGCGTTTAACCGCTAAGCCATCTCTCCAGCCCTATTTCTTCATTTTTTAACTACAAAATTGTATGCCTATTTGGAAAACCATTTATTCTAGGTTTACAGGGACTTCATTATTTTAGTGCCACAGCCATCACGATTTTACCCATTCTGAACCAACAGAATCCAACAGTCAAGATTCTGTTTGGATATCCAATTTATGCCTACAAAAAATTATTATTAATAATAATGACTCATATTTTTGTGAGTTTACGTGGTAATTTTATATGAAATCCCACATTCAAATGTAACCTTGCTTAACAATGTTTAGTATACATGTGGCTATTTGGATTTTGCTAAAGACTGAATAAGTTAAATGATAAGAATAAATGTATTCACCCCGGCAGAGTTAGTAGTAGGTTAATATATTCTTTACTAATTAATTATTGTCCATTTTAAAATATTTTTCAAGGCTGCTGAGATTGCTTAGTGGTTAAGGCCCTTGTCTGTGAAGCCTGAGGATGCAGGATCGATTTCCCCAGTACCCCTGTAAGCTAGATGCACAAGGTGGTACATGCCATATGCATCTGGGGCTCTATTTCAGTGGCTAGAGGCCCTGCCACTCTCTCAATCTCTCTCTCATAAATAAATAAACGAAATATTTTTTCATCCAAGCCCAGCATAGGTTTCACATACATATGAGAAAGCATTAGTGGCATCCTTACACAAAGCAGACTCCTATCTACTGGGATTTCATACATGGATTTATGCATCAGGGAACACAGTGGGTGGTAGCTACTAAAATCCTTTCTATTATATTTTCTATAAGCCCATGCATTCATAAACTATACAAACCCTAATTTTTAAGATTGTCATTTCTACTCCATATCTGACTCAAGCCCCAAATTAAACCCCTGTTCTCTTTATGAAGCAGACGGTGGCCTTGCCTGTACTTCTTCAGCATCAACTCTTTGATTTGCAGCACTGCAGTGGCTTGAAAGGCCTGTGAGATGGGAGAAGATAGAGAAGATATTTCTTTACCCTCAGCCAAAACATAAATTTTCTTTTAATGAAGGCCAGCCAAAAGGTGATACAGTCTGTAAAAATTTAAAGTTGGGTATTCATGATGGTGTTTCAATAAAGTGTAAAAACAAGCCAGGCAGATGGCTATTGGGATGGTATCATTGGAGTCAGGCTAAGTTAATACTGAATATACCTGCTGGAGGTGGAGGAGGGGAGGGAACAAACATAAGAAATTTTGTTATTTGCTATTGTAGAGAAATATAGTGGCAAAAAAACATCTAAAGACTTCTTTCCATATAGCCCAAATTGATTAAAGATGGATGGCTTTGATGTCCTTTCATGTTCTCTTCATAGGATGTATCCACAGTAGTCATGATCAAATCAAACATTCATTCCAGCTGCAGCAATTCAGTCAAGTGGTTTGATTCACTAAATAAAACCAAAGGGCTAAAATGGTTTTGATTTTGTCACTTGAAGATTAAACTCATCAATCACCCAGTGAACTCAATTGTTTATGCATGCCATCTTATTTTTAAAATTGTCAAAGAGAATTCTGTTTACATGAAGAGAAAGGGCTGTGCAACATTAGGATACATGTTCTCAAGAAAAACAAATGAACCTTTAAAAATGAGCTAGAGATGGCTAAGCAGTTAAGGCACTTGCCTGCAAAGCCTAACAGCCTGGGTTCAATTCTCCAGTTCCTATGTAAAGCCAGAATCACAAATTGGCTCATCATCATTTGGTGTTCCTTTGCAGTGGCTAGAAGTCCTGGTGTATCCACTCATATTCTCTCTCTCTCACACACTCTCTGTCAATCGCTCTCTCTCAGCAACTAATTAAAATAGTTTTTAAATGAGCAACAAATTTTTAATGTCCATAACAGTGGGGTTTCGCAGTTGATCTTAGCATTTAGTTCTAGAAGGTTAAAAAATGCTTTGGCAATGGCCTACATTTTCTTGGGGGCCTCATGGACCTACATAACCATTCAGCTCACAGAATTGGGGTAACTCAATTCTGGCACTGGAATTTACCAGCAACAGCCAATAGTTTTAGGACATCCTGTGTTGGTACCCTCTTTTCCCTCATCTCTGCTCCCATTCCACTGGAGACCCTACTCAGTGGGGTCTCAGATATTCCCTGTGGGTTGTGATTTATGCATTGTGGGAGCAGCAGTCAGTTATTTGGGCATGGTGTTTCAATGCCAGTTCGAGGGATGATGCCGCAAGTTGTCAAACTCGTGGGGCAAGCCCTTCACCTGCTGAGCCCTCCCCCAGCCCTCTAGTCATTCTTGTAGCCTGACTTTTTCTCTAATGAAATCAGAAGAAAAATAAAATTGAGTGAAAGGAGGAGAAAGTGCATGGTGCTTTAGAGAAAGGAGGAAAAATGAAGACAGACCTTCTCTTTCCTGACATGGAATATGGAGGTGCAATATTTCCTCCAAGGTAATGGGCCATTTCCTCAGCTTGGTCCTCCCTGTGTTTTCACTGTGAGCTCTTCATCTCCGCTCATCATATGGAATCAGCCCAGAGCCTGACTCTGTTTCATAATCTGCTAAACTACTATGATGTCCACACACATGGCTTAGCCTCTGCCCCATGTGGGACGTCACAAGCACCGGTGCTCTGAGAGAATTCCACTCAGTCTTTCTCTTGGTAAGAGTTACAGTTCACCTGAATTCTCATCTCATTGTTTTATATCAGATTATTGTAAAAAATTTAAGAAAAAAGGAAAGGCCACATCATCAACAAGCTCTTCCCTTATGGACTCTAAAATAGCAGCAAAACTGAATATGGTGACCTGACCATCCCTGTAGTTCTAGCTACTTCAGAGGCTGAGGCAGGGAGATTGAGACTGTGATTTTGTAGCCAGCCTCAAGATAAAATAAAATATCAAATAAAACATTCCCAGCAAGCATTCCTCATACTCTAATTTTATTCCCATGTGGATAAGTTTTTATAATGCCACAGTGCTTACTTATTTTATCTATTATTTCCATTAAGTGTTGCAGGAAGGTTTAGCTTTATATTCAGTGCTATTTCTGTATGTCTGGACATAGTGAGTATTTAATAAGTATCTATTGCTTGAGTTAATTCATTGTCTTCGATGGTATTTTGGGATAAAAGTAAAGTATTCTACTTCAGATGCCTCAATTTACTAAAAACAACAAATAATGGTCCAATAAAATGTATGTTTCACTGAGGAGTTCAGTTTGCATTCTGAAGACTGGAGATAGACTCTATATGAGTTTGAAATTGGAGCTTCAATCCCTGTCCTATGAAATGCAAACTAAAATAATACCCTCTTTTCAATGTTATTATAAGTAAAAAATAATTTATGTAAAAATGTATACATTGCAAAGTATAATGGGAATGTTTATTACTGTTATTTAACAAGAAAATCTTGCTGATTTATTTGACTTGGTTAGGAGCAGATTAGAGCCCCCCCCCCAAAATATTAAGATGTTTGTTTATAATATCTGGGTGTAACCTATGGTGTTCACAGAATAACCAAGTGAGAGAATGTTAGGAATTTACTATGTCCTTAATACTTTCCGGTCTTGAGTCTCTAAGACTAGAGGCTTGATGGCTTGGTGGCTGCAGTTGAATTTTAATAGCATCTGTCTTTCTACATAATATTACAATGAGCTGAAATAATTACCACTTTGCTTTCTACTCAGCATGCATTTTTCATATCCTATAACCTATTCTTTAGCAAATGCACTTAACTTTAAAATTTGAAGAAGGAAGTTCTTCTGTGTGTTTTTGTCACTTGGGGAAGATGGTGTTGTAAGCTCATTGTTTAGAGAAAACTGTTATTTGACTGCATGAAATCACCTGGCTTTCATACCACTGGTATAGGACTTCATTTGACAAATGTGGGGCTTTTTTTTTTTTTTAACATTGTTGGATCCTGAAAAGCAGGAAATTTCAGTAACTACTTAAGAATCATGAGCTTAAAAGACATCTAAGTAGCCTTTAAGGAACAAAGGAGAAAGAAATGAGGGGGAATGGCTCCAATTTTTTTCCCCTCTTCTTTGAAGCACTTTCAGGCTTCAGCTTCCGTCATGCTTCAGGTTCAATGCACGGTATTAATTCTGAGGCTAGCAGAGAAGCTGAGGACCAGCTGAGGATCAGGTAGGTCTGTAAACACACACTCTTAAACCAGAGGAAAAATTCAGAGCCATTTGCTACAATTAATCATGGTGAGTTCCCATGAAAGTTAGTCTCTCAAAGCCTGACACAAATCAAGACTTCCTTGCTGGAGCCATCACCTCTGCCAATAACTGAATGTATTCTTGCTTGACTCTTACCATTATTTTAGTCACTCTTTCTTCTTGCTCTAAAGACTCCTTTCATAAAGCTGGTAAAATCTTCAAATTCTGCCTCATTGTATCGCTCTGAATAGAGGTAGAAAGACTCAGAGAGAAACAACTAAAGAGAGGGTGGGTAGGGTGCATGGAGACCACTGACCTAATCTGCTCACTTCGTTAAAAAAAAAAAAAAGGAACAGTATTCTAAGAGGCTGTGCTTTGTGTAGGGAGTGAGATGGAGATGAATGAAGAGGCAAATCTCTGAGCCAAACTTTAGGGTGTTTCCATGTCATACATTCTACCTAGAGTGTTATTGTACCTGCTTTAATAATTTTAACTATTACATGCAGCACAAATCAATCCATCACATATCTATTAAATAGTGGGCAAGGTATAGTACTAAGGTAATTGGGTCAGAGGTTGGTTTCTTTGTTTATTTGGGTTTTGATGTTTTTGTTTTGTGTGGTATGCATGCATGTGTATATGTGTGTTCATATGTGTGTGGGTGCACATGTATGTGTGCCTGTGAAGGCCAGATGTGGAAATCAGTGTCTTCATAATTTTTATTTGGAGACAAGGTCATTTACTGAACCCAAGTCTCAATGATTCAGTTAGAAAAAGCTAGCCATCCAGCCCTGGGAAGACTTCTGCCTCTACTTCCCCACCTTGGGAGTTATAGGTATACACCTGACATTTTATGGGAGTGTTGGGGACCTGACCACAGGCCCTTGGGTGTGCCTGACAAACCTGTTACCTGCTGAACCCTCTCCTTTGCCTACTTGGGGTTTCTGTTATTGTTTTATTTTGGATACAGACTCTCACTCTCTAGTGCCAGCTGGTCTGGAACTCACTGTGTAGCCCAAGCTGGTCTCATACAAATGGTGATATTTTGCACCTCCCCAAAACTAGGATTATAGGTGTAAACCCCATACCCAGATAAATGTTTATTTCTTTAGGGTAAAATTACATACATATCCCAATTACTCACTTGTTACACAATTGCTCCACTACTCCATAAATACTAATCAACATACATGTTTTCTTAGGTCAAAGACTGTGTGTGACACAATCTCAGACACTTGTGTCCTCTCTTAGAAGTAGACAACAGGCATCAAGTGTATGGACCCAGATTAGGATTTAAGATACAGAATCTTCTCTGTTCAGAGTCCCTGCAGCTCAACACACAGAAAATTAAGTACAGAAGAGGGTTTCTGCTTCTTCACCCTTGTTTCTGAAGAGTGGTCCTGGCTTCACCATGGACTTATTCTTTACTGTTTTGTAATTTCTGTTTTTAGAAAGAAGGAGATATGAGAGCGAGAGAGAGAATGAGCATGCAAGGGCCTTTAGCCACTATAAACAAACTCCAGACACATGTGCCACCTTGTATATCTGGCTCATGTGAGACCTGGATAATTGAACCTGGGTCCTCAGACCTTGCAGGCAAATACCTTAACTGCTAATCTGTCTCTCCAGCCCATGGGCTTATTCTAATAGCCCTTTCAGACCTTCCTTTCCAACATTTAGCCTCCAGAGCATCACTGTGGTATCACTACAGTGACCTCTTTCTGCCTGGGAATAATGACTTATAGGAAGGAATGAGACTTAAACAGAAAATTTTGCCTCCATTCACACCTGTATAAGAGTGGTCTATACATGCACATAAATTCAACCCATGCCATTGCGACTCTCACACACACACACACACACACACACACACACACACCACCACCACCACCAACAACAACAACAACAACTCTACGTCTCATTCCAGTCACTGTTCCCTCTTTTTCTTCTTGATAGAGTTTCTTGTCTAAGTCATTTCTGAACTCCATATGAGCTGTCATTGATCCCATCATCCAATAAGTCTATTGAACATAGGGTTGTTTATGGATGGGATAACTCACCTGACTAAACACAACTTATAGGAGGAATGTTTTATTTATTTACTTATTTATTTATTTATTTATTTATTTATTTTTGTCTCAAGAGGAAGCTTCATGATGTCCGGGGAAAACATGGCATGAGCAGAGGTTGGACATTATCACCTTTGCCTCGGCAGGTGGAGAACAGCAGCAGGAGAATAAGCAGAGGTCTGGGAAAGGGGAGCTGGATATAACACCTGTCCTAGTCAGCTTTGGGTTGCTAGGATGAACTTGCAAACCAGGCACAGTTTATAGGAGGAATGGAATGCATTTGAAGCTTATAGATTCATGGGAAGTTATATAATAACAGCAGAAGCTGGCCCCCTTTCACAGGTCCATGCAGAGAAATAAAAGCCACCAGCAGCACCCTAACCAAGCACACTCCAAGAACCCAGCCAGAGCTCAGACTGCCCTGCATACCTGGGCTGGAAATCAGATCTGCCCCCAAACACTCCTTATGGCTGGACCCTAAGATCCTACATGACACCTCTTCCAGTGATATGGCTAGAGATTTCCTGAATCTATTAGGGCACATCCATTCAAATTACCACAACACCTCTATGCTTGTCCCCAACAACATACGTCCAACAAGGCTCCACCTAACCCAGTTGCCATCAGCTGTAGACCAAGCATCCAAAACACATGAGACTTTGGAGAACAGCTTTTTGAAACCGCCCACAAGGGTTATAATTCAAGTTCTCTGAAACCTATCGCACGCATTTTGCCCTTACCTTAACCTTACTTGCTCTTTCTTCAGTTTCTTATGTTTGACTCTTCTTTCTTCTCATTCACTCTTATTGATTTGACCATGTTCTCCAAAAAGATAGAAACCCTATCCCTTGTTATCAATGCCTATAGCCTCATTTAAACAATTAGTACATGAAGACGTAACCAAATTACGATGAGATCATTAGGGTTGTTCCTAGTCCAAAAAGACTGACATTCTCACTTTTAAAAGATATTTTTTCATTTATTGATTTGAGGGAGAGAAAGAGAGAGACAGAGAGAGAAAGAAGAGAGAACAGGGCAGAATTGGCATGCTAGGGCCTCTAGCTACTGCAAATGAATTACAGATGCATGTGACACCTTGTGCATTTGGCTGTATGTGGGTACTGAGGAATTGAACCTGGATCCTTTGGCTTTGCAGGCAGTTCCCTTAATTGCTAAGCTGTCTCTCCATCCCTGTTCTCATTTTTTAAAAGAAGAAAGTTTGGACAGAGACACGCAGAGAATAGCATGTGAAAGCGGGCACACAGAGAAGATGACTGTGAAGAAGGGGCAGAAATGTTATTCAGCAAGAAGCCAAGAAACACCGGCAGTCCCTGTCAGAAGCTAGAGCAGAAATGCCAAGAGCATGCCCAGAGAGCACATGTGGGCACAAGATGGGCTCTCCCCACTCTTTATGGTGTTTTGAGCACTTCTCTCTCAAAGCTGTAAGGTAGCATTTCTCAGGAAACCCAGACTTACTGACCTTAATTTTCTGACAGAATCATTTTCTGGTTCCTTCTACATTTTTCCTAGAATTTTCTTTCATTCATTGAATACTTAAATATTGCTATTCTCCAGAGTTTAACTTTCAGTCTTCTTCCTTCCCATAATGTACCTGGGTTATCCACAACACAGCTCTATGTATGGACAAACTACATGCCATGTATAAACACAAGAGTGTGCTACAGCGGCTAATGTTATCATCAGGTGCTAACGACATCAAACTGCAGTGTTCTTTTTATCTTCATGACCTCATCATAAAGAACACAATACTGAGCAGAGGTCACATGTAAAACACCCTTAACAACAGAGGAATTAGTTGAAGAAATGAAACTAATTGGAAAGGTGATGTTCCTTTTCTGTGTGTCCAAGAAGAGAGCCAGTCAACTTTTCTACCATGTCTGGTCCAATGGTCATTAAGATAGTTAATTGTGAAAGCAATGCAAAAATAGATTCTTATAATTATTGTGAGGAATAATGTGTCATGGGATAAGAACACTTTAAAAGGTCTGATTCTCATTATCTACCTAATGAACCTAAGTAGGTGAATGCAGAAGAAAAAGCTGAAGTCCTAATCACGATTATTTTACTATCAATAGGTAGCCAATACCAACTAGTTGTCTAACATATAACTGCTTCAATTTTTTAACATGATTTAAAGGAACATATGAAATAAAATAAATAAATAAAATAATGATAAAAATTTACCACTTATGTGGGCGGGAGGGATGGCTTAGTGTTAAGGCATTTGCCTGCAAAGCCACAGGACCTAGGTTCAATTCCCCAGGACCCATGTTAGCCAGATGCACAAGGGGGCACACTGTCTGTTTGCAGTGGCTGGAGGCCCTGGTATGTCCATTCTCTCTCTCTCCCTCTCTGTCAAATAAATAAATAGATAAATAAATAAATAAATTTTTTTAAAAAAATTAAATTTGCCACTTATGAAAAGCCCTTAGTTACTGAAGTTCCTTGAGCACTGTGCAGATAAAGGAATGGCCAGGTAAGGCAGGGATTCACAGTATCCAGATATGAGAACATGGAAAGTATTAATTTGGGGGGGGGAGATTGTTGTAAAAATAAAAGCTTATTTTAGTGACTTAGGAGTAGATTGGGGTACCTTAAATCTAGTACGTGTACCCAATTCTTATGACATCCATCTCAATTTAACAAATGGTATGGCATACTTGATGGGAAGCAAAGTGAAAAAGGTCAATTGGCCAACCTTCAGGGAGACTTGAAGGGAAGACAGTCTTGTGTGCAAGAAAGAGCCAGAGTGAGAGTTTCTCTTAAGTGGATATTATTTTTATATCATTAAAGTTCTTGAGGCTTCAATATGTTTAATCCCTATTGTACCAACGTGCTTGTATTTTTAGATTTTTAATTTAAGGAACCCCTTATTGACCTGCCATAAGTATCTATACATGTAACAGTCTGCACATATTTGAAATCAGGCCAGTATAATAAAGCTGAAGCATGTGGGTCTCCCTGACAGATGCAGCCCTTCCTCAAGCACCTACTCACACACCCCCAAATATCTGGTGTCATTATCTCACGTAGAATACACCTGTGACTTTCCTGGCATTTGCCAGAGCACTGACCTTATTTTTTCATAGTATATTTCCCTTCTGATCCTTTTCTTTCGAAGTGTGTACTTTCAGAAAGACAGAAAACATACTTAGATGCATAGAAAAGTACTTACCAGGGAAGGCCTTCAGCAAACATGAGCTAAGCAGGACCTGCGTGTGTGTGATTACCAGCAGCATATTAACCGGTAAGCAGATGCAAATGGGATTTGGAGGGACTCAGAGCAATAACATTTCCTGTGTACTATGCCACACACTCACTGCCACGGTGGGGACTAAGCTCAACTGTGCTTTCTGAGAATCTAATAAACATTCTTTTATTTCATTGTTCTATCTGCACTGAAAGTCAGATAAATATTGTTGCTTTATACATCGCAGTGCCGTGGTTGTAGTTCTGTTCTCATCTGATGACAGGTAATTTCTTAGTGTGGCAGACTTCCTCCCCCACCCCATTATGGTACCTTACTCCTATTGTGGCTAACAAGCTCTTAGATCATAACCCTTCTCATCAGAGATTCTGAGAAATCTGCTGACTGAAGGATATTTCTTCTACAGAAGGCAGATGAACAACAACAACAACAAAAGATGGAAATAATGAAATCAAGGATAAAGGAACTGGCTACCAGGAGCTTACCCAACACAAGAGAATTTGTTAGCTATTAAATTGAGGTTGAGCATGGCAGAGTAGAAACTTAACATTAGAAAGTAGAATCCAAAAGAATTCACATTTGAAATGTTATAAAACACACTGACAGAGCTCTATTTGTCTAATCATAACCTCGTTTTTAAAATAATTTTGAGTTCTAGTGAATGTGGTGGAGAAAGGATAGACAGTATCTCTCCCACCCTCCCTGAAATAACATGGATTATAAAACCAATTCTTTGGTCATTCAAATACATGTAGAAGGCAAAACACACATTTCCTATCTAACTTAACTTTCTCCCATAAGATGATTGATAAGATCTGTATAATGACTGGAGTTTCAAATGCCTTTCATCACGTCTGCCTACATTTCCACATGAAAAATAAAACTCTTACCTATGAAGGTAAAGGCATACAGTATTACTGAACTATGAAAGCCCCTTCAGCCTGCTTCTCACATATATGTTCATTGTTGACTTAAATTTGACATTTATGCAGATCTGTCATACCCTCCTGAGTAGTTAATAAAGGAATAGGAGGAGGGAAAGTAGAAAACTGTCTTTTCTCAGATTTAAATGGTATTATTTAATGAGAGTCACATTAATGCCTTGTGCCAAAGTTGAGAACTTGTCTTAACTCTAAAATCTGATGCTGGGATGAAAATGTCTGAAATAAAGGACATTTAAACCTATAAACAAATCCCTTCATTTCATAAAAGTGGACATGGACATCCAGGAAGGACAACCATTCCTAAATATGGCAAACATGACTTTACATACTCTTCTCAGGTTATATCTGTGTTACTTATGAACTCAAAGAATAAGGAGGTCAATGTGTCAGAGATGGAAAGTTAATTGAAGGCCATGTGATTCCCATGGGTTAACATGAATCATTTCTACCACAGCAAATTATTTCTTCAAGGCTACATGATTGTTTAGCAAACAATAAAGTTAGCATTTTTTACCTCCTATGCTGAAGTTTTTCTAAGCAGAGAAAACTGTAAATCATTCTAAGCCCAAAGAATTTTGAGATTCATGTTTCACTTTCATGATGGCACACCTACAAAAACTGTGAAATTGAAAGATTTCATTCAATGAATAACATGGGAGTTTGTGGAGGGTCACAAAAAGATAGTTTCCAGGTTTAGTCATTCATCAGCACATGTATGATATCAACTTATTATCCTATGATCAGTTCCTCAGGGAAAGTTCTCCCTAGTTCATTAATACTGCACTGCAGATGTGTTGCAAATGTGGACATGGTAGAAGGGGAGAATACCAGAGAAGCTGTTTGAACTCTTGGAGGAAAACATGCATTCAGTGAACCAACTGTCTCCACTGTAGAATGAGTGACCTTTGGCTTGGAAACAGAAAGGGCTTTGCCATGGAAACTATCTTTAAGCCATAAATGTATTTGTGGAAAGTATATTATTTTGCCTCCTAGTAACACTAGAAGCAAGTAGCAGCAAAGGCATCTGGGAGCACCTGTAGCATCTCTCCTGACATCTCGGAAACAACACCCACCGTATGGCTGGTTTCTTTGTGGCCTTTGAGTAAGCGAAAGTATGAGCCTACACTGCCTGTTTATTCACCAAAATGTAGTCATCCTTACATTTGTAAGACCTATAAAAGGAAGGGTTATCTGCATGTAGTGATTCTTCAAGAATTTATCTTCTCAATAAGCAACAGTTAATTGGTTAGTACTGAAGGCTCCATACAATTGAGTTCAACTTTCTTATGTCACCAGGGAATGTGTAATTGAGGTGATGGTTTCAGATTGTAATATGATTACTTTCTGTATACCCATGGGCTTAGCATTGGAAAGTATCAGTACAATATCTCTATCTCACATGGTAACTACTTACCAACTTTAAAATATGTAAAAAGGAATGCCAGAGATAGGTGTTCTTGAAAAAAAAAGAAAAAAATATACATACCTGTGGAGCCAACTGTGGGGACTCTGTCCCTTGTACTGCTTCTCCTATGCTGCCATTCAGATGGCTTTATTTTGATTTTCTGTGATCTCTATCTGGAATAGGCCAGCTGAGATGCTGGCACTGATCAGGAGCCGCTAACACTAAGCTGTTCAGAGCAGCTAGCGTGACTGCTAAGAACTGGTAACTGTAAAGGAAGCTATCCAAACTGAGCAAAAGAACTCTTGGCTCATGGCTAGCACAAGTCAAGCTTGGGGTGACAGGAAGAAGGGAGCTTAGCTATTCAACACTGTGAAACATCATTCAAAAATAGCAATAGCAGCTCACAGTTATTGAGTGATTTTCACACGGGGCTGCATGCTTTAATTACACATTCAATTCCAACAACAACTTTGCGCTCAAGAACTTTTACATCGATTCAGAATGTTTCCAGGGTAGGGTAAGACTTTGACATTAGGCTCTCATAGTTACTATGTGATTCTAAGCAGCATACACTCTTGAAACCCCAGTTCCTATAGCTTTAATTTACTAACTGGGCACTGTATACAGTCTGCATTTCCTAAGTGCCCGTCACTGGCACACTAAAAACTCCATCTCCCCAGGCCCTGAGCATTGTGATTAGGGCAGGAATAATACTAATGCTATTTTCATTGCTGTCATGTGCTTAGAAACAGAAAGTCCCTCCACTGGAACCCTATCTATCCAAAGCCAACCAAAGAGCCGACTTACTTTATCCATATATTCATTTCTTCCTTTCTCAACCAACACTAATGAACACCCAGAATACCTCTTAATAAAGATAATGTGGGTCAGAATCATTTATTCTACCTCAAGTACATTCACAGAATTGAAAATCAACAGTGTGTATGTATATCATTTACCTAGTTCAACAGGTTATGTCAATGGGGATAATTATAAAAAAAAGAAAAAACAAATGGAAAGCTATGGAGCTGCATCAGTGGTCAAAACGCTCGCTGTTCGAGCATGGCAACCAGAGGCTGGATCCCCAGAGCCCACATGCCGCAGATGCAGGAGAGGACGTCTGCTGTCCCACTGAGAGGCCAGATGGGGAGCGGATACAGGAGGATCCTGGAAGCTCGTGGACCAGCTAAGAAAACATATGCAGCATTGAACAAGAGACCCCATCTCAAATACCTGAGGTCGACGTCCTCATGCATGCAATGGCACACGTACAACAACACACAGGCACTCCACACACACACACACACACACACACACACACACAAAACGTAAATAAATAAAATTTGAAAACTTTCAGTGTCCTAAACCAGGTCTACTGCTACAAGGAATCCACAAGTATATTCATTCAACAAACCTGTCCTGAGGTCTGAGTTAAAACCTATCTTCATAAACTCTGCTGTGGAAAGAGACGAGGAAGGTTTCTTCGTCTCTCGTAGCACGTACCAGTTCAGTCCTCATGATTTGTCTCCAAGAGTTTCCAACAGCCCCACAGCTTGTCTCTTTTCTTCTGCTTCATTCTCCACCTCCATTTACTTCATTCGGAACTCAGTGCCTAAAGGTATGCTCCTAAAACATGACTGCAATATCCCGCACATGTTCAAAGGGTTCTCATGGCTACATAAGGGGGGAAGGAAGGATGGAAGGGTTTAGTTCAGCTTACAGTTTCAAAGGTACAGTGGGGAAGTCACTGCAACAAGATCATGAAAGAGCTGGTCCCACTGCATCCACAGTCAAGAAAAAGCGAGCGCTAAATACTCTGCTGCTCAGCCAGCCTTCTTCTCTATGCACTGCAGGACTCCAGGCCACTGAATGCTGCTGTCTACAGTTCGGATGAGCCCTCATGCCTCATGTACTTTAATCTAGAATATCTCTCACTAACAATCCCCAGAGGTTTGTTTCCATGGTGATTTCAAATCTTGTCAAGCTGACAACAGATTAACCTTCATACTATATAGGTAGTATGAAACTTTAAAACTAAACTGTTCTGAAACCCTGCACCTCAGGGCGGCAGCAAGTATACAAAGATGCTAAGCCTTAGCCAGTGTTCCCTGTCCCCAGAGACCCCAGCCGACCTGATACCTACGGCTGAGGTGTCTTTTGTTGACGAGGACAGATGCCTTCCTTAAAGAGTGACCACATCTTCCCATTTGAGCCAAGCACATGTCCAAATAGTGAGAACTGTACAAAAAAAAAAAAAAACACAAAAACAAAACATGAGAATCCAAAAAGAAATGAATTACTTGTTTAAAAGTGAGCAATGGGGGGGGGGGCTGGATTGTTTAGTGGTTAAGGCACTTGCTGCAAAGCCAAAGGACTCTGGTCTGATTCCTCAGGACCCACATAAGCCAGATGCACAAGGTGGCATATGTCTGGAGTTTTTTTTGCAGTGGCTGGAGGCCCTAGGATGCCCATTTTGGAGTGCCCACTCTCCTTCTCTCTATATGCCTCTTTCTCTCTATCACTTTATCTCAAATAAATAAATAAACATGTTTAACAAACATTTTAAAAGGGGCTGGAGAGATAGCTTACTAGTTAAGGCACTTGCCTACAAAGCCTAAAGACCCATGTTTGATTCTCCAGTTCCCATGTTAGCCAGATGCCCATTGTGGCACATGCATCTGGAGTTTGTCTGCAGTGGCCAGAGGCCCTGGCACGCCCGTTCTCTCTCTCTTTCTTTATCTCTCTCTCCCCCTCTGTATCTAATAAATAAATAATAAAATAAAATAAAGAAGAGCCATGGGGAAGAATCCAGAAAGCCACCCTACTTTGTCATGAGTAGTGTTTTTTCACTGACAGGTACAGACTGAAGCAGAAAGCATGGGGGAAGCCACAAACTTCATCTTTCCCATTACATCAGCAGCTGTCAGTCACAAGTGAGCTCCGCCTCCACCTCTGCCTCAGGAAACACTTAGAATTTTCTGGAGCTACTTTTGCTTGTTGTTCCTGGTGCAGGGGGTGGGGAAGACCACTGGTCTCTGTAGAAATCAGGATGTGAGCTTTCATGGTGCAGTGCACAGGACAGCCCTTGCCCAGATGAATAATCTGTCTTCAAACACAAATAGTACCACTGAGGAGAAACCCGTGTTTCTGCTGAATTAACTTAATTTTCAAGGGAAGGAACGTCAGAGGCGCTGTCACCTGAGGCGTGTGGAGCGGTTGACTTCCAGCGTGGCTTCGTGAGATGTGTGAGGACTCCATTTGGATCACTGTTCCTGCGGGGGTTTGCTTGCTTGTTTGCTTGTTTTGTTTTGTTTTGTTTTTTTGCTTGTTTTTTTCCTGCAGTGTTTTATAGCAAGAGATTTCTTTACTCACCAAGGGAATGTCACAGCCAGGCAGAAGGACAAGCATGCTTAAAACAACCAGTAATGTAAAGTACAAACTAATGATGCCATCAAACTCCCATGGTAATAAATCACAGCTCAGATGAGAAGTTTTAAATGCTGAGAATTTCACAATTCTTCCCTTGATTTATTGCCACTTCCACAGATTGTCTCCTTAAAGACTGAAAAAAACAAGTCCATAAATAACTTTATTGCAAATAAGGCATATTTACTTAATGTCTACTGAACTTTGAATGCAAACAAATCCCCCTTTTTTTCTATTACTGGCAGGTTGGTAGGTACATGGATATATACTTTCCTTGAAGATATTTCTTGTTTCTCTTGAGGTTTCTAGAGTCAGTTTGATGGTTTGATGGCATAGTACTGATTACTTTGTTCTCAACATAGATAAGGTTACATTATGAAAATCATAGAGAAGAAGTTTCAATATTTCACTCAAACCAGTAATGTGATGTAGGTAAACAATTTATTCATAAACATATATGATGCACACAAAGATACATAAAGATATACATATATATATACATATATATATATATATATATATAGTAATTGATAGAGTATTATAATTGCTACATGGCCTACAAACAAGGAAAATATCTTTTATTAAAATTATTTTTTATTTGCAAGCAGAGAGAAAGATAAGAGAGGCAAAGAGAGAATGGGCACACCAGGGCCTCTAGCCACTGCAAACAAACTCCAGACATATGTGCCCCTCTTGTACATCTGGGAATCAAAACTGGGTCCTTTGGTTTCACAGGCAAATGCCTTAGCTCAGTTGGCAGAATGCTTGCCAAGCGTGCATGATGCCCTGGGGTCTATCCCCAGCAGTACATAGAAATAGGCATGGTGGTGCATACGTGCAATTCTAGCATTTGGTAGGGAGAGGCAGGGGATCAGGAGTTCCAAGTGACTGCATGGTATAGTGATTTGGAGGCCAAGCTGGGCTACATGAGGCTCCATGTTTAAAGAAAAACAACAACAAAAAACTGAAACAAAGAAACAACAAAAGAAACTCCCACAATCTGAATGAACCTCCAAGAGAATTAAGCTGAGTGAAAAATAAAAGCAATGCAATATCATTCTATTTATTTGATTGTTGAGATGATAAAATTACAAAAATGAAGAACATTGGAGGTTTCCATGAGTTAAAGAAACTTTTTAGCTAAAGGGAGGTGATGGTGGCTGCAAAAGTGCAGAATGAAGGCTGGAGGGATGGCTTAGCAGTTAAGGTGCTTGCCAACAAAGCCTAATGACCTGAGTTCAAGTTCCCAGTACCCATGTAAAGACAGATGCACAAGGGGGTGCACACATCTGGAGTTCGTCTGCAGTGGCTAGAGGCCTTGGCATGTCCATTCTCTCTCTCTCTCTCTCTCTCTCTCTTTCTTCCTCTCTCTCTCCCCCTCCCTCTTTCTCTGTCAAATAAATAAACAAAAATAAAATATTTTTTTAAAGTGCAGAATGAAGCATCCTTGTAAAATGGAAAATTATGTTTCCTAGTTGTCTCGATTCCAATTTCTTCATTGAGATCATGTATTACAGTTTTGGAAGATGTTACTAGTAAGAAAAGGTAGATAAAAGATTCGTGGGACCTTTATAGTTGTTTTTTACAAGCAACTATAAGCCTATAATTATCTCAAAATAAAATAAAACACATTTTACAGTATAATATTTAAAAATCTATATTTATTCTTTTTTATGTCAAATTTCCTCGTTCACAATGAATACTTACTTAAATCTGACTGTGATTCCTACTCCTAACAGATGGCTCCATTCCCAAGGGGCAAGCATTTTTAGTCTCCTAAGACCAGCTGTTCCTAGTGCTGTGTTCAACTGAGTTATGGGTCCACACACGTGCTAGGGGAGAAGGCCTTCATAGATTACCTCTGTAGTGAGTGGAGAGTTTAGCAGTGACAGATGACTACTTTAGTCTTTGAGAAACAAAAACATGTAAAATGAAAGCTCTAATTCATGATTCTAAGAACACAGATATGCAATAAGTAATTTTTTCCTGGGGGCAAAGGGAAGACTCCATAATTATGAAGACTTGAAGAAAAACAGCCACTAAGCTCAAGGAAGAATTTTTCAGAGAGCAGGCATGTGCACAATGACGGAGAGAAGTGGTTGTCACGCAGGAACTGTGTGTAAGCACAGGGAGAACTGAGGGCGAAGAGGCAGCTTGTGGCTATCGCATGATGAGCCTTGCATTACAAGAAGAACTTTAGTTATTCATATTGTACAACAGTGCTCAGAGCCAAAATCTTGATAGTTCTAGTCATTGCTTTTCTTTGGAGAAACGCCTGGCCGAGGTGTCTTTGTCAGCCCTCCTCCTCACGACGCTCGCACAAACTACAACAGCATCCCTTGAGGTACATAGCCACCGCAGTCCTGCTCCACCCACGGCCACTGACACACCCCTGGAAGGGTTAGATCTTTCCCAACTTCATCTTATACGCAGACAATTGCCATAGGTCAGGAAGAAAAACTGGAGAAATGTTTGTGTAAAGTATATTCATGTTTAGAACAACTGCACTGGAATATAAACACAAACTTTGGAAGAGTGACAAATTGCACAGGGCATATGCCCATCTGGATTTCTTAATAAGTAGCACTTGGATACAGGACAAAACAGTAGTTGCCAACGTGGCTGATTATCATTCGTATTCCAATTTCACTTAATGCTTCTCTTGTAAGAATACATTTCTAAGCTCTCAAGTGGTCTTAATTTTGGCCAAGTATGAAAACAGCTTAATATGGCCTGAATTTTGTTTCCCTAGAATTCCCATATTTAATCTTGAATTTCATGTACTTTGAAAGTCAACCATACTTGATGATGAGTTCTGTAGAGAGGTGATTAAAATGAAGCTAAGAGGGTAGTCCCTAACTGATATGATTGGTGTCTTTTCATGTCAGGAAATTTAGACATATAATTTTTAGAAGCTCAAGAGATGTAAGTAGATGTGAAAAAGGGACCATACAGATGTGAAGTGGGGAGGGGGCAACTGCAAAGGCAAGAGAGAGGTCTTGAAGAAGTAGGACCCACCTTTTGGTGGTCAAGACGAAGAGAAAATACATTTCTATTGTTTAGTCATCATGCAGTCATAAATACCACCAATTATCTTGTGATGGAAACTCTAACAAGTGAACGCAAGGCGGAAACCCCACACGCTGGTGAGTAAGGTAGTGTGGAGGGCTTTGTCGCACAGCAAAGAGGAAAATCATGGTGCACGTGAAGACAGTGGACATCAGAAGATGATGACCTGGGGACCTCTCACCAGAACTGAGATGCCCAGTCTCAAGTCCAGCCCACTGGCTCCTTGTGTACTCTTGCTAAGAAAGTTTGAACAGAAAACTTACTCACTTACGTTTATGCCACCGTTCAGAAACGACAGCACTGCTAAATGGTTGAAACAGAAACCATCTGGTCAGTAAAACCCAAGACATCCCCCTATCTGGCCCTTGATAGATAATGTGTGTATCTTACACCACAACATAAACTAAGAGACAACAGATACTTTATCTGTTTAGCTCAGTGTGATCAAAAGAACATTTTGAAATCACCAAAATACTCTATATTTTTACTATCAACATGGTAGCTCCGTACATCTAGTTACTTAACTTTAAATTCATGACATTCAAATAAAATGAAATTTTCAACCCTTATATTGACCATGTTCCAAATTTGTAGTAGCCACCTGGTTAAGGGCTACTATACTGAACAACATAGTTCCAGTCTTACCATTGTACACTTAGTGCCTGGATTGGTGTGTTGCAAATAATAAATAGGTTTCCCAGAGATAATTTGCTGGATTAGTAAATAAGGAAACTAGTGAAGAAGTTTATTCATAGGTCAGCACTGTAATTTTTCACATTTGGGACTGGAGAACAGCTCAGTGGGAAAGAATGCTTGTCTAACAAGTCTGAAGGCCTGACAGGGTCTAGGGCCATCTGGGTTCCATTCCCCAGCATCCACATAAATAGTGACTTGGCTACACAGGCATGTAACCATAGTCCTGTATAATGCATAGACCAGAGAATCACTGAGACTTGTGATGAGACTAGGACCGGGTTCAGACGGAGAGACTTCCAAGTCTCAAAGAAACACACCAATGGGGAGACCTGAAATTCTCCTCTGGCCCCTGCAAACATGTTCATGGGACATGCATCTGCATGAGCACATGCATACACCACTGGAGCTCCCCCCCCACACACACACCATTACTCACATTTAGTAATATGCCCAACTGTGTTACTGTGGTAGACAGAATTGTAAAGAAATGCATCCAAGACTTCCATCTTCTATGGATAATCATCACTAAGGTAGATACTGCTGTGAAGGGCCTCTGAGGATACAGTTAAGGTTATGAATCTTAAGATAGAGAAGTAATGTTGGAATGGCAATATGATCTCAATCTAATTACTTAAAAGCAGGGAACTTCATTTGCTAGATAGTCTGAAGAGAAACTGCTGTAGATGAAGGAGGGAGAGACAGGCAAGAGTGAGAGATCACAGAAGTTGTAGATGTGAGGAGCGCTGGATCAGAGTGGCTGCCTTGAAGGGGATAACAAGCCTTTGAGATGTAGATGGCTTCCAACAGCTGAGCATGACCTTCCACCAACAGCCAGTGAAGAAACAGGGACCTAGGCCTACACAGCACCAAGTTCACCCAAAACCCGGATGGAAGCTGCAATGGAATGCCCCTCAAGTCTCCGGAAAGGGGTGCAGCTAGAGTGAGAGCCATGAAGCAGGGGACCAACCAAACTGCACACAGCCTGAACTTCTGACCCATGGAAACTATGAGAAAATAAATGGTTGTTAAGCTGCTATGTTTGTGGGAATGTATCACTTACATAGCCACAATGCAAGCATTAAGGTTCCTAAAATTCCATTTTTAAGAATGATTACAAATAAAGCATAAATAATTATGTATTTGAGAGGAAAGTAAACTTCTGGCATACATTCCAGATATTCTTTCTGAAGGGATTTGTGGGAAAGGCAAGTTCTCAGTCCATGGGAGACAATCCTGAGACATGGACATGCTTTTAGACCCAGGGAAATAGAGGAGAAACCAGCTGTGCTGACCAAAGCAGGTGAGACACACAGCACCAAGAGACTCTCTCTGTCATTCCCAACCACACCAGCTTGTACCTTAGCTAGGGCTTTGTAAAGAAAACTTCAATACAAGCTGTATTTGAGCAACTCCTTTTTGAGAGACACAAAAACATCAGAAACCATGTGATATCACTATGCAAAAAAAAAAAAAAAAATTTCACAAACCAGGTAATAGTGCCCCTCTCATCTTTGAGTTTTCCTCTGGAGTTAACAGTTGAGATATTCAGAAGAGATCAGGATGTTCAGGGTGGTATGGTTGTAGACTCAGTTGAAATATTCAGTAATGTTTGTTTGATATGTAATTATGTAAATTGTGGTCCAGGAAGGGGAAACAAATATGCTTGTGGCAAAGTTATGTATACCAAGATACATGGCATCTAGTATCATATTTGCAAAGGCACTTAATATGTAACATACATGTAGAGATGCAAGTGGACTTGCTAATATGGAATAATCCACAGCCTTCTCCCAAGAATGCACTCTCTTGAAAATAATCCAAGGATTCCTTTTCTCTTGACTTTAAACCTAATGCCCTTCCTACTGCCCACTTCAAACTTTCCATTATCCCTTGTTCCTTGTACCTTTTGGATATTTTCAGGTAGCTTTCAAAGTGCTGCTTAGGTCTCTGAATTTTTTCTATAAAATACACATATTTATTAGTGAAAGCTACAGATATTACTTATCAAGTCTCTCTGGAAAAAGAAAAGCAACTTTTGTACTCTAAAGCAGAAAACTATGGATTTTTTCAGTTTCTTTACCTCTTTTTCCTCACCTTTCCTGCCTAAAACTTCACGTCAGTATGACTAAAGTCATTATGTATTAGCTTAATAAATTTTCAATAAGTATAACATACCAAACAAAACTTATCTTTAGATTATCTGAATTATAAGCTGATCAGCTACTTAAAATATTATGCAATTACATAACGCTGAATATGTTTTATCAGTTATTGATACAGGGACTTTTATATCATCAGTCACTTAAAGTCGTGGTTATATAGTCATATAACCATAAAAATATATTTAACCTGTTGTTGCTATTGGGAACTTATAATACTCATGAACCTGTCACAGGTGTGGAGCAAGAACTTTTAAGAAAGATGACAGTAAAGTTAGTTCCCTGCTATTCAAGATATTTATTTAAAATATGTATTTTTGTTAGTTGGAGTGTTTCTTTTTGTTATATTAAGGTTTATATTCACAGGTATACCCACATAAACATTTGGTTTGTGATGGTTAATCTCTGGTTTTCAACCTCACATGATTTAGAATCAACATGGAAACAAATCTATGACCAGGTCTGTGAAGGATTTTCTAGACCAGATTAGTTGAGATAGGAGGACCCATCCCAGTTGTTAGTGGCACCCTCCCATAGGCTTGATTCTTGGGCTGCATTAAAAAGAAGAAAGCTAAATGAGTATTGTACATCCATCTTTAGCTTCTTCCTCTCTGCTGACGTGGTCATGGCTTTCTGCTCCTGCCATGCTTTTCCCACCATGATGAAGTCATTCCTCTGGAACTGCAAGGTGAATGCAGTTTTCCTTTTTCCTTTCCTAAACTGCTTCTGGACCAGTATGCTGTCCCAGCAATGAGAAGGTAACTAATACACTGTTGAAAGATTCCTTTTCAAATAGTTGGACTGATTAATTTTAAGGTGAGAGAACAAGGGAGTAACTTACTAGAAAAAAAGACAAAGCTCAATGTGACTTAAAAAAAAAAAAACAGGAAATGGAAAATCAAGTAGTATTTATATATCTGAGAAGTCAGTGTTGTTGACAGCAAGTTTACATATCATGACACTAGTAATCAGAATAGTAATACTTCAAATTATTCATGTTTAAGACACATCCCCCAAGTATTTTCATAGAATGTTAGAATGTTCATTCAGAATTTTTTTTAAAATAAACACTCCTCACCCTGTGGCACCCATGACTGAAGGACTGAGAAAGTTTGCAAGGTATGTCTTATTCTCAGAAAATTACAAAGACATACTTTCAAAAAGAAAAAAAAAAAAGGAATGTGTCCAATACTATTAAGATTTATGTGTTAAAAATCCTGAATAGGAAGACACCCTGCCAGTGCCAAATAACTCCTAGGTCAAGGGAAGAGACCAATATCCCAAACATGGGCACCCTGATGCTCCACCCATACTGAACAACCTCTGGGAGCCAGTGACCTGGTGATCTAGCCACACCGCGCAATCCCTGGACTGAGGGGAAAGAAAGCCAACACACAGCAGAGCTCAGGTCCTGATATTCCGGCCTGGCCACCCTGAGTGGGGAGAGAGCACCAGCGCTTGCTGCAAGGCGAGGCCCTGCTGTGGGTTGACAGCTGACCCTGAGCTCCAGCCACACAGCGGGCTCAGCACCATGCCTTGCAGCTGCACTTCTTCCTGGTCTGGGTCTAAGAACAGAGCGAGTATACCTTTGTTTCTCTTTTCCTTTTCTTTCTTCTCTTATCTTCCCTTCTGCCCTCTCTCCCCCTTCTCTCTCTTCCTTGGTTGTTGCTGGTTCATGTTCTAGTTGTTGTTTGGCTCATCTTCACTATACTTTAAGCTTTTGACAATTTACTAGGTTCTGTGGCATATATTTTTGTTTCTTGTGCACACTGTCCTTTTTTTTCCTATAACATTTTAGAAACTATTCTTCCCAGTTGGTTAGATTTTACAATGACTTGAAACTTTCTACATTGTTAACCCACAGGAGGTTTTAAAATATACCCCAACAAGCAACTCCATGACTATCCCTCATTTTTTTTCTTTTCCTTTTTCTTTCATTTTACAAAATTTTTTTCTGCATTCCTTCTTTGAAAACAGTCTCACTACTATCTCAAATTCATATAGTTTTGTCTTATACTACTACATCTACCTTCTTTCCTCATTCCTTCTTCATTTCACTATATAAAAATTGATACCCTTGATCAATAAACACTGAGTCCCTCCTTTACTTACCAGTAATCCAACACTACTATCTCTGAAACATAATAGAGTCACAAGTATAATAATACAAAAAGGTCTCCTACAGCTGGATAAAACTGGGAGTGTGATAAATAAGTGGGGAACACCACTGTGACTCCCGCTAGAAAATTGCAACACAAATACAAGTGAAGTGACCTGGAGAGGCTTGAACCAACAATGAGACAATCAACCAACCAGAGGTAGATGAAGTAAAGTCAGTCGTACATGACACACACATCCCAATAGACGGGAAACACACCACAAAGAAACACAAAGAACATGAGTCAAAACTCTACCACATCCCTACTCAGTCACCCAACTCTCCTACCATTGAAACAAACAACAACAAAAAAAAAAAAAAAAAAAAAAAAAAACTGAGATGGAAGAAATGGCAAAGAAGTAATTGAGGACACTAATATTTAAAAAAGAATCAACAATTACCTAGGAGACTCAAAGAAGGGGAACAGTGAAATGAGGAAATCTACTTAAGACCTTCACAAGGTGGTCGCCAAAGTGAATAAAACTATTAAAGAATTGGAGGAGCAAATTCTAAACGTGGAGGACAAATTCAGCCAGGAAATTAAACCACTGAAAAAAAAAATTAAAGAGTTTCTGGAAATGAAATAAAGAACTGTCAAATAAAAAAGAAATCACAGCATAGAGCATCACCAATACACAGAATATATACACAGAAATACATAAACACATATAAAGAACAAAGAAAGCCAGGCATGGAGGGGCACGCTTTTAATCCCAGCACTCAGGAGAGACAGGTAGGAGGATCTCCATGAGTTCAAGGCCAGCCTGAGACTCCATAATAAATTCCTGATCAGCTTGGACTAGAGCAAGACCATACCTGTAAAATGCCAAAAACAAAGCAAAACAAACAAACAAACAAAAAAAGGACTAAAGAAGTCACTAAAGATGACCAATACTTCCAAGAAGTTTGGAATGCATTCAGAAAATCAAACCTGAGGCCAAGCATGGTGGTGCATACCTTTAATCCCAGCACTCGGGAGGCAAAGGTAGGAGGATGGCCATGAGTTCAAGACTACCCTGACACTACATAGTGAATTCCAGGTCAGTCTGAGCTGGCGTAAGACCCTACCTCAAAACAAACAAACAAACAAAAATGAATAAATAAATAAAATAAAATAAAGTAAGAAACCAAATCTGAGAATCCATGGTGTAGAAGTTAAGAGGAATATACGGTACACATTATGAGCTTATAATCAATACCATTATTGACTGTCATGGGAGACTGCCTTTCTTTTACACTGTTCACACAATATTATGGCCTAAAAATGTGAAACCAAGTGCATTTCTCCCCCTCAGTGGCACAAATGCCCACCATAGCCTTTCTTTTCCATCCCAGCATTATTCATTTCTGTCAGGAGGTAAGAGATCTGGCTAGTAGGGACAGACTATAGAGCCTTTTCAGGTACTTTGCTCTAGTAGAGAGAGTTGGTGTCCCAGAGGAGGGCCTCTGCCTGTTTCTCTGAGCTCAGGAGGAGATGCAGCTGTCTGAGCCCCGTGTAGTTTTGCAGTACCTATTTTTGTGCAGTGTAAAACTAGAGCAGTGACCTCTGTTACTGTCTTTCTTATAAGATCGATCCACAGCCCACAACCTTATTGCTAACTGTCCAGCTGCCATCACTGTGGGGAGGAAGGATCTATAATTCTTCAGTCTTATCCATGTTCTCAAAGCTAGCATTTACCGGAAACTTGCAGAATGAATGTAATGTATTTTCATCTGCATGTAACAAAATCCCCATAAATGACTTACAGAGTGGGCTTTATTTCATTTGCCCACAAGAAGAAAGGGTTCCTGCAGGAAATCACTGGAGAAGTGATCCCAGGGGAGTAGCTACTTCTTTTGGATATTATCATAGGATTGCAATGTCTGAAGCAACTTCAAGTATCACAACTTCACATAAAATTGTTCCAAGCAGCAAGGCGGATGAGTTTCCCTCCAAGAAGTCATCTAGGGAACGCTGCAAAAGGGCACCCCCAGCCATTCAGTCTCTGCAGAGGGTCCTGGGTCTTGACCAGAAGAAAGGAGGGAGATGGGAGGTGTTGATGTTGAGTATCAGCCAAGAGGACATACCCCAGAGTCCAATGTTAAGTTGGTTTTCCATGATATACTGGAAGACTTGAGAATTATAAGGAAGAGAAGCAGGAAGGAACTTTTTATGAGGAACACCGGAGCCCAGGTGCTAGAATCTGTCAGCGCTCCACCCATGTTCTCTGTACCTGCTTGGTATATACACCCCACAGCCATCTTCGAGTGTTGGTGATCAAGGACTCACGTGGTTCCCTGGAAAATGTCCCTCGACAGAAGAACGGTTCAGCTGGACATGTTTGGGGTGTGCCCTATTAGTTTGCATGCTGGCACTACAGCACACAGTTGGCCTCTGAGTGAAGACAGAGAAACTTGATGGCGCTTTATTTCACCATCCATAGCTCCTCACAGGATCATACTAAAGCCATGTGACACTTGAAACCACAGTCATCCCCAGCATCCTCTCCTCCCTTCTCTACCTTCCTGGTTTCCCCTCTTCCCCACAGGCTGCTGCTAAGAACACCGCTTTGCTCACTGACTTTTCTAAGAGCCCTTATCTCAGCACCTACTGACCTAAAACAGGACTCTGCTAAACTAAGAAATGCAGGTTGTGTCACACATTCATTGGAGGGAGTGCTGAGGAAGTTAGAGCAGTCAAGTTTTAAGGTGATCCCTTGGAAATACGCAGCTTGTAGAAGGGATGGAGAGAGTAGGTGCTCCGCTAAAACAAAAGATATGGTCCTATGGGCTGGAGAGGTGGCTTAGTGGTTAAGTGCTTGCCTGTGAAGCCTAAAGTCACCAGTTCAAGGCTTGATTCCCCAGGAGCCACATTAACCAGATGCACAAGGGTACATGCATCTGGAGTTTGTTTGCAGTAGCTGGAAGCCCTAGCGCACCCAGTCTCTCTCTCTTTTCCTCTTTCTCTCTCTCTGTCAGTCTCAAATAAATAAATAAAAATTAGCAAAATAACTTTTTAAAAAAGATATGGTCCTAAAACAATATGTTAGAGAGCAAGAGAAGGAGGAGGAAGAAGAAATAAAGGAGTCTGGGAGATTGGAGGGTACTAAATATCTCTCCTCTATGACTCTATTACAGATTTACTCAAAAAGGACTCTCACATTTCTCATTCCAAAATTTTTTGAAAGAATCTATATGGATATTGACATAAGTTCCATTACTGTAAGAATCTAAAAAAATAAGCAACTTTATTTTATTTCACCTGCTGTACCTCAAGACAGAAATGAGAGTTGCACATATTGTTTTCATCAAGAAATATTGGAAACAAAGCCAGGCATAGTAACAAATGTCTGAAACACCAGGACTTTGAAGTCAGAAACAGGAGAATTAGGAGTTCAAGGCCATCCTTGGTGTTGTGGTTTGAATGTTAAGTGTTCTTCACAGGCCTTGTGTTTGAAATCTTGGTTTCAAGATGGCAGTGCTGTTGGGAAAGGTTGTGAAAACTTCAGGAGGTAAAGCCTCATTGAGCAAAGTGAGTCACTGGGAGCAGACAGACTCTACTTCCTGTTCTCCCCCCCTCTCCCTCTCTCTCTCCCTCTCTCTCCCTCCCTCTCTCCTTCCCTCTCTCTCCCTCTCTCCCCCCCCTCTCTTTGTCTTCTTCCTGACTCTGGTGAGATTATATGTGACCATTACTGCTCCAGCTAACCTGGTTTCCTCACCATGCAACTTCCCTTAAAGTAAGGATTACTGTAGGCCATAGTAAACCTTTTTCCATCCATGGTTGCCTCTGATCATTTATGTGTTTATGCTATCACAAAAATAACTGGAACATTAAGTGAAACAGCTAAAGGATGTGAAAGAGTCAGTCAAACAAATATAAATATTTGGGGACAATAGTTATCCAAGGACAAGTACAAATGTAATGGAAACTGCGTGAATAGTCAAAAGAGCAAATAGATAAAAGTAAGAGAAGATGAAGAGAGTAAAACATTCTCTCTGGCCTTTGTGGGAACTTTTATTTTTACTTGAGTAATTTAGAAGACTTTGGAGACTTTGGAACAAGGTCATGTCAATCTCCTTATTCTAATGGGCCAAAAGATTAAAAAAGTACCAGGTCAGCAGTCATAGTGAAATAGGGAGGCAGTATCTACTGACAAGAGCAATGACAACAGAAGCAAGTGAGAAACCATGGGATTGTGGTAACTTTTTGAAGACAGCAAAAAAACTAAACAAAATCTCCAACAAAGTGATTTGAAATTAGTGCCAAATGACTGCATGAAAGTAGAAAGCAAAGCAGGATTTTCAGCCTGAGCTTTGCAGAACTGGAGCCTTCCATTGGCTGGGCTAAGGAAGATTGCTGGAGGAGAAGACCAGCTGAAGCCATGGGGAGTCTATGGCCATACCACCCTGAACACACTCAACCACATCTGCTCTCAGAAGCTAAGCATGCCCAGGCCTAGTTAGAACTTGGAATGGAGAAGACATGGGATATTTAATTATACCCATTTGCTAGAGCTGCCGTTATGAAATGAGTTATGCATAGTAGCTTAAGACAACAGAAGTTTGTTTTGTTACAGGTATAGAGGCTAGAAGTCCAAGATCAAGATACAAACAAGGACCGGGAGAGATGACTCAGGAGATAAGAGAAATTTGATGTGTAAGCATGAGGATCTGAGCTCCATCTCTTACACCTACTTTTTTTTTTTTTTTTTTTTTTTTGAGCCAGTCATGTCTACACTTGTCTGGAGCAGAGGTAGAGACAAGAGACTCCTTTGGGCTCACTGGTCAGCCAGTCTAAAGAAGAAACAGTGAGTTCAAGGTTCAGTTGACAAATCCTGTCTCAAGGAAATAAGGCAAAAGTGTATAAGGGGTGCCATCTGTCTTCCTCTGGCCTCTCCATGTGTGTGCATATGTACATATGTGGGTAGGCGTGCAAATACACACCATACCTACTACATATACACCAAGAAAAGTAAAAGAGGAATTCAGAAAATGGCCCAGTGGATAAAGTGCTTGCATTGTTCCACACTCACTCCTATGAACAAACACATACACACACACATGCATGCATGCACAAGGACATAGCCAGAGTTATGACCTTCTGAGGGGTGTGAGGAAGGGGTCTGTCAAAGTTTCTCTCTCTGGCGTGCAGAGGGACAATCCCCGTGTGTGGTTGTCTCTCCTTGCATAGCTCTGTGTGAAAATTTCCACTTCCATAAGGACATCTCTCAAATTGAGCTAGGGCTAAGCTTATTGGCCTAACATTAATTTGATTAGCTCTGTAGATCTCTCTGAAGTCATATTCTGAACAGAATTGAAATTTATTTGATGTTGACACTAGTTTCTCTGGCGGTGGTGCCACCTAGTTCAAAGAGCTTACGCTAAATGCAAGACTACATTGTGAAGTTCTAACAGAAGTGCTCTTAAAAACTGTGAAATTATTGCAGATGCCACATCTATTTTAGTTTCAGTGAGAACATCTGAGTGAGATAACAAAGTAGCTGGAAGCACTTCCCACCAACCACTTAAGTAAATCAGGAAAGCTGCCAAGCAGCAGGCCATCCTGTACAGAGGAAAGAGAAATGTCTGGCTTTCTGGGAAGACCACTGAAAAAAGGGTTGGCAAACCCTCTTCTTGGGAAGAGGAGACCACTCAGTGGTCAGCCTTGGCTCTATAGGAGTCACAGCAACAATGTATTCACATATCCAACCAAGTGCTGCCTGGCTAACCACAACTTCCTGAAGAGTATGACCAGGACACACTCAGTATGAGGTGTTCAGCATCACTTACTGATCACTAGCTTACAATTTTCTTAAAATGTGGGGGAAAAAAAAAGTAGAGGTGAGGGCAAAGCTTTCCTCTACAGTGCTCAAGTGTTTGGCCACAGGTTCCCCGAAACTTGGTGACAGCTCACTTATAACATGGCACCATACAGTACTTACACGCCATCTGTTCACTTCTCCTTTCCACACACTTGTTTCAATTTTAACTATCTTTTTCCTGAAGTGACAAACATTTTCTAAGACAATCCCAGTGCATTGGGTGTAGGAGGACTTCCGGACAAGTAGCTTTCAGACTATGGCAAGATAGCATTGCACTTAGCACATGGTTATCTACTAATCATTTTCAGTCCCAATATTTGGGAAGATCATTTACTGTACATTTCACAGTTTTGCTGTTCTTTTCTCTTTAACGATGCCATTTTGGATCCAGGCACGCATTCAGGAGCATTGGAATACAGGCAATTTGTGAAATTTGGTATCTGAATTTCTAATCATCCTAGAATATGAATTCTGTACCACACATCACATTCTCCTCCCAAACACACATGGTACCATTGCCAAGCACCTTGCCACAGATTCATCTTCCTAACCCACTTCCCATTACAAAGATGAAACTAGAAGGTATTGCTAACTGGTCCCACCTTCTAGTACAAATTCTTTCTACCATTCTGCAAGAAACTTGTTGCATAGCTTCCTGGGGAATCATGACAACACCACAGACCAAAAATAGGAACTCACCCGAATTCAGCTTGGTGGGCTTCACTGGGGTTTCTTATAGGAGCACAGTGTTTCAAAAGCAGCTACATCACTGGGAAGTTCCCTGGACAACTTTTCGTCAGCTACACCACTGAAAAGCCTCACTCATGCCTGCATAATAAAGAAAAAATTACTCCACTGAAGAGTCCGTGCATTGACATTTGGCTATTTACACCAAATCCCAAAAGTCAATCTTTCAAATCTGCTTATATAACCTAACAGTTGGGTAAGGGGCTCATGGGATTTGTCAGCCTTGTAAATTCCCCAGCTCCCTCCACTAGGGAATAATTAGTGTGAATTTGTAAGGCTTTCATATCTGCTCTGATTCAAGATGGCAACGGGCTTCTCAAGACAAAGATAACAGCTATCCAACACACTATCCCTTTATCTACTTCCTACATTCTTTCCAGTCTTATACAATGTTCCCTAAGGTTTGTAGGGGGTAATATGGTTGTACAGTTCTTCTCTTCCATTTGTGCTAAGCTTTGGGCGGATAAACCATATAAGCAGTACAGAACATGCAATAGACCGTTATTCCCTCCAGTACAGCCAGTTTAAAATGTGTAGAGTAATCATTTTCCCAGTAAAAGAAGTTTCCCTCAAGTATGATTGACAGTAGTAGTAATCAACAGGCATAAATTAAAATTTGTTTAGAAAGCAGTTTGACAGGAGGATCATATCTGCTTAAATCATTAAAAAAAAAAAAAAACAGTAGTACCCTCCCTGCTGGGGCTGTGATTTCCGTACTCAGATGTTTTGTCCAGGTGTCAAGGTGTCCAGTACCCATGGGTTCCCTTCTGTGGAGCAGTTCCTAACTCCAATCAGAAAATGATTACACCCACAACAGTCATGCCACTATCATACCAGCAGGCCCTCTTGCCTGGGATTCTGATAGCACAACATTTGGTGAACAAAGCCAAGCAAGATTGCTATGGACCATTCTTCCCCAATATTCTGCCGTACACAAGATCTATTTCCTGCACTGCAAGGGTACAGTGAGGCCGGCCTGTACTTCCAAACCACTTCAGGGAACTGTCATTCCAGCATTAAAGCCTTTCAGAGGCTCAAAGCTCTGCATTTAGCCTTTGCCAATTTTTAACCTAGAAATTCTGGCTCCACACAAATCTTGTCACATTTGCTTTCAAATTGCCTGGACATGCCCCTTTCTCTGTTTTCCCTTAGAATTCTCAAAAAAGAAAAAAATAGGACTAGGAATATGGTTCAGTGTTTAAGTATTTTCTTCCCATATGAAAGGTCAGGGTTTAATCTCTGAACCCTCCTTCCAAAAAAAGGGCAATACTTTTAGCTACTTTTCCAGATCACAGACTAATATATACATCTTCATGCACATGTCCTGTCCCCATTATAACTCTTCCTTTATGTGTACAATCACTCTGGGAAGAGAAGACTCTGTTCCATGTCTTATTGCACATAGCAGCTACTATGCAGCTGTCACCACAGCTAAGAGGCGCACGATCAATCACATACTGCATAGAAGAAAATGGCCACAGTAGCATTCCTCCATGGGGGTTACATCCCCATTCAACCCTGTTCAGGTTCCAGTTGTAACATAACATTTTCTGCGGAGGGATAAAAACTGTCAGATAGATAGACCAAGAAAGAATCCCACCAAAGTCCAATTAGGTAAACCGATGAGTTTACTGAAGTTGCTCAGAGGACCATGTGCGACGCTAAGACAGCCATATTGTCACAAAGTTCTCCATGCAACTGGTGAAAGGCTGCATCACGGAAGAGCTCTCCCCTGGTGACACGTGAGCAGAAAGACCACTTGGGAGTACCAGCCCCAATTCATTGTCCTCTTGTGAGCGAGGAATTCCAGTAGGGAATATTAATAGCCTCCTTCCTATGAGAACCAGTTATGAATCTGTTTCCTTATTAACTGAAACACTTTGTCCTGAAAGGGCCATAAGATTCAGATAGCTAATGGAACTTGCGAGGTTCAGAGACTTATAAAACTCAGAAAGTTGGGAGATTTGAAAGGCCTTACCTGAAGGTTATCAAAGCAGAAATAATTGGTGAAGAAAGATACTCTCCAGCCTGTTGAGCTTCCTGAAAATCTTACATGGAGCTCCAAGGATGTAACTTTCATGACTCTTCACCCATGTTGGGGATGAGCTTTGTGGGAATGCAGCTGCCTCTGGATCGGCCATGATCCAGTAAAAGCATCCTTTCACCCTTGCTTCTGTATAATATCCCCAGGCACTCTCCGGTTCACTAAACTGGAATAATTGCTTTGTCTTATCATCAATGCTCTATCTTGTCTGACTTAAGACTACAGTGGTCTTGATCAAGCCAGCTACACAGCAAAAGGCAAGGACGCTGCATCAGTTTGCAGTTGAGATTAGCATTTCTATCTCTTGAGTTCAATAACAAAGAAATTGATGACCTCTGGTATTAAAAACTAAATCCAGCATGTTACTAGATCATGGGCCAGATAACATGATAGCAATTTGTGCAATATATTATGGCTTCTGTATGTGTGGTATTATACCAAATACTACCTATTTGTTCTCTGATTTGTGCAGATAAGAACTGTACAAAGTATTAGTAATTTTGCCATTAAAAAAAAAGACTGGGCTGGGGAAATGGCTTAGCAGTTAAGGCAGTTGCCTGCGAAGCCTAAAGACCTTGCTTGATTTCCCCAGGACCGACCAGATGTACAATGGGGTAAGCCAGATGCACAAGGGGGCACATGCTTCTGGAGTTCATTTGCAGAGGCTAGAGGTCCTGGTGTGCCCATTCTCCCCTTCTATCTGCCTCTTCCTCTTTCTCTCTCTCTCTCTCCCTCCCTCTCTTTCTCTCTCTCTCAAATGAACAAATAAGATATTTTTTTAAAAAAATAATACTGTTAAAGTTTAATTATAGTAAGTCAATCAACAAGGTTTCAGTCTAGGGAATCTTAATGTGAAACCTGATTTTCTTACCTCAAAGTTATACTCCTAACAATTAAGCAAATTCTAATTATCTGATGTGACACAAGATTTTCTATAAGTAGCATTCATGTGGTCATTCAGGGGATCTGCTCCACAAGATGAGACTAATGTGTGTCTCTCTTTCCCATAACCACTAAGGACCAGCATACCCACTCTCCTGGGAGTAAAAGAGAGAAAGAAAAAGATAAATCCTTAAGTCAAGCATTGACACTAGTAAATTCCATGCTGAATCACACATGCAAGTGAAAGGCCCTCATCACAAAATACTGAGCTTGAAATTCCTCTTTATAAAAATTATGAGATCACACACTATATTGTAAAATTTTATATCTTTTTTTCTGAAGAATAAAAATTTCTTGGCCAAAAAATTAATGCATCTTTATATATTAACAATGAATAATATTAAAAGGCAGTTAAGAATTTCATCTAAAATAGCATCCAAAGAATAAAATACATGAGACAATTATAATCAACGATATAAAAGGTTTTTACATTGAATAGTACAAAGCATTGGTAAAATTATTAAATAACACAAAAGATATAAAGGCCTTCTGTGTGGGGCCAGGTATGGTGGCTCTCACATTTAACCTCAGCATTTGGGAGAATGAGGTAGGAGGTTCACCTTGAGTTTGATGCCAGCCTGGGAATAGAGAGTAAGTTCCAGGTCAGCCTGGCCAAGAGTGAGAGTGAATGTAATATACAGATTTGAATCAACATGGTATAGGTGTAACATTTTATTTTGCAAGATGAAAAAGAGCCCTGAGAGCTGGTTGCACAATGCACTATACTTCATATTAATGAAATGCATGATTGAAGTACTTAAAAATGTTAACATTTTAAGGCATATGTACATTTCCAAAATTAAATGGTTATTGGTGTTAATAAAATACTGTCAAAAAATCTGCCTCACAATGATGAGATATATCAAGGAATAATGGAGCCAAAGGGAAGACTTCAAATTGGAACAATTAAAGCAACAAAGTGAATAAAATGTCATTGACCTTGGGAGCCCAAGATGAGGATGGGATGCCTGCATCATTATTTTATATTCTTCTGAGAGGGAGGAGGTTAATCTCTTCTCCCTCCCTCCCTTGTAACTGTATTTCATTTTATGATCTGGTGAGGCATGCTCATTATATAATTTAGAGGTACCTTCAGTTAGTAACAGGCAACATTTTTCTCATCAATAGGTTGGGTTAATGAATTTGTTCCATCACAGAGGGAAAGAGCATATTAAGGACACATATTGTCACCATCACTGCCATCCCCACGCATGTTGACTTGGATCACTTGGATTGAAGTAGCATTGGTTGGCTTCTCCATTCTACAGTCCCTCTTTCCATGCAAAAGTCTATCAAAAACCTAGCTGTGATGCCTCAAAACTGCCAACATTATCAATAACAAGTGGAGCCAGGCCACCGCCACAAGACATCACAACTAAGGTAATAAAGCATCATGGGTAAAATGGTGGAAAATATATGCAATCATCTCTGGGCATGGGAGTTACAACTAGGGGAGAGAACATGGTACCTGCCTTGTTGTGCATGCCCTTTGGGTGGGAAGTCAGAGCGCTCATCAGCCTTCACACGTGATCTCAGTTCGCAGGGAAGTAAAATAAAAAGTGTGTGTGTCTTGTTGCTCTGCTCCCTGAGCAGAGCAGTCAGAATGCACGAGAAAGATGCTGGACTATCCATTTCCTGTGAACAGCCACCTCAATAGTAACTTACAGTGCATCTGCCTCCTACAATCTGCAAGGTGCTGCGGTTTTGTAGCAGGTGGTGGACAACCTCTACCATCTTGTTGTCAATCTTTGGGAACCCAAAGGGACATCACACACACACACACACACACACACACACACACACACACACACACACATCCAAGGTCAGTTAGCAGTCTGTCACGACACAGAATCCACCAGGACTGTCAATCGGTTATTCCTCCCATCACAAGAACCAGCTGCTTTCCCATTTGACTGGAAGCTTGCCAAAGAAACAAGGCAATCACTTAGGAAAAACCTGTCAATAATCTGTAGCACCTGAGCTTGATAAAATCATCAGGAGAGAATTCAATCAAGGTCTTCCAAACAGAGAGAAGCAATAGGGCTTGCTAATCAGGTAAGGGCAGAGAAGATGGCTCAGTAATCATTAGCATTGAACTGATCAGCAGCAAGTCCATCCAGTAATGGACAGAAAAGATTTCTCATGGTGCTGCCATCCACCCTGTGAAGTACAGGGAGCCAGTGAAACAAGAATCCACTCTTCCATGGCACATGGCTCCCCATGCACCCCATTTTGGGTCTGTGCAAGTCACAGATACTAACCAGACTCTGGAGAAAAGAGACTTCACTGGAGTTTTGAAAGAAAATGCAGATACATGGATCACACTCAGAATCACATATTGACTATACTATGTCCAAGCATGTGATCATGAATCACACAAGTTACTATTCCAGTTGGGGAATGTAATGTTGTCTAGATTTTGCTCAGAAATTCTGAGGAAATAAGTCTGGAGACTTAACTTAGTGGTAGAGAATTAGCTTTGCAACTCTTAGACAATGTCTTCAATGGATTCATTGTGATTCATTTAACTAACAGCTCACCCTCAGTAAGGGTCTAAGAAAATACAAAAATTAAAAATAATCCAAAGTAAATGTCTTCTAAGCTAGTCTTGACTCACGTGAGTTTTCAACACTGCAGGTAACTGCTTATAGCATCTTCATCATTACAAAGATAACCAAAGAGTTTCTCCTGCTTTATAAAATATAGCAAGATAAAGTAAATGATGAAACACGAAGCAAATGAAACAGGTTAATTGAACTAATGCTGAAGGCAACTTGTCATTTTATTCATTCATTTTTGTCACTGCAATAGCCATCAACTATTTGCTCAGTGACTAGGAAGAATATATGGTGTGATTCTCTGCCTAGTTTCTTTGTGAATATTGCTTTTGCTCCTCTACTTTCTTAACTAGAACCTTTTCTTCCTAATTTCTTATGTGTTGGACAATGATAAACATGGAATCCAACTCTGCAATATAAATCCAGCTTACTACTTGCAATTTCCATAATTTGGAGAAACTTGATTAAAGCTTTGATTTATTAGTTTTTTTCTTGGAAAGATGACATAAGAAATACTGACACAAAAGTTGGTTGTGGTTCTATAATGTAAAGTGTGTGTCCAATTGCGTAGAATTCAATAATTATCAGGAAATGATAACTGTAATTACTATTCTTGATATATTTTTTATGTGTGTTACAGAAAACTGCAGTCCATAAATACAAGATGGAAATTATTATGAATTCCTCCACCTTTTATAGATGCCAACAAGAATTTCACAACTTGATATGACCTGGACACCATTCAGATAATTTGTACAAGTATAACAGGAATAAACTATTTATTACAGTAATATGCTCAACCTAGACAGAGCATATCATTATCTAACCCATCTGCCAAAGAAAATCTCATGTCTAGGGTGGGAGAGATGGCTCTACAGTTAAAATCACTTGCTTGCCCAGCCTGATGGTCTAGGCTCTATTCCCCAGTACCCATATAAGCCAGACGCACAAAGAGACACATGCATCTGGAGTTCTTTTGCAGGGCTAGAGGCCCTAGAATGTTCATGCTTTTTCTCTCTTCTGTCCTTTCACTTGCTCTTGCTCTTTCAAATAAATGACTAAAAATATTTATAAAATGAAAATCTCTTGTTTGCCTACTCCACCCTTCTTTCAAGCCCACATCATTATCCTCTAAAGAGGATTTCAATGTGGCTAGACAATAAAATTCAGTGATGCAATCCAGGAGCATAGAAAGAATGGGAAATTAAAATGAAGAAAAGACAGACATTATGAATACAAGGGTGTCAATGAAAATAACTGTAATGAAGAGAGACCTAGCAACAGATTCCAGAAAAGTAGGAGGTTAAGACCAGAGGGCTAGAAAACATTTTTTTAAATTATTATTATACTGTGCCTACTATACAATAATAAATTTATATTATAGTAAAGTGCAGGCAAGCAGAGAGTGTATTTTGAAGATATCATCCCCATCCCCTCCCAAATGTTCCTCTACACAACTTTCTCTGGAATTTAAAATTTCATTTGAGATTGTTTCATGAAATATGCATTGACATTCACTGACTATTAAGTAAAGTTTAGAATTAGTAATTTTCATTATTACTGTTTATTATAGAATAGTATGTGCTCATACGAGACTCTGTGATATCCTAGATTCCATTTGAGTCCACAAAACACTCCACTCATTGACCTTTTCTGCTTAAACTGGTTGTCACCTAAAAGAAATTGATGGATTACAGAAGGAAAGGTAAAGGATTGTTGGCATCTTGCAAACTGATTATCCATAATATATAGGCTCCGTTCTCCTGTGATATATTCAGCAGAAATTCTTCAAAACCAAATATTTGTTATGCAGGATTTAATGTTCTATTCTTCCAGAATAAGGACACCACAGACTTGAAGAGAGGGCAATATTTGGGGGGCTTATGAAGGGTTGGTTTCTCAAAGTAAGGTCTCACTCTAGCCCAAGCTGACCTGGAATTCACTATGTAGTTTCAGAGTGGCATTCAACTCAAGGCAATCCTCTTGCCTCTGCTTCCCAAGTGCTGGGATTAAAGGCATGCACCACCATGCCCAGCCTAAGAGAGGACAGTTATATGTCCCTTTCAAAGACTAATCCATTCTAAATAAACTTGCAGAGTTGTTTATTCACCTACAAACATTTACAAATAATTCTGTAGTGACAGTAGTAAAATGTTGGAAGATGCACACACCTAGGTATTTTACATGGTGGTAGGTGGTCAAGACATCAAGACTATCCTCGGTTACATATTTACTCACTTTTCCTTTTTGTCCTAGGAGGGTGCTACATGTTATAAATACTGAAAGCACCAAATGTAAGGGTACTTTATGTATTTGCAGAATCTCTGTGCAAATAATTGATTAAATTAGGATCATTCCTTTAGAAAAGGGGAAGAAAAAACTTCCCATGGACACTCAGGGATCCACCCTGGATTTTTTTTTCAATTTTAATTTTATTTTTATTTCTTTTTCTTTTCACAATTTTTATTAACATTTTACAGGATTATAAAAAATATCCCATGGTAATACCCTCCCTCCCCACCTCCCACACTTTCCCCTTTGAAATTCCTTTCTCCATCATATTACCTCCCCATCTCAATCTTTGTACTTACATATATACAATACCAACCTATTAAGTACCCTCTTCCTTTCCTTTCTCTTCCCTTTATATCTCCTTTTTAACTTATTGGCCTCTCCTACTAAGTATTTTCCTTCTCAAGCAGAAGCCCGAACATCTGTAGCTAGTATCCACATCTGAGGGAGAACATGTGGCACTTGGCATTCTGGGCCTGGGTTACCTCACTTAGTATAATCCTTTCCAGATCCATCTGTTTTTCTGCAAATTTCATAATTTCATTTTTCTTTACCGCTGAGTAGAACTCCATTGTATAAATGTGCCATGTCTTCATTATCCACTCATCAGTTGAGGGACATCTAGGCTGGTTCCATTTCCCAGCTATTATAAATTGAGCAGCAATAAAAATGTTTGAGCATGTACTTCTAAAGAAATGAGATAAGTCCTTAGGATATATGTCTAGGAGTGCTATAGCTGGGTGATATGGTAGATCAATCTTTAGCTGTTCTAGGAACCTCCACACTGTTTTCCACAATGGCTGGACCAGACTGCATTCCCCCCAGCAGTGTAGAAGGGTTCCTCTTTTTCCACATCCCCACCAACATTTATGATCATTTGTTTTCATGATGGTGGCCAATCTGACAGGAGTGAGATGGAATCTCAATGCAGTTTTAATCTGCATTTCCCTGATAACTAGTGATGTAGAACATTTTTTAGATGCCTATATGCCATTCGTATTTCTTCCTTTGAGAACTCTCTATTTAGCTCCATAGACCATTTTTTTGATTGGCTTGTTTGGTTCCTTATTATTTAACTTTTTGAGTTCTTTGTATATTCTAGATATTAATCCTCTATCAGATATATACCTGGCGAAGATTTTTTCCCATTCTGTAGGTTGTCTCTTTGCTTTTTACACTGTGTCATTTGCAATGCAAAGTCTTTGTAATTTCATGAGGTCCCAGTGATTAATCTGTGGTTTTATTGTCTGAGCAATTGGGGTTGTATTCAGAAAGTCCTTGCCAAGACCAATATGTTGAAAGGTTTCCCCTACTTTTTCCTCTAGCAGTTTCAGAGTTTCAGGTCTGATGTTAAGTTCTTTAATCCATTAGGACTTAATTCTTGTGCGTGGAGAGAGAAAAGAATCTACTTTCATCCTTCTACAGATATATATCCAGTTTTCTCAACACCACTTGCTGAAGAGGCTGTCTTTTCTCCAATGAGAATTTTTGGCATTTTTATCAAATATCAGGTGGCTATAGCTATCGGGACTTACATCTGGATCCTCCATTCTGTTTCACTTATCTACATGTCTGTTTTTGTGCCAGTACCATGCTGTTTTTGTTACTATGGCTCTGTAGTATAGGTTAAAATCAGGTATGGTGATACCACCAGCCTTACTTTTGTTGCTCAGTATTATTATAGATATTCCAGGTTTTTTGTGATTCCAAATGAATTTTTGGATTGTTTTTTCCATTTCCATGAATAATGCCTTTGGAATTTTGATAGGGATTGCATTAAATGTGTAGATTACTTTTGGTAAGATTGCCATTTTCACAATATTGATTCTTCCAATCAAGGAACAAGGGGTGTTTCACCACTTTCTAGTGTCTTCTGCAATTTCTCGCTTCAGTGTTTTGAAGTTCTCATTGTAGAGATTCTTTATTTCCTTGTTTAGGTTTATTCCAAGGTACTTTATTTTATTTTATTTTATTTTATTTTGATGCAATTGTGAATGGGAGTAAGTCTCTGATTTCATCCTCTATGTGTTTGTTGTTAGCATATATGAAGGCTACTGATTTCTGTGCATTTATTTTGTATCCTGCTACATGGCTGTAGGTTTTGTTCAGCTCTAACAGTTTGCTAGTAGAGTCTTTAGGGTCCTTTATGTATAGAATCATGTCATCTGCAAATAATAACTTGATCTCTTCCTTTCCAATTTCTATCCCTTTTATGTGTGTCTCTTGCATTATTGCTATGGCTAAGACTTCTAGAACTATATTAAATAAAAGTGGGGACAGTGGACACCCTTTCTTGTTCCTGATTTTAGTGGAAAAGCTTCCAGTTTTTCCCCATTTAGTAATATGTTGGCTGTAGGCTTCTCATAGTTTTTATTATATTGAGATATGTTCCTTCTATTCCCAGTCTCTGTAAGACTTTTATCATGAAGGGATGTTGGATTTTGTCAAACGCTTTCTCTGTGTTTAATGAGAAGATCATGTGATTTTTGGCCTTCAAACAATTTATATAATATATTACATTTATAGATTTGCATATATTGAACCATCCCTGCATCTCTGGGATAAAGCCTACTTGGTCAGGGTGAATGATCTTTTTGATATATTCTTGTATTCTGTTTGCCCCCTTGTTAGGTGCATATATGTTTAGGATTGTAACGTCCTCCTGTTGGAGTGTGCCCTTAATCAATATAAAGTGACCTTCCTTATATTTTTTGACTAATGTTGGACTGAAGCCTACCTTGTCAGATATTAGGATAGCAACCCCTGTTTGTTTTCTAGGCCCATTTATTTGAAACACTGATTTCCAACTTTTCACCCTAAGTTAACATCTATCCTTTGTAGAAAGGTGAGTTTCTTGGAGAAAACAAATTGTAGGATCCTGCTTTTTTACCCAGTCTGCAAACCTATGTCTTTTGGTTGAGGCATTGAGGCTGTTGATATTAAGAGATATTATTGAAAGGCGTATATTTGTTTGCCATTTTTTTGTGTGTGTGTGGTTCCAGTTCTACCTTTGCTCTCTTGTATTAACTAGCATTTGATTATTGCTTGTTTTTTTCATGTTCCTTATATGTGTGCTTTTCCTTTTCTTCAGCATGGAGGATCCTATCAAGTATTTTCTGTAGAGCTGGTTTTGTCTTCAAATACTTCTTTAACCTGCTTTTGTCATGGAATGTCCTTATTTCTCCGTCTATTTGAATGGATAGTTTTGCAGGATAAAGTAACCTTGGTTGACAGTTGTAATCTTTCAGAACTTGGAATACATCACTCCAGCCCTTCTGGCTTTTAAAGTTTGTGTTGAATAATCTGCTATAATCCTGATGGGCTTGCCTTTGTAGGTAACTTGATTTTTCTCTCTAACTGCTTTCAATATTTTGTCTTTGGTTTCTGTGTTTGTTAGTTTGATTATAATATGGCAAGGAGAGGTTCTTTCCAGGTTTTGCCTGGCTGGGGTCCTAAACGCTTCCTGTATCTGCCTTGGCACCTCTTTCCCAATTTGGGGTAAGTTTTCTTCTATGATTTTATTGAAGATCCCTACTATGCCTTTGGAGTGGAATTCTTCTCCTTCTACTATGCCCTGAATTCTTATATTGGATCTTTTCATAGTGTCTCAACTATCTTGAAATTCCCACTCATACTTTTCTATAAGTGTGTCTTTCTCTTTGTTGGACTGTATTAGATCTGCCACCTGGCCTTCTAGCTTAGCTATTCTGTCCTCTCCTTTATCCATTCTACTGGTGAGATTTTCTACAGAGTTTTTTATTTCATTAACTGTGTTCTTCATTGCTAGTAATTCTGACTGATTTTCCTTTATTATTTCTATTTCCTTATTTATGTCTTGCATTGCCCTCTTTATTTCATTAAATTGGTGTCCTGCATCTTCTTTGATTTCCTCTTTGATTCCTTTGATTTGTTCTTTGACTTCTTTGAACATATTTACAATCATTCTTTTGAACTCTTTCTCAGGCATTTCCTCTAACTCATTCTCACTGGAGGTCATTTCTGATGCATTAATACTTTTAGGTGGATTTATATTGTCTTGCTTTTTAGTGTTTCTTGTGTTATAATATATATATTTTTGCATATTGGATTAAGTTAATGCTTGGATTTTTCTAGCTAGCTGTGTATTCTTACCTGTATCAATTGATTTGATGTTATATATCTTCAGGGTAGGAGCTTAAGGTGTTAGGTGTGGCTCTTAAGACTCTCAGAGTATCTATAAAGGTGTTTCTAGGGGTTGAGTTTCCCTGCTATGGGAGTATTCAAGTAGGCTGAGTGGAATAAAATACAGGTAGATTATAAAATGTAACTAAACACTGTACACTTTCAATCAAAAACAACACTGAGTATTTATGCAAGAGTAGTTATTATAACAATCAGATCCTCTATCAACAAAGAGGTTAAGATTTCTGGTCTGTTGAGGGATCCAAGTCAGCTTGTGACCAAGTGAGATCCTTCCCTGGTACAATCCCAGTTACCTTTTTGGATGATTTTGGTCTCAGTCAAGTTGGTGGCTGGGTTGTTAGGGTGCTGTTCTGATTTCTGGAGCTGGGCACTGGCTTTTCCTGTTTGGCAACTGTCCCTGCATATCAGCACCCTATCTCTGGAACCACACTGCTGCTGCTGAAGCTGCTGCTTCTGGATCCACTGCTGCTACTGCTGCTGCTATGGCTACCACTGCTGGAACCACCACTGCTGCCTCTGAAGGTGTTGCTGCTGGTTCTGCCACTTTTGCTGCTGCTGGATCTGCTTCCGCTGGGGCCGCTATTGCCGGTGCTGGAGCTGCTGATGTTGCTGCCAGACTCTGCTCCTGCTTGGGTCCCACTTTCAGCTCTAGTTGGCGTGGCTGGGTCCTGGGACCACTGTTCTGTTCCCTGGAGCTGGGCACAGGTGGTGGGGGAGAAGAGGGAGCAGATGCTGCTCTAGTTCTCTCACTGTTCCACGTATTCTTCTACCTTGCAATCTGCTCCTCCGTTGCTCACTGCCACTCTCCCTTCACGTTTCCTGAGTTGCGGAGAGCACCGGTATGAGTGGAAGCTCCCCGCACCTGGCTTTTCCTGCAGCTCAAGCTGAGCGTGGCAGCTTTCTGATGCACCGCCGCCGCTGCAGTCAGCAGACCTTGCTGGGGCTGCTTTTGCCGGCCTGTGTGGGCTCTGGATGCTCTGAATCTTTTCTACTTCTCCACTGCCGTTTCAATTTCCTATACACCTCACTTTTTAGTAAAAGTGTGTATTTTGCTGAGTTTTTTTGGACTCCCCTCCGCCGCCAGGCTGCTTTGTCATGGTGCCTATGCCACCATCTTAACCAGAATTTCCACCCTGGATTTTGTCAGCAAGACTGTACAACCTTTTCATTTATCTATGAAATATGCAAATTTATATTAGGTGTTTTTGTTTAAATGTGTTAAGATAAGCCAGAATGAGTCTAAACTTCAAGAAGATAGCGGTTACTATGGTTAGGATTATAGTCCACATCTTTGTAAAGATTTTTATAAAAAATCACTTCAGTTCATTATAACGCTCCTTTATTTTTTTTAACTTAAAATTATGTACTGTGAGGGCTGAAGAGATGGCTCAGCATTTAATGCACTTGCCTGGAAAGCCTAATGACTTGAGTTTGATTCCCCAGCATCCACATAAGCCAGGTGCACAAGTGGCACATGTGTTGAGTTTGTTTTCAGTGTCTGGAGGTCCTGATGCTCTCGCTCACTCGCTTGCTCTCTCTCTCCATCTCTCTTTCTCTTTCATTGCAAATTAATTTAACAATGTTGTGTTTGTGTGTATACAGGTACATTGATTTAGCACAGAATAATTTGTCCAGTTTACAACTGCAAAAGATCTATTGGCTTACTAAATAGATTGGGAATATCCTATTTTTAAGACCTTAAATGAACTTACAATATTATATTGATATATTATAGGTATGTATTTACAAATCTTTTTATTTATTTGAGTGTGAGAACAGGCATACCAGGGTCTTCTGGCATTGCATAAAAAAATCCAGACACATGCACCAATTTGTGTATCTGGCTTTATGTGGGCACTAGGTAACTGAATCTGGGACAACAGGCTTTAAAAGAAAGCTCCTCTAATTACTGATCAATCTCCCCAGCCCAATAGATATGTACTTATCCCAACCCAAATGATAGCGTAAGGTGAAATGAATTATCTCCTAGCAATGTGAGCAATATTTAGTAGTGTGCAGAGGAGGAAGTAGTGACTTCCAAGTAAGACATGTGGGAGTGCTGGTTCTTACCTCCTGAAGACACCCACTCCAAGCCCTGCCCCTTGAAAAATAAATAAATGTCGGAAACATAAAGAAGCCATATCAGGAAGGGGACACCATGAATAAAGGCAGTTAAATGCCAACTGCATTTGAATAGAGGAGATGGAAGAGCCTGGATAGAAAGGAAGAAGGGAGAAAACAAGAGGTTATTAGTCAGTGTTGCAGTCTGGTTCACATTGCTAGTAGAAATCACCCAACCAAGAGCAGCTTCTGGGAAAAAGAGATTTATTTTGGCGTACAGGCTCGAGGGGAAGCTTCACGATGGCAGGGGAAATCAATGGCATGAGCAGAGAGTGGACATCACCCCTGGCCAACATAAGGTGGACCAAAGCAACTGGAGGGTGTGCCAAACACTGGCATGGGGAAACTAGCTATAAAGCCCATAAGCCTGCCCCCAACAATACACTTTCTCCAGGAGGATTTAATTCCCAAATCTCCATCAGCTGGGAACCTAGCATTCACAACACCTAAGTTTATGGGGGACACCTAAATCAAACCACCACAGTCAGGAAAGGCAGAACCAGAAGAGGTTGCTACATACAGTAGGAGGAAATCCTCCAGATGGCCACCCAGATCTCTTGAGGAGTCTAAAAGTGTGAACCCTGCTAAATGCCTGCATGGTCCTCTCATGGAAATACATTTCTATATCTGACGTAAGTCCCATCTCCAGTAACATTGTCTAAAGTGCCAAAGGTGAGCAATGCACCTGGGGAACATCATCACCAGCACTGGCATACATAGAAGGACTGGAGCAATTCCTAGATGTCAATCACAGGTGTGAACGGTACCATTTGCATGAAAAACCATAGTTCTCTGGCCTTCACTTGAACACTCAGTGCAAAGGATAAAAGCTGGTACAGACAGGGCAGATAGGACTCGTAGAGCTATGAAACACAGGGTTTGTATCCTGGGAAGCCGGGTCCAGTGGAGATGCCCCGTATGGTCACCAGATGTGTTCCTCTGTCAACCTCCTCTCCCAAAAGAGCTCAGATACGTACCAAATGTAAGGCAGCAGACATCTTAGGTTGAAAGAATCCCACCATTGAACCAAAAAAGACCACCATCCTGAAAAAGGTGATTCCTTCTTCTGGCACAGTCTTTTACATGGAAACAAACAAATTAGGAACTTTTCTTCACTCTGGCAATGTGAGCAGAGAGGAAATAGAGACTGAACCCTGCCTGGAGAGACTAGAGATCCGATGGGGACAACAGAAAACTGTGATGGAGCTGAGGTGGGAGTGAGGGTCTTCTAGGGATCCAAAGACTAGAGGTCCACGCCACACCCTTTCTGAGAAAGCAGAGAGAGAGCACCAGACACGTTAACTTCCTTCTCACTTGCAAAAGTTGCAACTACAAAAGCTGGTAGAGATGGAATTACACTGAGACCAGTAGGAGAGTTGATTGAAAGCCAGGCCCATGTTTTTTCCCTCACTAACACACACTAGAAGTCAAGGCCTACAATATGAAACATATTACTTTCTAGACAAAAAAAAAGAAAAAATGTAAAAAGAAAAAAAAAGAGAAAGAAACCTACAACCTACACAATTATTTATTATATTCCAGAAAGTAGCCATTTATAGCACATGGGTAAATAATCAACAAGTTCAAAAACTGAAGCTCACAGCCCCAGCTGCAGCGCACACATATCTTAGGATCAACGATGATACACATCTATTTTAATCTTTCAGCAGCACCAGCATGTACACAGAGCCTGCTAGTAGTGTTAGCACACATTTTAGGTTGGACACCAACTACAGCCCACCTTTAGTTTGCTGGCTACATGAACTGTGAATGCACCACCATGTTCCGAAGGACACAGGATGGTAATCTCCCCTGCATTTTTTTTAAATTTTTTATTTATTTATTTGAGAGCGACAGACACAGAGAGAAAGACAGATAGAGGGAGAGAGAGAGAATGGGCGCGCCAGGGCTTCCAGCCTCTGCAAACAAACTCCAGATGCGTGCGCCCCCTTGTGCATCTGGCTAACGTGGGACCTGGGGAACCGAGCCTCGAACCGGGGTCCTTAGGCTTCACAGGCAAGCGCTTAACCGCTAAGCCATCTCTCCAGCCCCCCTGCATTTTTTAAATTTTTTTTGTTTATTTATTTGAGAGCAACAAACAGAGAGAGAGAGAGAGAGAGAGAGAGAGAGAATGGGTGCACCAGGGCCTCCAGCCACTGCAAACGAACTCCAGATGCGTGCTCCCCCTTGTGCATCTGGCTAATGTGGGTCCTGGAGAATCGAGCCTCAAACCGGGGTCCTTAGGCTTCACAGGCAAGCGCTTAACCACTAAGCCATCTCTCCAGACCTCCCCTGCATTTTAAAGTTTAGATGGATTTAACTTCCTCTGAGCTTGTGTTCACTGCAGCCACGCGGCTTTTGCACAAGCCAATGGAATGTATGAGGAGACAGGTCAAAGAGAGGGCACTGTGTGGAAAAGCATCGAACAGACTGCACGCTTCCTCAAGTTCCTTTCTCTTTCACGTTACCTTTGGGGCGAGCTTGAACAACCACGACTTCTGGGAAATACTCCCTTTATTTGTGACATGAAGAAAGGTAAGGTCATGCCAGTAAATCTAAAAGCAAACTTTGCTGGTCCACATTCTCTAGTAACAAAACTATGAGAGTCTGAAAAGAGTGAATTCTAATACTGTGGCAGAGCTGAGCCTGAAAAGACCAAATGCATCCAATTTGGGCTTTTCAGTTTCAAGCACACACCAGGCTAGCTAATTCAAGTGCTTTTCTGTCTTAAACTCAATGACTGTACACTACATATTTCTAAGTCACTGGCTCATGGTCTCTGTTGGTAATCCCAAAGCATATGTTAATTGCAAAAAGATTGTTCTTTCATGGTATTTTTGTCTTAAGTCTGTATTCACTGCCTAAAATAATTTCTAAAAATTTTGAAATGATTATTTGTAAAGAGGATTCTGAGTAGGATATCTTTTTTTTATTGTTTTCATTTCTTATGGAAGAAGTTGAGTCCCACCTATGCTCCCTAGTTGGACATTCAGACCATTCCTTTTAGTTGGTCGACTATGAACCAAGAATTTCAGTCTTATCCTAGCATTCTGGATAGTGTTTGAGTTGACTTGAAACCTATACAAGAGATCTTCAGAGTGGAAACTATCTTTGTACATTGATCATTCTCATGCTGCAGATGATACTGGCACTTTCTTGTCTACTGACTCCTCTTATCTTAATTCTTGGCATCAGGTCCTCAAAACATCATTCTTCTTTCATTTATTTCTTTAGCATCTGTTGGTTGAGTGCATGATCTGTGCTAAGCACTATGGTTTGCATTCTAGACACGGTGGTTCACAACACACAAACAGAACAGGAGCCCAATCAACAAAGCCAGAAAACACTGCACGTCACCGACAAGTAACAGAGAAGAGGAATTAGAGATTTACGACACCAACCCCAGCCTCTCCTTAGTGGGACTAGCTAACTAACTTTCCAAGGTGATGGTCTCAAACAATGAGAACTGAGGAGCAAGGAGAAAATTCATGGTGACAGGAAGGAACTTTTATAGAAAAGATAGCTAAAAGTACAAGGCTGAAATTACATGGTTTATGTGTAAATATAAATTCAATTTGGAGAAAGAATAATGTTCAGGGTAAATGGGGAAAAGAAATGGGGTTGATGAGATAGGCATCGTCTCACTGAAGTTAGGTAGGAACACAAGCAGACTCTACACAGGTTTCTGTGAGACTCTGTCTCCTATGCAACATCAGCTAGTGGCAACCATGAGACTGGTCGGTATCCTCACATTCCGTGGGCTAACACAGCAAATGTTACTTGTACAGCTCATGAGCCTTTAGATAGATGATTTGGGCTGAACTAACCATACACATTGTCTTGATTTCAGCAGGCTTCACTGAGCTATCTGCAAGTTAATTGGCTATTAATTAACTGATCTAAGTTGGCTTTGGTTGGGGTAGTTGGAACAGAGAAGAAGCATAAATATAAGAGTTTTTGCAAGTTTCTATAAGAGTTGAATCAAATGAAATTCTTTAGAATAAAGTACGACTCATGGATAACTCAGAATGAAGATGGGATACATACTCCACATGTTTCAGGAAAGGCACTGAGCAGTTTCATGGTAGAAAAAATGGCGACATGACCCTTAATGGCCATGATATCTATTCATCATGCATTCAGATCCTGTAGGTGGTGACTTCTGTGGTTCCTAAGATGACCAAATATAGAATAGAGAGCAACGATGTTGACTAGATCTCTTAAATGAACCACTTACCCGCTCTCAAAAGCCTGTTCAAGCACAGCATTCTTTGACTTCAATGTATGAGGCAGCCACTTTCTTCTAAACAAGGGAAGACATTAGCACACTACATTAAATTGTAGAAAATTAAAAATAAAGTAAGAAGCAGAAGAAAAATATGTCTAAACAAACAGAGTTTTTGAGAAAACATTAGATAACTCTATCATGATATTAAACCTATGTAAAAGTATGCTAATTGAAAATAAATAATGTACCAAACAGTCATAAGTTAGGTAAGTGCTGTAATCACATAATTCTTCCAATTTTATAACTGAGAAAACAGGCTTAGCTGGGTCCTGTGACAAGTCATTATCTGGATTTGAAAGTCTACAGCCTGATTCCAGAACCCACTAGCTTAAATAATATATGTCCAATTGTCTTATCACAAAATGTTCTAAATCCCAACCTTAAGAACATGTTTAAAAGATCCACCAAGAAAAAAGTATTGTATGCTTTCCCTAAAAATAAGCACCAAGACCCATGAATACTTCCTATACATGAATAATACAGTGACAATTCAGAAAGATGTATAGAGCAGTGTCATGGGAAGTCTGCTTTGCTCACAAGTTTATCTTTGATCACTGATTCACTGGCACAGATCCTGATTGTGTGTCAATCCTCACAACATGTGGCACTGCATATATTAGAGCCTGTTAAATGCATTCTTTTCACAAGCCACGTTTTACAGCAGCCGATGTTTGTTGTCTACCATAATGAAGGATACACGTGAGGATTATAGAAAGCCCAGTTTCCTCCCATACTAATTAGGACAGTCATACCAATCTATCAGTTACTTTCATGGCTGTTGACCAGCGAGCCACTAAGATTGTCCCTGCATCTGTGGATAAAGGTATTCCTTCACTCAGTAGTATATCCATTAAGCAAATACTCAGTTGTTCATGCTGCTAAGTAGGAGATATAATGTAAAATGTAATGGGAACAACAAGTCACAGAATTACAGCCTACTAGGAGAACCAGACAAAAATTTAAAAATAAGAATAATTATGAATGAAAATATTAACTATTCATGCAATGTCCCTACACCTGTGTGCACTTATTTTTGTCAGGAGGGCCAGGGAAGTAAGTCCTTCCCATATTGTAAGTAAGTCATTTCCATATGGAAGCACTGGAGCTCACTCTGACATGCTGAGAAGAGTGAGGAGCGTCTTAGCAGTATGGTCAGGGGTGCAGAATCAAGGACATTAAAATGTTTGGGGAACTTAAAGTTGATCAGGAAACAGTTTTCTTTCATCCTCTACTGTTAAAGTCCTCTTTATGGCTTTGCTACATTAAGTCAAGGTGAAGCTTGTTTTAGAATTGGACTTTATTATGCATGTGCATATGTACATATGGATGGATGTATATGATGTGGAGGGGCATGTATGTGCCACTGCACACATGCAGAGGTCTGAGGATAGCCTCATGCATTTATCCTCTCTTTCCACCTTGCTTGAGACAGGGTTGCCCTGGTTTACCGCTGTGTGTGCACTGCTCCATCTGGCCCGTGGGCTTCTATGTTCTCCTGTCTTTGTCACCCATTGCCAGAGATGCTTTGGGATTACAGATGCATGCACCACTCTGTGTTCCATTTTAGGTGGGTGATAGAGAAGCAAATTCAGGCCAGCAGGAGTGCAAGAAAGCTCCTTTAATCTTCAAGCCATCACTTTAACCCCTTGATGATGTTTCTTAAAAGTTCAATTAAAATTCTAGTTGCTTAAGTTTGGATTGATTTTGATTTTTGTAAAAAGATAAATCTAAACAATGACCAAATTATTCACTACTAACTAAGTAATTTTTACTAATAACTAAGGGATTTGAGGGACAGGGGTGCTTCTTTTTCCCATTGACCTAAGCACTTACATATATCTGTCACAATTTTGTCCAGATTTGCCAGTCTACTAGAATGCAAACATGATAGTAACAGCCAAGAGAACACCAACCAACGAAAAGACAAGAAACAAGGACCATTTCTCCAGTTTACATTTTTCAACACTTAAAAAGAAATTTTCATTGATAATTTAATACATAAACATATTGTTGTATTCCCATCAGGTTATCCACTTTTGTCACCTTCCCTCTCTGCCCCTATTATAAATAAATAAATGTGTGTGTGTGTGTATACACATTTAATTTTACCTATTATTTTTTTCTGTGCCAGAACATTCTAACTTGCGCAAGTTGTCTTCATTTAAATCCCACAGTTTTCACATGAGTTCTGGTGATGGTGGTGCTGAAATGACCAGTCGTCACGCCTGTGGAGGCACAAGAGTCTCAACATACTGTCATTGGTGAGCCATGCTGGGGCTTACTGAGAAAGGTACCTCCTGGTTTGTATTGCTTCTCTTTTCCCTCCTGCCTCAGCTCCCCGCCCTGTGTACCCCAATCTGCACCGGCTCACAATGGCTGCTGACTCCTTCCACCATTAGGAGACATCAGTTGAGAACAAGATGAGAATGAGTAGGAGGGCAGGATGTTTTTCCCCAAAGTCACCTCAGATGACTTGGATGCCTGAGGGAAGGACACGTCTGGTTTCCCAGAGCCCAGGGCATTCTTCTTTCATGGATCTTGGGTCAGCAGGCTCTGAGGACACTTGCCCCACGCCACGCACCCTAGAGTCCTCTCATGCTTCCCCATATCTTTCTTAGTAATCTCTTCATAAAGCTCTGCAAAGGTGATCTTTGTGTGCGCATGCCCATCTACGTCCTACATTATCCACATTGGATTTGCTTAATCATAAATCTTCTTTAGTCGCGTTTTCCCTTTTCCTCAAATGCCTTGCCAATTTCAGTGTCATAAAGTTGAGGTACATTACAGTAGCAAATTATTTGTTTTTTCCTCCTTTCAATTCATGAGCATGTCCTTATATGATTTTACAATAACTCCAAGTAACTTCAGTTATCATTAGGTCCACTATATGGTACAGAAAACTAAAGCTTGGGCACATTCCCAGACCCAGGATCCCCTGAGCCTATAAATCCTTCAGTGAGCTCTGCTTCATACCAAGTTACACAAAGCTATCCAAGTAAACTCCAAGCAATTAAAGCCCATCTAATTATGACCACAAGATAAGTAGCACTGATTCTGTTTAAGGAAGATTTAAATCAAGGACCTGCAAACATGGCCCTCAGTCCAAGATGACAGCTGTCAGCTTTTGCCAACAAATGGTATTAGAATACAGCCCCACCCTTCATTATTAAAACACTTAAATAAAGAGAAACCATCTGGCCAACAAAGCCTAAAATGATTATCATCTGGCTCTTTCTAGAAAATGTTTGCTGGTCCTTGTTCTAAACAAGAAAAATCATTTTTTTTTTGTTACCTGACAACAATGTTCAAATTAAATATCTGTACATGTCCAAACTCTTTCTTAAATCACATAAAACATTCAGACATTTCATGTCTTTGGGTTGAGGAACTTCAAGTTATTTAAAATATAATGAAATTAATCATGTCACGATTAATCAAGAAAAACAAAAGTATATCTTACCTACTTAAATTATTGCTTTAAAAGTTAATTCCAAAAGGATACTAAAAACAAAAACACTTTAACTTTTTTTTTTCTGCTACCAGAAAACACACCAAGTAAAATATGGGAGGGAAGCTAAGCCCAACCAACAAAAGTTTCTAAAATGAATGTTGATTTTAATTTAGGGAAAAGTTAAAACTAGCCTAGATGGTATCCTGCAAATAAACCATAAAAGCATAATTCCTTAATTATTTGTTCCTACAAATACATTTGTCAGCACTTTTCAGAGACAAACACAGGTTTATTCCTGTACACCTATTTTGAAGGAAAGGATGAAGTAGGCTGGAGAGATGGCTCAGTGTCTAAAGTATTTGCCAAGCAAGTATGAGAACCTTAGATCCAATCCCAAGAACCCATGTAATAGTCAGGTGTGGCAGCATGCATATACCACCTCAGTGCTGAGGAGGTGAAGCCAGGAGACTGCCTGGAGCTTACTGCCTAGATAGTCTAGCTGAGTCAACGAGCTTCCAGTTCTTATGCAGACTTTTTCTCTGCATGAAGGAAGGAATGAGGTAGAGAGTGATTGAAGAAGACACCCAGTGTTGACCTCTGGCCTCCACATGCACAACACACCCATGCACTGTCCCTGAACACACATGTGATAGACACACACACGCACACACACACACACACACACACACATACACACTGACAACAAAAGAAAAAGGCTGTGGTAGTTTCCTTTAAAAAAAAACTGCTAGTATTAAAATCTGGCAAGTTAGTGGGTATAAGTAACACATTGAGGATAGAAATCAGTGTCCACTGAAAGAGGCTTCTGGAAGCCAGGGATGCTAGTGAACAGGTATACTTTTTTTCACATACCATTTTGCCCCGCAGATCCATGAGTCATATGGCCCAGACTTCTCCTCCAGATGGATTAATATATTATTTTCATTGACTAATTAGAATAACCATTTCTCTGAACCGAGATTTATTCATGGATAGGTCTGTTGCTCAAGGAAAACCAAATAAAAATTTATTTTGTGAGGAATCATATCAATATTGGCGGCCTGAAAGGTTATCATCTTTATGAGTTTTGACTCCTAAGTAAGACCTTGTCAGCCTGAAACTGACACTGGTTATTTTCACCATGATAGAAAGGTCTGCCAGAGAGCAGCGTCAACTCAAAAGCAAGCACAATAGGAGAGATTGCTTAGCCAGTAAGGCATTTGCCTGCGAAGCACGGAAGCCAGATGCACAAGGGCACATGCGTCTGGAGTCCGTTTGCAGTGGCTACAGGCCCTGGCATGTTGATTCTCTCTCTGTCTGCCTCTCTTCTCTCTCTCTCTCTCACTCTCTGCTTGCAAATAAATAAATAAAAATAAAAACAAGCACAATAGAGAAAGAAGAGAGAAATCCTGCTACTGTCCTTAATTAAGTATGTGCAACAGGCCACAGTAGAAGTTTGCCATCCAATATACTTTAAAAAATATTTATGTCTATGTGTTACTTTCTATTGCTGTGAACAAACACTTGACCACAGAAACATAAAGAAGGAAAGAGCTTATTTTGGCTTACATTTCCAGGGGGGTAGTCTATCATGGGGTGAAAAGCACGGCAGGAATGGGCACATGCTAGTCACATCAACACCTCAGCAGGCAGGAAACAGAGCAAGAATAGAAAGTGCTGTGATGTTATAACACCTTAAGACCTCTCCCTGGTGACTCACCTCTTCCAGCAAGGCATAACCCATTAAAGATTCCACAACATTCCCAGATGGAGACCAAGTGTTCAAGCATAGGAGCCTCTGAGTGACATATCCATTCAACCACAATGATGGATATCACTATTCTATTATTCTTAATAATATCCCCTATTATTTTGGTAATTCAGTTTGAGTAGGGTCCTGACTATTACAAGGTGCAAAACAAGTGTATCCAAGAAGACATCACTCATTTCACAAACACATCTCCAACTGGCACCATGTTCCTAGCTTATAGACAAGACTCCTTCATTCCATAGCAACAGATATTAGGAAAGGGCATGGAAGGAAGGTTGCCAGCTAGGCAAGCTTAGCATTCTAGGGAGAATACCAGGGTATGTCCTAAATGGCTCTATAAAGTCACTGAAGCAAAGTTATTCAATCATTCAATGGATAGTTATCAATGCCCACAGAATGGAGGACAAGGAGAGGGACCTTGCCCCTTCAGTGAAGGAAATCACAAGATCATAACAGAGGCAGGTTTCAATCAGAGAATCTCATAGGAATAAAGATAGGTTCCATCAATTCACTTATCCAGGAAAAGCATGTGCTATGAAGCAGGGAAAGCAGATATTGACCTCATTAGGTAAGTTAGAAAAATTTCCATGAGGAATTATCTTCAGTCACCGGCTAAGTGGAGATGACCAGGAAGAGTGTGTGGGAGGAGAGAATGCACTGCAGACTCCAAGAAGCTGCTAGCTGTCCTTCTGAGGTTGAGAGCAAAAGGAACGTCTTCACCCTGGCCATTTCAGCTGCAGTGGCCTGGGACAGTCCTAGTCTACACCTGCTATCATGTGTAACTCTGAGCAGTGCCCTTCATCAGAAACACCACAGACTGAATCTTATATGCAATGGTCTTGCGATGGTTGATAACAATGGCCAACTTTGCAGGCCCTAGAATCACCTATGATGGATTATCTAGACTAGGTTAGCCTGTGTTCATGCCAATGAGGGATTACCTTGGTAAGGTTAAATGAGGTGATCCACTATTGCAGTTATCTTCTCATTGCTGGCACAAAGCACCTGACAAAAATAAGCTGATGGGAGAAAAGCTGGTTAATTTGCCTTACAGTCTCAAGAGGAAGCTCCATGATGGCAAGGAAAATCATGGTATGAGCATCACCTCTGCCACGTCAGGTAGAACCACAATGAAGAGCCAACTGCAACACCCCTAAGCCAACCCCCAACAACACACTTTCTCCAGCAAGGCTCCACCTCCCAAATTGCCATCACTTAGGAAACAAACACTCCAAACCCCCACCTTAACTATGGGAGGCACCATTCCATGGGACAAGGTCCAGGACTGTAGAGAAGGAGAGAGGTGGCTGAGCATCAGCATTCTTTGCTCTGCGCTTCCTGGCTGTTGAACTGAATGTGACCAGCTGCCCCGAGCTTCTGCTGCCACACCTTCCCCACTACCATGATGAACTATAAGCGTGAAGTGTAAGCCAAAAGAGCCCTTCTTTCTTTCAATTGTTTCTCATCAATTATTTGGTAGCATGAGCAAGAATATGATTAGTACAACCCTGTTAGCCACAAAGTAAGTGAAGATAATTACAATGTGGAATTCTAGATTTGATAGCAGAACCAAAAATGAGTTGTAGGGAACATAAATGGAATTACTAGCAAATTCTTAATGAAGTCTGGAGGTTTATTGACGACAATGCCTCACTGTTAATGTGCTATCTTTGATAAATGTTAGTTTCATAATTTCTTAGTTTGATGAATCACAGTAATATAAGACATTAAGAAAAACTAGGCAAAAGATATCTAATAATTATCTATGTTATTTTGCAACTACTTTGTAGATCTAATTTTAGCTTACACTCCTCCTTAGGAGAAAACCTAAATACTTTTACTTTTGTTCCTATAGTCTTTCTGCCTCCTTGTCCTTGCTATTTTACTTCTGTGATACAGTTTTGAAGCACTTTCAAGTTTATAGAGAAGTTCTAAAACTAGTTATTTGATGAATTAGTATCCATATTCATATAATTTTTTGCACCTTTCTCAGTTCTAAAGGTCATATTACTCAAACTAATACTGCCCTACGGCATGAGAGCAGATCTGTCAGGAAGAGCTTATGTGTAAAGAGACATAAGCTCCAGGTTGGGAGACTGCGGGGTTCCTCACATGTCCAGAAAGTCCTTAGAAGAGTGTCAGACACAGAGCTGAGATTTAATGTCACCTGGGGGGAGGCCAAAAATTGGTCCCTTTGGCTAAGAAATCAACCTCTTCATAAATAACTGGTAGACTGGTAAAGGCTGAACTTAAAGAGTTTAGAGTTTAGTTTTAGTACAAGGCAGGCAAAAATCATAGGAGAAACCATAGTCGTGATGAAGGACTAGAGACCTAGGAAAGCATATGTTGTTCAAGTTTCTGTAAGGTGAGCATCATGTTGCAATTAGATAGCAATCCAATTATAGACTGACATACTACAATCGTGCACACTGGATATGATAATTTCATTCATTGTGGAGATGGCCACACGTGTACTGGTCACCCCTGCAGCTAAAGTACCTAGATGTACTGAATAGTTAATAGTGAGCCGCCATATAGTTCTTCCTATAGGACAGTGACCTCTAGTTCCCTCTGTCCACAATCTTTGAGGCTGTTTTCTTTTCCAACTATAGTGAAAGTAAGTAGAGAGACCTTGGGTGTCTCTGTCGCCAAAAGGAATTCTCTTACCTCGTTGTCTTCAAGCACTGGGAATGAATGAATTACCTTTAGAGTAGGTTGTGCAAGAAGAAACGCCTGCCTCTTCCAAGAGTGGGAGAAGCAGAAACAGCAGCAGCTGCTTGCGACTGTCGACGAGCTTGCTTGGAAGACTGGACTGAACTGTGTAAATTCAGAAGTCGGATGTTCACTGGGTAACATTCACTATGATTTGTTGCTGCCTAGTAGGAATAAGACTCAAGGTCCTACCCTGCTTAATTTACCTGTCATTGCCTGAAGGGTTTGTCCACAGGGTTTGTAAACAGAAGATAGCGCTACCCAGTCTGGGGAGCTTCACCCTTCATAGGAAGCACATTTATCATCTGCCCAGATTTATGTGGTTAAGTCTGGGTCCTTCTGACCCTTGCAGCTGAGCATTTGGTCTCTACTATGGAAATGTAATTATTTGGAATGGAATATAGGAGGATACCAATGCTATGCTAGGCTTTGTCAAGTGAAAGTTCCCAGGAGCCAATAAATAGGGTGCTAGTAGTATGCCCTCACCCTGACACCCACCAAACACTTCTGGACTTGGAGATGGAGAAAAGCACCCCAGCAGCAGGTGGAACTCTCACTGTGCAATGTTCAGCCTGTGCTCTGACTTCTGACTTGTTGTCCAGCCCCCTATGCTTACTTTCTAAGGGTTCTGTGAGCACATTGACCTTTCATCAGAAACCATGGGTTGGAGAAAAGGATTAAGAAACAGACAATTTTTAGAGATCCTGATCCCCCCCCCCCAAGAAAGATAAGGAAGGAGAAAATTACATAATTCTCTGTGCAGAGTATCTAGCTTGGCAACACTGACTGTGTCTTTCAAACTCCAATGAACCCAGTGTCAAGTTACTAACAAATATTGAATATGCTGTAGTTTCATTCATGTGTCTGTAGTAACCATAGGTAGGTACAGTAAGTGAATTTAACTAACATTGTCTTCATCTTTTCTTGACCACAATTACTGTATAATTCTATCCATTTCAGCAAGCTGACCTAGATACTCATTTAATATAATACAAATTTTGTCTCTTTTAAAAATCACCTATTTTCCAATGAAATAACAATTAAATTCTGTTTCTTTTGTAGAAATATAGTGAGAACAAAATATTTATTCCCATGTGATTGGTGAGTGTTTTTAAAATTTACACTTACAAAATGAAGGAATTCAAAGTTCTAGGCCGAGGTTGTATTTTAAATTTTAACAAGTATGATACAAACACAAACATGTCCAATAATTCTTACTATGGTTACTGACTTAAGATTGTTTTTGTTCACATTTTAAAAATCATAATTCGGGGCTGGAGAGATGGCGTAGCGGTTAAGCGCTTGCCTGTGAAGCCTAAGGACCCCGGTTCGAGGCTCGGTTCCCCAGGTCCCACGTTAGCCAGATGCACAAGGGGGCGCACGCATCTGGAGTTCGTTTGCAGAGGCTGGAAGCCCTGGCACGCCCATTCTCTCTCTCTCCCTCTATCTGTCTTTCTCTCTGTCTGTCGCTCTCAAATAAATAAATAAATAAATAAAATTTAAAAATCATAATTCCTATAGCAGAAACTATAAGGGTAAGGAGTGTTTACATAAAAATGAAAAACCCTTATAGCAAAAACAAATAGAACATCAATGGACCTATCAGCAAAACATTGGTAACTTAAGAATCGAACCTGTATCCTTAGGCTTCGCAGACAAGCAACTTAACTGCTAAGCCATCATCCTTATGTTTTTATTTTGTTTTTGTTTTTTGAGGTAGGGTCTCATTCTAGCTCAGGCTGACCTGGAATTCACTATGTAGTCTCAGGGTGGCCTCGAACTCACAGTGATCCTCCTACCTCTACCTCCTGAGTGCTGGGATGAAAGGTGTGCACCACCACTCCTGGCTTGCCTGCCTGCCTGCTTGCTTGCTTCCTTGCTTGCTTGCTTTTTTTCTTTCTTTCTTGTTTGTTTGTTTTTTTGTTTGGGGATTTTTTTTGAGTTTGGGTCTTGTTCTAGCTCAGGCTGACCTAGCATTCACTTTGTAGTTTAAGGGTGACATCAAACTCATGGTGGTTCTCCTACCTCTGCCTCCCAAGTGCTGAGATTAAAGGCTTATTAAGGCATTTTTGACAATGTCACCACCACTAATTTGAAAGTCTTGATTTCAGAGCACTGTCCTTGCTTATTTCCAAACAGCAGATTTTCACATGCAAAGCATCCGTTGGCCTCTGACACTCTGACATAGCATAAGATGTCTTTGTTAGATGACATGTTCTAATCTCTCACTGTCGAACAACCGTTGACCATAGTATTAACTTTAATGACTGCATGCCAAGGCAAGTCACCCAGTGCATCTGAAGTCCAATTAACAGCTCAGGTCTCAGCAATGCGGAAGCAGCTGCCGGAGAAGAAAGGATATCAGCTCAAATGACGAGCCACCAACCCAAAGGTGGATTGTAAGCGAGAAGACGGAGTGTTGCAGCCTAGAGCAATCGAAGCAAATCTGTGCCTGTTAGAAGGTGTTTCAATTCCAATGACAGATAACCTGTGATTGTGAGTATTTCACAGCTGCTTTCGGCGTAGCTGCTTAATTCACGCACGCTGGCAGAGGTGGTGCTGGCTTCGGCAAATTGTCAGAGGCAGAGAGCCGTGCGTGGCCTTCAGCCAGCCGAGAGGAGCGGCTGTGTGTGAGCTGGGCTCTGAGCGCTCTGTAAAGTCACATCCACTAGCTTCCAAATAACACCCACAGACCGACAGTTAGCGTAGTAATTAATGGGTGATGCTGTGGCCGTTTCTGTCTTGCCTTTGACACGGCCCCATAGAAAGGCTTCCCCAGTGACCATACATTAGTTCCAGTGAAAGGCCTTGGGGAAAACATAGTACTACCTGGCTTCCGATGACATAGTCATCACCTTGGGAGATTCTGTTTCCTTTTAAGTTATTACTGTTTTGTGTGAATTTATTTGCGAGTTGCCCTAAGCTGAAAATAGAAGCAGTCGATAAGACCATTCTGACAAACAAATTTGAAAGTGCTTCTGCCACCAGTCTCAGAAATTCCAATTCTTACTTACTCCACAGAAAGCAAAAATTCACAGAATGTGTGTACTCTCTCTATTGATCACTGGACACTTGCTTGTGTTAAAAAACGCTCTAATTGCAGGACCATGAAGGGATGGTAAACTATAGCACAGCTATTGTGCACAATACCGTGCTGCAATTGTAAGCTTCAAGTGTATTAAGACTTCTGCCTATCACTTGTACTAATAGCAAAGTATAGCGATTATTCATGTGTTATTATAGTTTACACTGAATGACACATTTCTATAAGTGCTCAAGTTTCACATTAAAACACTTTATGTATCTCAGGACATGTGCAAGAAAGATTGATTGTCAGATAAAGTTTGGTCCTAAGTTATAGTTTAAGATCTGGGGTGATTGCTCAGTGGTTAAAGGTGCTTGCTTGCAAAGTCGGCTGGCCTGGGCTCAATTCCACAGTCATCTAAATCAAGCTATATAGCATTCATTTGCAGTAATAAGAGACTCTGGTGTGTCCATATACCATGTGTGTACACACTTACACACACACACACACACACACACACACACACACACACACACAATTCCAAATACTTGTTTTAAACATTTAAAAAAATTTTAAAGTTACAGTTTAGGCAGAAGCAAATGGTAAATGGTTCTGGCATGCTATTTCACACTAGATAACTAGATGTCATGAAATGAGATAAAAGGACTTGAAACTTTTAATGATAATAAATTATAAATATCTAAAAAGATAAATATGTTTAACAAGATATAAAGATTGACACATATATCTATGAAAACATCACATGGAACCCCATTAATATACAACATTCTTATGTCTTTATGTACCTGTGGTAGTTTGAATAGATGGCCCCCAATATAGTCAGTATTTTATTTGTTTGTGTTTTGGATCTGCAGCCACCTGGCTGGAGGCAGTGTTTCTGGGTGGATCTTAAGGTGTGGTGGTGGCTTTGAAATTGCAATCTAAAGATATGCAAAATGTGCCCAGCCAGAGTGTGCTGCAAGGTGTGGCTTTTGGCTTGTGGCTTTTCCCTCTCTGGACCTGTGAAAGCAAAGCCAGCTTCTTCTGCCATTATGGAGCTTCTCCTGGATCCGTAAGCTTCAATAAATATCCCTTCCTCCAAACTGTGCTTGGTTTGGAAGTTCATCTCAGTGAGCCTGAGACTCTACATAACTAATAAAGAAAAAGAAAAAAAAAAAGCAAGATGGCTTATGAATATAGGCATTAGATGACATGCGCAGGAAGTGGACAGAGTGGAAACGGGAACAAAAGGAAGCGACGGTTACAGAGTGATGTGCGAGTTACTTGAGATTGAGTGAGGGGAGCGTCCAATCCCAAAGTCCAGCATAGACACAGGAGCACTGAATGTCTTGTGAGGGATGAAGCCTTACACTAACCCAGTCAATACCAAATGTGATAGTTTAAATGATTGTCCCTCAATAGATTCAGTTTTATTAAAACGTCTTAGATTTCCAGCTACCTAGGTGAAAGAGGTATCACTGGGCCCATCTTAGAGTCCAGCCCTAAGGTGTGGTGGTGGATTTGAAATTCCATTCTAAAGATATGCAAAGTGCCTAGTTCTACCTTTAGTTTCTGAAGTGTGCTGTTTTTGTCTCTGTGTTTGGTTGTATAAAAGCAGGCCACCTTCTGCCATTATGGGAATTGTCCTGAGTCTGTAAGCTTCAAATAAATATCCCTTCCAACATCACTGTGCCTGGTTCAGAGGTTCATCTCTGGGACCTGAAGCTGTCTGCTCCACCATGCTATGGCTGTCTTGGCCAGTTCAACCCATTCCACCCTGTGCATGCTGTGGTCTGACCCTGGAGAAGGGAGCTGCTAACAGATTTCCCTGCCATTCAAGCTTCAGCCTTTCTGGGGATACCTCCAACAAGGTTTTCAGTGTCAAGTATGACTTGATGATATGGTCACCTGTGTGCTACAAACCTTACTCCCTCTCCTACCAATGTGGAAGGCATCTTGGTGATTGTTACATTGGACCCAAGAACTGCTTTCTACTCCGTCATATCATCGAGATCTCTGACATGCCCCATCTCTTGCTTCTCAATTGAGTAAATAAATACAAAAATATTTCAACTCTCTTGAATTAATAAAACAAACTGTTATATAAAACAGCCATGATATTTAATAGCTTTCTCCACCCCTTCACAGTGCAGACTATGTGCAGCTAACAGTGACAGGAGATCATTGTCAGAGTACATATCATTTTAAAATACTCCATGCCAAGGGTAGAGAAGTGGCTTAGCAGTTAAGGCTTTTGCCTGCAAGGCTAAAGGACCCAGGGTCGATTCCCTAGGACCCACATAAGCCAGATGCACATGATGGCATATGCATCTGGAGTTCATTTGCAGTGGCTGAAGAGTGTGACACACCCATTCTCATTCTCTCTATCTCTCTCCCTCTTTTTGTCTTCTCTCCCTCTCTTCTCTCTCTCTCATTTTTCTTCTTTCTCTCTGTTTCAAGTAAGTAAATAAAAATAAAATATTTAAGCTTGGCATGGTGGCACACACCTTTAATCCCTGCACTAGGGAGGCAGAGGTAGTAGGACTGCTGAGAGTTCAAGGCCAGCCTGAGACTAGATAGTGAATTCCAGGTCAGCCTGGGCTAGAGTGAAACCCTACCTCAAAATAAATAAATAAATAAATAAAATATTTAAAAATACCCCATTCCTAATAAGGAGATAAGTCTGTCCCTTACATTGGAAGATGACACACATGATGGTTATCCATAAGGTGGTGTGCTGAAATGACTATAACACTGGTAACAACACCATTCACAGGTATGTCCTTGCAAAGATGATGAGGATTTAATGCTAAGAGACCTTTAATGGAAATGTTTGCATATACACGTGATTGTAGAAAGTAGAATGTGAATACATTGTATAAAAAAACTCATGGGGAACATCCATAGCCAGGAAGCTCAGAAAGGAAGTTGCTAGTCTGTTTCTCCATGTAATTCTGATTTGGTTTAGCTTTTGGTGGCTGTGCCATTTAAGCATAGGCAAAGCATTTTACTTGCAGTTATCTGACATAACTTGTATCTTATGCTAAAGGAAGCCTTGAAAGACCTGCTCACCCTTTGGTTATCTACTCTGTGTTCTTTTAAGCATCTCATTATTATAAACTTATTGAACTATTTCTCCAAATAAGGCCATAGATATCCTTATTTCCAACAGTAGGATGTCTTGCAATTTTGATAAAGTGTGTGTAACCTCATGAACAAGTCTCACCTTCACTAACTTTGTTGGTTCCTTGGCCAAAATCAGGTTGTTAATGCCATGTAAATTCAAATCTTGGTTATCAAAGATTGTCAAAGTATGAGAGCAGAAATAAGCATACTGAGCTAAGAACGTAAAGCTTTGTTGGCATAGGGTGGGCTCATCTGTTGCTCATATGAAAGAGAAGAATCTATTAGAAACCAGAGCAGAATCTGCTCATCTGCAACATGATGAAATTTCTGAGACATATTGAGATGAATCCCACTCATTGAGATAATAAGGATGAAAACGTCTCCTTAGTCATTAGTTCTGGAGTGTTAAAATCACTAGTTCATAATAGCAATCAAAATATAGCAATGTATATCAAAGGAAATGTTACTGTGACTGTCTTTTTTACAGGCATAAAATTAGACATTTGTAGAAAGAATAAAGCTAAATTAAGTATTGTAAGATAAAAGTATGAAAACAGAGGAATCTGAGCAGAGTTTTGAAATCAACAATAATAACAACTTCCCAATTTTGTCCTGTGCACCCCAACTGATGCCCCATGGCGTGCACTATATTCATCATTCTTCTTTCATCAGCCACATAACTCATTACCATGAACTGTCAGAAAGCAAGGTTGTGCATCCAAGTCTCATGGGTAATTTCTAGTTAGGTTCCTGGAATGGAAAGACTCTTGCAAAGGGTGGCAGTATGCATTGTTCCTGGGTTCATTTGTTTTCATCGTCCTCAAGCAAAGAAAACGCTACAGTTCGGTGTATACTTGAGAACTTTCCCATCTGCCATTTCCAGGATAGGCACATAATGTTAATTTGTTAATTATTTGCCATATTTAGTAATTTTAACTAAGCTCATATGAATGATTAAATGGTGCTGACCCTTCAGCTGATTTCAAGGAGGATGGATGAGGGTAACCAAAGAGCATTTACTGAGCATGGTAATAAGTGAAGACAGCATATTCTGCATACTATAAAGTGGGGAAGGATTGGGAGAATTCGAGAAGTGTCTGAGAGAGGAGATTGTTCTCAGAGGGAGCTGGGTGCTGGATGGAAGGAAAGATGTAGAGAAGAGATGGCCTGGGGTAAGGGAAGCTTATTCATGAGAATTCCTAGACTTCATGTTATGTGTGAGACAATATGGTTGAGTTTTGCTATGACATATTCCTAGGCTCTAGATTGACCCAGGCTTGCTTGTTTTCATTCAAATGAGAGAAGACCACAGAGATATGGTTTCAGGAGGAAAATGAGGGACCCTGAAATCTAGATCACATATGGCATGTTTTAGTCATATTGCATGTATGATGATATTCTGCCTGTTTTCCAGCAGGTGTTGAAAATCTATTGGGCTCTGTATGCCTTTCTCTCATCTACTTTTTACATTAGCTAACTGGCATCTTTTGCACATCCTTTTAAGAAATGGCCTTTTAATAGAATATGCTTTTTAGGGATGCTCAGCTTAAAAAACCAGAGGTGAGCCAGGTGTTTGTCAGCATTTTAAGAGGAACTCAGTCCAGTAAGGGGAGTAAGAGCTGATCACTAGAGAATGAAATACACTGTAGAAAGTGCAATGGATTATTATACAAGAAAGGACACCACTGATCCAGGGGGACTCTTGCCTTAAGACCTTATACGAGGTCACCATTTTGATGGATTACTTTCAGCTTTTATACCATGGGCCTCATCATTCAGCACTGCAAGTTTTTGCCACTTGATGTTGTCAAGAATATGTCTCTCAATATGACACTCGGGTCTCCCTGTGAGTAAATATTGGAGAATTGTTTTGCATTCATGGTTCCAATAATAAATGTGCTTCTCAAGTGATTAGTTTTGTTTTTTAGCCTATGAATGATGTGAGTTGCAGAATTGTTCACATTTCTCTGCTGATATGTACTGCTATGAAATCCAGTCCCATGAGAGTCTATGACTCATGTCATCTGAGCAGTCTGAACCACTGAGATGGAGCACAGGAACCAGGGACGCACCCCCGGGACACCTCACTGGCCTCATCTGACCTAACAAGACTGACTGTATACAGCCTGGGTTAGAACTTGCCCATCATAACAATGAGTGACAATGCGGTTTACCTATTTCTTATGATTTTCTCACTTCATGCACTATTGTCATGTATACAGTTCAATGTAATCTATCTTTATTTAATTTCAAGGGCATAATTAGAAGAAAAATGTAGAGCCATAAGAAGCCTAATGCTAATCAAAATTACCCCATAAGCTGTATTATTGGGACTTTCAGAAGGATTTTAATCCTACTACTGGTATTTGTACAATGTTCCTACCATTAGAAATATTTAGCTGATTAAAGAAGATAGAGAAAGAGGGAAGTGAGAATGAAGAGAGAAATTACATTTTGGGTTTACACATCCAATTCTGTCATCTAATAACTATGAGATCAGAGTAAACATAACATCCTTATGCATTAGCTTCCTGGCTTCCTCTACTGTTAAATAAAAATAAGACTAGTAACTACTTCTTAAGGTTATAAAGAGTGAATGAATAAAAGCAAAAGATTTGCCATGATAACATAGCTTCTAGTAAATCATACAAAAGCATTCTAGTCACTGTTGTATCAAATTTGAATTCTTTCTGTAATATAACTCCCACACTTAAAGCAATGTCTTTAAATTATTAACTATCATGTAAGTAGTAAGCATCATTGTGGGTAATTCAAAGATGGACATAATCTACACAAAAATAAACAGTGAGCTGAGTGTGATAGTGCACACCTTTAATCCTAGCACTCAGGAGGCAGAGTTAGAAGAATCACCTTGAGTCCCAATCACTGAGAAACTGCATAGAATAAAATGGTGGGAGAAGGAAGCTCTCTCTCTCTGTCCCTCTTTCTCTCTCTTTCCTCTCTTGATCTGAGACATCTATGTTCTCCTGCTCTTTGACACAGGTGCTCCAAATCCTGGGGCTCTGTTCTGTGAGGTGTAAGGTGTCCATCAGTGCACCCTGGGTTCTCTAGCCTTTGGACTTGACTAAGTAGCTAACTTCACCAGCCTTCTTCCTCCTTCAGTTCACAGACCAGCACCCTTTAAGCCAGTTTCCATTTTCTCTGTCTTTGCCTCTCTCTCTCTCTCCCCATGCACACGTATGTTCTCAACCCATTTTCTGTCCATGCCACTTCTGTAGAGAAATCCAGCTAATACAACATGTTTGTATCTCAGAAATAAAATAAACAAAAACTGCACAATGCAGGCGGAAAAATAAAGAGATTATCCAAGAGGATAAAGTATTCATTTTATATTAGAATTCTTTTCATAATGCAAAGTGACAGGAAGCAATGAAGCTATGTTCACAGCTTGGATGAAAAATGGCTATGAAATAAAGAATTTATTGGGGTTGAGAGAACAGAAACACAAAGACATTACCAAACAGGGAAAATCTAAGAAACAATGTGGAGCTGACTACACCACTGTCTCAAGCAGGTAACATTTCCTGAAGGAGAAAAAAATCTTTAATTCTAGTTACATTAAGAATCTACAACATAATGGGCTGGAGAGATGGCTTAGTGGTTAAGTGCTTGCCTGTGAAGCCTAAGGACCCCAGTTTGAGGCTTTGTTGTTTGTTTGCAGTGGCTGGAGGTCCTGGCACACCCATTCTCCCCCGCCCCCCTCTCTCTCTCTCCCTTCCTCCCTCCCTCTTTCTCTCTGTCACTCTCAAATAAATAAAAATAAACAAAAAAATTTTTAAAAAGGGAATATACAACATAAGCTTCAAAACTTAGGCATTGTGTTAATTCATTAGTTTTGCCAGAACAAAGTACCTGGATATATAAGAGAACTGAGATTTACTACATTTTTCTCAATTCTGGAAACTGAAAGGCTAAGATCAGGAGCCTGGCTGAGTGGCTTTCTTCTAAGGTGGCTCGCTTTGGTTGATGGCTACCTCCTCCCTTTGTCCTCCCAAACACTTTTCTTAGTGTAGCCTGTGTCCTAATCTTTGATTTTAAAAAAATGTATATATATTATTTATTTATTTGGCAGAGAGATAGGAGAGAGAGAAAAAAATGGGCATGCCAAGACTTTCTGCCTCTGTAAGTAAATAAACTCCAGATGCCTGTGCTGCTTTGTGTATCTAGCTTTATGTGGATACTAGAGTATCAAACCTGGGCCTTCATGCTTTGCAGACAAGTACCTTTACCTAATGAGCTACCTCTCCACCCCCTGATCTTTTATTTTAAATAGCTGTTTTTAAGAGTTTAGTTTTTTGGGTTTTTTTGGTTTTTTTTTTTTTGGCAAGCAGAGAGATAGAAAGAAGAGAGAGGGGCAGATATAATGGGTGTGCCAGGGCCTCCAGCTATTGCAAATGAAGTCCAGATGCATGCACCGTTTTGTGCATTTGGCACTAAGTGGGTACTGGAGAATTGAGCCTGGGTTGTTAGACTTTACAGACAAGTGCCTTTACAGCTTAGCCATCTCTCCAGCCCATAAATGGCTTTCTAAAGTATAATTAATATACAAATGTGTATGTGTAGAATGGATGCTATTATATGAGTATGGACATAGTCATATTTCTATAAATTTATGGACACCATCAAGTTCATTATAATATCCATCTCTTCCATGAGGTTCTTAGTATCTTTTTGTTCTTTACTTTGTTCTGTTTTTATGATGAGAATAGTTAACAGAGATTATAAACATACCAGTCATGTTGCTTTAAGGCCTATCATAAAAATCTCATTTCAACTTAATCACCTCATTAAAGACCTCCAGTCTTTAAATATAGTCAAATATAGTTACATTCTGATATATTGAGGTCCAGGACTCTCGCATATGAATTTGGGGTTAGCCCATTCCAGCTGTAAGTTGCTATTCAGAGAGGGAGTAGAAGGCTTCCATTTCAGCGATGATTTTATAAAGAAAACATAAATGTTAAAATCTGAATTCAGGGGTGTAGAAAGGTCAGCTGGTAATATCCTTGCTTTGCAAGCATAAGGACCTGAATTCAATATTCAGTCTCTATTACCTACCAACCTATATATGTAAGACACACAATACACACACACACACACACACACATAGTATTTTGTACGCTTGTGCACGTCCATGTGTATAAGTACAGACTCACATGCCACAGTGCACACTGGAACTCAGAGTACACCTTGTGGGTGTCATTGCTTGCCTTCCATTTCATTTGAGTCTGGGTCTCTTGCTCTCATTGTTATTCACTTCTGTATTTCCCAGCCCAGCTGGTCTGCCGAGTCACATGAAATTCCACTGTCTCATGTCACCATCAGTGTGCTGGTATTACAGAAGGTTCCAACTTTTTACATGAGGAGTGAGGATTGGAACCCAGGTACTCAGACTTTAACAGCAAGCACTTTATATCCACTGAGCCCGCACTGTAATTGTTTTTTTTTTTAAAAAAAAAGAAAAGAAAAATAAGTATTCTGAGATACAGAATGTTTATATGAACTGAACTCTGGAAGTGGGTCCTCAAAAGCAAGACCACTATGAAATTTGTAGGGTCCAGTGAAACAAGAAAAGTATTAGGAGGTTCAAGATCCTGAGGGAGGATGCTAAAGGGTAGTAAATTCAGAATTCCCACTCACCACATGGGATCCATCAGATTTCTCTAAAGGACAATCTGAGTGATTCATTTTAGTACCTACCAGCACACACACATCACACATGTTTCCTTCACAGGTCCAGCGAACAGTTTATGCAATTTGCCTCGCCTCTTCCTGAGGGTGAATTTAGAAGAGGTTGATGGATAAACTTCAGCCCCCATCTCTGCATTTGGACTTGGGGATGTGCCTGACTCTCATTCTCTCCCCTTCTATTACCTATTTTAAATGTCCCTTACCCTTTGCTAGTCACCTCCACAGCTCTTGGTGTACCTGTGGAGTGGCCCACACCTTTACTGGTAGGCTCCAAACATTTGGTCATCAAATCGTCTTCACTCTGAGGGTACTGAGCAGGCACCAGTGTGTACCCAGGTGGATGAGTTGGGTTCCATCCACATTTTTCTGAGAGAAAAAGAAGCTTTAACCTGGCCTCCTGGTTAGACCCTTAATGACAACTCCAACTCTCACTGGCTGGTTCTTGGTTGCAGAGTCTCAGGTCCTCTGACAGGAAACATAGCTTAGAGTTCAAGAAGCTGTGTACTGTAGCAAGAGAGAATGTCCTATGAAGACCAGAAATGTCAGCCCTGAAGAACCAATAGCTTGGAAACGGGGAGTAATATCCCACTGGCTTGCTGGGAACAATGGGGAGTGGAGCTACCCCTGCTTTCCCCTTTGGTCTACAGACCACATACTCATTGTTCTGGGAGTACAGCACCACCCAGTCTCTACTGGGGCATGTACGGGGTCTTCAAAGACAGCCTCATAGTGTGAAAAGGACAAGAAGAATGATGGCATTTAGGTCTGCATTATGCAGAGGGTCTGATGTGCAGTCAGGCTGCCTCTTTAAGATGACTTGTGATGTAATTAAGGCATCCATGGTAATAAGGCTACTCCAACATCTTACTAGTTGGCATGCATGTGCCCTGGTTGTCCCTATACTTTGTGAGATCCCATGTATTTTGTAAAACAGGCATTCTCACAGCCCCTATAAGTGGGGCTGGCTGGGTTCCATAGGTAAGAAAGGTGCTCACACCAGATAGTCAGTTGTCTCTGTGAAGTTTAGCCACCAGTACTCCACTGGAGGAGAAGTTGCCACACAAGCACCCGGTACTAAGCTCTTCCTAGCATATACATCTGAAACTAGACCTTCTGAAAAGCAAGCGTTCTTACATACATGCTCCCCACTCATGAGCTCATGGTCCCACGTTGCCAGTTACGAGTCGCCAGTGACAACTATCATGAACTGGCCAACTGAATTTGAATTGTGTTGCCTCCTTTCCAGTGTGTGTGTGTGTGTGTGTGTGTGTGTGTGTGTGTGTGTGTGTTGCCGGGATAGGATATCATGCATGTCAGGCAAGTACTTTACCTCTGAAACACACATCCAGCCCAGCGATTGTAGGGCTTGGTGGTCCTAGCTAAAAACAGTTCAAAAATGTATGACCACTTCAGGTTCCATAGTAAAGTGCTCTGTTTCTACAAAGGACAGAAAATGTTCATGATAGCTGGTACATAATTGCTCCCGAACTTCAAGGGCCTGCCTTCCTGTTCACATAGTAAGCCTTACCATTAGTATCACTTCGTGTATTTTCATTGCATTGACACTCAGCACATAGTCACCAGACTATGGCCAAACGGTATAACTGCTTGTATCACAGCCTGACTTAGTACAGAGTCCTGTCCTGTTGGTAGCCTTCCATTTCATCCAGGCTTATGGGACATACAGTGATCTTAGGACCCAACTACAAGTAAGCTCTACTTCCTGTCACCTTGGTCATGTAGGATACAAGATATAGCAATGTGGCTTTAAGTTTGAGAATTACATCACATAAATCCTGCCAACTTGACTCCTAAAATATGTTTTCATATGATGGAACTCTGATATAATATACAGCTTACCTTCCAACCTCTAAAATACATGTATGCACACAAAGTTCTCTCTAATACTAACAACTTGTTTCTCCTGCCATATTTACATGACTACATCAATGTCCAGCATCAGAGTGATTTCCTCAAATATGCACATGTTCATTAGATCATGTTATATCACGCTCTAGGAGGACCAGGATAGCCTTTCAGGGGCGAGCCCTTATTATGATTCCTGACCCTCTTTTCTGATGGAGTAGGAAAATAACATATTCAACAAACCAATAGCTGGTTTTCATCTATTTGAGGCCCAGCAGATCTAATCCAGCACAGAGCCCACGTCCAGTACAACAGGGTTACTAGGTTGACTCTGTGGTCATTCTCAGTAGCATTCCATTTTCCATAGGGCTCACAATGGTCAATTACATGGCAACATGATGGGGACCATAAGACCTGCCTCGCTTAGGGCTTTACCAGTAGCATTAAGCTCGAGCATTCCCCCTTGTCTGCCATTTTGATTCTATCTTGGTGAGAGATGGGGAAGAGTACAGACCACTCCGCCCTGATCCTTCAGCCTTACTCAATCATTGGCTGATAGCAGATCAGGGAGTGCCTGACTTGTCTATGATAAAGTGGGCTAGGGTTGCCTGCCAATGTCTCTTTAAGAAAAAGATAACTGAGCCTCAAATATATGGCTGCTTTTGTTTGATCAATTTGATTATATACATATCAATTACTTTATTTCTATGTCCATCAAAGCATTTAGCATTCCATTATCTATAAGTAGAATTTATCCCAATAATCTAAAATATGTATACAGATTTTAGTAGAATTCATCAATTTATCAGGTTATCAGTTGTGGTAAGAGACATATGTAAGTCAAAATTTAGCAGTAGGGCTGGAGAGATGGCTTAGTGGTTAAGCACTTTCCTGTGAAGCCTAAGGACCCTAGTTCAAGGCTCGACTCCCCAGTACCCACGTTAGCCAGATGCACAAGTGGCTGCACATATCTGGAGTTCGTTTACAGTGGCTGGAGGCCCTGTCATGGCAATTCTCTCTTCCCCCCTTCTCTCTCCCTCTCTATCTCTCTCTCCCTCTTTCTGTCTGTCTTTCTCTCTGTTACTCTCAAATAAATAAATAAAAATAAACAAAAAATAGCAGTAGCTTTTATTTGACTTGGAATTTTTTTAGATAATGAGGCTTTTCATTATCCCAATTTTTCTCAATTGCATAAAAAGAGATTTAATGATTGTTTTGAAAGTTAATTGAGAAACTTCCCAGTTGAATCTTAACATCTAGAAATAATACTTTCAAGATTTTCTCATGACCATAATCTGAACCATTTTAAGAACTTTGGCAAATCAGATCAATTAGGTCTCCCAGGCCTGTCCTGAGTCACCACATGCGCAATAACAACTTTTCAGTGTACTTTCATGTCAACATCCCCCTGCACCATGCCATCTGCTCAGGTGATATGAAATGTTCCCATCACCCCCACAACGACCTCATTCCCTCTGCACAAGGAATAGAAAGAGGCATGGGAGTGTTGAGGCAAAATTGCATGCTTAGAATAGTCAGGGGTTCTGGAGTTCAGAAAAATATTGCCTCTCTATATGGATCATAGAAACATAGATTTAGTATTCTGGAACTCCACAATTTCCCTGACGATAACCTTTCCTCAAACACAGCAACTCAAGCAAGTTGCTCATCATACATGAACCAAAAAGACCTGGAATGTCCATCAAGCTGGACACCGACAGAGACACAGAAGCAAAGTAAGCGTTCTTAAATAGAACAATAAGAGTAAAAAGGACAGCAATGAAACTCTTTCCACTGAGAGAGAAGGTCACGGTGACCACCAGCATGCAGAGCCAAATTCCTAAGGCTTCCTTGGCCTCTTGTATTTGGAGGCTCTGAGCCAGGATGCAGCAGGCACCAGCCCCAGCATTCACTTGCTCAACTTTAAGTGACCGCCAGTGGGTCAGGTTGCAAATTGTTTATATTTAGAAGAACAGGTGTATGGCTGATGTCATCTGGATATGTTTCATGGAATTGAAAAGATTTAATGTGGAAAAGGAAGGCACACCATTCCGATTTGTACTTGCAGTATGTGGGAACTGTATGCCATAACTTCTTTTCTTAGATTTTCCTTTCTTTTCACATTTTATGGGTATGTTATGGTTTGAATCTGAAATGTCCCCCTTAGGTCATATTTTGAAAGCTTATGCCCATAGTGGAGCCACTATGTTGGGAGCCTGCTGGTCCTTGAAAAGGTAGTTCTCACTTTGTTGAAGTGGATCACTAGAAGACAGCCTTTGAATGTAGTTCCTCGATCCTCATTCCTATTCACTTTCTCTGCTCTGTAGCTCACCTTGCTGTAAACATTTCTAGTCACATGCTCTCTCCACTATGAACTGAACTTGTCTGCCATAACTTCCCCACTGTGATGAATGGAGCCCTTTGAAGCCATGAGCCAAAATAAATCTTTGTTTTGCTCAGGTATTGTCACAGTAGCACAAAGCCAACAGAGGGTGTTTAGTGCAGGTTCATGAATTCTTGCAAAAAGAAAGAAAGAGAGAGAGAGAAAGAAAGAGAGAGAGAAAGAAAGAAAGAAAGAGAAAAAAGAAAGAAAACAACAGCAAAAAATCAGGACTCCTGGGTTTGAATGAATTCTCATTAGAAGACTACATTTCCTTCTCCTATGCAATGATTCATAACCACTGGTTTTTCTTTGACTGACCCCTCTGTTGTATCCCAAAATTGTGTGAAACACAGAGATGTGAACCCAGGGAGTTGAGATTCATAAACACTCAAGAATGCTACACATGCAAAATACTGCTAACCATGTACAAAACTCGTATAAAGCTAGATATGCTCCCCAAATGCAGATGGAAAGACTGTATGGAGGTGAGATGTAACCAACATTACACATGTCAGATACAGAACGCAATCCTAGATCAGGCATCGGGAAAATAGCAGCTTTGCAGGCACTTTCCTCCCTCACTTGAAAAAATATATATATGAGCAAGAAAGAGGCAGATAGAAAAAGAGAGACAACAGGCATGCTGGGGCCTCTAGTAACTGCAAAGGAACTCTAGACGCTTATATCTGGCTTTATGTGGGTCCTAGAGAATCAAACCTGGGTCCTTTGGCTTTGAGGCCAAATGCCTTTACCACTAATCCATCTCTCCAGCCAGTCAGCCACTATTTTATTAAGCACTCTAATGAGGGGTCTGGGTAGATGGCTGAGAGGGTAGAAGTGCTTACTTCCAGTTTGTTTAGCCAGCACCCACAGAAAACCAAATGCAAAGTGATGAATGTGAGTGGCATTGGTTTGCAACAGTAAGAAACCCTGCTGGACCTGTCCTCCTCACACACACACAGGTACACTAATAGAATTTCTAGAAAATATTTTAATGAGCACACATGTATAAGGAAGTGAAGCCCTTCTTTGTTGAACTGCGTGGCTATCTTGCTAATGGTTTGAGCCCTAGTGCTCACCCAGACCCCCTCTGAATTCCGTGTAGTGTGACATGTGACTTAAACAATTATGTCTCATTATGTGATATCCCTAAGTTGAAGACTTTTCAGCAGGAGAAAGAAAAGGAAATCCTGTTTCCATTTTGATTTCACTTTTGTTCATATTATGCTAGGAATGATCATGAGATGTTAAAAGCCCTATAAACAAAGATAGCTTATCTTTTGGAAAGCAAGCAGAACTAATTTTCCATAAAATAGCTTCAGCAAAAGTATGTCCTAAAATTTTCCTATTATGAAGTAATATTTCTCCTGTGTTTCCTTGGAGCTGCTACTGAGTATCGCGTGCACAAACACACATAAGCATCACCTTGGCAGGCACAGCTAGACACACGAGCGCATGACACGCACTCGAACCTTGTCTTGGTCATTTCCGCTCCACTCATGTCTAAAAATCTCCCGGGTTGCTTTTCAATACTGGCAAGAACCAGTGATGCCAATCTAATAAAACGGGAATCTGACTATCAAATCCCAGCGGAGGAAGTGTCCTCCTCCTCCGGGCTAGGAATCTGCCTACAGCAGGCCCAGGTGTGGCAGCTCTCCAAGACCAAGTGCCCGCGGTCCCTGTTGCATGCTTGCAGCTGTCTGGAACATGGGCTACAGAGTGCTTTGCTGAGACCAGCTTTCTGACTGCATTTGAATGGAGGTGAAACCACACTGCTGACCTATTTGACCTTTTCCTGACTCCTGTCTCTCCTGATCTTGTCAAGGTGGGAAGTATTTTATATTTCCCCCACAAACAAAAACAGCCAATTACAGCAATAACCTCCAGAAAACAATGTGTTTTAAGGGCATTGTTTTAAACCATTTTCCTTGTCTACTATTTTTTTTTAATTAAATGAGAGACGTAAAAATTCAGGATCATTAAAAGAGTGTTAGTAATGAGACGTGCATGTTATCCAGACCATAACAAGGGAAGAAGTCTGATGGGAATGGATACACACTGGTCAAGAAAAGTGAGGAGAGTAGAGGAATGGAGAGAGAAAAGTAATAGCAACAGAGAGCAGGGAATAATATACTCAAGGAAGAAGAGAGAGTGGGAGCAAAGAAGAAAGGGAGGAAAGAAAGAAGGAGGTCAGATGAGTAGATGGGAAGAAAGAAAGGTGGGAGGTAGAAAAGGAGAAAGTGAAAGAAAGAAGAAAGGGGGAGGAAGAGATGGAAGGAGGGAGGGATGGACTAAGAGACAGAAGGAAAATAAGGGAGGGACAGAGGGAGGAAGGAAAGAAGGATACAGGTAAGGATAGGGAGAAGAGGTAAAGAGAGAAAAGGGAAAGTAAAGTAAGGGAAGGGAAGGGAAGGGAAGGAAAGGAAAGGAAAGGAAAGGAAAGGAAAGGAAAGGAAAGGAAAGGAAAGGAAAGGAAAGGAAAGGAAAGGAAAGGAAAGGAAAGGAAAGGAAAGGAAAGGAAAGGAAAGGAAAGGAAAGGAAAGGAAAGGAAAGGAAAGGAAAGGAAAGGAAAGGAAGGGAAAGGAAAGGAAAGGAAAGGAAAGGAAAGGAAAGGAAAGGAAAGGAAGGGAAAGGAACGGAAGGGAAAGGAAGGGAAAGGAAAGGGAAGGGAAGGGAAGGGAAGGGAAGGGAAGGGAAGGGAAGGGAAGGGAAGGGAAGGGAAGGGAAGGGAAGGGAAGGGAAGGGAAGGGAAGGGAAGGGAAGGGAAGGAAAGGAAAGGAAAGGAAAGGAAAGGAAAGGAAAGGAAAGGAAAGGAAAGGAAAGGAAAGGAAAGGAAAGGAAAGGAAAGGAAAGGAAAGGAAAGGAAAGGAAAGGAAAGGAAAGGGAAGAAGAGGGAAAGTAAGGGAAGGAAGGGACAGGAGAGAAGGGAGGGAGGGAAGGAAGGGAGTAAAGAAGAGAGGGAGGGAGGGAAGAAGAAAGGAAAGGGAGGGAAGGGGAAGGAAGGGACTAGTCATTACTAAATTACTCTTTTGACTCTAGGTTACCTAGGCACTGTGACCATATAAGGCATAATAATTGTTAATATTAACCTCTGCTGAATATTTACTATTTCCTAGACATCATTTTAAAGGCTTCAGATTTCAATTCTACAATCATGACTGGCCATCAAACCATAGCATGAGGCATGTCAGAGGCAAAAATCCACAGAGCTGCCCCTTGCCCCGATCACTTGAGGTGTCCGTCTCACTCCCCAAGCTGTCCATCAGCAAATTTCATTATCTGTTGAAACTTCTATTAGCCTTCCAGAAAATGAGGGCAAGACTTTCTGTAGCTATCAAGTCTTGCTGGCAGAGTACAATATCTTATAGAATTTAAGCTTATTTTCTTCAGCAATGTTTCTAAGTGTACTTTAGTAGTTTACAGAGGCTTGACAATTTAAACTCCTTCCAAAGTTCCACAATTATTAAAAAATTGTGCAATTGTTTTGTTTAGAGTGACCAGAGGATTCATTGTTTAACTAGGGACTTTAATTAAGGCAAGCATTTACTTCTGCTTCAGATCAGGAAATAATAAGTGAAGAAAATTCTCTTAAAAGCTAAGAATAAATATTCTGTGTGTATAATAAATACAATTTTCATGAATCAACAAATGTTTAATGAATAGGATTGACTAATCATTGCTTGGTAAAAGCTTTTATATTGCCTTTAACAGATGTCTAGAAACCCCTTTTGTAAATACTTGCCAGTAGAATAATGGTTGCTAAGTTATGTCATGGAGATTAAATAAAATAAACACTTATTTGCAGAGTCTTCTGAAATTAAGATTACACTCCTATGAATATTTTAGCAATAATACCAGGAAGGTGTCCAAAAGGTGAGCAAAATAGAGATGAGGAAGGGATATAGGAGCAAAAAGGAAGTAGAAAGTTGCCAAGGAAACAGAGCAGCAGTATTCTCCTGCCCATGGGCTGGAGCTCATGGCTACAATGTGCTACATGGCCAGGGATGCCACCACCTTCCACAGGGCACACAGAGGAAAAGTCCAGCTGAGGAGCTCAGAAGTTGTTCCATCTCATCTGCAATCAGAGTGCCTCGGCCAGGACGTTACCATTCCAGAGTAGAGGCTCCTCCCTGTCAACCTACCTCCACCTTCCTGGTTTGGCCTTCTAAACTGCCTGTATAAGCCAGATGTCCTACCAAAAACAAGAAGTAAATATATAAATTGTGTTAAGATCATTTCATAATTTTTCAAGTATAAAAATAAAAATAGGAAAAACTACCTTATTTATTAACATTTTTATTTATTTGAGAAGAGAGAGAGAATGGGCATGCCAAGACCCATTGCCACTGCAAACAAACTCCAGATATATGCACCACTTTGTGCATCTGACCTTATCTAGTGAATCAGATCCAGGCCTTCAGGCTTTGCAAGCAAGCACCTTTAACTTCTGAGCCATCTCTCCAACCCCAAGGTGAATTTTTGATTGTTTGCTTGTTTGTTTTAATTTATTTGCTATTTTTCCACTTGTATGTTTAGACTTTGACATTGTTTTGATCTTCACTAATATTTTTTTCTTGACTAATTTCCACTAACTGCATTTCAAATTGCTGGTATGATATATTTTTTACCTAGGATTCACCCTTAAATGGATTATAAAATTAATTGTTAAGTGATTAATTGTTACTTGTTAGGCTGTTAGGAAAGAGTTTATAAGAAAACAATTAGAATCACAAAGTGTACCACAACTCAAGAATGTCATCCTAAGTCACTTAAGGCCAACAAATACTGTACTCACATGCTTTATTTCAGCAGCCATTCTCGGGGTTATATTATTCTGATCTCTGCAGATGTCTTTGAAGTTGATCGTATTTAATTTTATGTATGTATTCAGAAAGAAATGAAATGGCTTGATGGTGACATATACTTCAGAATTTTTCTTTTCTCTGGATTGAGAGAGCAGTACTTAGACTCACATCACTTGATTCCTCCCAAACACCCCAAAGTCATGATCAGCCCAAGCTTCATGGTGCATAAAATACCAACCTGTTAGAAATGAATTAATCATATCTGGTGCTGCAGCTTCATTGTACTAAATTTGATCAAATGCCAAATGGCACCTACAGCCAAGCTCATGCCAGTGAGAACTGAAACAAGGGCATTATATGGCAGTGGAACTGGTCAAATGAATCTTGTCCATTGACTCAGAGGAGAATCCTCTGAGGTCATAGATTTAAAATCTTCAAACTGGCTTCTGTATCCATAAATGTTCCCCTATGTGCACAGAGTGGTATCCTGAGGTTCCCGTCCCTTAGATGCCACAGAAGACTTTTCCACTCCATCTTTTAGAGTTCTCAAATGGGACTTCATATATGTTCAAGTAACTGTGATGTGGTGGGTATTGCAGCTCATGAAAGGCATTGGAAAGAAAGTCTCACCATAAAAGTGATTCCTTTCAGGGCTAGCAATTGGGAAATAAGCAATGTGAGAAAAATTGCATTTAAAGCAAACCAACTACAACAATAAAAAAATGGAGGAGGCTGGGCATGGTGGCTCACGCCTTTAATCCCAGCACTTAGGAGGCAGAGGTACGAGGATCGCTGTGAGTTTGAGGCTACCCTAAGACTACATAGTTAATTCCAGGTCAGCCTGGACCAGAGCGAAACCCTACCTCACCACCACCCCCCCCAAAAAAAAATGTGGAGGAGACTCTTAGGATGAGAAATTCACCTAAGGCATCCTAGCATCATGGGACCTAGAGACTGGCCTGGCTTCTCCTCTTGGCTCTATCCTTTCACAAATGGAATAGTTAATGTGAATTCCTTTGTTGCTCTGGGGCACAGCTTCCTTACTTTATAAAATGGAAATGGTATCTATTCCATAGGGCTGATGCAAGAATTAAATGAGTTAAAATCTTTCAAAAGCATACTGGTGTTTGGCACATCCTAAATGCTACATATGTGTTTGCTAAGTCAACAAATTCCTTCTCTAGACAAGAACGTCACTCCTAGCAGTGTACACACAGCACACGCAAACTTAAATGCTGAAGCAATAAATCCTTCTGAGAAAGAAAATCACAGATTCCCAGGGCCTTATTTTCAGAATCGCTCATGTTGCTTCCAGACATTGGCTATTTAATCCTTCCAGAACAACCGAGAGAGAATTTACGCAAATAAACTTCTCCTTTTACAGAAGAGGAAGCTGGTGCAAAGAAAGGTCATGTTCTCCTTGGGTCAGCCCAGGGAGCCCAGCCCCTCTCCATGTCTCTTCCCATCCTAGGCTAACTCGGCGTGCTCAAAAACACAAAGCAGTGCTAACAGACCCAAACAGCTTAAATGTGGGATGTTCAAACCACGTAGAGAAGTCACAGTACACACAGGAAAACAAGTCCACTGTAGGATAATCATGCAAGGTTTCAGAAGCCAGAGCTTCTGCGCTGTCTGCAGCAGGACACTGACAGAATGGACAGCTGAGGGTTCCCATTTCCGTTCAACCTTACTAAGTGAGCGAGGAACTGAAATATGTGATTGGATTTTTTAAAGATAACTATATCTATCTATGTTTCATTTAAATTAATATGAAAGTGATTTGATTTGAACAGGTCATAGAAAAATACTATCAACTCTGAAAGAATAGGTAGTTATGAGACCCTTCATTATAGGGGAATGTCCTACCTGATCTATGTAGGAAAATGGCAGAAATGAATGTGAGAAGAGATTTAGGTGGATACAGCAGATGTGTTCAACTTTCCCCTCCAAATAGTTCCTTAATGAGTTTTGGGAAACAATAATCTTTGTCCATAAAAGTTTCTTCATGGCACCTCATGTTTGTGCAAGACTTCTTGGACTTTACCCAGTACAGCAAAATGTCATACAGAAAGGGGAGAGGAAAGGAAGGAAAAAGCAGGCAGGGAAGGTAAAAGGACTGAGAAGGGAGAGAAATATTTTTTTTTATTACTTCTATGAATAATTACCATGTTAAGGCATGTTTTGCTTTGAAGAAAACATTGCAACTTCAAATACTTACATTTTCCCAAAACAATTTTATTGCACAAAATTAGGATTTAAGACTATGCAGCAAAATCAAAATCACTATAATTTTCTCACTCTATTATACCTCCTATGACAATAAATTCAAAGCACCAAAGAGTTTTGGCACCTAAGCATATGGCTGTCAAGCTAAGTATTATATTTATTATGAGTCCTTTCCTATATGCTTAATACTTGCTACAGATTTATTTACCATCATTTGCCTAATAGGTCACATAATTTGTTCAATTTGTTGTATACTGATATTTCTGTTATTTTACTAAAATAACTGGTAGTTACACTTGTGAATTATTATGTAACTCAGGATAAACTTTCTTGATGTCAAAACCTTGAATCCATGTCTTGAATATGTTAAATCATGAGCTATATTGATTTTTGTGTTTTCTCTGCTGTCTCTTGTGAATTAGTCGTCCATCCCCCCACCATGTCCAATTAAGAAGATTAAGTTTAACAGGCCAACTGTTTTTCCTGATTAACTCATTACTGTTACGTTTCAAGAGAACTGTTCCCTTCTCTTTCCCTTTCCACAGCTTCCAGAAAGTACCCTGAAGGAGACCAGCTCTAGAATTTTGGAATCCTGGCTATTGATGGAACTGACCAAGTGTCAGTGCCTCATTGCTATGGGAGAGAATGTTACCTCTTCCCAACCACCACCTCATGTTATATTCCACATGTCCCATAACATGCCAGTTCCTTATAGTGCAACATACCCCCTCCCCAACAACTCTTAAGACCTTCCTCCCCCTACTCAGATTTCAAAGCATCTTTCCCTTCAGATTCTGCCATTCTCTTCTGACACTAAATTAATAATTCTGTTCAAAAGAACTGTCTCTAAATCTTCTGTTCATGAATGGGAACTGACATTGACTTTTGCTTTTATCTGCATTATGATTTCCTGTGGATTATTTTCTATTTTAAAATTGATATTTAACAAATAGGTGAAAACAAAAACATATGGATATTTATGAGATAGTGTGATGTTTAAATACATGAGCACATAGTATAATATTTAAGTCTAAGTAAACATTTATCTTATTATCAAATATTTATCATTTCTCTATTATAAACTACTAAAATCCTTTCTTCTAGCATTTTGACATACATCTGCCCTGCCATTATCAATGGTAACTGTGGTGGTTTGGCTTATGTATTCCCCATAAACTTAGGTATTCTGAATGTTGGTGTCCCCAGCTGATGGCAAGTGGAAATTAAAGCCTCCTGGAGGCAGTATATCATTAGGGGAAGGCTTATGGGTATTATAACCAGTTTCCCTTTGCCAGTGATTGGCACACTATCCTGTTGCTATTGTCCACCTGATGTTGGCCAGGGGGTGATGTCTACCCCCTGCTCATGCTGTCATTTTCTCTGCCATCATGGAGCTTCCCCCTTGAGCCTATAAGCCAAAATAAACCTCTCTTTTTCCCACAAGTTGCCCTTGGTCGGGTGTTCTGCCAGCAATGCAAACCTGGCTGCAACAGTTTAGCCTACCCGCTAAGCTTGCTCCTACACAGCCCTCCCCAGTATGCTCCTCAACATCTGGTCACCACCAGTGTGCCCTCAACTCTGTGAGTTCATTTATTTTTATATTCCACAGATGAGTGATAAAGATCTGATTCTGGTTGTTTCACTTAACATAATGTGATGGTTAAGTTTGATTATCAGCCTGATTGTATTAAGAAACCTAAGGTGTTCATGAGGCAAACATTTGGACATGTCTATGAGGGAATTTCTAGAGAGCATTAATTGAGAGAGGAAGACAAGTCTTGAATGTGGGTGCCACCATCTACCCCATGGCCTGTGGTTCCAAATTGAGTGCCCGCTTCTGAGTTCCAGTTTCTCTGTTTCCGGTTTGCCAAGATGTGAACATACAGACTCATGCCCTGCTGTCTCTGCTGAGAGGAGCCTTACCCTCAATCAAGTAACCACTTCCTTCTTTAAGTAGCTTCTTGCCAGGTACTTGGTCACAGCAATGATAACAGTAACTAACTCATAATTATCTCTAATTCCATCCATGTTCTTGTAGATGACATAATTTCTAGCTTAATAGCATTCTGCTGTGTATGGAACTACCTTTCTGAAACATGATTGAGGGGTAAATTTTTGTTCTTTCCATAGAAACATTGTTAATCACTTTAAAGGACATATCTCATTTAACTTTAGCTAGTACTCACTAGATAGATATCATTGTGTCCACTTAATAAATTAGGAAATGAAGTTAAATAAATTAAATAAACTTAAAGAACACAGAACAAGCATATAGTGAAACAAAGGCTTGGTTCACCTTGTGCAGGTATTGAAGACAGCTCCCTTCCTACCTGTGAGTGCCCTCCTTAACCACACATAAGTCCTAATGTCCCTTCGATCTTATCATCTCATTGGTAAATTGTATGTTCTGCATTATGAAATGCTTTCTACTTTATTTTACTTTTTTATTATCTTATTATTATTGTTGTTGTTGTTGTTGTATGCTAATAAATAAAAGTGAGTTTCATTGTGACATTTCACACATTTATTTAGAATGCCTTGATTGTATTTATCCTCATTATTACCCATACTTCTCCCCCACCCATTAGCACTGGTCTCTTCCTATTCCCTAATAATCCCCTTAAAGCATCTAAATGACAACAAATTTTCATTGAAAAACTGAGTATCAACTTCTAACTTTATACAGTTTGTCAAAGAATCTTTTAGCCAAAGTTTTCTTACAAATCTCGTGAAAATATCTGGGCAGACTTTGTCCTGCTGTAGGTTCTTTTTTTTTTACGCTGCATACGTTTTGTTGTTTTTCCCACAACCATGTTACATGGCCCCCAGAACCCTAGAAAGATCTTCTGAACCTTCCCACACTTTATCACACCCTTCAAGCCGCTCTCAAGGAACACTACAAAAATACCTTTTGCATAAGGAAGTGTATAAATTATAAATAAGTGGGTGTTAAGAGCTTTTTGTTTATAATTGCAGCATTTATTCATAAGAGATTGAGCAATTTGCTAATAGAAATTTTGACCTTTCCTCTAAACTAAAAAATATTTTAAAAAAACACACCCACTGTCATTTGGGCTGACAGATGAAATGGATCTAGCAGTTCAGATCAGGGCACAGGAGCAGGACAGTAGAACCAGGAGGGCAGTGCTGCGGTGGTAGAGCATCTCACCTTCATGGGAAAGGATTTGGACTGGGAAGGACACTTGTGTGTTACCAAGACAGAGTAGATCCAAGACAGTAGCATTCTACTTTATCCTCAAATCACTCCGCTCTACTATTTTAGCAATTGCTCTAAGACATCCAGGTGTTTGTCAGAGGTAGGAAGCAAAAAATTATGTCCATGACAACAGTTCTACTCAAGAATAAACAAGGACACCCTGAGATACTCACTCTCAAGTTTTTCATTCTTGGTTCAACCATGGCTCAGACTGTGGCCTTAGCTTAAAATCACATTTTCTAAAGCAAAGTGTAGGTAGGCACTGGAGCTGAAGTGCTATTGAGCTGGGGAGATGAAGAGATGGCTGTCTCAGTGGGCAGAGCACTTGCTGCACAGCAAAAGGACCTACATTTGGATCCCTACAAAGAAGCTGAGCATGGTGGTTCACACCTGTAGTCCCAACCGTGAGGCAGCAGGAACAGGAGGGTCCCTAGGGCTTATTAGCTAGCTAGTCTAGCTGAATCAGTCATCTCCAGGTTCTATGTGAGACCATGTCCCCCAAAATAAGGTGGAGGTTGCACCCAACATCAACTTCTGCCCTCCACATGTACTTGCACTTGTGCACCCACATACATACATGCTTACACACACACACACACACACACACACACACACACACACACGTAAGAAAATGACAGATGACAATTCCTCACAAAAGTCCAGCTTACAACCTAGGCTGCTTGAGCAGGCACTGTATGCACACAGGGCAAGCGTCTGTCCCTTCATGTGCTGACTGCTTTGCAAGGTAAGTAGATGAGGCCTTGTCAAATCCCCATGCCCTGAGAGAAACAATGTGAAGGGTCTCAACAGCTAGGCTAGCTTAGCAGGGTGCTGTGCTAACAGATGCCACTTCTCTCTGAAAGATTAAGTTAGGCATACAGGGATCCCCATTTTAAGGGTAACTGATGTGAGATTTTAGCTTTATCAGAAGAACCTCTTCATAAAAGCTCCTAGGTTGATTCCATTGTAGAACCACAGTCTAGAAATCAAAGGCAAGTTTTAGAAGCCATATTGGAATTTTCTTACCACAGTGGGTCAGATAAAGCTGATCTAGGAAGTAATAATAGTGAAGATGCCCATAGGATATCTCGTGTTGATAAGAAGACAGAAGGATCACTGTAGGCAGAACAAGAATGAGAGAAGGGCTATTTTGGGGAAACTTAAAGAAGGCCTTTATGAGAAGAGCTTACCCAGTGAGCTTCCAGAATAACAGAAGACACAAGGGGACTCTGGGCAGGAGCCAAGGGGAGTCACAACCACAGGTGTTAAGAGAACCTTTGTGGGCCACCTAGAGAATCTGTGGCTCTGGAAAAATACTCAGATGAATAGGAGTGGTGGAGTTAATAACTGATTAGATAAGGTCAGTCGCCTTTGTGTGCCCCGTGGTGCTGTGTTGGCATTGCCCCTCTTCTAATGAGGCCCTAATCCGCAGGGAAACCTGGGGGGCGGGGTTCAGGGAAGCAACAGGGGAGGGCCTCTAGTAGAACCTTTGGTAGGATGGCCACCGAAATCACCAAACAGTCTTGAGAGCGATAGGAGATGTTATGTTAATTGCACTTGTGCGACAGATCTAAGCCAGGACTTTCTTGGCCAAAACAAGAACTATAGTAACCCCAGTCTATTAAAACTTGAGGTATTGACCATTTACCAAGCACAACAAATTTTTAAGCACATTTAATAGAATACTGTCATAATTGTGCTTATTGACAACCTATTAGCCCTCAGCACTCAAAGTTAATAGACAAGTTTTGTAACTAGTCCAGTGCCAGTTGCCACTATGAGAAACTCGCACACCTCAGCTTCTCTACCTTGACAATAAGCTTATTGCTGTTAATTCATTTTGTGTGATTTCCATTTAGCTGGATTTCTGAATAATCTGCATTTCTTTGTCAGCGTGTAAATTTCAAACTATTTCCTGAGGCTTTACATCATAATCACAGTAGAAAGAAATTGGATATGACAAATAAAAATTCTTGAATGGACAATGGTGAGAATTGTGCTCAAGATGCTGTATCTTCAAGATCTGAAATTGTTTAATCCTAGGGTATGAGGCCTGGACCATGTCTTTGTCTCTGTGTACAAAGACCAATTTCTGCAGGAAGTTGACCAGCTGTTACTCAGCTTCTGCTCTGAGAAAGAAACACTCTACTGATTTCACATGAGTATGTATCTGACCCTTCTCTAATCATCAACATTTTACCCATTCCTCAGTGCCTATCTCAAATCCCATCACTCTCTGGAATTTTGTCTCATGACACCAGCTGGTGGCACTCCCTCAGTCAACACATTTTTTTGCCTTTTGTGTGCATCAGTGATGGGTATCATATCACCTAATACCATAAGTCACTATTTTTATAATGCCCCAGTTTTGTGTGAATTCTTGCAACCAAACCCCAAAGTATAACAAATTGGACTCTTCAATTTGAACCTCTCACTTTGGGAGGCCATTAGTGCTGCTGTAACCAGGTGGCTAAATTTTAATGTGTCACGGAAGAAGAGAAAGGGCTGCCTACTGAGGGAAAAGCAGACTCAGGGACCCCAGGGACAGCAGCTGAGCAGTGGCATGCCAGGCCCCTGCCCCATCCACAGACACCCATTGAAAACAGACTTCTTTTTCATTTAACCCTTCCTCTGAAGTTCATCTTAACCCCAACAATTCCTAAAGGAGATATAGATAGATAGATAGATAGATAGATAGATAGATAGATAGATAGATAGACAGATAGATATGTACACACACACACACATAGGCATGTGCATGGTGAACTATTTTATTGCTTATCTCAATACCTCAAAGTATTATAGCCTGTGACTATCTAAAGCACATATGGATAAATTTGTTCTATAAATAGATAATTAAGATCATGGGCTTAACAACTATGCATTCTTTGACACAATTACTCCATTCTGCCATTATAGTGGGAATATATCATTGACAATATGTAAATAAATGAACATGACCTTTCCCAATAAATTTTTACTGAGAAAAACAGAAGGTGAACTATATTTGATCCTTAGGACAATGAACCCATGAAGGAAAGCAGTCTGATTCATAAAATAATTTAACTTTGTATTTCATCTTTCCTTCCTACATTAGGTCCTCAGTATCTTAGTAATGATAAACATTTACTTTTCCTGGTGCCCCAAACATTTCTTGTTCATACAAGTCTTTTATCCATAAGTCTGATTTCCTTATTTTCTACAAATATTAATGTCTTTATGATAGAAAATTAATATAAACCATCTATACCTCCAGAGATATAAGCGCATCTGCAGAGGAAATTGCGAGTTCTGTGTCTTGGTGACAGCACATTAGTGACCGATGTAACTCCGTCACCACTGATGTGACTCACATGTGCTCGTTGCCATCCTAAAAGAACGTGTGTGCATGAAAGTTTTGTTTGCTCTTTCTTTAACAATTCTTGCCTTAGGGAGCCAGACTTACAGGGAAATCTGAATTTCTTTTTTATGGAAGTGGATGACATGGTTCCTAAACCTCAGTGAGTCTTTTCACTGTGTATTGATGACCTCATGGGGCTGCTGGCCTCTTGTGCCCTTCCTTCCTCAGCAGGGATCTGGAGATCCATGTCCCTGAACTGCCCTGCCTCCAACCAAAGCCTCTGATGACTTTGCGTCTTCTAACATTAGCCTAGATGATTTAATTCTGAATCTTTTGCAGATTTCATGTAAAAGGAAGTAAAGAATTTCTAGGAATGTTTTTCTGTAAACCTGATGACTTTGTCCCCTTCACACAGTGTCAGACCATTTACTCTTTTGAACTCTGTTTCATCTCTCCTGGCAGACGCTTTTCAAACCATTTTTTCCAGCATGCTTTCTCTTCCATTTAAGAATCCTCTATTCAAATCCTTGACTGTGTTTTAATCTTTTCTTCATAGTTACTCAGAAGTTTCCTTATAATAATCAACAGCTATGTTTAGAACAATTTATACAGAAAGAGCCATAGGCCCTGAGCAACATGTTGATTTAACAGCAAAACAATGGCACTAAGAATCCACTCGTCACGAAGTTATTCACTGTACCACCTCACCCTGTGGGGGGTGCTTAGTTCCATGATCAATGCTGAGACATCCAAGTGACTCCTGCCTTTGAGGATCCACATGCATCTTCCTACCAGCAAGCAGAACCTAACATCAGCAGGAACAATAGCTTTCTTTACACAGATATCAGGAAGTGTGAGCCAACTTTGAACTCCCTGTTAGTAAAGTGGTTACTAGAGTCAAATAGGATTTCCCTTTAGACCCAAGGTATCCTAAGCTTTCTTGAGAGACATAGAAGTTATAGTATGAGAAGTATTCCATAAATAACAGTTATTAAAATGCCAGAAAATAGATAAGTGATAATCATATAAAACAGAAACCTTGTTTAAACTTTAAAACAAGTCACCTTCACCTTAATAGGAAAAATATGTGTTTGCAAAACGGATGGGTCCTATTTTGTTACATGTAAAAACCTAGGATTTCTGTATTAGTCAGTGAAACCTGGATTTGGGCAAAGGGTTTGTATTTTTAGGCAAATATAGGAAATAGAAATGGACAGACTAGTAAGTGTTTCATGGAATAACTCGTATTCAGTGCGTACCACCACACCAGTATGACCAGTTATTATGCAAGAATCTCTTCTGACTAGTCACTGTCTATGCATAACACTCAAATATTTTAACATTGCATCAAAAGTTTTCAAATTTCTTAGTCCCATAAAGCCTGATTAGCTCTACTTCCAATTTGACTTTCCTAAGGTGGATCTCAGAAGCAAATTCGTTTGAAGAGGGCACTTTAATACCATCTTGTAGAGACTAGTATTCTCTTTCTGAATCACAATCCATTATCTTTCTTTTACATTTTGATTTGTCATTAGTAAAAAAGACAATATTGAGCTAGATGTTGTACCAGTTACCTTCTTTTATTGCTGAGAAGCAGCAGTGACCTGATGCAGTTTATGGAAGGAAAATGTTTAATTCCAGCTTATAATTTCATCATAGCAGGAACAGCTGATGGCCAGGCCCCATATCTCCACACAGCAACAGAGAAGAAGCAGAGAGAGTAACTACTAATACCCAGTAAAGCTGAATTAAGAAACCTCAAGGTCTTTCTCCAGTGGCACACCTCCTCCAGTAAGGCTCCACCTCCCAAAGTCTCCACCAAATGAAAATAAATATGAAGTTTGATCCCAAGCACTTGATGTTTGGGGAGACACTTTATACTAAAGCCACTAAGAAGGTCAAATTCAAAGTGACAAAAAAAAATTCAAAAGAAGAAGATAGTCTAATTCAATTTAGTATAATAATTACTACATCAATCTACACAATGAAAAGCTATATCTTACCAGCTGATCCATGTTTTAAAATCAAGAGAAAATACTACCAAATAGTCATTGTTGAAGCTACAGAAGTAGCTTCTCTCTAGTCCCAATCAGATGTTTGTTGGTTTAACATAGTTAGGTAGTGGAAAGGCAGAAGATCCTTTGATAGTGTGACAAGGACCAAAGGTCTGAACATACCCCCCTTATTTACTCACATAACTCTGAATTTCTACAGGCATGGAGCCCCATCTTCTGCTTCTTACCTTGGTAGGGGACATGTGTACTGTCATCTTTAGAATCTTTGGCCAAAGAGTGAAAATTACTTCTTTCCCAGCTTGATTTATTAAAATCCAGGGGAAGGGGAGAGGTTGGCCTTTCTCAGGTGCTATGTTTGAATGACAATAAGAAAATAACTACTTCACATAAGGTGAGGTACTTAACCTGTTTTTTGTTTCTGTTTTTTTTTTGTTTGTTTTTTGTTTTTTGTTTTTTTTTCCAGAAAGTCTTTGCTTTCACAGACCTGTTTCTGTTGGCAACTATTGAAGACTTCTAATTAAATAACACAATCTACCACATGGGCTAAAGTGTTGTGTCTAGAGAAGCAAAATACAAAAATTGTTCAAATGAGTGTGTCCTATGGGTATACATCATGGGTGTGAAAAGGCTTTACTATTTATCAGGTATCTAATTCTGGGATGGGTGTACAACATCAAGCCCCACAGTATCTACATGGCAAGTTTCTTGCCGCAAGCATGAATTATAAGAATTAAATCTTGGCCGGGCATGGTGGCGCACGTCTTTAATCCCAGCACTCAGGAGGCAGAGGTAGGAGGATCACCATGAGTTTGAGGCCAGCCTGAGACTACAGAGTTAATTCCAGGCCAGCCTGGACCAGAGTGAGACCCTGCCTCGAAAAACCAAGAAAAAATTAAAAAAAAGAATTAAATCTTGGATCAGCATCTGATATGTAGAAATATGCACATTTTAAATATCATAGTTATCCTCTTCATTATTGGTAAGTAGCCTTTCTTACAGGAGCTATTCAAAGACAATGGCCTTCCTCTCTGGGATAAACTTTAGCACTGCTCAGTGGACAGAGAGTGTCCACTGTGCTCTGTTCCATGCCCTTTCCCGTCACACTCCTCACATGACCACACAAATTTATCAGCCCAACCCTGAAGAAAAGCTGTTGACACCAAGCTTTTGCACCTAGGAAGCCTCTATCTGTACAGTCCTCCTATGTTTGCTTTCTCAGGCAAACTCTACGCATCTTGGAAGTCCTAGCTCCTGCCACATTTCCTCTAGTTTCCAAAGGAAGTATGGATTGCTTTGCCTTGCTCTATCCATATGGTTTTTAACAATCATCATCTTGAATTTAACTTGTTTTTGAGTCTGCTACATTCACTGAATGTAAGGGAGATGATGACTCATTTAATTTTCCTTTCATTCTTAGAGCCAACCATGAGTAGAGTACAGTAAGGATTCACTATGATGAGTTTTCCTTTGTTTAGAACTCTTCTGCATTGGAGCATGAAAATTTAGCTGCATTTTCCATGGTAGAAAAAAATATATATCATGAGATTGTCAGGTCCACATTTACTTGAGCCTGGGCATGTCACTGGACAATGGAGGTTATCATTAATTATTCCCTGGAAGTCATAGCATTTTGCAGTGACATACTTCAAAGATTTGGTCAATAATTTCATCAGTTCTAAAGGTTCAATAATCTTTGGTCTCATAGGAATTATTTTATCAAATGTGAATAACTTCTAGAAATAGCCCTTGGGAATCTCCATCAACAAGTGTGACTGCACACAGACTCACGGCCACACACATTCTATATACCACAGCAGAAAGAAAATACTGTTGGGATGACCAGGCCCCTCATGTCTGCACTGATATTTCCAGCAGATATTGAGAAGCTTTTCTCTTTTCAGAATATGATTTAGATTATTGTACTCTTATAAATTATAATAAAAGGATGCTTTAAATTTTCCATGATACGTATGCGGACACTACAAGTATACATTTCTACATCAGCCTGGGTTGTCACTGTGTGACATTTTTCCACAGATTCTTTGTATGTTTTTGTCTGCCCACACTCATAATCTAGGATTAAATGTAAGACTTTTAAAATAATTGCTCTAAGGATTCTTTTCAATTTCATTTGTTCTAGGCAATTTGAGAACTTAGCATCTTTAGAAGGTAAGCCTAAAAATCTGATAACACTTGCCTAATCAGTCTGAAGGGAAGAGAAATAAATACCCCAGTACATTTCCAAACAATTCCAGCAATTCAAGAGCAATTATGCCAAAAATTCCCTTTATCTCAGTGTGCATTACATAACATTCCTTTTAAATAGGAAACACTTTAAAATATACCAAACCCACTACATGCAAGATAATAGGGACTTATTGTTTTGATTTATGAGAACAAAATTGAAAAATTGATTTCTTCTACAAATAAGATATTTTCTTTAAAAGTAATATGATGATAATTCAATGATCAAAAAATAGTTAACTTTGTCACATACAAAAGGTAAATTTGATCAAATGCATTGAATTATATGTCAGTCATTTAACAACTTGATTTTGAACAAGTGATATAACACTTGAAAGTAAAAAATTATATAAGTTAGAGAGAACATCTAGTCCATGCTAAAGGGTTTAAATTACATTCACAGAAATCAGAAAAAGTCATCTTAAGAGAAACATGATTAAGATAGTGGTATACATAATTATAACACAGGGCACAAGCAATGGCCTGGTGTTCAGAATGCAGAGAAGAAACCAGTGTCAAAAACAAAAGCTACCTTTTACTGAGTTCTGCTTATATTTTCAAAAAGTATTAAAATTTATTATCCTCAGTGGTTGGAATCCTTCTCCACATGGTCTACTATGTGTGTAACTTGGGACAATTTACTTCTATCAACATTAATTTGCAACCAAAGAAATAGCACTACACACACACACACACACACACACACACACAATAACTGCCACACAGAAATAGTTCAAATAATAGTAAAGGGTTTTTAAAATTATTTTGTCCTTAAACTTGAAGATACTAATTTTACACATTCACAGGAGAGGAAAATTGTGTTCAATTACAGCTAGTATTTAACCCAAGAGCAATAACTATCGCACAGAAGAACATTCTGTCAAAAGTAGCCAATAGCTGGGTGTGGTGGCACATGTCTTTAATCCTAGCCCTCTGGAGGGAGAGGTAGGAGGATCGCCATGAGTTTGAGGCCACCCAGAGAATAGAGAGTGAATTCCAGATCAGCCTAACTAGAGTGAAACCCTACATCACAAACAAACAAAAAAAAAGTAGCCAATAATCTGGCCCCTTATGCTTCATCCTCTTGAAGAAGTTCCTGGTTAGTCCCTTGGTATGACTCTTATTCCCCAATAATGCAGGTCACAATGGCTAGTAAGGTTGTCTAGAAGACCCATTATCACCCCCAATCTCTGAGCATGATTTTTTTTAGAAGAACTGGCACATTCTTGATTATAGATCAGGAAGAAAAAGGAAGTGGCTAGCCCACCCCTTATAATTAGGTAATAAGTTCACCAAGAACTAGTTCCGTCCATCCCTGTCTTGATGCTGTGTCATACTTCCCTGTCTCAGATCTATATCACTACTCATGGGAACCAGTAAATATAAGGATAAAATCATAAATTTGCTGTTTAAAAACTTTAATCAATTTTCCATTTAATTATCTATTTTTTTATTTTTGAAATTTCCATACATGTATTGAATGCATTTTGATTTGATTCCCCACAATTACCTGCTCTTTTCCCCAGTCCCCTCTCACTACCACACTTCTTTTTCTCTATTAATCTCTCATTTTACTTTTGTGCCTTTCCTTCCTTTTGTAAGCCCATTGAGTTAAATTTGCATTGTTTGCATGATCATGGGTGGAAAATTACTTACCATTGAATGGCCAACTTGTCAGTGGCTATACCAGTGATAAACCTGACTCCCTCTCTCCCAGCAGCCACTGGTACCAGTGATGAACCTGACTCTCTCTCTCCCAGCAGCCACTGGTACCAGTGATGAACCTGACTCTCTCTCTCCCAGCAGCCACTGACTGACACCAGCTACTCTAGGAATTGTGGGGTCTCATGGATCCTCCCTCACTGATGGTGAAATATTGGCATGCTCAGTCTTGTGATGTGAATTCATAAGTGGAATGGTCATGTTGTATCCAGAAGACGGTGTTTTCACAGCCCTCCTCCCCATCATCCGGCTCTTATATTCTTTCTGTCCATCTAGTACAAGGTTCTTCGAACTCTGGAGGGGCTGTTTTGGATGTTCTGTTTGAGGCTGAGCTTATCGAAGTCCTTTGTTTATGACAAATTCACCAGCTATCTGCAGGAGAAAACATAGATACTTAGAGGGGTTGACATGCTGTTCGTTTACTGTTGCCACAGTAGTAATTTCCTCTCTAGGGTCTATGTCCCTAACCATAGGCTTTGGCCAGGTTGAAATTCTTCCCCTGGAGTGGGCCTCAAATCCAGTCAAAAAAAGCTGTTGGTTACTCCCATAACATTCATGCTACTATTGTTCTAGTGAAAATGTCTTGCCTTGGGGAGTACACAGGATCCTCAGCTGGAGAGGAATGTTGATGGATTTTCTCCAACAGTTTGATTAGCATCTTCTAAGACAAAAAAAAACATCAGGGAAGAAGCTTCCAGCTCAGCTCAAGCTTAGCTTCTCTGTTTCCTGCAACTGAAGTGTGTGGTGTCTTCAGCAGTAGCGACTTGTCATTCAGTTTTGATGGGCAACTAAGAGAATAGCAATAGCCTATATTCTCCTAGCAGTCTCTGTAGCCTGTCTGGCCAACAACTCCTTTGGAGGTATCTCTTCCTTGACACTGGAATTTACCATTGATAGCCTATGGCCTCTGTTATTCCCTGATTTGTTTTTATGCAGAATTAAATACAAAAGTTTAAGCATGGTAACAACCTGCCTACAATCCTGCCCAACCTATAATTCAGTTTTACTCAACCACCACCTTCCTAACTTCTAGACTCATACTAAGCTTATTACCTGATATAAGCTCTAGCGTCCTTTTTACCTAGCACCTACCCAAATACTACCCACTCTTCAAAGCCTTATTCACAACATGTTCTTCACAAACCACTTCCTCATCAAAAATTCATACCACCTGGTTAGGATCATTCTTTCTCTCTGCTGCCCCTAGTGTCCCCAGCAGAACAGCCATGCCAGAACCCATCATGAGAAACTGTTTTGCATACACATCCTCCAACTTGCTCACCATGAATCTGTCATTTCAGTCATCTCAGTTTCCAAGAATCTAGATATATTTTATTGCACATAATCAGTACAAAATGAATTTACCAAATTAAATTAAATGATTAGTGGAATGCCAGGTGTTACTAACCATGAGATAGAAAATAGAATAAAGAGATATTCTTGGAGAGAAAAAGGACAAAAGCCAACTCCATATTTTGTAATGTTTTACTCTACTAACATCTAAACACACAGAGAAGGACTTATTAGATCCTTAAGTAGATTTTTGAAGTCCATTAGTAATCCCACAGTTTTGTCAACAATGAAGGGATAAGACCTAATAAGAAAAGCTCATGTGACTTATGATATCATTTTTTTTGTTTCTATGGATTTATACCTTATCTAAGCAAGCTATGAGCATGTATGTTTATGTCTAAACAGTAATAAGTAAAATATTAGATAAAAATATGTGCCCATGAATAAATGGATCAGACACACAGATAAATATTTTAGAAGATAATTCCAACTTTGTTTTAGAAAAAACATATTGTTTATCAGTAGTCATGTGTCTTTCAAAGAAAATTTAGGAAGTGGAGTTAAGGGAAATAAAAAGACTAAATTGCAACAATAAATAAACTTAGTGCTAAACGTTCAATTTTTGATTTCAAGGAATCAAAATATAAAGCATACAGAATACATACCAATATATAGTCATTAAAATATAAAATATATAGGGTATTTAAAATTAATTCTCTGATATTTATGACCCCCTTATTTATTCAAGATTCTTCATACAAAACGTTCTAAGTTTATAAAATGGGTAACTATAACACATGCCATCCAAAATCCAAGTATTACAGAGATCCTAGAAGAGCAAAGCTTTCTTTAAGGTCAGTCTGTTTATATGGCCAAATTGAAGGCCTGATTATTGTCCAATTTTAATGAAGTTCAATTTTCTTACATATATGGACATACAAACTAGGTAATTACCGAACTGTCTTAACCAAAATAGATTCTGACTATTATATCTAACATGACAGAAGTCGACCCAAACTACTCATCAGATAACTTTGACTGGTCATAAATAAATCTTTGTCATGTGCTTTAAAAAGCAAGACTGATAGCTAATAAAACCAGATATGCACCTAGCTATAAAACATTGGCCTTCTTGCTGAAAGCTACCTCACCCAGGGCTCATAGTCTACATGAGTCATAACTGCATATTCTGGTGTAGATACGGCCTCACCATCCCCAAATCATATCTCATGTATTTATAGTGATGAATAAAAGAAAAACAAATGTTCTTGCATTGTTTGGTGATGATAGCTTCTTTAAATAGCTAAGCTTTGGTACTCCTACCCTTTCTTTTCCTACTGCTTATTCTCAGAATATGCCCTGAGACCTTCTTCTGTTCACAAAATAAAGGAATAAACAGCAACAGTACCTTACAGTATATTCTACTGGAATGTATACCAGGAAATGTTAGAGATTGCTAGACATTGGATGTTCTCATAGGAAATATTCTTCCAAGAATCGCAGAAACCCTATGATACTAAACTTGAATTGGTTGGTTTGGTCTGGTATCTTCAGAGCATCTTTACCCATAGAGATCTCTATAATTACACCTAACTGATTTATTTTCTCCCTCCTTCCTCCCTTCTTCCTCTTCCTATTTCCAAGTTACCGGTGGTCTTTCTCAGTTGGTCTCCACTGTTGCCTGTATGTCATGCTACATGCCCACCCTCCTCATCATCTATCACCGCCCACCTCCCAAACAAACCAGCTTTCTTAGCTTCTAGCAAGATGAGCATTTTTCCAGGATTTGGACCAGGTACCATGACTTTGATTTCCTGATTTCTTATATTCAGTCTGTCAGCAAGTCTTAGTTGTTCCTTTATGTGAATGACTCCTTGTAACCACCTAACATTTACTGAACTTGAACCCTCACTCTCTTCTCAGAGCCCAGTTATTGAGGTGGCAGTAAGGCTATCCCAACTGCTTTTTCTCATCTCAGCAGCTTCAGGCTGTCCTGATGCTCAGCTCCATACACTCCTCTGGTACCATTATTCTAAGGAGTCACTTCATCTAAACTCCTATACAGACTGTGGTAGTTTGACTCAGGTGTCCCCCATAAACATAGGTGTTCTGAATGCTAGGTTCCCAGCTGATGGAGATTTGGGAATTAACATCTCCTGGAGGGAGTACATTGTTGGGGGTGGGCTCATGGGTGTTGTAGCCAGTTTCCCCATGCCGGTGTTTGGCACACTCTCCTGTTACTATTGTCCACCTTATGTGGGCCAGGGGGTGATGTCCACCCTCTGCTCATGCCATCATTTTCCCCTGTCATCATGGAGCTTCCCCTCGACCCTTTAAGCCAAAATAAACCTCTTTTTTTTTTCCACAAGCTTCTCTTAGTTGGGTGATTTCTAACAGCAATGCGAACCTGACTGCAACAATAAAGTGGTACCGAGAAGTGGGATTGCTGCTAGACACTAAAATGTGTGGCTTTGGCCTTTTGTAGTTGATTTTCAAGAGGAATGTTAAAGGATTTGAAACCTTGGCTTAAGAGATGCCTTGCAGTGCTGTAAGTACAGCTTGATGGACTATTCTGGTCAGTGCTGAAAGACCTGAATGCAGTAAGTAAGGACTGTGAGATTTGGCTTTATGAGGGTGAGGAAGAGCTTTGCCTGGACTGGGCTAGCAGTTTGTGTGGGAAGCTTTTATGCCTGTGTGTCCTGAGAAGTTGTGCAGGGTTGCTTTGCATAGAAATGAACTGATATGTGCAGAGTGATATGGTACAGAAAGAAAAATCTTTGGGTGAACTGTTGCCCGTTCAGCTGTAATTGAGAGATTACAACCTTTGAGACTGGGCTAGCTGACCTGCCCTGGGGCAACAGGAAGAACGTAAACTTTTTTGGAGGGGTCTGAGTGCTCAAGGAGTGTTCTGCTCTTCAAAGTCTGCTTTATCCATTGTGGAGTGTAAGAAATGCAGGAAAGAGAGGGTCATTGAGTTTGCAACATGGTCTTGTGTTTTAGAATGGTCATGGGCAGTGTGAAACAGGTTTTCTGGATGCCTGCATGGAGACCCCAGGGGGCCATGAGGATGAATCATGGATTGCAGTGGAGACCCAATGGAGCTGTCGGGACCAAGAGATGGCTGCTACGGAAAGCTGCTGGCCCAGGATGAAGTTTTCCATTACTATAAGTAGCCTAGCTGGAGGGGTGGAATTGGAACTCCAGAGAATTTTGTTGCTGGTTAAAATGATCACACATGGAGATTTGTCACTAACCAGAGTGGTTGGACTTGGAGCTACAGAGTTTGATGTTTGCCCTGGTTGTTCTAAGTCATGTATTGCTTGAGTATTTCTTTGCTGTGCCTAGTGCTATCTTTTGCAGTATGAATGTTTATTCTGTGCCATTATAGGCTTGGGGAATTTTTCTTTTTTTGGTATAATGGCTCAGTTAAAAGATCTTGGACTATGGGATGTTTTAACATCATTGGGATTGATAAAACCTATTGGGACTTTTAAAGTTGGACTGAAAGAACTGTATTTTGCATCATGTATGGATGTCAGTTTATGGGGGCCAGTGGTGGAAAGTGGTAGTTTGATTCAGATGGTACCCCATAAACTTAGATGACAACTGCAGGAGAAACATTCCATATTGGTTGACTCCTTATGCTGAAATAGCTTAGCTTCTTCAGATTGTAATTTACTCAAAAATGATTTTATAATTTTAAGCAAACATTTCTGATTCAAGTTACCCATGACCCTACTATTTTCTCTGATTTGTTGAATCTCTCTAGAAGTTGACTCGCCTAGTTCATTCCAAGAATGATTTGCAATGACGAAGGTATAACACTCAAGGCCTGTCTTTGTCCTGAATTCACACTGAGAAAAGCACAGTAAGGGCTGGAGAGATGGCTTAGAGGTTAGGGTGTTTGCTCCTCACACTCATGTTTAGCTTTCCAGGTCCACATAAGCCAGATGCACAGTAACACAAGCATGCAAGGTTGCTTGTGTACATAAGGTGGCACACGCATCTGGAGTATGATTGCAAATTCTCCCTCCCCTCACTCTCTTTCTTGCTCGCTCACATTAAAAAAAAAAAAAAAAGTATCAAAAGCAAGCAATCATAGCTTACTGGAATGGAAACCACAGAGGTATATGGCTAGGTATGGTGGTGAATACCTACCTAGAATCCAGGGTATAGCAAGAAGAGCACATCTGAACCCATCCTGGGCTACATACAAGATCACGTTAAAAACAACAGAAACAAACATAATAACATGCCCTGGGAGTTACGGGAACATAGGTGATCGGCTGCTTCTGGAGAAAAGCAGAGAATGTTCTAGAAAATCATGTCCTAGCGTTCATCTGCAGTGGCTGGAGGCTCTGGTGTGCCCATTCTTTTTCTCCCTATCTGCTGCCCTCTCTCCCTCAAGTAAAAATAAGGCATTTTAAAAACAACAACAACAAAAGTTTGCACTTTATTCTGACAGGAAGCAGGCACCCACTCAAGGGAGACAAAAGACATGTAGCATTAGCAAACACATGTTTAAGAGATCTTTATGGAATAATGCACTTTACTAGTTACAGACAGTTGGATATAAAATAGAAAGAGGAGACAATTAGGAAAGCCAAACAAAGCTCTCAAGGAGAGCAGGGATTGCTGGTTGAGGGACTGCTCAAACAGTACTGAACCAAGGAAGGGAATCACCAGTATTTACTCCCTAGTGAGTGGTAGAAAAGGAAGAAAACAGAAATTAGGAGGCCAAGAAAGAATCAGTGATGACTGCCAGGCAGGAACATTCACACAATTTGTGGGACCAAATGCAAAATTAAATTATTCAAAACTGAGGAAGAATTTCAAGTTGGTGGGCAGATGAACATTAAGCCAGGCATAACATCTACACAGTGGTACAGAGCACATGTGCATGGAACTGACTTTACTCACAGATTCTGATTAAAGTGCTCACTTAGTAGAGCCACTGGATAGAACCCAGAAATGGGAAAGGAGGCAGATATGGAAGGAATAAAATGAGATTTGGCTGGTAGGGGTGTTTTTGAAGTTCTCATGATACATTTGAATAGGTAATTAGAATAAGGCAAATAAAGCAAAGCCCCACGTGGTAGTTTATATGAATGATACCCAATATATTCAGGATTTTATTACAGTTTGTAATTTAGATCTGCAGCCACCTGGGTGGAGGAGTTGTCAGTGGGGAAACCTTAGGGTACAGCCTAAGTGGTGGTGGGTTTGAAATTCCAGTCTAAAGATCCGCAAAGTGCCTGCGCTCCTCCTGGAGTTCCTGAGGTGTGCTGTGGCTTTTGAGTTTTTGGCTTGTGGCTTCTCTCTCTCTGCTTGGACCTGTGAAAGCAGGCCAGCTTTTTCTGCCATCATGGAACTGCCCCTGCATCTGTAAGCTTCAATAAATCCCTTTCTTCATTACTGTGCCTGATCTGGAAGTGCACCTCAGCAACACGAAACTGTCTACTGTATCCTGCAATCACACACCTCTGGATGAGATCTCAATGGCTCTACATGTAAGCCATGAGATCTTGGGCAACTTTTCCAAACGTAATGTGTCTCGGTTTCTTCTTCTGTGAGCTGCACTGGGGTGATAGGATCAAATGAAATCATATTTTAAAGTTCTTGACCTAGTGCTTGCCATAAGTTGTGTGTATAAACAGCATACATTATTGATTTTTTTAAATTTTTTATTTATTTATTTATTTGAGAGCGACAGACACAGAGAGAAAGACAGATAGAGGGAGAGAGAGAGAATGGGCGCGCCAGGGCTTCCAGCCTCTGCAAACAAACTCCAGACGTGTGCGCCCCCTTGTGCATCTGGCTAACGTGGGACCTGGGGAACAGAGCCTCAAACTGGGGTCCTTAGGCTTCACAGGCAAGCACTTAACCGCTAAGCCATCTCTCCAGCCCCATTATTGATTTTTGATATTTTTGTCTGTGGTATTGAAGATGGGACATATGTTATATATGCTCTTCCACTGAGCTATACCGCCAGGCCTCTTTTTTTTTTTTTTTTTTTCATTCAAGGTAGGGTCTCACTCTAGCTCAGGCTGACCTAGAATTTGCTATGTATTCTCAGGGTGGCCTCGAACTCTCAATGATCCTTCTTCCTCTGCCTCTCAAGTGCTGGGATTAAAGGCGTGTGCCACCACGACCGGCTCTTTTTACTTTTTTAGACAGGGTCTCATTAAGTTGACCAGGCTTGCTTGGAACTCACTCTGTAGCCCAAGGAGACCTTGAGTTTGTGCTCTTTCTGCTTCACCTCCTCAACTTTCTGTTGGCATGACAGGACTTCACATGAAACCAGTTCAATATTATTACCACAATCATTATCATGATATCTAGTAGACTACCGGTTGGGTCTAAATTAATCCTAAAGAACTAAAAGGCAAAGAATCCTCCATGTATTGGTGGGTCAAGATTTTCTCAGTGAAATTAGATGTAAAGTAAGGACAGCAGAGGCCCAAGGAAGCAGTGTTACAACTGAAGGTCACAGACATTCAATGCAGAAGGGAAAAAAGAGAAAGAAAAGAGATAAGAGCTTCTGACCCTGCACAGCACAATGTTAAACAAGGAAATCAATTATTATTAGTGGTATAATTTCATAACAGAAAGAGGTCCAAGGCAGGCCTCTGAGAAAATACATATGCACAAGCTCCCCAGCCAGCATTGGTTCACTTCATCAATAGACCTCATGGGCCTTGCTCCCTAAATAGCTGTGGTAAAGTTCCCAGACGTTTCTTTGTCCTTCAACTCATTTCTGTAAAATTTTCCAACATGTTTACAACATTATGAAAATGTGACTCTGTTTCTAGGAGAAACTAATATTTTGTCAGTTTGACACCACTCACCACCCCAATACTGCATTTCCAATGTGATAAGTGGTGACTCTTTGATATTCCATTAAGCAACTGTTCTTTAGAGAACAGTCATCTCTTATCTCAATCTAATTTATAATGCAATCTTTAAACTGCAAGATATACTTTGTTGTTCTGCCTCTTTAGTCCCTTATGAACATATTGTTTTTCAAAAATTAAAGGAAAATGGAACAAAAACATGGAGCAAAATAATTTCAAATGTTTTGCTAATCCCTGTAAATTTATTTAAGAATATTATTGAAGACTCCATTTTGTGACAAACACCCCTTTCTGCTTGAATTCTCAAGTTTTTCAAATTCATACTTTCCTGGGCCCTTCATTGATTTAGCATCTGCTTTTCAAGTTACGTGTTTTTTTCCATAAATAATAAAAATATTTAAGTATCATGTTTAGGTATGATTTCAAAAAATTCATAAATTTAATGAGAAAACTTTGATAGGATTTGAGTAATATTTTCCACCCAATGAATGCAGCAGACAGTGGCTGGTAAAGCCTGACCAAAAATAATATGCAAATTAAAAACACATGGCTGGATCTTTAGCTCCAGGCATACAGAGATGTTTTAATTGGTTTTATTGACAGTAATTCAAACCCACAACTCAACCCCTTTGCTTTGCATTTCATCTTGGCAGATGATTTTGGCAAGCCAACAAATAACAAGAATGAACTCTTCCAACTTCCCTACCCAGCCCCACAGCATCTGATACTCACTTGTTCCTCATACCGTCTCTTGAGTCAGTTTCATCTTTTCAATCAGGAAGCCCCCTACACACCTTATTTGAAATTAGCAACCCTACCACCACCAACTTCTCCAAATAACACTTTCTTTTTTTAATATTTTTTTAAAATTTATTTGCAAGGAGAGAGAGAGAGAGTAAGGACACATCAGGGCCTCCTGCCACTACATACACAGTCCAGATGCATGCCACTGTGCATCTGGCATTACATGAGATCTGGAGCATCAAACCCAGGCCATTAGGCATTGTAAGCAACCGCTTTAACCACTGAGCAATTTCTCTAGTCCCATCCAACTAATGCTTTCTATCTTCCACAGTGCTTTCTTTCTCTCTCTGGAACTTACCATTCTCCAATGCCTCCTATGACTATCTCCACTAACAGAATGCTTTGTTAATCACCCACTTGTTGGCACCTGCTATAGTGCTAGACACACATTAGGTGCTCAGTAAACAAAAGAATATCTATCTTTCCAATCAGAGAAGTACATGCATTTATGGTTTCCCACGGTGTAACCTCATACTAACTCCTAGTCCCCAGGTTTTCACTCAGTCTCTGTATGCATTATTGAAAACGTCCATCTCTTCAGCCTCTTCCTCTCCAGCAAGCTCCTCTTCACCCACAAGTGTACTTTCAGCCTCCAGCTACACCCCGGGGTACCCTGGACCTCCATCCACCTTTGTGTTCAGACTGAAGTCTGTGGTCCATCAGTCTCTATCATTAGCAGGTGACTGCTGCAACTTTTCGTGCATGGTAAGAATGCATCCACAACCTCAAATTAACCTTTTCCAGTATCTGTATACTTGAAATAAATCTCTTTTGAGGAAACCACACATGTACTCAGAATGGAATCAAGTTTATATGGTCAATAGCATATGCACAGTCAAGAGACATACTAAATCTCTCCTTCCCTTCCAAAATTAGGGCGGTTTTACTCTTTTTTTCTCGCAGATTTAGGTTCTCACTTCTTACCACATGCAATGAATGAGTTTGTCTCATACCATAGGACAGGGTTCCCTCATTTCTCCTAGTCAGCTCTGTAATGAACAGATCATAGCCGGGCATGATGGTGCATGCCTTTAATTCCTGCACTCAGGAGGCAGAGGTAGGAGGATCGCCATGAGTTCAAGGCCACCCTAAAAGTACATAATGAATTCCAGGTCAGCCTGGGCTAGAGAGAGACCCTGCCTAACAAAGAAATAAAAATAAAATACAATAAGATAGACTATATTAGGGACCACAGTCACTCTCCCATCTCTATAGTGACATTCAGTGCCATGTGCTTTGTTTACATTCAAGTTTTTTCCTCAATCATGGGGCACATTTTGCCAAGAAGAAGTTTTGAAATATGATATAGTTGAAATGTTTGGATGATTGGACACTTGCTTTACCATTTTCCATTATCAGGAGATGGTTCCTAGGCTTCTGGAAGATGAGGGGTATGTGATTGCCCTGCCTGCTTCAAATGCTCCATGGAAGTGTCATAAAATCACCAGATATGCAAATGAGCAGAGCTGAGATCAGAAAGAACAACCCAGGGGAACCTGTATCTGCTTACATCTCTCACTTCTTCCTTTCTCTGTCAACAAGATTCTCTCAAGACATCGTTTTTCTGCTCGTTTCTTTGGCTCCTTTGGCTGCCCGTGTCCCGCCCTGCATGCACCATCATTATCTCTCCACTCAATGTATCGGTATATCCCACCTCCTTCAGTATGAAAGCAAGTCAATCCCCTTGGAACAACGCCTTCTAGAAACTCCCCCCTTCCTCTGTTTCCTTGCTTTCCATTCACTCTTCACCTCCTTCCCATCTGACATCACCCCCACCACTAGTCTGCTCTGAAACTGCTCTTGGTAGCGTCCCCAGTGAGTTGCTTATTGCCAAAATCAATGAACATTTGTCTGTCTTCATCTCGGAATTCCGAGAAGCACTGGCGCACACTCCCTTCTTAGAACAATTTCTGCTCTTTGGCTTTTCTCTTGTTTCCTAATTGCCAATTGGTCTCACTGTCCCTTGCCAGTGCCTCCTCTTCATCACAAACTGGAGACTATTGAGGCTCCTCCTCTCACCTCTGTCTCTTTCTTGGGCTTTCACACATCCTTAGTGTTTTGAACAGGGTGCTTGTGATAATTCCCGAGGTCATAGCCAGGTTGTTATTCTTACCTTATACTCCTCCGCAGATACAGGCTTGTAATTTCAAATATTTGCAATATATACCTACCTTAATAATTTAAAGGTATCTCAAACGTAACATATACATGAAATGACTCTTGGTTTCTATCAAATATGGTGACCCCCTCCCTCTATCCATAAGTAAAAGGTAAAATTACCCGTTTAGTGTATAGGGAGGTAAAAAAAATAAATAAATAAAGGTTCCTTTTGCTGTAATTCATCTAGTCCATTGCCAAGTACTTCTGCCAAGGAAATATTTCACATCTGTCTATTACTATTTTTATGGCTACCAGCTAATTCCAAGAAACTATTTTTTGTGTGCATGTCTGTGCACTATGCATGTGTGCACATATGTTCATATGTGTGTGGACACATGTGTGTGCACATGCATGTGGAGGCCTGAGACTGACATCAGGTGTCCTCTGCAATCACTTTCCACCCTAAATACTGAGGCATGATCCCTCACTAGAACTCAGAGCTGCCAATTCAATGAGCCTTGCTAGCCAGCTTGCCTCACATATCCCATCTCCAACCACCCAGCTCTGCGGTTCCAGCAGACCACCAGGCCCACCCAGCATATATGTGGGTGCAGGGGGCATAAATTATATTCGTTATGCTTATGCAGCAAACACTTTATTGACTGAGCCATTTCACTAGTCCCAATAATTGTAATTTCTCAGAGGGACTTTTTAAATAGATTTTTTAAGCAACCCTTCCTCTTTTGTTGTGTTTCTGCATACAGCAGTAAGATTAATTTCTCAAAGGTAAATTAAAGCACATCATTCTCTTTCTTTTAAAGTGTTTTTTGTTCCCCTAGAAAATTCATGGATACTGCTGAGAGCTACTAGGCGTGTGTAGGTTCAAGGCTGGGTCTTCCACTGGTTCCTCAGAGCTCAATGTCCCAAGTCACAGTGGCTTTTTCAAGGTCTTCAAAATTGATGCATTTATTTCCTTAGAGACAATATTCATGCAGATACTCCCACATGCCGCAGCTTCTCTTCCTGTCCTTCAGGTAAAGCTTACAACGTGGAACTACTCTCTCACAAGGCCTCTTCTAGCCATCTCCTCTGGAATGGGTGATCCTAGTCTACTAGCCCTTTTCTATTGATTTCCCAATTCTGTGTGCTACAATTACTTGCAATTTATTCAACAAATATTTATTAAATTCCTACTGTGTGACAGTGAAGAGAATGAGCAAATTGAGATACAACAGAGAATAAATCAGCAAAAATTCTCTGCTTTCATTCAACATGAATTCTGAGGGGACATCAAAACTAATAAAATAATACATAAGCCAAAGGTATAGTATGACAAAATTTGACAAGAAAAATGGGGAAAATAGAGCATGTAATGGTGAACCAGGGATGCTTAGATAAGGAGGATAGCAAAGCCATATTCATATAAGGTGGTAAGGGTAATCTTAGGAAGGTGATATTTAAGCAGGTTAGAAGGTAGAGACAGAATCAGCCAAATTATCTGGAAGAGCATTCTCCAAGGAGGCCAAAAAAACAAGTTGGAAAAAAATATAGTTATAAAAGCAGTTTAGCTTATGTTTAATACTTAGTCTATCAGAGGAGGTTATATGTAAGCTAACTCCTAAAAGATGAGAAAGAGCTAGATATGCAACCATGCAATGAGCTGGAGTGAAGGTCATAATGATATTTTTCAGTGGGCCCTGGAATATCTGGAGACTTGGGAAACTGAAAGAGGCAGAAACCTGGGGTGACCAAAGGAAATCCTACTGTAAAGCCTCGGGACTGGTGGACTGAAATAAAGAGTATAAAATAGTGTCATGTCTAAAAGTAAGTTACTGGAGGATTTTATACAATTAGCATTTAAGGTCTATACTTTCAAAAATGTTTTGAGACAATCTGATTAATACATGAACTCAAAATTAAGTTATTATAGCTGGGCGTGGTGGTGCACGCCTTTAATCCCAGCACTCGGGAGGCAGAGGTAGGTGGATCTCTGTGAGTTCAAGGCCACCCTGAGACTGCATAATGAGTTCCAGGTCAGCCTGGACTAGATAGAGTGAGACCCTACCTTGGAAAATAAAAATAATAATAATAATAATAGTAAAATTTAGTTATTGTAATGAACTGATCCCTGGTTGGATTTGAGACCAGATCCCCAAGAGGGAATTCATGCCTGGCACTGAAAGCCTGTGACTAGGGTGGTCATCAGTCCTAAGGGAGAAGCTTTTGCTGATGTTTAACTACTAGTGTATGCTGTACTCTCTGAATTGCCATCTAAGTATTTATGACCATAGATTAATACAGCGCTTACTTTTGGTCAGAAAAAAAATCTTTTTTTTGTTAATGGTGGTGACTACCAGAGGACCCAAAACTCATCAAAGTGCTGAGAAGATAAGACTTAAATCTGTTTGTAAGCTGTAGTAAGAGTCAGTAGTAATGACCAAGAAGCAAGAATGAAGATAAGAGTGCTCAGCACTAATGAGACATTTCCATCAGACCTTACAAGGCTTAAGGAACACCAAGGTAGACATGACAGAAAGTGTTAAGAGCCAGAGGATGGGTAGGAGTGCTGTTAAGCGCTGTCTTCTGAACACAAAGTGGCGTCACATTCATGACCTCACAATATTACGTCCATCAACTATTGCCATAGATAATGATCCGGGGCAAGTCATCAAAATAGAAGAGGGACAATGTGGACAGAAGGTCAAGTGGAAAGGGTATTGAGACAGGAAAGCAAAGAAAGTAATATAAAAGATCTCTGATTAAAATACATCATGAATATGTATGAAAGTTATTGATAAAAGTTTAAGTTTGATGCAGAGCTTCTCAGGAGGACTTCCTTTCTCTGGTTCTTCCAAAGTCAGCAATGGAGTGGGCAGTAAAGCTACTGCCAGCTGTGATGGGGTCATAATAACTGTTTTCTCTCTGCTGTCGTTTGGTCATAGGAAACTCAATTGAGATCACAATAATATTTGAAGAAAGAGGTAGTCATGTGTCAGAACTAGGAATTATGCCGTTTATTTCCAATACCATTCCATCAAAGCATGCTGGAGTTCTGTCCACGAATTCAACTGCCACTCAATGAGAGACTGACATGGAAAACTTGAATTCCTACATCTTAAGTGGCAGTCTCTTTTTGTTCACACTCATATGTCAGGCCTAGCTTGGAATATTTAAAACTGTTTGTAAGCTGTAGTAAGAGTCAGTAGAAATGACCAAGAAGCAAAAATGAAGCTTGGAAAGAAGAGAAGGAGGGAAGAATCAATCAAAGGGGTATTAGACAGGCAAGTACCTCTGAAGAATACATGGGATGGAAAAGTCTAAGGGGAAGTAGGGGAAGAAGAAGAAGGTAGGAAAGGGTAACAAAGCTAAAGATGATGTGCATGCATACTATACAAACCTACTTCTTAGTTATCGAATTAAAAGATACATTTTCTAAAAAGACAGAGTGAGAGAGTTTGATCAGAAGTCCCCTGCTATGGTGGAGAAAGCTTTCCCCTGAAGCCATAGCTTGTTGTAGGCAAATGTCAGCCCCAGAGAACTATTGGTCAGGCAGCCCCATGAGCTCCCCACCCCCAAATAATATAGGTCATTACCAAGGTGTTTGGTTCCTCAGAAGAACTATATGGTCAGATGCTGCTGCTGAACACCACCACATGCTGTGGCCAAGGACACTGAGAAATCCAGCTGGAACTGAGATGGAAGCCATCTCCCTGCCAGCTAGCTTCCAGAATGCCATAAAGTGTAATGAGGGCTGCTGGGGAAGAAAAGCCACCCACACTCTTAACAAGCATTGGATTCTGGAAGCTTCAGAATCAACCAGCCAAAAAAAGGAAGTGTGTCCTCAGGTACAATAATGGCATATAAGTCATATGGATAATCAACTGCTCTCTAATCGGTGTTACACCTGCTGGACAGGAGAGAACCCATGCCCGTACTAAGAATGGTGTCAAAGGCCCATGGCTTGGGAGAACATGAACCCTGCAGGGAAGCTGCCATGGTTCCTTGGCTAAATGTAGACATTATACTCCTCAAAAGGCCTTCTAACTATATATTTCATGCCCTTGGGTTAATGCTATTCCCACTTTTGGTTAGAGATGATTCTTTTTACAGATGGTAAAGAATACTGAGGAGAGCCAAGACTCATCAAGATGACAAGAGGAAGAGAAAGCCCAGTGTTTAGCCCTGGAGGAACCATCTCTATCACACCTACCAGGACTGGTGGAATACTGAAATATCCGGGAAGAAGTGGTGAAAGAATATGAGCGCTGCTCCTACTGCTGCAGAGAAGCTTCTCTATGCAGATGGCAGCAGACACTCATCGAAGCCGAAAACAAGAGACTGCCCTGAGCTCAAAACTGAATAAGACAATTCGATCATACCCTACAAGGATCAGGGAACATAGAGGAAGAGAGGGTGAAAAGAATATAAAAGCCCCGATGGGGAAAGGAGTATATGGGGCACTCACTGTCTTCCCAACATGCGCTGACTGGTAAATTCATGACCCCACTGACCTTCACTGTTCTGAGCCCAGAAACCCTTTTGCACAGAGGATGGAGAAGGACAAGAGACAACCAAAGAGAAAAGGAACTTCCTGGGAAAAGAAAGGTCCTCAGTGGGATGGAGGTGGTTGAGAGGGAACCAAAGAGGACAGCAGGTAACAGGACAGGAAATTGGTCAAATTACAGCATGCTCATATATCAAAGTTCTCAATAAAAATTATAAAAAGCTTGAATTCGCATCTCCTGCACTCAGCTGTCTTATGCTTTGTATGACGTGGTAACTTTGTATTTATTCTCTGTGAGTCCCTAGTGACAAGCTAGTCTCCTGTTTAAAATAAATAAAATAAAATAAAATTGTTTGCTAAGAAAGTATGAATTTATTACTCCAGACCTCATGGAGTTTTCCACAAACTCAAAGCAACAAATATATTAGGCAGGTACTTAATTCATTGGAAAGGCTTTTGTTACACTAACTAACCCCCAATTGTTATAGGTTAGCACAATAAAAATTTATATTCTTTGTTTTTATGTTCAGTGGTGGCATGGGCTATTGCGTGACAGTGAGGTAACAACACTGCTCTAAGCTCTTGCCGTCTTTGATTCCACCGGGTCCTCAGGGATCTCGCCCTCCTTAGAGAACAATGCCCATTGTTTCCATGAATCCCACTGAACAGAACACAGTCACCTGACCACACAGCTCTGGGATGATCTCAATGTACCACAGGGCTATGGATATGCTCGAGCTCAGTAGGTCTTGGTAAAATTTAAGCTCACTGGAGTCAACAGAACAAAAGTGCAGAGGCATCACTTTCTTCAAGCTCTATTTGAAATGGTGAGAAATGATCGCAAGTCGCTGATCATGACTCAGGTTAAAAGACCTGACTTGCAAAGCCTATAGCCCAGGTTCAATTCTCAGCACCCACATAAAGCCAAATGCAAAGAGGCAAATGCATCTGTGAACATTCCAACAACACCTACAAGAATGGAAAGGCAGAGACAGGAGAGTCAAAAGCTTATGGGACAGTGAGGTAAGACGTTCATTTGCAATCTGGCAGTTCATTTGCTGCTACAAGAGACCTTGACTCAAAAAAGATCAGTCCTGGGCTCAGGAGATGTCTCAGTGGTTAAGGCTCATGCCTCCAAAGCCTAAGGATCCAGATTGGATTCTCCATGTCCCATGTAAACCAGCTGCACATGGTGGTATGTGCATCTGGAGTTCATTTTACAGTGGCCAGAGGCCCCTGATGCACCTATTATCACTCACTCTCTGTCTCTTTCTCCCTTTCTTTCTCTCATACTGGAAGCCCTAGCTCAAGGAATAAGACAGGAGAAAGAAATAAAAGGGATACCATTTGGAAAGGAAGAAGGTAAGTTAGCTCTATTCACTGACAACATGATTGTATATGTAAGAGACCCGTGAGGCTCCATCCCAAAACTCTTTAAGGTGATTAACTCCTATAGCAAAGAAGCAGGATACAAAATCCATGCACAAAAATCAGTAGCCTTTCTATATACAAATGACAAAGATACAGAGAAAGAAATAAGGTACATGGTCCCATTTTCAATAGCAACAAAAATAAATAAAATAAAATACCTTGGAATAACATTAACCAAGAAAGTGAAAGATCTATACAACAAAAACATAAAAACTCTTAAAAAAGAAATTGAGGACTTGAGAAAATAAAAATAAATCTAAAAAAATATTTAAAAAGTTATTGTCTGACCATATGCATGCCATGGCACATGGACCCACACATACATATACGTACATGCACAGTGCACACACACACAAATTATTTTTATTTAAATAATTTTTAAAACAATGAACACTATTATCTTCTTCCATATGATATCAATATTCCCTCTACCTGAAATTGTCCCCAACTTCCTATTTCCCTTTGTTTATCTTTAGGACACCTTTTATTCTCCATAAGTATATTCCATCTTTCTTTTTCTCCACTAAAATACAGACTGCTGGGCTGGAGAGATGGCTTAGCTATTAAGTGCTTGCCTATGAAGCCTAATGACCCATGTAAGCCAGATGCATAAACTGGCTCATGCATCTAGAGTTCGTTTGCAGTGGCTGGAGGCCCTGCCATGTCCATTCTCTCTCTTTCTGGCTCTTTCTCTCTCTATCTGTTGCTCTCAAATAAATAAAAATAAACAAAAATTTAAAATACAGACTTCCCATCCTCCCCACATTTCTACCAGGTTAGGAGTAGGAAGTGGGGACGGAGTGTAGGACTTAAGTGGATGGATGGATGCTTTTGCTGCCCACTGGGCATGCACAATATTACTAGTCCCACTCCCTAGAGTCAATGAACCTGGTTAAGGCTCATGATATTGGTCCTCATCACTCCATCTATGCCGCATTTGTTCTGGCCCCTTGTCTACATCCACTAATGACTCATAGTCTTTGATGAGGGAAGAGCCAGACTTTTGCCTCTGTCTTAGATGACATCGATGCCCAATTTGGTGGCTAATCTCCTACCTGAGAAAAACTATTCCTTGACCTCTACTTCAGAAATGTTTGTCTTCACACACTGGTTCCTATTAAACAGAGATGTTCTATAGAGTTTCAAGTATTAAAATTTAAAGAGTTAAATCCCAACATTAAATTGAATCCCAACACTGCACTGTCCCAGCATGCACTCTCTGTTGCAGCCTGTCCATTTCTCACCTCCATCAAGGCTGCCTGGCCATTGCTTCATCAATGTGCCCTCATTGCCTGCAACTTCCAGACACCTTATTTCCTTCTGTTTGTTTCTTAGTGACCTATGCCCATCACAGAGAAACCTCTTTGCTATTTCCTTAAATCTCTTCATTCTCTTATTTTTCTGATAAGCGTTTCAGATATAGATAATGCGGTCACCTAAGTTAATTTTTGTTTCCCTTGAACCATAGCCACTGCTGAACGACATTACCCAGTGACCTTGACAATGAGTAGCAATGCTAGCTGTCGACTCCCATGCTCACATACTCACAGTGCCAGCAGTTCTATTAAACCTCAGCTCACCTATTTTCCTACATTCCTCAGCAGCAGTTAAAATTTTCTACTTATTATTTAAACTTTCAGTCCATCATTTTCTAGATAATTCATGGCAAATACCCTGAAATCTAGATGACAAGATAAAAATGTAGACTGCTATTCTCAATGAGAACATGAAAATTCACTGGCAATTTAAAAAATCTGTGTCTGTGAATTCATTCATTATTCCTTCTGCCTCTGAAGAAAAAAATATTTCTTCAAGTCTACCTTTCAATGAGATATTTCTTCTCTAATTTTACACAAAACCAATTTAACACAAAGTTTTAGAAGCAAGTACTTCTATACATGGTACAGTGCACCAAGCCCTCTGAGAACGTTGCATATGTCAGCTTATTTAACCCACATGATATCACCATAAGAAAGGACAAGTACTTTATAACTGCCTTATGGATGATGGAACTGAGTGGTCTAAGGTTACTCAACCAGAACAGCTGGGATTGAAATTCTCTTCCACCTTTAAAAACAAAATTGTCCCTAACTTCCCATTTCCTTCTGGTTCCTGTTCTTATCTTTTCTATGGAAAGTAACAAGCATTCTTCAGACACAGGCCCATGGTAATGCTCTCTATTCCCATCCCTCTTAGTTTCGGCCTTCCAACCTGTGGTGCATGTGTCTGCTCGAGATCACTGGCAGCATCCAAATACTCAGATCAGCTTGACTCTCTCTTGACATCACTTAGATAACTGGTACTATTAACTGCTCTTTCCTTCTCAAGTCCCCATTGGCCAATGGCTCCTAAGACATGTCTTCTATTCATTCCTTCTATTTTGTTTATTCCTCATCAATTGTCCTCAAGTGTTTGTGTTTTCTTGACTAATTTAACCTTAATGCTCCCTGTGGATTAGGCATAAGCCTTTGCTTTCCTCACACAACACTCTTATCTCTCAAAAAGTACTGACAGTTGTTACCTTGGAGAATTTGTGTAACTGCTTACAATATATGTGTGCCTCTTTCCTATCTATCTATCTATCTATCTATCTATCTATCTATCTATCTATCTATCTATCTACCTACCTATCCACCCACCTACCTATGTGTCTATCTATCTATCATCTATTTCTTCTTATGAATGTCTATCTAACTCTTATGAATATCATAAATGTACACAAATGTATTCTTTCTGCCAACCTGAGACAGTCTGGCATCCATAGAAACCAGTACAAGACACTTTTGGACTAAAAGTAAGGATGAGGCACTGGAGAGATAACTCAGCAGTGAAAGATGCTTTCTTACAAGGCCTGATGACCTGGATTCAATTGCCAGGACCCATGGAAGTCCAGATGCACAAATTGATGCATGCATCTAGAGGTCCTTTCCAGTGGCAGGAAGCCCCGGCCCATTTTCATTCTCTCTCTCTTCGTATCTCTCTTTCTCTCTTCCTCTCTTTCTCTGCAAATAAATAGATTAAAATATGTTAAAAGGAATGATGAGGGCTGGAGAGATAGCTCTTTAGGTGCTTGCCTTCAAAACCTAAAAAACCAGGTTGGGTTTCCCAGTACCCACTTAAAGCCATATGCACAATGTGGTATGTGCATCTAGAATTTTTTGGAGTGGCTGGAGGCCCTGTTGTACCCATTCTCTCTTTCTCTCTTTTGTAAGTAAATAAAATATTCTAAAGAAACTCAACCAATATAAATCAATATAAATTCTTTTTTTAAAAAAAGATGAATATTCTATCTTATCCACTAATGTTATTTTTCATGATTTTACAAGGCAAATTTATTATAAAATAATAAAAAATATCTTTACTAAGAATAGGAAGTATTATTAGTAGCATTTTTATTTTAACCTAAAACTCAAATGATTTTATACTTACCTAAAATAATAGATTTTGAATTTTATTTAATTTTATAGTACCCACAAAATTGAATTAACAATAAGCATTAAGGCCCTGTATGTAGAGTAGACGAATTTGATGTTTCTGAGGGGCTGAGAATAAGGTGGTGGGAAAAGGTGAGGGAAGCTAATAGGGATCAAAGGTCATAAGGAATGGAGGCACAAACAAATATCAGTTTCAAAAGAATATATGAGTTGTCCTAACTGTACAAATATTTCTACCAAGCAACCGTAGAGTTCCCATGAAGTCATGGCCAAAATACCCAGGAGGTAGAACAAAGAGATGTGAAAGATATTAATCAAGACATTCTTCTCCCAGTACTGGGAAATCAGCAGTATTTCATCCAGAGAGGACTGACCATCATGAATAGCCATCCTGGAAATGCTTACAGAAAATTTAGGCTTTTTAATTGGCCAGTCAGTGAGTACATTTCTTCACCATAGTGATTCAAACAAATGACTCTCTCATTGAAAATATTTCTCTATCACATTCTGGTATTAGTCATCTAACTTTGGCTACTGGAGACACAGTTGAGCTAGACATGAAAAGCGGTCATATAATTATAAGAAAACTTAAGATTGACATTGCAAGATAATAGCATAATAAACTTTCTCATGAAACCATCAAAGACTCAAGGTTTTTATTTATTTTATTTTTACTTGCTCTTTTTTATTTCAATTGCTCTGGGGAAAAGAGTCATTTCCTTTTACTCAAAGTGTTCATTCCCCATTATCCTGCTGAAAAAATATCTACTTTATTCTTTAAAACATGGCTCGAATGTCAGTCTCTGACAAAAGCCTTCCCTAAATCCTACAGGCAGAGTTAAACAAAGCCTTCCCTGTCCCTGTCCACACCTTTATTTAGGATGTTTGTCATATCACTGTAATTATTTCCAGGTAGTCTGTCTAAAAGATGAAAGGCTCCTGGAATGAATGAATGTATGAATAAATGAATAAAAGAATAATTGTAAATGAGGAGTGGAATGCATTCTAATAGGAGAAATTATTGCTTTTTTCTCATTTAACTCCAAAAATAGCATGCCATAATCTGGGATTCATAAAGCTTTGGATTTATTTTTTTAGCTAAATAATTGAAGCCAACAGGTGGTTTCAGTTTAACTAACCTACAATTCACTCTGCTGAGCCCCTGCATCCATTTTTCTTCCTTGTTGGTATCAATAGCCTGTTTTGGATCACTGACCCTTTCTTGTAAAAAGGAAAGGTCATTCAGAATCTTAAGTCCTGGCAGTTTTGTCCTTCACTCTTATTTTTGTTCTGCTTTTTTGAGTAGTGTGAATAGTGAATGCCTTGCTCTTCTTGGGAGAAAAGGCCTCATGGAGCTTCCCACCCTCCTCAAAACGTTGATCAACTCTAGAACTCAGTTTACTGGAAATACAAAAGAAAAAAAAAAAAAAAACTGTTGCTTAACATGCCCTTCCGCCTTAAGATGAATTTAGTTAGAGAAGAGGGGAGGAAGGGGTGCTTGGCCTTCTGAAAGCTCAATTTATACAGTAAAATAAAATTTATAGAAGTTCTAACTCATGGGAAAGCCTAACCAATTTTTTTCCTCTTATATCAAGACAAGACACAAAAAGAGATGAATGTCCAGTGAAGGTGATTTCTTTCCTCTTCCTTAATGAAGAATTTCGAAATTAAGAACCATTTTATGAGGGATCATTAAATTATGTTCCCATAGAAGCAGAGTGACTTTTAAAAACATGTTTAGTGTGTGTGGCATGATGCATGTACATGCAAATATACATGCCCCATGTGCTTTGAGTGTGGAGGCCAGAGGAAAATGCAAGGGATATGTCACTGCTCCCAGCAACACTGGGCTGCAGGCATGATTGGCCACATCCAACTGCTTATGTGGGTGCTACAGAATCAAAGGTGGCCTCAGGCCCTCATGCTGACAAAGTGGTCATCACCACTGAGCCATCTCTTTAGCTTGCATAGGTTGATCTTTTTTTTTTTTTCATTCATGTTAATTAAATATCCCCTTATGGAGTCTTTCTTAAATTAAGTGCTGAACTTGTAATGTACAGAAACTGAGCGCTGAGCATTGAGGGACTAGAGGGCTGAAATAGTTACTGACTTTTAAAAAAAATATTGTAGTATTTACTTATTTGAGAGAGAGAGAGAGAGAGAGAGAGAGAGAGGAAGAGAGAAGACAGAATGGGCCCACTAGGGCCTGCAGCCACTGCAAGAGAACTCCAGACATGTATGACCCTTATGCATCTGGCTAAAGTGGGTCCTCGGCATTGAATCTGGGTCCTTAGCCTTCGTGGGCAAATGCCTTAACCCCTAATTCATCTACACAGCCCAGTTACTGACTTTTTTTTTTAAAGGTATTCTGATTGAATTGTAATTTACTCAGGTTTTCAATGTAACAGTATACACAAGAAGCTAAAAGCTGTGTTCTAACCCTTTTTTCTGGACATATATTAAGTGAATAGGATTAACCAGAATTTGTTTCCTTTTTAATTTATTTTATTTTATTTATTTATTTGAGAGAGAAAGATGGAATGAGAGAGAGAGAGAATGGGTGCACCACAGCCTATAGCCAATGCACATGAACTACAAATGCATGAGCCACCTTATGCATCTGGGATATGTGGGTGCTGGGGAGTCAAACCTGGGTCCTTATGTTTCACAAGCAGATGCAGTAACCACTAAGCAATCTCTCCAGCCCATTATGTATAATTTTTATCTAGTATATTTATGTATTCAATCATAAATGTTTATTGGATTTTACTGTGTGACAGGCACAGTAGGCATATAAACACAGGCACTAAGATTTCATCAGGATTAAAACTGATGAAAAGGATCTTTTAATCTCTGATAGGGAGTTTTTGACTTGAACTTATGACAGAAACAGAAAATAAAGATAAATAAGTAAATATGTGTATGAGATGTTTGGTGGCTGTAATCTAGTATCAAGGACAAAGATGACCTGAGAAGGGAGTGGAAGGGTCAGATTCCTCATCCTATTGTCAACCATGCAACTATAATCACTTGTTTATCAAGAATATACAGGCATGGCTGCATGGAAGAATAGGGGGAGGGAATGGAGAAATGGTTCAGTGGATAAGAGGGCTTACTGTGTAAGCAGGAGGGCCTAGTTTGGCCCTCAGCACCCATGAGAAAAGCTAGGCATGGCCTCACATGCCTGTGACCCCAACTCTGAGAAAAGCAGAGAGTGGGGAACCACCGGGGCACCCTGTTCAGCCAGAATAACAAATTTTAAAAAATCAACTCCAGTTTCAGTGACTCTGTCTCAAGGAAGCAATGCTGAAATGGGAAGCAGGAAGTTATCCAGCATCTTCCCTGGCCTCCACACACATAAGAACAAGACTCACTCACTGCACACACACATGCATGTACTACACATACCCATGCCGCAACAGGCCATACAAGACACACACACACACAATAAAAAGAGGAGAAAAATGTCAATTGAGGCCATCTATTTCATTGAAGTAAGTAAGATCTGAGGTTTGAATTTTAATTACATAAAAAATAAAGAGTAGGTATTAATGAATAGTGCTAAGACCACTGGCTCCATAATGTCTCTCAAGCTAATCCTTAGTAGCATGTTGCCAAATTTGATTAGGCTCTGACAGGACACAGTGGGAGATAATTGTCCTTTTAAAAGGTGACTTTTACCCTCCATCGCACATCAAGTCAAAGTTGTAGCATAGAGGAATTGCCCTGTAGAAGGAAATGTAAATCAGGACAATTTATTTCTCAAGAGCAAAGTAAAACAATGAATAATCTCAGCTATGACTACAAATATCTAAGGATAAATGACTGCAATCTATTGGACATTATTAGCATCAATAATACTAATAAAGTAGAATTTTCTAAGTTAAAAATATAGCACTTTTCTACCTTAAATCAACTTTTAAATATTTTATTTATATTTATTTATTTATGAGAGAAAATGGGTGCACCAGGGCCTCTAGTCTCTGCAAATGAACTCCAAACACATGGGCCACTTTATACATCTGGCTTACGTGGGCATTGGGGAATCAAACCTGGGTCCTTAGGATTCACAGGGAAATGCCTTAACTGCTGATACATTTCTCCAGCCCTAAAGCCCCTTTTAAATCATAATGATCAATTCAAACTTATAAAGGAAGAAATGAGGAAAATGTACTTAAATCATATGCTCAAAAACAGATAGGCAGTAATCTGTGAAGAAAATAAAAGCTATTTCTAATCCAATTCCATGCACCTGTTAAATTTGCTAAAATCAGGCTGGAAAGGTGGCTTAGTGGTTAAGACATTTGTCCCCAAAACCTAAGGACCAAGTTCAATTCCCCAATGCTCATGTAAGCCAGATGCACAAGGTCGCACATGTGTCTGGCATTGTTTGCAGTGGCTAGAGGCCCTGGTGCAATCATTCTCTCTCTTATCTACTTCTCTCTCTCAAATAAATTAATAATATTTTTTTTAATTTGCTGAATTATTCAGTGACTGGTTCTTGCATAGAGCCCTGGACTATATTTCAAGGATATTACTGAAAATGAGGAATGCAAGGTTGTTACCTAGAGATTTCATTCTACTGAAAAGAAACAAACAATGCATACAGAAATAGAGAAGCAACATGATTTCATATACTGATATAAAACAAGGCAATAAATATATTAAATAAAGTAGATAGATAGATAGATAGATAGATATAGGAAAGCTTTAGAAAATACTAGAAGACCTCAAAAAAAAAAAGGGATGGTGGAAGAGATCTATAACTGATGGCAAAATTTAGTGGCAGAGTACTCTAGAGGTAGAGTCTTAAGAAAAGGGAGAATAGAATGAGGCTGGAGGGATGGCTCAGCTGATACAGGCACTTGCTTACAAAGTCTAATGGCCTGGGCTGGATTCCACAGGACAAATGTAAAGCAAATGCACAAAGTGGTGTGTTTATCTGGAACTCTTATGCTTGCAGGAGGCTCTGGAGGGCCCACACATTTTCTCTCTCTCTCTCTCAAAAGATTGATATGTAAATAAGAGAAGAATAAAGGGAAGATGAGGTATAACTTATCAAAGCACTAGTTAGATCACTCCTTTGTAATTATCTAGACTTGCAGAATGATCAATTTTATTGCCAGGGTTACAAAAGAAAATAGTAATCTAAAGGATATAAAAGAAAAAAGAAGAAAATGAAATGCCAAAAATTTTAAGTTTGTCTGCTTTCTAGAAATTCTCGTACTTAACACACTATTCTGGATCATATTTTAAGAGGAATAAGAATGCACTTAATTACTGCATCTAGGTACACTTGCAAGGAAACACAAAGTAAAGAGCTTCAAGGTGAGCAGATATGGAGTCTAAGATCCATGCATGATCTATGCTGTAAACGAAAGCAGGAAGCTTGAGCCACAATGCAGAAATGGAGCTTGGATAAGCTCAGAGTATTGTAACTTTCACCAATAAATCACAATTACCAAAACACCAGTGATAAGTAACTCTCACCATTTGTGGTTATGCACTGTTTGGTTCTGTCCCTCAGAAGTTAGTGTTTGGTAGTTCAACTCCAGTGCCCTAGTTTAATTGTGGAGCTTTGGAAATGCCAGCAATGAAATTTCCCAAGAATTCAATATTTATAAACAAGACTGGAATGTTAGAAAAAAAAAAATCTTTCATGAGAAGAATAAGATTCTAAAATAGCAGTAAATTAAAGAAAGGATGTTTAAAACCTGGGGTTACCTGTGTTAATAATGAAAAGATACAATGCTGGCTTAGAATATCATGAAAAAAACAGTTAAATTATCTATGTGTCAAAGGAGCATAATTCACAAAAATACATAAAATATCAGAATTATCAACAGACACAACAAAATGTTTTGCATACACTTGAATATCTTTTTTACAATGTTAATATTTTATTTACAATGACATCAAAGTTGTTTCTACTAGTATAATAAGACAGTTCTAATGTCCCTATTTCTGAGATTATTTCATGTAAAGCCCTGGGCTTGTAGAGGGCATAGACAAAATGAGAAAATGCTGAAATCAGAACTAAAGTTAAAGAGCTTTATTTTCAGTCTTTTCTTTGTACATATTTAACTTAAGTGTGTCGCTTTTCTTAATTTGCTGGAGTTTAAGATTTTATTGTAATGAGAGAGAAAGGAAAGGGAGAAAGAAAGAAAAGGGGGCAGAAGAGTGAGAATGGGTGCGCCAGTGGCTCCAGCTACTGCAAAGGAACTCCAGACACATGCTCCACCATGCGTATCTGGCCTATGTGGGACCTGGAGAATAGAACCTGGGTCCTTAGGCTTAACAGGCAAGGACCTTAACTGCTAATCCCAGAACTAAGTTTAATTATGGTGTTTTCAAAAAAAAATTCTGTTTCCCCTCCCACTGTGTTCTCCCCTACCAACTGGTGACTGGATAATGAAAATGTGGTGCTTATACACAACAAAGTTTTACTCAGCTTTAAAATGAAATATATAGATATAGTTGTGTTTATTTTTTTTAATTTCACATCCTTGCTAACCCCCTGCATCCTGGTGCCTCTGTAGTTGTTTCTGCTGTAAGAACCCTAGCATGGTTTCTTCAGCCAAATATAACACCTAATTATCAAATTGTTTTTTCCTGTACTATGGTGATGGCTTAGTGATTAAGGCACTTGGCTGTGATGCCTAAGGACCTAAGTTTAATTCCCCATTACCTATATAAACCAGATGCACAGGGTGGTGCATTCATCTGGAGTTCATTTGCTAGAGTGGCTAGAGGCCCTGGAACATCCATTCCCTATCTATTTGTATCTTTATCTCTCTCTCTTTCTCAAATAAATTAATTGAATTAAACATTTTTTAAAAAAAAATACTTCTTCCTGCATCTATGCTGGGTCTTAAAATTTTCTGGCAGGCAACTGTTTAAGCTCCAACTCCACATTCACTGTCTCAACCATCTTCATCCTGCCATATGAGACTTTGGCCACTATCTGTGCTTTCCTGTGATTACCACCTATTCTCAGGCCTGAACTTTAGCCTTATTCATTACAAATATTCTCCTTTATTATGTGACCAATGGTAATAATTGAGTTTATCTCCCTCCTCTCCGGGCTTTTCCTAAGCTATTTAACTCTGATTTTCTCACTTGTAGATTCCAGGTCAAATGTTACAGTACATCTAGGTTTTTGGGTTTTTCATTATGCTCCCAAAATGACAATGTTATTCTTTTATTTCTATTTTTCTATAAAAATCATTGGTTATTTTAAGAAGGAGTCTGTTTATAAAATAGTATATTCATGACAGTTCTCCAGAGAAAGACAGGCAGACAGATCCACATTGATCAGGGAGGCTTCATCCTAGGGATATAAGGATGGTTTAACATGTGGAAATCAGTCAACATAATACACCGCATGAATAAACTGAACTGTAGGAACCACTTGATCATCTTAATTGATGCAGAGAAAGCCTTCAACACCACCCCATGATAAAACACTGGAAAGAGTAGTCATGGAGGGTTCATATCTCAACACAATAAAGGCCATATATAAAACTCCTAAAGCCCAAATAATACTTAATGAGGAAAAACTCAAGGAGTTTCCACTGAGATCGGGAACAAGATTCGGGTACCCAATCTGACCACTGCTCTTCACTATAGTACTAGAAGTACTAGCCCAAGTAATAAGATAGAAGAAAGAGGGATTCAAATTGGAAAGAAAGAAGTCAAATAAGACCTATTTGCAGATGACATGATCCTATATACAAGTGAACTGAGAGTCTCTGGCCTGAAAATGTTAATGGTGATAAATTCCTTCAGCAAAGTGTCAGGATACAAAATTAATGCACAAAAATCAGTAGCTTTTCTATATGCAAAGGACAAATATACAGAGAAAGTAATCAGTAAGGCTCTTCCATTTTCAGTAGCAACAACAACAAAAAATTAAATACCTTGGAGTAACACTAGCAAGGGATATCAAAGAACTATATGGTAAAAACATATAAACACTCAAGAAAAACTAGAGGAGGACTTGAGAAGTTGGAAAAAGTTGCCCATTCTCCTAGATAGGTAGAATTGATATTGTAAAAATTGCAATTCTACAAAAAGCAATATACAGATTTAACACAATACCAATAAAAATACCAGCATCATTCTTCACAGAGATTAAAAAATGATTTCAAATTTCATATGGAATGGCAATCCAATCTTTTCTCTATTTATATTGATTTTCTGATCTTGTATCATAGTGATGGAAGTCTGACTAGTATATATACATTTTACTTTCCATTTCAAGTTTTCTTTTACCATATTGATTGTATTTTGTCAATAAATTGTCTTTTTTAATTAACTGTTAAAATTTATTTCCATAGAGAAGTTCAAAAATATCCTTTCATTTTCTTTTCAGCATCTACAAAATTAGTCCTTACTATAAGATCTTAGTAATAGATTACTTCTCAACTTTATACTTGATAAACTTTTTCTTAGCTGTATCCATATCATTAGCCTTTGAGATTATGTATACTGTAGTTAAGACTTGAAATCACTACGTAGCTGAGGGAAACTTGAACCTCTGATCCTCCTGACTGCACATCTTGAGTGCTAAGTTACAGGTGTACAAAATCCCATCTGTATTTTAAATTTAATTGAATTTCTAAAAGAACCACTTTAGACTTTCTTAGTTCCTTCCACATATGTAATAGCCTATATTTCTTTAGTGTTTAGCTACTATTCTTTTTTAAACTCTTACTTATGTTGATTTTTAGGTCTTATACTTTTGCAACTCCCTTTAAGTATGTTTGTATCTCAATTTCATACATTTGTGAATTTTATTTTCTTTGACAGTTGTACATTTGTTATTAAAAGACTTTAAAATCCACAAATGTTTAAAAATATATTTAGTAACTTTAAAAATAATTGTATCTGTTCTATTACTTTTCATCTTACTGCAGCCAAAATCTGAGGATTTACTAAGTAATATACAAATGTTATTTGTAGTTCTGTTATGGTTCAGGAAATCATAAATTTTTATGCTTTTCCCTTTAGAATTAAAAATGCATGTTTTTATTGGTGAATATAGAGTTATATACAAGAATATAGATGAGCTTTGTTCCTTCTGGTTTTCTAATATTATATCCTCTCATGAATTTTTCACCTATTCACAATTTGTCTGTGTAAAATTAGAATATTATCCTGGTTCATTATGCATTGACCTAGACATTTAATTGATCAGAAGTCATGCTTCATACTTTAAAACTCTGTTTAAGGTGCATTAATTTATGTGCTTATACATGGATTTTCATTTATGTTTTTTTGATAATCATTACTTTGGGCTTCATGTTTACCTCATTTATATTTGCATTTAACTTTGCCTTGATTCCATTCTGGTCTTCATCTTGTTTTACCTCTTTTATGTTTCTCTTCTTCCAAGTGTTTACTGTCATTTGGGATTCATTATTACATTTCCAACATAGAAAAATATTAGAAATTCTACCAATAGTTTCAGAAACTCTATAAAAGATCAATGTTTACCTTTTTTTTTACCTGTAATGCAATTTAGTATTTTTAAATATTTTAATCAACGTAAATCTCTTTAAAACTTGAACAGCAGGACTTCCGGTTAAGATGGCAGTGTAGGTACCACGCCAAAGCAGCCTAGGGGGGAAAAAGACCAAAAAAACTCAGCAAAATACACACTTTTACTAAAAAGTGAGGTGTATAGGAAATTGAAAAGGCAGAGGAGAAGTAGAAGAGATCCGGAGCATACAGAGCCTGCACAGGCTGACGAAAGTGGCCCCGACAGATCCGCTGACTGTGGCAGTGGCCACCCACCAGAAAGCTGCCAGGCTTGGCTCAAACTGCAGGAAAAGCCAGGGGAAGGGATTTTCCACTTACACCAGAGCTCTCTGCAGCTCAAGAAACGTGAATGGAGAGTGGCAGTGAATAACGGGAGAGCAGAGCACAAGGGAGAAGAACACATGGAACAGCAAGAGAACTAGAGCAGCTGTGGACCCTTCCCCTCCCCCACCACCTGTGCCCAACTCCAGCAAGCAGAGCAGCAGTCCTGGGACCTGGACACACCAACTTGAGCCAACATCAGGACCAAAGCAGGAGCAATGTCCAACAGCAATATCAGTGGCTCTGGCACTGGCAACAGATCCCCCAGCAGCAGCGAATCCAGTAGTGGTAACTTCAGTGGCAGCGGCAGCAGATCCAGCAGCAGCAGCTTCAGAGGCAACAGTAGTGGCTCCAGTAGCAGCAGATCCAGCAGTGGCAGCTACAGCAGCAGCAGAGGCAGAACCAGCAGTGACAGCTTTACCAGCAGCGGTGACAGATCCAGCAACAGCAGCTTCAGCAGCAGCAGTAGGGGTTCCTGCAGCAGGGGTGCTGATCTGCAGGGCCACAGTTGCCAGGCTCAGTTTGCCCAAAAGAAAAAGCCAGTGACCAGCTCCAGAAATCAGAACAGCAGCCCAACAACCCAGCCAGCAACTTAACTGAGACTAAAATCACCCAAAAAGGTAATTGGGATTGCACCAGGGAAGGTTCTCCCGTGGTCACAAGTTGACTTGGATCCCTCAACAGACCAAAAATCATAACCTCTTAGTTGATATAGGATCTGGTTGTTATAATAACTACTCTTGCATAGATACTCAGTGCTGTTTTTGATTGAATGTGTACAGTGTTTAGTTAAATTTTAGAATCTACCTGTATTTTATTCCACTCAGCCTACTTGAATACTCCCATAGCAGGGAAACTCAACCACTAGGAACACCTTTGTAGATACTCTGAGAGCCTTAAGAGCCACACCTAACACCTTAAACTACTATCCTGAAGATATATAACATCAAATCAATTGATAGAGGTAAGAATACCCAGATAACTAGAAAATCCAAGCAGTAACTTAATCCAAGATGCAAAAATATATACATTATAGCACAAGAAACACTAAAAAGCAAGACAATATAGATCCACCTAAAAGTATTAATGCATCAGAAATGACCTCCAGTGAGAATGAGTTAGAGGAAATGCCTGAGAGAGATTTCAAAAGAATGATTATAAATATGTCCAAAGAAGTCAAAGAGCAAATCAAAGGAATCAAAGAGGAAATCAAAGAATATGCAGAACACCAATTTAATGAAATAAAGAAGGCAATACAAGACATAAATAAGGAAATAGAAATAATAAAGAAAAACCAGTCAGAATTACTACAATGAAGAACACAGTTAATGAAATAAAAAACTCTAAAAAATCTCACCAGTAGAATGGATGAAGGAGAGAACAGAATATCTAAGCTAGAAGACAAGATGGCAGATCTAACACATTCCAACAAAGAGAAAGACACACTTATAGAAAAGTATGAGTGGGAATTTCAAGATATTCAGGACACTATGAAAAGATCAAATATAAGAATTCAGGGCATAGTAGAAGGAGAATTCGACTCCAAAGGCATAGTGGGTGTCTTCAACAAAATCATAGAAGAAGACTTCCCTCAAATTGGGAAAGAGGTGTCAATGCACACACAGGAAGCCTTTCGAACCCCAGCCAGACAAAACCTGAAAGAACCTCTACTCGCCATATTATAATCAAACTACCAAACACACACACCAAAGAAAAAATATTGAAAGCAGTTAGAGAGAAAAATCAAGTTACCTACAAAGGCAAGCCCATCAGGATTATAGCAGATTATTCAACACAAACTTTAAAAACCACAAGGGTTTGTAGTGATGTATTCCAGGTTCTGAAAGATTACAACTTTCAACCAAGGTTTCTTTTCTCCTGCAAAGCTATCCATTCGAATAGAAGGAGAAATAAGGACATTCCATGACAAAAGCAGGTTAAAGCAGTATTTGAAGACAAAACCAGCTCTACAGAAAATACTTGATAAAATCCTCCATGCTGAAGAAAAGGAAAAGTGCACATATAAGGAACCTGGAAAAAACAAGCAATACTCAAATACTAGTTAACACAAGAGAGCAAAGGTATAACCAGAATCACAAAAAAAAAAAAAAAAAAAAAAATTGGCAAACATAAATACACACCTTTCAATAATATCTCTTAATATCAATGGACTCAATGCCCCAACCAAAAGATATAGGTTTTTAGACAGGGTTAAAAAACAGGATCCTACAGTTTGTTGTCTCCAAGAAACATACCTTTCTACAAAGGATAGACGTTATCTTAGGGTTAAAGGTTGGGAAACAGTGTCTCAAGCAAATGGGCCTAGAAAGCAAGCAGGGGTTGCTATCCTAATATCTGACAAGGTAGACTTCAGTCCAACGTTAGTAAAGAAAGATAAGGAAGGTCACCTTATATTGATTAAGGGCACACTCCAACAGGAGGACATTACAATCCTAAACATATATGCACCTAACATGGCGGCTCCCAAATTCATCAAAAAAACACTATTAGAACCAAGATCACCGTTAGCACCAAACACATTGGTAGTGGGTGACTTTAGCACCCCATTCTCATCAATTGACAGGTCATGCCATGAAAAAATAAACAGAGAGGCATCTGGACTAAATGAGGTCATAGAAGGAATGGACCTAACAGAAATCTACAGGACATTTCATCCAAAGGCTACAGAATATACATTCTTTTCAGCAGCACATGGAACATTCTCAAAAAAGACCACATATTAGGGCACAAAGCAAATCTTAACAAATTCAGGAAAATTGAAATAATTCCTTGCATTCTATCTGACCACAATGGAATTAAACTACAAATCAGTAGCAAGAAAGGCTATAGAGCATACACAAAATCATGGAAACTAAACAATACACTACTAAATGATGAATGGGTCAATGAAGAAATCAAGAAGGAAATCAAAAAAATTTATAGAGTCAAACGATAATGAGAACACAACATACCAAAATCTCTGGGACACAATGAAGGCAGTTCTAAGAGGTAAATTTATAGCCTTAAGTGCCTATATTAAGAAATTAGAAAGGCCACAAGTAAACGACCTAATGCTTCACCTCAAAGCCTTGGAAAAAGAAGAACAAGGCAAACCAAAAATTAGTAGACGGGAAGAAATAATAAAGATTAGGGCAGAAATTAATGAAATAGAAACAACAAAAAAAAAATCCAAAGAATTAATGAAACAAAGAGTTGGTTCTTTGAAAGGATAAACAAGATTGACAAACCCTTAGCAAATCTGACAAAAAGAAAGAGAGAAGAGACACAAATTAATAAAATCAGAGATGAACAAGGTAACATCACAACAGATTCCAGAGAAATTCAAAAAATCATAGGGACATACTATAAAAGTATATACTCCCCAAAGTGTGAAAATCTGAAAGAAATGGTTGATTTCCTTGATTTATATGACCTACCTAAATTAAATCAAGATGAGATTAATCACTTAAATAGACCTATAGCAAGCATTGAGATCTGAACAGTTATCAATAATCTCCCAACTAAAAAAAGCCCAGGCCCAGAGGGATTCACTGCTGAATTTTACCAGACCTTCAAGGAAGAGCTAATACCATTGCTTCTTAAGCTTTTCCAGAAAATAGAAAAATAAGGAATTCTACCAAATTCCTTCTATGAAGCCAGCATCACCCTGATACCAAAATGAGGCAAAGATAGAAAAAAAGAAAAGAAAATTGCAGACCAAACTCCCTCATGAACATAGATGCAAAAATTCTCCAAGAAATATTGGCAAACAGAATACAAGAATATATCAAAAGGGTCATTCACCCTGACCAAGTAGGCTTATCCCAGAGATGCAAGGATGGTTCAATACACACAAATCTATAAATGTAATACATTATATAAATGGGTTTAAGAACAAAAATCACATGATCATCTCATTGGACACAGAGAAAGCATTTGACAAAATCCAACATCCCTTTATGATAAAAGTCCTACAGAGACTGGGAATAGAAAGAACATATCTCAATATAATAAAAGCTATTTATGACAAGCCTACAGCCAACATATCACTAAATGGGGAAAAACTGGAAGCTTTTCCACTAAAATCAGGAATAAGACAAGGGTGTCCACTGTCCCCACTTTTATTTAATATAGTTTTGGAAGTCTTAGCTATAGCCATAAGGCAAGAGACACACATAAAATGGATACAAATTGGAAAGGAAGAGATCGAGTTATTGTTTTTGCAGATGACATGATTCTATACATAAAGGACCCTGAAGACTCTACAAACAAACTGTTAGACCTGATAAAAATCTACAGCTATGTAACAGGATACAAAATAAATACGCAGAAATCAGTAGCCTTCATATATGCTAATAACAAAGACACAGAGGGTGAAATCAGATAATCACTCCCATTCACAATTGCTTCAAAAAAAATAATAAAGTACTTTGGAATAAACCTAACCAAGGAAATAAAGAAGCTCTCCAATGAGAACTTTAAAACACTCAAGCAAGAAATTGCAGAAGACACCAGAAATTGGAGAAACATCCCTTGTTCCTGGATTGGCAGAATCAATATCGTGAAAATGGCAATCTTACCAAAAGAAATCTACACATTTAATGCAATCCCTATAAAAATTCCAAAGGCATTCTTCATGGAAATAGAGAAAACAATCCAAAAATTCATTTGGAATCACAAAAAAACTCAAATATCTAAAATAATACTGAGCAACAAAAATAAGGCTGGTGGTATCACCATACCTGATTTTAACCTATACTACAGAGCCATAGTAACAAAAACAGCATGGTACTGGCACGAAAACAGACACGTAGATCAGTGGAACAGAATAGAGGACCCAGATGTAAGCCCAAGTAGCTATAGCTACCTGATATTCGATAAAAATGCCAAAAATACTCATTGGAGAAAAGACAGCCTCTTCAGCAAATGGTGTTGGGAAAACTGGATATATATCTGCAGAAGGATGAAAATAGATTCTTCTCTCTCTCCATACACAAGAATTATGTCCAGATGGGTTAAAGACCTTAACATCAGACCTGAAACTCTGAAACTGCTAGAGGAAACAGGGGAAACCCTTCAACATACTGGACTTGGCAAAGACATTCTGAGTACAACCCCAATTGCTCAGGCAATAAAACCACAGATTAATCACTGGGACCTCATGAAATTACAAAGACTATGCACTGCAAAGGACACAGTGAAAAAAGCAAAGAGGCCTCCTACAGAATGGGAAAAAATCTTCGCCAGGTATATATCTGATAGAGGATTAATATCTAGGATATACAAAGATCAAAAAGTTAAATAATAAGGAACCAAACAAGCCAATCAAAAAATGGGCTATGGAGCTAAATAAAGCATTCTCAAAGGAAGAAATACGAATGGCATATAAACATCTAAAAAATGTTCTACGTCACTAGTCATCAGGGAAATGCAGATTAAAACTACATTGAGATTCCATCTCACTCCTGTCAGATTGGCTACCATCATGAAAACAAATAATCATAAATGCTGGCAGGGATGTGGAAAAAGAAGAACCCTTCTACACTGCTGGTGGGAATGCAATCTGGTCCAGCCATTGTGGAAATCAGTGTGGAGGTTCCTAAAACAGCTAAAGATTGATGTACCGTATGACCCAGCTATAGCACTCCTATGTATATTTCCTAAGGACTCATCTCATTTCCTTAGAAGTACGTGCTTAACCCTGTTTATTGCTGCTCAATTTACAATATCTGGGAAATGGAACCAGCCTAGATGTCCTTCAACTGATGAGTGGACAATAAAGATGTGGCCCATCTATACAATGGACTTCTACTCAGTGGTAAAAAAAAAAATGAAGTTATGAAATTTGCAGAAAAATGGATAGATCTGGAAAGGATTATACTAAGTGAGGTAACCCAGGCCCAGAAAGCCAAGTGCCACATGCTCTCCCTTATATGTGGATCCTAGCTACAGATGATTGGGCTTCTGCATGAGAAGGAAAATACTTAGTAGGAGAGGCCAATAAGTTAAAAAGGAGATATAAAGGGAAGAAAAATGAAGGAAGGAGGGTACTTAATAGGTTGGTAGTGTATATTTGTAAGTACAATGATTGAGATGGGATGGTAATATGATGGAGAATGGAATTTCAAAGTGGAACGTGTGGGGTGAGGAGGGAGGGTATTACCATGGGATATTTTTTATAATCATGGAAAATGTTAATAAAAACTGTGAAAAGAAAAAAATAAATAAAAATTAAAATTTAAAAAAACAACCAAAAAATTTGAACAGCATATAAAACATTAGATTTGTGGTATTTTTCTCCAATTATGATTTGACTTTTCTACATTTTAAGTAAAATAAACCATTAATATATATATATATATATATATATATATATATATATATATATATAATTTATTTGAGAAAAAGAAGGAGAGAGAGAATGAGAGAGAGAGAATGGGCACATCAGGTCTTCTAGCTACTACAAATGAACTCCAGATGTAGGTGCCCCCTTGTGCATCTGGCTTACATGGGTCCTGGGGAATAGAACTTGGATCTTTGGCTTTGCAGGCAAATGCCTTAACCACTAAGCAATCTCTCCAGTACCATTATTATGTTTACAGATGGGTAGAGACTATACAATAGTAGCTACTATTTTGTGTGTGTGTGTGAGAAAGAGAGAGGTTTAAATTAACTACAGTGTAAGAAAATTTGTTCAGGACATATAAGATATGTGAAAGTTTGACATTGCAATTACTTAGTAAATTTCCATGATTTCACATCTGAAGAAATCCAAGTGTTCCACAAGGATGAAGCAAACAATGCTTGATCTATGCTAGATAACTATCAAAAACAAATGAAAATCTGGTTTTATTTCTAGTCCACAGAATGAGATAAAATATTTAACTCTTTAATAGTTTGTTTGTTTTTTCAATGTAGAGTCTCATTCTAGCCCAAGCTCACCTGGAATTTGCTATGTAGTCTTAGTCTGGCCTCAAATTCATTGCAACTCTCCTACCTCAACCTTCTGAGTGCTGGGATTAAAGGTGTGTGCCACTACGCTTAGTAAAATATTTAACATTTAATGAAAGGATAATTAAGTAAATATGACAGGAAATCAAGTAAAATATACACAAAGGATAACAATTTTAAAATGCACTGTTTTGAGGCAGTAGAAACTATTATATCTATATATTGCTTCCTATTTATTTTGTCCTTTATTATAACATACATTTAAAATAAAATTGCTCTTTTCATTAAACAATATTATTTGTTCTGTGTGTTAAATGCATATTTGTGTGTCAAACTGCATGTGGACACACGTGTATGAGGGTGCTTTTGCACATGTGTGCACATGCATGGAGGCCAAATATTGACTTTGGGTGCTTTCCTTAATCATTCACCTTATTTTACTGAGGCAAGGTCTCTCACTTGAACCCAGAGCTCATCAATTGAGCTAGTCTAGTTAGCCAGTCTCTCCTGAGGATTCCCTATTTCCTTTTCCCAAACCCTGAGATTATAGATGGGTCACAACTCCTGTACAACATTTACTCAGTTGCAAGTGTTTGATTTGTGAGCCATCACCCCAGCTGCTAAAGCTTTCCTTAACCTGGTAAATTATTAGCTAGTTAATATCTAGATTGACATACCTAAGATATAGTCTGAGGACACTGGCAGATGAGTTTCACTTAAAGGATTTACTAAAGTTGCCAAAGACATAACCATAATGGTCTCCTCATTGACCTTCTCAAGCAACATGGCAAAATCCTTCCAGTGACAATGGTGGAAACCGATCAACATCTCAGAGCCTCCACAGCTCTCACCTCAGTATTAGGCCAGATTCTGTAGTGTCTCTGAAACCAGACCCTCTTTCTACTCCCATAAATGCTAAACAGGCTCCTCGTCCATCCACCCTCCTGGTTTATCTCTGGCCAGACAAATACATGCTTTCCCTTGCACCTTCGGTTCCCTCTTCAAACAGGAAAGATCTTTGTTTAATGAATCAAATTCCAAGCATGTGCCTGAGCTCCATTTAGTGCCAAGAAAGATCACCATGGACAAACTACCACCCCTACATAGATGGCTTTCTTTAGCTTTCTCCTTTTATGGACCAGGAATGACAAAGAAGCCCAACACGTAGCCCTTCCCAAAATGAGGGAGATAGAGCCACCCAGTTCTTGTCCTTCGCTTACATGCCTGTTTCAGTCCACAAATCTCAAACATGAATGCCTCTCCTTGAAGCAAGTTAGGGCACACTGCCCACGTCAGCACATATGCACAGGAATGGCAGAGAGCCTAGGCTCTCATCTCCCTGTCACATTCCAGGCACACTTGACCAAAGCTCTTGGCATCTGGGGAGTTGAGGACATAAAGTTCAACCAATAGAAAAACTATAACTTTTTGCTTTCTTTTAAACCCCAAGCATAGATATTTCCTTTAGAAAACATGGTAGAGAAACAGCAAAAGTTCTGTGGAAATTTATTTATTTATTTTGGTTTTGTTTTTGTTTCTATTTTTAAGGCATGGTCACACTGTAAGCCAGGATTACCTGGAACTCATTATGTTGCCCCAAGCTGGCCTCAAACTCATGACAATTCTCCAACCACTGTCTCCCAAGTGCTGGAATTAAAGGTGTGCACCTCTAATCTTATGATTGTGCCATTATGTTTGTAATTGCCCTTATAAGTATTTAGACATAAGACCACCAGTCCCAATATTTCTTGAAATCATAAAAGGAAATGACCTATAGTTCATGTCTGATCATAACAGAGCCTTCCTGATCCATCCAATGTTCTGCTTGCTTCTGCTGGGCACCACATAAGGCTGAATTTGCAGAATGTAATCCATGGCCATATCTACACACACACACACACACAACTAAATCTAAATCTACCTTATGCTGTCTTCACTCACTGACCCCAATTCCTGAACCACCTTCCAAGGACTTCCTAAACGGATCTTCCTCTGTTGCTTCTCACAGGAAACCCCAGTCATCCCACCTGGGATGCTCCAATGCTCCACACCATGTACTGAGCACTTTTGTGCAGCAGCTGCTGAACCAGGCTCCATGGAGGCTTAAGGTTGCTAAGGTACTCAAAGTCCTAGCACTGTGGACGCTTACAGCTTTTAAGGATCTCTTATTCCTGTATTACTCTTAGGAATTAATATGCTTTAATGCTTTAACCATAGAAAAGTGTAGACATTTCCTCTTTCTCTCTCTCTCTCTCCCTGAATGGTCATCATCCTGGTGGGGGGGGGGGGGGGGGACAGTAGCTTCATTGACCTATGGATGCTTTTAGTACCCTGAAAGGGCACGTTTGTAGGTAATTGGTATGGGATTAGTCAACTAGCCTACTGTCCCATGGTGTAGCCAATCCTGGTGTCTATAGTTAATGGGAAGGTTGTGTTAGCTAAAATTTTTACCCTACTTATTTGGGTCCAAGGAGTTTTCTCCAAATACTTTTTGTATTAGTCAGAGTTTTCTAGAGGAACAGAACTGATGTAATGAATTTTATTAAAAGGGAATTTATTGGATTAGTTTATGATGGTCCAACAGCAGCAGATTACAGTTCTGAGAGTTAAGGAACCTGGTAGCTGCTCAGTCCATGGGGCTGAATGCCTCAGCAGTCCCTATCCAGCACTGAAGGCCTGGAGGCGTCCTGGAGAGACGCTGCTCTTCAGTCCACGCTGGTCTTCGGTCCACACTGGAAATCAGCAAAAACAGCAAGCAGCCTGCAGCAAGCAGCATTGGCAGCCAGGTGGAGGAGAGGAGAATACCTTTCTTCCCAGAGCTTTTGATAAAGCCTCCCCTCGGAGAGGGGCCGCTGCCCACTCTGGGGGAAGGGCTCACCCTGGGGGAAGGATTTCTCCATTAGTTAATCCTTCCTGGAAGCAACCTCAGAGACCCACTTATGAGAAATATCTGTAGATTCCTAAACATATCAAGTTAACCATCTTAACAATTGTTAAGATGTGATGGTTAAGTTACTTAAGTAACAAACTTAACCATCACAACTTTACTTGCATTAATTCAATTTTCTCTCACAGCAACCCTATGAGACAGGTATAATGACTATTTTCATTGCTACAGATGAGGAAATTGAGGCAAACAGATGTTAAAAATAACTTTCCAGAGGCCACACAACTGACCACCTGAAAGGCCACATTCTCCACAAGGAGACTGGAGAGATAGCAGAGGCATTCTTCCCTACAGGGCACTTGCTGCAGAGCTACAGCCTGATCATTCTTCCTGCAACTAATCAGAAGGGAAGAGACCCAGGTGCATGGCAGTCAAACCAGCCACACAAGGAGACTGAACCAAGAAAGATGAGCGCTAGTTCAAACATGCCGTGAGGAGGATCCAAGGAGTTTGCGTTTCCTCCGTGTTTGGGCCATGCATGAAATAAGTAACTTTGGGTAGGCTACCTTACAGTCTTCACTTCTCTCACTGGAAAATGATATAGCAGTGCCTGTTGTTGGTGTGTGTGCATGCATCTGTGTATAACAAAGGCATATGTGCATGAGTGTGCATGCACGTGTATGCATGTGGGGGTGGAAGCCAGAGGTTGACATGAGGTGTCTCCCTCAATCACTGTCCACACATCCTTCAGTCCAGATCACATGAACCCAGCACTCAACAATTCAGTTATTCTCTTCTTGCCAGCTTACCCAGGATCCCTTTGCTCTACTTCCTGAGCACTGGCATTATAAGCAAGCTGTCATACGAGCCTTGCATTTATGTGCTTCATGGGGATTCAGACTCAGGTCCTCACACCTGGGCAACAAGAACTTTATCCACTGAGACATGTTCCCAGACTCAATAATGCATAATTTATAGAATTGTTGGAAATATTCCATTGGAAAATAAACCAGAAAGTATTTATCACTGGGTAAATTAAAGAAATTGTTTTCTTCATAGCCTTGGAGCAGGAATGAGTGACTGGTAGGGTTTGGGTAGAGAATTTGTTGAGAAATTGTGAGTGGTCAGCAAAGCAGAGGGTTAGCACAAGACCTGAAGTGGCCTCCACACTGATGGGATTCATCCTGGGTGAGGCTGACTTCCTGGAGGCAAAGGGGAAAAGAGCTTAACGTCCCTTCAGTGAGTAGAGAACCTCGCCTCTCATTTACAGGACTAATGGGGAACTTGGCAGGGGATGATTTCCATCTGAGTTTAGAACTGGAGTTCATAGTTTGTTCCCTTTTGTTATTATAAGTCGTGGGGGTCACAGGCGAAAGCTGACAATATTTGGTGTTCTGAGTATACATCTGCAAAGGGAAAGCAGAGATCTCCCTAGCAAGTCCCAGCCCATCACATTAGAGCTAACCCCTCTGGCCCCCATTCCTCCAGCTTGCCTTGGGAGGGAACAGCTGGCCTGCAATCTCTGTATAATATCCATTCACGGATGTAGTCAATCGTCATGCATATTATCCGTGTTGCGTATTCTGAAAGTAGCAGGCTTTTAGCATTACCAGCAGTCATTTTTCAGTCTTGTGCAAAGTATACCCTTGGGAGCTCTTAGCAGATGTTTGGTAAAATTATCGAAAAAAACAAGAAAAATGCCTTCCTCCTGTTGTGAATTTACAGTGAATATACCATTTAAAACAACCATGAGGCATCTCAGAAACTCTAAAAATTAGGAAAGACACTGTTGTTGTGAGTATTCTTGTCCAAGAAAATGACATACTAGTTAAAATCCCAAACAAACATTTCATCTTACACGAACTGAAATGTTCATATCACAGCACAACAATACATTTTATTTATTTTAAAATATTGTGGAATTTTTTTTAAAAAAATGAAGGCTTCATGTATTCTAGGCTGGCCTATAACTGGTTATGTAGCAGAGTGTGATCTTGAACTTCTGATCCTCCTGCTTTTACCTACCAAGTGCTGAGATGACAGAAGTGAGCCACCATGTCTTATGTTACATAGTGCAAAGGATCAAATCTGAGGCTTTGTACATGTAAGGCAAACACTTTACCAATTGAGCAATGTCCCTAGACCAATATATTATTTATACAATGAAGTATATTGTATATTCTTACCTTGAAGGAATAAATAGACTCAACCCTTATTTAACAGTCCAAATCAGAGGGCAAATAAAGAAGAGAGATAGAACAAGTAGGAAAAAGGGAGAAAGAAAAGAAGGAAAGGAGAGGGCATCACAGAAATAAAGGGAAGAAAAATACTGTCTGCCTGTTGCTATGACTTAAATGTATCTCTTCCAAAACTCAGATGTTTCTATATTTAATAGGAGTTTAGGTTCTTGGAACTTGTCTGTCATGAGCAAACTAAAGACTTTATGAAAAATGGCTTCATTCAGCATCTGGCTGCCTTGTCCTTCTGCCTTTACTAGGTAAGGGCACAACATTCCTCCCATCCAGAGACTACAGTAATAAGATGTCACCTTGTAAGAAAAGTAAAGCTCTCATCAGGCAAATAATCTTACCATTACCTTGTTCACAGGCCTTCAGCAACAAGCACTGTATTAACATAAACTGTTATTCATTAAAAATTTCCTAGTCTATGGAAATTTGTTACGGTGACATAAGCAATGACAACTGACAGACAGAAAAGAAATCCTATAGCATTTTAGTTATTTTCCTTTCTGAATCATGCTAGAAAGCATGGCTCAAGTAAAGAAATGCATAGAAACAAATAGAAAGAAGCAACTTCCTAAGACAATACAGATCACTGCAGCCTCACATTGCTGATGGCACGGCCTGACTCTATCATGGTAACTAATGCTTCCTTCTCTAGTCCATTAGACACTCTCCACTGCTTTTCGGGAAGTGCACGTTTTCCTCTTCCTCCCAGCGATGCTCGAATTTCTGTCTGATGAGCATCCTTCTGAGGGAAACTCAAAATCTCCACCACAGAGCAGGTGAGGGGTTCTGGGTCCACTTTGCTTACAACTTACCACATTCTGTTTCAAGCAGAGAATGTTTCTACATGAGGCATAGTCATGAACATTTTAGCCATCATCATCTATGACTAACAAAAGATGCCAGTTTTCATTGAGACCTTCCAAAGGAGGACACTTAGAGCTAACACTGGACTCTACTCACTCTACTTTCCTACCCAAACTCCAGGGTTTGAGCCTGATACAGGACAGGGAAAGGTGAACGCCTCATAGAAATGTTCCTTACTGTGCTCCTCACTGCTCTGTAAATGCAGCATGACTTCTTCCTTACTGCAGAAAGACACCAATGTCCTCAACAAAGACAAGCACTCCTTACATAAGAGAACGTCTACCTATCCTTGACAATTGCTAGACATACGAAACCAGTGAAGAAGAGTATGAAGCTACAGAAATTATAAAGAAAATATTAAATCTCCTATTCCGTGTGCTAATTGTTGTTTGCATTTTGGTACACTCTCCTCCTGGAACATGAAGAGGTTTTTGTCATGGCTCTGTAAGTTTTTTTTGCTTGAACAATAGAAATGCATTGTCTTGTGTCTCTGGAGGCTAGAATTCCAAGATCACATTGTCAGGGAATTCCTTTTACAACATCTATGAAAGTTATTCCATTTTTTAAAAAATGTGTACCATGCCAAAAACATACTGTTTCTAATTTAACATCATATCATACACAGCCTTTACTTAATTAAATTTTATTCAAAAATATTAATTGATGTAAATTATTTAATAGTATGAACAGGATATCATGTGGTCAATAATTCATTTATTGATAGGCACTTGGTTGGTTATAACTTTTCAATATTATAAATACATAATAAGGAAGCATCCTTGTACATCCATTCTCTAATGATATATTTAAGATAGATCCCTGTATATGAAATTAATAACTCAAAGTGGAAAAAAACACATATTCTAAGACTCTTGCCCAAATTACCAAATTGCCCTTTTAAGGCAACGAGCCAACTTAATTCCATCAGCTACACGAAGGGTGTCCATTTCTTATAACTATAGAAGCCACTATTTTGTTAATCTTTGGGTACTCTAGGAGTTACAGCATGGTTAATTATTATTAGTTTTTAAAAATATTTTATTTATTTATGTGTGGGAGAGAGAAATGGACATGTCAGGACCTCTAGCCACTACAGACAAACTCCAGACATATGTGCCACTCCGTGCATCTGGCTTGTATGAGTACTGGAAAGTCAACTCCGGGTCCTTAGACTTTGCAGGCAAGCGCCTGAACCACTAAGTCCTCTCTCCAGTGCTATTGTTGTCTTTGAATACAATCATTTGATATCCCCATCCAGTGAAAAGCTGTAATTACTTCAAATCCACTGAATATTTCCCATATTCATCTCAGGGACATATGGAAAGAAAGAAGGTTTACTTGAACACTTGGATTTGGTTTGCTTCCTTTATGTGGTAATCCTTTCACCCCCAATGCCAGCTTCATTCATAAAATTCAATTAACTGACATAGCACTGAGATATAACTCACAGCGTTGCCTACTCAGAACCATTAAATGATTAGAATGTTATAAAAGAATTGTCCTGGATGCTAAAAAGATATTCATAAATTCAAAATAAATATTTCATAGAACAAACTAGGTTTATCAGCTGTTGAGAAGAAACTGAAAGTACTCATCCCTATGGATTAAGTTTCAAAAACCTATTGTCAGCTTTTGTGTTGAAAATAGCACATTTTTATTATCATATGTACTGGCTATAATTAACAATTTCATTAACAAGTACAATACTAACACAGAGAATTAAAAGAAACATGAATATTCTTAACTTGACTTGTTATTTATCACTGGGGGGGGGGGATTTCTCCTCACCAGAACCACCTCTGTGTATGGTCTGTAGTACAACACAGTCCATTTTTAGTAGGGATTATGGACAGCATTAGCTGTCATAAGAGACTTGAAGGCAAACAGAGGAGCAATGCATTATTGAAAGCAAAAGAGGAGTCATGGAAACCTTTCCTGGAGTTTTTCCTTTACAATCTACCAGGCAGCACTTTCTATTTACCAGGTGCACTGCTGATAGAGCTGCCCAATCTTAGGACTTGGTCATTCTGAAAGAATATAAAACATAATGCCTTCTGGTCACATATTCACATGCTCTCACCACATGAGCCCAGAAATAAAGCAGTACCCAGCCTAGCAAATAGAGCACTGCCTCCCTCTGAAGATCTCACACTATGGTGGCTTGAATGGAAAACATTCCCTTATAGGTTCATATGCCTGAACACATGATCCCCAGAAAAGTGGCACTGGTTAGAAAGAGGGGAACCTTGCATTTTGCATCATGAGATGACTATGAACCCTGTGAGGGCCACAGATGCAGGGCTGTGGTTTTAAGGTAAAATGTCCCCCACAGCTGTGCTTCAAGAGTTGGTTGCCAATAAAGTGTCCCTGTCGAGGAAGGTTGTGGAACCTTTAGAAGATGAAGCATTGCTGGATGAAGTGTACCCTGGGTGGTGGGTATTGAGGTACTATCATCCAATCCTATTTGCTGTTTTCTCTCTCCCTCCTTCCTGTCTGTTGATGTGACAGTGTGTCATTGGCTTCTTTGTGCCAGCCTGTCATACCTTCCCACCATGATTGTCTCTACCCTCTGGAACTATAAGCCAAATTTAACCCCTTTCCATCTACAAGTTGCTTCTGGTTAGGTATTTTGTGCTAGCAATGAGATAATAGCTCATGTATACCCTGGTTTCAGGCCTTCTGCATTCTTATTGTAATTCTTTTGCTGGGTTTTTCAATAATCTATACTGTGTATCCTGTCCACTCTAGTGCCATGAGGGTTGCTGGGCTATATACAAGTACATAGAACCTTGGACTTGCTGGAGAAATTTTCCCTGCTTTAGTTCCTGACCAAAGCTACCAACCTTCCATATAACCCAGTAAATAGATCAGAACATCAGATTCTAAGATGACACACACTTTCAGGAGAAGACACCCACCAAGCACTGTGCTTCTTGTAGTAGGAGGTGAAAGACGCAATTCTGCAGCTGTGTCACAGAGCATTTCACAGCAGACTGAAGCATGATTCGTATGGAAGGCTCTTAAAGCTAGATCGTCTTCCCCATCCTCTGGAACACATGCGCTTATTAAGGACTCCAAATACTGGCCAACTAGCCCTGATTACCACAAATGCATGCTAGTGTGTGTCTCATACAAATGCAAGTTGCTTTGTGTCCTATGTTCTCATGGGAATAGGGAAACAAACAAATGCATTTACCAGATCAATTGCCGCACATCTTGCTCAGAGCAAGCTTCCATACGCCCGAGGAAAGCAACTGATCTGGTACAACAACTGTAATTGGGTATTACTTGGCATGGTGCTGCCTCAACTGAAATCTGAGCTTCATCACTAAGTCCTCATAATAAGTTATTTAACGTTTATGGACCACTTTTCACACACATCAAATAGAGGTTGCTACAGTACTAGAATCATGGAGTTACTATAAGGATTAAATGTAGAAAATGCAACCGAAGTACTTACAACTATGTCTGGCACATAGCAAGCACCAAATAAAAAACCAACCTTGGCCCATCTGTCTCACCACTGCTATACTTATAACACGCAGCTCGAATTAATAGTATTCTATGAATACAGAATACAGAGTACATAAAGCACTTGAGATGAAGTGAATCTACTATACATGTAGACTGTGGTGTAACTGTGTGCAAATATGACTCAGGGTTAATTTTGACACCACCAACACTGCTGAGAGTCACCAATTATTCATGTACTTTATTAACCAAATATGTAATTATTAAGGCAGAATGTTTGCTGAGCCCTTCACTGTTCTAAATTCTACACCACTGGCAATAGTTGTGCTATCCAGAATGTAATGATCATATGTATCGAATGGCTCTTGTTGACAGTCTCTAGAACAAAGGCTAACTACTGGCCAATTTGTTATGTACACATCTGCACAGGCTTAGCACTTCCCCCACTGTGCTAAGAATTCAATAAACACCCACATACACACATGCACACATACACACATACACACATACATACACATATGTGGGGGTAGCTAATTATGATCTTTACAATTCTTCTGGTTCTTACTTCAGGGCCATTTAACCTAAGATGCTCACTCAATGATCTTAAATAAGACATCTCGATGGTTCTGTGTCTATCTCTCTCACACCAACAACTGGATGAGTATGTATGTATATGTAGGTTATCCAGGGCAAGGAAGATATCTCAGTGTGTAAAGTATTTGTCACATGAGCATGAGGACCTGAGTTCAGATCCTCAACGTCCAAATAAAATCTAAGCATGATGGTGTATGTGTGTAGCCCCACTGAGTGGTGGGGCACATACTGAAAAGTCCCAAGGGCCACTGGCTGGCTAATCTAGGCATGCTGGTGAATTCTAGGTTCAACAAGAGACTCTGTCTCACAATATTAAGGTAGGGAGCAACTGAGAAAGACACCTGACATCGACTTCTGGCCTCCACATGCACACGCCGCCACACATGCAGACGTGTATGCACACGCACACATACAAAAACGAAGAAAATAACCCGCCTCTGATCTACCACCCACCACCCAGTCTCGGCTTACTCCCTCTTACAGCACATCTAGAATGGCCTCCATGCAGAGAAAAGTAAGCTGGGGCAGAGGTCTACATTTCACCGTAGTGTGATATTCTTGCTTTGGGCAGGATAGGTTGGAGAGGGTTGTGGGTGGAAGCTGCAGTCAGTTTTCTGACTCACTGGATGATGGTGAAAAAACTAACCCTCTGCACGAAAAGCTCAGCCCAGCTGCACTTTGGGCCAGCAGGGTCAGTCACCATAGTCTGGGTGGCAAAGTCACCAGAATGCTGTTGCAAGTCAGCAGGTGAGAAAAGTGAAGCACTTTTTAAAGGAAGTATTATTACAGGAATTCCATCTGCCTGGTACATCATTTGTTTCCTCCCTCTTAATCTTCTTGAGGACTCTGAAGAAAAGCAGAAATGACCACTGTACAAAAAAAAAAAAAAAAAAAAGACAGACACATAGAAAGAGAGAGAGAGAGACCCATAGGAGATGAGATAATACAGTTTACCAGTGGCATCATTCACTGGCTGCTGTGCACATTTTACCTGAAATTGCCAGACATCATCTTTATGTGAATGTTATCCCATAAATGTCTTTCGGCACCATTGCAGTTTAACTCTGTATGCATACCTCTGCTTCATAAAACATGCTAGCCCTGGAAAGATATTTGCTGGATTTTCTAAGATGTTCTAAGTTAAACATTCCCCTCAAATGCAGATGAGTAAGACAGAGCTCCCACAGCACAGTGCTATCAACTCATCAGAGACCTTGTTGATTTTGTGCCATTTTCCACTAGGACAAAACCCAGCTACGCTGCAGTGTAAATCTTCAGCATGTAGGCACGTCGGCAGCCTGGTGAAACCACAGGGGAAATTAGTTTTAATAGCAGCACCTAACTGCAAATCATCCTACTGCTGGTCACAAGTTTAATCTGTTTTCCAGTTTTCCTGATGTTTTGCTTTGCAAAGCTTATTGCCAAAAATGGCCATGGTATTAAATTCAACACACACACACACACACACACACTTCATGCAAAGTCGAATCATCAATAGATTTTATTCCCAGAAATTTGACAGAGAGACAGAAAGATGCACTATAGAACTGAGAGACCATTACCATCATTCTTTCTTCAGAGTCGCACACAGAATTACAATCTCCTGGCCCAGTTGAGTGTGAGGTTTAGACTAGAAAATGCTTCATTCTTGCCATTGTCTATGATGACTGTTAATAAAGCCCTAACACAGGAAAGATTGCAGATTTGAAAGACTGAAAACACTAGACAGCACTCCTTCCCTGTCTGTAAATTCCTCTCTGAGTGACTTCCTAGCAGGCTGGTTGTACCTTCCTGGGGGAGTTTCATCGCAGCCTACAATAGTACACATTCTTGACTGCTGCATTCCACCAAACCTAATCCTTTAAATCTCTCTGCCTCTACTCCCCTTTTCTACATTCCTTGGATTTACCAAAGTTTTGTAATTCAGGATTAGTTTGCATATTTACATTGGGTCACTCTGGGATACACAAAACTCTTCTATTACTCAGTGTCATTGTGCCTTGAGTTGAACATGGTGACAAAGGAAGCCAGATAGAAGAATTCTTCCAGGTGCATGCCCGGTTTCTGAACTAAAGATGTCACATATAGGAAATGAAAACACAGAGCATTAAATCAAACTTGTGTTTCAGATAAATGAGATATTTGTATAATTATGTTCCATGCAATATTTCAGATACAACAAAATAAAATTGCTATATATCTGAAAGTCAAATTTAATTGAATATCTTCAATTTTATCTGGAAATTTTAGCTGTATATGAGCATGGTAAGGTAAAAGCTATCAAAGATATCCTGAAAGAGCATATCATTATAGGTTAATGGGGTGATGCAGGACCCACACTCTATACCGTATGAAATGTCCCTGATGCAATGCACCATGACAGTTTTGTTTAAAACTATCTTTGCAGCTCTGCTTTTGTAAGTAATAATTTGTGGTTTTCTACAATAAAAACTGACTCCCCAAGCAGTTTGGGACTGTTCTCAGAGATCCCAGACCTCAGTGGTGCAGTCCTGATGCATCAGCCCTTGCCTGATAAAACTCTGTCTTGTATTCCTTGAATCAGTGGTCTTACTTATGCCACATCAGACCCCACAACAGTGTGACACACCCAGAGCCTATGTAAATCTAAGTGGGTTTACCTACATTCTTCAGAATGTGTAAAAAATATATCTCCTTTAACAAGCTACTGCTGTCACTAGATATTGTGGTGTTGATAATTAATAATATTCTCACAGTAGGTCTTAAAGCATTATAGTGTAAGAGATAGAAATTGGCTAGACAATTTAGGGTGACAGGATCCCCAAATGAGCAGTTTTTTCTTTTCTTCTCTTTGACTAAAAAGAAGAAATGTCATTAAGCCTGCAAGGAGAGCCTGGATTTTATTCTTGTCTCTTTTTTCCCTGGAACGCTACACCCTCCAGGGAAGATTTCTAGATGGTTTATGTACTTCCTAGATGACAGGAACCCTGATCACTACTTAAGATTTCTAGGAACTGGATTTTCTTCCCTAGACACCTGTGGTATTTGGTCTTTGTTCTATTGAGACCTGTGTATCTGGTCTTCCTCCTATAGAGAGAGAGCAGTGCCACATCCCATAAAAACTTATTAAATAAAAAGTCAAAAACCAAAAAAACAACCAGAGTCTCTTTCCAATCATCTCTTGCCTCTGTAGGCATGAGCTCTGCCTTGCTCTATCAAGGAGCTTCTCAAATCTCACTTTCCTCCCTGTGTAAGAGCTTTGCATTGCTTCCTTAGTTCTGGGCTTAAGCTCCCCTTCTCTGAAATCAGTCCTTCCTAAAATTTTAAGAAATTCTCTCTCTACTTTATCCTCTGCTCTGTGTATTTCATTTATCATAAGACCAGAATCCAAGAACACATCAAAATTGTTAGCATGTTGGTGTATATTGTACATTGGTAGAGGAACCCAAAAATTCCTGTCTCGGTATGGTTTCTGATTCACACTGAATTTTCCAATAGTGTTCAAGTTCCACCATTTAAATGTTGCATAATTCATACACTGCCATTTTGATACAGGAATTTGGGGTTTTGTATACACCAATGCACCAGTAATTTAGGGTGTTCCCAAATCCTTGTCCTTTGAATTTGAAGATTAAAATCCACAGACTAAAGGATAAGGTTCAGAAAAATGATATTATAGCTTAAAACTTTCAGAGGAGGAATTGGTGTTTAAGCTCAGAACCTAAGAGTAGAAAGCAAGGTGGAGCTCTTGTCCCAGGAGGCAAGGGGTAGGGGGCTGTGGGCTTAGAAGCCCCATGAGAGAACAAGGCAGAGCTCTTGCCCAGGGAGGCAGGAGGGGGTTTGAGAAGCCCACCTTGAAACTCAGTTCTGAGTTATTTTATGGGTTGTGACTACGTGAGGGAGAATCAGGTTTACAGGTTAATATGTGATAAAGACCAGATTTTACAGCTTTTCCAATATTCTTAGGATGAGAGTTTTTTTCATATAGAGAGAGTGCAAGCTTAACTTAGAAGTTTTTTCTGGGTGGTATAATATCCGGGCTTTTGTAAGCTTAGTGACATTTGCCACTTAGTCAAGGGAAAAAACATTCACTTTGGGGTTCAGTTACCCTGACTGCCCAGCCAATTTCTGTTCCTCTAAAGATTTTGCATACATTATGGATTATATATAGGGTACCTACTCATTGAATTATTAAAAGGCATGAAAATATATGCCAAACATTAAGCATTTGCTTTGACAGAGGGCACAAATGACTCTAATTTGGGGTCCTGCATGACCATGCAAAAGTAGCAATGCTGCTCAACTGAAAAGGAGCACAACTCATGGAATTTTTGCAGGTTTCAGGAAGCACACTTGATTATCAGTGTGGCCTTAACATGGTCATGGTCTCCAAATGCCTTCTATTTATGAATTATTTTTTGCCTAGCTTCTTCATTTACACTGAACTTTGTTGTGGATTGCTTGGGAAGCCCTAAACTATGTGGTGATATAGGCTTCCATCAGTGGCTTAAGGATCATAATTTCCCAATCACTAGACTTGAAGGCATGAACATGCTGTGATTCAAATATGAGTCATCTCTTACCCCTTTGGAAGGAAGACCACAAAAATTTGCTTACTCAGTAACACATTCTATTTTGTCACTATAGTTATTTCCTTCTGTAGCACAGGGATGAATAGAATAAGAAGATTGTAAGGTCTTTTGTCCTGCACTATGCTCAAAATAGTTTGAAAAATGCTTTCCTAGATCAATGACCCTTAACCTTGGTTCAGGGGCAATACAAGTTATTACACTTAGTATATTTAATAACACATGACCAGTCTGGAGCTATGTCTTAGAAGCCTAAGGACCCAAGTTTGATTCCCCAGTACTTACATAAGCCAGATGTACAAGGTGGCACATACATCTGGAATTTGTTTGTTTATAGTGGCTGGAGACCCAGGCATGCCCATTCTCTCTCTCTCTCTCTCTCTCTCCCTCCCTCTCTCTCTCTCTCTCTCTCTCTCTAATAGATAAATAAATAAAAGTAAATAAAATATTTTAAAAATATAGCACATAACCAACTTTTTCGTTAAGAGAGAGAATGGGCCTATCAGAGCATCCTGCCACTACAAACTAACTCCAGACTCATGTGTCACTTTGTGCATCTGGCTTTACGGGGATCCTAGGGAATTGAACCTGGACAGGCAGGCTTTGCAAGCAAGTGTCTTTAACCACTGAGCAACCTCTCCAGCCCCATCCCCAACTTTTTCTCCTCTCAAGAAACATTCCATAGGCATGGTAGCACACACCTGTAACCTCAGCATTCAGGAGGCTGAGGCACAAGGGTTTTGTCTACTTGAAGAGCTATCTGGGATACATAATGAGTTTCAGGCCAGCCTGAGCTACAGAGGAAGACCTTGTCCTAAAAATAAATAATAAATAAAACAAATATTAATGTATAATACAAAAAATCATCCAAAACCATGTAACTAGATCATTTTTTAAGTTATTAAGCTAAACATATTTATTCTTTCAATGATATTTTCCCATAATTACTTATGCTTTTCCCTTTGTCCTTTATTAAATGTACTGGTACTTTGTTGCTAGTAATTAAGTAATGCCAAAAACAGATCTATTTTTAAAGCATAGAAAAACATCTTTTATTGAAAATTATTTTCTATTTAGCTTATTCTTTTCTTCAAACCAGAAAAATGTTCCCAGCACTCCATTTTTAGAGCTATATTACTTTTAGTTTTTAAAAGCAAAAGGCTCATGTTATAAAATTATAATATTTATTATAATTTTATAAATTATAAATTATTAAATCAATGCAGTATTGACTGTTTTTTTAAAATAATCACCTAAATATTCTTGACTCCTAAAAGGTTTGCCTCAGTTGTATATGTGTGTATGTGTTTTTTTTCTATGTCACCATGAAAAATGCCCTCTTGTAATTATTATAAGATCTTTATTTAAAAGTTTGAAAACTATCTCAATAAACTTATTGGATCACCAAATATATATATGTGTGTGTGTGCATATATATATATGTATATATATACATATATGTATATATATGTATGTATAAAGGAAAAACAAATTGAAAAATACTGCTCTAAAATAGTGTTGCTCATACTTTAGTGTGCATTGAAATATATAGAAACTTAGTAAAAGGCAGCTTTTGACTTGTTAGCAATGACATGGGGTCACACATTCTGCCCTTCAGTAAAATTCCTAAGGGGCTCTGATGCTGCTCTTCCAAGAGACCACTCTTGAAGTAGTTCTTTCCTATAAGGAAGAGCCATAACCATGGTTCAGCCTTCACAGGGGAAGAGCAAATGACTTGGTCATGCTCCACCTTCCTTCTGACTTAATTTCTCCCATTCTCCATCCCAGAACCCAGGGCATCTTAGCAGAGCATTTATTCATGCCTATTCACGTGTAGTTTCTTTAGATAATACCTATTTACCCTTCAAGACTCTTCCCAGTAAATTTCCTAACTGCTCCTTTCCTACCTCTGTGGGTGGCTGCAGCTAAAAGAAGGTTTCCATGAATGAGGTGGCTCCAAAACAACAGAAACTGATTTCCCACAGCCTGGCGTCTGGGAGGGACAGTTAGGTCTGATTCCATGAGGGGTCTCTTCAAGTTTGAAGGCCATGAATTCTTGCAACTTTAGATAGCAAAAAGCAAGCTACTCTCTCCTACAAGCACAGTCACCCAATTCATGACGTCACCACTACTGCGACTGCATTGCCTGCCATCGGCTCCATCACACTGGGGTTCATATTCCAACATGGGTGTTTGAGAGGCATCCAGGCATCCAGCCCACAGTGTATCACTCACATGCATGCATACACAGCTGATTGAAGCATGAGTGGTGCCCAGTCTTGCTCATACATTAACACCACTATGCATGGTCTTTGAAGAATACCTATTAATTACATTGATGTTGGAGGTTCACTCTTAGAGATTTTTATTACACCAAAAATGATCTGAAGAGTGTTTGTGCCTGTGTGTCTTGTGTGTGTGTGTGTGTGTGTCTGTGTGTGTGTGTGTCCCCATCCCACAGATAGCTCTGTTCTTTCACAGTACAGCGTTTCACTATTTCCCACCTTCATAGAGCTTGCATGACCTGGTCTTTTAAACATACTTGACGCTCTGATTGTCAGTTGTCTTCAAGTTCAGTTGATTATATTTCTATTTTATTGTTCTCCATTTTGGGTCATATTTGTCCTTCAGAGAATTTTCCAGCCAAGCATCAATGACCTTTTCAGTAAATGGTTCATTTGCCTTTGAACTGAATGGTTTTATATCCCCTTTTCCTGTTGCCCTACAAACGCCTACCCCGTGGGCACAATACCTTAGGTCTTTTCCTAGCCATTTTGTAACACTTGGCTCTATCTAGGTCATGTACAAAGGTGGGATAAAAGTGTTGTCTTTATTATAGATATTATTTAGAAATGGATGGAGAATAGTTATAAGTGCAATATGGTATATGAGATACCTAAAACTTATTTCCTTCTTTGATCGTTTAACCTACTCAAGCAACTTACATAGTCTATACCCTGTTCATCTATTATTTCCAAGCAAAGATGTTATTCTATATGAAGTTACTTTTTATGTAAATGAATTTCCCCTCTTATAAGTATTTCATTAAGTAGATGTTCAACACTTTAAAACCAAAAGGCAGAGACATTTCAATTTTAATTACTTTAGATTAAGCATTTCCCAATCATATTATTTATGTCTTTAATTTATTAAACAAGCAAATATAAACTTTGCTCAGTGGTTAAGACACTTGCTTTTGCTTGTAAAACCTAATGACTGGGATTCAGTTCCCCAGTATCCACATACAGCCAGATGTACAAAGTGGTGCTTGTATCTGGAGTTCGTTTGCAGTGGTGTTGCAGTCCGGTTCGCATTGCTGGTAGAAATCACCCAACCAAGAGTAGCTTCTGGGAAAAAGAGGTTTATTTTGGCTTACAGGCTCGAGGGGAAGCTTCACGATGGCAGGGGAAAACGATGGCATGAGCAGAGGGTGGACATCACCCCCTGGCCAACATAAGATGGACAGCAACAGAAGGGTGTGCCAAACACTGGCATGGGGAAACTGGCTATAAAGCCCAGAAGCCCGCCCCCAACAATACACTCCCTCCAGGAGGTGTTAATTCCCAAATATCCATCAGCTGGGAACCTAGCATTCAGAACACCTAAGTTTATGGGCGACACCTGAATCAAACCACCACAAGTGGCTACAGACCCTGGCACACCCATTCATTCTCTCTCTCTCTCTCCTGTTCTTGCTCTCTCTATCTCCCTCTCTCTCTCTTAGTGTCTTTGTAAATAAAGTGTTAAAAATCTTTTTTACATTTTACATTATAATTATCATTTTTATAGTGAAATTGCAATGAGTTTTTTGGTTTTTGTTTGTTTGTATTGCTTGGGCTGCCTTTTATTTAGCTACTAGATTACCGTTTCTCCTCAGATTGCCCAACTCTCTTTTCAGTTCCTTTCCATTGCATTTAAGGCTAGGACAAGATGATCAAGTCACAGAACCAATGAAAAAGAAATTCAACCCAGCAGAAAGTCAAAACACATGGGTTCTATTTGATCATGATTAGTCAACTGCCTGAGTTTGAACAGGGTCTACTCCTGCTGCTTCAATATTTGAAATAAACAATTATAAGGGTGACATCAGCAGCAGTAAGGGGACTGAAACACAGCTCCAAGCCATCACCCGCAGCAGCCTGAGGAGTTCTGGAGACCTCAACTCAGGCTCAAATCTCAGGATCAGTGGCTCTGGCTCTGACACTACAAAGAATTTCAGCAACAGCCAGTGTGAAGCAGAGCTGGAGATTTTATTTATACTTTAATACAGGCTCAGACATGAGGGCTAAGAAAAAAAAAAAAAAAAGGTGACTCAGAACGAAATTACACCTAAGAGCATGGGTGTGGGTTCCCCATGACAGCAAGGTGCCAGTAAGTGTCTTGGTGTTAGCCATAGAAGCCATTCAGTGACACCCCAAAAAGTTGTTCAGAAACCTTTTTATTAATTTTTTTCCTCACTCTTTTTTGGTGAGATTACAGGGTATATCTGGAGATGCCTTGGATAGAATGATAATTTGATAAGGTAAAACCAGGTGTTGCTAGGGTTACACAAGGGGTTTAGTATGTGTCCATTTCCTGTAAATGTGGTTTCTGGTGAGGTTCATGGAAGATTGCAGGTTACAGCCTGGGAGTCGCTTATTGTGCTGAAAGTCTATCTTGCCTCAACATGACCCTGAAATTGACTCTATGACGAGATATAGAAATCCCTTGCTCACACTTTGGATCTATACCCTCATTTTAGAAATAAAGAGGCTTCTTTCCTGGAGATTTCTCCCCTCCCACTTTCCAGGTGGGTAAGGGAGGGAATTCCCTTCTGGCTTGAGCCTTTCAGCTAGCCTTCTGCCTGTATACCCATTCTCTCTAACATAAACGTCATGACTCATAATTTCCCCTACTCAGAATCATTTTTTAAAATTATTTGGCTGATGCAGATAAAAATCCAAAAGTTGGGGGTCCACAGGCCTTGAATTTCCTGTATCTTTATGGAATTGAACCCCTCTCTGGACCCAAAATCCTGCAGCGTGAGCATTTATTCACCCTTTCCTTGCGTCCTGCATTGGCCAATGGTAAAATGGTCTACCTTACGGGCAGCTTAGTAGAACCACACTGTTTCTGCCAAAGGGTGATAAAAAATACAGTCTCCCTTACAAATAATAATGTGTAAATATAAATATATGTGAAAGCTTGATCGTTTCCACATTCTCAGTAATCATTGAACAGGGTTTGTCATAAAAGCCAAATATGACTTAGGAAAGATTCCTCAAAACCCCACTAATTCCCTGTTGGTTACCAATGAATTCTTGGTTTCAAAATAAAAAGTGCTTAAGAAGTGAAAAGAGTGGAAAGAAAAATGTGATTCTTTAAAAGCTCTCCTTACTGTATATGTGACACATCAGAAATAACAAGTTTTGGAAAGACCTAGCTATAAACTAATTTGTTTTTCAGAATTAAATTCCAAGAATTTGCTTGATTATTAAGTTTCTTTCTGCCATCATTTTGTAAGTAATATCCCACACCCTCTATATAGAAACAAATAACTTTCTGAATTAAAAGTGAGCAATTCACTCCAAAAACTTAATTATCTATATAAGAATGCTCACCAATGTACCCCAGAATTGTTAGTAATACTTGAATTACATTTATTTCCCTGGGGAACAATTTGCACACATTCTTTCAGATACTCAATTGCATATTTGTCCTTGTGTCATGTGGGAGAAATTCAAGAAGAATTTAGGACTTTTGCCAAATCCACTACATTCTTGAATCCAAATATTTCAAGCAAGATGAAACAGGAAAATCAGAAAAGAGCATTCTCTGGGCAGAAAACCCCTCCACCCTACTGAAGGGAAGGCAATGAAATGATGCTTTATTTTTTTTTTTTTAACAACACTGTCCTGAACTGTAAGAGTGGTGACATGCTGTGTTGTTAGAGAAAATCCCTTTATAAAACAACTTCCAAGGGTTTTGAATATGAGTTTCCATCCTATGGCTCAGAGAAGATGTTAATTTTCCAGAGTAGCTTTAGAGTCACGACCTTCCATCTAGGAACTTAGGTTAGTGGTATTCACAGATTTTGTTTTTTTTCCAGGGGTAGGTGCTAGACAGCAGTTTGTTCTCTAACTTTAGCAATTCAAATATCCTAATACAAAGAGAACAGATAGAGACCCTGAAGGGATCTGATTTGCTTCAGTACACATATGCATGGCCAGCAGACTTCATTTGTAAGTCTTTTCCTTCCTGTATTGTTTCTAGCCATCCATTTCTAACATCTCATTAAAGTCTCAGTTTTGATGAATTAAAGAATGAACCCAATCCTTTGCCAATCAGACTTTGAAAACTTAACCAGGTATTCCTGGATGTTCTTTTCTCTTGCAGTCATCAGGGGTGATGGGCTAGACACAGCTATGGAGAAAAACGACTCCAAAACGACTGCCTATGGAGTTCCGGTTGTTGGAATTCTTCCCAGAATGAGCTGCTCATGAAGGCAAAAAGACACTTCATCCTGCCCAATAAACATTAGTAAATATGTTAGAGTTTTCTTTTTGTATTACATATTTATGATAAAAAATATATTTTCTTCGTGGATAAATGGTACTGAGTTCTACACCAAAATAGAAAGAGATTCAAGCCAATTTGAAAACAACAACAACAATAAGGTTTTAAGCTGGCACCTGGCACTCGGCACTGGCTGCAAGGGTATGCTTCAGTTTGCAAGTTCACGAGACAGAAAAATTACAGAAAAGATTAATGACACAGTGGGTTATAAAACCATAAAGTTGGATGAGCAGGCAATTTTAAGAATTTTCAGACACAGAATCAGGGCTATCAAAAAAACAAGTTCTGCTCAAGAATATGTTTCTCTTATTCCTTGCTTAGTGACACAAGAGAAAACCCATTAGATAGCATACGCATGAGTAGAAGTCACCTGTGAACAAAGGCCGCCCTGGCAGCGTGGCCTGTGTCCAGTCAAGCCCAGGCCACTCGCTGAGAGCCCAGCAGTCTGAAATGCTATACTCACTCAGTGAACACCTCAATGTGATATCAGAGAAAACTAAGATTTTTCTCGTACTTAGGGTGACATTAACCCCTCTGGCCAGGCTGCTTAGATTCATGGGAAGATGCAAGTGAGGAATACAGCTTTTACTATAAAATTGATAGCAAAAAATATCTGGTGATTGGGGGTATAAAAATGTTCTTCAAAAAAGTAGCAGTGGTCAAGGCATTTTATAAAATTGGCATCCTCAGCTATGAAAAGCAATATTAAGTTGCATCTTTTTATCTATTATCCATTAAAATACACATTTTATCCATGTATTTTGATTTTTCAGATGTAATAGAGTTGCCAAAAGTTGAGCATTTTGATGTGCAATGTTCTCTATAAGGTCCTTAAGCATTTTCAAAGAATGAAGATGTGAGACTTCAGACCTGCTCAGATGTATAAGCCCTCTTGACTAGGAGAAATCAGTGCTAGCAATTGATGTAAATACCTAGACCTCTTGTGGACCCTGACTTTCTGCTTCTTAAAATAGCATATCAATACATAAGCCATCTTATAATGGTTTATATTTGGATGTATATGTGGGGCATTCATGAACATGGGGCTAGAAACAGTGAGGGAAATAGGTTGTATTCTGCAACTTCCTATTAAGGTGAGTTTTAAAAGATATTTGAGACATCCTTCCCATGCCTCTCACCCCAAGGCTCAAGAAACACTGAGGAGGAGGGGCTCAATTTCATGATTGGGAGAAATACTTTGGGACACTATGGGGCTTACTGTCCATCATTGCATGACTGTTACTACATTGGCTGTCATTATCTCCACAAAACCTCCATAATACTGAACTCATCAACATTTTGACATGGAAAATGGAAGTAGGCAAAAGAATTAAGATATAAAAATGGAAGAGGGATTAGTTGTATAAATAAAGGTGTTTTGGTCGAAGGAAGAAGGGAGAGAGTAGATAAAAGAAGTCAGTGGCAAAGGCATATGAACAAATTACATTATGCTCAAGTTCGAATTTTGGCAATTAAATACAACAAACTAAAACAGAGAAGAGAGAGAGAGAGAAAGAGAGGAGAGAGATTTGAAACAGTCAGTGTTGTGTCATAGCTATTGGGTTGAATTGAATACCACTACAGTCAATCTGTCATGTCTAAACACAACCACAATTTCATCTCAGAATTTACTCCAGATGTCACATGCATGACTAAGACACTAGACTGGACACTACATCTACTCCAGCATTAGCTGAAGGGTAGGCTTCCTACATGATGTGATGGGAGGCTAAAAAGAAAATTCTACAACCCTTGCTTATTTTTTGCTTATAGATTTGACCAGTGCAAAATGGAAAGCCACATGATAAGTTGAAGATATTGTTCAGAATGTTACAAATGAATTTTACAGTTTCATGAACTAAAACATTCCAAAATCAAACAAAAGGAAGAAAACTAGAGCCCCTGATGAACAATTTACAAAAACTTTAACAAACAGGTAAGTGATGAGTAACTACGAGGTCTACCTTTATAGACATGTCAGTAATTGGAACATCAACAAAAGTTTAGCCTATGACTGGAAAATTTCTTAGACTAAAATTACAAGTTCAATGGCACACTGAAGTTCAATGACATTCACATCAAAGATTAGATTTTCTGGGCTAGAGAGATGACGTAGCTGTTAAGGTGCTTGCCTGTGAAGCCAAGGACCCAGGTTTGACTCCCCACTAAACACATAAGCCAGATACGCAAGGCGACACATACATCTGGAGTTCATTTGCAGTGACTGGATAATCTGATGAATCAATTCTCTATCTCTTCCTCTCTCTCTCAAATAGATAAATATATGTATTTTTTAAGATTAGGTCCTACAGCTCAAAACCAGCAAGCTCTCATTAATGTGTTTCCCTGTTATTCTAATGTAGTTTCAATTGACCCTAAAATCTTTGAGGTGTTTCCTTATCAAAAAAATTAATTATAATAAAATGTGATATTTCAATTTTACACCCAACATTGCTCAGGGAAATTTTGCAGAATAGGGGGTGGAAAGAATGTCAGAGCCACATGTTGGGACATGATATGCAGAGACATTTATTGTACCCATAACTGTGGGCTAACTCCACAATGCATGACCCATATACCTCAACAAGGAGGGGCGAAGTGGAGGGGGTATGTCACAGATGAGCCTTATAATGGTACCAAACTGACTGTATTTGCTGAATACAAAACTAATTAATAAAAAATTAAAAATAAATAAATAAAATGTCTTAACTTCAAGCAATATCTAGAAAAAGTATTCTATGTCCTAAATTTTCTATATATTTTTCTAAAATTCCCTTCCTTCTCCATCTCCTCTTGGCTTCCTTCTTTCTTTTTCTAACCTTCTGCTGAATAATTGCTACTGTTGAAAGTTGTCAGAGCCAGCACCAGCAGCTCTAGAACCAATTCTACTTCCATAAAATAGAAGCAAGGATTCAGTGACAGCTGTAAACTGCTTGCCTCTCTTCATTATAATGACTTCATAAGCCATCATAGTAACTGGCTGCTGTGAACCGACTGCAAGAGTTTTCCTCTCTCCCCCCGCTGATGTTCGGTTCAGTAAGAGAATCTCCATCCACCAAAATAGGGAAGAAATTAGATAACTGTTATTCTTTAATGCCATTCTTTCTAGATATAGGAGATGTATAAAAGACAGAGAATACATGTAATTCCAGGGAAGGTTAAGAGGAGGGAGAAAGACAACAAAACCCAAAGAGAAAGAAGGCCTATGCTTTAAATATGAATCTCAGTTACTAACAGCTCCTCCCTGTTTCTGAACTTGAATGCATTCATTTAACCTCCCTGCTTGCATTTTACCACCCAGACTGAAGGGACTAATTCAAACCAGAGCTAATCTGAGAACCCTACTGAGGTTAGTGCATCTAAAATGCTTTAAACTGTATAAAAAAGAGATGGCGATGCCAAATGCTATTACTGTCCACTCCTGCCACGTTTGGAATTGACCTCTAACCTTTGATAGGAAGGAGTATAAAACCAGTCTTAAGATCCATGTAATGTCAAACTGGTTGATAGAGAATATTTTAAAAATTAAATCTGGCCAAGCTAAGCTCTAGCATACCACGGTTTTACAGTTAAACCAAAAGTAGTACAAATTCAAATTGTAGGGTGTAGAGAGCAACAACTTTGAAGTGAATCCCATGAAAAGTAGATGGCGGGAGGGTGGGTGGAGGAGTGTTCCTTCTGCAATTTAGTCCTTGCAGAATTCTATACTTCTCCAAGCATGTCTCTGGAGCTGTTGTGCCCTCATGATAAGGTTAATAATAATAATTATATCAGTTACTTTCAAATTGCTGAGACAGAATTCCTGACCAGAAGAAGTTAATGGAAGGAAAAGTGTTGACTTCAGCTTACTGATTCAAGGGGAGATTTTTGTCATGGTGGGGAATACATGGCTGGTCAAAGTGGGAAGCCTGTGTCATCTCAACAGAGTCAGGAAGCAAGAAAGAAAGAGAGAGAGGAAGACAGAGGGAGAGGGAGGAGAGAGTGGAACGAAGAACCAGGCTATCACACCTCAAGCCCGGCCCCCGTGACACACTTCCTTCAGCAATAATCCGCCTCATACAGGTCCCACAGCCAGCTGGAGACGAAACAAACACATGAGCACATTTTACATTCAAACCATCACAATAAGTATTGCAGCTAACTTTTAGTATTCGTATGTGGTGTGGATTCAGGTATATTTGTTCTTACCTGTATGGGCACATGTGTTTGCAGATGTGCTTGTCTGTGTGTGTGTGTGTGTGTGTGTACACACGCACGTACACATGCTAGAAGTTGACATCAGGTGCCTCGATTGCTCTCCCTCTTATTTATTGAGACTGTGTTTCTCGCTGAAATCAGGGCTTACTGATTCAGCTGGTCTAGCTGGCCAGCACACCCCAACCTCACACATCAGCTTCCAGAATACTGGGATCACAGGTAGACCACCTTGCTTCTGTGTGGGTGCTGCGGTTTCAAACTCAGATTCTCAAGCTTGCATGACAGTTCCCTTGCTGGCTGAGCCATCTCCCCAGCCCAGTAGCGAACTTTTAGTAAGCCCTGCCATACCCCCTGAAATGTGTCCAGTGCTTGGTGTATGTTACCTCAAACATTCCTCAAAACTAAACAATGAGGGTCATAGCCATTCTCATCTTATACAACACGTAGACAAAGGCTAAATATATCAGTTTAGGTCACTTGGAGAATCACAGGAGAGGACAGGATCCACACTCACACTCGTTCTCCCTGACCACTTGTTGCACAAGCTTATCAGAAAGCATCTTTCTGGGACAGAAATTGTTGCTCATTAGAAGATGACTTGTGGGATGCTGGAGACAGGACATCCCTCCCACCCTCCTAAGTGCATCAGTTTACCTTTCCACACCCCACAAGTGCCCGGAGCGGGAGCTCAGAGGTGTCAAGAGGGCTGCACAGCTTGCTGACAGCCCTCTAGTCTTCATTATGTGTCCATCGCGCTGTCAGTCAGGCCTTTCCTATAACTTCCAGTGTCTCCAAGGCTATGTCCTTCATTGTCCTCACTCACCCTTCTCCTTGCACGCAGAGGAAGAATTGCTTTTTCTCCCTCAGGAGGACAATTATTTTCAGAGGGATTTGGGGCAATGTTGCACGTGCTGCTGCAGCTGAGACACAGTCTGATTCAGTGCGCTTGACCCAGCAAAATCACTGTCCAACAATGTCCCAAGTGCTGGTGAAAATTGAAAGACCTTTACTGAGAACTGAGAAGCTCAATACTGCTGTAGCTTTGTTTGCATCCTCAGAGCTTTCTCTCCCCCTCTCAGGATTATTCTTTTCATTTCCAAGTAGCCCGAAGAAACAGAAGCTCAGAATGGTTTCCATCTAAAAGGTTAAAAATGATTTTAAAAACATAACCTGTCTGCTTAAGGAAGACTTTCTTAATAACTAGAGAAGAAATTTCTGTAGCCAAAGTCATTTTTTTCCCAGTTATAACATCTTTTCAGTTGAAAATCATTTGGGGTTCTCTCCTAACCCCAGCTCTTGTCTGGTTACTACAAATATCAAAATACACAGAAGTGACTCCTGGTTCATCCAATTCCTTATAAAGTATCACTGAGAAATTGATAAAAGTGTACTCCATCAGAAATTGTCATGTTTTAGGGCTGGAGAGAGGGCTTAATGGTTAAGGTACTTGCCTGAAAAACTAAAGGACCCAGATTCAACTCCCCAGGACCCATGTAAGCCAGATGCTCAAGGGGCAAATGCATCTAGAGTTCATTAGCAGTGGCTGGAGGCCCTGGCATGCCTATTCTCTCTGTCTTTTTCTCTCTCCCTGCTTATTTCTCCCTTTCAAATAAATAAAGAAAAGCAAGATATTAAAAATAAAAAAAGAAAGAAATTGTCTTGTTTCTCCTGCAAACAATTTCTCCACACTCATGGGTCTCACCATTGTGTGAAGCTAAGGGGAATGAGGCAGATTAGGGGGACTTAGGAAAGAGCTCCCCATGCCTTCAGAGGCTTCAAATGTAGGAGTGAAGTTTGGAGGGAGGGTAAAGCAGAAAGAAAAAGAAGAGAGACAAATAAGATATCTCTGAGTTCAAGTTCTGTCTGGACATCTGGGCAGTGGAAGACATGATCCCAAGGCCTAGAGAGATGCAGCTAGAATTCTAGGATTACATACAGAAAGAGGGTAATTGACATTTTAGAGGGCTTGGAAGTACATCTCAACAGTGAGAACAACAGGGTTGTTCCAAGATGTTGTCTACTCTGAAACTCCTTCTGAAATGCTCTAATGAGGGTTCACAGGAAGGGTTCCCCCACCTATGGACAGGGCTCGGTGAGGTCAGAGAGAAGGCAGGATCCCAGAGTTCTATAGATCCTCTAAGCTCTCTTTTCAGAAACAAATATGCCAATAAGTTTCCACTTAAATGGCAATAATGAATATGTTGTCTAGGATCATAGAGCATGTAGTGATACCTTAGGTTCCCCCTTTTAAAAACACTGTCCTTGAGTTAGAAAAGACCTTTCCATGATGAAATAGATAGTGCTAAGAAGTGAATTTTTGGTTCTGATTAAATTTAGCAAAGAACATTGTGCCACATAGACCAATTAGACAAAGATGCGCAATCTTGGGGTGTGATTGTTGGCTCCAGAAACATCCATCTTTTTTTCTGCCAGCATCAGCAAACTCTTATTCAAAAGCTCAAACTCATCCCTAATAGATTGAATCTGAAATGAGGAAACTATAGCAAACAAAACAAGGTTCCCCCAGAGGTCTTCGTATCCCAGTCTTCTTCTTCGTTGGCTTTGAGAATAGACGGGAGCAACAAGAGAAGGAATGGGGCAGCATTTGGGAGCAGAAAACAGGGAAAAGCACTCTCCCCAGAGGAGCACAGACATGCCACCTTGGTTGTGCCTAGTGAGACCCACGTTGGACTTCTTACAGCCTTGAAGAACTTTAAGATAATATGTGTGTTGCCTAAGACATTCAGATTGTAGTAACTCACTAAGCATCTATAGAAAATGAATACAAGGAATTCAAGAAGATTCCAAAGGCTTGAGTCATTGCCATGCAGAGGAAATTTCCCATGTTTAAGAGAAAGGTTTCAATGGCTGTCTTCCCAGGTGCATGGGCTTAACTAAGAAATCTGTCCTTTTAGGTAAAGGAGAGAGACTGAGTGATTATGCAATGTAATGGCAAAAGCCTAGATGGAGAAGCTAGACCAAAAAGAAAAAAGAAAAGAAAAGTTAACAGGCTTTGCCATGTGTAATTATCTAGAAACAATTATCTGTGCCATTAATTATGCAGTAAGGGTAGTTTAAGAAATGGAAATTGCCTTCCTTTTCTTATTTTCTATCTTTCAGACATAAAATAGGAAAAAATTGAGTTTTTTTAAATTCACACTCACACCTTTAAGCCTGTGGAGAAGCAAGAGATTAAGTAGTTAGTGGCCTACTAGATTTATTTTCTTCTTAAATTTGCTTTTTACTTTGTAAAGGGTCAGACAACCCAAACTCCCCAAGCCAGAGAGAGTCAGCCTTCCCAACACAGACATGTGTAGTGAATACTACTGTGTGTGTGTGTGCATGTGTACCTGTGTGGCGCGGCATGTATGTAGCGTATGGACACGTGTGTGCAGATGTGCACTCTGCACAGAAGCCAGAGAAGAGCGGGGTGCCTCCTCCTGTCACCGCTCTGCTTGGTCTCCTTAACAGAGAGTCTCTCACTGAACCCGGAGCAGACATTTTCAGTGTGACCGAAGCCAAGCCAGTGACTCTCCCCACCCACTTCCCCCAACAGAACTGGGGCTACAGGCATGAATAGCCATGTTCAGCTTTTACATGAGTAATGGGAATTGAATTTATGGTGACTCAGGCCCTCAGATTTGCACAAGTGTTCTTACATTCTGAGCCATCTCTCCAACCTTGTAAACGCTCCTATTTTTCATGCAGACCCATGGGTGGTATATGTACATGTATGTGCAGATGCATGCAATCCATGTGCATGAGCCAAGAATAGGGCAGGATGCAGGGTGTCTTCCTCTATCATTTTTTTTCTTGTTTCCCTGAGGCAGAGTCACTCACTGAACCTGAAGCTGCTCTTTTCAGTCCGATGGGCTGACTAGGGAGCCCCAGCAATTCTTCAGTCTCTGCTCCCCACAAGCCTGGGGTTATCAGCTTGCGCAGCCACACCCAGCATTTATATTACTTTTAATACTACAAATGCTACTTTTCAGAAGACACAGATTTCAAAAGATGTCATCATTTAAGTTTCCAGTTTTTATAGGTAGGGGAAAAAAAGATGAGGTGTAAATAATTATTGCATATCAACTATGGTGAAACCCAAGTCTCTGTATTTCCTACCTATGAGAAAAAAATCATATGAGTGACTTTTTTCTTAGTAAGCGTTGATCAATTTTACCAAATATTATTTTAAACTTTCACTTTATGACTTTTACATTATCTTAAACATTTTTTTTTTCCAAAGACGCTCAAAGCAAAAGAAGTAGAAATATATTTCAGGAGAAAGCTGAAGAAATAATAGAAGAATATTCACAGAAAAGGGATACCAAGTGCCGTGCAATCTACATAAGGCCCTTCTGTACTGCAGGGGCATCTGAAGAAGCCACATGTGCCTGTTGCCATGTGATTGCATCACCATTTCACTGAGTCTGAAGGGAGAGTTCTGCTCCACATAAACTGTGGTCACAGAGGCTAAGCTCGCTTCTGATGTATTTGTGGCCAGGAGAAGAATTGTACATAATTATGCATCTTTGCTGGCCACGCATGGGAGCAAATCCTGGAAATAAAACCAACGATTCTATCAAGTTCTCCAAGTACACATCCATCAAGTTTACGAGACCTCAAGAGTGTGAATTTGGAAGCTGAAGAACAGTGCTTCCCCTGAAATGATTCCCCGAGGTGTGTGGGTCAACACAGAAGAGAATTCTCCACAGTGTGCCCAGGAGCCAGCAGAAAGTATCTGGGTATAATGTCATAAATGAAGGACTGCTTCAATCACCCAGTCCATCGGCAACAACTCTTCTGGCACCCAGTGATTGAGTCCACAAAGGCTTAATTTAACAGTGTGAATACACAGCATGCTGTGTGGATCTGTGTGTGTGTGTTTAATGACCTACATACAGACTACTATTTTATAGTGGCTTCCAGCAGAGAGAGGGAAAAACAAGATTCAACTATAGAAGCTGTCTATATTTAATATTTCTGTTAGTTTTCTGTCTGCCAGTCTGGCAGAGTGGCTCAATTGGAAAAACAACATCTATGATTGCTGAAATAGTTGCTGGCTACATTTAGCACCCTTAATCACTGACCGACACAGAAAATCCCTGTCTGCGAATCCAAGGCAAAAGAGGCCAGCCTTTGTATACCACCAAGACTTATCTGTTTGTCTTTATTTCAAAGTCCAAATTCTCATGTCCTTACTCAGTTCAATAGCATAGCAGTTCACAACATTTAACAAAAACAATGAAAACTCTATGTAAATCCTTGGGTTAGCTGGATGTCATTGGTCCCATGTCACTATAAAAGATGAATCTGTTTTCTGTTTTGTTTTTCTAGGTCAAGAAAGAACTTTCATTCACTTCACTTAAACTTTATTTTAACAGTAATGGGATTAAAGTAAGTTTTCTATGTGCTGATAGACAAACAAATATACAACAAAAAGAAGGAAATTATTTGCACCACATGTTTTTGATTACTATTTGGCCTGAAAAAATCCTACATGTGGTGAATATTTTTTTTTAAGTACTGAATCTGAAGTTAGAGGTGCCACGTTTAAAACTTGGTCCCAATGCTTAGCTGGAGGAGATTTCACAACTCGCTCGCCCCTCTGAGTATCTGACGACATTCTAAGCTGAAACGGGATTCTTTAAGAAGCTTTTGGTAAATGATGAAGTGCTGTTCAAATAAAAGATTACATTGGAAACTGAAGAGAGAACATAATATCCAATAGTTATTATCATTTAAATCAAAGCTTAACATTGACTAAACAGACTGTTGATGAGAAGAAAACCAGGCTTACAGTCCCATTTCTAGCTATCAGTAATGTTCGCTCACCCACACATTTGTGGATAAAAGGAACTGTGATATGTCATCCTACATTTAATTAGGTCCTGAATACTCGGCATAAATTGAATGAAAGTTTTGTTTCTATGCAAGAATATTTTTCTCAACATTTTTTTGTCACAAATTACTCACATAAACTGCCAGCCAATGATAGAGAACACGTGTTAAGAGCAGGATAGAATTATCCAGATGCAGTTGTGCTAGGAGGCGGATGGCATTGTGGGCGAGGCTTTTCAATGGGAAGAAGAGAGTTATGGGAGGTGTGGGAAGTACCGGAGGGTCATGATAGAGAGTGACATGTGGTGAGGGTGATAAAATTAATTATGCATAAATAAATTATATATGAAATATGGATGAAAGCACCAAAGCAAATTTAAATAAATAAATAAAGAGAATAAGAAATGGTCTTTAAAAACAGAACAGTGTGGGCTGGAGAGATGGCTTAGCGGTTAAGCGCTTGCCTGTGAAGCCTAAGGACCCCGGTTCGAGGCTCGGTTCCCCAGGTCCCACGTTAGCCAGATGCACAAGGGGGCGCACACGTCTGGAGTTCGTTTGCAGAGGCTGGAAGCCCTGGCGCGCCCATTCTCTCTCTCTCCCTCTGTCTTTCTCTCTATGTCTGTCGCTCTCAAATAAATTAATAAAATAAAAATAAAATAAAATAAAAAAAATAAAATAAAATAAAAACAGAACAGTGTGATGCCATTCTTAGACCTGCTAATTTAGTTTTCCCATATGAGGCTCATAATAAATATATTCAGAACTATTGCCTTTCTGCAGGTTTACTAAAATACTTTAAGTGTCTGGTGGTGGTATAGGAGGAGAATTCCCACTAAATGGTTGATAATCTTATTTTCAACTGTGAGCTAATGTTCTGAAATATTTTAATGTCCACCCACATTTTTGATGCCTGGAAACCACAGTATGGAACAAGAGAATACACAAACCTTACTAGTCAAATATTTACATATGCTTGTTTGAGAATAAATATGGTTTTGCAATTGAGAAGAGTTTCACTCCTTTCCTTCCCAAGCACTTTAGCTCCAGTTGGAAAACAAGTTCATTCTAAGCTCCTTTTTACCTCTTGTATCCGAGCTCTATCCATCTAATCTGGGAAAAAAGTCCTGCCTGGGAGCCCCCATCTTCTGCCTGCCTTGGACCTCAGCATCAGTGTTGCCGTCTTGGTCATGTCCCCATGCCACTATCCTGCTCTGAACCTTGCTGCATACCTCACTTGTCTCTAAGTCAAGCTTCCAGTATCTTCCTTCATCAGCCTACCACCCACCCTGCCTCCTGATGTGAGGCAAAACAGTGACATAACACATGGGTGCCAGGCAAGATAATTTTCCAGTTAAGTCCCATTAACTAAACAGTTCAGGATCCTTACTCCAGCACACAGCCTGCCTCACAGGCTGGCCCTGGAGCCCCGGCAGACAAACAGCAAGACACTCCCTCCTCACCTCCTTGCCACCACGTTGCACCCAAGAACACACAGCGGACATTCCAGTGAGACTGGCTAGTACCTCACCAGGCAACAGATGCTGCACCAAGTGTGGAGCTAATGGGCATGTTTTAGAGATACTGCAAGTAAGTAATCAACTTGGGCTGCTGGTACCACCTTCACATCTTTGAGTAAATAATTAAAAAAAAAAAAAAATGGGCCAGAGCCTGGAGAGATGAGATTTTAGGAATATTTGTACTTCTAAGGAAATTATTGTCATGTGGCATCTTACCTCAAGTGAAGGCCCCTATTTCCTAAACTGTTTTGCCAAGGAAGAACTTGTTACCCCAACTGCTAGGAGAGCTGGCAGCACCTCACATTCAGCTGCGAGCCCTTTCTAACGTTCTCTCAGGTGCGTAGAAATACTTCCCTCCTACTCTTTGCCCTTCCAGAAGACACCACTACCAAAGACCAAACCATCGGCCTCTCAGGTCAGCTCCAAGGGGCCAAGTGAGTCACATTAATGACATATGTCTTGTTCTATCGACTGAAACGCTCCTTGGGCTGTGTGACACAGTTCCACTCCTCCCTTTGCCCAATGTTGCATAGCTTCTTCCCTTCTGTAGCATTGATCCTAAAGACCTCTGTTAAACATCTCACCCATTACAGTCAGCTTTCAGGGAAATAAAACCTGCCGTGGGGCTGAAGAGATGGCTCAGAGGTTAAGGCACTTGCCAGCAAAGCCTAACCACCTGGGTTTACTTCACCAGTATCCATGGAAAGCCAGATGCACAGTGACACAAGCATCTGCAGGTTGTTTGCAGTGGAGACAGGCCCCATGCTCTCTCTCTCTTCTTGCAGATAAATAAATTTCAAAAATAACCTATCATGTAGTGTTCTACTTTTCCCCCCAAACACTACCTGCCTTCTAGGCCATAAGTTCCTTTAAGGTAGAGTGGGGTGGTAATATGTCTTTGCATTGCCAGTACTTGGCACAGAATGCAAACACCCAAGTTAACATGAGGTTTCAAATGAATGTAAATTTTTTTTAAATGTAAAGAACTCTTTCATATGGGAGTCTCCTTATTTTAAAAGCAAAATGACTACTTTTTGTTTCTTTGGCTTCCATGAGAAGAGACTTTGTTTCCTAAACACACAGCCTATTGCCCCAGCCTCATTCATCATTGTAGAGGGTGAGCTCCTTACCTGCTCACTAGGTAACCACACCACTCCAGAGTCCTCATCCACTGTCCCTGACATTCGTGGAGAAGTCACATTAGAAAAAAGGCCTTAGCTTCTCTCCAACCTTTATTTTTCCATGGTGGAGGAGAAGTTGACTTCTTAGAGGTCCATTTGGTTAAAGGAACTGAGCTAGCTCACCTTCATTCTTCCCTTCCTCTTGGAGACTACCTGTGGACAACATGACCCCTCCTCTGCTCCCATAGGTGGTAAGCTTTATAGGAGCAGGCCCCCAGGAAAGAGATAAGTGACTGGTTAGCACCATTAGAGACTAGCAAGTACAACTGTCTACTTCAGGACAGAATATTCATAGGTCCTCTTACCAAACCCACTACACTAATTGCCCACTGCTCAGGAACTTAAAACAACATGCACATGTTCTCATCTCAACTCTTAAAAGTCAGGAATTGCCCACCTCCTCTGCTTCAAGGTCTCTCATAAGCCTGTCCTCCAGTTCTCAATCAAGGATAAAATTTTACCTAAAGGCTTGTATTAGTCAGGGTTCTTTAGAGGCACTGAACCAATAAAAGGAATTGTATTTAAAAAAGAATTTATTGGATTAGTTTATGGCAGCCCAGCAGTATCAATCCAATACGCAGACTTGAAAGTCAAGGGACCTGGTAGCTGCTTAGTCCATGTGGCTGGATGTCTCAGCAGTCCCCACCTAGCACAGAGAGCTGACAGTCTTCGGTCCACACTGAAATGCTGAGGAAACTTGGCTCCCATGCTGAGGAAGAATAGCTGAAGAGGATAGATGTATGCACAAGTGAAGGCACTCCCCAGCCATCAGCACAGGAAGAGCTCTGTCTCTCTTTCCATAATGTCCCCTTCCTAGAGGGCCGCCTGCTCGGGGGAAGGGCTTACTGTGGGGAAAGGACTTCCTCCTTCCTAGAAGCAATCTCAGAGACCCAACCAAGAGGAATGTCTGTGGATTCCTAAACAGACCAATTTGATGACAGACCTTAACCATTACAAGGTTCAACTGGGGAAAACTGCTTCAGAGCTCATATGGCCATTGGCAAGAAAGTTTCTTAGAAGATCATGGACTAAAAGCCTCTGTTCTTTGCTGTGCACTAGCCAGAAGTAAACCCTCAATTTCTTTCTACTTGAATGTCACTGCATAGCTGCTGTTCCTTTAATGCCAGTAAGGCAAAGAGTTAGTAGAGTCTGATTTTAAAAAAGAAGTTGGTCTGGAGAGATGGCTTAGCAGTTTACTTGCCTGTAAAGCCAAAGGACCCAGGCTCAATTCTCCAGAATCCACATAAGCCAGATGCACATATATCTGGAGTTTGTTTGCAGTGGCTAGAGGACCTCGCATGCCCATTCCCTCTCCTTCTCACACTCCCTCTGTTTCTTTTAAATAAATATATAAATATATATAAATATTTTTAAAAGAAATATAGAAGTTACAACAGCATGGTACTTGAATGAAAAACAGAAACATAGACCATTGGAACAGAACTGAAGACCCATACCTTAAGGCAATCAACTACAACTACAACTGCCTGATCTTTGACAGAGGTGGCAATAGTGTACGCTGGAGAAAAGACAGCATCTTCAACAAATGGTGCTGGACAAGCTGGATGGCCATGTGTAGAAAAATGAAATTAGGCCCACTCATTTTTCCATAAACAAAAATCAAGTCCAAATGTATTAAAGGCCTCAATATAAGAAACACTTCAACTACTGGAAGAAAAAGTAGGAAGCACTCACCATTATATAGGACTGGAAAAAGACTTCCTGAACAAAACCCCAGTAGCCCCAAAATTAAACAAGTACTCAACCAATGGGATCTCATGCAGCTAAAAAGCCTTTGCACAGACAAGCATACCATAAGCAGAGCTAATAGATTACCCAAACAATGGGACAAAATCTTTGCCAGCTATACCAATGACAGAAGCCTAATATCAAGAATCTACAAAAACCAAAAAAATTAAAGAATGAAAATATCAAACAATCCACTCCAAAAGTGGGGCAGAGAAAGGGAGTCCTCAGAGGAAGAATTACAAATGGCTAACACACACTTAAGAAAATATTCAACATCCCTAACCATTAGGGAAATGCAAATTGAAACAGCTATGAGATTCTACCTTACCCCCAGTAAGGACAGCAAACAGTAAAAATCAAATGAAAACAAATATTGGAGAGGCTATGGAGAAATAAGAACCCTCATTCACTGTTGGTAGGAATGTAAGATTGTACAACCACTATGGAAATCAATATGGAGACTCCTAAAAAGGATGAATATAGAGTTACCAGCAGACCCTGTTAGTCCCTTACTGAGCATTTACCCTAAAAGCTCCATATCTCAGTCCAGAGATATTTGCTCAACCATGTTTATAGCTGCTCAATTCACAATAACTAAAAACTGGAATCAACCCAAGTGCCCATCAGATGAATGGCTAACCAAGATGCGGTATATCTACACAATGGAATTCTACTCAGCTGTAAGAAAAAATGACACCTTGAAATTTGTAGAAAAATTGTCAAACTTGGAACATATCATTCAAAGTGAACTGACACAATCACAACAATACAATCTTCATATGTTCTCACTCATCTGTAGCTCCTAGTTGTCAGCTGGAGTTGCTGACATGTCAGAATAGCATCTAGAGGCTTGGACAATAGGGAGGGTAGAGGATAGGGGAAGGGAAAGGGAAAGGGTTATGGGTACACAAAACTGAACCTACATTGAACTAATACCATAGAATCCTATAGCCTGGAAGTCAGACTAAATGGTGGAACCCTCAGGATGACCTTAGAAGGAGCACCTGAATCAAAGGGCCCTAGACAGTGCTGGATGAAACCTAACCTCAAATTTCTCCTGTTTCTCTTTCTTTTCTGGCTTTTACTTTTTTTTCTTTTCCCTTAGCACTTGCCTGTAATTCCCTGTACCAGGATGTGGTCTACATCCACAATGAGCTGTTAATCAGAGAGACCTACTAGATCTCACTAAACAAACAAAACAGACTTATGTCAGAGCACCTGATTACCACCAGAGATTAATGGAAAGACCCTACTGCTGAAAACACATAAACTATTGGCACGGACCATAGAGAGAGCAGGCTGGGATCCAGAGGAGAGCCGGTCCCCAGACAATTATCCAATCTAGTTCTGGAAGGCAGTACATGAGCTACCAGGGGAAAGTGGCCAATATCTGTCCAAGAAACTCAAAGTCTAAGCAACTCAGAAGCAAACAACCTGATTTGATGCTCAAATAAATGCAATAGTGGCACACAGCCATGGTGGGTAACCAACTGCTCTTGGATTAGCTAACAGAATTGCTCAGTGGAAAGGTAACTATATCTGGAACTGAGGGAAAAAATGTCATAATCATATTCAGATAATGATTCTGCTTTCCATTGTCAAGCTCCCACTAACCTTAGACAATAAGAGTGTCTAAACCCTTTTAATTATTTCTAAATTATTAATGGCTGTACTGTTTAACCAGCACCGACTTTACCCTCTGTTGGAGAATCTGTTTCTCTTTTTCTGATGGGAGCTGAACCTGAGGAGATAAGTGACCCAGTGCACTCCACCCCAGCCCCAGTTGAAACCACAGAGGAACTGGGTAAATGAGCAAGAGTGCTGCTTTCTTAGTGAGTCTGATACTAGCACCAGGGTGAAGGAGATAGACACTGAGGACACTCAACACCTACCAAAGCAGAGATCCAGAGGATCCTAAGTGCCCATCACTGAAGTAGGCTTAAAATGCTCCCAGCATGGCTCAGGGAATTTTGTGGAAGAGGTGGGTGGAAAGATTGTTAGAGCCACAAGTTGGGACATTTTTCACATTGACATTGCCTCTCCCTCTACCTATAATGCATGGCCCATAATCCCCATGGGGTTGACCTGCATCCTCACAAGGAAGGCCTCTTCAGAAAAGGGGCAGGGAGGACGGAAAGGATGATACCAACATGTGTTGTTTACATTCTAAATGTGTCCATATCTAACAAAAGAAAACAAATACAGAAGTTATGTCAGTAATCACAGAAGTGGCATCCTAGGACAGCTGATAGAATCACATTATCAGAAGCAAATTACTCAGTGTTTCCCATGCTCAAGGGAGGGCACCATTCGTGAGCCACAGGGAGGTTCACATTACTAGAGGCCATGTCAGAAGCTCCTGTCTTCAACCTTAATGTCCACTGTCCATGATCTTTCTCAAGAATCAAAAATATGATATACTTATCCTCATTTTGGTTTAAATCTAGAATTTTCCCCTCAGGCCAGGAGGTTATGGAGCCTTTAGGAGGCAAGCCTAGCTGGAGGAAGTAGGTGACTAAGGGTGGCCCTCTGAAGGTGAGTCCATTTTTAGGTCCATTTTCGCTCCATCTCTGTGTCCTGATCCGGGTCAGGCCTTGGGCGCCAGACTCTTGCGAAGCGCCTCCCACTGCACAGAAGCACAGGGGCTTGCTGCAGTGTGCCTTCCCTTCTGTGACGGCCATAACCCCCCTGAAACTGTAAGCCAAAATAAGCCCTCCTCAAAATTGTTCCTATCAAGTACTTTGCCACAGCAATGAGAAAAGCAATTCAGTTGTCCTCAATCTGGCTTAGTAGCCTTTCCCCACATTGGTTCCTGTCCCAGGAGGAAAAGAAGGGTATGATTTGTGGAGTTCCAGCCAAAGCCCATCCCTGAGATTATTTAGCCCAATGCTGGGCAACCTCTCAGTAGACTCAAAGCCCCTGTTGTTGACCATTGAGTCACTTCCTTGTGTATTTACCCGATGTGAGGAAGATTCTAGCTGAAGAGTCCACCAATAGGCACCTTCCGTTCTTTGCAGAAACTTGAGAGAATTCACCCCACGTCTTCATCCAGGTCAGTGATCTCACATAACCACATGCTAAGGCCAAATGTATACGTGTCATGCCAACCCTTGGGAGACAGAAACACTAAAGACTCATGTGACTCTTGGGGAATGGCACTGGAGATCATGTGATGCCTAAGCCTAAACCATATCTCAGTCACAGAGGAGCATTGAGAAGTGTGCCACGTACTTATCACCACAAAGGTCCTGGCTGGATTGAAACACATCCAGAGGATAAGATAAACTGAATTACACAATCCCTCCTGTGCTCAGGAAGCATTCTCAAGTGCCATGCGTAAGATGGTGACATTTACACACTGCAACAAGGCTCCAGAGCTAAATTGGAAACAGCTAAGCGTCACTTGGAACATTTGTATACTCTCTCCTCCAAGAACCTGAAATTAATAGGCTCTAATAAAACAAGAGATAATTGTGGGGAAAGTTAAAGCCATATAAGTCCATCATGAAGGCAAATTGACTTGTCATAAGGACATGTACATGGCAAAGGGTATAGAATAGGTATAGAATGTCTGAGGGGTATGTGTTTAGCAATTGGACTCATCACTTATGTTTTTTACTTTTTGTCATTATCATTTCAGCATTAATAACCTTCCTAAATTCTTGGTTTTTACCTTGGTCATAATGCATGTGATTGCCACATGAGAATTCTAGGAACTAAAGGAACTACTCTATACTATTTAAATTCCTTAGTTAAGAACATCTGTCAAAATGATAGCCTCAGTCAACACCTAAAATGAAGGGCTAAATTGTATGTATGTACAGGAATGGGTGGTATGTATAATGTGCACAAAAAGCAAAAGCTCATCTTAAGCCAGGCGTGGTGGTACACTCCTTTAATCCCAGCATTCAGGAGGCAGAGTTAGGAGGATCACCATGAGTTCAAGGCCACCCTGAGACTCATATGAATTCCAGGTCAGCCTGGGCCAGAGTGAGACCCTACCTCAAAAAGCTCATGTCATGGGAAATGCCATGTAGCTTAGATTATACCATGGCTAGAAAATGGTTATGAAAACCTAGACCACTGCTCTGAAAAATAGAGCTGCCCTGAAATTCACAGGAGTATGTTTTGTCTGTAGCACTGCATGAAGTCACATTGATTCTAGTTTTGGACTTCTATCTTTAGAATACAGGTGCTCAATGGCTATTTTTCTAAGATTTTGGAAGGTGTTCTGTTCTATGTTGCCCAATACTGGTTCCACTAGCCATGAGTAATTGCTGAGCACTTGAAATGTGTTTCATGGGCTTAAGAGACTGAATTGTAAACTTAATTTGAACATATACAGGCCACTATATCAGTCTGCACAATATTAGAGTATTGCTGCTCAAAGTAAGGTCTGAGAAGCAGTCATTCCCACATTGCTTGCAGAATTATCATGTACTCAATGCATGTCTTGTGAGAATGCAAAATAACAGACGCAAGCGTAATCTGCATTTTAACAAGATTCCCAGGTGGTTTGCATGCACGTCAGCATCAGTGAGCTGCCACCCCAAAGTATTCCATGAGAAAGCTAATTATACCATGGATCTCTGTATCAGTTACTTGTCTCTGACTAGATGCCTGATGAGATACAGGTTAAGAGAGGGAGGGTTTCTTTCGATGCATAGTTGGAGGGTACAACCCACCATGGGAGAGAAGGGGCAGGGGCAGGGGTGGTCGCACTGTGTTCAGCCAGGAAGCAGAGAGCAATGAATGTGCCGCATGCTCAATCCCTTTTTCCTTTTATCCACTCAACAGCTCCAGCCCAGGGACCCGTGCTGTCCACAGTTTGCACCTTAAATAACCAATTAACCTAAGAAACTTCTTCACAGACATGCCAAGATAATTGCCCCCCAGGTTTTTCTAGATCCTATCAAGTTGATAAGCAAGACAAGTCATCACAAGCTGATCGCTAAACCACTACAATATCCAATAAAACTTCAGAGGTGGGGTGTGTGCATGCATGCACACGTGTAGTAGAGAAATGAGAGATTATGATATTATCCCAACAAATTTTCAAGAAAGATCTCAAGATAGAGGGATAGCTCCAGTGTTAAATCTTTTGAAGTCTTGCTAAATGTCATCTGTCTTCAACGTTTCTTTCTTTCTTTACTACCAGAGCTGGTTTTGCCCTTAAGCTTTGTGTTCTGCTGGGCAGATCTCACTGGCCCTTGTACCAAGTTGCTCTTCTAGAGCCCTTGCTGGTGTTGAAAGTGGCTTGCCAATTCTTTCTATAATTTGAAAATAAAATTTCAAAAGCATATGCCTTAGAAAAAGTATACAATATTTGAACTTGACTAGTAGGAACATCAGCTAAACACCAAGTGTGTTAAGGAATAGTGGAGCCAGGACGTTCCTCTGGGGACTTAAAGTGGGAGGAAGGACAAGCAGCAGAGAGGACATAAGAGAGAAGTATGGAGAGCGGACCCTCCATGCAGCATGCCAGAGGCAGGATTCTGGGTCAAGAGAATGATGTGTGTCACAATCATACACCTACACAGTATAAACTGTTGTTTAGATAATAAGATATATTCTAGGACTACTTGGTGTGTGCACTGGGAAGATCCAGGGGTCTTGAGCGGGCATACTCACTCACTTACTCGTTCTTCAGTAGGACCACTTGCGCCATATCCTACGCTGTTGACGCAGGAGCACCCACACATTTCTTTGGTTGTGGGCATTTTTTTTCTTAGTTTTTCAAGGTAGGGCCTCACTCTAGCCCAGGCTGACCTGGAATTCACTTTAGTCTCAGGGTGGCCTTGAACTCATGATCCTCCTATCTCTGCCTTCCAGTTGCTGGGATTAAAGGCATGTGCCACCATGCCTGGCTGGTTTTGGACATTTTTGTATTTGATTGTTTTCAAAACCCACACAAACTTCCCCCTTTTCCAATATTAGCTCTAGAATTTTACCTACAGGTTTAAACCTCCTGCTCATTCCTATCCCAAGTGTCTCTTGGAGCCAAATGATTCCTAGAAGAGGATTTTAAGAGAATATCTGAAGAAGAAAGGAAACAGTTTGGCTGCGATGTTATTGAATGAAGAACCAAATGACTGGTAGGATGTTCAGAGTACAGTGTGGCAGGAGGCTGTTCCTCTGAGGCCTGTGCTTTCCTGCAGTCTTCCATCTGCCCCCCACCCCTCACGTTTCTAAATAAACACAAAAGCCAGAAGCCAATAAGCTCTGTAGTAATTAAAGACTAAAATTAAGACTCGGGCATAGTGGCACATGTCTTTAATCCCAGCACTTGGGAGGCAATCAGTAGGAGTATCACCATGAGTTTGAGGCCACCCTGAGACTGCGTAGTAAATTCCAGGTCAACCCAGACTAGAGTGAAACTTGTACCTCAAAAACCAAAAACCAGAATAAATAAATAATTAATTAATTAAATTAAAAACTCTGTTGTTTCCCATTCATTTTTAGCCACAACAACATTTTCTAGCACTTGGGTGACAAGTCCCAAGATCTCAAAATGCATCATTTAAATATCTGCTACTTATATTTTATAGATAAGGCCAATTTTATTTTGTTGTTGTTGTTGTTGTTGTTTTCATGTTAGGGTCTCACTCTAGCCCCAGGCTGACCTGTAACTCACTCTGCAGTCCCAGGCTGGCCTTGAACTCACAGTGATGTTCCTCCCCCTGATTCCTGAGTGCTGGGATTAATGAGTGCACCACCACACCTGGTCCCCAATTTTAATTTTATTGTACAAAGCACAGTAGAAGTTGGAACACATGTTTCTAGATGTCTTGGGTTATTATGAAAACCTGACTTCTATATGGGAAGCTGTGAGAAGAAATAAAGGGAGAAAACTAAGTGGGACCCTCAAATATATTACACATAAAATTCAATCATAATGGGGCTGGAGGGATGGCTTAGCAGTTAAGGCATTTGCCTGCAAAGCCAAAGAACCCAGATTCAGTTCCCCAGGACCCACATTAGCCAGCTGCACAAGGGGGCACAAGCACCTGGAGTTTGTTTGCAGTGGCTGGAGGCCTGGTGTGCCCATTCTCTCTCTCTCTTTTCCTCCCTCTTTCTCTATGGAATAAATAAATGAAATAAAATATTTAAAAAATTCAGTTGTAGTGACTGTGATCATTGCATGCGTCAATATGTCTGTGCCTTTTATTAATAAAACCATGTTGGGAATGGAGTCCACTTCCCATAAGACAGTAGATGGTGCACAACATGTAAGGAACACTGCCGACTCAGGGACCAGGTTTCTGACAGTGCACACTTTAATACTGGGCATAGTGTCAACTCCCAAAAGTCACATGAGCCTTGCTACCTTAAAGGAAGTGCCAGTCATGGTTCTCAAATTATAAGTTTCCACAGTGGAGATTTCCAGTATGTCATTGCTTTTTGGAGACTGTTTAAAAATGCATCTGCACATGGATTCATGTTAACATGGATTCATTTTTGGAGGAAGCTAAGTGTTCTGTATCAAATCAGGAATGAGAGTTGCAGCCAATAAAGGTGGGGAGGGTTAGCTTATCCCTTACTGCTGGCAAAGCCCGTTAGGCATATCTTCATTTCATGGTAGCTATATAAAGAATTGGGGAGTTGAGAGTGTGGGCATTTGATACGGATGTGCAAACTAATTCTTTCTGTTGGCTCATAGAAACAACATTTAGTAAAATATCCGGTAGGTGTTTTTTTGGTTTCACTTACCTAAACCATGTAAGGCAACACAATTTAATACAATTTAATGCACTAGTTTTCTACCTTCTATCAAAAAAAAAAATTACAAGAGCTTGCTCAAGTAGAAAATTTCAGATGAGTTCAAGCATGGACCCTCGTTCATTGGACTATTCAATTTGGAAGGAACATCAAGCTCACATTTGCCTTAACTTCTTGATACCTTTGACTTTGTGCATTTCTGTCACTGACAAGCCATTTGCAAATTCAGTTCTGACATGAGGTTTCTAAATTATGGTTAATTATTTTCTTGCATTTTACCATTTGCAATGTATGTATTGATGGCTCTTCTCCTAGACTGTGAAGTTTATGAATGCCAGGTCTCAATGGGATTTATATTGTCAGCATTGCATACACCTATCTTGGAAGCCCTATGAAGAAATATACTAAGAATTTTGGTTAATATTTTCTTAAAAAGGTCCTGTAGGTAAGGTTGAATAGGATTCTTCTAGCCAGTATTCATCTTATTTTATAAAACATATTTTTGGAAATTCTCTGAAGCACAAGAGCTACAGAAATAATAGCATCTCCTGAGTGTTCACTGGAAGCTACACAACACAGTAGCTGCTGCAAGTCCCTGTCTCTTGAAGCTGCTCTAGGAGACACTGGTGTTACCATCAGAGATCTCGACTAACGTAACTAATGCTAAACGTACTGCATGATAGCAAGGGCATGGGTTCCAATGCTTGGAGCTGTGGCTCATACCTTACATACAAGCTGATACCTTCTAAATGTTGATGGCCACAAGACTAAACAGAAACACGATAAGCCTATGTAAGCAGCAAACAGGTGGTTGATTTTACTGCAAGTTTTAATCTTTCTAACTTTTTGCAGTGTAGTTATAGAAATGAGATCAGTTATTTAAATACATTCATCTAAGGATAAGTATGCACAGGAATTATATGAGGAAGATCTTAAATCAGGAGACTGGTTCACTCAAGAAGATCTGCACAAACCAACCAATTGAGCCAAACATTTCTCAGTTGGCTTTTCTGATTTAAAAAAAAAAAAAAAAAAAAAAAAAAAAAAAAAAGGATTAGGGAAAAAATTATGAGCATTCTCTCTGAAAACGGAAGATGCTTGGCTGAATGACTGATACCCTGAACAGTCAAATATTTAATAATGATTAATATTAATTTGGTTCCATAACTTACATAATGTCTTATATAAATGCCATGATGACTTTATTAGAGGATTCTGTATAGTGGGAAATAGGAAAAAATGATTCCTCTAAACAAATAATAAGCATACACAAATTTGACTTAAGATTAAGTCTATTTTGATTATCTTTACATAGAATCTATAGTGAACTAAACAGTTAGCAAGTAAGGTGTGATATCAATAAGTGGAATACCAGGAGGACAGCATTATTAAAATATTCTAGAGATCCTGATCTTCTTTTCCAAGGGCTTTTAAAAGATTGGGGGTGGGGGGTGCGGTAAGGGAATAAAGGGATTTGTGAAACCAACTAGCTGTCAGTGCAGGGACACAGTTAAGGTCAGCTTTCAAACCAATAGTAGGAGAGCCCTCATCAAAAATAATTACTTACCTAACGGAGGAAAAAACTGCTTCTATTCCAATCATCTTTAGATCTTCAGATCTTTTTCCTGTCATAGCCTCATATAAAATTAAGAGGATAAAAATTAATCTTACAAAGAAATTTTTTGAGACTTGAAGACACCTTTCTGAGCTAATATCTGAGGCCAAGAATTCACAAATACTAATTAAGTATAGGGCAACTAGTTTAAACTATCCATGTGTCACCTAAACAGAGGAAACCAGGGTCACAGAGCCAACAGTTTGAATGCAGTTATAAAATGACAAAGTAGTCATATATTCATTTCTCTAAAATCCTCTGCTTTGTGCTTCATGGTCTTATAAGCTCTATTCTTGTTCAATAATTTATCATTTTTCTTTGATAATCACAGTATCTATTTAAGGTTTGTTATAGATTAAGAAACTGAAGGCTGGAAAGATGGCTTAGCAATTAAGGTACTTGCCTGCAATGCCTAAGGACTCATGTTTAACTCTCCAGATCCCATGTAAGCCAGGCACACTAAGGTGAGGCAAGCATAAATTTGCACAAGCCCACTAGGTGGTACAGGTGTCTGGAGTTAGATTTCAGTGGTTGAGGCCCTGGCACACCAATTCTCTCTCTCTTTCTCTCTCTCTCTTTCTCTCATATGCACATGCATGTACACACAGTACATTCTCTAAAATTAAAAAAAAAAAAACTGAGATGTAGAAAGTTACAAATGATCACAAATGTCACAATCATAAAATGTAATATACCTGCAATACCAGACTTTTCATAACTTTCCACTGAGGCAATGTCTCTCAAATTTAAACACTGAAATGCTCAAAGCTTTCTAATTTTAAAGTGATTATATGGCATGGGTGTTTTATATTATTTTCCCTGTACAAGCAATCCATATAGATGACTATTTCTACTTACACTATCAAAATATTTGGGTATCAGTATATAACCAGGAAATCTTAAATCTGCATGTTGCATAAATTTTCAAGCCAGTCAAAATATTTGAATCACTAAATATGTTTAGAGTTTAAGTATATGACAGAATGTACAGTAAACACTGGAAGTCCTAGAGCTGGAATGGAAAAACCACATTCTCTAACACAGCCTGTGTTTCACATTAGGTGATCCTGGAAGAATCCTTTCCTTCTTCAGGATTTGTGATGCTTGGGATACAGTCCCAGGAGGGCTCGTGGACTAGAAACTCGGTTTCTTATGTGACGGTGTTGGGAGGTGGGACCTAACAGCTCTTGAGGACATTACACTTATCGGAGTTGTCACTGGTAACATGCAGATCTCACAAGAGTGAGACAGTACCACACGCATTGAGCCTTCTGTATGAAGCTAGCTCCTTGTCTGTTTCTCTGTGGTGTTGTGAATCAGCCCAGGAGCCCTCGCCAGAGGCCAAACGGATAGGGAAGCTTGACCCGGGGCTTTTTGCCTCCAAAACTGTGAGGTAAATAAACCCCCTTTCTTTATTCACATCCAACTTCAGGTTAAGTTTAGGGTTAGCAACAGGAAATGGAGCAAAACAGATTTTCCGTTTGTTAAAAGAAGAACAAATCTGTCTACACCACCTTGAAGGTTCATTTATTTATCATTGCAATTATTGCTATTTTCCCATGGCTTTTCATTAAAAAAAGTCACAAGAAAGGGTTTGTCATGAAAAAGAAGGTTAATATAAAAATAATGACAAGCTACCTTAAGTTTTGGTGATTTAAACAACAGAAATTTATTTTCTCATAGTTTTTGAGGCTGAAGCGCCAAGGTCCAAGATCAAGGGCCAGCTAGGCCACGTTCTGGCGCCAGCCTTCTTTCCAGATTGTGAGTGGCAGCCACTTGCTCTCATAGGGCAGAGGAAGGGAGAGAGGGCAAGAGAGGTAGAAGAGAGAACACAGAGCAGAGAGGGAGGAGGGAGGAGGGAAGAGAGGAAGATTCTTAAGAGACCATAGGCCTAGGGAATTATGGTCTCATCATATGACCTCTTTAACCTTAATTCCCTCCTAAAGACCTTGTTTACTGACAAAAATCATTTTGGGGTTTAAAACTTCAACACAGGAATTATGGAGAAACATAATTTTGTCCATAAAAGGAGATAATAGCTTATCTACTTTTTCTGTCTTTAATCCATTCATGAAAATCAACCTTTTATTATTAGGAAAAAAAAAAAACTACTTAATTCTTCTGATGGCATTTTCCACAGGCACTGTGGAACATTCCCTCTTGCCAGCTGTGTCCCTTGGAGGGAAGTGGCTTTATACTGAGGGTGTAAGTGACAAGATAAGGATGCTTTCCTCCAGGGTACAACCCTCACTCCATGTGACCTCCTATGAACTTGATGCATTTTTTTTCAACAAACACTTCAGTCTGAGGCTATGGATACAACACAGTTGATAAAGTACTCCTTTAATGTTATGGCTTGAACTTAAAACATGCCCCATTGGCTTCTTGTTTGGATGCTTGGTAGGGGTGTGTGGGAAGACTACAGAACCTGTAGGAGGCGCAGCCCCATTGGAGGAAGCAGGTCACTGAGGCCGGCCTTACCGTTTTATAGCCCATCCCCACTTATTGTTATAGCCACACTCCTGACTCAATGTGACCAGCCAGTCTGTCAAGCCTCCCCTACCATAACAGATGAGATGCCCTCAAATCTCTTAGCCTAATTACCATTTCTTTCCTTATCTCTTCTTCCTTCCCAGGTTGCTTCTGGTTAAGTGTTTACCAGGGCCCCAGCTGAAACCATAGAGGAATTGGGGAAATGAGCAAGAGTGCTGCTTTCATGGTGAACCTGGTACCAGCACAAGAGTGAAAGAGATAGACACAGAAAACACTCAACTCCTACCAAACCAGAGATCCAGAGACACAAAAACTCCCAAGACCTCGTCACTGAAGTTGACCTAAAACAAACCCATCATGGCTCACAGAAGTTTGTGAAAGAGGGGCCGGAAAGACTTTTTGACACAAGTTGGGACATTATGCACAGAGACATTGCCTCTTACCCATAAGTGATGGCTAACCTCACAATGAATGACCCACAATCCTCAATGAGGAGGGTCCCTGCAGAGTGGGGAGGACAGGGTGGAGGCTAATGATGGTGCCAACATGGCTGTATACACACTGTGTACATCACTAGTAATAAAAATAAAAAGAAATGAGGAAGTAGCTAATATACCTTGCATGCATGAATCCCTAGGTTCAATCCCCAGTACCGCAGAAACAAGATGTGGTGATATATGCCTATAATTCCAATACTCTGAATGTGGAGCCAGAAGGACTTGAAGTTCCAGATCATCCATGTCAATACAAAGAGTGTGAGGTCTTTACAAGACACTATCTTAAAAAAATAATAACAACAATAATAAAAACCATCTTTAATTTCTGAGATGGGGTTGAACCATTGAAAAATATCTTCTTTGGGTAGAGAAAAAAATGGTTTGGGTAGAACTGATTGAGTAAATCTACATATTATCATGTAGTCAATTCCTTAAGCCCCGTCCTAATTCTAATCCTTTACCATCCCAGCAGTCTCTAAGACCCTAGCACCTAACTGGCCACCTCCTGTTCTGTATTCTGTATTTCATCATCCAAGACATTTTCTGAAATATCTTGTTTGGCCAAGTTCGCCCTCAGCTACATTTTTCCTGGTATCATACTTGATTTTTATTCTGTCACTATCATTTTTACTCTATCTCTAGAGGCAGAAGAAATAAATCCATGTGCTCAGTTCACCATTGAAAACAGGAAGCTTGCTGACACTTAAGAATTTACTTAGTCCTTCATTCTGTATTTAACAAACATTTACAGAGTATCTTCTCCCTAACAAACCATGTTCTAAAAATATAATGAGTTTATTAAGCATTCATTTCTTACTGTTTTAAGTCAGGTTGTTGCTATGGCCAGACGTTGTTTTAAAAAGAAAATATTTCATGATTTAGTATCTCAGAATACCAAAGGTGACAGGCAAGGGTAGCTTTGCATCGGCGACACACTGAAGATAAAGATGGGTATTTATCTCTCTCTGGGGCTTTGAGCGGAAGGGTTTTTAGAAATGCTTTCAGCTGAAGGATTCTGAAAACATGCAATTGATACTGATTGCTGACGACTCCCTCCATTAGCTCTCCTCCTCTGCCTTATAGTAATGAACTTGCTTCATATATTTGTGGCTGGAATCACTGTGACAGACCACAATTTCAACTTTCTTCATAACGGAATGTAAAGGAAGCCACCCAAACAACTTATGAGTCATTGGCTTATGAGAAAATGCCTGATGGCAGACCTCTTCTTTTCCCCCATATCACCAGTTATAATTACAAGGATAAATCAGCGTGTGATTTCGGTTGCACAGAGGTGAACTGTGATACAAATGATATTAAGATGAGGGCCTTACACACCCAGGAAACAGTGCTTCCTGCCAGGCTAGCATGAGCTGGCAGTTATATGAAGAAACAAACACTGTTTTTCTTGTTTCTTTGTGTTCTGTGTATGTGTATGGATGTGTATGGATGTGGGTAGGCATGCGCATGCTGCAGTGAGTATCTGGAGGTCAGAGGACAAACTTGGTATCATCCTCACCCTCTACCTTGTTTGAGGCAGGAGTCTTGCTGCTCACCACTGCGGACACCAAACTAGCTGGCCACGGACCCCCCCCCTTGCAGCAGATGTGCTGTGGTGACAGACACTCACCAGTGTCTCCGGCCTTACTCAGGTTTGGGGGATCTGAATCAGGTCCTCATTCATATGCAGCCAGCACTTTTATCCCCTGAGCCATCTCCCCAGCCCCCGGAACTTTTTTATGCAAGATACTGTGTTTTGTGGTTCTCTAATCACATACTGAAAACTGCCTTAAATAATATAGCTTTATCTCACCAAATAATTGCCAATGGAAAGCTTCCACACATATGTTAAAATTACTCAAAAGTGATGCCCACAGGGATAAAGATCTCTGCAGCACCTGCCCAGCTGGCCCAAAGCCTTGGGTTTCATCCCCAGAACTCTTGCCTCCCAGCACGACGAATCGAAGCAGGCAATCATAGCTTTTACACCTTCAAGTCCCATTCAAACAAAACTCAGAGTCCCCTGATGGCTCACGCATCACAGCCACCTCTCCTCGCATTTGATTAGCTTAAGCAAGTGGGTGACAAAGGCTTCTTCTACAGAGAAGTATCGTGGCCAAACCTCCAAAGACAAGCGCCAGGTAGAACACGCAGTCTTCTTACAAAGAGGGAGACAAGTAACTGGTAATAGTAGTAGTCTCTCCAATGCCCAAATCAAACAGATTTCAAAGACATATCTGCCAAGCAATTTAAGTGATTCAGCTTTATCATCAGCTTTCTTGGTGCTAATTGGTTTGCATAACTGAAAAAGAATGTACTGTAATTGCTTAAGACATATGTTAAGTTACTCTTTGACAATCATGGCTAACCTGATCATCTCTCCTGAATGTAGACCAGACAGAAAAACATTCAGTGTCTTACTTTCTGATGATCTTACTCCTTGACCTCTAGACTGCATAGAACGCATATAAATTTGCAAAGAAATCATCTCATATTAAATAAAATTATACCTCTGGCTACAATAGCAGCAACCAAAATCAATTCAGAAATTCCACCTATCAAAATTAAAATCGAAATTTCAAATTCTATTATAAGAAAATGTCTCCATAATATGCTACAGAACTTTTATCTCCCTCTTAATTTTTATGAATGTACAATGAATCAGCACCCACCCTGAGTTTTTTCATTCTAAAGAAAGGCAAAGTTACTTGCTTTGATTTCAGTAAAGACTTGGTAATGATTATGTAAACAAGTAGTGACTGGTCCTTTCAAATAAGCAAAATAATATCAAGGTTGTTGTTTTATGTAAACTACATATTAATTAACTATATAAAGACAGCTTAGATAAAAACTTCACTCGAAATATGAAGAGTTAACTTAAGGCAACAAAATTAGATAAAGTGATTTTCTGCAAGCTTAGTTTAAACCTAATGTTTCTTTCCAACTCTGAATGCTATCTTGAATTTCAGCCCTTCTGAGATTATCCATGTATACTGACTTCCATCATTTGAGAACAGACTGCACTCTGCAGGCCCTTTCTCTACCACAGCGCTCACAATTAGGCTGCTTTTGCTGTGCTCACGTGGCAAAGATTCAGCACTACTTAAGACTCGAGCACAGCTTATCCTTGTCCTCCAGCAAAGGAACTAAGTAGGAAAAAAGCAACTTAACAGCACAAAAGCTGAGCAATGTGCCCACTGTTTCTGTCTCTGTTAAGACGCCCTTGATACCTTTTTCTCTCTCTCACATCTCCTCTTTAATCTATCAGCAATGCTGTTGACTCCATCCCTCCAAATAAACCTCAAATCAGGTCACTACTTGTTGGCACCGCAAAGTCCAAAGCATACCATCACTTGCCCAGATACCTGAGACAGCTCACCATCACCATTACCTCTCATTTGAGTGTAAGATTAGCCCGAGTGACCCTGTAGAAATAGGTGATATTATGGCATGTTGATCAAAATTCTGTAGTGTCTTCCCACCTCAATAAAACTCCTTCGTTATGATGATCCACATGATCTGACTTGCCTTCAATCATAACATCAATTCCTTCCTGCTATGACCTGCTTAAATCATCCTGCCTTCGTCTTGTTTCTCTCCAGGAGTTCTCACCAGGCATTTTGTTACCTCAGGGCCTTTGCACTTGTTGAAAGGTATGACTCCCTTCCTCGGCCCCTTCAAGCCTCTGCCTAAACATCACCTCTGTTAGGCTAACTTTGCCATAGTTTTCTGGTAGTATTTATCCCCTTCTTTGCTTATTTTGCTCCATAATTTCTCTTTCTAAAATGCTATGTAATTTATAAGATTAGGGGCTCCTTAAAGGTAGAATGGCATGCTTTGTTTAGTGTTGAATTCCAATTATGTAGACTACAGTGCTGGAACAAAGTGCTCATTCAGCAAGTACCTCTGAGTAAATGAATGAGTTGGGTCTGCAGATGACTAAACAGATAGGATGCTTGCTCTTAACCAGAATGGGTCATAGAAGTTCACACTGGTTCCAGGCAAGACTCAGCCCTGCTTTAGAGATTTAAAGCAAATTGAAAAACCAATAATCATTTGCCTAGAACGAATGGTATCTCTCAAAATTTGAACAGTGGTTATAACTAGTGGAATTATAGGAGACTTTTATTATATTTACCACTTCTAAATTTTATATAATAAGAATATTGTGCTTATTATGGTAGGTATCATCCATAAACTTATGTGTTCTGAATGCTAGGTCCTTAGCTGGTGGCTATTTGGGAATTGAAGCCTCCTGGTGGTAGTGTGTTATTGGAGGCAGGTTTATACAATCTCCTGTTGCTGTGGTCCACCTGATGTTGCTCAGGAGGTGATGTCCACCCTCTGCTTGTGCCATCATTTTCCCCTGCTGTCATGGAGCTTCCCCTCCAGTCTGTGAGCCAAAATAAACCCCCATTCCTCCCACAAGTGGCTCTTGGTTGAACAGGCAGCTGACTGCAGCAGTGCCTTTCCTATATATGTACATTGTGTAAGCAAAGAGTGTTCAGTTTTAAAATGATTCTAAAAAATAAATTAATAAGAATTGCTGTTTGTGTCTGGTGAAAAATTTGGTAATTGAACCTGAGCCAGCACTTTCTCATTTGAAGAAAGCATCCAAAATCTGGCATCCTTAACAAACAAGTACAGAATATTCTCCCCTCAGTGATCCTCAGGTCTTAGCATCTACAATGTCTCTTAGGTCTCCTCATTATTAACATCGGGTTTCTGTCCTTTCAAGACCGTTTCAGGATCCTAAATTTTACCTTCTGAAATCTGACTGTGAATTTTTGTTTTTGTTTGTTTTTCAAAGTAGGGTCTCACTCTAGCTCAGGCTGACCTGGAATCCACTATATAGTCTCAGGGTGGCCTTGAACTCACAACAATCCTCCTACATCTGTCTCCAGAGTGCTGGGATTAAAGGTGTGTGCCACCACGCACCCGGCTGACTTTGTTTTTTAGTTACTTCTTGTTGATGGGACAATACACCTGACCAAGAGCAGCTAGGAGATAGAAAGGGTTTATTTTGGCTTATAGTTTTGAGGGCAAGCTTCATGATGTCAGGGAAAAGCATGGCATGAGCACAGACGCAAATCACTGCTTGTCACAGTAGATGGCAAATAACAAGAAGGGAGAACTGAGTTCTGGCAAGATGAAGCTGGCTACAACACCCCAAGGAACACCCCCAACAGCATACCTCCTCCATCAAGGTTCCTTACCCCAAGTTGCAACCAGCTAGGACCAAACATTGAAAACACGTGCATTTATGAGGGATAGAGGATCCAAACCATCACAAACTTTTCCTGTTTCTATTTGGCCATTAAATGTTTTATAATTACTTACCAAAAAAGGCAGACAGACAGATCTTAAACCAAGGCCACACATATTGAAGGTAATTCAGAAGAATGAAGAGAAAATAAAAGCAAAATTTTATGGGTGCACTGTAGGTATCTCCAAACATCCTGAAAAAGTGCAAATATCAAAGGCATTGTGACCCTTTGGGTCTCCACAAAATAGCCGTAGACATGGAAATAAGTAGGCAAGGCTGCATTCCAACAAAACTTTATTTACAGAAATAATTTGTGCCTGAGACTGAGCCACTGAGCTGTGTTTTCTTGCTCCTGTCTTGGGTCTTGTCTGTCTAGACAATCATTGTTTCAAGGATTGACACTTATCCTTATGTGAATAAAACCATCCGTATATTTTGTGCTCAGAGCATTGGAAGCAATAGAAACCATAATGACATTGTTGCAGCATAAATCATAGCATGTGAACTCTCAAAGTAAGCACTGGAGACCATTAAGGACTAAAAAGTGGGGAAATGATAAGAATTCTGTTAAACTGTTTCTCTAAGCAAAAGGTAAAGGGTGTACTTAGTAAACAGATAGTCACTGTCTATGCAAAGTGGCTTCTTTGCATTCATAAAGTAAAATATTTTTGACTTTCTATAGTTTTCTTGTTAAGACTTATCAGCTAAGACATAAAGCTTAAACTAGAAACCATTAAAAATATGTAGAAACTCAACATCCTACAAAGATGGGAATGGAAATGTAGTTTTGGCCATCCTATGAAGATGTGTTCAAACCTATTTGGATTTTTGACCATGTATATTGGTTATTTTTTTCTTATTTCTGTGACAAAAACTGATTTGGGGAAGAAAAAGTTTATCGTTTTTATTTCAGTTTGAGAATTCAGCCCGTCATGGATGAGGAGGAATGGGGGTAGCTGCTCACATTGCATCCATAGTCAACAACAGAGAGGTGATTGCTGGCACTCAGCCAGCTCTCTTCTTTTTCCCACTTTAGTCTGTCCTAAACCCCAGTCCATGAGATTGTGATGCGTTCAGGTTGGGTGTTTTCTCTCTAAAAATACCCTCAGACATTCCCAGAGCCATGTCACCTAGGCAAGTCCAAATTCAATTAAGTTGGCAAAGGTTAATGATGGTTAAGTCATCATGCCATGTAATACTTTTATTTCCACTGATCTCTAGCTTTTACCAGAGTACATGGTAAGGTAGAAAGTAGTGTAAAGAAAAATATAATTGAACAGATGAAAATTGTCTGAAAATCCAGGGCCACAACTTCAAGAATTCTTGTTTTGTGTAATTTTGTTGGTGGTTAAAAAATAAAAGCAAACAAACAAACTGCTCAACTGAAGGTTACAGTATTAATAACACAGCATTTGCCATGGGCCACGTAGTTTCAAGTATGAGATCTAGACGTGTATCATATATTTTAACTCATGTAATCCCTCTACAAATATATCCAAATAACCAGATGAGAACTGAAGAACAGTTGTATATGAGCTGAGATATGAACTGGTTAGAAGTGGTTCCATGGCTCACTCTCTTGTCTGCTTTACTACACTACCACTCAACAATAAAAGATTAAGAGAGGGCTGGAGAGATGGTTTAGTGGTTCAGCAGTTGCCTGTGAAGCCTAAGGAACCCAGTTTGAGGCTTGGTTCCCCAGGACCCATGTAAGCCAGATGCACAAGGCGGCACACACATCTGGAGTTCGTTTGCAGTGGCTGGAGGCCCTGGTGTGCCTATTCTCTCTCTCTCTCTCTCTCTCTCTCTCTCTGCCTCTTTCTGTCTATAGCTCTCAAATAAATAAATAAAAATTAAAAAATTTAAAAAGATTAAGAGAGAGATCTTATTAAGAAAATGTTAGCTCATTAGAAAGCAAAATAGAGACAATAATAGGAAAAGTTTAAATAAGTAAATAAATTAATCAAAATCTCCAAAAATGAATGAAAAGGAACACCATTGTAATTTTAATCTTGACAAAGAGACATTTTTAGTTAAAAGAGATGGGGAAACATGCTGGGACTAAATCCAGGAAAACTGCAATGGCTCACACCCATGTAGAAGTCATTGGCTGCCCAGCAAACACAAGATAAGAGCAAGATCTATGTGGGGAAAATGCTTGATGTGTACCTTGTGGAAAACTCAGTTGAGTCCTTATCTTAGTTAATGTCTCACTTCTGGAATGAATACCCAAACAAATCCAACTTAAGGAGGAAGGGTTTGTCTCAGCTTACAATCGGTTTACGCTCACCACGGTGGGGGTGGTGGGCAGGGTGGTGGGCACTTGGAGCATAGCAAGTCACACTCAGCCCGCAGCAAAGAAGGGAGGGATGAGTGCCAATGCCCAGCCAGCACTCTCCTTTTACAAGGTATGAAACTCCTGCCCCTGGAATTATCTTGCCCACAGTCAGCGCGGGTCTCCCCATTCAACCCAATCACGACAATGTCTCCTAGGTGATTTTAGGTCCTGTCAAGTTGATAATCAACATGAACTCACATAGTCCTCAAAAAGCTAACACAGAGGATAGATCAGGGCCCAGCAGGGGCCAGATGGCTCAGATTTATAATTGGTCCAAACAATTAATGCATGCTGACTCTAAAACAATGTGCCAATTATAAATCAATTATCTATTCATTAAGGCAGTTGCTCTAGTAGCCCATTAATCAAGTTCAACTTTTATAATTCCAAAGTTTGTATATATATGTAGATAAGCATTTCCCTTATTAAAAGATTTTATGTGTTTTTACTAATTCAGGCTGGTCTTTTCCAATCAATCCAAGTATTTGATATTTTCTCTATAAAATCTTGCCCATAAGACAGATTTGCTCAGAATCTCAGAAATCAGTTACATTGCACAGTTGATGATGAAATCAGGAGCATTTTCCCCTAGTGGAAAATAAAATAACGATGTGTCTGACAATCTTCAGCATCCATGATTAGACGAACAGCATTATTTACTTTGCATTCAATTAGCATAAACACTTCCAAGCTGTGTGAGGGTTAGAGACAATAACTCTACTTAATATCACGGTAGCTTCTTACCATACCACATCTCCATGTTATTTTATGCTCATGCCCATCCTATCATATAGATTTTACCACTGCCTTTCACTGCATGAAGAATGGTGCTGGAGCGTTGCTCACTCTTGCACAAGGCCACTGGCTCAAGGGTTGGCCACAGAGCTCAGCCCTTTGGACACAGCTTCCAGCTCCTGTGACTTCCCACTGTGATCACATCTGTGCTCTGAACACAGGCCTGGCTTCCTTGTATCTTCACTTAAGACTAAAGAGTACTGATAAAACTTTGCTTGTTACTGACAATTCTTTGCCCATTATAGCCATTACCTTCTCTTTATTGGAATAACACACGCAGCCATAAGCAGCTTATGAGAAAAGGGTTTATTTCTGCTGACAGTGTCAGGACAAATCTTCACCATGGCAAGGAAAGAACAGCAGACCACCAGCTGAATATCACATCTTTATAGCAGCAGGAGGGAAGTAATTTAAGTACTGGGCTTGGAGCTGGACTATATTACCCTAGAGCCTGACCCCAGCAACACATGTTTCCTAGCAGAGCTCCACCTCCCAAAGGCAGACAAAGTTCCCTAGTTACCTCTAGATGAAGACCAAGCATTCAAAACACATGACCCTATGGAGGGCATTTCATTCTACCACAGCACTCATCAATGTAAAAAGCATATAAAAGAGTCTTACCCAGTATCACCCTTTACTCACAAACTATACAAGACATAGAAGTGGCTATACTGCCACTTCCAATTGCTTTTGGGTTAGTTATTTAGTTTTAATTTTAGAGGCCACAGAAATAAAAATTCTAGGCAAAACCCTTCCTACAAAAAAAGTTTTTGTTTTTCTTTTTAAGAAATAGCTGGGCTGGAGAGATAGTTTATCAGTTAAGGTGCCTTCCTGAGAAGCCTAAGGACCCATGTTCAATCTCTGTCCAGATCCCTCATAAGCCAGATGCACAAAGGTGAGGCAAGCACAAGGTTGCACATGCCCACTAGGTGGTGCAAGCGGCTGGAGTTCAATTGCAATAGCTGAGGTCCTGGCACACCAATTCTCACTCCCTCTTGCTCTCTAGAAAGAAAGAAAGGAAGGAAGGAAGGAAGGAAGGAAGGAAGGAAGGAAGGAAGAAAGAAAGAAAGAAAGAAAGAAAGAAAGAAAGAAAGAAAGAAAGAAAGAAAGAAAGAAAGAAAGAAAGAAAGGAGGAGGGAAGGAGAGAGGGATGGAGAGAGGGAGGGAGGGAGGGAGGGAGGGAGGGAGGGAGGGAGGAAGGAAGGAAGGAAGGAAGGAAGGAAGGAAGAAAGGAACGAAGGAAAAGGAAATGGCTGCTGAAATTTTTCTGTGAAGAATTAGAGTGCTGCTTTGAGCTGGTGAAATGAGCAGATGATGGATGACAGCAAACAGCCAGCAACAAAAGAAACTTGACCCAAGCTCTATTGAAGACTTTCACGAAGGGAAGAGTGTTCAGTGGATAAAGGTACACTTACGTATAAGCCTGACAACCTGAGCTCAGTCTTCCTCAGTGTCTGTATACAGCTGGACATAAACTAGCACATGTATCTGAAATGCCAACACATCTACAGCAATGGGATGTGGAGACAGGAGAACCCGTATGCTAACAAGAAGTAAAACAAGACAGATCCTGTCTCAAAAGAAGTCAGAAGGAGAGGAAAAACTCTCCCGGGATATCTTCTGACCACCACATACACATCTTACACATATACATACATATACACAAATAAGTAAATAATGACTTCTACCATGAAAGTGAAACATTAAAAATGCAATGTAAAACTGAAACAAAAAACTGCTCTTTTCTGGGAATTCAATTAAATCCATTAATTGCCTTCTAAGACTGTAATAGCCACAACTTCTTCCCAGGTGTCAGAAACATTGCCTTACCCTACCCCAGCATGGCCAGCTGACCCAAGATGACGTACGCCCCTCAGATAGCCTGGCAGCCAAATTGGTTTGGATATTCATGAAACCAATGAAAACTTCCAAGTCACCAGTTTGACCAAAGAACCTATTATTTTAATAAGATAGTGACTAAAACAATTGCCCTTGAAGCCCAAGGATTAGCAGTGTCCATGAGAGATCTGATTGCACCCAGGAGAGAGAGTAGGCTGAGGAAGATGGCAGAGTGCAGGGAAGGAAGCAAATTTCTGAGCATGCTCTGTGCTGTGAAGATTCTGGCCTGTTGCTGCTATAGTCTCTGCTCTAAGACACAGGAACGCATGGCTAAGAGACGATGGAGAACGCAGCGTGGCGCCAAGGCAAGAAGCGAACCATCTTAAACAGTGAATGATAAGTTTACTTTGGCAATGAAAAAAATAAGGATTTTTGAATAACTGCTTTTGCAATAATCAGCTAGAAGTTTGGACAATCAGGATAAGAGGATTGACCATTTATTTCTTTCCTTAAAGCAAAACAAATTCCAAGTGAAACAGAAATCAAAAGAAAATATTGATACCATAAAAATTCTGCGAAAATATGTGGGAAAATATTTTTATGATCTTAGAAAAGAAAACTACTTTCGGATACTGTTGAACAAGCAAAAATCAAGACTAAATCTGAAAAAGAAAACCATCAGTGTATTTGACCCCATGTGAGCAAAATTATCTCCACAAACCATGTTAATGAGATGGCACAAATGACAGAGGAAAAGGCGATATTCAAAATTCATATCTAGAGAAATAAAAACTCTTTTTAACTTCCTGTGCTGTGGCTTGCACCTTCGGCCACACATGAATAGACTGTTCATGCACACAGTGAACACACACATGCTGTCAGTGTCTCAGAGCCTGCTCTCATCCAACCTGGCCAAAACTGAGGTCTTCAAAGGTCTCACTCCCTGTGTGATTTGGCCTGCCTGGCTCCCTTCCTGAGCACCAGTCCACACCTCCACACCACCTAAGGCTCTCTGCAAGCAGAACAGCTCTCCCCTCCTCAAAAGGGATAGAAATGAAAGTTATTTCAGATGTCTTCCTCTCTCTCACTTCCTGGCCCTTCCCTGAAGTAAGGTGGGCGTTCAGTATGTGAGGCTGTTCTGTTCTGAGTCTCTCTCTCTCTCTCCACATGCGCCTTCTTCTTCCTTTCACATTTCTATCCTGTTCTATCTAACCCTCTCCTGTTCTTTTCTTTGGCCAGTGCCCCAGCACAAGCCAGTGTAGCCAATGCTGACGAGAAGCCGGGCTGTCGCCATTTCCCAGGCCCTATCCCGCTCGCTCCCTTCCTAAAACTGTACAGCTGTGAACTTACAGTTAACTCCCTACCCCAAGAAAAGGTGCGACCTGAGAACCTCTGTTTTGAACACTAGATATGTCAAAAAGAAAAAAATGACAAAAAGAAGAAAAAAGAGAGAGAAGAGAAATTCTTTCGAGGCAGGCCAGGGCGCAGCCCCGGCTGTCAGGGCCCTCACACGCTCCAAGCACACTGGCTGCGTGTGCGTGCGGCCGTGGATCACACGCTCCAAGCACACTGGCTGCGTGTGCGTGCGGCCATGGATCACACGCTCCAAGCACACTGGCTGCGTGTGCATGCGGCCGTGGATCACACGCTCCAAGCACACTGGCTGCGTGTGCGTGCGGCCGTGGATCACACGCTCCAAGCACACTGGCTGCGTGTGCGTGCGGCCGTGGATCACAGGCCAGAAGCCCTTTCCAGGACAGGGTTCTCCTAGATACTTCCACTCTACATCTTTAAGTCTTTCTTCAGCAACTTTTGAATCCTTGTGCCAGTAAATACAAGGATTACTCTTTTTCTACCTATGTGTAGTATATCTTTCCTCTAATCTCTGTGCTTTAGTGAATGCCATGTTTCTTTGCTCTAGGATTGCTGTGAGTTTGTGTATCTGTGACTAACATGAACTCTGCATTCCTAAATCTAAGAATCTACAGCCCCTTTAAACAGAACCTCCTTCTTGAAGGCCTGGAAAAGTAAGGGTAGCAATGTAACTAACTAGAAAAACAAATAATTGTGCCTGCTCAAGAGAATAGCAAGAGAACACTACCCTGACTGTACAGACAGGATCATGTCTGTTTAATTACAATTAATGTGTTTGCCTTTGGATTTTAATATTGACAGATAATGAGATAGTTCATATTTTTAAATCATTTTAAAACAGCTTTTCACAACACAAGTAGCCTGGAAAACACACCACACACACACACACACACACACACACACACACACACAGAAAGAAACAGGGAACAGAAGTTTAAGGAAGGAGATGGTTAGCAGAGCACACCCCCCTAAACAAGCCAGTAACTTAATTGTCACCTTCACTTAAGTTCAAACACCAGGCTTCTTGCTGCAAGGAGCCCCACTCAGAATATTTTCATGACTAACCTTATGTTTGTGACTGAAGGTTAAAAACCAAAAACTTACTTGACAGTCTTTTATATGACGACACGAAGAGCAGTGAGCTTGCCATTGACTCAGACATTGCTGCCAAGCTTCTCCGCCTGGCAAAATATAGCTTCAATAAGCACACATAAATTTTACTTTAATAAATAGCCACAAAACGATCTCATAAACAGACTAACTGTGCATATTTGTAGCTCACAAGGCGTATGTGTTATAGTTTCAACCCAGCAGCAGTTGCACAGTTTGGGGCTGGTCCTATGGATTGATGGCAAACCAGCTCTTGTGGGGATACTCTGGTGCTTTTGTTGTTCAGAGGCCTCCATGCTTCCTACTTGGGCTCCTGCCTTCTTGCCACAGCCCTTCCGTTTTTCTGTTCAGACTCTATGCACACGGCAGATTTTCAGTCTCGAAGTTAAAAGGATAGCTGAAACCTCATTTTGATATCCCAAAAGAGTCTTTGTGGTAAGAAAAGGGCTTTATGCCCTCACCACCATGTGGACACCTATCATGGTTTCAAGTGAATAAATACAAGGCATGAAGAGAATAAATACTACTGTGATGAGAATAAACTGTTCCCTGTAGCTGACTTTTCTTGGAATTAACATGTTCAATCTACTCAAAGGATCTTTTTGGAAGAGTTTATTGCCTTTTCCTCTGTTGGCAACTTTGCTTTTTTACTTTACTTTTTTTTTTTTTTTTAAGTCAGTTGATGCCTTGAGAAAAAAAAATCAGCTTATTGAAAGCTTAATGAATTTTTCCTCCTTTATAAGTGAGTTGTATTTTCAAACATTCCTGGCTGTATGCGTGCTTCCGTGCGCCCCCCACCCCCACGTGTGGAAAGCAGCTGCAGGTTACTCTGCCAGCTCCCATTCTACAAATTCCCCTCTCCACATTAACCCTGGGAACTTCGAGAGAAAAAAGTCAAAGTGGAGGGGTTTCTTTGTTTAATATTTTGAGGTTCCTTTTGAAGATGAGAGAATTGAAGAGAGTTTCATCTCAAGTAAAAGCAGGCGCTCTCCCCCACCCCCCTCTTTCTCAGAAGAAGTGATGATTGATCAAACAGCATTCGGGATTCCAGGCATGCCACCCTATCACCAGGTTAAATGGCAGAGATGGCTCAGACTCCATGCTGCTTTAAAAAAAAAAAAAAAAAGAAAGAAAGAAAGAGAAAGAAAGTGATTCTAGCCTTGTGTTAAGCATTCCTATTGTAATAGGCCATTTTCATGTTCCAAATTATACCCTGACCACCTTTCAACTATTTCTTAGGTCACTATCAAATTCCACCAGCAGAATTTCTTGAGATTTTTGTGCGGTGTACTGACCTGGACTTCAGGATGGACAGGTCAGTATATATGCTGAGCAGTGGGCACAGAATAAGAAACTGATGCTCACACCAAGCAGTGCCCAGCCCAAGGGTCCAGAACGACAGATGAAGTGCCTGGTGAGCGCAGGTGCAGAGTGGCTCCTGCTGCTGGGGGCCGACTCCACCAGGAAGAGTGCCTTGTGGTGTTTGATGACCACTGCAATGCTGGAAGCCTGCAGCACTGCTCAACATGCTGTCCTTCCTTTTCACTGCCCAGGACGGATTTCTGACATTCACATCTGCCATCCCTCCAATCTTCATGGGAGCACCACAACAATAGTTTTCTGTAAGCAAGCCCTTCCTAACTTCAGTAATCCAGTTTTCTATTCTTCACTCCAAACTAAATCTCTCTCTCTCTCTCTCTTTCACTCTCCCTCATTCTGTGTTCTCTGTAGACAGTGATAGAGGACACACAAAGACAAGATCTTTGAACAATAAAGAAAATAACCCAATATCAATACACTTAAGCAAGCAATAATTTAATTGAAAGAAAGTGCTGTAACAGAACGCCTCAGTAAAGTTTGGCATAGGCAGGACCATCAATTTCCCAAGGTTCTGGGGAAACACACGAGACGCAGGGTCAGCTTTCACGGGGCCCTAAGTAGCATGCTGTGCAGTGAACTTCAGTGTGGCACACACTAGTACAACCTGACTTTGGCCATAGCATAGGGTGCTTGGAAAATCTAAGAAGAGCTGGAAAAGTCACATTGCGGCAGATCAAAACAAAATCAAAACAACAAAAGCTGTTCTGGGATTAATGTGGAGCATTTGGAACTTTGGGGAAGAAAATAAAATGACTTCCACTGATCTGAGATTGATAATGATTCTTCAAGCAGTAAGAAAGATGGTGTATGGAAGATACAGTTAGGGCATAGGAAAGGCCTAAAATGGTCCAACTAGAGCAGGAATAAAAAAAACCTGTAAAATATGAAACCCTCAGGCTGGAGAGATGGCTTAGCGGTGAAGGCACTTTCCTGCAAAAACGAAGGACCCAAGTTCAATTCCCCAGTATTCATGTAAGCCAGAGCCACAAGGCGGCGCATGTGTCTGGAATTCATTCACAGTGGCTGAAAGCCCTGGCATGCCCATTCAATCTGCCTCTTTCTCCCTCTCTAAATAAATGAATAAATAAGCTATTTTTTTAAAAAATTATGAAGCCCTCAAGGGGCTGCAACAAATGTCTTTCTAATGTGGACAAGCTATGTGGTCACATCTCAATATCCCGGCTACTCTTCATTTTTGTTTAACAAAAATTTGTGTGTATGCATGATGTGTGTGTGTGTGTGTGTGTGTGTGTGTGTATTTGCAGGTGCACACATACCACAGTGGGTGTGTGTGGAGGTCAGAGGACAGATTCAGCTGCTGGTCCTCATCTTGCACATTGTTTAATGCCAGGTCCCTTGTTCTGGCCTATGGGTTTACAGAACTTCTCCTGTCACGCCTCCCATCTTACTGTCGGAACTCTGGGATTACGGATGTGCAGTGGTCAATTTGGCTTTATGTGGGTTCTGGGGATCAAAACACAGGTCCTCACACTTACATAACAAGCACCTTACAAACTGAGACGTCTCTCCAGCCCCTTCCATTATAACAATCAGTTCATTGGTGACAAAAGAAAACAGATGTTAACAGAATGAAATGGCCACAGAAAAGTCAAACAAGACTTTCTACTATGATGGGTCTTAAGTACTTGACATGTATTTGCTTTGACTGGAAAACCAAATTGTATTTAGTGTGAATTAGTTTTAACATATATATATATATATATATATATATATATATATATATATATATATATATATATATATATGCAGCTAGTGCTACCATACAGTACGGCTTTAAAGAATAAAACTTATTTGTTAGAGAGATTGCTTAGTAGTTAAGGCCCTTGCCTGTGTAACCTCAGTACCCAGGTTTGATTCCCCAGAACCCCATGTAAGCCAGATGCACGTGGTGGTTCATAAGTCTAGAGTTTGTTTATAGTGGCTACAGGTCCTGGAGTGCCTGTTTTCTCCCTCCCTCCCTCCCTCTCTCTCTCTCTCTCTCTCTCTCTCATAAACAAATAAATATGAAATAAAAATAAAGATAATTTTTTGTGTCAAGAGATTCAAAGCTTTTTCTATCAAACAATAGGCTTCCATGGTTTTGCCAGATTGTAAAGCTGATGTATACTTGCCTAGCAAGACCCCCATGTGGGCAGTAAGAGGCAGTGCCCGTATGTAATTCAAGCAATGGCAAAACGTCAAGGCCATTTTCACTTAAAAAGGAATTCCTCTAAGTTCTTCAGAAAAGCTACCTCATAGCCAGGTCCACCCAGGAGAGCCACTGAGTTAAAGAACATGATGACCACTGCTCCCTGGGTGCACAGACAGAAGGGTCTGCCGCCAGCCCCTCGGTCTCTGAGTGGAACTTCTTGCCCGAGGCTTTGCCCTCTGCAACAGAAGCCCAATGTAGGGCTTAGGGTGTATTGTTTCATTAGGCAATGTGTTTGGCAACATCCCACACCCTGTTGAAGATTTTCTTTAATATTTCTTTCTTCTGTGAATTGAGATTCAAGAAGTATGATCAGTTTGTACAACTTTAACATCGAGTCCTCTAAAGAGTTATTTCAAGAACATCCTCTTGCAGATTTCTGGGAAACTGATGGCTTGTCTTATGAGTCCAGAAGCATTATATGCCATGAATACAGGTCAACTATTTAGTTGGGGCATTGAAGCTATTGATATTAAGAGATATTATTGAAAGGTGTGTATTTATGTTTGCCTTTTGTGTGTGTGTGTGTGTGTGTGTGTGTGGTTCCAGTTCTACCTTTGCTCTCTCGTGTTAACTACTATTTGAGTATTGCTTGTTTTTTCCAGGTTCCTTATATGTGTGCTTTTCCTTTTCTTCAGCATGGAGTATTCTTTCAAATATTTTCTGTAGAGCTGGTTTTGTCTTCAAATATTCCTTTAACCTGCTTTTGTCATGGAATGTCCTTATTTCTCCATCTATTTGAATGGATAGCTTTGCAGGAAAAAGTAACCTTGGTTGACAGTTGTAATCTTTCAGAACTTGGAATACATCACTCCAAGCCCTTTTGGCTTTTAAAGTTTGTGTTGAATAATCTACTGTAATCCTGATGGGCTTGCCTTTGTAGGTAACTTGATTTTTCTCTCTAACTGCTTTCAATATTTTTTCTTTGGTGTGTGTGTTTGGAAGTTTGATTATAATATGGCGAGGAGAGGTTCTTTCTGGGTTTTGTCTGGCTGGGGTTCTAAAGGCTTCCTGTATCTGCATTGGCACCTCTTTCCCGATTTGGGGGAAGTTTTCTTCTATGATTTTGTTGAAGACGCCTACTATGCCTTTAGAGTGGAATTATTCTCCTTCTACTATGCCCTGAATTTTATATTTGATCTTTTCATAGTGTCCCGAATATCTTGAAATGCCCACTCATACTTTTCTGTAAGTTTGTCCTTCTCTTTGTTGGACTATATTAGATCTGCCACCTGGTCTTCTAGCTTAGATATTCTGTCCTCTCCTTCATCCATTCTACTGGTGAGATTTTTTACAGAGTTTTTTTATTTCATTAACTGTGTTCTTCATTGCTAGTAATTCTGACTGGTTTTTCTTTATTATTTCTATTTCCTTATTTATGTCTTGTATTACCTTCTTTATTTCATGAAATTGGTGTCATGCGTCTTCTTTGATTTCTTTGATTTCCTCTTTGATCCTTTGATTTGTTCTTTGACTTCTTTGAACATATTTACAATCATTCTTTTGAAATCTTTCTCAGGCATTTCCTCTAACTCGTTCTCACTGGAGGTCATTTCTGATGCATTAATACTTTTTGGTGGATCTATATTGTCTTTCTTTTTAGTGTTTCTTGTGTTATAATGTATATATTTTTGCATCTTGGATTAAGCTAATGCTTGGATTTTTCTAGCTAGCTGTGTCTTCTTAGCTGTATCAATTGATCTGATGTTATATATCTTCAGGGTAGGAGCTTAAGGTGTTAGGTGTGGCTCTTAAGGCTCTCAGAGTATCTACAAAGGTGTTCCTAGGGGTTGAGTTTGCCTGCTATGAGAGTGTTCAAGTAGGCTGAGTGGAATAAAATATAGGTAGATTCTAAAATTTAACTAAACACTGTACACATACAATCAAAAACAGCACCAAGTATTTATGTAACAGTAGGTATTATAACAACTAGATCCTCTATCAACAAAGAGGTTAAGATTTCTGGTCTGTTGAGGGATCCAACTCAGCTTGTAAGACCCTTTCCTGGTGCAATCCCAGTTACCTTTTTGGATGATTTTGGTCTCAGTCAGGTTGCTGGCTGGGTTGTTGGGCCGCTGCTCTGATTTCTGGAGCTGGGCACTGGCTTTTCCAGCAGGGCAAACCGAGCCTGGCAACTGTGGCCCTGCAGATCGGCACCCCTGCTGCTGGAACCACTACTGCTGCTGCTGAAGCTGCCGCTCTGAATCTGTCACCGCTGCTGAAGCTGCCGCTGCTGGATCCTTCGCCACTGCTGCTGCTGTAGCTGCCACCGCTGGATCCGCTGCCACTGTTGCTGGTGCTGGAGCCACTGGTGTTGCTGCCAGACTCTGCTCCTGCAGAGTCTCACTGTCAGCTCAAGTTGGCGTGGCTGGGTCCTGGGACCGCTGCTCTGTTCACTGGAGCTGGGCACAGGTGGTGGGGTTGGGGAGGGAACCACAGCTGCTCTAGTTCTCTCGCTGTTCCCCGTGTTCTTCTACCTTGTGATCTGCTCCTCCGTTGCTCACTGCTGCTCTCCCTTCATATTTCTAGAGTTTGAGGAGAGCTCTGGTGTGAGTGGAAGCTCCCCTCACCTGGCTTTTCCTGTGGCTCAGGCCGAGCCTGGCGGCTTTCTAGTGCGCTGCCCCTGCCGCGGTCGGCGGACCTGTTGGGGCCACTTTTGCCGGCCTGGATGCTCTGCATCTCTTCTACTTCTCCACTGCCGTTTCAATTTCCTATACACCTCACTTTTTATTAAAAGCATGTATTTTGCTGAGTTTTTTTGGTCTTTTTCCCTCCAGGCTGCTTTGGCATAGTACCTACACTGCCATCTTAACTGGAAGTCCCAGGTCAACTATTTAGATACCTGACATTCCATGAACTTTGCTCCTTACAATTTCTTATAGATTATTGTGGTGGGCTAAGTAAGTCTGGATGTAGGTACCTTACTCTCTCAAAATATACATGAGAATGGCTGGCAAGATGGCTTAGCAATGAAGGCGCTTGCCTACAAAGCCTAACAACTAGGGCTACATTCCCCAGCACCCACATAAAGCCAGATGCACAAAGTGGCACATGCATCTGGAGTTCATATGCAGTGCCTAGAGGCCCTGACACACCCATTTTCTCAGTCTCTATTCTGTTTGTCTCTCTGCTTGCAAATTTAATAATTATATAATTAAAAAAATTTTAAATATACAAGAAAAACATTGAAAGATTAGCCCTAAGAAGAAACAACAGTTAATTTAAATATTATCTCTACTATAATATGTGTTTATAAGATGGTTGTTAGGCATCTCCAGTCACCTTTTAAAAACAGATTGTCTTAAAGTCATGATGAGATGTACACATTTAACTGAATATACAAAAAAAAATGAACTAATGTTTGCCAAACTGAGGTCGTAATCATGTATGTTATAAAATCAGTTTGATGGGTTAGAGCCAATGCATAGATCAGAAGAGAATAAAATAAAGAATACCATAAAAATGTTAGTGCTCATTGTACACAGTAAGGGAAGGAAGATATTGTATTTAAAAAAAAAAAATATATATATATATATATATATATATATATATATATATCTCCATTTGTTTGTGTCAGGGTGTTCTGAATCAAGAAGTAAATGTTGTTTTTTAGAAAGTATTACTCTGCAGAAAGCTTGAATGTGTGGATTACCTGATCATAGAGGTTGAAATTTCCAACTGGATAGATTGTTCCACGTGACAAATCATTGCATCTTCCCCAAGCCCACAATAGATTCAGCTCTGCCACCATAGCTGTGTCCGTGGTCACCTCCTCAAGTAAATCTGACAACCCAATCACAGATGTGACTACTGTCTGTGAAGACCCTGGCACATGTTAGCTCTGGGTTTAACCTCCCTTTCTCTCAAAGCCCTAGGCTGTACCAAAATTTCTCTGAACCTTATTCTCTAATTGGTGGATTTCATTTGTCAAGTTCATAAGACAAGAATCCTGGAACACCCTGAATTATTGGTGCATTGGCAAAGAAGCCCAGTGTTCCTGGATCACTATGAAGGCTCAAGGATACCTTGTACTGGATCTAGCATCTAGGGTGAAATTCTTATTTTACTGTATATGTGGACCCTTTAAACAGTCTTCAAGCATAGAGGGACAGTGAAAGGTGAGATAGGCTATTTTTGTTCCTTTTTAATTGTTAATAATATGGACATGATGAAGAATAGGAGATAGGGCCCAAATGTGAATAGCTATTGTTTTGATTATTTCTCTTAACTAAAAGTGGGAAATATCCTTGAGCTTGTAAACAGGGTCTTTTATATTTATTTTTTTCTATTTTTTTTTTTCCTAAAGGACTTCCTTTTTCCTAGAAACACAACACAAGGATGTGACTAAGACTGCAAGGCCCAAGACTCCTGCCATGGGAACCGGACTGGTCAGCTCCTCCCCATCCAGCAAAGCCTTATTCCTATAAGAAATCCCAGGCAGGGATGGGGAGATGGCTCAGCAGGTAAAGGTGCTTGCTTGCAAAGCCTGCTGGCCTGCGTTGAACTCTCCAGTACACATGTAAAGCCAGACCACAAAATGTGGCACATGTATCTCTCATTTGTATAACAAAGGGCCCTGGTACACCCACAGACACACACACACTCAAACACATACATGTATATAAATAAATAAATATACTTTAAAAAAAGAAAGAAACTCCAATTGCCAATCACAGTTACCTGCTCAAGACCCCTTCTAACTTAGGAGCCTTCTTTTGTATTTTCTTTCCTAAAGTAAGTCTTACTCTTTAGTATCCCATTTCTGAGGATTCGTCCTACTACATAGGAATTCTGCCTTCTTTCCTCCTCTTAAGTTCTGTAATAAAATCTTTCTATACCTTACCCTCTGATGTCCATAGATTTCATTCTTTGAATTCATGAGATAAAAAGCATCTGGAAGCAACTGACTCAGTGGAAGCTTTGTGTGGCCATGAGCAACGAACATCTGAACTCCTGAGTTAAAAGCTAAGAAAGGCTCTGTTGCTCTCAATGACACGCCAAATTCCCCTATTAGTAGTGTCTAACTTATAGCATAAAACCATCATTGTTACAGGCAAAGTGTCTCAGATAGAAGAATTCTCAAGTAGGTCAAAAGTTATGTTTTCTTCCTAAGAAAGCAAAAGTGGCGTGTGTCCTATCAGGGCTTAAGACGTCCTATTAAGGCTCCATTTCTTCAGTGATTTGATCAAAGCAAGTATTAGAGAATAAAATATTAAATTGGGCTATGCTTTTTCATACTTAGAAATTTTAAAGGACATACATCATTTAACTTAACTTCACACTTACGATGTTCGCATTCATTGAAGGAAGGGGTTGGAAGTGGAGGCTCTGAGGAGCAGGCGTATGCGCCACAAACGTTCACGGAAGGTTTTGGAGTTAGGCAGCAGGCGCATGTTTCATAAGCATGAAATCATAGAGGGAAAAGCACTGCATTACGATAAAAGTTGATTTTTTCTAAGTATCATTTACATATGTGTGCATCTATCTGGTACTGACTTCCAATCACTCCTTCTCCGTCTCTCATGATTAGAAGGAAGAGCTTTCCCAATAGCAGAACCACTCTCAGACAAGAAATGAAACAGCATCTCCCAGAAATTTACATGGCAATCAGGTCAGTGTGTGTGTGCGCCCAAGTACACACGTATTCTTTCTTTGCTATGAGTAAAAGCAAATCTTTTCATTACTTTTCAAATAACCACAAAGTATTAAAATTACCCTCATAGTTTACAGTTTGTAAATCCTAGGAAAACTACCACTGTGAAGATTTTAACATGTCCTTGAGGTATCATCTTACTGCCCCTAAATGACTGCTGTTGTTTTCACAAGGGTGACTTTGATTTGAAAAGAGAAAATAAATAACAACAATTTGAAGCTTTACCATAACACAGTTTTAAATCAAAATTAAGCCCTTCAGCCCAGGTGCTCATTGAAACATTAAGGTCTTGGAAGAAAGAAGCACGTTGCTTGTAAGTACGGCCTCTACCCAAGAGTCGAGTCAAGTTAACTCCAAAGAACCATAGCTTTATGAGACCATTTGTAATGGTTTTCCAGCAAGGGAAAAATGATTACAAGTGAGCTTATGTTTTACTTTGCTTTTCATGGGAACATCAGGTTGAAAATACATATATCCCAGGAAGACTATAGTTCCTTCCTCTAACAGCCAAAATGCAGTGTATAATTGCAGATTTTTTGAATTCTTTACCTTGGTGGGGTCAGGATCTTCCAGGAGCATCAAGATGAGTGCTTTTCTTTTCAGCAAGGCTTCAAATGTCTACCTGTTTACATAGCAAAGGCCCTGTAATTTAATCTGTGCCCTACAAGACAATCATTATGATTAAATCAGGCACTGGTTTAACAAGGTACACCTAATAGGCACCTCTGCTCATCAGATCATGCATAAACAACATTCCTTCACTGGCAGAATGTGAAAGAACCCAGCTCTGTCTGTTCCTGCTGGAAGACTCTGACATCACACCACACACTGCCTCTGGACTGATCTTAGTGGGAAGCAAAAGAGACAGCTCTCTGTTCCAGGGACTGTGGCCTCAGTACATAGAGCCTATATGAAAACAGGGTAGGGAGACAGTTTTTCCACTGTTTGTACTCACTGCAGGTTTTCTGGTATACCACAAGACTGAGGACATGTCTCTCATAGCACATGGGGAGAAGAATCTGTCTCAAAGCACACATTTTCCAAATCTGACTGGTTTCCCCAGGACATAAGTTTTCTTCCCCTGTATGTTATTTTTTATTTTAAAGAAGCAGATGAGAGAGGGAGAGAAAGAGAGAAAGAGTGGGCATGCCAGGACCTCTAGCGACTGAAAAGGAACCCCAAATGCATACACCACCTTGTGTTTCTGGCTTATGTGGGTCCTGGGATATTGAACCTCAGTTCTTAGGCTTTGCAGGCAAGCACCTTAACCACTAAGCCATCTCTCCAGCACCCCCCATATGTTTTTATTCAAACAAATATGTGTGTGTGTACATGCATGTACATGTATGGACACATACTAATTTTAAGAAAGCAAGAGAAAACTGAAAAAAAAAATTCTTATGAGGCAAGCAAATGGAAAGGTGACCTTTTTTAAAAAGAAGAAAAAGAAATATCAAAAAGGAACACCACCCAGCATAAGCAACAACTCTCTATATAGAGAGAAAACAAAGTATTTATGATCATCATAAAAGGGAAACTATGTCAAAGGGGGAAACAAAAACAAAAACAAAACACTAGCTCAGCAGACAGTACTACAGCTCCTGAGGGGAGCTACGAGTTGTCCTCTCCCTTCAAGGCCGAGGGTGACACACAGGGACCTGCTTCTCCTATCTCTAACCAGAGTCTTGGCTGACTCTGTGTGTGTGTGTTTTGTTCTCATATCTCACCCTTTCCTTCTTCTATTTCTTTTAATCTGCCTCCTTCTCAGGAGGTAAATGGGAGATGGCCCTCAATAAATGATCATTATCCTTGGTAGGATGAGGAATGTGGAATAAGGATGTCAGGAATTCTAAGCAGGTGAGCAACTTTAAGCTTAGGCAGAGATGTTGTTTGAAGGAAGGGAAAGCCTGGGCATGATAATAATGGGGCCCAAGTCCTCACCAGTCATTGCAATTGATAGCACCCCTTTAGGGATATGCTTAAGGTTAAAAAGAGAAACCAGTAGAGTAGAAATATGTCCTGTGGGCTTCTGGTTCATCACTCCCAGTCAGAACTCTGCCTACCTGTTTCAAGTTTAGGAACAGGAAAAGCAGACAAATCCTCAACATTCTGAAATCCTGCCTTCTTCAACATGTCTCCCAGCTACATCACCCACCACTGTGTGAGCCTGTGGAGATACATTTCTCCCTGGAGTTCTCCTTTCCTAAAATTCAAATCTAATCCTAACATTGTGGTTGGTCAAGTTTAGTCTCAAGGTTTGGCATCATGGTTAGCCTCTTCCTAAGCTAGCCTCTAGCCCAGTGCAATCTCTGGCTCACCTGAGCTGGAAGGCGAAACCCATGGCAACAGGCTTGTGAATAGACTCGTGTAACGGCACAAGCCTCTCTCCTGGCCTGTTCACCACGCCTGAACCTCCAGGTTATTGTATGTCTACCTTCCTCTTGGCCCTTGACCCCATCTACCCCCTCCTGCCCTCCGTATGGTAGGAGCCCTTTGTACTTTCTTTTCTTTTCTATCTAAATGTCTTTTTATGTTTCTTCCAGACCCATCACCTGGGCTCTCAGACCATGTGGGTGTATCAATTTTCCTTCCCTTGGTTTTGTACTTTCCTAAATATATATATATATATATATATATATATATATATATATATATATATAAAATAAATTAAAAAATTATTCTTCTCAGTTTGATTTTCCCAATTCCTTGGTTAAAAACAAACACAAACTCAGGATTTGGGGTTCAAGGACTTTCCTAGACTATCCACAGACCCCATAGCAGGAGGGGGATAGAATGAGAAGGAAATAGAGAAGAGAGAGGAAAATGCAGTACATGAACAAGAGTGAGGGGGGAATAAAAGAGGGGAATGAACATGTCTGAGAAACAGGACAGCCAGAAAGAGCCTGAGTAAGTGACAGGGAGTGGGTTTTGTAGGATAGCAGAGGGATTTCTCTGTAAGAGAGGGGCCCTGAGTGCTCTAGAGAGGTATGGGCTGGGGGAAGGTGGATGTCTATTCTCATAGCCCTAAGGTATGCGCCAGACCCAGAGGTAGTCTCAGAGTCCCAGGGTAAGCGCGGCCAGTTTGGTAGAGGAATGTGGTAGAGAGAACGGCTAGAGAGCGCTGATTCCAGCAGCGAAGACCACGATGACGACTGGTCGTGATGGCTGTGGCAAGAATGATAACCAGTAATCCCTGAATGTGGCTCGGTGTCAGGTGAGAAACCAAGCATATTCCATTTATTATCCCATTAAATCCTCACAACAAGTCTGCCAGGACAAGTCGACACCCTCTAACCAGGTCAAGGAACAGAAGCACAGAAGAGCTAGATAAGCATTGTAAGCCCACAGTCGCGAGCGACAGATTCCAAGTTCGATCCCAGAACTGTGCTGTTCGCCCTGATATCTCTTACGTTCTGGGTGGTGGCCATGAAGGTTGTCAGCTACTGAGCATTTGGGTTCATCTGAGCCAACCTCAGCAGGGAGTGGGGTGGGCAAATGCCCAAGTGTGAAATTTGTATTCAACTGACCACATTTGGGGAAATTTAGGGCCAATTTCTACATAATTGATTGGGTTATGGAAGGATCCAAAAATGGAAGAGGCCAAAACAAGCAAACTGTTTCACAGTCTGGCTGTTCGTTTCGCACAGACAAAGGCAGGCCGAGTCTCCATGCGGGAGGTCATCCCTGCAGGGAGGTACTAACACCTCCTGAAGGTGCTCACTGCCACCACCCCGCTCAGGCACCCAAAGCTCCTGTGGTCAAAGACACAAGACATGGTTATTTGCATTTTGACAAATGACCCAAGTCCTGAAGAAAAATGCAAAAACAGTATGCAACCCCATGAAGCCTGTAACAAGAGAACTAAGGGAAGGAATAGAAACATTTTGATATTAAAAGGGTTCTAGAAAAGCCCAGGGATACAGTACTGTGGATCTCATCTCTTTCTTTCTGCTGCATTCACACACACACACACACACACACACACACACACATACACACACACACACATACACACACACACCCCAAATGTCTACAATGAACCTCTAAAATGGTAGTCCAAAACAGATCAGTGAGCAAAACTACTAAGAATCTCTTCAAATAAGCAATAAAAATAAAAGAAGGAAAACCCTTATGCATTCTAATCTATAATATTTAATTCGACTAATATCACCAGCTTTATGAATGCAAATCAAGACACTGTCCATCTAGTGTAAGAGATAGGTAAGTGACAAAATAACATAAAATTTATCATCTTCTATCAGTGCCCCCCCATACCACTGCTGGGAAACAGCTGTGCAATACTGTATAGACATTGTTCTGAATAGATGTGAAACAAATTATCTTGTTCAGGATTCAACATTATGGGGCTCTACTCACATTAATATATATATATGAGTGAGTGTGTGTGTGTGTGTGTGTGTGTATATATATATATATATTATATATATATATATATATATATATATATATGAATGTTTCTTCCTCCTTGTTAGGGGTTGGTCAATTGTTTTAAGTATAGTTAATTTCAAGTATCAAAAAAATTATATCATAGCCAGGTGTGGTGGCACATGCCTTTAATCCCAGCACTTAGGAGGCAGAAGTTCAATGAGTTCAAGGCCACCCTGGGACTACATAGTGAATTCTAAGTCAGCCTGGCCTACAGTGAGACCCTACCTAGGGGAAAAAAAAAAAACAAAAAAAAAACTTATAATTCTCCACTTAATTTCTTTGCCTAAGTTTTTGCACAATTTTAGAATTTTAGACACCTGTGAGCTGAACCAGCAATTTCAGTTAAACATGCAGTGCTGTGGCAGGTACACATTCTGTGTTAATATGTACCTGGGCTTGTCCTCAAAGGGACCCTAACACTGGTTCAGGTAAACAGTTATACAAATGCCTTTGGTACAAAAGTGACATGACTTTCTGCAAGAGTAAAAAGATGATTAAAGAAGATCTCATTGAGCTAAAGTAATTCAGAGAGAGGGGATTTATTTTCATTATATTTAAATTACCTGATAAGAGGGTTGTTTGTTTTTTTTTCTAAAAAAAGCATACTGATTCCACTTAACAAATTTCTACAAACACAATATTCACTTCCCTTTATGGCTTAAGAGCTCGGCATTGGCCTGGCTGGGAAATCGAAGTGCTGGCTTTGCTTAACCGGAGCCCCTGGAGTCGGCTTGCGAGCGTTTACTAACAGTAGTGCAGCCCGTGGGGAAGAGCTCGGCTTCAGGTCTGGTCTGGTTCCAGAGCTCAAATAAAGTACAAACCGAGTGTTTCTACACCTCTTACCTCTGTCTCCTCCAATGTTGATTTCATTTCCAAGCTCCATATGGCGATTCCTGACAAGCCCAGGCCCCTGGGAAGACTTGAGTCCCATCTGGCTGGGAAGAAAACATGTTCCTTTCCAGGAACCCTTGTGTCTACTCTTTCTGTCTCTGAAACAATCTATGTTGAAAGCTTTACAACATTGATTGGATACACCCAAGTCACAGACTACCCCAGAGACAGGAATGACAGCCTGCCCTAACAAACCCACCAAAAGTATAATGCCCCAAACAGAAGGAAGAGGCACTTGGGACTGAGTATGTCAAACAAATATTCACTGAAGATGTTCTGAAACCTAAATCTTATATCTCAACCACCCATGGAGCACTTTCAAGTGGGGGGGTGGCTATGAGAAATCAACAGCATAAATGTGGGAATTTTCTACAGCCTCTATCTGATTCATGTCACCTTCAACCCTCATTTGATTTCCTTGAGTGGTTCCATTGGCGGGTCCCTTAAATCCTTGCTCTTCCCCCACGTGGACTCGGAATCCCTCCTGAGCTCCTGAACCCAACTACACTCTGTTCTTCTTTCTACAGCTCATCTTCCACTGAAGAGAGAAGAAGTGACTTCCTCAACCCTACACATGTCAAAAAGTGGAGAAAAGGATTGGGCAGATGGTTCAGCAGCTAAAGGTGCTTGCTTATAAAGTCAGCTAGGCTGGAGTCAATTCCCCAGTACTCATAGAAAGCTGGACACAAAAACGTTTTGCACGTGTTTGACATTAATTTGTAGCAACAAGAGACCTGCTATAGTCACTTGCACGCATGTAAAGTAAGTGAATAAATAAATATATTTCCTACATGGAAATAAGTGCTATCTTATGCCTTGCTACTATAGGGAAGCAAAACAGGACAAACATTTGCACAGTAGAAAGTGACCCTACCATCCACCCAGTACTTTCTTGTCTGCCAGCTCCCAAGGCTTGTCCTCACTAGAGACCCTTCCAGCCCCACTGTAAAAGTGTGTGATGGTTATATGAGTTGCTTTTATTGTATCTGAAAAGAAGTGACAAGGGAGGAAGGGTCTGTTTTGGCCCATAGCTTATGGAATACTACTATTCACCCTGGTGGGAAAGTAACGGTGGTGGTGGAGGTGGAGCAGGGAATGCTGACTGGTCCCATTGCGTCAGCAGTGAGGAAACAGATGGATACTTATGTTCTGTTAGGTTTCTCTTATTAATTTAGTCCAGGATCCCACCTAATGGGATGGTGCACCCACATTTAGGATGGACCTTGCCTTCCCAGTTAAAACTTTCTGGAAACACCCTCATAGTCACAACCAGAGGATTGTTTCTATGGTGACTTTAAATCCAGTCAGGTAGACAATGAAGGTAACTCCCCACAATGGCTCTGAAACTACTGTTTGGTACCAGGGTGTGGAAAAGAATGAATCACTCTGCATATTAACCATGCTTTTAGCGAATGTGTTAGCCAGCTACAACCAATATTGTACAGTCACAACTATTAAACACATCATACACCCTGAAACATACATCATTCCTCTCATCATGTCTTTTCAAATAGTTATCATTGTGTGTTCAGAAGAAACTTTTTTGTGGAGCATTTCATATTGCTCCAAATCCTCTTTAGATTTAAGTGAGTTGTGTGTGGATTACAGCTTAATTTCAGAAACATTAGCATGTTATTAGCTAATTCATTGAATCAATAATAGTGGTTAACGAAGCACAGTTAGCCCAACTTGAGTAGAATGGTCAACATTTTAAGACTTGGAGGAGTCCTTCTAGAGATGGCATGTGGACTCACAAGAATGACTGTTCCAGGCAAGGGGAGGGCGATGTAACTTCAGCCTGCCTTCACTGCTCATCTTGAAAATGAGTACAATGGTGCTCAATTGCATCCAGCCTCCTCATGCTTAAGTAGCAATTTTTGGTACATCTCGTCATGTCCACCAGTCTTATTCTTGTCAGACTTGTTCCCTACATGCATTCAGTTTTATGGAAAGAATATTTCACTCTTCAAAGATCTATAAAACAGAAAATTCATGCATGATTGAAGAGTTTCCAAAAGCACCTTAGAACCAAGACTGATACATGAGAGTGTGGGATGGCAGTAGTGCGTGCCTGCAATCCCAGCCACTTAGGAAGGGGAGGCAGGAGGAAGCCGGCAAGAGACTCCTTCTCAACAAAACAATAAAGCCAGACCTGATGAAAGCATGCATTTATATGATGATAGCTGTGATGCACTCAAGCATAATCACCCCATACTACACGTTGCTTGAACTACTCCAGGGAGGTTTTCCTGTCACATTCGTCTTTATGAATGGAACCCCTGGAGATGGGCAGTTAAGTGGTCTCACTTTATATATAATGTGTATAATGCATTTTCTATATCTATATCTACATTTCAAACTAGAGTCAATCTTTAAATTGGTCTTTAAAAAAGTTACTTGTCTTAACAGAGTGAACTGTCTTGGAATTTCCCAGTACATCTGTCATGTAGGAGTTACCCACAAGAGATGCGGGTCCCTCTACAACCTTCCTACATGTGAAGAGGTACAAATTATAACTGAATTACACAGGCACGCATTTCATGTCTACAGTTTTCTTTAAGAATGTATGTGGTACATTGGCTTATACTCTCCCTCAAATAAATTAATTAATTAAAATATCAAAAAAAAAAAGAATGTATGTGGTGTGGTTACAAAGGTGGCTCAGTCACTAAAGCACTTGAAATCAATGATGAGGAACTCAGTTCCTTTCCCAGCACCCATGTAAGAGCCAGGGGAGATGGCAAGCACCTGTAAATCCAGCACTGGGGGACAGAGAAAAGGTATCTCTCAGCCTCTCTGGTTAGCTAGTCTGGCCAAAGCAATGAGCACCTAGTTCAGTCCAAGGTGCCCAACTTGAAGGACAATGGAGAATGCAAGTGAGGAAGATATCTGACATCAACTTCTGTCCTCCACACATGCATACCCACACACACATGCATACACACACACATGCACACACACACACACACACACACACACACACATGGCTGCCCACGCATATATAAACATACACACCACACACAAATGCACAAGCAAAAGAAGGATGTGTGTGGTTTCTTTCCTCCTATATATAAATTCTAAGACATGTGTTTGGCTGTTTCTTCTTATAATAGAATTCATAGATGTGCTGGATGTTCAAGAGAGACAGAGCTGTGAGACAGGGAAACTCAATATCCATTTATCTGAAAGCCATGGAAACCATAAATGCAGTTCTCAGTGAATTAAGGGAATGGGTTGTCCTGCACATATCAGGAGTCTATGAAAGTCACTTACACTTCTGAATCCAACTCAGGTCTGAAGCTGTCTACTCAGTTTTAGAAGAGTGAGAATTTACTAACTGCCAGTGGTTTACTTAGTAGGCTTAGAAGTATACAGACTCTATGCTCAGGGTCTCAAGGGCAAAAAGCAAGTCATATACTATTGTCACAATTTATAAAATGCTGTAAACTAAAAACAAAATTAAGAAAGCATGATATTCTCTCTTAGCTGAAGTTAATGTGAATTAATTGTATAAAATTTCTTGCTTCCAAAACTGAAAAGCAAGCTGGACTATAGCTAGAATAACACATAGCTGATCTATTCAAATTGGATTATTACCAATTTTCCAGGGTAGAAAAGACTTATGACTAGTCACCAGCTCACAGTGCAAATTTTAGTTTTCAAAATATTTCCATTGAAAGAAAAAAAAAAAGGGAGCTGAATAACAATTTTGAACTTTAAAGAAAATATGTTTGCCACATATATTCTTGGAATTCTGCTTAGTGCTGTCTCATTTTTTCTTCCTTAACATTTCTGTCAAAAGGGTCATTGTCCAGTTAACACGATCCCTCCTTTGTTCCAGGCCACCATCCTTTACCATTCTGGGGAAAGGAAGTCCAAGCATCTAAAACAATATAGCCTTTCACATACTCAGCTCTTACCACTAAAGCAATCTATTTATTCTTCTCTTATTTCCTTCTTCATAGGTTTTCCTATAAAATGTCTATTCACAGTTTGTACTGATTGATATCTATAGGAAATCAATGTCCTTCGTCATACTCCAGGGATATATGAAAAGACCCCCTTTTCAGTACCAACATGATTACACTCATGGAGTGAAGTTACCTGTGGAATATTACACAGCAGACCTTCTAGACCTGTTACTGTCGCTGTACTCGAAGGTTCCTTTGGACTTTTGTCATTAGGCATGCTTGTGAACAAAGACGCCACATCAGGAAGAGTCTGGCCACTATCTTGCAGAGTGACAAATGGAGATATCCCATGCACTTATGTTACATTCACCTTCTTCTAATGTCTCCGAAAAAAAAATCACCAAATATTTTAGAGAAAAGGTGCTGTTTGACCCCAAATCAAACCATGGTCCTTGCTGTTCCTGAAGTGGAGCCACTGAGGCTGCAAGAACCCACCTGCCCTGAGCTTCTTGCTTCATGGGTAACAACTAACAACCAATATTTCTCAGGGGCATATCCAGTGCCTCACGGTTAAGTAGTGCCTATATCGAAACACGAGTCCACCCACTATGTCCCCAGCGAGTATTCTTGGCTTTCTAGTAAACCAGTCTCCCACTGATATGTAAAGAAGCTCAGAGGGGTATGGTCCTCCTTTCTTTGCATAGAGGACCAACTTCCATTTCAGGTAATAGTCTGAAATGACCATGGGTGGCTTCCCCAGTGGTGGGGGAGGGTGCAGGAGGAGTTTTTCCTTCTGTACTGAAAATACATCCACAGAGCCAGTGTTCCCATCACATAGCATGGGTGTTCTACTTCTGTGGACTGTGTAGGAGACAGCTCCTGGTTGCTGGGATGAACCTCCAGTCCAGACACAATTATGGGAGGAAGGGATCTATTGAAGCTTACAGATGCAGGTGAAGTTTCATCATGGCAGAAGAAGCTGGCCTATAAACCACCTCCACCAACACAAGCAAACATGCTTCAGGAGCTCCAAGCAGAACTCAGGCACTTTGCATATCATTAGAATGGAATTCAGATCTGTCCCCAGTAGCAAACAGCTCCTTCAGCCAGGCGGTTTGAGATTTAAATTACAAGCTTTAATAGACTCCTGAGTATACTAGGAGACATCCATTCAAACTACCACAGACTGTATTCTTCTCCGAAAGTCTTTCTTGGTGAATTGGTTTTGGAGTAGCGGTGGTGTATGCTGTGTGGCCCTTCCATGAGGATGAATGGAAAATCCCCACTGGTACTGAGGAAAGGGGCTCAACCAAAGTCCACATGAGACCTCCCTCTCCCAGTGAGACAGATCATGATATAAGCTATGTTCCTGCCTGGCCCATCGCTTTAAGTATTCGCTGATCACTTCCCTGAGGAGGAAACCTTCCTCCTCAACCCAATGCCCAGCCTCTCATCCTCCATGAGAAAGAAGATGGTGAAAGCCTACCTTGGGACAAGGTGTCTTTGCAGAGACTCTGTCTTGGAAGGAGCTTGTTCTTTGAGGCCAGCATTTCTCCTTCTCTCTGCCCACCTGCCTTGAGTAAAGCTTCCCTCTGAGCAGTGGCTATGACTCAGAGAGTAGGTCATCAGATGTTCATAATTACTGTTGCTGTTGGGTCCCAGCTGCGACCTCATCAGTCCTCTCTCCTGATCCTCATGGACTGTGTCCGAATTGGTGCAGAGCCTAGTGGGATGAATATAGAGATGGGGACCACTGACCTTCTTTGAGGCTCATGTGAGAAGGGAGGGGAAGCTCAGTAGTTTCCATGAAAGCTCAACCTTCAGCTAGAAAGTCAGCCAAGGAACCTGAGCACCTGGGAGGCTGAGGTAGAAGGATCACCACAAGTTCAAGGGCAGTCTGCGCTGCATTGTAAGTTTAAGACCAACCTGGACTACATAGGCAGACCTTTCCCACAAGGTCAACGTGGGATGGAAGGCTGGTTCTGTGGACAAAGCACTTACTAGATAAAACAGTGAGCTATAGGTTGAGAGACCCTGGCTCAAAAAGTAAGGTGGAAACTGACTAAGGAAGACACCTGATGCTGGCCTGTAGCCTTCATATGCACACACAAACATGCACACTTGACCTTGAACCTCAACATGTGCCCACACTCACATATATGCACCCCCACATATACAAAGACTAACGATGCATGCATGCATGCCACATGCACATACGTGTGGGGGGAAATGAGTGGAAACAAAGTCAATTGAAATCAAGACAAAAGTCTTGGTCTTTCTTGCTGTGAGCCAAGCTTTAGTGGACAAGACATGAAACTTCAGCAGGGAAGAAACAAAGCATTATTAACCCTCCTGAGTCCTCCAGGAATAGATTCATGCACAAGATGAAAAGTGTTGTAGCTACTAGGAGAGGGGCAGGGAAGGGCCTGTCATTGCATGCAGGAGGGAAGGCTGGCTGGAGGCCATTTAGCCTGCACACAGCTCCATGCATCTTCCTCTAGCTTCCCGTCCAGATTCTCTTGCTCCTGGCATTGTGACCTGAGACATTCTGTCTCTGCCCTTTTCTGTGCAATGACCATAATTGTTTTATCACAAGGCTGTTTTTTTTTTTTTTTCTATAGCAACACATGGGAAAGCTTTAGCAAACTGTGACAAACCTAGAAAATGATTAAAAGGCATAGATCAACAGACATTGCAGTGTTTTCTGGATGGTATGAAGGAGGGAAAGAAGACAGAGTTACCTCAGAGTGCGACACTGAAACAGTGAGAGAACATCGAGACCCAGGTCCAGCTCTGGACCACTTCGCAAACTCAGAAATGGTGCAGCTGCCTCCAGGCACACCAGCCCATGCCATGCGAGTTGGGTGAACCAGATATGGTCTCCATTCCTGCTCCCACATTTCCCTCTAGCCAGCAACCGTGGGCACTGCATCACCCACTCAATCTGACAGGCTGTACGTGGCCGCCCTGGAGCAGGCAGCTCCCCACTTTGGGTGAGGTTGGGCACCTGTTTCCCAGTGTCTGCTTTCTGCCTTTGAGACGCTGAACCTGTAGTCACGCTGCCGCTCTCTCCTCGCTTTGAGGATCACGTGATGCACATGAGGGCAATCTGGGAAACATGGCACAGTGACGGTGTATTATAGCCCAGCCAAGCCTGAGAGCTTGGAGCCAAGCAAGAGGGAGGAAGACTGATTTCCAACACCTTCCTTCCTTGGGGCAGAGCTCAGCAGCAGTGCACTGGGAGCCATGGGCCCAGAAGCTCCATGGGAAGCCTTTCCTCTTGTTGTTTTTCTAGCTGTGGCAGTTGACATTTGTATTCATGTTCGGTGCAATTACCCAGAGGCTACCGTGACATTTTTGCATATTTAATTACCCTAATAACCAAAGCCTGCAACCAAGTTTGCATCACCTATGTTAGTTTTCTCCTCTCACAGCCGCTCACTCGTCCTCCCCTCTCAAGCCTCCCAGGCCCCCATCTCTCTTCTCACACAGTCCTGTAATTTATTCATCTTGTTTAATCATTTAAACAGACCTCTGGTGCCTGTTTAATTGATTCTTCCTGGGTTTGAATTTGCATCTTTGACTCTGCCATCCTGATTTCTTTCACTGTCCCTCGCTCTGTATGAGATGTTTATGTTTTAACAGGTTTCCAATATTCTGCATGATATCAGAAGCCAAGGTTGGGAATTAAAAAAAAAAAAGCTGTTTAAAATAAAATCTTATTTGATTGGCTGAGTAAAACCAAGGTGAAAAAATGTAGGTGTTCAGGAGACTCATAACCAGTCACCTGACAGTCCAGCTGCCCAGAGCCCACCTGGCCAACTACAGGCCGGCCGCATGCCGAGCACTATCACAAGCAGGAGGGGAGCCAGACCCAACGATCAAAAGAATCTGGAGGTTCCTATGCGTGTTTCCATTTGGCTTTGCCTCTGTGTGACCTGAGGACCTGGCGTTTGTTTCTCAGACAGTTGGACTTGCTTTTCCTTGGGGAGCACAGACTTTATGAGTAGAGTGGGGGAAGAATAAGTTAATAAATCAGTATATTTAGGAAAAAGGGAACAGAGAAGTCATTCATCAACAGAGCAATGTACAATGCCCACTGAGGACAGATCTGTGCTTTCATTTCGTGCTGATTAAATGTAAGGGAAAGTGAGGGACAATTACCACAAGTGACTATTGTATACGGATGGCTCCTAGGCTAGAAAGAAGGGAGTGAGGAGAGGGACTACATCTAATGTTTTAAACTGGTGTTACAGGTCATCCAGTGAGATCTTCCTACCTCCTGTGAAGGAGATCCTAGACTTGGATGACGGAGTGATTGAGTTTTTATTGTGATCCTGACACTGACCTGATACAACCCTCTGATTCTCATTTTCTCACTAATATAATAGAAGCCATAAAATGGAAAGTACTCCCCAGCTGTATTGCATAAAAGAAGCACTGATTTTAAGCATCCAAAACTCTACTATCTGACCAAGAAGTACTGAATATTGTGCATTTACTATGCTCTTCAAAGGAGAAAAATTACTCAAGTCTTAATCACAAGCACAGAATCATTAAACTTGCAATGTGGATATGTAATTTCTGCCAAAAAAAAAGTAAGAAAACACTCCAAGTCTTTCATTTGTTTTAATGAGCTTCAGAATAAGCTATTGGCACCCAATGTTCTAATCAGCCCAATGGCTTTAATATGCCTCTATCTTCTTATTGCTATATTTAAACACTCTTTCATGAAAGGTGATGAGAAATTTGTTTTAAATATGCATTTTTATTAAACCAAGTCTTCTTACAGGGGATAGATAAGCTGTCTCAATATTTTTCCTTGCTCAGTTATAGGACCTAGAGAATGAGTGATACTATAACGTTATGAACAATGTCAATACCTCCTTTATGTTTCTTTATAAAACACGAAAACATTTGTGAACATTAAAATAACACATGGGAGCTGGACACAATGTGTCAATCCTTATACTTTTGTTCTTAAACATAACATTTGCCACTTGTGTTTCTGGGAACTATGATCGGTTCCACCCATATGACTAAATAAAAGGCCATTTCCGTTCTTCCCTGGCCACTGCTGAGTTCAAGTTCAGCTTGCGGTCAAGCTCATGAGACACGAATAGATGTAAGATGGTAGATGTAAGGAGCCTACATCTGAATATTCAGGAGATAAGAACTTTCGGAAAATAAAAGGTGAAGCAGGAAGGAGACCCAAAATCACGTGCTGGGCAAAGGAAAGAGGCGCAGGCACATCACTGCTCCATCCCGTAACTAGCTCCTGGAGACAGAGCCTGGCAGAACAGTTACGTGGAGGAACCCGCTGCCCTTGTGCCTCTCGACTCTCCCCAGGGCGTCAGGAACATGACTACCTCCACCTGGAACAGGCGCCTTTTTCACATTTGGGGGAAGGTGGCCACACCCCATTTTTGAATGCAAAGGCTCATGGGTCAGGCTTGAGAGGTACTGACTCTGGATGCCAGGGTCTAATGGGTGCTGTTGACTGAGGGCCCAGAGCTCAAGTGGCAAAGTTGAAAGGAAAAAAGATAATTCACATGAACAGCAATGTAGGTGGAAAAAAACTATCAGCAATAATAGAATATATTATATATTCTGAGGACAAGGACCGGGCAAGGAACATGAAGTTTTTAGATGCTGGAAGGTATTTGAGAGAAAAAATATTTACACTAGACAGTCTTGGTAGTCTACCTCGTACTATAAGCAAAATCAATTCTCCCTAAGTCTTCCCAGCCTACTGACTATGCCAAAGGGCTCTAGAGATCACAGTCCGTTAGACTAGGGGACAGAAGAACAGTGCTATCCTGGCCCAATGTTGAATGAACTGTCCCTGTGGAGAAATAAACCATCATCTACTTCCCCCTAATAGGGCATCAATGACAGACCAAAGAAACAATTCCACCCAAATCCAGGCTGATGGAGCAATGAGTGTTTTGGATTACTCTTTGGAGGAGTAGGGGTGACCACAAAGTAGTTGCATCAGTGAAAAGTCTCACTCAAGCATGGACGACAAGTTGCCCACAGCTGCACAAATGGATCCCCCTCTTCAGTTAACTGTCCACACCCTATAACACCTAGCCCCGCGCTGGACCGTGACAACTGGGAAAGGATCACAGGCATCCACTGAGGAGGTGCAGGACAGAGGAACGGATACCTTAGGTAATGGTCACAATCAGGCTTTCGGGGTCATTGAGCAAAGGGCCCACCATTGAAAAGGCACAGCTTGTGACAAGAAATGGACCATGAAAGAAGTAATCCGCTGCAGATGAATCAACCCCTTGTGGTTGGCATGGCTGTGAAATGTTCCCCATCCACATAGGATTGTGGTTAAGGTGCATCCTCAGTCCCCAGCTGTCTGCCTTTGGGAGGTGACGCCTTGCTGGAGGAGGTATGTCACAGGGGGCGGACTTCAGGGCTTACTTGTCAAGCTCTACTGAGTGGGCATTAGCTAGCTAGCTCACTGTAACTAGTTCCTTCCTGCTGGTGGCAAAGTGAGCCAACTCCCTGCTCATGCCATGCTTTCTTTCTGTGATGAAACTGTCCCTTTGGGACTGCAACCTGAAATAAACCCTTTTCTCCCATAAAGTGCTTTGGGACAGTGTTTTTCCCTGCATTAAAATTAATAACACATCTCAAATCATCTTCACATGAAATTTAGCATATAAATACTTATATATAAGAGATAAAGGATTGTGATGGCCATTATGTGTGAGTGAATAACCATTCACTAAATATTCTTTTATCTAATGTTTAAGTTTTACATGAAAAAACATTCACACATGAAAATGGCATGTCACAGTTTAGGATATTAAAAGACTGTACATGATAATAAAATATCTATTTATTGTGTTCCCACTTGGAACGCCCTGGCTCTTCTAGACAACAAAGTCTTGTGACGTAGCTCTGTGCTCGGTGTCATGGGAGATAAATGGTTTTGGTACTAGAAAAATATAACAAATGACTTCTATACAAAATATTTTTTAACTTTCCACAATTAATAACAGAAATCTAGGGTGGGATGAAGCCTAACCCTAAAATATTTGGCTCTGGCTTGCAACTCCCAGGACCAGAAATCTGTTACAACCCACACTGAGCTGTTGATCTGAGAAACCTATGAGGTCCCCAAAACAAGACAGGTTTCTTTTACCTCAGGCCAGAATGAGCACTCAAGAGGCTGAAATAGGAGGATCACTGTGAGTTTGAGGCCAGCCTGAGACTATTTAGTGAATTCTATGTTAGCCTGGGCTGGAGCAAGACCCTACCTCAAAAACAAAAACTGAGTAATGGGCTGGAAAGATGGCTTAGTGGTTAAGATGCTTGCCTGCAAAGCCAAAAGACAGGTTCAAATCCCCAGGGCCCACATAGCCCAAGATGTACAAGGTGATCAGCATGCATCCATCTGGAGTTTGTTTGCAGTGGCTGGAAGCCCTGGAGTACCCATTCTCTCTCTTTCTCTCTCTTATAAGTAAAATAAAATATAGGGCTGGAGAGATAGTTTAGCAGTCAAGGCACTTGCCTGAAAAGCCAAAGGACCTAGGTTTGACTCCCCAGGACCCATGTAAGCCAGATGCACAAGAGGGTGCATGCATCTGGAGTTTGTCTACAGCGGCTAGAGGCCCTGGTACACCCATTCTCTCTCTCTCTCTCTCTCTCTCTCTCTCTCTCTCCCCCTGCCTATTTCTGTATCTCCCTCTCCCTCAAATAAATAAATAAGCATAAAATATTAAAAACAAATAATAAATAAAATATAAAGCAACAACAACAACAAAAAGAACAATGCTTATCTCATTTAACCTATGCTGACTTCCTTCTCCTTTGGAGAATCTGTTTTTCTTTCTGAAGGCAGTAGGAAGAGATGGACCATCTCTTGCCCATCAGCCAGGGCCCAGGTGAAGCCACAGAGAAATTGGTGAGATAAGCAAAGGTTCTATTTTCCTGGCAAGCCTGACAACCAGGGTTATGGAAACATACACTGAGGACACTGAAAACATATCAAAGCAGAAATCCAGAAGCTGCAGAGAGCTCAACACTAAAGTTGACTTAAAACACATCTACCATGGCTCAGGGAATTTTGCAAAAGAGAGGGAAGAAAGACTGTAAGAGCCACAAAGTGGGAGGGAATGTCCAGAGGCACGGTGCCCCTCCCCTACAGCGACAGGGCTGCTGCTCTCTCCACTCAACCCAGAACCCTCAGAGACACCAGTAATCCCACTGAGGTGAGCCCTCAGCGGAATGGGGGCAGAGAGGAAAGAAAAGATGATACCAGTGCATGCAATTTTCTATTTAATAAACAAAAAGTGAAATAAAACCAACAGAAGTCTAACATCTAAATTAAAAATCCACCCAGGATATCACGCCAGAATCAGTCCAAATGTTCCTCAGATATAGGGAAGCTGCTAAGGTACATTAGACATGGTAGAAACAAAAACTCATATCACAAAGCAGATCAGCACCCACCCATGAGAAAGGGTGAACCTAAGAGACGTCACCATGAGGGTGTGGGAATGAGTGGCAAGTAGTGCATTCAAACGCTGCAGGAAGAAATATGAACTGAAACAGGTTGATTTGAAAAGAAACTCTCTTCCAGTCTAATTCTTAGCTGTGCTCCTGTGAGGATAGCACCTCCATTTGTAGTGGCTCAAGCATAAGATGGTACGGGATAAAGACATTCATACGATCACGTAACAGAATACTCCACCATGACAGGAAGGCCGAGTATTAGCAACCATGAGCCATGTATGAATTTCATAATTTCACTGGTGAGCAAGGAAAATCGGACATAAATAAATAAATACATGCTGATAATTCCGCTAAGACAAAGATGCCAGCAAGATTAATTTATTTTTTATAAGTCCTGGTATTCCGTACCTTATGGAAAGATGGTCACTGCATGGGCAGAGCTCCAGGGATGCTTCTTAGCTATTGGAGGTCTTCAACTTCTTGATCCAGGCAATAATGACCTAGATGAGCTCCCTTTGAAAATCATTCCAGCGACTTACTTATAGTTGATGGATATTCTTGAGTATACTTTAAGTGTTAGGGAAAGTTTTAAGAAAAATGAAGTAACTGTTCTAACCTTCAGTAGCACTTGGAACCATCACACTTGTCTCCTGAACATGCTGAGGCTCCTCAGCATGGCACCATCTCCCCAGAGCAGATCAGGACGACGCACCTCTGTACTTCCAGCACCGCACACCCTACAAGGACTCAAAGACACTCGCGGGTACTGGCACACTCAGGAATCATTCACGGTACAACCGAACTGTAGACACTCGCGACATTTCCTAAACTATTTGGAAGGATATTGGCCCTTCCAACGATTAAGAAAAAGACAAGGACATTTGTGACGTATTTGCTATGATTCATTCACCAGCCTCAGATTTATTATACATTGTACACACTGAAAAAAGTCCTAAAATTAGGTATGATTGTTACGCATGAAGACAATGAAGTGTGGATTGTAACAATGAGCATTCCCAAGATAACATGACTCTCAGCACTCAGAGAAGAATACCAGTACATTAGCTGAAAAGTGGCCAAAGATGGGCTACATTTTCCTTCCCTAGAACTGGTTTGGACAGTCAGTCAAGGAGAATCTCTTGCTCATCCACAGAATCCTTCGTGTGACCCAGACAAGGCCAATCAGACTGAAAGTTCCTACATGAGCAAAAGGCACAGGCACTGAATCTGTTGCAGAGGGAGCATGTTTCCTTTCAGCCTACACTTTCAGTCAGCATGGCTTCTTGGTCATTCTTCTAGAATGTGTAAACAAAAACCTCATACCTAGTTTTCTGAATACACGTACCAAATTAGTTTCGATAGTTGTAAGATATGTACCTGAGCTGAATCACACAAAAGCATCTTGGAATGACAAGAACCCAGTCCAGAGAAGACCAGCAACTGGCTCAAGTTTCTTCCTCGCACACCAGGTCCCCAACAACTACTGTTCTCTCACTCTGCCTTTCTTACTAAGAGACAGTTTTTGTTACTGAGTTGTTGGAACATAGCCGTGTCTGTGTTTAGGGTCTCCTTTTGTATCACCTCAGGTTTTGTTTTGTTTTTTGAAGCAAGCCCAACAGACAGGCCGCGTGCACGCGTGTGTGTGTGTGTGTGTCTGTGTGTGCGTGTGTGTGTAAGAGAGAATTGGCACACCAGGGCCTCCAGCCACTGTAATCGAACCTTGTGTACATTGCAACCTTGTGTGTTTGCATCAACTTTTGTGACTGACTTATGTGGGATCTGGAGAGCTGAACATGGGTCCTTAGGCTTTGCAGGCAAGTGACTTAACCACTAAGCCATCTCTTCTGCCCTCACCTCAGTTTTTAGGCTCTTCAGCACCAAGCTGATTTTGTGCAGTACAATGACAGACCAGTCAGCATGCTCGAAATGCACCTCCCGTGGCACTTGGCAGCATGGGCTGGTGGTTTCTGTATGTTCCTCTGCCTCCTGATCTGTCTCTCCACTTGTTTGCTCACACTGTGCAGTGGATGACATGCTTGTGGGCTCCCGAGAGAGCATACACATAGAACACATGGAATAACTTCCTTCATCTTTTTTTTAAATCAGTTTTCTATTCTGCAAGTACAGGCAGTTTGGTACCATTATTAGGCTCATCCATGACCTAGCCCCTCCCCACTGGCCCCTCCTTGTTGAGGTATATGGGTCGTGCATTGTGGAGTTAGCCCACAGTTATTGGTACAATAAATGTCTCTGCATATCATGACCCAACATGTGGCTCTGACATTCTTTCCGCCCCCTCTTCCGCAAAGTTTCCCTGAGCCATGTTGGGTTCATTTTTGGTCTGCTTCAGTGATGAGGTGTTGGGGGCCTCTGGGGCTCTGGCTCTCTGATTTGGTAGGCGTTGATTTTTCTCTGTGTTGGTCTCCTTCCCCTTTGTGCTGGTATCGGGTTCATCAGGAAAACAGCACCCTTGCTTGTTTTGCCAATTTTCCTTAGTTTCAGCAGGGGCCCTTTTGAGGTATGATGGGGCAGCTCTCTCCTTAGTATCTGCATGTATCTGAAAAAGAGAAGCAGATTCTCCAACGGAGAGTAAGTTAGCACCAGGACAAATGAGATAGCCCTTATTTTTTTTATAGAGTTTAATCGATGTAGGCCTTCTTGTAGCCCATGATTGATGGTAGCTTGATATTGGAGAGTGGTCTTATGTTTGGATATGGTTCTGATTTGTTTCCTAGCTCCAGCTATGGGTCTTGTACCACTGAGGGGATCGGTTAGTGCCTTCATCTTTTAACATGTCAGTTTTAGCTGGCAATGAGGTAGGGAAAAGGGACCCCTCGTTGACAGTTAACAAAGACCCAAATCACTGTCCAGCCCACTGTGCCCCCCCACCTTCCAGAGTAGAGCCAGTTCCTAGGGGACACAGAGCAAGATGTCCTACAGCTCTTAGAACTGGCAGCTGCTCTACTGTATCTCAGTTAGCTTCACTCCACATTCCAGTGTCCTCGTTTAAAATACCCATTTTTCCACTCTGTTTCTTTTTTGGTTTCTTTGTTTCTTTTTGTTTTTAGCTCTAGTCATTCATCTTCTGAAGGTTGGATTGAGGTTGAGGTCTATATAATTCCAATTGGAAAAATAATTTCATTTCTGCTTTCACTTTCAAAATTTATGTAGAAACTTATGTCGACCCTGGTGTGCCCAGTCTCTCTACATGCCTCTTTATCTCAGTCAAATAAATAATAAAAGTATAAAATTTATCTTAAAAGGGGGCTGGGAAGATGTCTTAGCAGTTAATGCATTTGCCTGCAAAGCCAAAAGACTCAGGTCCAATTCCCCAGTACCTACATGAAGCCAGATGCATAGGGGGAGTTAGTTTACAGCTGCTAGAGGCCCTGGCATGCCCATTCTCTCTCTCTTTCTCTCTCTCTAGATCTCTGTCCATATTCCATTTATATTCCTGCCTCTTTCTTTTTCTCTTCCTATCTCTCACTCCAATAAGTAAAATAAAATAAAATACAAATAAAATTTGTTTAAAAGAATCTTAAGTCAATGACTAGAACCTAAGCACTGATTTCCTGTTCTAGTTTATGAGCCTGAAATCCGTCAAACACTACTTGATGCTCAAAACCAAACATAGGGCACACAACAGCATAAATAACAAAGTTGGAAAAGGACAACAAAACACAATAAATTGGCCTCTCTGGCCTGATCCAGACACAGACCTATATAACTCCTGAACTGGAATAAATAACACCTCTAATGAAAACAGGAACAAGGTCATCTGAAATCTCAAAGAAGAACTTCAAGAAAAGTCATAAAAGTTTGTTTTAGAATTAGTGAAATTCAATATTTTCAAAATGGTATCATAACCCAAATGGGATGAAATGGAAAGCTGATGTCAATAAGACAAAGATCATTTTTGCAGTAGCCAGGGAACTACTGGTTTTGAGACAAAATATATGCCCACAAAGACAGTTCTTTTACAAAATTTCTCCAAAAGTGTCATGTACGCAGAGAAGACAAGGAATAGGAGCCTGTTGCCCCCCTGGAGAACCCCACAGAAAGTAGGGTACTGCAAGCATTAAGTACATTGTTAGGTTTTGTGTTTGTCCCCAAAAAATATTGTATTGCAAGTTATATTTTCATACCTATCTAAGTAAATATTAACATGATTTATTTTAGCTTAGGAAAAAATTTCAAAAATTTTTATTAAACTGTGGGGGAAGTGAATAGTTGGAGAAGATATATCATGTTGCTCCTATTGATTTTTAAACTATCAGGCTTACTACTGCTTACTCATGGACGTCCAAATAGCCCAAGTTAATAAGCATAATTTGAGAAGAATTCATATATTCCCCGACCTATTGACAAGCAACTACTAACTGATTACATGAATATAACATTAGGAGTCAGCTTTCAGAGGTGCATATTCCTTGAGGATTAATTAAAGAATTGATTTGCCTGCTAAAACAGAGATCCTAAGTAACACTGGCTAACACAAGGTACCTGCTCCTTTCCTCCTCATGTGAAACCTGGCTGGTGTGGCGGCCTGTGTTAGAAGCCGGGCTTGCCTGTCTTCCCTGGCCATGCTCAGGTTGGCCAAGGTGATGCCTCTACCTTCTACCATTGAAGTTGTCCTTCCCTAGAAATTGCATGCGACATTTCTACTCACACTCCAAGTGCCCAGAATTTGGCAACATGGCCACAACACACTGTAAGACAAGATGAAAAGTAATTTAACAAAGTAGTGTCATTCTGCCCTTTACAAAAACACCATCTGTGACTAAATAATGCAGGAGAACTAGCTATCACAGAAGTAGCTGTCGCTGACACTCACCTAAGTCATGCCCAGTATTCAGAAAAAGAAATAAGCTGACATATAGATAGTATGTATAAACAGGCATAAGTATTGACCAGTATTCTACAGAAATACCAGACAACTAGAAAATCAATGTGCTCTAAGTAAGCTGGAAGAAAGTTTCAGGTGAGAATGTTCAACAATTAGAACCAATGAAGCAACCCATCACAGCATTCCAAATCTGTGGCACTATCAACACGTCTTTAAAAATTAAGCCATGAGCACTGGAGTAAAGTATTTTCATGAAAACCACTAAGATCTCTGAACAACTTACTTATTCAGTGATCAGTCATACAGTGATGGAGTCCTCCATTAGGTTAAGAATTTGAGTATTAAAAATGGAGACTGGAGGATAATATGGGAGGATAATGGGAAAGTGATTATAGACAACATATATTTTATGCAGGTATGAAATTGTCAAAGGAAAGCCAGTGATGGGGAAATGGCTCAGCAGTTAAAGTGCTTCCTTGCAAAGCCTGCAGGCCTGGGTTCGATTCCTCAGTCACCACATATGGGTTCGATTCCTCAGTCACCACATAAAGCTAGGTGTTAAATGGCACCTGCTTCTGAGATTGCAGAGTGCCTACCGCAATGGCAGGCAGAACCAGGAGAATCTACAACCAGTTAGTCTGATGTTTCTGTGCAGTCTGGCTGTTCACTTGCAACAAAAAGAGACCATGTTTCAAAGAAGATGGAGTACAAACACTTCAAAATTATCCTCTGGCATGCATCTGGGCATGAGCCCTCCTCCACACACAAGTATTTTTGTTTTTAAAGCAAAAGCATGTAACAATAATAAATAAATAAAATCCAAGTTAGCAAGATGTTGCCAGTTTGGCAGAAAGCAGACTCTCGGGTTCAGAAGGAGGCTGAGGAAGACCCCTGGAATCACACAGCAGAAGTTGTTGGCCAACACGGGCCTAACTAACATTTCAGCCAGTTCCACAGCCAGCTCTCCATGTAACACATGTCAGAATCTTTCCAAGTTGAAGTGAGGACAACACATTAATCAGCCATTGTACATGTGTTGTCCTTGGATGGAGAAGTGACTTAGTAGAGAAAATTTCCTTAAGATGAGACAAATTCTAAAGGAAACTGGCATGCAACAACTGTTGGTAAGCTTCACTCATAGGAATGCCCTTTGTCAGTCGCATGTTGGTTTCCCTGAGAAACAATCTTTGAAATGCAGATTAGTATAAAGGCTGATGAAAGAACCCTTGACCACCTGTTGAAAGCAAGGAATGAAAGCAGGGTACATTATTCATAATGATTAAGCAAACCCCACAGAAAGCTCTTTTTTGCATGTGGATGTGTGCTATGACATGCATGTGGGTGCAAGTGTGTGTGCATGTGTGTATAGAGGTGAGAGATCGATATGGGGTGTCTTCAGTCACTCTCCACCTTATTGCTTGAGACTGGATCTCTCACTGAAAGTAGGCTCTCTGAGTCAACTAGAATGTCTACCCAGCAAGCCCCAGGAACCTCCTGCCTCTACTTCCCGGTGCTGAGACTACAAGTGCGCCACGCCTGACTTTTACATGGGTGCTGCGGATGCAAACTCAGGTCCTTGGGCTTGCATAGCAAACACGGTATCCATGGAGTCGTCTCCCCACGCTTCTTGTGGAAAGCTCTTGAGTTTGGATCTTCAGATTTCTTTCCTCTTGACAGAATTGTTCTACTCTTCCCATGCCATAGTCCCCGGTCACTGGACGTGTGCCATCAGGAAGGAGCTGTGGCCTCGAGGGACGCTGTTTCTTCAGTGAATACAGCCTCCAAAGTGGGGTGACAGCTAGAGAATGTCTTCTGGCTGCATTCCCAGCAGCTGGAAAACAGGATCTTTGGGCCAGATGGAGGGTCTTGGGTACACATTGCAATATCCACCATATGAGGCACACTTGATATTTTCATTTCACGGTCAAAGAAAAACTTAAAAATAAATCATTCTTTTCTGTGGAAAAAAGCAGATTCAAATAATTTATGTGTGTGAAACTGACAGCCCTGGCTACCTTGCCTTTTTTCACCAAAGCACTTTTGGTGCAAGTGTCATAAATTACATGTGAAACTGACATATGACTGCACTATCTAAATATTCCTCCTCCTCACACCCCTTCATTCTATGCTTGCCAGCAAATTCTTGACCTTGTTTTTGCTCAAAGCAACCAGCCATCAGTTCTCTCTCTCCTAGCCTCCTTATGACTGTTCCCAAATTCTACAAAGCCAATGCTTTCTGTCTCTAAGAAAAGGAGCTTTCCATGTGTGTACCCAACTGCCCCTGTGACAGCTCACATACTCACTTCCCTACTCTACTCCCCATCATCCTTGAGAAGTTCTTTCTCTGCCCAAATCTCCATGTCCTGTGTACTTCACATGGTTACCATTTTGAAAATGTCTTCTGCTTTCCCGAATTGCAACCATGCCTCTCTTTTTTCCTGCCAAGTTTCTTGAAGTAACATCAGGCAACCATTGACTCATTTTGACAACCTTACTTCACTCTGTTGTCCTATGCAAAATTCCTTCTGCTCATTCTTTCCTACTCAAATGTACCCCTCCCAAAAAAATCCAAATGATTCTCTTCAAGGCAAGTTAAAGGTGTTTCTATACTCCTCAAACTTGACCTTGAGGTCGACTGGAGTCAACTGGAGCAGTGTGTTGGTCATTGTTCCTGATACTTTATGTATACTGGATTCCTCCCATCTCTCACTGCTCATTTCTTCTCCCTTCAGACACTGAGAAATTTCTCCAAAGTATGTGGCCCCCATCTATCAGAATTTTATCACCTGCGATTCTCATTATTTTCAGCATGTCTTAAAAGCTGGTAACACATATCTGTATCAGAAGTTTATCTTGTTAGCAGCCCGAGTCTCCTGCCCTGGGGACATTTGGAAACAAGACTTTACTGCCAACTCAACATGACCACAAGCAAACATGTCATCCATAGAACACAGGCTTCCTCACTTCCTCCTGCATAGCCACCATTCCCCGGATGTTCCACAAACAAAAAAATGTTTTCAGAAAATACCTAAGAACATAGGGCACAAAGGGAGAGAAAATGAGAAAGATCATCTCCATCTATGTGAAATCTGGGCATCAATGTTTCTGGTATATCTGTGAACTCTTGCTAATTTTGCCTTCCATATGTTTATATTTACATTGTATGTGGCTTCCAAATTTAATTATACTTCAACATTTTCATCCCTTAAAAAATCACCTTTCTGGTCCAAAAAATTAGAATTCAAATTCATAGGCTTGGTCCATCTCTCAGGACCAGCCTCACCAATGCTTAAACTTTCTGCTCTAAACTCCCTCTAAGATCACAATCTTTCTTCATGCTCAACATAAATTACCTGCTCCATTAATTTGTCTTATCTAAACTTTCCTTGCTGTGGATCGATATTAGGTTTAACTATATGGCTCACTCATTCTCCTGTAGCTTTCTGGGATATTGCTCCAAATATTTCTACAGCAATTGTCAACTATCACAGACTGCTTTGGTGGAGAAATATCATTATTCCATGTAAATATATCTTGTCTTGGCATGTATGTCGTGAAATCCTGAGAGCAATACATCCTGTGTGTAAGGACAAGTCAATGCAAACATTCTGAATTAAGATTCACTTCACCCATGTGCCAGTGTTCTAGTGTGACAAGAATAATGTGATAGGAATGCAGAATTTCCTGCCCAAAGTTGTTTTTTAAGTAAAAACTAAAGCCATACTTCATATTATTAAATGATGAAAGAAGACATGGTGAGGTGTTACAAATAAAAGTCTCCATGAAACTAAAATTTTCTTAAGATTGTACTGTTTTCAACATTTTCTAAATTAAGGAAGACAACATTGTAACTGAATAGCTAGAACAGCAAATGACACAAAGAAATATCCTTACATAGTCTCCCTCAGAAATCACCTCCCTTTCATGGATTACTACTAAGTCTATATAAACTGAAACAAATGCAAATGTAATTATATAAATATAAACAATGCATATATGATATGTGTGCATGTAAGTTTCCCTTGAACAAATTCCACCTAGCATGTAAAAGTTAAACTTATTTAGATTGACAATTTTTATACATGTATACAATGTATTTTGATCATAATTCCCTACCATTATCATCTCTTGACCCCATTCTCCATCCCCCTTCCATTGAACCCTTTCTTCTCAATAAGTCCATCTTCTAATTTAATGTCTTTTTTTCTTATGTGTTTTTATGACCCACTGAGGTATTAAATTAAGCATAAGCATGGATGTGAGATTATGCTGAAATTCTTAGTTTTATACTTACTTTTTTATACATGTAATTTATGTTAAACAGGACCACACAAATGAGTAGGAAAGAAAACATTTTGTCAGCCTTTTGCTTGGACACTTACGCAAAAAATATTTTTGCCAAGAAGAAATAGACTAAACATACATCAAGCCAAGTGGAGATGCTGACTTTGGTGACTAGAGGTACTTCTTGTGATTTAAGACATTAGAACACGCTTTGAGAATGTTTGGAGAAAGCAGTCAATGGCTGTAAGTTACTCTCAATTGCAGTTACAGAGACCTGGGCACACACAAGGTGGTGCAAGCACATGTGAAAAGCTAATGCTATTGGTGTAGGTTACATTTTAGTGTTTTTTCTTAAGTAGAACCTTACAAACATTTTTGAGGATACCGTTATACTTCATAGCCATTTTTTTTTTCAGTAAATTCTGTTTAAAATAGATTGTAATCTTTATTCTTGATCATCTCTGGCATTATTCATCCCAGAACTCATTCATAAAAACATACTTCATTGGGCTGGAGAGATGGCTTAGTGGTTAAGGTGCTTGCCTGCTAAGCCTAATGTTCAACTCTCCAGATCCCATGATACCCAGACACACAAAGGTGAGGCAAACGCAAGGTCACACATATCCACTAGGCAGGGCTCATGTCTGGAGTTCAGCTATAGTGGCTGAGGCCCTGGCATGCCAATTCTCTCTCTCTCTCCCTCTCTCCCTCCCTCCCTCTCTCACTCAAAAAAACATTTTTCAAAGCGTGTTTCTTTGGTACATACTGTCAGTCATGACTCCTTTCCTTGGTCAAGATTTTTGTAAAGAATTGCTTTCACCTTGTCACTGGAGAGACTTCTGAGGGAGTATTTCTTTTTAGGTAAGGTGTGGCAGTCACTTGGAATAGTGGTGACCTTCTCATGGTCACTTGCTCCATATCTGTTTGTTTTTTTAACGTTGGTTTTGCAACATCCTGTGTTAGTTGCTGGAGGTAACATCAGTGGAAGAGACAAGTACTGTCCTTATCCTCATTAGAGTAGTATAAAAAAAAAGGACAGGTGCACATTAAAAACCTAGTTGTACATTTAATCACAACTGGGGAAGCCGCGAAAAAGAAGGGAAAAAAAGAGCTTGATAATGAGAAGCCTCTTCTCTAACAATTGCAGTCCTGCCCTTTGTACCTGTACTTTTATTCCTAGGAGAGATTTTTGTGTAAACTACTTGTAATGGGCAAACTCTGCAGTATCACTGGGGAATGACTCAGCATGACTCCGCAAACTCTTCAAAGAGATCAGAGTACAAGATTTTGAAACTCAACCAACATGTTTTGACCAAACTTACCCAGTGACATCTAACCACGATAGGTTAAATATAAACAGGTATCTTGAGGAGTAAACATACGTTAGACAATTTAAAAATGATATATGGTGAGCTATTCCCAGTTTAGCCTCCCCCAGCTTCTCATTAAACACATGAGCACTCCATAAAAACCAGACGCATTGACAATGCATGAACGAGCTATGATTGATAGTCAACCTAAAACTAGAATCTGGGAGGAATTGGCACGAAGTTTAAGGGAGTTGGATCTGGATTGTGAAACACATACCAAAGCTTAAATGCACGGCGGAGTGAAAGAGCTGCAACACCTGGACAAAGTTTTCCCACCTCTCCTGTTACTGTTCAACAGACTCAAATATGCAGAGAAATAAGAAGCAGGCAGGTGGCACTTCTGTCCCTGACGATTACCCTGGTGCCAGAGGAGGAGAAATCAGCACAAACATGGCAGAGAGGGCAAAGAACCAGCTCTCTGGTGTTTATGGCTAATAATTCTGGTTCATCTTGGTTGAAAAATTGGACCCCTGAGAAATCACTTCCTCTCCATGACCCTCACATAGCTCATGCAGTGTCCTGACAATAATGAACATATCTGAGGTTTATAATTTTAACTAAGTGACAGCAAATCAGTAAGACTTTAGATCTTTTTATTTTATTTTCAAGATTTCTTCTACCTGAAGAAGCAAATGAAATGTGCCTTGCCTATAGCATTTCGCATTAAATGTATATCTCAGCAAACAAACAAATGTATCGTGAACAACATAGGTAAGTTTCAAAGGACAAAATTGAGTTCAAAATTTCAGAAATAATGTTTCATGATTCCACATCTATAAAGTTCATAAACAGGTGAAACTAACATAAGAGAGTAATCATGAGTGATTATCATTCCAAAAGACAGCACGTGAGAAGAGGCCCTTAGACACCTAACAGGATGCTGGAACTGTCCTTATAACCTGGGTGGTAGTTTTATGATCGTGTTCACTGTGAAGACGTGTCAAGCTGTGTACTTCTGATTTGTGCACATTCTTGTATGTAATGTGCCACCTGTAAAAGCTCTAAGTCAGAGATACCTTGTAAGCATGAGGGCCTGAGTTCAACTCCCCAAGCTCACATGAAAATACTAGCTCTAATGGTGCATACTTATAACCCCAATACTGGGTAGCTACAGTCAGGCTGATCCCTGTCAGGATCTGCCAGCCTAGCATAACTGGCGAACTCCAGGATAATGAGAGACCCTCTCCCATAAAAGGCAGCTTGCATTCCAGAGGAATGAGACCTAGCACTGTCCTCTACCTGCATGTGAACCCACACACATGAACATGTGCACACATGCATACATGCACACATATTTTTTTGAAAGCTCTGAATCACTATTTCTTCTCAGCCCCACCCCCTTTTCTCACATAGCACAGGAATTGACAAATGTACTAAAAAGGAAAAGTAGCAGAAAACACTCCAAAAAAAGTTTTCCTTCTCTTTAGCATCTGGGCCAATAAAATCTCGGTATGAAGATGATTCTGATACAAGCTATTCTATTAACAGATGTGTAAGCTGTTTGACTTATTTCTTTAGGATTAAATGAAACTCATATTAAATTCTCAGAACAGATCCAGATATATGCCTAGAAAGTACTAGATTAAATTGATAATATAATTGATCATTGAAAAGAAGACATTACTGAGAGTCAAGCAAGTCACTACAGATAAACATGCTAGTTGACAAATGCAGTCAAATGTTTGCCGGCAAGCTGAAAGATGTAGTCAAAGGAGGGCTAAATAAGAGACATAATTCTCATGACTGTGTTATTCTTTCCGTTAGAAAGCCCAGTAGCAGATAATATTTTTGAACATTAATGAAAGCAGGTGAGGGAGATGGCTCAATAGATAAAGTGCTTGCCATGCAAGCATGAGGACCTGGGTTTAAACTCCCAACACCCATGTAAATGCCAGGTGGACATATTGCAGCCTTCCTGTAATCCCAGCATTCAAGAGGCAGAGACGGGGAATTACTGGGATCTGCTAACAAGCTAGACTAGCTGAATCAGTAAGCTCTGGGCTTAACTGAGAGACCCTGGCTCAGTAAATGAAGTGGAGAACAACTGTGGAAGACACTGATGTCAACTCCTGTCTTTAACACAAAACACACCCCTGCTGCAGACCATTCATCTCTGTAGTCATGTAACTAGACTTACACTCAGAAAGAGAATGGTCTGATGGCGAGATCACTGTCGACCCAATACCATACTCTTTGGCGCAGGTTGTCAGCTATGCCTGGATGCTTAAGCTTCCCTGGCTCTGTGCACTGAAAGCCCTTAACACATGGGATCGGAAAGTAAAGCTCCCCTTTGGTCCTATGCAACAGTAGCTGTGTTACTTCCTGCTTCGCACTGTGAGTCTAGGCGCCTCCAGAAGTCCCTATGCCAAGAGCTAATCCCCAGGGGTGCAGCATATGTAGACAGGGCCTTTGGGAGGTGATCAGGTATTGAGAGTTGAACCCTCATGAATGGAAATGGTTTCCTTATGAAAGGGACCCAAGGGAGCTACCTTGTCTTTTCCATCACGAGAGAAAAAGACAGTAGTCTATAAATCAGGAAGTAAGTCCTCACCAGGAACCATCCCTGCCGGTACCTTGATCTTGGACTTTACAGAGAGAAAACTCCATTATTTGTGAGCTATACTACTGTGTTGGAGCAGCCTGGTAGACTAAGATGCTTACCAAATGTCATCATAATATCTGTATATTTAACGTAATAGTTTTGTTTACACATAAAAAGCCCTGTATTTCCAGTGGCAGAAAAATACAAGCACATTGTTATAATTTCCATTGCATATTACAGACAAATGCCTGGAATATAATTTGCTGTTATTTAGCATATTGAACACAAATGTCCATGTTTACATCTAACTGCAGTGGCATCTCTCTTTGCTGACACCATGTCCTCTCAGTGGGTCTCTAGGATTGGGGAGGCCGGGCCATCAACCATGTGGCAAAGCAGCAGACTAGAAACATGACAGAGGCAAGTTGGGTTCCCACATGCTGTGTTCATGTCCTAGACAGGGCTTAATATACTCATCCTTCATTTCCCTCATGCAAATAAACACATTTCCCCACTGCATTCAAAGATGACAACATGTTATGGAATTTTTCAATAAAAAAATTAAATTAAAAAAATATATGTATATATAAAGATGACAACATGAACCAAGAGAAAAAAAAAATGTCTTCTTTGTTCCCAAATTAAGGGTGAGGTTTATATCATTCTTGGGTACTCTAAATTCATTGCCATTTTAAGTAGCTTTGTAAGAATGTCTTACATTTTAAGTGAATCTATAGAGAGTTGGACAAGTTCATGTTTAAGAGTTCTATCTGGGCCCTGATGCCACCTGTTCTCTGATGACATGCAGAAAGTCCTAGCCCAGGGAGTGCGGAGGCGGGTCAGGGGCTAACAGCACTTGCCAGGCAAGCATAAGGGCCTGACTCGATTCCCAGAACTCACGCGTAGCACGTGTCTGTGAGCTCAGAGCACGAACAGTGAGATGGTAGGTGGAGACAGGAGGGCTCTCAGAAGTTCTGGGGTGCCAGCAGAGAAGAAGGGTCCCAGCTTCAAACAATGTGAGCCAAGGAATGACGCCGGAGGCTGTCCTCCAACGTCCACGTGAGCACCGTGGCCTCGTGCGCCCTCTGCTCACGTGCAAGCACAGGCATGTCGTATACGCACATTACACACGCAAGGATCTTTAAACCCTCCCAGGTTCCCAGGACTGCTAGAGGATTCAACCCGAATATATCATTTCACTTTTCTTATGTTGCCGAGCACTCTGTTTTCCTCATTCCATTTCTACAACAGAGCTGGAAGGAAACCGTATCCCACCCTCCTCCGCCCCCTCACTGTTCGCTGCTTGTCCGCCCGCAAGCTCCTTGGAGGGGAAAGGGGCTGGTGCTTCTTTCCTGTTGTAACAGCGCTGCCCGGGCCTGACCTGTGCACTCAACGAGGGGAGGAATAAATGAGCTGGGCATGAGCAGCACCGCGCAGAAGCCGGGTCTGAGTCATGCGACAAAGCTCTTCGTTCCATGGGGCCCAGACATGCATGTTCCCGTGGCCTCATTCACAGCCTGACTTTCAAAAGCTGAACAAAGGGAGGATTTATGAGGGAGATAGTAGCCTAGTGGTATATCCCTGTGCTATTTCTACATTGGCCCAATCAGCACAGAGCTTTCTGGAAGAGTTGAAAAGTTAAGGGTGAGCATTTAGAAATGGGTGTTATGTGACAGTCTGCGAACCAGCAAGCTGGGAGTCGGGTCACCTTACAGAAGCCATTAAGTAGTAAAATGACTACTAAACAGTGTATGCATGAGAAACCATTTTGCATATTAAAATCTCTGCGTACAAAGAGCCAGTTTACTTATGCTGTACACAGATGTGGGGGAAAGGTACCTTAGTTTGCTGTAACTGAGAAACATTATCTGGCCATCAATCTAATCATTTGTGACAGTCTATCTGATGCATGGGACAGGAGACTATACCTTAATCCAATCGATTAACATGGTTTGGACAAATAGCTATGCAATCCCTGGAGTTGAATGCTTCTTCTGCAAATGCTTGTCACCTCTGACCCTTTTCTAAAGCTGTATTTGACAACACCTCACCACAGAGACAGGAGATGAAGACGACCTTGGCCCCAGGTGGTGCCTCTGCATTCCTCTGGACTCTCTAACTGAAGCTGGCCCAGACAACCCTACCAGGTCCAATTAGATCTAGGCTTCCATTTTAATGTGAGAGTGAGAGAGAAAGAGAGAGCATGTGTGTGTGAGAGAGAATTGGTGTGCTGTGGCCTCTAGCCACTGCAATTGAACTCCAGATGTGTGTGCCCCCTGTGCGCATGTGTGACCTTGTACACTTGAGTCATTGTGCATCTAGTTTACGTGGGACCTGGAGAGTAGAACATAAGTCCTTAGGCTTTACAGGCAAGTGCCTTAACCACTAAGCCATCTGTTGCAGTCCGGTTCGCATTGCTGGTAGAAATCACCCAACCAAGAGCAGCTTCTGGGAAAAAGAGATTTATTTTGGCTTACAGGCTCGAGGGGAAGCTTCACGATGGCAGGGGAAAACGATGGCATGAGCAGAGGGTGGACACCACCCCCTGGCCAACATAAGATGGACCACAGCAACAGGAGGGTGTGCCAAACACTGGCATGGGGAAATTGGCTATAAAGCCCTTAAGCCCGCCCCCAACAATATACTCCCTCCAGGAGGCATTAATTCCCAAATATCCATCAGCTGGGGAGCTAGCATTCACAACACCTACGTTTATGGGGGACACCTGAATCAAACCATCACACCATCTCTCCAGCCTCTAGCCTGATCTTTCAGCATCTTGTTAGAGTCTGTAGAGGCAGGGCCCAGGGCTTGTGTCTTCAGCCTGATGGTGTATGCTATGCCAGATTTGGCATCCTTCACCTCTCAGCCATGCTGAGGACCCCAAGTCTTCTCCCACGTCTCCTAACCATGTCTTGGCCCTTCTACCTCATCACCAAGAGCACTCTGGCTCCACCTTCATATAAATAGTGATTTTTTTTTTTTTTGCTTTTCTCCTTTGTACCATCTACCAAGATGGTGATGTTTCTAGTAAGGAAACCTCTAATTCCCTTCACCTCACCTTAATTATGTCAATGGATTTTACATTCTCTCCCACCACTCATGATTGGACATCCAAACAAAGACACATGATTCACTCCACACCAGCCACACACCTCCTAGATTCCTGCTTATGCTTTACTAAAAACGGTATCTCAGGAACCAGATTTTTCATTTCCTTCCAAATTTTGAGCTTCTAATATTGGGTATTTTTCATAATTCAAAAAGATTTTGTAATCTGATCTCCAATTATAATATTCCCTTTTCCAAATGCCTGTATGAATTCATCACATTAACCTTGAAACACCTCCCTCCTTGTCCTTTGACCTGGCTGAAAATAAACAAAATATGAACACTGAGTTTGTAGTTCTTCCCTCATGACAACTACTAAGAGAGAGGGTGAAACCTCATGCCAATGCTCCCTAAAGCCCCTGGAGACATGCCTGCCTTTACATTTCCAAGGCCTGGAGAGAAAAAGCAAGTACAGGGCTGGAGAGATGGCTTAGCGTTAAGGTGCTTGCCTGCAAAGCCAAAGGACCTTGGTTCAATTCCCCAGTACCCACATAAGCCAGATGCACAAGGGGAGCATGAATTGGAGTATGTTTGCAGAGGCTGGAAGTCTTGGTGTGCTCTCTCTCTCTCTTCTTCTTCTTCCCCTCCCTCAAATAAATAAACAAAAATTTAAAAATTTGAAAAAGAAAGTAGAAGGACAGCAGCAATCTCTTCTCTGTCTGTGTCTCAAAAGCTCTGACAGCATGTGGCCAGTTCTAAGACAAGGTTTAATGAGGTTTATCATCTCTCGCTCTCCAAATCTTTGCATGTTGTTGGTTACAATATGAGTTGGAACTGCCATTATGAGAAAGGATATGAAAATCCCTGAAATAAACTAGAACTATCACAAGCTCTATCCAGCACTTCCACTACTAGGCATATAACCAAAAAACAAATGGAGTTAGTATCTCCAGGAGATGTCGGTACTTCCATGTTTGTTGCAACACTATTCACAAGAGCCAACGTGCTCACCGAGGAACGGATGAGTGAACGCTTACAGAAAATGCAGCGCAGGCCGGAGAGACGGCTTAGCGGTTAAGGTGCTGGCCTGCAAAGCCAAAGGACCCATGAAAACCAGATGCACAGGTGGCACTTGTGTCTGGAGTTCACTTGCAGTGGCTAGAGACCCTGGTGTGCCCATTCTCTCCTCTCCGTCTCTCTCTTTCCATCAGGTAAATAAAACATATTTTTTTAAAAATCAAAAAAAAGATAATTACAAACATATATATAATTATTATAATTTTCTTCATATATACATATGTATAATGGAATATAATTCAACTAAAAGAAGAAAGTTCTGACATTTTCAGCAACATGGCCTAGAAAACATTATGCAAAGGGAAATAGGACAAATACAGAAAGAAAATTCCCACATAATCTCATGTATAGGTGCCATTGAAAGTGAAACTCACAGAAGCAGACAGCAGAAAAGTGTTCCCACGTGACTGAACACGCAAGAAGTGGGAGTGGGGAGATGCTGATCAGAGGACATTCAAGGTTAGCTTAGCAATGTTATTGGATGAGTAAGTTCTAGGATCTCATGGACAGCAAGGGTACAAGAGTTAAATTTGAGAATACTAAATTGTGTGCTTGACATTTGCTGAGAGAAGATCTAAAGTATCACTATGTAATTAAAAACTGGCAACTCTGTGAGGTGATAGGTATATTAATTAGCATAATTTTGACAGTCATTTCACTATATCAAATACTCATTCGCTATATCAAATCATAATTCTGTACTCCATAAATACAAGTTTTACTTACCATTAGTACCTCGTTAAAACTGGGGAGAAGCATAGCATGGTGTCACACTTCTCACATTCCTATAATCTCAGCACTTTGGGAAGCTAAAGCAGGATTATGAGTTCAAACCTAGTCTGGGCAAGACCTTCCCCCACACACACAAAGGGAAAGAGATTAGAGACAGAGACAGAAAGAGGCAGAGAGAAAAATATTCCCACCAGACATTAGGCAAGCATGCTTTCTTTGATCAGTATAGCTATGGGGTACCCTGAAGCCATGCATCCTGAAACCTAAGCTATGCCCCCTATATGCCAATCACCACAGCCGGAGCAAGGATCCGGGCATCTCCTTAGGCATCTGGGACACCATCACTGAGGATTTCGGAAGGAAAGCACACAGCGGGACCAGCCAGCAACATCAGCGGGAGCCTCTCTGGGTGAGAAAGTACTCTGGACAAAATCAGTCTTTTCTTCCTTCCTTCTGGAAACAATCCACCAGTTTCCACCTTCAGAAAGATTTCTCTGAATAGAGTTCTCCGTGAAAACAGCTGGAACAAATGGAAACTGTAGATGCTACAGCTTGAAAAGACCCACTAGTGTTCTACGACATTATAGGTTAAAAACAGGTTTTTTTTTTTTTCTCACAGTTCTAGAATCTAACAGTATGAAATCAATTAGCAAATCCATGATCTCCCCAGATCTCTCAAAGAGGTTCCTTCTTGTCTCTTTTAGCTACTGGTAGCCCTAGGCACTCCTTGGCTTAGGGCTATGTGACTCTGTTTGCCCTGTCTTCGTGTGTCTGAGCACCTCCGCTCCAGCTTGCTGCTTAGGAAGAGAACTGTGATGCTGGAGAGGAGCCCAAAACGACAAGCTCGCCTGAGCACAGCTTCACCTGCAAAGAGCTTGTCTCTAAATAACATCCCCCTCACAGCACCCGTTGTTCGGACTTCAGCATATCATTTTCAGGGATGCAATTATGGGACAGCACATAATGCTTGCGAATTTTATAACAATTACTTCTCAACTTTGGAAAATCCAAAATGGCCCAGCACTCGGGAGGCAGAGGTAGGAGGATTGCCATGAGTTCAAGGTCACCCTGAGATGACAGAGTTAATTCCAGGTCAGCCGGGACCAGAGTGAGACCCTACCTCAAAAAACCAAAAAAGAAAAAAAGAAAAGAAAAGAAAAGAACAGAAAAAATGAAAGGTATGTCCAAATTCTGTCTCATGGTATGTCAGATGAAATGTATCCTTCATAGGGAAGAAGAAAAGAAGAGTAAGAAAATCACATTCTTATTTTCAAGAAAACCACATTCTTACTTAGGAGGAAGATTTACAAGAAAACAAGATTAAAAATAAATCTGGATTATTTTACCAGTATAGTGAGTGGACAGAGACTTGCAAGGCCAGTTTTAATGGCATCTCTGTGTGAATCTAACACTGTGTTCGCATCAGTTACTTTCTCGTTGCCTGGGAGAAATACTTGACCAGAAGCAGCTTAAGGAAAGAAAGGATTCATTTTTGGTTTATACTTCCACAAGGTCAAGTTCATGACCAGGAAACAGGACACTGGCTTTGCATCATCATATCAGCAGGGAGAGCAGAAAAAGGAAGCAGAGCTGGGCACCATAAAGACAAGGAGAAAAGTAAGGCAAGATGAAGCCACATATTTAGAGAGAAAGGAAATAGAATTCTTTCCCCATGGCTACTTGATTTTCAATTAATCTTTGATAGAAACACCCCAAGATTCGGTCTGCAAGAAAATATGAGTTATAATTACCAGAGGGCATAGGGATTAGCTGGAGAAGGAAACTAAATCAGAAACACAGAAGAGTCATACTGAGCACCCAGTGAAGAATGAAGGAGTTTGAAACCCATCTGAATCCCTTCCTTTTAGTCTGTCTCCAAGAGGCTAAAATATGTGGTGAGTCACGTCGAAGATCCAATCAGTCAGCCCCAGCTTTGGTCTTTATGTTGCCCAACATCAAGCCCATCCCCAGTGACACACTTCCTCCAGCAAAACCTCACTTCCTAAAGGCTCACAGCCTTCCTTGATCGCACCACGAACTGGACATTAAATAATCTATGGAGGACATTTTACTTCCAAACTACCACACTAAGTGTGAATTTAATCCAGTAAATTCTCTAAAATTAATTTCATATATTTCCATCATACAAAAAATCACAGTGACCTACAACAAATGGTTGATCTATAGCTAACTGTTACACATGTAAAATGAAAAAAATATAATCAAGTTCCATAATCATCAATAAGAAGTTCAAATCTGAAACAATATTTTAATGCTGCTTTTGACTATCAAACTGGGAAAGATATTTAAAGCTGCATGGTATGTTCTGTCAGCAATCGCCTGGATAAATGCAATTGCTAGGACCGTGAGTGAGGAGGGAGATTACAGTTCTGGGCACAGACCTCAGGCAGCATAGATCAAGCGTTAGGCTGAAGACCTTTCTGGTTGAATCGGAAATCTACTACTGGGGGTGGGGGAAAACTCCCTTATGTGTACCAAATTTTGGCTACAACAATTTCCAGTATATTATTTTTGCTAAAGTAGACAGAACATAATTACAGACCTAAGCAAAGAATGATAATAGAGCTGTGTTACTTACTTTCTAGTTGCTGTCATGTGACCAGAAAGTAGCAACTTAAGGAAGGAAAAGGTTTACTTTGGCTTACAGTTTCCAGAGCATTGCAGTCACCTTCTCGTTGCAGGGATAAAACACCCAAGCACCTGACAGATGGAAAATATTCCCTTTGGTTTACAGTCTTGAGGGGAAACTTCATGGTGGCACGGGAAAGCATGGCATGAGCAGAGGCTGGGTGTCACCTCTGCCACAGAGGGTGGAAATCAGCAGCAGGAGGGAGAGCTGAGCTCTGCCAAGAGGGGACTGGCTAGAACACCACGAAGACCACTCCCAACAGCACACCTGCAGCAAGGCTCTACACATGATTTTAGGGGGACCTCTGATGAAAACTACCCCCAAACTGTATTTATTCCAACTTGGCAAGGAAGGCACGGTGGAAGGGGCAGGAGAACAGCTGGTCACGTTGCAGTCAGAGTCAAGAAGCAGATAACTAGTAAGCAGGAAAAGGCCCCAGGCCCAACGACCCATGTCTGCCAAGCTGGCTCCGTTTTCTGAAGATTCCACAACCTTCCATATCACTACCCACTGTGATCCAAGTGTTAAACACAGGAACCTGTCAAGGACACTTTAAATTCAAACCACAACAATATCCATGTGAGAAACAATTGGTATCACTTTAAAAAAGATAATGCTACAGACTAAGGGTCAGCAAACTATAGCTAACCCATGCCTAATTTGTAAGTGACATTTAACTGGAATACAGTCACACTCATCCATTTATACTTTCTCAGAGTTTGATAATCATGAAAAAGTCATCACCCCACAAATCATAAAATTTACAGCATCTGATCTGGGTGTGGTGGCGCACGCCTTTAATCCCAGCACTCAGGAGGCAGAGGTAGGAGGATCTCCATAAGTCAGAGGCCATCCTGAGACTACATAGTGAGTTCCAGGTCAGCCTGGGCTAGAATGAGACCCTTCCTTAACGCCCCCCCCCCCAAAAAAAAACAATTTTATAGCAACTGGTCCTTTATTAAAAACAAGTTGGGTGAACCCAGACAGAAAAATTCACAGCACTATGCAAGAAATTGCTAATTAGGTTTATTTTTTAAAGTTACAAAATAATATGTTCCTTATGAGTCTGTGGTTTGAAATGTGGATACATTTATTTGCTTATTAATCTACTTAACATTATTTTGCTATCTATATAAAAATTAAGCTATTAACTAGGTAAATAATATTCTGAGTAATTATTATTATTATTATTATTATTATTTAGTGTTTTGAGATAGTGTCTCATTCTAACCCAGGCTGTCCTGGAATTCACTCTGTAGTCTCAGGATGGCCTCGAACTAACGGTGACCCTCCTACCTCTGCCTTCCATGTTCTGTGATTAAAGTTGTGCGCCACCACGCCTGGCTCTGAGTAATTTTTTTTGTTGTTGTTGTTTTTTGAGATAGGGTCTCACTGTAGCCCAGGCTGACCTGGAATTCACTAAGGAGTCTCAGGGTGGCCTCGAACTCAGGGCACTCCTCCTACCTCTGCTTCCCGAGTGCTAGGATTAAAGGCGTGCTCCACCACGCCCGGTTTCTGAGTGATTTTTTAATGCATTCTCTAAGAGTTTACAAGGAACTTGCGTGTTTATATAGCTACATGGATCTTAAACAAGTACTTTATGGTAGTTTGAATGTGAAGTGCTCCCTGTGGGCTCCTGTGTTTGAACACTTGGTCCGCAGCAGGTGGTGCTGAGGTGTTCAGGACTGTGGAGCCACTAGAAGGCAGAGCCTTGCTAGAGGACGCGTGGGCAAGCCTGAGGTGCGACACCTGGCCCCTGGGTCTGTTGTCTCTCTATTTTCCATGGCTGGGGTTACTACAGCCTCTTGCTCTTGCCTGACATGATGCCCCATTATGATGGATTCTACCTTCTGAGCTGTAAGCCAAATTTAATCCTTTTCTTTCCGTAAAACTGCTTCTGGTAAGGTTATTCTGCCCCAGGAACAATAATGTCACTGACACATACTCTTAATCCCCAAATTAAATGATCTAATCTTGATGAAGGTGCTTAGCCTCTCTAATCCTCAGTTTCAGCCTCTGTTCAATGGTGTTAACCACCGTTCCTACCTCGCAAGCTTGTTGGGAGGATTAGGTAGAGAAAATAAATGTAGAGTGTGTCCAAGAGTGCCTGGTGCAGTCACTGTTCAAGTGTCCTTGGAGGGTCCTGATAAAGATGCTTAATACAGAAAACACACCTGCAAAGCCACTGCACAAAAACTCAAAGTGTCTACGTCCAGCAGAGCAGTATCAAAGTCTCACATCATGTTGACTTTAGCAGCCGGCTGCCTTAGTGCACGTGGGCTTTGTTCACGAATGGAAGCTCGTGTTGGCGAAGTCATTTAGGATCATGCCAGGGCATGTGTCAGGCTTCGTACCATAAAGATAAAATAGCTAGCTAATTTTTGGCTCAAGAAGTTATAATAAGATTCAGGCTTCATACCATAAAGATAAAATAGCTAGCTAATTTTTGGCTCAAGAAGTTATAATAAGAACCCTAAAATCATAATTCATCTGTCTTTCAAAATTACCTACAATTACACAAAAATACTACTTTCTTCCCTACTCATCTTTTATTTCTCTAAAACCAAAGAACAGATTCACCCTCTATGCAAAAGCCGTTCGGACTAATGGGGCAGGAAAGTCGACAAAAACACCAGGAAAGAGTGAGTTAGTGAGAGAGGCCTGTCCCGTGTTCTTCAGCTGCTTTCTGTTATATATTTAGAGCGATAAACATTGTTTTGTCTATTCTGAGGTTTGATTTCTCTCCTAGAAAATATAAGATTTCATTAAACCACTATGTGTTTGTGGTATCACTTCCTCTCTTTTTAGCTCTCTTCAGGCATAAAGTTGTCCAGCAGCCGTTCAGATAAGAATGCAAAGCATATTTGAAAATAACCTGAAACCATACCAGATTCCTACAGACTAAAACACCCAGGAATGCATAAATTATATAAATTGTGTGTTCCCATAACACACAGTTAAAATTACTGTCGGTGCCAGCTGTCTTTCGATCAAAGGGGACATTTCCATGTCTGCTGAGCTAGCTGCACCAACATTCGACATTGTTCTTTAATCCTTTCCCTTTCCTTCATCAGGAGGTGACAAGTAGCGTGACTTGGAGAAAAAGTAAAAGTCACGTTTTTTCTTCTGATTTATTTGTTAATACTTCTATATGAATCATTACACAATATACAAACTATTTAAAATACAGGGCTATGTTGAGAGAAATAAAAACTAAAATAGGATGTATCCAAACAGAATAACAAGGGTAAAAACAGGATGATGATGTATATTATGTAGACGGAAGCTGATTTTATAGGAAACCAAAACATTCCATTGATTTAATTAAAGAAAAGAGAAACTCAGTCACTCCAGATGTTTGGCATCATAAAGACCAAAGTTGGGGTTGATTGATTGGATCTTTGACATAACTCACCAGATGTTTTAGCCTCTTGGAGACAGACTAAAAGGAAGGGATTCGGATGGGTTTCAAATTCCTTCATTCCTCACTGGGTGCTCAGTATGACTCTTCTGTGTTTCTGATTTAGTTCCCGTCTCTAGCTAATCCCTGCACCCTTTGGTAACTGTAACTCATATTTTCTTTCAGACTGAATTTCTGGGTGTTTCAATCAAGGATTAAGGTGAAAACCAAGTAACCATGTAGAAATAATTCTATTTTCTTTCTTCTAATATATGACTTCACGTTGCCTTTCTCCTTTTCTTGTTCTTTCTTTCTTTCTTTCTTTCTTTCTTTCTTTCTTCCTTTCTTTATTTTTTCTAGAAGGTCCATAGTACCGGCAGCACCTAAGGAGGATAGGAAAAAGAACCTACCTCTACATATCAACTCCATTAGGACCCACAGCAATGATAGATCCAGGAGAAGTGTTCTCCAAAGGCATTCTTAGTTGGATGGCTGTGCAGTTTGACTTAGTCCATATTAAGCCACCAATGAGTTGGTGGTGAGATAAACTCTCTCTCATAGGAAATAAACTAGAAACTGGCAATTACAGAAAAACAAAGAGAAGAAAGTGTAACCACTCTATATAAGCCTTCATTGGTGTCTATGTTTCTGCCTAGGTGCTGAATGAGCAAAAACCATACCTTAGCAGAGAATACTGTGGTAGTTAACTCCACATTGCTGGGATGAACATCCCACCAGACAGTTTATGGCAGGAAGAGATTTCTTTCAGGTTTACAGATCCAGAGGAAGCTCCATCAATTGCAGAAGAATCTGGCTTCCTTTCATAGATCAAAGCAGAGAGAAGCTATGAAACAACCAGCAAACACCGAAAGCAGCAAGCATGAACCACCAGAGCTCAAAGTGCTCTGGACAAACCTAATAGGGCTGGACTAGATGCCCACCCTAACTATACCTCAGGACTAGTCCCCATGATCTACCCCCCTCTGCGTCCAAATGTGATGCCCCCCTTGTGGAAGGGGTCTTCCTGCTAGGGCCTCAAGTCGAAAGTTTGATTTAAAAAAAAATGAATGAGGCTATGGGGCCATTCAGCTAAACTATCACATTCAAATTATATCACAAACACATTGAAACACACATGTATGCACACGGCACACACACAATTGTGGTGTAAACTCATGTATTTGAAGATAGATTTCATATAACTAAATTAGTCATTGCTAACTCAAATATTGTAGAAAATAAATGCTTAAACATTTCTGCCCCCAGAGGAAAAAGTGCATGATGTCTCTGTTATTCTTGAATAGCTAAGTCCTGCTATTTCAGTATCCTTGTACGGCATGTCTACAGATGGAGTTTGGTATCCAAAATCTTATTATAAAAAGTAATAGCAACATAGGAAACATCTGGATTCATCTGCCAGGCTCCAACTTGTCTGAGAACATGTCAACTCTGACACCACATGCTAGGTTTTAGGTTAGTGTCACCAAATATCCATAAACAGAACCTGGGCCTCCAGAGAGACTGAATTGGGTTATTCTGTGAACCTTTAGCAGTAAGGCCCACTGGAGAGACCTTAAGACACCAGGGCTATGTCCTCAAAGGGAAGCATGAGAACCCCTCCAACTGCCCTCTCTCTCACTCTCTGTTTCGTTGAAGATGTGAGACTCCCACTATAATGAACGCATACCCCTACGATTGATACCTGGGCCATGAGGTAGCAGAGCTAAGAGACAGATTTCACCAAGCCAATTCCATACCACACGGTTTCTGCTTTGAGCTTCTAAGACTGTCTCTCTAAGTCAACTGTATCATGTATTTCCTTGTAGTAACATGAAGCTAAACTACTGATCATGATTCTTGCAGAAGCCTAAATAAGTTACTTTCTTCTCCCATGAGATTAAATTGCATATGAAAATATATCATATTAAAGCACTTAGAAATAAAATGACCTTAGGAAAAATATTGAAAACAAAATTTATTGTTCAAATAACTATGTGTATAGTTGATATAATGGTATGCATGATAAACAATGAAAATAAATGAGACAGGATTGTCCCAAATAGTGAATATCAGCTAGGCCTTTAATATTTAACTATACTTCAAAACAAAACAATGGGAGAATAGGAATTTTTTTTTTTTGTACTTGGTAATATTGTGCTTATTTTGAAATTATCTTGCCCAGGTTGGTCTCAAACTTCTAGACACAAGTTATCTTCCAGCCTCAACAACCTGAGTGCATCTATAGTTGAGAACTACTACCCTCAATGTCAGCTTTATCAATCTGGGGAATATATTCTGTCCAAACCTAGCCTTGTGTTTCTGGACTTTTAATGGAAGATAGCCATACTAATTTCTACTACAGTGTTGTTCTGAAGCTAAAATATATCAAGTCAAAAGGTCTTAGTGAGGGATAATGTGTCACCTTGATGCCTCAATCTAAAAAATACTGTCAAAGGATAAACAAAGCTTCTGGTCTTCTCTTTGCATATTGTCTCTTTTTTGTCCTTCTCTGATATCCCCTAAGGTAGTGAGAGAAAGTTCAAGTCACATGTGAAGGGATGTGAGCATGGGCCCGGAAAGATGGCTCAGCAGCTAAGGCATTGACTGCAAAGATTGACAAGCCAGGTTCCATTCCCCAGTGTCCACATAAAGACAAATGAACAGAGCAGTGCATATAGCTAGAGTTTGTTAGCAGAGGCTGGAGGCCCTGGCAGACCCATTTTTTTGTTCTTATTATCTATCCATCTCTCTAACTATCTATCATCTATCTATCTTCTTGAAAATAAAAACATATTTAAGGAAAGAAATGATGAGCGTCATTTAAGAATTGGCTTTGGAAGATGACTTTTGATGACGAGCCTCATGGACAAGCACATGGCTTTGACCTTGTCCCATAGGGGCTTTTTCCATTCCACATTGACATCCCCAAGGAAGCAAGTGGAACTTTGTAAGCAAGCACCTGTCAACAGCAGAGCCATCCCTCCAGCCACAAACTTCACACTTAAGATTAGACATACATAGTAGAACTGGGGAGCCGGCTCAGCAGGTAAGAGCATTTGCTACAAGCATGAGACCTGAGACTGCCAGACTTTGACTCCCCATGCTGCACCCAAAGTTCTAGGAACAGCCACACAAGTCTGAAGAGAGCAGACTGGAGAGTCACTGGAGCACACAAAAACTGCAGCTCTGCTTTCAGAGAGACTCCAACTCAAGAAAATACACAGACAGGCAATAAAAGAATACCTGCCATTCACCTCCAGCCTTCACTTGCCTGCAGGCACCACACATGCTCACTGCACCACATATACACACCACAGGAAAATGAAACCTGTGTAATGCTATATTGATATACTCTATTAACTCTGCTGTATTGTTACCTAAAATCACACAGCTGTTTCTTGTTTTTCAATATAAGTTAAACAAGACCTGCCTATAAACTCTTCATATGCAGATAACTACATTAAAAAAAAAAAAGATATTATTAGGTTGGAGAGCTGGCTTAGTAGTTAAAGGTGCTTGCTTGCAAAAAATCTAACGGCGCAGGTTCCATTCTCCAGCATCCACATAGAATCAGATGTTCACAAGTGGCATACACATCTAGAGTTCATTTGCAGTGATAGGAGGACCTAGGGCCTAGTCTCAATCTCTCTCTCTCTCTCTCTCTCTCTCTCTCTCTCTCTTTCTTTCTTTCCCCCTGTCTCTTCCTCCTCTTTCCCTCTATATCTCTTCCCTCCTTTCTTCTCTCTCCCTCTCTCTCCTTCCTTCTCTGTTAAGTTAGTAGATACAATATGTTTAAAGGTATTATTATCCTAAACAATCATCCATATTTAAACTTCAAAGTTATCTGTACAGAAGTGTCTTAAATGAATGTTTTATTCTTTTGGAAAAAACTTAAATAGCAATCTAAATTGAGGTCCCAAACTTGAATCTTTTCCAGAAGGTAAATCTTTTCCTGGTGAGTTTCTCTTACTGTGTTAATAAAAATAAACAAGAAACATTCTGGTTATGTGTTTCAGTACAGAAATACATTCAACTCATGGTATTTCCAAAAGGTAGTCCAGAAACCCACAGGAGCACACTTACAAGTTGACAATTCTACTTGTAGCCAAAACAGTCTGTCATTTGAAATAATAAAGAACAGCTAAGCATGACTAGATTCTGTATAAATATGTTTACTAAACCACAGTACACACAGAATGTCTTTATTTGTTGTCATGGAGAAGGTACCTATTATTTATTATTAGAAAATTTCCACTGAATTCAAAATAAAGAGGTTGAAGGTTTAGCTCAGTGGAAAACTCCTTGCCTAGCAAGCCAAGGACCTGAGTTTGGTCCTCGGCACTAGAATAAAAATGAAGAAAAGATCTGTAAGAAAACCTCACTTTTTTTCTTTTTGAGATGCCATGGGTTAGAGGTTTCCAATGATCTGGATGCAGTTTGTCTACTCTGAAACTCATGTTGAAAATTGGTGCTCAAGTTTTATCCACTGTGAGAGGTGGTAGGACCCAGAAAAAGTAACTAGGTCATAAATCTTTCTCGGATTGTGACTTCTGCTCTCTAGGACTCCACACCGCCGTGAGGGTCGGTCACTAGACGGCTACCCGGTGCCCTTTGTCCAGCTTTGCTTTGCTCGCACTCCCCTGCCCTTCTACTTCCTCCATGAACGGAAATAGCATGCAGTCCTCCGAGCTGCTGTGGCCTGCTCTTGGACCTCCAGCCTCCTCCAGCCCTGTGAGCTGAATAAACTTCTTTCTTTCAGACATTATCTGACCTCAGCTATTCCCTTATAGTCACAGAAAATAAGACTAGGTTGAACACTGTACAGAATATTTACCATTTCATGTTGACGAAAAGGAAAACTACTGAGGCCTTTAAATCCTTCCAGAAAATTCTTCTAAAACTTCAAACATGGATTTATCTGTGAAAGTTTCACTAAGACACAAAGTTTCAAAATAATACCTTAGTTAATATTTTTTTTAAATCTTAGAGTATTACAAAAGATTCAGTTATGAATGTTCCATTTTGTTTTATGTTGTTGAATATGCCAGTCTTTAAACACATCCCTAAAACATCTGTTAGATGAAGTATTAGCAATGGAGTAGAACTTATTGTGCATGGTAATAGGTTTTTGCAAGGGCAAACAAAATATGTATGAAACTGTTTTGTCCTTTGTCTGTGAGCATCACTGCCCTATGACCCAAGCTGCCCCCAAATCCCTCTGGCTCACCCAGAGGTTATTACGTTGCCATGCTAGGGTTCCTATGTTCACTTACGGGAAACCGTGATTCATAGAGTGCTCTGAGAAACCTTTTATCCATTTATTTGAAGGGTCATGTTCCCATTGTGATTTGTGTCTGCCTGGGTGGAAACCACTTCTGCCAAACACTATATAGTTCAGCATGGCATACTTTGGATTTTTTTTCACAGCCACTGTAAAATCCAAAATTCTATCTCCACTTCCTAAGACAAAGTACTGCTGTAAGTTATGCAGTAAATTCTCCTGAGAAAAATAAATCCTGTGATCTGTTGCTGTGTTAAGATTAAACAGCATCACACTCCGAGGAAAATATGCACCAAGTCTGGTTAGATTCCATCATTGTCACTCATGGTAAAATATGCTTCAAAGTAAATATGTTTTAGGAAGCTTAAACATGTGGAATTGTGCTTCACTGCACATAGACTTCGAACTTCCAGCCAGTCGGCGTTTGGAGCACACCAGGACAAGGATAGCAAAAGCAGCAGCATCCGCCGAGGCAGGACGCAGCACTTGAGGATGGCTCCTCTTGTGACTCTGTTTACCAAGCTTGATTTTCAAAATGAAAAGTGACCTCCAGAACTAGTAATCCTTCCTCGTCCCACTGACTGGTGTCCCGGTAACAAACTGTCGTTCATTTACCATGGCAGCACCATCAGCTCACCATTTCCCAGGTGTGTAGGTAGATTCTGAATGAGACTGTCACCCACGGGGGTGTATTTGCTCTCTAAGTTTTTCTTTGTCCTCAACTTTGAGACCCTTAGCACATGTCTGTAAGAGAGCTGGCCAGAAGAGAGGGTGTAAGAGATGTCCATGGCCCTGAATCTCGTGAGTTAACCTTGACCTTGGAAAAGCAAACTGAGAACAATATCCATTGCCTACTAGGTGCAGAAGATGGAACCACCATATACTGGAATGTTGCCCTCTCCTGCTTCATGGGCATGTGGCATTACCATAGATTTCCTGATTTCTGCTAAGCTGTTTTTCAAAATTGGTGGGTTGGAGAGATGGCTTAGAAGTTAAGGCATTTGCCTGCAAAGCCCAAGGACGCAGATTCGATTCCCCAGGACCCACGAAAAGCAGAAGCACAAGGCGGCACATGTGTTTGGAGTTCAGTTGCAGTGGCTAGAGGCTGTGGCACACCCATTCTCTCTCTCTTCTCTCTCTCTCTCTCTCTGTCTGTTTCTCTCTCCCTCTTCCTCTCTCTCTGTCAAATAAATAAATAAAACTTAAAAAATGGTTACGTACTTAGAGAACCACAGTTACCTTTAAATCTTCATTAAGTTAGGAGAACCTCATTGATTTATTTAGATGTCCCATGCTAGGAACAAGAAGCTATTTTGTGCATGTGTGTAATATGTGTGGTGTGGTATGTGTTAGTGTGTGGGTAGCGTGTTGCATACATGTGTACAGATGCACTCACTCCACGTGCATGTGTGCAGAGGTCAGAGCCAAATGTCACATGTCCTCCGCCATCCCTCCTATGCATGTTTCCTTGAGACAGAATCTCTTCCTGATTCTGGAGCTTGGCATTTTTATGAGCTAAGGTGATTGGCCTTGGTTTCTGGTCTACACAGGACTAGGGTCACAGGCATGCTTGGCCAGACCCAGCTGTTTAAGTGGGTGCTGGGAAATCAAACTCAGGTGGTCTCAGGCCCCTCGGGTCCTCGTGTTCACACAGAAGCACTCTTATCTGCGGAATCAAATTTCTAGCTGTAAGAATCAAGTACTTTGCAGCTCCTTTGATGGCATAACAAGAAGAGGGACCCTGGCACATTGGTCTGTAACAACCAGCTCCTTAATGACCATTGCCAAGCTACATGTGAATAGTCATTGTCACTTCCACATATACTGGACTCATTGAAGTAGACATAACAATAACTATTTTTGAATGCTTACTTAAATATAAGTAGACCACTGCATAAGGACTCAAAATAATAGGGCAGTAAGTCTCTTGTGAATAAAAATTGCATCAGGAATCAGTATCCCTTTAATGAGAAGCTTAAAAACATTCTTGTGTTTTCAAAGTTTTGTATGAATTGCTTTTTATAACTACTTTTAACTATAGCACAAACATTACAAGGACGACTAAAAATCCTCTAGTGGTATATTAGCAGGTGTTTTTAAATTTTTTATTTATTTTTACTTATTTGAGAGCGACATACAGAGAGAGAAAGAGACAAAAAGAGAAAGAATGGGAAGATCAGGGCCTCCAGCCACTGCAAACGAACTCCAGATGCATGCGCCACTATGTGCATCCGGCTCACGTGGGTGCTAGGGAATGGATCCTCGAACAGTGGTCTTTAGGCTTCACAGGCAAGTGCTTAATCACTAAGCCATCTCTCCAGACTTTAGCAGTTATTTTTATGCTGTTTAATTTTTATCTATTTAATTGTTGGGGTGGGAGAATAGCTCACCAAAGTTCTCTTGCTGCTGCAAATGGGCTATGCACACAACTACAGTATGTGCATTTGGTTTATGTGGGTAATAGGGAATAAAACCCAGGCCATCAGTCTTTGCATTCAAAATCAAGCACCTTTAACCTCTGAGCCATCTCTGCAGCCCCAGCTTTTTATATCTGTATCTATCCTTCAGATGACATGCACCAGTATCTAAACATCTCCATGTGATTCTCCCATGAGCATGGCACGTGGGCTTTGCTCTTTTGTAGGATAAGAATTAGTAATTTGAAAACAAAACAATATTTACTACATGAGAAGTTAATTAATGAGAAAGATGTAAACACTATAAAATAAGATATTTTTAGACAACAAAAATATACTTGGAAGGATAACACTTTAACTCTCTCATTGGCTTGGGATGAGCCAGGTTTCTCTAGAAAACATCAAGTACTGAAGCATTTCTGGTAATGCTCTTAAAGCCCTTTTTTACACAAAAATTACATAATGTGATCTAGGATAGACTTAGGTTTTGTGAAGGATATATATATATATATATATATATATATATATATATATATTTATAGGTAAATACTTACATTGAGCAAATAAGCCACAGAGAATTAAAAAAAAAAATAGAGAGACAAAAATCTCACAAAACTTTGGCAAAGTAACCTTTCTTTGTTTTTTCATGCAAATATGTGTGTTATGCATGCAAATATGAATGTTCATATATGTGTGGCAACGTGTGTGTGTGTGTGTGTGTGTGTGTGCGTGTACAGGGGCATTATAGGCATGTGTGTGCATGTGGAGGCCAGAGGTTGACACTGAGTGTTCGCCTCAATTGTTTCCTCAATTGTTCTTGGAGGCTGTGTCTCTCATGGAAACGCAAGCTCGCCAATTATGCTAGACTAGCCAGCCAGTGGGTCCCAGAGATTCCTTGTGTCTGCCTCACAGGACTGAGAGTGCAGGCACAGACCACCACGCCTGACATCTCACGTGGGTACTGAGGGTCCAAATTCAGGCCCTCATGCTTGTGCATTAAGCACGTCAACAGTGAGCCATTTTCCCAGTGCTACTTTAAGGTTTTTAATCAAACACTGGATATATCTTCATAAGACTTCTTCCGACATCAGTCGGATTCTGCCATGACCTCTTCACATGCAAATTAAGATGTAATATTACCTTCTGCAGAGTGGAAGCATGCCCCCATAGTGTGTCCAACAAAACTTATTTGTAGCTACTGATGGATGGTGAAAGTTTTCTTTGTTTCATGATGTTTTACAATCTCGTGTGAGTTTCTGAGCTGCTGCCACAGTAGGGGAGCTCTCGGAGGCTTCTCTCTTGTGTGAGCATGCTTGGTGTCCATCCCACTGAGACCCTCATGGTCAAGTACATTGCTGGGAGTAAGAAAGGAACCATGCAATATAAACTGACCCTCTAGTTGGAGCCTCCATCTTGCTGTAACTTACCAACATGATAAACCCAAAGACAAAGGAGAAAAGGCACCCATCGTATCTTGGCCTGTTAGAAAGGAACATGAAATTATTCCTTTGGCCACATCTATGTGAATCTACAGGTCATTATAAACATCAAGGGACTGGGTACTGTTCCAAAAGGAATAAATGTTACCATGGCAAAACTGGAAGAATCTGCAGTGTTACCCAGCATGCTATTGACATTGTAGTAAACAAGCGAGGATTCCTGCCGAGACAATTCATGTGTACACGGAGTATGCTAAGCACTCTAGGAGATGAGACAGCTTTCTGAAAGGAAGGAAAATAATCATACAAAGAAGGAATCCAAAGAGAAATGTACCTGGGTTCAGCAGAAGCATCACCGTGCTTTGCCCAGAGAAGCACCTCTATAAGGACCAATGGCAAGGACCCTGAGCTGCTGGACTCTGCTCCCTGTGAGTTTATGGCTTACAAAAAGTAAATAAAAGAACTTTAGACTTTAAAATATATGTACTATCCCAAGCCCCACACCAAAACATGTCTGTTCATCATTATCAAAACCAAGAAAAAATTATATAGTTGATCTTACTATTCTCTTAGGTACCCTAAAACACTCTGTGTACTAAGATGGTATTTCTGAAAAAATTAATAGTGATATCTACTTTCCTTTCTATCCACATAGAAAACATTGTCTATTGTTAAATTATTAAAGTGATCTACTTAATAAAATAAGCAAAAATTAACTACTTTTGGACTTGAAAAAATGTTAGCCTTATAAAATAAAATCAATATCTATCAAACTAGCTATCTAGTATGTTTTGGGGGCAGAGTTTTCCTCTAACTCAGAATGACCTGGAACTCACCATGATCCTCCGACTTCAGTCTGTCCAGTGCTGAGATGAAAGACATAAGCCCCCTACACTTGGCTAATAATATCTTTAACTAGAATAAATCTTTGAATAAAATGGAATGCAGTATGGTGAATTTGAACAAAAAGCAGGTGAAAATAGGGAAGAAATTAACTCATTTTGGCACTAGAATTAACCTAATTAACAAGTATGTTTTAAGACTATATCCCATTTGATTTTCTCTGGAACAAAACCAGTCTGAAGGTAAGGCAAAATTTATTAAATATGTTTTGAAGATTTTCTTTGGATAATTCAGGTCAAATCAGAATGTCAGGCAGTCCCATCCAAGACTTGGAGCTCCTTCACCTCCTGTGGGTCAAAGTCATGGCTGATAAATATTTATAAAACTCAACCACAGAGCTTCTGTTCAGCACAATGCTCTTCCAGAATGACACGGGTGTGGGATGTCCTGGAAGTGTGTCCTCTTGTGCTCGGTAGAGTTCAGAGCCTTTTTAATTGATTGTCTTGCTTTTATTATTACTATTATAAATTAACAATAATTATTATTATTTTGCTTTTGAGATTCATTCTACATGGGAGACACAATTTGGGGCATTTTTTAAAATCTGATAATCTAGGGCTGGAGAGATGGCTTAGCAGTTAAGCGCTTGCCTGTGAAGCCTAAGGACCCTGCTTGGAGGCTCGATTCCCCAGGACCCACGTTAGCCAGATGCATAAGGGGCCACACGCATCTGGAGTTCGTTTGCAGTGGCTGGAAGCCCTGGCGCGCCCATTCTCTCTCTCTCCCTCTATCTGTCTTTCTCTCTGTGTCTGTCGCTCTCAAATAAATAAAAGCAAACAAAAAAGCTTTTAAAAAATCTGATAATCTAGGACATTACAGATTACAGGATTCAAGTATAAGACAATATAGGACATAAATATTGAAGTGATCAAAATCGATAATGTTAATGATGACAGAGGTTACTCATCTCTGGATGTGTGTATTGTTACTCTTGGTGCCCTAAGTTCCTGCCAGCCTGCCCTTCCCCATAGCTCCCCACATGCTTTTTCTCTTTCCTGTTTTGTTTTGAAGGAAATCCTCCTTCCACTTGTCTGAAGCTAATATAAAATCTCTTATTGAGCTCCATGGCCTTCTGTAGGACTTTGGCCCACAATGTAGCACTTTTACACGCCATATTTTGACTTCTCTCCTAGTTTCTTTCCTTTGTTAGCAAGTATGTTCCCATCTTTTACACTGCCAAGAGCATGGCCTTGACCCTCCATCTCTCTATCTCCTTCCCTCTCCCACCGCATTAGGACCAAACATGTCTGGTTTTCTTTTCTTTTACTCTTTTATGCATGGTGGGGGAACAGGTGGGTGTGTCCACATGTATATTTGTGTGGGGGAGTTGCTTATGCATGTGAAGGCCAGAGGTTGACATCAGGTATCTGCCTCAGCTGATCGCCACACTATTTGGAGATGGGGTTTCTCACTGAATGTAAACTCATCAATAATGCCAGAGTAGCTGGCCAGCAAGACCTGAAATCTGCCTGTCCCCTCCTCTCCAGAGCTCGGATTCCAGGCGTGGGCTACCACAGTCGACTTTCATGTGTGTGCTGGGGAGCCAAAAAGGCCCTCACTCTTGCATCCCACGCACTTTGCTGACTGACATGCCTCCCCAACCTTGGGTTGTCATTTCTGACCACGTCGTCCTTCTTTGTCCCCTCAGGTGAGGCTTCAGCACTGCCAGTTTACCCTGGAAGGTCTCCCATATCCAAAAAGCTCTCTATATTACAAGACCTGCCAGCCGTCTCTAAAGCTTGACTTACGTCTGCCTTCCTTAGCATTCTCTGACCACTTTTGGCCTTGGTTCTAGACAGTTCCTGATTTCATGTGAGACCTTTGCCATTCCTCACGCCTCCTCGATGCCTATCTCTTGAGACTATGGCATTCATTTACTCTACTCAGTCACCCTCTGCCAGTCACCTCACTCATCTTAATCATGTCCCCTATAACATGCCAACTAACAACCTTCAAAATGGTGTCTTATAGACTGAGGAGATGACACAGAGGTTAAAGTGTCTTTCTTGAAAAGCTGGTGGCCCAAGTTCAATTCCTCAGCACCCATAGAAAGCCAGGTGCAAAGTGGCCCATGCACCTGTAACCCCAACATTTCTATGGCACTGGGAAATACAGCCAGAAGAATCTGGAAGCTCCTGTGCCAGCCAGACTGGCATACAAAGAGCAGCATAAACAAGGGAGAACCTGTCTCAAGCAAGGAGGAAGCAGAGGACAAGCACTCTGAGGCTCTCCTCAGCCCTCCATATATGTGCCACAACATGCATGCACCATGCAAAACACACACAGGTGTGCACGCATGCACACATGCACACACAAGAAAAAATAGATAAGATCTGTACCTCCATCCCAGACGTTCTCTACAGTCCTCCTCATGCTTCCCGATTAGTGACGCCACCCGTCTGCCGTTCTGTGACGTTTTCCTTCCTGTCAGAAAGCTCCACCTCCCCCATCTTGTCCCTGCTGACTTGCCACACAAAGCCTCCGACGAGCATCCACTAAGACAAGTCGTGGAATTTAACGGGGTGCTCTCTCACCCATTGAACATGAAATCCTTAACCTTGAGAATTAGCTGTTCCTAACAATGGCTTTTCTTGTAAATTTCCAACTCGGTCAAATTTGACCAATATTTCTTTTCATTTTTAAAAAATATAGCTTTATATTCTTAATTCCAGAGCTTTAATGAAATTTTCTGACCCCCTTTCCCTTACCTCCTAAGTTCAGCTAATCTGCTTCTTAAATAGCACTTGAATCTGAATCCCTGCTTTCTTTTGCTTCCATAAAACCTCGCCTGCATCCCATTAGCTAGATGTTTCCATCCCTTCTTCTTTTCCTTGTATCCCAGGGGTCTTTATAAAATGCAAATCAGGTCACATTATTTCCTAGATACAGGCTTTCTGGTGGATCTTCAGTTGCTTACTCTGTCATTTGTGTGTGTGCACGAGAGAGAGAGAGAGAGAGAGAGAGAGAGAGAGAGAGAGAGAGAGAGAGGTGTATGTCTACAGGTGCATGCGCTGGTGTATATATGCACATCAGCTGCTCCTGATTTGGTCCATACTTACTTGTCCAGGCTCATTTCTCTGTTTCTTCTGCAGAGCTTCACATTCTGCTCCAGAACAGCGGATAGCTTTGAGTCCCTAGGATGTATGGTGCTCCAGGGCGTCTATATAATAACCTGCCCCGTCTTCACAGTTCATCCTGGGCGCCCCACTTCTCAGCAGTGCCCACCTCTGCCATGCTGCTGACTCTCTACTCTGCTGGGCGCTTCATGCATCAGTCCCAGCCACTGCATGCTTCTGATCCTCCGCAGAGCCCTCTTTGTTTTGTTTGGGCTTTTTTATTGGTGGGGGGGATGACTTTAAGTTTAGGTTCAAACAAAACTGACCAGAAAGCACAAAGAATTCCCATCTACCTCTTGTTCACAGCTGCTCTGTGAATGTCTTTCCTCAGGGTGATGTGTTCATTACAACTCACGAGCTGACGTGGGCACACCAACATCCAGAGTCCATAGCTTGCACTGGGGCTGACTCTTGGCATTGTCGTCTGTGGCTCCGACAAGTGAATAACAAAAGGCGCTCACGCCTGAGTGCCGCGCAGAGTTGTTCTGCTGCTCTGCCAATGCTCAGAGTTCATATTTCTTCCTGCGCCCCCCCCCCCAGCCCCTGGCAACCGCTGATCTGTCTACTTTGCCGGAAGTCACACTGTTGTAATCCTATAGTGTGAAACCATTTCTATTCACTTTCTTTAACGTAGTGGCATGCATTTAAAGAATCAGCAATTTTGTATCTTTGATTTTCTCTTACATATCATAGTTTTGATCGCAAAACAGGTACCAAATAATTCTAGTTGAATTAAATTGATAATTTTTTAATAGTATAATTAACTGAATCTTCTCTTCCTTGAAGGTATGTAATTATATACTTCCCATCTCTTATTTAAAAAAAAATAGCAAAACTGAATTTAAAAGTCTATTTAGTGCACTGAAGAGATGGATTAGTAGCTAAAGTGCTTGCCTGTGAAGCCTAAGGACCCAAATTTGGCTCCCCAGTACTTCTGTAAGTCAGATGCACACGGTGGCACATGTGTCTAAAATTTGTTTACAGTGGCTAGAGACTCTAGCGTGCCTATTTTCTCTCCCTTTTTCTCTCACATATCTCTCATAAATAAATAACAATAAAATTTTTAAATTCAATTAGTCTCTTTAGGATTTTTCTGTTTTTAAAAAATATTTACATATTTATTTATTTATAGACAGAGAGAGAGAGAGAAAGAAAGAATGGGCATGCCAGGACCTCTACCCACTACAGATTAACTCCAGATGCATGCAACACGCTGTGAATATGGTTTTACCTGGGTACTGATAAATCAGACCTGGCTTATTGTGTAGGCAAGTCCCTAAACCACTGGGAAATATCTTCAGTCCAGTATGCATAATTTTTGACATGCACCAAGAAATCTATAACAGAATATTTTATAATAATAAAAACATGAACATTCATACATATAACAAAAAGGTATTAAACATATTATGGCATATCTATATGATGCAATGGCATAGTCATTATAAGAAACATTGTGAAAACCTAACAATACAGAGAAAATCTAAAAAAATATGTATGTAACAAAAACAATTTCAACCGGAATAAATATTTCACAGAAAAAGTTTGAAAGGAAATGTCAAAATTATATATAATTTTTAAAGTTGGGACATGACATATCATACACATCTTGAGACTCACAAATATATATCTATGCTTTGCTTTCATTTAGAATCAGTATGTGTCTATAGCAACTGAATTTTTGTTCCTTAAAACTATAAGGCCAATAGTATTTACTTCTGTCCATTCTGACCCTCATTCCTTAGTCATTCTTTCCACTCAGTCAAAGATGTCCTCAAAGTTGAGATGGCATTTTCCATCTGAACTTTTTATTTCTTCTTCATGAAGATAAGGAGGGGCTATACGGGCTCATTCATTCATTGTTTCATTTAGTAAGTAAGTATATACTGAAGGTATGCCAAGTGCCAGAATAGATGGTTGTAGCAGCTCTCTAGCCATTCTCGGTTGTATTCCTCCAATGTTGGTGTTCCTTAAAGTTTCAGAGGGTTCTTCATAAAGTTGACATTGCCTGGCCACTGCTTAGTAGATGTCCAGAAAGAATGAAAAATATGCACCTTTCTCCAGTACCTCAGCTGAATCCAATGCGAATGGTATGGAATCTGTTTTCTGAAGTGCCATAAAAATGTGTAGAAAGTACAAAAAAATGTGTAAAAAAGTAGACAGCTGTGTACTGTAAGAATCTTGGCAATGAAGGTAGGGATATTGACCATCTATTGATTTCATGCACTATTCTAAATCAAATGAGTTTCCTTCAGAGTTTATCCTGCCTTCAAAATGAACCTACAGATGAATCTCCAGAACCACAACAAGCAACCTGACAACATATTTTGATCACTCTCCAAAAGTTATTTTGACTTGGCTTTTATTCTCTGTTTAAGTAACTGCTGTTACTTAAGTGTTTATACTTCTGCTCATGCTGAAGCTTAATGAAATTATAATCCTCAGGATAGCATTTTGTTAGTAAATATTACTTAAATATGAAAAAAACCTATATTGTTGACTAAGGGAAACTAATTGGTAATTGACTGGCTCACGATGGTGTCAATTCAAGCTCACAGGAAGGTGAAATAAAAGTGCATCATAACAAGGTGATTAGTAATGAAGACCAGAGACCATGAGCACTCCCTGAGCTTCCCAAAAGTGCCATCATGTTTGCCGTCTTCAACAGGGCAGTTCTGATCCAATCTCAGAAAATATCTAATCAAAACAGAAAACAAAACAAAAAAAACCTCTCATATAGTGTAAGTGCTAGTTAATGAAGTAATGATTTAACCCAACTCTAGGCCTGAAAAAGTATGCATGAAAATGAACACATTGATTTGCCTAGTTTCATTGAAACTTTATTTCAATGGAAATGAGAAACTAAGGGCTGGAGAGATGTCTTAGCTGTTAAGGCCCATGTCTGCAAAGCCTAAGGACCCAGGCTCGATTCTTCAGGTCCCACGTAAGCCAGATGAACATGGTGCATGTGTCTGGAACTCATTTACAGTGGTTAGAGGCCCTTGTGTGCCCATTCTCATTCTCTCTCTCTCTCTCTCTCTCTCTCTCTCTCTCTCTCTCTCTCCTTCCTCTCTCTGTTTCTAATTAATAAATAACAATAAATCTTCTAAAAAAAGAAAATTACAAGTTTAAAATGGGTATGTAAAAAATAAGAAAACCAGGAATATTTTAGCAAATGAACTTCACACGTGTATATTGAAAATATTCCTGACTTTAATTGTGTCATAGAATTTCATCCCTGAGTCAAAATGAACAATTTCTGCACCCCCTCCCTAAGAAAGAGCTTTATCTCCTCACCAACCTCCCAGGGAAAGGGAAAACATACAAACACAAATGAGAATACAATTGCTAGTTTTCTAACTTCATGGTTATTAAAAATTAATTAAAAATAAGCATTTGGGAAGAAATCACAAGAGAAGTAATAGGAAGCTTAGAAATATTTACATGAGCATCCTTTGTATTTTAGGAATCTGTAACTTGCTGCCATCAGCCTGTCCCCTTCTCTTCCATTCCTGCCACTAGTGGACTAGTGCTGAATATGCACATTGATCCTCAGCTAGGCAGCATGATTTTATCAGGCTGGTCTCAATGAGAACTTCTTATTGCCTTTGTTTTTCATGTACTTGGAGATCAACTAGTTATTGAACTTCTAACATTTGGGAGAAAGTGTGACAGCCTGGTTCAAATTTGAAAAATATCTACAAAGAGTCCCTATGCTTCATTAGACTACGCTTTCTGGGAGGGAGGGAAGAGAACACGTGCACCGGCCCACCACAGGGAAAGTTGGTGACCACAGAGAAACTAACCTCTCATTTGTTCCAGAGAACAAGTCTTCCTGGGAAGTAGCACTACCGTTCAGAGGACCCGGGCCAAGAAAAGGATTCAGATGGGCGGAGATGAGGACAGTGTCACAGGTTGGAGGAGCTCACTTGAGGAAAAGACCAGCAAAAGGAAGATGCGGTAAAGACTTGTGAATATATATCACAAAGGCATGAGTATGGGGAGAAGGCAGATTGTCACCTTCCTTTTCCTTGCTGTACTCAGCAGGGCCTCAGTGGATGGCATTGTGCCCACCCATGTTGGGAAAGGCAATCTTTATGCAACCTGGCTCAAAGGTTCTTGTCTCTCAGCAGTGACCTTACAGCCGTACCTGGAAGTAGCCTTTAGCTAGTTAGCTTGGAACCCCGGGGCTCAGTCAGCTTTTCCTACTAAACTAGCATCAAAGTGAGGCAAGTTGATTGTTGTTGTTGCTGCTGGTTGGGGAGGAGTGTGTAGGGCAATTTTACATGGGTAAGATTTCCAAGAATCTTAAAAGTGTGTCAAGATTTGGTTTCTCTATCAATTTATCAGAAATACCAAAGTTTGTTCTCTTGCTTTTAATTATGGCCAATTTGTTCTTCTATTAATTATTCAATGGGTAAATTTTCATTATGATTTCTAAGAAATCATCAGTCTATGTGGTCTGTAGTATTTCTCAGGGAATTTATTAGAAATGTTTAAGGAAAAAATCATCAGTGGTTCAGAAGATGATTCATTCAATAAACTGCTTGCCTTGCAAGCATAAAGGAGTGAGTTCAATATCTAGAATCCACATATAAACAAGCCAAGCCTGGTGACTCGGGCTTGTAACAACAGCACTGAGGAGGCAGAGACAGGCAGATCCCTGAGGTTCACTGGCTAGCCAGTTGAAGCCCATCAGAAGCCCTGCTGTGGGGAAAAAAAAAAAGTGGTGGATGGCACCGGAAAGGAACAACATCTGAAATTGTCTTCTGACTTTCACATGCACTCACACACACGTGCACCTATGTACACATGCATGTGTGCCTGCCTACACATAAACACATGCACAAATGCACACACATACATACAGAAAATAATCTTCCAATTACGAAACCCAACATCCTTTAAAGGCTCACAAATCTTACTTCAAAATATCCAGAGGTTCTTCCGCCCTCAAAATGAATGCTCTTGGCTCAATGTTCTAACAGCTTAGACAAAACAGAAGGACCCAAATGACAGGTTAAAACAGGAAGGCGCAAAAACAAGGATCCCGTCTCAAGGTGAGGACTCCATGACAGTGGCTGGGCGGGGCATCGGGATGAAGGAAGGGTTGCCTGAGACTGTGGATTTACACTGAGCAACATGAGACTACTACACAGCATAAAGACACCAAAATTTCCTTATGACAAATGGTTTGAATGATAAACTCTTAGGCATGGTATTCTTAGCATCAGGTAAACTCCTTGGAGGTCCAGGATGGTAAGATGGATGAGCAGGTAAGACTGGAAATGACCCAACACTGTCAGGCAGAGAATTGCTAGTGAATGAACCAGACCAGGAAGAGTCCAGCCCCCCAAGAATGAGTGCCAAGCCTGGGCTAAGAGACCAGAGCAAGAGAGAGCCAGCTTCGAGGAGGCAGGAGAGAGTCAGGCGTGGTGGTGCACGTCTTTAAGCCCAGCAGTTGGGAAGCAAAGGTAGGAGGATCGCCATGAGTTCGAGGCCACCTTGAGACTACATAGTGAATTCCAGGTCAGCCTGGGCTAGAGCGAGACCTTACCTCAGAAAACCAAAAAAAAAAAAAAAAGAAAGAAAAGTCAGGAGAGCTAAGCACTGCATCATGCCAACCTGACAGGGAAATGTTTCAAAAGGAAAGAAATTCATGCCTTTTTCATTCAGAAAGGGTAACTTACAATGCCTCCAGCCACTGAAAGATAGCCGACAGACAGTTTCTGCCCTCAAGGAGCTCAGAGAATGACAATTATAAACAGAGAGATAAGTATCATTACAGTGAAACATGGAGAGAAGTGAGAGATGACAAAATAATTTGTTAACAACTCTGTGAGCCATAGAATGCTAACTGAAGGCTTCTGCATTTAAAATTGAGAAGGTTATTGCTGGCTTTCAAATAATACCATTTCAGTTAAATGGTATCTTTTTCCATGACTGTTTAGCATTTACTAAATTACTGAGAAAAAAAATCTATATATGTTACAGATACAAATTAAATTTTCAACTAAAGTCACTGCACTATATACTAAAAGTACAAAAGAAAAACTCATTCTGGTAGAGCTCATCTAAAATTAATGATCTTTGTCCCAAAGAATAAGAATCTTGGTGTCCAGTCATGAGACTAAATACTTGATCCCAAAATGATTGGTTTTGACACCGCATCTGGATGTAGAAGTTCTGCCCCTGGTGACATTATTCCAGCCGTTTAATATTCTTTCTCAAGGAAATGCTGTGGAACACTAATGATTGCTAATTGGCAAAAATAGTAGGAGCTCTATTGAACTGTTTCTCAAAGGAACATACCTAATGAGTATATTAATAAAAATGGACTGAATATTTATGTAAAATGGCTCGTGTGCATTTTGTAAAATGGACTGCATGTTGCTGTGTTATCAGGCTCTGCCCAGTCCTTTGGGGGACCTCAGTTTTTGAGCTTTGGCTGATGAAATATATGCAGGGATCCGTCTGGGACAGGTATTTGAAGCCAATGAGAATAGATACTGGCAGGGAGCAAGTAGAGCTACGGCATGTGAGCTCTCCTCACAAGTGTGACTGACAGAAGAGAACTGGGGTCAGATGCATTCTGCCCATGTGAGCCAGGGCAAGGGTTCTAAGAGAGCAGGAGAGACCCAGCAGGGGAGGGCATAGTACCCTATGAGCCACAGTTTTTGCAAGCTGGTTGGAGACTTTCATCACATACATTTTTTTTCTTGATTATAAACCTGCATTTAATAATTTCAAAACTAATCCAAGTCATGAGGTTCAGTGAAAAGGGCCTCAAATTCTCCTGAGTTAAATTCATTCACTACAATTAAACCGTCCACCAGGGCCAGAACTGGGTGCCCTGTAATGTTGGTCTCATCTTTCCAACCCTGCTCACTTTTATCTATGTATCACTGTCAATTAAGCATTTTCTTAAACTCCTTGGTAAACTCATTTACTATTTCTTATTTTACTTTGTATCTTTATGTACCTTATATCTATATTATCAGTAAAGCCAAAGACAGGGCCTTAAATAACTCCGGCCTTTCCATGTGTGGGCAGCTCAGGCTTGTGGGCAGGTTGGCTTCCACCCACACCTGTTATTTCATTTCACAGCACTAACATGCCCTGTTCTCTGTTCCCTGACTTTCAACCTATGCCAATAATTATGAGTTTACTGAATGCTAGCAAACTCAAGTTTTAAAAAAATTCACAATAAATATCAATGAAGCAAATATATATCTTATAGTTATAGCAATAACAGAAAGGGATTTATTCTTTCCTTCAACAAGCCAAGATGTACAAGTTGACTCATTTAACATATGATAGAAATTTTTTCTTTTTAAAATGCATTTAACTTATTTATTTAATTTGAAAGAGAAAGGGGGGGCAGATGAGAGAAAGAGACCAGGCATGCCAGGGTCTTCAGCCACTGCAAATGAACTCCAGACTCATGTACCACCTTGTACTTCTGCCTTTATATGGGTTCTGGGGAGTTGAAACTGGGTCCTTAGGTTTCAGAGGCAAGCACCTTAGCCACTGAGCCATCTCTCCAGCCCTTGAAATTTTTCTTAATCACACAGTTTTTCAGCAAATAGTTCCTAAGTGCTTACCAAGTTACCTTTATGGCATAATGAATTAGAACGACTCTCTTTCTTACATTCTTCATGAGGAGGTGATTTTATGCTTGAAATCTTAGGAGAGAGAAGGAAAACATATTAGTTTCTTATTGATGCTACAACAAGTTACCACAAGCTTTTATCATAATACAAATTTACCCCCTTCCAGTACTGGAGGTAAGAAGTCTGAAGTGAGTCTCATTGAACTAAGATCATGATATTGGTAGGGTCATGTTCTTTTAGAAGCTGCGAAAGAGAATTCATTTCTTTGGACCTAAGCCAACGAATGCCGATGCCTGCATTCCTTTTATTCTGTCCCATTTCTGTCTTCAACCTGAGCCATAGAAGTTTCAGTCATGCCCATTCTGATCATTGTCTCCATCAGTGCATCTCTTTCTCTGACTTTGATTCTTCCTCTGCCTCTGCCTCTCCCATGTTTAGGGGACCCACCTGGATATCAGAGATGATTGTCCATCTCAAAGACGGACAATTAGAAAACTATCCCATCTAAAGTCTTAGCCTTCTCTAACCATGAGACACCATGTTAAGTTATCCAGAGGTTAGAACATGTGCTTCCTCGAGAGCCACTCTGCTGCCCACTAAAAGGCAAAAAGGAAATTTCTTCCACTTATTGCAGCCCAGTTGTATGTGACACTGTGTCAAGTGTTCTAGGTTTCATCCCCTATGCACAGCAAGCTCATAAAGATACGTTCTCCTTCTCAGTTTTGGAGATGAAAGAAAGCTGGAGTGCAGAGACTCGGAAGTCACTCGTCATGAGTCACATAACCGTTAAGCAGGAGATCCTGAACTGAGGCCCAAAACCTTTTGACTCCAAGATCTATGCCTGCTCTTTTCCTCTCTGTCTCTCTCTGTCTCTCTCTCTCTCTCTCTCTGTCTCTCTCTCTCTCTCTCTCTCTCTCTCTCTCTCTCTCTCTCTCTCTTTGTCTCTATCTTCTTCCTATATTTCCTCAGGACAAAAAACATTTAACTAGCTGGCCATCTATCATGGGTATTGCCAACAATCCAGATTTCATATTGACCAGGAGAGTCTAGTAAATGACTTACAGCTGAACTATGAGCTGCTGGCATACTCATTATTCAGTAGGAACACAGCTTGTACCTCAAAGAAATTACAATCTGGCTTCATACTCTCTGTACCGTGAAAAGAAAATTGATGCTATGAAAGAATAAGTGAGTGTTTAACATAAATGCTAAGGGGTGGGAATCCCAGTAGAATAAAAGAGAGACTATTTGAAGCAAAAGTTTTGCTCATGTATGACTCAGTCTTGGCTTGGAATTAAGGGAAGAATTTGAATAGTTGGGTTTGGAGTATGTAGATGACATGAGCCCAGACAAGTAAGCACAGGACACTCTCGGGTGACCTGCATGGACATATCTGTCATCAACAAGCTGTAATTGAACATCTATAATGTCTCAGTCACTGATCAGAAGGGTAGAATATTCAAATGGTAGCAGGGTTTTAAAAGGCTACACTTATGAGCAAAAGAGTAAACAGAGAAGTAATATATCAAAAATAGACTTTTGCTAAAAATCTACATAGGCTTGGAGATCCTATGTAAAAACTTGAAGAGACCAGGCATGCCAGAATGAGCTGAGAAGCTGTTACAATAAATCAGGACAGACTTGACATTGAGGGCCTAAACAAAAGTAAAATAATACCACGGCAAGAAACCCCCTTTGGACAGGTACGTGAAATAGCGCAGAGGGGGATACTATTGATGGCACTAGTGACAAGACTAAACTTTAAAACTATAAAGGTCACAAAGAAGATTCCATTAACATAGGAAGTTGTCCATTTAACTGATCTAGCTATTCTTTGCTCAAACCTAGCATCAAAAGGCATCAAGACAAATGTTCTGGCTACAGAGATATGTGGTCCTGAGGTCAAAGCCAAGTGAAAGCTGAAGATGTTCATTCCTTCTACCCATATGCATTGAAGTAGATGTTATATTGTTGTTTCAAAACTAGCACTACAGACATTTTGTGACAAACCTTTGTTGGGATGGGTAGAAAGGATGCATCATAGATGCCCAATGACATTGTTAGTCTCTCCCATCAAAACACTTAATATCTGCCCTCCTTCCAGTAACAACAGTCAGATGAGCTGAGGAGATGGCTTAGCAGTTAAGGCACTTGCCTGTGAAGCCTAAGGACCCAGGATCAATACCCCAGAATCTACATAAGCCAGATGCTTTCACTTGCAGTGGCTAGAGACCCTGGCATGTCCATTCTCTCTCTCTCTCTCTCTCTCTGTCCTCTGTGTAATAAATAAATAAAAATAGGCTGGGGAGATGGCTTAGACATTAAAATGCTTGCCTGCACCTATAAAGCCTAAGGACCCAGGCTCTACTCTCCAGATCCCACAGTAAGCCAGACACACATGTGTACAAGGAGGCACACACACATATGGAGTTTGATTGCAGTGGCTAGACGCCCTGGCATGCTAATTCTGTCCCCACCCCTCATAATTTTCTTATAAACAACGCTGCTTTGCTTGATGCAGTGGGCTTCAGCTCCCTGGTCCCATCCATCCTCTGTCTCTGAACCTTTCTCACTCTTCTGGCATATGGCCTTCAGCTGTTGTGAGACTGTCTTGAGTCATCTAGACATGCCAACTCTTCTCTTCTTTTGTGAGAGGTTCTAGGTCAATCCCAGGCTCAGGTCTTGGGAGAAAAAGAAAAAACAGTCCAGGTTCCCAGGAGCAGAACTTATGAGGATGCAATGTGAAGGCTTCAATCTGCACCACGGAGAGAGGCCTCCAGGAAAGGGGTGTGTGTGTGTGTGTGTGTGTGTGTGTGTGTGTGTGTGTGTGCAGTGTGTGTGGTGTGTCAGTGTCAGAGAGTCCAGGTACGTAGGAAGAGTGGCCTTCAGAGCACAAGCTGAACTAGAGTAGGAAGGAAAAAGGCTGAGTGAGAATGAGGGCGCAGTGGGACTGCTGATCTTCATGAGCCTCTCCATTAAAAGAAGGTAAAGATGGAAACAGGAGCGGTACTGTCTCCCAGGGTCCAAGGGGGCCTATGCTGAGCAAGGGACAGAGAGAAAAGGCGGGTTTTCAGGAGAGCTAGGGACCGGGCAGTAGGTGTCTGCAGTCCAGTAGTAGTGAAGGATTAAGTACAGCCAGAGGGAGAGTCAGAAAAAGACATTTTTTAAACAGGGTCACAGGTCAGGTTTTCCAAAGGGATATGACAAGTGGAAACTAGCAGCTGGTCTTTGGCTTCTGTAACTGAAGGCCAAAAATGTTTCTAGTCCTACAGAGCCCCCTTCCCTGTGCACACGATGCCCCCTTTTCTCACAGCATCAGAGTCTGCTTCCTTTATTATGTTAGAAAAGAATCGCACATGTATTTATTAAGGACCTTATTTATTTATTAAGTACACAGGTGGTTGAGAAGTACTGCAAAGTGATATTATTATTAGAATATCAAAATACTTTTGCACTTAGGCGGTATTATTCCTGCAATTATTCTAAACATGCTGTCCTAAATGCATTCCAAGTTCCAAACTGAAAGTCTTTGATCCACTTAAAAGGGGAAACATCCTAATCTGAATCAGGCAAGTCAACAGCTGGAGCAAGGAATAGAATATGCTCCAAAAAGTGTCCCAAAGAGGAGCCCTACAGCTTGCCTGTTTAGTGCAACACGGCTGGCCCTGATGGCGTCAAGTCAATTTTCTTCTTTATTACTTAGTAAGTCACACACATGAGCCAACGATTACAGAATGATTTGGTAAATACCTTCATTTCTATTGTATTTTACTTAGACAGTCCACAAAATACAGACCTTTGGACTGTTAAATAAATTCAGAGATGCCACTTACCTTTTCAAAGAAATCTGTTCCTAAAGACATTAGGAATGATTATTCGTGAAAAATATTAAAATTGCAAGTAAATCTATAGACATGTTCCTTTTGAGGAACTGCATATATTATAGAAAATAAGGTAATGAGTTTAAAAGATTAATGTGGAAAGATCACTAGGACAGCTTACACTTGTCCCTGATCTCCACTTTTCTTCCCTAAGTCGGATCATCTGCCTTTGTAAAAGAGAACCAGAAAATAACACCCATGTCTGAGTACCAGAAAAAAGATTTATCCCGTCCTTGGGCATAAGCCACTCTCACCCATCTGGCAGATTGGCTGGAGGTATTTGGTATGAGAACATATCTTCAGGCAAGGTTTCTTGATCCCCCAAATGCTGTGACCTCCAGACAAGTCAGAGTCACTGCTCCACTCCCTACAGGGAGACACTCTGAGACTGACACATCATCTCATCCCCAAAGCAAATGTGTTTAATTTTCTATTCCTGCTTTCCACTTACTCTCACCAAACAACAAATCTCTACTTCCGAAAGGATCTTCCTTGTATTCAGAATTAAAGCAAACTGTTTCCAGACTGTGTGGAGACTTTCCAGGCTCTCTAAGAAATACAACAGAGAAAGATGCCTCTAGTTTGGTTGTATTTCTACCTGCCTGTCTGTCTATTTTGTTCTTAGTTTCCTTAACCAGTAAAACATGTTCGAACTTGTGCTTATAGTGAGTTCAGATCTAAACATAGTAAGGAAAGAAAGAGAGAGAGAGATAAAGAAAGAAAGGAACCGCTTCTTTGCACAAAGACACCAAAGCAAGAAAGGATTGTCAAGGTACAGGGAGTGGAGAGGGCTCCTCATTTCTGGGAGGCTCTGAGCCAACTCCATCAGTCCTCCTCCCCCACTTTGTTGTGAAAGATTTGGATTATATGAGTCTGTCACTGCAGCTACCTGCATAGAACCCCAAAACCCCAAAAGCCAATCCATCAGGCGGCATATACACAGTTTTCAGACAAGATGAGGCTGCAGCTTGTGGCTGCTTTACCACAGTTCTCAAGTGTGCACAGTGACTAGGCTTTGCACTCTGACGCTGTAGGGCATGTACCACAAGGAGCAAAACCTACAGGTATTGTACGGAACAGGCACGGTTTCTGAATGTGAGCCAGGTAGGTGGCAGAGGTTACTCTATGTGGCACCTCCAACACATAACTCATGTCTAAGCTGAAAGAAAGTGTTAGACCTCTGCAAACTTGTGTGGCAGCTCAGTGTCTTTAGATACCCAGGACCACTACGTTTATAACTCAATCCTGTTTTCATTCACTTCTCGATAGATTGCTCCCACCTACCTATTACTGACTTCCTAGAAGTCCCTGATATTTGAAGGCTCTAGGAATTTTTTTTTTTCCTGATATCTCTCACAGTTCTTGGAAGCTGTGAAAAGAAAACATTCTCATGGAGATCAAGACAAACTCCTCCTGGACTGTCAGGCGCAGAATCAGTTCATAGAAAGTAAGGAAAAATAGGGTAGCCACCAGTTTAAAGGCAAAGAATGGGCTGGAAATGTTAAGAGAATAGGCTTTGGAAGGAATCCAACTTAAGACTTTGGTGTTTCTGTGTAAGCTTATGTCACCATTTAATGACCTCTCTAATCCGCAACTGCCCGTTTCATAAATATGCCAATTATTCTGATCATTGTGTGTTGTGAACATGTATTGAAATGTCACACCCTACCCATAAATATGATTGGTAATTATGTATCAGTTAAAACATTTTTTTAACTGTTAAGGGTTTAGCTCAGTGGCAGGGCATTTATGTAGCATATGTGCAGCCTTCAATTTTATCCCAAGCATAGAAAGATTGTTATTTTTTAAAATTATTAAGTGATGACTAAAATTAAGGGTGGACATGATGGTGCACACCTTTTATCCCAGCACTGGGGAGGCATAGGTAAGAGGATCGTTGTGAGTTCGAGGCAACCCTAAGACTACATAGTGAATTCCAGGTCAGCATGGGCTAGAGTGAGACCCTACCTCGAAAAAAAAAAAAAAATAAGGTCTGATAGTTATTATTAGAATGACATTGAAGTAATACACACAAATGAGGCACACAGCTCAGTGCCTGTCACACAATAACCTTTCTTGATCATTTTAACTCATCATTATTAAAAGTACAGATCCACACAGTTACTGAGTGGGATTTTTTAAATTATCTCATATCTTGGAAGTTTTCTTCAATAAAGTTGATATGAAAATGACACTAATAATAAAGACCTGTCCACATACTAAATTAAAATCCTGAAATCCTTAAGTGGGGAGTCTCAAGAAATGCACATTAGCCAAAGAAATCCAAATTTGGGAAAATATAAAATAGCTGGAGAGATTGGTTTCAAAATAAGTACTTTGCTGACTGTCATTGAACAACAACAACAAAAAGATACTTAGAAGAAATGAGATAATATGCAAATAGCTTGGTTAAAATTGACACACCTTGGGACTGTGGAATTGGCTCAATGGATAAAGTGTTTGCCAGTCAACCCTGAGGACCTGAGTTCAAGCCTCAGACTCCACATAAAAAAGAAGCAAGAAACTTCCAGTTAAGATGGTGGCATAGGTACCACACCAAAGCAGCCTAGGGGGGAAGAAAGACCAAAAAAACTCAGCAAAATACACACTTTTACTAAAAAGTGAGGTGTATAGGAAATTGAAGCAGCAGTGGAGAAGTAGAAGAGATCAAGAGCATCCAGAGCCCACAGAGGCCAGCAAAAGCGGCTCTGGCAGCTCCGCCAACTGTGGTGGCGGCGCACCAGAAAGCCACCAGGCTCAGCTCCAGCCGCAGAAAAAGCCAGGTGCGGGCGCTTCCCCTCACACCGCGCTCTCCGCAACTCAGGAAACATGAAGGGAGAGTGACAGTGAGCAGTGGAGGAGCAGACCACGAGGTAGAAGAACACGTGGAACAGCGAGAGAACTGGAGCAGCTGCGCCTCCCTCCCCTCCCCCACCACCTGAGCCCAGCTCCGGCCAACAGAGCAGCAGTCCCGGGACCTGGCCACGCCAACTTGAGCCGACAGCAGGACCCAAGCAGGAGCAGAGTTCAACAGCAATATCAGTGGCTCCAGAACCGGTAACAGCAGCCCCAGCAGTAGAAGATCCAGTGGTGGCAGCAGTGGCAGACCCAGCAGCAGCAGACCCAGGAGCGGCAGCAGCGGCAGATCCCGCAGCAGCAGCTTCAGTGGCAGCAGCGGCAGTGGACACAGCAGCAGCAGCTTCAGCAGCAGTGGTGTCTCCAGCAGTGGCAGCTATAGCAGCAGCAGAGGCAGCAGCAGTGGTGAGCCCAGCAGCAGCAGCTACAGACCCAGCAGCAGCAGCTTTAGCAGCAGCAGTTCCAGCAGCAAGGGTACTGATAGGCAGGGCCACACTTGCCAGGCTCGGTTTGCCCCACAGGAAAAGCCAGTGCCCAGCTACAGAAATCAGAACAGCAGCCCAACGACCTAGGCAGCAACTTGACTGAGACCAAAATCATCCAATGTAACTGGGATTGCACCAGGGAAGGGTCTCACTTGGTCGCAAGCTGACATGGATCCCTCAACAGACCAGAAATCTTAACCTCTTTGTTGATAGAGGATCTGGTCATTATAATAACTACTCTTGCATACAAACTTGGGGCTATTTTTGATTGAATGTGTACAGTGTTTAGTTAAATTTTAGAATCTACCTGTATTTTATCCCACTCAGCCTGCTTGAATACTCCCATAGCAGAGAAACTCAATCCCTAGGAACACCTTTGTAGATACTCTGAGAGTCTTAAGAGCCACACCTAACACCTTAAGCTCCTACCCTGAAAATATATAACATCAAATCAATTGATGCAGCTAAGAATACACAGCTTGCTAGAAAATCAAAGCATTAACTTAATCCAAGATGCAAAAATATATACATTATAATACAGGAAACACTAAAAAGCAAGACGATATAAATCCACCTAAAAGTATTAATGCATCAGAAATGTCCTCCAGTGAGAACGAGTTAGAGGAAATGCCTGAGAAAGAGTTCAAAAGAATGATTATAAATATTTTCAAAGAGGTCAAAGAACAAATCAAAAGAATCAAAGAAGAAATCAAAGAGGAAATCAAAGGAATCAAAGAAGACTCAGGACACAAATTTAATAAAATAAAGAAGGCAATACAAGACATAAATAAGGAAATAGAAATAATAAAGAAAAACCAGTCAGAATTACTAGCAATGATGAACACAGTTAATGAAATAAAAAACTCTGTAGAAAATCTCATCAGTAGGATGGATGAGGGAGAGGACAGAATATCTAAGCTAGAAGACCAGGTGGCAGATCTAATACAGTCCAACAAAGAGAAAGACAAAAAGTGGAAATTTCAAGATATTCGAGATACTATGAAAAGATCCAATATAAGAATTCAGGGCATAGTAGAAGGAGAAGAATTCCACTCCAAAGGTGTAGTAGGCGTCTTCAACAAAATCATAGAAGAAAATTTCCCCCAAATTGGGAAAGAGGTGCCAATGCAGATACAGGAAGCCTTTAGAACCCCAGCCAGACAAAACGTGGAAAAAACCTCTCCTCGCCATATTATAATCAAATGTCCAAACACGCACACCAAAGAAAAGATACTGAAAGCAGTTAGAGAGAAAAATCAAGTTACCTACAAAAGCAAGCCCATCAGGATTACAGTAGATTATTCAACACAAACTTTAAAGGCCAAAAGGGCTTGGAGTGATGTATTCCAAGTTCTGAAAGATTACAACTGTCAACCAAGGTTACTTTTTCCTGCAAAGCTATCCATTCAAATAGATGGAGAAATGAGGACATTCCATGACAAAAGCAGGTTAAAGCAATATTTGAAGACAAAACCAGCTCTACAGAAAATACTTGATAGAATCCTCCATGCTGAAGAAAAGGAAAAGCACACATATAAGGAACCTAGAAAAAACAAGCAATACTCAAATACTAGTTAACAGAAGAGAGTACAGGTAGAATCGAAACCACAAAAAAAAAAAATGGCAAACATAAATACACACCTTTCAATAATAGCTTTTAATATCAACGGCCTCAATGCCCCAATGAAAAGACATAGGTTTGCAGACAGGGTTAAAAAGCAGGATCCTACAATTTGTTGTCTACAAGAAATTTACCTTTCTACAAAGGATAGACATTATCTTAGGGTGAAAGGTTGGAAGACTGTGTTTCAAGCAAATGGGCCTAGAAAACAAGCAGGGGTTGCTATCCTAATATCGGACAAGGTAGAATTTAGTCCAACGTTAGTGAAAAAAGATAAGGAAGGTCACTTTATATTGATTAAGGGCACACTCCAACAGGAGGACATTACAATCCTAAACATTTATGCACCTAACAAGGGGGCTCCAAAATTCATCAAACACTATTAGAACTAAGGTCACAGATAACACCAAACACAGTGGTGGTGGGTAACTTTCACACCCCACTCTCATCAATTGACAGGTCATCCTGGGAAAAAATAAACAGAGAGGCATCTGGACTAAATGAGGTCATAGAAGGAATGGACCTAACAGATGTCTACAGGACATTTCATCCAAAGGCTGCAGAATATACCTTCTTTTCAGCAGCACATGGGACATACTCTAAAATAGACCATATATTAAGACACAAAAAAATCTTAACAAATTCAGTAAAATTGAAATAATTCCTTGCATTCTATCTGACCACAATGGAATTAAACTACAAATCAGTAGCAAGAAAGGCTATAGAGCATACACAAAATCATGGAAACTAAACAATACACTACTAAATAATGAATGGGTCAATGAAGAAATCAAGAAGGAAATCAAAAAATTTATAGAGTCAAATGATAAGGAGAACCCAACATACCAAAATCTCTGGGACACAATGAAGGCAGTTCTAAGAGGTAAATTTATAGCCTTAAGTGCCTATATTAAGAAATTGGAAAGGTCACAAGTAAACGACCTAATGCTTCACCTTAAGCCTTGGAAAAAGAAGAACAAGGCAAACCAAAAATCAGTAGACGGGAAGAAATAATAAAGATTAGGGCAGAAATTAATGAAATAGAAACAACAAAAAAAAAATCCAAAGAATTAATGAACTAAGAGTTGGTTCCTTGAAAGGATAAACAAGATTGATAAACCCTTAGCAAATCTGACCAAAAGAAAGAGAGAAGAGACACAAATTAATAAAATCAGAGATGAACAAGGTAACATCACAACAGATTCCAGAGAAATTCAAGAAATCATAGGGACATACTATAAAAGCATATACTCCACAAAGTATGAAAAGCTGAAAGAAATGGATGATTTCCTTGATTTATATGACCTACCTAAATTAAATCAAAATGAGATTAATCACTTAAATAGACCTATAACAAACATGGAGATCCGAACAGTTATCAATAATCTCCGAACTAAAAAAAGCCCAGGTTCGGACGGATTCACTGCTGGATTTTACCAGACCTTTAAGGAAGAGCTAATACCATTGCTTCTTAAGCTTTTCCAGGAAATAGAAAAGAAGGAATTCTACCAAACTCCTTCTATGAGGCCAGCATCACCCTGATACCAAAACCAGGCAAAGATAGAACAAAAAAGGAAAACTACAGACCAATCTCCCTCATGAACATAGAAGCAAAAATTCTCAACAAAATATTGGCAAACAGAATACAAGAGTATATCAAAAAGATCATTCACCCTGACCAAGTAGGCTTTATCCCAGAAATGCAGGGATGGTTCAACATATGCAAATCTATAAATGTATTATGTAAATGGGTTGAAGGACAAAAATCACATGATCATCTCATTAGACACAGAGAAAGCATTTGACAAAATCCAACATCCCTTCATGATAAAGGTTCTACACAGACTGGGAATAGAAGGAACATATCTCAATATAATAAAGGCTATTTATGACAAGCCTACAGCCAACATATTACTAAATGGGGAAAAACTGGAAGCTTTCCCACTAAAATCAGGAACAAGACAAGGGTGTCTACTGTCCCCACTTTTATTTAATATAGTTTTGGAAGTCTTAGCCATAGCAATAAGGCAAGAGACACACATAAAAAGGATACAAATTGGAAAGGAAGAGATCAAGTTATCATTATTTGCAGATGACATGATTCTATACATAAAGGACCCTAAAGACTCTACTAGCAAACTGTTAGAGCTGATCAAAACCTACAGCAATGTAGCAGGATACAAAATAAATACACAGAAATCAGTAGCCTTCATATATGCTAACAACAAACACACAGAGGATGAAATCAGAGAATCACTCCCATTCACAATTGCATCAAAAAAAATAAAGCACCTTGGAATAAACCTAACCAAGAAAGTAAAGAATCTCTACAATGAGAACTTTAAAACACTCAAGCGAGAAATTGCAGAAGACACTAGAAAGTGGAGAAACATCCTTTGTTCCTGGATTGCAAGAATCAATATTGTGAAAATGGCAATCTTACCTAAAGCAATCTACACATTTAATGCAATCCCTATCAAAATTCCAAAGGCTTTCTTCATGGAAATAGAAAAAACAATCCAAAAATTCATTTGGAATCACAAAAAACCTCGAATATCTAAAATAATACTGAGCAACAAAAATAAAGCTGTTGGTATCACCATACCTGATTTAACCTATACTACAGAGCCATAGTAACAAAAACAGCATGGTACTGGCACGAAAACAGATATGTAGATCAGTGGAACAGAATAGAGGACCCAGATGTAAGCCCAAGTAGCTATAGCCACCTGATATTCAATAAAAATGCCAAAAATACTCATTGGAGAAGAGACAGCCTCTTCAGCAAATGGTGTTTTGAAAACTGGATATATATCTGTAGAAGGATGCAAATAGATTCTTCTCTCTCGCCATGCACAAGAATTAAGTCCAAATGGATTAAAGACCTTAACATCAGACCTGAAACTCTGAAACTTCTAGAGGAAAAAGTAGGGGAAACCCTTCAACATATTGGTCTTGGCAAAGACTTTCTGAATACAACCCCAATTGCTCAGGCAATAAAACCACAGATTAATCACTGGGACCTCATGAAACTACAAAGATTTTGCACTGCAAAGGACACAGTGAAAAAAGCAAAGAGGCAACCTACAGAATGGGAAAAAATCTTCACCAGCTATATCTGATAGAGGATTAATATTTAGGACATACAAACAACTCAAAAAGTTAAATAATAAGGAATCAAACAAGCCAATCAAAAAATGGGCTATGGAGCTAAATAGAGCCTTCTCAAAGGAAGAAATACGAATGGCATATATGCATCTAAAAAAATGTTCTACGTCACTAGTCATCAGGGAAATGCAGATTAAAACTACATTGAGATTCCATCTCACTCCTGTCAGATTGGCCACCATCATGAAAACAAATGATCATAAATGTTGGCGGGGATGTGGAAAAAGAGGAACCCTTCTACACTGCTGGTGGGAATGCAATCTGGTCCAGCCATTGTAGAAAACAGTGTGGAGGTTCCTAAAACTGCTAAAGATTGATCTACCATATGACCCAGCTATAGCACTCCTAGGCATATATCCAAAGGACTCATTTCCTTAGAAGTACATGCTCAACCATGTTTATTGCTGCTCAATTTAAAATAGCTAGGAAATGGAACCAGCCTAGATGTCCCTCAACTGATGAGTGGATAATGAAGATATGGCACATTTATACAATGGAGTTCTACTCAGTGGTAAAGAAAAATGAAGTTATGAAATTTGCAGAAAAAGGAATGGACCTGGAAAGGATTATACTAAGTGAGGTAACCCAGGCCCAGAAAGCCAAACGCCACATGTTCTCTGTCATATGTGGATCCTAGCTACAGATGATTGGGCTTCTGCATGAGAAGGAAAATACTTGGTAGCAGAGGCCAGAAAGTTAAAAAGGAGATATAAAGGGAAGAGAAAGGAAGGGAGGAGGATACTTAATAGGTTGATATTGTATATATGTAAGTACAATGATTGTAATGGGGAGGTAATATGATGGAGAATGTAATTTCAAAGGGGAAATTGTGGGGGTGGGGAGGGAGGGAATTACCATGGGATTTTTTTTATAATCATGGAAAATGTTAATAAAAATTTAAAATTAAAAAAAAAGTAAGAGTAAGATTCTCCTCTGCTTCAGGCAAGGAGAAATGATGAGGGACAACCCAGAAGTTGTCCTCTAACCTCCAGACACAGTCTGGCACACACATACACGTGTGTACATGCACAACCCTCTCACACACCTCTTTAAAAATGCCACATGAGCTATTGATGAAGCATGCTATGCTCCAATATGGAATGATCAATTACCTGGAATCCATAGTGTAGGATTTGTCCACTAGAAACAGAGAGGCAGTATCACCTTGCAGCTGAGATGTAGAATTATTGGAAAGAGCCACCCACATTCTGTAGTGTGAGTTAAAATACTGAAGAACATGGAGCAGGCTTCTGGTTAAAATTAAAAATCCCAAACCAGTACAAAGCACTCCTCCATTCCCTTCCCTTCATCCACCGTCAGCCCTCTAGGCAAAGGCCGGTTCTATCAGTGTTCTGCCTGGGTTAGTGCAGGGCTCTCTGTTGACTACCAAGAACTGCGTCGCCTGCGCTGAGCACCATGCAGCGCTGGCGCGTGTCGGTGCCCTCGCCACCACATGGAACCACTGAGAGATATTGTACCCCGGCCCTCCTCTCTGCTGCCCCCTCCCCTCTCCTTTCTTAGGATAAAACATCTTAAAAAAGGAAAGCTGAGCATGGCCCTGGAATCCGCAAAATGGCCAAGATGAGAGTAAAAACACTACCTGCTCTGTGACCTCTTGAAAGGAACTGTTTGCAAGTGGATTCGGGGTGAGGGGCCAGCAAATCCAAGTAATACAAAATGCTAAGAGCATTGTGGAATTATAATAAATAGCTACAACTTATTTTTACTTTAAAATGACACTGTTTTTCTTTTATGCTTACACCTTGTTCAACTAGTGATACAAACTCATTAAGTAAGATCTTGTAAATTAGAGAAAAATTAAAAGGAAATAAATCACCACAGTGCAAAAACGTTCAAATCCACACATCTTTATTTCCTATTTCATGTGTGTGTGTGTGTGTAACATCTCTCACCTTGTTGGACATGGGTTAGAGTCAACAGCTATTATTAGTAGCAGGTGTTAAGCATTGTGTATTCATTTAAGGAAAATAAGGTATACTTGTTTAATCTTCACCAAAAATTTATATTACAGGAAAATTCATATTTCTCTTTTATAGCCAGGGAAACTTTCCCACCAACAGGTGCTTTTTGAATGTGGCTAAGTATAAAATGGCCACTCATGATGGCTCCCATCCTGCTGTGGGGAACTCGCTCTGTTCTGATGGAGGATGTCAGCCCAGCCCAGGCCAGCTTAGCTCGGCTCTTCTGTTTCTCACCCAGTGTCCTTTCCTCCATCCCTGTCATCATGCTGTGGAGGAAACAGTTCCACAGCACATGCCCATGTTCAAGACCACAGACAGGACCCTCAGACACGTTTACCTGCCTCCTGTACTTACTGGAATTGTTCTAGCTTTGGGCAAAAGCCGGATGGTCAGTTTTAGGTTTGGGTCACAGTATTCATTCTTATCTTTTCTGTAGAAGACAAGCTTAGAACCACAGACACTTTTCCTCATGAAGCCAGGGGTGAGTGAGACAGGCGGCTGTGATGCTGTGGAAATTGGCTTTGCTGTGGAAGTGGAGGGGCACTCTTCTGGGCAGAGGTACCAGTACTGGCAAAGGTAAAAGTACTTTCAAGTAGAAATTTCCACAAGGGAAAGAAAAATGTTTTTCCATTTTGTAAATATTTATTTTAAAGGGAAGGAGAGAGAGAGAGAGAATGGATGGGCATGCCAGGGTCTCCTGCTGCTCTTAATGAACTCTAGATGCATGGTGTCACCTTGTGTATCTGGTTTTACATAGGCACTGGGGAACTGAACCCAGCCTCTCAGGCTTTGCAAGCAAACACCTTTAACTGCTGAGCCATCTCTCCAGCCACAGAAAAGGCAGTTTAAAAAAAAATTAAGATTAAAAAAAAAAAAAAAAGAATTGCTGGGCATGGTAGTTCACACCTTTAATCCCAGCACTTGGGAAGCAGAGGTAGGAGGAGGACCATGAGTTCAAGGCCACCCTGAAACTACATAGTTAATTCCAGGACAGCCTGGAACAGAGTGAGACCCTATCTTGAAAAACCAAAAAACAAAAAAAAAAAAAAAAAAAAAAAGAATTAAATTAAACTAAATGTTTCGAGCCAATACTACAAAATAAAAACATTTCAAAAGTGAGACCAAGTCCCAGGAAATTAGATTAAATGAGACGTCTCTGCCCAACACCAGATATCCCATTACCTGATTTGACATGATAATCTTATTCCCTTCAAAAAAAAGATTCTACAGTTTTCTGTGCATAGAATAAGCTAATTGGACTGGGTTGGGAAGAAGTGCTCCTAGGGTTTATTTACAATTTTTCTCTTAGTAATTTTCTACAGCATCTAAACACTAACAAAAGCATGACTCTAGATATTTGAATATTTTGAGATCTAAAAATTGCCTTATTGAAGTCGAGCATGGTGGCACATGCCTTTAATCCCAGCACTAGGGAGGCAGAGATAGGCTGATCACTGTGAGTTCAAGGCCACCCTGAGACTACATAGTGAATTCCAGGTCAGCCTGGGCCAGTGTGAGACCCTACCTGGAAAACCAAAACAACAACAACAAAAAAATATTGCCTTATTGCTTCAAATGGAAAGTGATCTGCCCTCTGGCCATCTGGGATAGAGATGATTTTCTGTGGAAATTGAAGCGCGTGCGCACACATACACACACACACACACACACACACACACACACACACACACACACCATTCTCTATAAAGAGTAGGAATTTGGTCCTCTGCACTTTGCCACATAAGCAGGTTTGGACCCCTTTCCTTCCCTCATTTGGCTCTGATTTCTAATACCAGCAAAGCTAAGCATAGGGGAAATTAAGAGAATAATTCAGGAGCTGAGGAGACAAAATCGAAATTGGATATTAATTAACACTAAATGAAATTAGTTTCACTTAATAGACATACACACCAGCCCAAAACCGTGAGCTTATTTGTTCTATTGATGTGAATTCATACAAGCTTAAAAGGTCTATATTATGACTTTGTCTGTGAAAGAGCTTCTCATTATCAATGTAAGTATGTGAGGAAACATCCTAGAGGAAAGTCTTACTTTCGTTGACATTAGAGTCTTTTTAAAAGATTATGTCTCCACATAGGTTTTCTCAGCAGTCCAAGAAGAAGCCCTCCAGGAGGCACACACAAAATACCACAGCTAATGTTTCTTTTCTTCCCGCCCAATGACTACCTTCTGCAAGGATAAAGTTGAAGGTTCTTATGCAAGCTTTCAACTGGCGAGTTAAGAACAAGCAGTAATCATTCCCATAGTGAACGATCAATTTTCTTCTCAAGGCTGAAAGAAACCCTATCCTGATGAGTATCCAAGTACAATTTATGATCTTGTCTAAAATAGGCATTTTTGTCCTTAATGAAATCTGGCATCAAAAAATCCACATGTACCACTGATTCATGTATCCATGTAGTAGTCTAATCAATTGGTTTTTAAATGTTTGTTTACTATTCATGTTCAGATGTTCATGAAAATTCTGACTTCACATTCACCAGCAAATATAAAAGCCGGAAATATCATAGAAGGAAAGAAGATTTCAAATGAAATAGTGGACTAGGGAGATGGGTGAGTAGCACAGTGCTCGCCTCTCAAACCGCAGAACCTGAGCTCCACCCCTCGCACACTTTGTAAATCACCAGATGTGGAACACACGCCTGCAGTCTCAGTGCTGGGAACGCAAAGACGTGTGGGTGGCCAGAGAGACCCTGTCTCAAAAAAACCAAAAAGTGGGTAGCATTCCTGGGGGTAGCACTTGCGGCTGCTCTCTGGCCTCTACAAGTGTGTGAGTGCACACATACTCACCTGCATGCCACACACATATACCACATGCAAAAAAAGCCCTGCTATTTCTTTATAACTTAGTTTCGTGAAAAAGAAAAGCATGTTTGTCATCTTGCTCTTGAATTATTTGATAAATTGCTTTTTTTTTCATGTCTTTGTTCCTGGGAATATGATCCCCATGGGAATCCGAATGGAGGCCTCTCTGTGTTTTTATCTGATGAGACCTGTTCAGCGGAGCACACACATCCCTGAGGAAAGAAAAAGGGGTGTGGTGTTAGTAAAATCAAACATTCTCTTTATTTTGGATTCTTCTCATGGTCTCTTTTTATTTTCTTATTCCACCAACAGTACTCATTGGGAAATACAGATCTTTTTCCATTAGCAATCTCTAGAAGGAAGCTTCCTATATATGAGTTCTTTCAGGCCTTTTCCCAATATTTTCCTCCCCTCCAGCTGCTAAAAGCTGCCACTTCATGCCACGGACTCTGCTGGAGTTGTTCCTCACAGTGCACACTCTATCTCTTCTCCTGACAGTACTTCCATGTGGATGACAGGCAGAGACCACATGCCCTGTTCCCCACCTTCCTCACTACAGCAGCTCAGAATCAGATCAGAAGGCAGCGTGTCATTTGAAGAGTAACAGTGGAAAGCCAAGGAGTGAGAAAACTCGATTGTTAAATATTGAATGGGCTGCTGCCTTTAAAGTACTTAAGGAAGACATTATAGGTCCCAACCCTAAGAGAAAAGATTTGCACACATTCAAGTGTTTACCACTAACACAAAAAAGCAAAAAGAAAACTTATCTGCAAGGCACTGAGCAGGCAGAGTAAAAAAGCAGAATGTGGCCTGCTATGGGATAGAATCATTTAGGTAAATGACATTTGTTTTGAGAGCCCTTGGGAGAATGCTCCTGGCCTAACTATTAAAGAACAATCTCATGACGTAAAGACCTTTTAGTCCCAGAGATTGAGCAGATGGGTATAGGTTGGGGAATGATAGGTCCTAATTGTTCTGGTGCCTGGAACCCTCTCTCCTAGTACTCTATGCCGAATCCAGCACATTCTACCTTCAGGATATTCTATAAAGGTCAGGATGGCCCCCAACATTAATGTGGGGTTGTCTCTGTTCTACTTGATGACAAGAACCTGTGTCGGCATGCATCACCTGGGACTACAACAGACCCCCACATAAGCCATGCCTATCACCAAATTGATTGCTCCTAAACTAAGCCAAAGAAAGTACTAAAAGCAAATGTTCCCCCCCTAAAAGCCCTAAGAAAACAATCAGTGTTTAGAACAAGAGTTCCCAACATTTTAAAGCAATTATGAAGGCAGGTATTCAAGGGCCAATCTCTCCTATTCTATGCCCACCTCCTTAAAGCAGATGTTTCTACCATACAAAATAAGGATGGTTACCATAGAAAACCCACTCTGGTCAGCTGCCAACACACATCTGGGTAGTCATGGCTTCAGGCCCAAGCTTAGATATACAAGAAGTAGGTCTTTCCCATGTGGACAGTACAGTCAAGTTTCATTTGGAATGTCCATTCCATTGCCAAGACCAAAGAAGCTAGGAACCAATGCCACACTGCGCATACTTGTGCCCAGAGATGGCCCTTAGGATCCCATGTGCATGTGAAGATCCCAGAAATGTTTGTTCCATAAAGGGACATCAGCAGTCCACCTACCAAGTGAGATATCTGCAGGGTCTCATCTCTTCTGTGGTTCAATTATAGAGACACCCCAGGAAGTATATTCTTTTCCACGATAAGACTTCCCTAGCTCCACATTACAGCCCTCCAGAACACTCAAATAACCAATGTCTGTGAATGAGAAAATTATATGAGACTATTTCTGAGCCATACTTCTAAACCCATTCACATCCTAATATAGACGGGATATAACAAACAAGGAAATTTTCATTCTAAATACTGTACCCAAATGCAAGAAATGGGTCTTCTAAACTCTGATGACCTAACCCTCCTGAGATTTCAAGTGTCTCTTTTATCACTTGCTCAAGCTATCTCTGGACTATTTCTCAAGCTCCTACTTACACTTAACATTCTTCTCCAAATTTGACTCCTTTCAGGCCCACAGAGCCTTGATCTCAATGGAGTGAGGTAGGGAAGAAATGAAGTTAGGTAACTCTTAGCTCATTACTGCTGCACTGCATGCCTTCCTGCTTAAAGCTGTAGAGTAAGCCAAGGATTTCGTTCTTTTGTTCTACTGGAGTCATTCCCATGTAGCATCTCTTGGAATTCATGGGTTAATAGTACACACTCTCATGCTTCTTCATAATCAGATGGTGAGAGTGGTACCATCACAGCTGGATAGATTCCAGCAGAGTGCTTACATGTAAGCCTTTCCCATTTAAGCCTGATGAGTCTTCCTGAAATGCAGACAAATGGAAGCCTAATATTCTGTTCAGCCTCTCTCTCAATCCATATGCTGAGGGCCTGCATTCTTAAGTGTGCTTAGTAATTAGGGTGAATATTTCTTAATTATCTGGGTCTTCTAATAGTGGTCGTGTTGCCATACTCAGAAAGGAGTTTCTGCAATCTCTTTAATTGCATAGCAATAAAGCCATTAAGGCTTGGGATATATTATTTTCGATAAATAACAGGAGAGGTTGTTAATAATACTCAATTGCATGTGTAAGTAGGAGACAGAAACATAATGGGACTCGTCTTTAGATATGTAACTTGTTTAGTCTTACTAATCAATAGTGTGTTGCCACTAAGGCTGACAGTATAAAACACTATAGAGTGGGAAGCTAATGCAATCAACATTCATTCCTCACTATTGTGAAGGCTGGAAGCTCAAGGTGTTAACAGGGTTGATTGCTCCTGAAACCTCTCTCCTTGGCTTGCACACACCACATTCTTTTTTTGTGTGTGGGGTGGGGGTTGAGGTAGGGTCTCACTCTTGCCTAGGCAGACCTGAGTTCACTATGTAGTCTCAGGGTGGCCTCAAACTCACAGTGATCCTCCTACCTCTGCCTTCTGAGTGCTGGGATTAAAGACCTGTGCCACCAAATCCAGCCACAACACCTTCTTGCTCTTCTTGCTGTGGTCACAGAGCCTTTTCTTTGGATGAGCCAAGTACATGCCCTTCCCTCTTTCTAAAAGGACCTCACTTCTTCTCAGTTGGATACATCCCTCATGATCTCATTGAATTTAAAAAAATATTTTTATATATTTATTTGATAGGGAAAGAGGGAAAGAGAGAGGATGGGCATGCCAGGGCCACCAGCCACGGCAAATGAACTCCAGATGTGTGTGCCCCCTTGTGCATCTAGCTAATGTGGGTTCTGTGGAATTGAACCTGGGTTCTTTGGCTTGGCAAGCAAATGCCTTAACTGCTAAGACATTCCTCCAGCCCAATCTCATTGAATTTTAATTGCTTCTTTAAAAGTCTTATCTCACCTTTTTATCCCACAAGGACCCACAAGGTGACTTCAAAAGAATGGGACAGAGAGCTGTCAGCAACAATGTGACAGCCTGAAGATTTGCAAGACCAATGATCCCAAATACATGTTATGCATTTCGTCCAATCCACCATAGCAGGTCTAACTCTGACAGGGAGTGGTTCCTGTTTGCTTTTCACAAATGTCACTTGCTTTGGGCATTAAGACTCACATTTACAAGCAAGCACCTTGAACTACTAAGCCATCTTCCCTGCAGAATGAGAGAATGGGTACACTAGGTCTTCCTGCCACTGCAAACTCCAGACACATGTGCTACTTTGTGCATCTGGCTTTACATGGGTACTGGGGAATTGAACCCAGGCTAACAGGCAAGGAAATTCAGGCAAGCACCTTTAAATACTGAGCCATCACTGTAGCCCATTCACATTTCCTCTAGCACACACTGGAATCCTATTTTATCACTTTCCTCAATGATGGGTGACAACCAGAAGTGCCCCCAACTGTATTTCACTTGTTAGAAAGTTGAAATGACAATTAGAAGAAATAGAAGTGAAAGATTCCCTGGGATAATGACTCTCTTAGAAAATAACATTGTTGAATTCAGAATAAAAGAATTCCTTGTCTGGAACAATTGAATACACACTGTATCTCCAAAACTCATTAGGTCTCAAAGGAAATTAAATCAGTGTAAACTGGAATCATTATCAGTTCCTGTAATGTGGCCTCCATTGCTTTTGTTCTGTTGTTGTTGTTGATTTCCTGGAGAGTTCTCAGATACTGATATCACATAAAATTAACGAAAATAAATAATGCCACCATGAAATACGTGATTACTATGTTGATGCCAAAGCAACCATCTAAGAAGCAACATTTATCTACTAGGGTCATCACCAGACCAGCCGAAATTCCGTTAGTGAAATGTGTCACTTATGTACACAACCACATGCTCAGTGTGGAGAAGATCCTTAGAGCAGGGACTGGCAAAGCCATCTTTATGTAAAGGGCATATGGATTTATAACTTCAGCACATGGTCAATTGGCTGGCTTTCAGGCAAGTTTAATATCCACCATGAGTTTCCTCCCTAAGGCTAGCCAACCTCACTCTTCAAAATTAAGAACCTTGACTTGATTTCCTCTGTGGATAAAGAACAAAGAAGCAACACTCAAACCTCTTTGTTGTTGCTATTCAGTTATATGTATTTTTAATGGAATCTTTGTAAACGTAATTTTGATTTAAGCCTTGATGTTTAATTGATTGAAAGGGATTGTTTTTGGCCATGAAAAAAAATTTTGGAAATATAAGAGAACATCCAAGATTGTAAAAAGAGAAAACTGGAGACTTGGAGTATATGTAGATATGATTCTGTTCTTATTTTTTAAAGATATGGAAAGAAAAAACTGACATTTAGATATTAGTCTAGAATTATTTCTCATGTCTAAAGATTAGAAAATGTTCTCTCACATGCCCACAAGAAAAAAATGTTATATGAACATCTGGACATGGTGAACTTGGTGTAGAATTTTAGTTTGCTTTCAAGAGAAAACCTAACCCTGACCAAACTGTCGTATGAGTGCAGAGTTTCATGAGCCTCCTGCAAGGCTTCTCCAGGCACTGTGCTCAGAGCACACATGAAGAGCTTTGCTGCTCCCACTAAAGGAGCCTGAAGAATTGAGGAGGTTTGAAGCCTCCATGGAGTGTGAAAATCAGAAACAAAACATGTCTCCCAGGTAACACTAAGGACCCTGCACTAGTCCCTGATGCTCCTTTTTTTTTTTTTTAAATTTAATTTATTAGTTTTCTTTTCAGTAAATACAGGCAGTTTGGTACCATTATTTAGGCTCATCTGTGATCTACCCCCTCCCATTAGACCCTCCTTATTATTGAAAATGGGTCGTGCATTGTGGAGTTAGCCCCCAGTTATTAGTATGATAAATGTCTCTGAAAATCATGACCCAACATGTAACTCTGACATTCTTTCCGCCCCCTCTTCCGCAAGATTTCCCTGAGCCATGTTGGGTTCATTTTTGGTCTGCTTCAGTGCTGAGGTGTTGGGGGCCTCTGAGGCTCTGGCTCTCTGATTTGGTAGGAGTTGATTTTTCTCTGAATTGATCTCCTTCCCCTTTGTGCTGGTATCCAGTTCACTAACTCACTCTCCGTTGGAGAATCTGCTTCTCTTTTCCAGATAGATGCAGATCCTAAGAAGAGAGCTGCCCCAACATACCTCAGAAGGGGCCCAACTGAAACTAAGGACAACTGGCGAAATAAGCAAGGGTGATGTTTTCCTGATGCTCCTTTTATAGATAAGTAAAGCGGGCTAGCAGCGGCTCAGGGAGTGAGACCGCCGGCCGCATAAGCATGGGGAGCTGTTACAGCATGGAAAGGCCTCAGTTCGATTCCAAGAACCCAAGTGAAACACACACAGAAAAAGCCAGTGTGGCCACCACACCTATAGCATCAGTCCTACTTGAGCCAGAAACCGCAGAATCACTGGGGCTTGCTGATCAGCCAGACGAACCAAAAACTACCGTGCAGGTTCAGTCAGGGAGCCGGCAGGACGAGCGCCCAGACACGGCGGTGCGTGTCTGTACTTCCAGCCCCGACCATGCAGGAAGAGCTCCCTCCAGCCTTCAGAAGGACGTGAAGGATGGTGGTCGCTTCAATACAACCTTTCCAGAGGTACAGTGCTGCCTCTGAGGAGATCCACACATCTCTGTGGCCCAAATCCATCTGCCTTCTGTCCTCCAGAACCTCTCCAGACGCATGTGGCCATGGATTCTTGGTATCCACACACTTAGGATGTAAACTTTGTCCAAAGGAGATGTGTGGATGTGTAAAACTAGAAAGGGAAATGCCAAAAATCCTAAAAGATAACTCTCCTAGAATTACAGAATTGATTCTTCTTTATATTATATCTTTGCCCAAATTTTCCAAGACTAGCTTCTTTTTTTTTTAATCACCAGGGGTGGACCCAGCCTTGCACACACTAGCTAAGCAAGCACTCTACTTCTAAGCTAGAACTTCTGATTGTGTCACTTTGAGTACTAATAAAAGAATATCCTAAAAACAACTGGGGGGAAATTAGTGCACTATAAATCTTATTTCTTAGACCAACGATTATTTATTAGACTGCTATTTGAATACTTGCCTAGCATACACAAGATCCTGGGCTCAACCTCCTCACCACACATTAAAATATCTTGGGTTTTGTCATTGTTGTTGTTTTGTTTTGTTGTTGTTTTTGTTTTATTTTCCTGGCTTGTCACATTGCAAGTGTCTTCCCAGAGATTTCTTAGGTTAACCCTGTCATTCACAGTGCCAGCACATTTTTCTTTCTGCAATATAAATGTGATTTTATCTTTAAAAAATACTTTCAATGATATACCATTTCTTATTAAAAAGGAAATCTCCAGATTCCTTTGTTTGTTTTATAAGGCGTCCCTGACCTCTAGCCAGCTCATCTTCTTGGATTCACCTCTCTCTCCTGCCCCCTTGCCCTCACCTCCCCACTGGCCCATCTCTGCCCTTGCCTCAGGCACCCTGAACTCACACTTTGGCTTCTTTCACCACTAATTTCCTCTACCTGCCAAATAATTACGTGGCTCACTTTTCAATAACGACATCATTTATCCAATCTTTACTTCAATCTATAGACTCAGTAAAATGACAATATCTTCTTTGTGGTAAATGATTATTATATTGGGGAAACTTAGCATATTAAGACACACGGTTGGAAGCAGCAACTGTTCATATACAGTATTCTCTTTATTAGAGTTCACTTGGACTTGAACCCACAATTTTACCTGTGTACTGACTACACAGGATGTGCAACTTGGTGTTACCCTTCCTCGCACTGCACGTACGAGGGTCCCTTAGACTTGTTAGACGTGACTTCTCTGTCACACCATGAACATGGCCAGGTTGGGGAAAAATCACATTCCTGCTTCTGACCCTTGTTACTCCGGAATTCTCACCAACTTAAAATGCTTGAAATAAAACAACCACAATTATTGGCTCCTGAATCAAGACACCAAATAAAATTATGCCTGTTAAAATCATGGAGTGGGCTCAGGGCACATTAATTGTGTGAATTGCATAGGGTGATGACAGCCTTATGACTCTGATTTGCTTCTTCTAAGTCCTCATCTATTCGCTGAAGAATTCTAGGACCCAGGATTTATTTTAGAGTATTTTACCTAAGTAAGTAAGTGAGTAAGTGGAGAGAAGTGTAACCGGTAGGAGGTAGAAGGGGACTGGCAAACTGCTTCGCATTGTGGACGCAGACGTGGGCCCTGCTCTCATCAGACTTTTCTCGTTGCTTTCATGAGCATTTGAAAAGTGCCACAGTTTAAGTTAACCAAGGACTAGTAACATCAAATGAACCAAAGAGTTTCCATAACAACAAGGAATGAAATGTTATAACAGTATTTTTTTTAACAAATGAAACTTTATGTAGAAATTCATCCACTAATTAGAGGAGTACTCATTCTATAGGGAAGGTCTTACATACATGATTAGGTGAATTAAAATGTCTAATCCATCTTCAACTTGACAGTACACTACACTGTCTTTGGAAACCGTGCTTCAGCTAGGAAAGGAAAAGCAAAAACCCCACTTTTCGGGATAGCTAAAAACAATAAATAATTAATGGCAATAAGCACCCTGCTAATATAAATGCAAATAGTGATCCCCGTGCCTGCTCAATTTACATGCAAATGTCTTCTTTTAATCTATCAGCAGTAGAAAAATCAATAGTGTTAGTGATGGGAAAGTGATTTCCAAAGCTTTTTTGGATCTTTAAAAAAAAAAAAAAAAGCAGTCAGCAAGGCAGTTTTAATGTTTTCCACACCCTTGAGGCCTGGGCACAAGCATGGGAGTCAGAACTCCCAAGTAGACGCTGACTCACTGTGACCTCGGGCCGTGCATCTGTCCTTGTGTCCTTGCTCCCCAAGAAAAGGAGTGAGGAAAGCCCAGGGGAGGCTATCCTCAGAGGTCATCCGTACCTAAGCAGATGGGGACACCCTGTGCCCAGGGGCTTCCAGGGGAAGGATCATACAATCTCCAACTAAAGCTTCAGTCACTGTTTTGTATCCCAAAGTTCCTACACCCTAGTTCCTCTGACTCCGGGAGAATGCCTGTCTCCTTTGTCCCAGGGCAACAGACAACAGCCAATAGCTGTGGACCAAAAGAGCCTTCACTGTGGATTCATCATTTGTATCAGTTTACAGAAACAAAGAGGGTCAGGTCAGGACACAAGCTGCCTGGTGGCTGTTTGACACTGAAACTGAAATTATGAGGCATGAGCTGTGTGGTGTGCTCAGTATAAGCCATGCCTTTACAGCATGATCAGGACAAAATGACTATTATAATTTCACTTATATTAAGTGTCCCAGAGTGGTAGGCACCCATAGCATCAGTAACAGCTACAATCCTCTTCCAATTCACTCCTCCCATGAAAGACATGTTAGAACCAGGGGACTGGGATTTCCCCACAACTGAAGAGCTGAAGAACTGTCATTCTTGATAAGAAATAATACAAAATTCTAATTTAAGAATACATGTCTATGCAAATACATGAACCGATCACAAAAGTCGCAAGCCCATGATTTGAAGCAAAGACAGTGTTCTATGGAATCAGTTATCGAGATCAACAAACTAGATCACAAGTGGAGATTGTGCTGATGGCCACACTATGTAAAATTGCTGGCTTTTATCTTTAACACACATGGAAAATATGTCGGTAACTGAACATTAACAATGCAATTCAAAGAGCAGTCAGCCACTTTCCATGGCTGCTGAAAAAGAGACCCAGCTTACTTTCCAGTTTGGAATGTATATTTGGACTGGATTTTCTTAAAATAGAGGCTGTCTGGCACTCACAGCACTCCATTGTAAGGGGCCCAATGAAGGAGGAAAGAGACTCTCCAGAGCTGCAAAAGAAGTTAAAATGCCACACAAAAAAAAAAAAAAGGTCAGAGAACCTCCAGACAGACATCTGCGCCCGTGTCGAGAGGGATAACAGTAAAGAGTGACATTGAGTTTGCTGACCTGCCCACACTTAGTTAATCAGAAGTTTCCAGGATTCAGGCTGCAAATGACCCATGAGCACTGCGTGTCTTGCGGGCCGACCTAGGCAGCCTGTGAGCCGCTGAGCTGTGAGGACCGAGTGAGGCGGGAGGCTCATTCTCTGGGCCCGAGTGTTGCCCTCTTTGTACAATGTGCCCCCGAGTCTCTCTCTTGCCTCCCCCTATTCCTCATCCGGTGCTACAGTGGAGACTGACTTCATAGCAGTTGGTGATTCTCCCAAATACACTTTGGATCCCAGCTAATAGTACATGAGGATAAGGTATTCCACAAGCTCTTACCCCACTGTTCTGTGGGGTAGGAATGACATCAGGACATTATGTTCAACTATTTCTTGAATATCAGAGGCATCACAGAGGACACCACCCGCCCCTGCTGATCCAAAGACCAAGCTTCACACTCATAAAATATGACTTTAGTATAGAATGCTGCTAGAAGTTTCCTGAATCCCCTTATCCTCTCTAGATAGGGTCCGTGGGAGAGCCTAAGATAATAAATATTTTTACTTCTGACAAAGCTGGACCTTCTACAAATCCCTGTTTTCAGCTAGGAGGACATGGTGTTAGCTCATAGCTGGCATCCAGTAAACTTGGTCGTCAACAGAAACCCCTCTCTACAAGGAAGCACCTATGCCCCCCCACCCCACCCCCCAGTGCAAGGTATGCTGTTTCTCAATCTCAAGTGCACATTGAGACCATCTAGGCTTCATCAAGATTGTCAGGAAGAAGACACCAAACACGAGTCCTCGGGGATTTCCAGAGTTCTCACCAAATGTCAGTAACTGAACATTAACAGTGCACTTCAAAAAAGCAGTCAGCTGGGCTGGAGAGATGGCTTAGCAGTTAAGCGCTTGCCTATGAAGCCTAAGGACCCCGGTTTGAGGCTCGGATCCCCAGGACCCACGTTGGCCAGATGCACAAGGGGGCGCACATGTCTGGAGTTTGTTTGCAGAGCCCATTCTCTCCCACCCCCCGTTTCTCTCTGTCTGAAAGTATACAGTCACTGCAGACCCCAGTGCCCACACCTTTGCACAAAACACCAGCTGATGTCCCTGAGGCCCAGGTAGCCTCATACTCATCACCTGTCCCTACTCTACTTGATAGTTGGATTTATTAGACTGAATTCGAATAGTGACTCCCCCACCACACACACACACACACACACACACACACACACACATACTGCTCCAGGTGATGAAAACACAATGTGGAAAAAAGTATTATGGCTGAAGAAAACAGTGCATATAGTGAGACTGGTAAGATTTGGAACCCAAGCCCTCCTCTGTTCATCCAGGTCTAGGGTGATGAACCATCCCTATTTCCCCATGACTTCTCATAACTCACCCAGCTTTGCCACGGGTGTGACCTTGTGCCAGGAAGTGCCCACTCCCACTCATCCCTATGATCCACGGTCCCTATCTGCTGTGTGGCAGAAAGGTAACTTATGGGAAAGCACTGGGGTGACCTTCTCTGGCTTCCAGTTGTGTTAATCAATGGAAGTCATTTCTATGAAATTTACAAATGTCAGAAGATTGAGGTAACATTGTCTCCTTCTACTATGTCCCCTGAATCATCTTCTAAGCTTTCCAGCTAACTGCAGATGTTCCCTCCATCCGCTTGTTCTGTAAGCAGCTTCTCCAGGGCCTGGCATCATGTCCTCCCTTTTCCTTTAGCGCTGGTGACATCAGTTCTCCTCCCCCCCCACCCTCCCCCAGTGCACTGCATTAGCTCCTCTTTTTGTAAACCCTCCTCTGAATACATAAACACTCTCATTTCATCAAATAGTTCTTGGGTTTCCCAGTTGGAGGGTACCATCTGCTTCCTGCCAGCACCATGATAAATACACCATGTCTTCAAGAAGGCCGGGTCCTCTGCAACCTTGCTGGAGGCATATGGGAGGGAGGAGAGTCTGTTCATTCAGTGTCCCATCCATTCTGCAGAAATTGCATTTGGAGCTCCAGAGTCCCTACTTATACTGTTTTATACCTCTATACTTACACTTTACTTGTGAAGTCCCTACTTCTGTGTTATAAGATGGAGGTTTACCAATGAGTTACAAATGCCTGTTCCACTTGGGAAATGTGAGGGAAACTAAGAGCAAAGTTGCCTCACAATTAAGTCATGCAATAGGCGACTTCAGGTTTCTGGAGACTTGCACGGTTAAGCCACTTCCACCTTCACCTAATGAAGAGGTAGCGTGCTAGAAAGACACTGCTCTGACGTAATTCATAAGTATACAAAAACACAAAAGAGCAAGCTGTAGGTTTTCAACCCCAGGTGTACACAGCCAATCAAGCTGACTTTGTCAGGACACCTTATCATGGCACTGTAATACCATTCCAATGGCAAGACCAGTGTTTGTACCCTCACTAAACACAGAGTACTTGCATTGTGCTTCTTCAACAAGCATGCTCAGTTCTATCAGACTTCTTGTCCAAGATCCTATGATATAGAGCTGGAATGTTATATTCTATTTCCTGCACAAAGAGAAATATTTAGGTTTTATTATATCATAAACTATTATACTTGCCATATTTCTCTGCTAACCTAGGTTCCCGTACTGAAGGTAGGGATGCGTCCTCCCACATCTCTTTAAATTTAGTAGTTTTTCTGGGTTCTCTTTGCTCATTTGCATGAAAAAGATGAAGAAATGGTTCAGCATCCCCTTGGGTGGACTGCTCTGTACCCTGGAATCATGGCTTTAGAATTTTGAGTCATTAAACCTTGGATACATGTCTTAGCCTCTCTGTTCGCCAGTAGTATTGTCTGTGAAAGAAAAATGATAGGAGAAAACATCCCTTAAGGATTTCAATGAAGACAAGATTCTTAGGAAAGCTCCTGGATTGTGGTAAATGCTATATCAGTATTGCCCAGCATAAGCCTCCCTCTGATTCCTTCCACTGACAATTTCTATACTTTTTCTGAAATCAAATAACCAAATTTTTCTTTATTTTATTTTTTGGTTTTTTTTATTTTGTTTTTCAAAGAGTGGTTTCACTCTAGTCCTCACTGACCTGGAATGCACTATGTAGTCTCAAGGTGGCCTCAAACTCATGGCGATCCTCCTACCTCTGCCTCCCTAATGCTGGTAAGTCACTTCTCTGTGAAGGCAAAGGACCCAGGTTTGATTCCCCAGGACCCATGTAAGGCAGATGTGCAAGCTGGTGCATGCATCTGGAGTTTATTTACACTGCTAAAGGCCCTGGTGCAGCCATTCTGTCCCTCTGCAACCCTCTCGCTCTACCTATCTACCTGCCTATTTCTCTCTGTTAAATAAATAAACATTTAAAAAAATGCAATAATGGGGATGGACAGATGGCTTAGCATTTAAGGTGTTGGCCTAAAAACCCAAGGATCCAGGTTCAATTCCCTAGTACACACATAAGCCAGATGTACAAGGTGGCACATTCATCTGGAGTTCATCTGCAGTGGCTAAAGTCCCTGGCATGCCCATTCTCTCTATCACCCTCCTTTTCCTTCTTTCACTTTCTCTCTGAAAATCAATCAATAAATAAAATAAAACATTTTTAAAAGGGAATTATGGCCAGGCATGGTAGCTCATGACTATAATCCCAGCACAAGAGGACTGTCCAAAGTTCAAATGTTGAGTTCCTGGCCATCTTGGGTCATACAGTAAGTCCCTGTCTCAACAGAATGCTAAGCAAAAAAGGTGTTACAGATTATCACACCATTGAGTTATCTGTTTTGTAACCATGAAAAACAATAGGCATACAGGAAATAAGGAATAAGTAGAAAGATCTATTGGAAAGAAGGTGGAAAAACCCCAAAGTATCAGGGCAAGCATGTTTAGAATTTTGGACGGCATCTGAAAAAGAGAAAGACAGGGCAGTGAGAGTTGATGAGCAACTGCATTGAGGGTGGGCTTCTCCTTAGTACGTCTATTACTGAACGTTGGTTTCCTGATCAAGTATCTTGACAGCCTCATTTGGATCTGCTCTTAAGGGAAGAGACCATGATCTTATGATTTAGGTTGCTTAGAAGGTCTTGTGCCCCACCCAGGGCCATAGGTAAAATTCAGAACAGCTATCTCTTTAAAAAAAGTCCTGATATTTCCATCCTTCCTTTCATATGGTATCTTACATCCTACAGAGGAGCAACAGTGATATTTCCCTTTCTAATGTTACCAGGGAAATAGGAGGTTGAGTCTGGTTTTTAATAACCTTCAAGCCTAATGTCTGCTTAGCCACCTATCAAAAGGACAATTAAACAAAACTTGGAGCCTATTGTGTTTCTTTTACATTGGGAACATGAAATAAATAAGGAAGAAATAGATAAAACCAATGGTCATAATGTCTTTTAGCTGGGGTGGGGGCATAGAAGAAACAAGGATACTTTGACAGTGTAAAAGTGAAAGTGGCATATTAATAACTTCTGTGGAGCAACAGATGTGTTGTGGGACCATCCATGACCAGCCACAGTATGTGGTTGGCCCTCTTTAGGAAGCAATACAGGATTCCCATCTGTCCTGCAAATGGCTCACTCACTGTTGGGCTGAGTTGATCTTCCTTCTTCATTCCCAGCTGGAATCTCCTAAGAGTTGAGACTCCCAATGTCCTAGTCATCCTCTAAATCAGAAATAAAACCCAGGTGCTGAAATACTCACCTAACTTCAGCCTGCCTAGCCTTACTCCTATTCTAAATAAGAGGCTCCACTAAACAAAGAATCTACATGATTTGGCCTACACCTCACATCACATGCAAAAGTTAACCCTGTAGAGGAGAGACTAAAACATACAAATGTATAAAATTTTTAGAAAAGAAAGAATAAAATGTTCCATTAGGTTAACTATTAGGTTATCTAGCAGATTCTTAGACTCTATGGAGCTTAACATACATAAAACCCTGGATTCAAGTCCCAATATAGACTCAATACCAAAAATATAATCAATAAAAGAAAATAAAAGATCAATTGAACGTCATCAAAATTTCAAATTTTTGTTCTGGAAAACAACCTCTTAAGAGAATGAAAGGACAAGTTACAAATTGAGAGAAATTGCTCCAAATATCACTTCCAACAAACTATGTCTTAACTACTCTCAAAATTCAATGATTAAAAATAGAAAATTTAACTTAAACAAGCCACAGATTTCAACAGACATTTAAGTGAGGGTGATGCACCGTGACAAGACTGTGAACATATATGAGGCAATTTAAGGGTAAAAGGGTCCCCACGTGATTAGCTTTCTCCTGGGTTAAATGTGGGAAATATCCTTGGGCCTCTTAGGCAGAATCTCGGTTTTTTCTCATTTCTTTCCACCTAAAACCATATCAGAGGAGGTAAATGGATGCCTCTGGTCTTCTCTGTTCATTTCCTGGGAAAGAAAGAAATGTAAATGACCAGTTCAGACCCACCCCCACCTACCAATGAGCTCCCATAAAAGACCCCAGTGTGGCTCTTGAAGAGGGCCTTCCCATTTCAGGGAACCCTGCTTTTGCCTCTCTTTGGACAAGAGCTCTGTATTTGTTCCTTTGCTTAAGCTCTGAGCTCTGTGTCTGTAAGCCATCCCCATAATAAAACCTTTCTAAACCTTAATCTCTTGTCTGTGAATTCCATTTGTCAAAATTCATGACGGGAATCCAGAGGCCACTAATTCAGTTGAAAGCTTCATGTGACCATTGGCCTTCTGAGTTACTGCCCAGCCAAGAGCCAAGATGAGGCTCTAATGCTCTCAAAGACGCCCCAAGTTCCCTTATCATACGTTCACCCTTAGCCACTTCAAAAATGCCAGGGGAGAAGTAGGAGAAAGACAGGAGCAGGTATGAGCAAAGGGCAGTGGCATACACATAAAAATACAGCATAATGAAAGACATATCTTGTGCCCCACCTAAAACTTAATTCAAAACATTTAAAACACACACAAGGAGAGTGGACTGTAATGAGTGCAGGAAAGCAGACGGCTACATACGTGACGCGTTCCAGTGTGATAACTGTTAGCTTTACAGATGGAAAAAAAAAAAGCCTACAAAAGTTCCTCAGGTTAGCAGGCATGATCTTAGTGCAGACAAGGCCCTTTGTATGATCAGAATAAAAACAGTGACAATAACAAATACCTACAGCTAATGAGTTTGTGGAGAAGCACAGTTTCCACTTCTACTGGAAATAGAAAATGCTCCTTTGAGCAGTTTGCCAGTTTTTTAGAACTAAAAATAGATTTGTCATGCCACCCAGCAACTATCCTCTTGGCCATTGATTCTAGAGAATTCTAGTCATATTTTCATGAGAACTATCAAATCTGGTACTTACTACTAGCACAATGGAATATTAATTGGTTTTAAATAAGATCATAGGCTGGGTGTAGTGGCGCATGCCTTTAATCCCAGCACTCAGGAGGCAAAGGTAGAAGGACTGCCCTGAGTTCGAGGCCACCCTGAGACTACATAGTGAACTACAGGTCAGCCTGAGCTAGAGTGAAACCCTACCTCTAAAAACCAAAAAAAAAAAAGAGAGAGAGAGAGAGAGACAGAGGTCATCTTGACAATCTTGACAATTACATAGAATTAGATTTAAAGTGATCTCAAAATGATTTTAAGTTTAAGCATGCAGAAATCAATATTACTATCAATGATTTTTTTTCAGGGAATAAACAGAATGAAAATCGCTATATTATCCAGAGGATAGGATTGCTCAAGATGGTCATTTCTTCTTTCTTTCCTATTTTTTTTCCCCCCAGAAGTTTGTTTGCTGCTATTTTCACATCTTACATTTTTAAGCACAAAACTAGAAAATCATGATCAGAAAGCAGCCCTTCACAAAGGCTCTTCCAGGCAAGTAGAGGTGTGCCTGGAGTGCTTCCTGCTGCTCTGCTCTGCCCCATGGGAAGTTCTCATCCACATGTTCTCTATCAGATTAGCAGGGGCGGGTGCCAAGAGCCCGGAGCCAGGCACCAAAGAGAAAGATGTGCAGGGGTAGGAGGGAGGCAGAAGAAAATCAGAAATAATACAACAAATGGCTGTGTGTCCAGACAACTGGAGAGAAAAGGACAGAAACCTTAAGCCAAAAGGGAAAAAGATGAACAGGAAAAAAAAAAGGCTCCAAGGAGAAGGGCATTGCTTCGATGTCCTCAGTACCTGAAACAGCAGCAGGGGAGGGGATGAGCTGGAGCTGTGGTAGGAGGCTCAAACAAGCCCCTCGGGAAGAGGAAGACAAGGGCAGGGGCAAAGGGGGCCAAAGCAGGACAGGTTGAGCACGTGCAAAGCGGAGCTTCTCTTTTCAGTGTCGCAGGATAAACACAGCAAGCCTTCAGTTCAAGTCTTTAATAACATAAATGGTTAGAAAGGATAATAATATCCTTTGTTAATAAAATTCATTATTCTTTACTTATTTGATTTCCACACATAAACCCACAGGGGATCTTTTTAAAACCAAACTATTGATTATTCCTTCCATGTGGTGTAAGGAATGAAAGCATAAATTTAGAAACACAGGAGGTCACTTCATTAGATGTGCTGTCCAAACACCCCAAGGGCTACTGCTCCCCGGGTTCACTTCCTGAATGATAGGGTGCTTTGAGAGTTAGGTGTTTTAACAAAAAAAATGAGTCTCTATGGCGCATGTGGAAGTCACTTAATATCTCTGAATTTCATAAGAAAGTTGTAAGGATGAAAAGAGGCAAATATATACATACAGCTTAAACGAAATGACCCCAAAGGTTCTGAATACTTGGTCTCCAGCTGGTGGCAATTTGGGACACTTGTTGGATCCTTTGGGACATGGAGACTTATTAGAGGAGTTGTGTCGTTGGGGTCAGACCTTGAAGTTTATTAGCCCCGTCTACTGGGTGTTCAGAGCTAGCTCACTCTGACTGCCTCATTCTCGCTGCAGTGGAGATGTGACGCCCAGTGGGCTGCTGCACCATGATGGCGCTTCCTCTCAAAACCATAAGTGGAAGTAAGTCAACCACTCTCTCCCATAGGCTGCTTCTAGCAGAGCACGTGGTCCCAGCAACGACGAGGAACTGCTCCATCTCCCCTGCTCTCTGTGGGCTTCACGTACCTGTACAGAGATTCTCCCAGTGCCTCAAACCCAAAACATCTCCTCCAATAAGCCTGTTCCCAGCATGAGATCTGCAGCAGCTCAGTTAAGCAACTTCCATCTCACATCATTCTTGAATTTGGAATCCTCCTTTCAGGTAAGCCCCTCAGTCCAGACTTCTCTACACATTCCAGCTCCCTGGCTTTCGTAATCACCCATCAAGGTAACCCAGTTGGGGGAGGGGGTGCAGCTAAGTGGAAGAGTGTCTGCTTAGCATGTGAAATGCCTTGGGTTCAATATCCAGCACCAGAAGAATGAGAGAGATGTGAGAGAGAAAGAAGAAGGAGGAGGAGGAAGAAGAGGAAGAGGAGAAGAAGGTGAAGGAAGGAAGGGAAAGAGGGAAAAGGGAAGGAAGGAAAGATGGGCAGGCAGCTTCGTTAGCAATGTGCTGCTGCACGAACATGAGGGTCTGAGTCCACACGCCCAGAACACAGGCAAAACGGTGAACAGAGCGTCACACCCTAAGCCCAGCACCGGACCTGCTAGTCAGCTCTTCTAGTCAAACTGGTAAGTCCCAGTTCAATGAGAGATCCCGTCTCAAAGCAGTAAGGTGAAAGAGTGGCAGAGGAAGACACACAACTTCAATCTCTAGCATGAGCAAGACATGTGCGTGAATATCCACACATACACGTGTGCCTACCATGTGCATGCATAACACACATTCACTGTGCCTACCATGTGCATGCATAACACACACATACATATGCAAAAAATAGAAAAAAGCAGTTGTTTCCTAATTTTATTCACTGCACACGTCACATGTGTGATCCCATGGTAGAATCCCATGTGTTCAGTATGACTTGCCCCATCAGCACACTTTCACAGTGGAAGATGCTGAGACTGAAGGGTTAGGACACACGTTCAAAAGCACCACGCCCAGCAGGTGTGCAGTGCAATGCAAACCGCGAGGAAAGTGTGCCAGAGAGTGTGGGAAAGCCGCCCGCTATGCCCGGCACCTCTCTGGAATGGATTGTAAAGTCATCGCGTACTCTGTACTTCAGAGGGGAGGAAACAAACGTCCACTGGTACAAGAGGAAGGTCTCCCAGAGGTGGACTCTCATTCGGAACAGGGACTGCTCTGGCCTGGATGGGGACCATGATCAAACTAGTGACCTCTCTGAGCCTCCTTTGCTCCACATATGCAATGGAAATAATGAACTCCAGCTCATAGAACTATGAAAAGAATTTAATAAAAGAATGTCAGAGTCACATGTTGGGTCATGATATGCAGAGACATTCTTCGTACCAATAACTGTGGGCTAACTCCACAATGCACGACCCATTTACATCAATAAGGAGGGTCCAATGGGAGGGGGTAGATCATAGATGAGCCTAAACAATGGTACCAAACTGCCTATATTTGCTGAAAAGAAAACTAATAAATTAAATTTAAAAAAAATACTGCAGGAAGCCAGGTATGGTGGCACATAGAAGGATGGCTGTGCATTTGAGGCCAGCCTGAGACTACATAGTTAATTTCATGCCAGCCTGGGCTACAGTGAGAACCTACCTCGAAAAAAACAATATATCTGCATGTATTGTATCTATGTATACATAATATGCATACATTATGAAAGGCTTCTGTCACATGCCTGACATATGTTAATAATCTTTATAAATAGTAATTATGATAATTATTCTGTATAGCTACCCTAAAGAAAGAGAAAAAACAGAAATAAGATTAAAAAATGGGAAATAAATCCCTTCCTTTTGAACAAAATTTTAGGATAAATAAAACTTGCAGGCAAAATTTCTGACTTGAACATTCTCTTTGTGATCCCAAACTAAGGAGTCATTTTCAGAGAGACAGTGTGTACCAAAGCAATACTTTATTTGGCTGTACATCTATTTACAAACCTTCACCACTGTCTCTGAAAATCAAGAAATATGGTCCTCATTTGGTTTGGATTGTAAGTCTTTGCAATTTTCACAAAAATTTCTCTATCCTTCCATTTACCAAAAAAAAAAAAAAGCCATTTCAGGTCAGTCAAAAACGTCAGTGAGAGATGAGGACACTGGGAAATGAGGGTGGCCTGGGTCTGAGCTATGCCCTCATCCTGTGGCACTCATGGGGCAGGACAAGGCTCTGTGGCCATCAGCAAAGGGTCATACAGACATGAGACGGATCTCACTCAGCCAATGAAACCCACATTCTGTACCTCATCACTGACCATCCACTTACCATGTAGCAGTTTAGTATGAGAATGAGTATTCAAAACTGGACAAAAATGTCTAAGCAACCATGTTCCCTAAAGTGATTGAAAGAAGAACTTAGGAAGATGTGAGAAGTTTGATAGAAACGTGGCTAGAACCACAGCAAGAAAATGTGCCAATTTCAATGGAAAGTGACAGAGGTTAGAATCTTAGCCAGCTGGGGTGTGGTACTGAAGGTAATTAATTTGGACATTGTTTATTGCTGGATATGTCATTCCAGGTCACACACAAAAAAATTGAAAAATAAATCATGTGTGCATATATAATCCCCATCTGTCCTTAAATAAATCCTTAGGTAGGCAGGTTGACCTGCAATGAATAGGCTATGCTTTGGAAAATCCAGTAGAAAAATACTTCCACTGGGCCTATTTTATTCTCCACTTCAAAGTCCAAGCCTTCTTTCTTTCTTTGGAAGTCTTGTAAAGGGTCCTGGCAAGTCTAAACAGAATGCCTACCTATGGGGAGGGGACAGAGGGGGACCTCTACCCAGTCAAGTCTAGAGACGTGGGGACGCCTAGTGTGGATGGTGGTATTAACGCAGCACTTTCATCTTCAAAGCTCTTCCTAAGTGTTAATTAATTAACCTTTCCCACACCCAAATAAGGCAGTGAGCAGGCATCAGAGACGCTGGACAGAATTTGGCAGGATGAGCTCACAGAGGCACACATTGAAGGTAGGGGAGAAAGAGCATGAGAGAACTCTGCTCCCAGGTCCCCCGCCTCTCACTTAAAAACACAGATTTGCAATAAGATGCTCTGAAGAGAGAATCAGTGAATACATGGGATTTTCTAAAAATATAATTAGAAAATAAGTAAGTCTTAATTTAAATAATTCTCATTGGTTCTAAGTATGTTAAAAAATAAATCTACTGAGCCAGAAAACAGAAAATCAAAACAAAGACAGGATTCAATAGGAAAACAGGATCTAGAATGCCTGAGCTGAAAACACACACACACACACACACACACACACACACACACACACACACACGGAACCACTTAGTTCATCACTCTAACAATTTGCTGTATTTATTGACAAGCATATGAAAAGGGATTTGTAGTAAATTTATAAATTAATGTAAAAGGAAGACATAATTATTTTGTACGTTAGTGGAACTCAACAGAATAGTCAAATATTTTAAAAATATTTTTTAAACAGATATGGAATATAAAAATACAGGAAGGTGGAATGGAGAGATGGCTTAGTAGTGAAGGCTCTTGCCTGTAAAGCCTAGCAAACCTGATTCTATTTTCCAGTGCCCACATAAAGCCAAAGGCACAGACTGGAGCATGCATTGGGAGTTTGTTTGCTGTGGCTGGAGGCCCCAGCATGCCCATTCGCCCATTTGCCCATTCTCTCTCTCCCTCTCTCTCTCTCTCTCTCTCTCTCTCTCTCTCTCTCTCTCTCTCTCTCGGTGTTTCTTCTTGTAAATAAAAAACATTATTCATGGCTAGGTATAAAATGCTAATTTTTTTTAAGTGGTAAAAATGTTTTCTCCATACCATACTTTTCACTCCTCACCTCAATTTTGTTTTTATGGGAGGACTGCAAGCAATGGGGGTTTGGTAACATGTTTCCAAATACTTCTTATGTTTTATGCTTAATAAAACCCTTTTTGAATTTGTACTTAATCCCATACCCTATTTCTTTTGTCATTTAAATATACCTGGATGACAAATAGTATGTAATTAGTGTTTTATCAAAAAAAAAACCACATTTATAAGAGATACTAACAATAACTACAAAATCACAGCCTATTCTATTTTGAATTGTGAGTCAAATTTTGGCAAAGATAATCCAAAAATAGAAGGTTGATGATACAGTCAATACCAGAGCTAGGTGTCTGAGTTACAATAGAGTCAGGGGACGAGAAAGGGCAAATGAATATTCCAGGGTTTTGGAAACCTTATGCGTCTTGGTCTGACTAGTGGGCACGAAGCCTATTTCTTCCAATATTCACCAGGTGTACTCATTGTGCTTCCTACATTTCAACTAAGTTTAAAAATTAGAACATTTGGGGCTGGAGAGATATCTCAGTGGTTAAGGCGCTTGCTTGCAAAGCCTAAGGACCTGGGATTGATTCCCCAGTATCAATGTAAAGCCAGATGTACAAAGTGGTACATGTGTCTGGAGTTCATTTGCAGTGGCAAGAGGCCCTGGCACACCCATTGTCTCCCCCGTGTCTTGACTGACCACATATATATATATATATATATATATGTATATATATGTGTGTGTGTGTGTGTGTGTGTGTGTGTGTGTGTGTATGCCTCTTTCTCTCATAAATAAATAAAATACCTTTAAAAATTAGACAATTTTATCAACCTCAACATAGCAATTCAAATACAAGGTTTTCAAAACTTGTAAAAATCACAGAAGTATTAAAATTTTTAAAGAAAAGAATATTCTTATAGAACCTAGGCAGCACTGAGATTCATTACCTGCATACGCCTTAAGATTCCATAGCAACCAGACAGGAAGTAGATTGAAGAAGAGTTCATGCACACACACACACACACACACACACACACACACACACAAACACACACACACCTCACACCCTCTGCTCACCCTTACCTGGGTGATAAAATCTGTCTCAACAGAAAGATAAATCTTCGTCAGCTCTTGCTTTTGCTAAAGGTATTTTTGGTGGCTGAGAGTCATGACCAGTTCCAGCCCACAATGTACTGCCAGCCCTAACAGAGCGTGAAGATAAACTACGCTCTTGCCCAAGTGCTCACGAATTAGGCGTCAAGGGGCTGCTATACCAATGCACACCATCATCTGCGACTCATACAACCAACCTTGTGTTTTGGTGTGTGTGCACATATGTTGCGTGTGAGTGCCATTTGTGCGTGCAGGTGTGCACATGTTGAGTTCAGAAGACAACTCTTGAGCATCAGCTGTCTCCTTCCACCTTGCATGAGGCAGGGTCTCTCACTGCGCCTGGTTGCTACGTGTGTCAGACTAGCTGGCCCATGACCTTCTGGGAATCTCAGTGTACTGTGGTTATAGATGGCCTCCGTGTTTCTGGATTTTATAGGGAGTTGGAGATCAGCATCTGGAACTGCAGATTTAGTGGCGAGTGCTTTATCCGCTGAGCCACCTCCCCAGCCTCCACATCCAAGCTTTCAGACACTACACGGGGGGCTGGGAATATAGCTTATCCGTTAGAGGCTCTTCCTTGCCTAGCCTTCTCACATGCGTTCAGTTTCTCAGTATCCACATAAAGCTAGTTGCATGTGAAGTATGCATCCGGAGTTTGTTTGCATCATCAAGAGCCCCTGATGTGGACCCCTCACTCTTTCTGTTTTTTTCTCTCTCTCCCTGCAAATAAATAGAAATATTTACAAAGGAAAAATGGATAGTGCACTGACTTTCATCAAAACTGCATAAGAAAGTGAAAGATGGAGACAGCAACTTTCTATGATGTTTTTTGGATATGTAAAAAGGCAAATACGCCTGGTGTGGTGGCTCACGCCATTAATCCCAGCAGAGGTAGGAAGATTGCTGGGAGTTCAAGGCCACCCTGAGGCTTCATAGTGAATTCCAGGTCAGCATAGACTAGAGTGAAACCCTACCTCAAAAAAAAAAAAAAATTAAAAAGGCAAATAAAACAAATCAAAGGGTAAACAGATAGCTCAGCAGTTAAGGCACTTGCCTGCAAAGCCTAATGGCCCTGGGTTCGATTCCCCAGTACCCATGTAAAACCAGACGCACAAAGTATCACATGCCTCTTGAGTTCTTTGGGTTTGCAGTGGCTCAAGGCCCCAGTCCCTGGTGCACCCATTCCCATTCTATCTCTCTCTCCTCTTTCTTCTCTTTGTTCTGTCACTCTCTGCTTGCAAATTAACTAATTAATTAATCGTGACTCATGCCTTTTATCTGAGCACTCACTCAGAGGCAGAGAAAGGAGGATTGCTGTGAATTTGAGGCCAGTCAGGGACTACACAGTGGGTTCCAGATCAGCCTGGGCTAGAGTGAAACCCTACCTCAAAAAAGAAAAAAAAAAAAAAGTAGGCAATCTGAAATCTCCTGTTTTGTCCCTTAGGTAGCGTCTAACTATGTAGCCAAGGCTGGCCTCAAACTTTCCACCTTCCTGCCTCAGTTTCCTAAGTGTTGGGTTAACAGGTGTGCACCATCCCACCTGGGTTTCTGCCTTTCTGAGGACCTCTTTGTGCACAGCATAATTAAGGGAAAGCTGGAATATAACTAGAAAAGCTTCAATATGGAGCTTGGACATGATGGTTTATTCAGACCTAAGTCCTTATTCATGGGTTAATTTCAAGGGAATCATTTTAACTTCCAGTTCCTTCATCAAAGAAATGAAAAGGTAGGTGGTGTCCTAAGAGAAAGCACTTGAGCGGCTGTAAAGTGGTTTAAATATGTAAGTTCTCAAGGCAGTTTCTGGCAAGATCTTGTGCAAATATTGTCTGATGGTGCTTGGAACCCCAGCAGCTTCCCATCTCTCTCAGAGTGGAGGCCACGGCCTCACCTCATGGTCAGACCTTTCCCCCAGCGTGCCCCGACTCACCCCCACCCCCACACTGGCCCCTCGGCTCCCCCAGGCACATACCCATCATGAGCCCTTCACACGGGCTGCTCTATTTTGTTGTTCTTTCTCTAGGAACCACCTGGCTGGTTCCCCACTACCTTCAGGTTTTCACTCAAAATGGTGGCTGTCAAGGAGAACTGCCTTGACCTCCCATGTAACAGCATAACCTCATCCCCCCCCAAGATTTCATGGCCTCTCCTGGCTTCGTTTTCCTCAGTATTTTGCATTATCCTTGCATTCATTGTCTCTTCCCACTTGGTTTCTTGAGGGGCACAGACACTCAAGACAGAATACTGCTAGAATATTCCAGAACTATGCCTGCTATGCAGTATGAACGAAGTATGCATATATTCTATCGATGGGCTTAACATCCAGTCAATTTTCCCTTAGTCCCTGAACCTCTGACTTTCATTTACACCCCCTTTTATGAGGATGATTAAATCTGCTCCATGGTTTCACTGCCTCTGTGAACTTTCCCATTCTTTCCTTCTCTCACTTCTTTTACCTAATATAATTAATACAGCCTTTCTGCTTTCTCCTACTATGTGGTGTATAACTTATCCAACACTTATTTACACTTCATGTGACCACCTATACACACACATGCCTACTCACATTTTATGTACAAGATAGATAGTCCAAATGACCATTTCAACTAATTATATATTAGTTCATCTAGTAACATATTATTCAGTTTATATATTCATATATTATTCAATTAATTATACATAGATGTATCACAATGTATTAGTTGCAATGGTATAGCATATTTGTTCCCAATTTTCAGCATCTCGCAATAGAGGACTATTAAATTATATGTACATATGATAAGTATTTTATTATATTTTATTCCTTTAGAAATTTTTTTAAAAAGTGATTCTGGCAGCTGACAATACCTGCTTTGCCTGTGATGATTCTAGTTTGAAAGATCTCACTTAAAAATCAGCATTGTTTCCTGTGATGATTCTGTCATTCTTTCTAAAAATTCTTCAGTTGGCTTTAATTCTTACACATCCCCTCTTACAACACTGTAATCTGGTATTGAAAACCTGAGATTTTAACAACCTGCATGGCATTAAGGAAATGCTTAAAGTAAAACATCTATATGAAAATAGGTAAGAAAAATGTCCTATAAAAATCCTCTTCAAAAATAAATATGTTCATTTGAGCTCTTTAAGGAACTCCAGGCTCTCCGATATTATTCTTTCTCAATGGCATTAGTTCTAGAATTTTTGTCACCTCTCGGCTCATATGCATAAATACTATGAACAAGAGATACCAATGGCTTTTTTTATAGCATCTTCACACAACATCTCTACACCATTTGTTCAGATGACTGATCTCAGCATAGTGGGCAAAGGGCATTAATAGACATTTGGAAATCCCTACAAATCCATCATCCTGGAAGACAGCACAGCGCCCACTATGACTCCAAAGGGATTGAAATGAAATATGCCATCAGCTCTCTGGAGGTTAATCGATCATATTTCTGTGGCTACTTGCTTTGACATAACCAAATTTGCACTGAAAATCAAGTCATCTGTCTTTGTTCTGGTCAACTTAAAAAAATTTAATCCTATTTGACCTTTCCCGAGGTGTAGTCAAAGAAAAACACATTCTGTTTTGAGCAAGGACACCCCCCTTTTATCTATATTACAGTCACCTGAGCAGTTCTATCTTGGTTCTAATTCAAGAGCACTGAATGGCCCGTGACAAATCTATTCACTGGCTTTTTCAGGCCTAAAGGCAGGAAAAATGGAAGACTTTATTTGTTTTAGTTTGAGATGATAAAAGAAATTTATTTTAAAGAAAACTAAAGAGTTAGAAGGCACAAGGTAAAGAGAGGCGAAATGCCCTGGTTTTCTATGTGACTACGGCAGAAATAAACCCAGAGAAATAGCTAAGTTCCCACAGCCAACTCATTTCCTCATAGAAACTACCAACCCAGCTGGACTCTCACTATCCAGAAGGCAGACTCAACCTCTGCTAACATGTGTTTTTATTTCCTCAATTTAGAGCTTACTGGTGGGATGCTGCGTATGGTGCAGAGAGGTTTTCTTTCTGAAAATAAAGTTTGAAGCTGTATTTCAAAGAGAAAGCAACGCTTCTTTACCCTTCTCCCTTTCTTTCTTCTCTTTCTTCCTCTCCCTCTCTTCTCTTCTCGGTCTCTCTCTCTGTCATCAATTATTGTTCTGCATATCCTTTAAAGTTTAATGGGATGGCTGGTGGCACACATCTTTAATCTTACCACTCAAGAGGCAGAGGTAAGAGAATCACTGTGAGTTCCAGGCCTGCCTGGTACTACGGAGTTGAGTTCAGATCAATCTGGGCTAGAATGAGACACTGTCAGAAAGAAAGAAAGGAAGAGAGAGAGAAAGAGAAAGAAAGGAAGAGAGAGAGAAAGAGAAAGAAAGGAAGAAAGAAAGAAAGAAAGAAAGAAAGAAAGAAAGAAAGAAAGAAAGAAAGAAAGAAAGAAAGGAAGGAAGGAAGGAAGGAAGGAAGGAAGGAAGGGAAAGAGAAAGAAAGAGAGAAGGAGCCTGAAATTTAAGACCTTCCTATTGTCCTGGAACATTCCTCATTACAGACCTTCTCACCAAGGAAGAAAAATAACTCTTTTTTGCTGAAAATAATAGGCAAATTTGATGTTTAAAGTTGAGCTAAGATTCTGAAGAAACTATTTCAGGGAGAGGAAAGCCAATAGCAAAGAACATGTGTGCATATTCATTTTAGCAGCCAAATGCTAGCCAAGCAGAAAGAATGCTTATCTAGAACCAAGACGAGCCTGTGAAAGCATGAACATTTCAGTGGGACTCTGAATTCCTATCTTATGCATTTCCTTTGGGCATCTTAGATTCAATAGACATGTGAGGTATGAATAGAAAATGGAACCCACAAGTTTGTATTGCTAATATTTGATCCTCACACTGAGTTCTTTCTATGATTTTGTATGCTAAACTCAAGCTCTAGGTATGTTATTAGCACAGACGGGAAAAGATAGGTGGAAAGAGTTGGAATGTGCGGCCTTTTACCAATAAAAAGAAAATGCTGGGGCTGTGGAGACTGGCCAGTGGGTAAGAGTGTTTGCTCTGCAGGGGTGAGGCTCTGGGTTCCATCCCCAGCCCTGAGGTGGCTGGAGACAGGAAAACTGCTTGGGCTCCTTGATTCTGAAAAATGGGGAGCTTCAGAGATTCTGTGTGGTAGCTTGCTTTTGTTTTCATATGTGACCAGATGCCTTTCTATCAAGCAGTAGCCTCACACGCTCTTTTAAGGCAAGAGGCATTCAATTGTCTTTTTTGTTTTGTTTTGTTTGACAACGGAAGAGAGAGGAAAAGGCAGAGAGAGAGAGAGAATGGGCGCGCCAGGGCCTCCAGCCACTGCAAATGAACTCCAGACGCGTGCGCCCCCTTGTGCATCTGGCTAACGTGGGTCCTGGAGAATCAAGCCTTGAACCGAGGTCCTTAGGCTTCACAGGCAAGCACTTAACTGCTAAGCCATCTCTCCAGCTCATTCAATTGTCTTTTTAAATGATTAGTCCTGCAGTGGAAATAAATGTCACACACACACACACAATGTTGGCATTGTTTCTTAAGTGAACAATATCTTTGCATCATTCACTGGCCCAGCAATTATCCAGTGGACCCAATCAGTCCAACAGCCAACAAAAATATGTCAGAAATAACTAAATTTTGTATGAATTAATAACTATTTAATGAGCCTTCAATGCTTGTTAGCATGAATTCTGTAAATAATTGACTACATTTCTCATTTCCCTTTTGTGTCTAAAAGCAGCTGAAATCAGTAGCCACCATAAAAATATATGGCAAGTAAGCTTTGGTTAGAGAATGTCTGTTTTGGAGAATATTAACGAAATTGGGCTGCGGTATTTCCACACTACTATTCAGCAACTTTATCATGCATGTCTCTTCTAGCGTAGAAGTCTGTGATATTTAAAACGTTGGAATCAGTTCTCCCTGGTTCTGGCATCCTCAGGTACTCATTTGTCCAGCTCTCCTTCCTTGCTCTAATGTTTCTAATGTGCAATCACTCATTCAGGCCCAAGCAAGTGATTGCAGTGTTAAGACAAATTTATGGGATCAAAACTATCTGGAAGCATACAGATCAGTTTGATCTTTTACAGAAAGCATCCCTTTCTTGAACAATATTACTGTGTGTCTTACCAATATATATTTAATGTGCCGTGGTGGGAAGCATTTGAAACAGTAGGCATTGTTCAAAGGATCATTTTAAATTATTCTATATGCAGGGCTCAACATAAGATGCTTGCGTGCAAAGCCTAAGGATCCAGGTTCAATTCACCAGTACTCACGTAAAGCCAGATGCAGAAAGTGACACATGCATCTGGAGTTCACTTGCAGGAATAGAGACCCTGGCACACCCATTCATATTCTCTCTCTCTCTCTCTCTCTCTCTCTCTCTCTCTCTCTCTCTCTCTCATGCCTATCTCTCTCAAATAAATAAAATAAAATAACTCCAAATGTTTACAATCATAATCACCACCAACAGTGATCATCATATCTCTCATAATGCCTGGAAATCTGTGAGTATAAAACCCTGTGGAACAAATAATACTAGACATGACAGTATTTTACCCAACTTCTATAGGAAGGAGCTAATACCAAGCAGGATAAAATACTTTGATTGTAGGTTCCAAGTGGATGAAATTGATTTAGAACCCAGCATCCAGAGCAAGAAAATTCAGCATGTTTTGTAACATCAGAATATTTGGTAATAAATATAAAGGTAAAACCATGATAGTCAGCATGCTGACATTTTATTTTATAGACACCACGCCCAGCATCTTACATGGGTTCTGGGAATTGAACTCAGGTCTCCATGATAGGAGGCAAGAATGTTACTGAATAAGCTAACCCCCAACCCTTAGAAATGTTTTATTCTGGTAAAGTGCATGTATAGTATGTTTAAAGTTCTGGGTTCAATCCCAGGCAGAAACATAATAAAATTTTTACAGTGTTTCCTGATCATCTTCCTATCTGAGTTGAGTAAGGTTTCTCTCAGGTCTTTATTTATTTGTTATTTATTTTTTTCAGTCTCACTTATTTACTTAACTCCAGCTAGAGAAGCTTCTTTTTGCAGATGGTAGTGTCTACTGGGGAGACTCAAAGCTCATCAGAGTCTGAGAGCAAATGAAGGTTGAGTGGTCAGTGCTAACGGAGACATCTTGATCCTAACCTCCAAGACTCACAGAGCACTGTGGAAGAAGATAAGAGCCAGAGGATGGAGAGGAGTACTTTGGGACATTGTCCTCCAGACATGAGTGTCCATTCTTTCTTTCATGACCCCACAGTGGCGGTCACTACCTCCTCAAGGCCAATATTGAGCTCATGTTGACATTTTTATCATAACTGGGAAAGACTAAAATAGAATCTGGGTAACATTTGGACATAGCAATTCAGAGGAGATGAGGTTCACATAGAAATATGAGTAGAGATTTTCTATCTAAAAAAAGACCTGTGGATCAGCCATGGACGGGTTAGGCCTCTCAGTTTCTCTAGCTGTGGAGGATCCAGATACCTGAAGTTACCATTCAGCATCTCTTAGTTGGGCAGGAGTGATGAATGTCTTCATTTCAGGATGTCTTCAGCTATTGCTTTTATGGTTCTTGAAATATGCTCATTTAGATGTCGCATTTAAAAGATGTCACATTGAACACTGACTACTCAACCTTCTTATCTACAAAGCACTGTCACACACGCTATTGGTTTCCGTTTCCATAAAGACCTTATGAATGGACCAGCGTGGGCACCATACTCCTGGTTCATCCCAAAGAATTCTTGTACAAAGAGAGTTAACAAATGGCAGTGATTGGATTAGATTTTTGTCCTCTGATCTCAAGCCCATAGAGTCTCTTCCACTCATGATGTCTCCTAACTGAGAGCATGAGTCTAATTTTAACACCGTAATAGACTCACACCTCTTCTAATTGCATCATGAAACAAAATGCTAGTGTGAAGGACATTAACCCCTCTGCTTTGTTAAACTGATCATAGGTAAATTTCCTTGTCTAAATTGAGCAGACATTCTTTTAAAATATTTTTACTTATTTTTGCAAACAAAGAGTGGGGGAAGAGGAAGAAAGACAGTGAGTTTGGGTATTCCGGGGTCTCCTGCCACTGCAGATGAACTTCAGCTGCATTTGCCACTTTGTGCATCTGGCTGTACATGGGTTCTGGGGAATGGAACCCAAAACATCAGGCTTAACAAACAAGTGCTTTTAACTGCTGAGCCATCTCCCCAGCCTCAGCAGATATCCTGGAGTGTTAAAGATACTTGCAGTGATTCCAGGTCACCCTGGACTAGAGTGAAACCCTACCTCAAAAAATAAAACAGTAAATTGTTTTACCTGAAACAAAAGACCATGTCACATATTTTAAAAGATGGTAACCTAAGCCAATCTGAAAAGCTTACATATTATGATGTGGTAAATGCTATAGGATGTTCTTTCTGGAAAAGACAAAACTATGGAGACAGTCAATGGTTTCCAGGAGTGAATGGAGGGGAGGGATAAATAGAGCCTGGAAGATTCTCAGATAGTATAGTACCACACATATATATGTCATGGTCTTTGCATATACAGAACATAGGACACCAAGAGCATCCTCATATAAAATCTTGCCTTTGAGTGATAATGACTTCAAAGCAGATTTGCCATCATAAAAGTATACCCTCTTGGTGAGGGGTTACTAGAGAAGACTAAGGAAAGGGTCAGGGGGTATATGAGAAAACTCTGTTCTTTCTTAATTTTCCTATCAGTCTAAAGCTACCCTAAAAATGTATTCTATTTTTAAAATGTTTACTGAATATTTAACTTTTATTTTTATATTTTAAACAAGGATATTGATTAAAGGAAAAAAATTGAGATTTCTGTAAAAAAAAAAAAAATGATAGCAGGGGGGTGTGCAGCTGCTTCTGTGTCTGGGCTTCGGGCAGGAAGCATTGCAGCGCGAGCCTGCACGTGCCCCCAGCGCGGCAACGCAGGCCAGGAGCGCCGCCCTCCCCGCGCCCTGCCGACGCCGCCCGGCTCACAGCCGAGCGGGAGCTGCAGCTCCTCAACCAACATGAGCAGTGGTGGAAGGATCATGTCCTGCACTTGAGAAAAATCACAAGTAGCAGAAGGGTGGTTCCATGCCCTGCCACAATCCCAGAGTCGTCCTTGTAGCCTACTCACTTTTATCTCACATCCTCTTACTCAAACTGTAATAGCTTCTCCTAATACCCGAAAGCTGCTAGAAACCGACTATGGGATGAATGAATCATGGTAACAGGTTTCCCTGCCTTCAATCCCCTTCCCTTCTAATCCATCCTTTACGTCAGAGAAATCACTTTAAATATGTCACATATTATTTCACCACCAACTCACCTCACCAATAAGCAACCCAGAGACTTTCAGTGGCTCCTGGTGGTTGTAGAGTCTTAAGCTCTTTAACATGGAATTCAGTTCTGGCCTCTACACCCGCACATACGTGACAGCTCACCTCTAAGCTATAGCCCTGCCAGACATCTTGGAAAACTCTTTAACTTTGGGAGCCTTTGTTTCCCATTGCTTCATATATAGTTGCAGGCTCTGTCCACATAATTTACCCTGTTCTTTCCTCCTCTGCTACTTACGACCACAACACCATTTTCTTTGAGTATGTCTGGCCTCATCCTGTATTACTTAATAGTTACCAGGAGTCACTTTCCAATCTCATCTGTTCATGAGCTCCCTGAGGACAGGGACCATCTTTCAGCACTGCCTCCTCTCTAGCACCTAGCTTGCTGTGGGACACAGAACGCTCCTTCCCTAAGCGGAGTTTAGTTTTTAATTAGGAACTTTACTATATGAACAAATTGTGTGTTGGTCCCATTCCCCTTGTGCTATCCTCTCATATCTCCTCCTCTCCATCCCCTTCCATTGAGGACCCTCCAGATTACCTTCAGAAGCTCAGGAAGTCTCTTTCAACAGCATGTCCTTAAAGGGAAAATGGGAAGACAGCGTGTTCCCTACCCTCCCCACAACTCACATTCTTTCACACTGAAACACTTTTTAGAAACATTCGAAGAATTATTCCTTTAGTTTAAATAACCCTGTCTTCTAAAAAGCAGAATGAATATCCTTCTTGGAGAGCAGAATTCCTCTTCTTGAGATCAGACTTTTAAGTAGGAATGTGTGTATCCCAGCCTTTCTGGGAAGCTGACTTTCTCGGAGGCAAGAGTCTGATGCTACCGAGACATGAAGCAGACTGAAGGACACAGACGAGAGGGCAGCTGGGAGCACCAAGATAAACACCAACCGCTCCATGATCTTACCCAGCAGTCCTGCCTGGTGGTCCCCAGTGTCTCCTAGGTGGTCCTCCAATGGATGTCTTGAGGAACTCATGTTTATAATATGACTCTGTCTTTGTTTTTGTTTCTGGAGTGAATTAATCATTTAGTTGGAATAGTAAATGAGGATCAGACCCTGCCTTTCAGCAAATGTAGTTCTCTTTGTCTCCTAGGGACTTGAGAAAATGTGCTGAAGAGTGTCAGTATGGGAAATGTGTCCACTTCGGGGGCTTTCCTCTGATAGTACGCACAGAAGTGGGATGAGTCCTGTCACCCTCCTTATCTTACAGTTTCTCGTTAGCGCCTGTGATCAAACCCTCGTCAAGTTGGGTTTTCAGTTTACTCAGGACCACATGACTTTTGGTTCCACATGATCTTTTGGGATGTTCATTACACCTCGAAGATTCTTGCCCTTATCTTCCCAGAGACACTAATTCACTGTTCGTTATTCCACTCAGGCACCACATCTCCGATGGAAGCTTCTTCTGAGTTCTCCAGAGGAGGGTAGAAACCCACTATGTTCTCTTGCTTATCCTTTTATAGCCAATGTAACAGAGAAGTGACTGTGTACATTTGTGTCATTGTTTCAGTGACTGATAACATACCATCTCAAAACTCACCAACTCAAAACAATAGCAATTTTTATTCCTTTCAAAACAGTGTACCAACTGGGTTTAGCCGGGCAGCTAGTTCTGCATGGAGATTGCTGAAGCTGAAGTCACACAGCTCCACTGAGATAAGATTATGCCCACAGAGGGACCTTCTACAACCATCTAGATGACACCTCATTCTCCAAAGCCTTTCTACGTGCAGTCACTGACCAATGGCCTTGCTTGGCCTTCTTACATCACTGTGTTATACACCAAGAGAGAACAGGTCGAATTCACTAGGCTCCTGAAGGGCTCAGCCTGGAATTTATGCAAATGGACAGTGCCCCCCCCCCACCTTGCTAACAAAGCAAATGGCAAACATTCCAGGATAAGGGGAGACCCCTCCTCCTGGTACAAGAAAACACTATGTCTCATCTTGAACCACCACCCCATTGAGTACTTCCCTTGCTAAACTACTCAAAATTTCTGAAGGAATCTGAAAAGAGTAGTGTAAGAAATTAGGAAGAATGTTTAAAGATACATCAAAAGGAATTTAAAATAAAAGGCAGGAAAAGAATTTCTGTAACCCATATTTTGAAGTTCCAGAAAGTTCTGTTTTCAATATTGCTTAAGCCAAATGATAGGAGAGATGAGTAGAAACAAATTTCATATGCATTTTTCTTCAGATATCCAAAAAACAAAGTCTCTATAGTCATTACTATTATGCAGACTGCCCTTCTTATACCTCCTTAGAACTCCAAAATTGTCCATGTTCTGCTGTAATCCAAAACTCCAACCAGCATGAAATTAACCTGACATCAGGTCACAGGCCACTTGATACAAAATTTTGCTAGCAATTTTATTTAATGCACCATTCACATGAACTGGAAGGACATAAGCACTAGAAAATCAGAAATCTGATTTGGATATAGAACTGTGTATTTCTCCAAGCCTGTAATCCAAGCCACGTAGGAAACTGAGACAGAAGGGTAATAAATGAAAGGCCTTCCTGTGCAACTCAAAATGAACAAATGTTTTAAAGAGAATGGGAGAGGAAAAAAAGGAAAGGAAGGAAGGAAGGAAATAGAAGGAAGAAAAGAAAGAGTGTGTGTGTATATATATACATGTATTTTCTTCATTTTCTAGAATTGAGGCTTGCAAGAAGAGGGAAATAAAAGGTTTCCAGATGAACTATTTATTGGGAGAGTTTACATAGTCAGGTTCATGTTATAATAAGTAATTAATCACTATAAATATAGGGATAAAATCTTTTCAGAAGGAAAATGACATTATATAGTAATAATTGTGAATTTTTGTCTAGCCTTTAACCTGTAACTTTTCCTAAGACTTTGTCATGGATAAGCACAAAGGTGTCATTATGACATGTTTGTGTAGCATTGCTTGTTTATCACAGTAAAAATAGGAGAGATAACATACATCCAAGCAATTATACAAATAATAGCATGTTCTTAATAGCCATCAAGATTCTGCTATGAAAATATAGTTATTAACATGAAAAGTTCATTTGTAATATAGCATCCAAAAAGCAAGACACGAAGCAATTACAGTGTATCTACATACATGCATGAAAACCTGGACAGCAATATCCCAGATACTGGGTGGTGACAAGCGCAGCATACGTCTGTGTAGTAGAGTTTTAGTAGTAATTTTCCCCAGTGGTGTAACTTTGCCTCTGCAGAACAGAGTGCAGCTTCTGTAAGTTGAGGCAGCAAGCATACTGAGCAGGCGCTTTGAGAGCAGATCTGATCTTAAGCCTCCCTGGCTGAGGCTCAGAGTTCACAGTCTAGTTCACAATTGGTGAAGGAAAAAATGGCACAAAGTTGGAAAGAATGAGGAAGCTAGAGAGGCCCTTTGAGTCAGTTCTGAAAATTCAAACAGTTCTTGGAATTCCCCTATACAAAGGGGAGGGAGCTTATAATCTAAAATGGGCCACTCTAGTTTGATAGAAAACACCCTCTTTTCTCACAATATCCCCCTCTTAGTTACATAATTGTGTTCTTTTCTTCAAACTCTGAAAATATAACTGGCTTTGCTACTCATGGTCATCTGGCAAGAAAAGGCTAACTGGATATGGAGGAGGGGTTTCCTTGGTTAGGGCCGTTTCAGTGAGCTTCTGGATTAAGCCTTGCATTCAAGGAATGATACAACACCCCATCCATGTTGGGACCCCCCCCAAAAAAAACTCTGAGTGAGGTAATGAAAGAGGTCACTAGTCCTCCCATTTACCAAGCCATTGTTCCATAAGATTAGTGAAAGGACCATGGAAGTCTGAGTTCTCAGCTAACTCACGTGCAAGGGTACCAGCCCTTGCAATGCATTGGCTAGAAATAAAAGCACATCAGGTCCCAAGCATTCCACACAGGCACCTACCTTTTCTGTCAGAATCGTGTCTAATGCTAACCTATTTTCCCAAGCCGCTTTAGCAGCCAGTGCTAGTTGTTCAGCTATTCCTTTAATCACATCCCTAGCATAATGTACAAAGTTCTGTTGGTTGTAGTAAATACAATTAGTCCAGTCAAATGCTTGTTAATTGCTGACCACCAGCATAATGCAGGTTCAAAACCTGTGGCCATTTGGTTTCTAGTGTTCAACTCATTTGGTATCCCTCTAGTGATGCCAATGGCATCGATGTCTGCTTGTGGATCAAAGGAAACATGGGGTTGGTTTTGGCTTCTTTTCATTCTAGGCAATGTGCTTATGTGAGCGGAGTTTGGTGGCTGAATGCCTGGGGCAAAGGGATGGCCAATTGCACCAAAGTACTGATGCCACTCCAATTTTCTGGGCAAGCTTCAAGTAAAGGTCCTTCACAATGCCACCAAATGTCCACTTGTGGCTTTTTTCATTATTTATATTTTGGCATTTCACAAGAACTATATATCTGCAATAAATGTTAGACTGTATCTTCACTTTATTTTAATTAGCATACAAAGAATGGGTTTTATTACTGGGCATGGGTATAGGTAATGAGACTATAAAGGAACCATGGAGGGGGAGGGAATAATAGAATACAGGTGACACTGATGCATTGGGCTTCAGAGAAGATGAAATTCGATACAGATTCAGGAGACCCCAGGCTCAGGACCCCAACTTTTGGAGCCTTCTCCAAATTGGCAAAGATTTGAAAAAAAATAGATTCTAAGATGAGTAAATTATGAATTATGAGGTTCATTCCATGGATAATTAGTATCCAGAGAAAAGGCTAGCTGAACGGCTCAAGACAGAAGGGAATTCTCTTCCTTGTCTGGCTGGCTGTAAAGGGGGTAAGAGAGAATGGAATTGCCTTCACAGAGAAGACACAGGCAAGTGTGTGTGTACACACACACACACACACACACACACACAGAGAGAGAGAGAGAGAAGGCAAAGCATGACAGCCCAAGTTAAGAGATTCCCCTTTGCCTTCACACTCATATAAGGGGTCAAATGGGCTAAAAGAGGGCTGGAGAGATGGCTTAGTGGTTAAGACGCATGCTTGTGAAGCCTAAGGATCCAGGTTTGATATTCCAGGTTCCATGTAAGTCAGATGCACAAGGTGGCACATGCATCTGGAGTTTGTTTACAGTGGCTAGAGACCCTGGTGTGCCCATTCTCTCTTTCTATGTCTCTAATAACTAAATAAAAAATAAAATCCTGGGCTGGAGAGATGGCTTAGCGATTAAGCGCTTGTCTGTGAAGCCTAAGAACCCTGGTTCGAGGCTCGGTTCCCCAGGTCCCACGTTAGCCAGATGCACAAGGGGGCGCAAGCGTCTGGAGTTCCTTTGCAGAGGCTGGAAGCCCTGGCGCGCCCATTCTCTCTCTCTCCCTCTGTCTGTCTTTCTCTCTGTGTCTGTCGCTCTCAAATAAATAAATTTTTTAAAAAAATAAAAAATAAAATCCTTTTTTAAAAATGACTCAGAGAAAATAAAAGGGCTAGAGGGATGGCACTGCTGGGCTCAAATCCTCAGTACCCACCTAAAACCAGACTCACAAAGGGGCACACGCGTCTGGAGTTCATTTGCAGTGACAAGAGGCTCTGACACACTTAGAACCATTCCCCACCCCCACCCCTGCCACACACACACACACACACACACACACACACACACACACACACCTCACCTCGGCTTGCATTAAATAATACTCTAAAAAAACAATGAGAGAGAAAAGGAAGGACTCAGAGCTTAAAGAGACATCACACATGTAGCAAAGCAGGAGCACACCCAAAAGTAAAACAACTTAGAAAGCAAACACAATACCCAGGCAAAAAGAGGCCCAAGGGAAGAGCGCTCACCAAAGTAAGGACCAGGGGTGTCAGGCATAAGGAGAATGAGAAAGGGACCAAGAGAGTTACACACGTGCCAGGCCCATTTATGGACTGAACATCCAATTAGGATGAGCCTCAGCATCAGATTCAGGTGTGTGATTGGTACAGACTGGAGAGGCTGACCCAGGAGACTCCAGCCCACCCAGGTGTACCAAGCTGAGGAAGCTGCTGCCAGGGAGTGCTGCTTGCAGCCATCTTGGGTGAGACTGGACCAGACGCAGGTTCTAGTCCCGCAAGGACAGGCAAAGTGGCACCCATGTTCTCCACGTTCGCCTTTGTCCCTGGATGACGGCATGTAAAAAAGCTCTCTTTCTCCTGTTCCTCCTTCAACATGAAAGCAAAATATGGGTTACTGGAGACAATCAGGTGGGGATAGGGGAAGGACGTCAACAACAGAGCATTGGTAAAATTGTCTTTACAGGTTCTGTTTTGGCTGGAGTAGAGAGGTCTGAATATCGGCTGACTAGACCATGAGAACTGTTGCTTACTGAGCTACTCCCTCAGAGCGAAAGAGATGTTAGTGAAAAGCCATTGAAACGTGCAGTTTGTCAGGTCCACTGTGCTGCTGTAGGAATTGGGTTTTCTCAGTGATATTACTATAAACACGCCAGTTCTGTCTATGGGGCCCAGGACTGAGAAATGGAACTGAAACTCAAGTTACAGTTAGATTTCAAGTTACAAACTTGATTTCACAGAAGTAGGGATTTCATCTGTTCTATTCAGTAAATATGTTCTGAAAGAATTATTAATTTCCCATGAGATAATCTTAAAGGCAACTTCCTAAATGACCTGAAATAATATCCTCTGCTGAGGCTGCCACAAACAGCCCACATCCCAGGGCCTTCTGAGGAGACACACGCATATGTACGCACGCACACACACACACCTGCATGCATGTCAGTATATATCCAGAAGCTTAAACCATGTGAGAAAACTCATCCAAGAAGATCTAGAGAAGAATGGCCAAGAAGTGAACTCTGAGGGACAAAAACATGTGATGAGCTTAAATGTCATCTCTACCCATACATCCCTCTAATCTCCACGTGTAGAATTTCACCCTGCCCAGAACAGACTGAGCCACACCCTACAGTCAAAAGAGCACAGAACCAAGACTTTGTCACAGGACATCCCTGGTGGCCAAAATCAAAACCTAGCCCTGAAGTGTAGGAGCTGCACGCGTGTCTGATTTACCTCGTGGTGGTGCAGTCACTCCTGGAGCCTCTTAGCACAAAGGCCCTTGCTCTGTTGGAGGTAGCACTTTCACCTCTGGGTCCCAGCGTCTACGTATTTGCCTCTTGCCAACTCCCAATTTATCCACCCATCACTGCAACGCCCCCTTGATTACACTTTGCATTGGTGGATCCTCCCGGTTTCTTCAAGGTGGATATCTTTGATCTGTCAGCTTTGGGATGCGCTGAGCAGAGGACCTATGTCCACACTGGCTCTCACTTGACGGTTCCCACCCCTTTCAGATGTATGCAATGGGAAGAGCTTTAGGTGAGTTGTTAGCAGCCTCAGTGTTGACTCTGGCTTTATACTTTAAATATAAATCAATTAAATTAATTCCTTCACGGAGGTGCTTGTCCTATAAGGAGACTTCCTAGATCCAGGTTGCCAATTCCTGTTGGGTGTTTGGCCAGTCCTCTGAAATTTCAGCCTTTCCTTGTCTTGTAGAGCTTCTTGTCACATCTTGATCTTGAATGCAACTTCAATGGGCTAAAGGTACTTGCATCACATTCTGCATATTCTCAGAGGTTCTCCTTCAGGACTAACCTGCTCACTTCAGGACAGATCTCTTTTTGGATACAGGTTTGCCATGCCTGTCTACTTGTATGCTGTCTATTTGCCTTTCCTTCTCTGTGAGTTTTACAATTTAGCAAGGCCTGGTCTTCCAAGTGATCTCATTTGCTCCCATCTGTGGCCCAACCAAAAACAGTACTCACTAAAAAAAGATCTATCCCTGCAATATGTCCCCAGTGGGTGCTTAGGAGTAAGACTGAAGATAATTCTTCACTCTTTTCCAAATACTTTAGGATTCTCCTTTCTAAGGAGTAGAGAGGCAGGTTTGTGGACAAAATGTTTGCCAAGCAAGCGTGAGTACCTGAGTTCAGATACGCAGTATTCACATCAAGTGCATAGTGGGTGTCCATAATTCTAGCAGGCCTACTATGAGAAGGAAGGCTAAGACAGGAGAATCTCATTGAAGCTCATGGACAGGCTAGTCTAGAGATTACAGCAACGAATGCAGCATTGAACAAGACACCCGGCCTCAAATGAGGTGGAAGGCAAGGACTGACCTGAAATATGTCCTTTGATTTCCATATTCATGTCATGGCACACTCATTCACATATGTGCATGAGTACACAATCACACACACACAAAAATGAATAAATAAATAAGAACAAAATGTCTAGATTAATAAGGTAATTAGTACTTTATACTGCTCTTGCTTACCTGAATCAACAAATAAAGTTTACTTTGGGCTTTTTGTTTTAAGGAAAAAATTGCTGAATTCTACATAAAAAAACGCATGGTCACTGCTGCATTTGACATTACAGAATTTATTAGCCACAGTATGCCACCAGATTCTCTTTTCTCTCCTTCTTGGTTTACTCATTCATCAACTCAGATAAGCTCCAGCCCCCACCTGTTCTCAAGCTTTAGACCCAGCAAGACAAATGTCTCAGGTCATGTCAACCCTAAAAGGCATGACTGTGGCTACATGCCCATAACAGACCCATCTCTCTAACCCATAGGATGAAATGTGTTGACTGGTTTGGGCAAGGCATGCATGCATTTCACAGATAAAGTCTAGTGGTGGTTATCACAAAGACAAGAGATAAGAATTGACAGGGATCGGGGGAGACTGCTTGTGCACACGATGGGGGGTTGTAAACTGGCAGAGCCACATGGAAACAGTATGATGTATCCGCCAAAAATTAAAACTAGAGCTACTGTAAGATTCAGCAATATCATTTCGGATTGTACATTTGCAATCAATACAATCAGGAGTTGAAGAGATGTTTGCACTCTTGTGTTCAGTAAAACATTGCTCAGGACAGCCATGACATAGAAACTGCTGACATGCCCATTGGAAGATAAATGAATTTTTAAAAACATGTCCTGAATATGGATAATGGCCTGGTTTTCAAACATAAAAAGAAGGAAATTTTACTATTTATGACAATATGGATGAGCCTAGATGACATAATAGTAAGTGAAATAAACCAGACACAGAAAGACAAATATCATAGGATCTGTGGTAGTTTGAATAAATGGCCCCAATATGTTCAATGTTTTATTAGTTTGTAGTTTGTATCTGCAGCCACCTGGCTGGAGGCAGTGTCACTGGGCGGATCTTAAAGTGTGGTGGTGGGTTCCAGATTTCAATCTAAAGATAAGCAAAGTGTGCCTAGCAGGAGTTCCTGAAGTGTGCTGTGCGGCTGCCCTGCGTGGCTTTTCACTTTGAGGCTTGAGCTTCTCTCTCTGCTTGGACCTGTGAAAGCAGGCCAGCTTCTTCTGCCATTATGGAACTTCCCCTAGATCTGTAAACTTCAAATAATATCCCTTCCTTTATAACTGTGCATGGTCTGGAAGCCCATTTCCATGAACCATGAGCTATCGGCTACAGGATCTAACTTATAGGCTATAAGATATAAAATACTCAAGCTTGTGGCAATAGGACAATGGTGGTTGGCATAGGCTGGGAATGGAGCATAGAAGATGTTGCTCAAAGGGTGTGAACTTCGGTGCAAAATGAACCTGTCCTAGGGATTTAATAGCATGGGTGGTCATGGATGTTTAAGTAACTTGAAGATGGTAATCACTACACAATGCACATAACTTACACGTCATCACATTGAACACTATACCTACTGTATGTATAAAACATTTGCTTATCAACTGCATAATTTCAAATGATATATGCAACCTCATCTATGTATTTTTTAATATATACATTGTTTTTTATGATTAGATATGGACATATTTTGTATGTAAATATCACTTTCCCTCCTCCCTGTCCCTTTTCTGAAGAGGCCTTCCTCACTGGGGATGCAGGTCAAGTCTGATATCTACACGGCATCTGCTTTTCTGAAAATCCACAGGCAGATTGGAGCTTTTGTAAAGGAAAGTCCACAGGTAAGAGATGGAACAGAAACAAGGGCTCTTCCGACTGGCCCGGTCCTGTCCTCCTGGAGCCCACGTTCAGGAAGAAACTGCCTTTCCTACTAGGAATTCCTGTGGAGAAGTCAAACATACTACAAAGAATCTTTGTAGTGCAATAAACTTGGTGAGATTGTTGGAAAAGCATGTCCCATACAGGATAAAATTCAGACAAATGTGGCTTTGATTTAGGTAATTATCAGGTATACATGACTGCTTCCTTTTCAAGTGATTTAGCCCAAGTAGTTTCCAAGTATTATTCAGTTGTTTTGTAGACATTTCATACAGATTGCCAACCAAAACCATCAAATCTAAATCGTTGCTCAGTCTTAAAGGCTGTTTGCTGAGGGCAGAATTCTGTATTTTTAGGTAATTGTGTTTGTTTGCATGTGACCTTGGTTTGTTGCAAAAGAGTCTGAGATGTGCACAGTGAGAACCCCTTTGTTGCCTTTTCTCTTTTAATTCTTTCCTTCATCTGATAATTACCATTGTCTCAGGAATTATAAAAGGGGCCACCCTAAGAAAAGATACACATGGGGATCTTTTCTAAACACTAATTTAGGCAAAGAATTTAATTATCACATCAAATGAGTGTTTCCCCTTAGCTGGAGACAGCCTCTTTCCAAACCACACAGAGGTTCAACCATATTTTGCCAGGAGATTCATATCAGTGTAAAGAGGCAATTGAGTTAGGCTGGGTCACCCAAGGACCACATGGAAAAGAGCTGGCCCATGTTAGCACCTCGGTTCCACATCACTCCAACAGCCCTGGAGACTGAGGCACATTCTCGAACTGCTGGCACAAGTGGATGGAAGACAAGCCCTGGATGCTAATCCCAAGCTTGGGTGGGCCTTTCCACTGGATATTCATCTTTCTAGTTCTCGGCTGCATCCTTAGCACCTAGCAGAATTTCTGGATCAAAGTAGACACTTGCATGCCTTTCCTATTCTAGGCAGCAGCTTTAAACGCCATCAATTGTCTCATAGCTCTGTAGGTCCGAGGTCCAGGGACATGGTGGCCCAGTCAGAGATCCTGGCTAGTCCCAAACTACAGTTAAGGCTTGAACAGGGCAGGGCTTCTTGCAGAACATTGTGGGGATGGATTCACTCTCAACTTTGCTCAGGTTGTTAGACAAGCTGCCATGATGACTGGGGGTCCTTTTTGCAGACTGGACATTGAAGATGGCTCACAGCTTCAAGAGGGAAGCTCTGTCACTGGCTCCTGACCATCATCTTCAAAACAAGCGACAGAGTCGAGTCTCCTCCCGGCTTTCCATTTCTTTTCTTGTCTCCTCCACGGTCCTCTGATTTTCTCCTGCCATTCTCTTCCATGATTAAGTATCATTGTGATAATACTGGGCCAACCAGGAGAATCTCCCTGCTTTAAATCTGAAAAGTTCCTTTGCTTCGTAATGCTAACATCCACCGATTCCAAGGGTCAAGACATGGACATCAAAGATGGACAGCATTATTGCACATGTTATACCATTCTACATTTTTTTAAGTGAATCAATAACTCACCTAAATGTAGACCAGTATTATTGCCTCTGGACTGAAACTACTGGAGGACAGTCTGGATGGGCTAGGAAGAAAAGAAGAGACCATTGCACACTCGTTCTGCTCCAAGCCTGGACCTTTGCACCTTCCTCCAAAGTCTTTGAAGGCAGGCTGCATGAGCAGACATATTATCTTTATTTTCTGATGGGAGCCTGAGGCCCACGTCAGTGGCCTCTCTACTTGCAGAGCTCCCCAAGCCCGGTAGTGTCTTATCATGTGGCCCCTCCTGCCTAGACTGCACGTGTTCTTCCCATGTCTAGCTGTGATAAAGTATGCAGACTCCAAAGTAAGATGCCATGAGCTCAAGCACAGATCTGAGACTTGCCAACTGTGTAGTCTTGGGCCAAATATTTAATATCTCTGGTTGCCTGACTTCTCATTTGTTAAAAATGGTGGGTACGAATTGTGCAATGTACACTGAGGCAGTGTGAGGCTTGGATGGGTCAGTGTGAGTTCTCAGAGCGGAACCAACACTGCATTGGACTAGCTTTGAACATTGTGACTCATTCCAGCAGCTAGGTTTAACATCGTGATTTTCCAATTAGCATTTGAATCTCTCACCCATGCACAGGTCTTATCATGCCTACACAGATCTGTGCATTGCCACTTTAATCCTTATCTTTTCTCCATAAGCCCTGTGGTTGTGATAGATGACAGAGAAAGTGAGAGTGTAAGAACACTTCTGAGATGATCATGGAACCTAAAAAGTACATCAGGAAGGCTGAAGTCTCACAAACACTGGAAAGCATCTCCAAGTGTGAAAGAAAGTTACACAAACCCGAGAAAGGTTCCTAAAAGGCGGACAAGGTGACTGTATAGGAAAACACTGCTGCGGAAGGGGCAACACCCACTTCCAGACACTTATCAACCTCCCCTTCCCAGCCTTCTGCCAGCCAAGCACAGGCAGGCTGGGCTCCAGGGGGGGAGCAGAGTGTATGGTCTGCACTCAGAAATAAGGAAATCGTGCTTACAGTTCACAGGCGGAAGCATGTCTGTTGCATAGATTTATACCCCATGACCTACTTTCTTCCTCGCCCTCCCTTTCTTTTTACCCCTCCTTTCTTTGTGGCTCCAATATTATGAAACATTATGATTAGATATGTCCTTGTATTGCCTCATGTATTGGAGCTTGAATGCCAGCTGACAGGATTTGGGAAAGTTATTGAGTCCTGAGGGCTCTGACTTAACAAATGGATTAATCCCGTAATTGATTATAATATAATGGCATATTCGAAAGGTGATTGACAATAGGAGTCTGAATGTGGCTAAAGGAAGTAGGTCACCAGGGATATTTCATACCTAACCTTGGCCACTTCCTCTCCTACATATGTCTCTCCTCCATTACCTGCAGCGCCACCATGACGTGCGATGCTCTTTTCAGCATCCCTTCTTATCTGCCATGATGGAGTGACATCTCTGAATCCATAAGTCAAACAGAATCCTTTCTTTTGCCGAGTTGCTGTCAGGTGTTTTGTCAAGGCAATGAGAAAATGGCCTATGACGAGAAGATGTCCATTCTCATAGCAAGGAGGAGCACCGTCCGTTTTAGGTGGGTATCCTATCTCTACTTGAACTGGCCACTGTTTTGCAGTCATTTCACAAGTGATCCAAGACAGGCTTTCTGTCTTGTCTCTGTGGATCATAGAGGAGAACCCTCAGAACTAATGTGATCCTAGTCTCCTCTCATCAGCCTTTCATGAAGCAGAGGCCGTAGTCCCTGTGCAAGCCCCTCAGGGACCCCCGTAACTGGATGACCACCAGCATCGAAAACACGTGGAGGGCTTTAGCCTCTCGGAACCAGTGAGGTTTTTCGGGTTTTTTTTTTTTTTTTTTCGTTTCTGAATTACAAGAGCACAAAGAACAGCACTTGAAGAAAGAGCTCTGCCGGATGTGGAGATTTCCATGCTGTCAGTAGTGTGCGAACATTCATTTGATCATTTCTTCTATGATCTCTCTGTAGCAACTGTTGGATCATATAGCTGTCCAGCAAAAAAGTCTCGTCCATGGATTCTACTTCCCACTTGGGCCATTTGCCAAGAACAATAAATGGAACTTTAGCTCCAAGTCTGAAAAGTTTCCTTTTACTGACTAGAGTGCAACCCCAGTCTATTACCCTAACCTAACTGATAAAACAGCCCTTTGATGCCATGCTTTGAACAAGTTGTGTAAGCTAAAAGTTAGTGTTGAAGGGGGAAAGCAGCATATAGAGGAAGCTTTGAGCTAGCAGCTATTCTAGTTCTTAATTTCAGACACAAGACAAACATTTCACATGTCAGGGTTGCAATAACAAGACCTACAAAACTCTAAAAGTACAGGCAGATACTTCCGAGTTCATTTCTTCACCTTGCACAAAACGTAACTTGGCCATATGTGAACCTCTCTTTTTTCTGAGAGATATGATTTATGTGCATTCCATTTTGCCCTGAATCTGGAAATAATTTCTCCTGAATGAGAATGTGAAGGCAAGAAGGGAGGGTCAGGAAGCAGTGTGCTCACACTGGCATTCTGAACACACTTCTGTCACAGAATGGGTCTCTTAATGTCACAATTAATTATAGAAGTCTGCTTGTCTGTGTCTTCCATGAGCCATAAGAGGAGTTACCAGCCAGGGGAATTACCTAGGCACTCTTACAAGAAAAAACGGTAATAGTAATAATAAAAGAGAAACATATCAAACGGTTTTTGATTGCTATTTACTTTAACGAGACCATTGAAGTGACCCTTACAGGAAGAACGACTCCTTTGCTGGACCCTCATACCCCTACCTCAGCTCGGGGGTGTCGAAGCGTGAGTGGTATTGTGGGGGGCATATTCTCCTCAGTCCCCCATGCTCATCTGACATCCACTCTGAGTTCCTAGAAGAAAGAACACTCCAAAATTCACCTTCAGGATTGACATTCAAGACTGAACCACAGAGTACCCGGCATCAGAACACAGGCTGAATTACAGGAGGCCCATGAGTGAGTGGACAGAAGGCGAGATCCCATGTACTTAGCTGGATTCCTGTTGTTGACCTGTGATAGCCTGTGACAAAGCCTAAGCTTTTCTCCTAGCATATGAGGTGAACAGCTAACTGATGACTCTCCGATGAGTGTATAAGGTCACACATGTACACAAGCGGTATCGGTCTGGGTTCTCTGGAGGAACAAAATTGGAAGAATGAATACATATTGTAAAGGGGGTGAACTAGACTAGCTTATAGGGTAGGTCTGGGCAGTTTGACAATGTATCTGTAGGATGGAAAGTTGGAGAATGCAGTAGATTCTCAGCCCACAAGTTTGGATACCTCAGCAGTCCCGATCTAATACTGAAAACCAGGAAGATTCTTGGAGAGCTGCTGGTCTTCAGTCCATGTTGGAAGGCTGATGAAACTGAATCCCAATGCCCACAAACAATGGCAGCCACAGGGTAGATGCACGCACCAGAGAATAGCAGGGGCAGCCAGGCAAAGGCACTGTGGAGCTTCTCCATAGATAGCCCACCACTGGAAGAGCTGCCCGCTCTGGAGGAAGATCTTCTTTCCCCTGCAACCCATTTTGGAAATGTTCATCACAGCTCCACCCCAAGGACTGTAGCTCTTACTTGATTCATAATCTGATCAATTGACAACAAAACATAGCAGTCTCTCTCCCTCTCTCTGTCTCTCTGTCTCTCTCTCTCTCTCTCTCTCTCTCTCTCTCTCTCTCTCTCTCTCACACACACACACACACACACACACACACACACACATACAAAACTATGTGCTGGTAGCCAGAACCTTCTAAGGCCTTTTAACCAGATCCTGTTACTTTTTTTATGCCAATAGATTGTCTTACTTTGTATGACTATATTTTCTGTATCCAATGACTTGTCCAAACTGAAGAGTAATAGCTACAGGCTTAGGTAGTCTAAGGCACTTGGAAGTTGGACTAGCTATATCCCCTGAGGTTGTGCGTGAATTGAGACAGGCCTAACTACAGGATTCATTGGCAGCAATGGTTTAGAGGAGGGAAGGTCCTGATGATTAGACAATCGTGATGGGCAGCACCCAGACAACACTGCAGATAGCTGCCCTCTGGGAGGCCAAGGGAGGAATCGTAGATGAGTCTAACAGGCCAGAGAGATTGGAAACAACGACCTTGGAGGAGGCAGTATGTGCACACTTAGAAGATGGCACAGAGCATGATCGTAAAGAGGACCTGAAGCACAGCTGTGAGCTCAAAGAAGCCTAACGAGAGAGAACACGGGCCCTGGAGTGGTGAGGAGCACTTTTGCAGCCCCGGGCGGTACAGCGGGGTTAACAAGGTAGAAACTGAGGCCGAGGGGATCCACAACTACTTACCGGTATTATAATCAGCAGCATAACAGAGAAGAAGCCCAAATCAGGGCCAACTGGACCCTGCCATCTGCCTTCAATTCAGTCATTGCCCACAGTGACACTGACCAGAGTGAAAGCCTGGGGTGGCCCGGGTGCGGTCATCCAGTGGTCATTTGTTTGAGCAAGTGGAGATGTAATGACACAGTCCAACAGGAAGGAGGGGAGAGTGCATCTACACGCTCTTGAGGCTGGAAGGAAGCCAGCAAGGAAGGAAGACATTCAAAAGAAGGAGTGGAGGGGCAGAGGAAGAAAGAGAATGAACAAGATCAACGTTCACGGAGCTGTCCATTGTCTTCTCTATGGTTCAGGTTTCTCTTGGCATAGATAACCAACAGTTTCATGCCTGAGTGAGCTAACAGCTTGCAGTAAAGTGGCCCTTCACCACCCACACTGCATTTGTTTGTCTCAAACTGCAGAACTTACGGTTACACTAAGACAGTGAGATGGCATCTGGGGCGTGGATCTCCCTAGCCCGCAGAACTCCCTCCTCACCTCCCTTCACAGGCCATTTCTATAACCCTACCCATCACCCACTACCTGGATGAGCAAAGGAGCCAAAAAGCTGATGAGTCAGTCTCAGTTTCTCTCTTTGCTTCACAAATAACTGCTCTGAGAAGCCAACACCTCAGCACAGTCAGTGCATGGTCCCCTTCCAAACTATGTCCTGACAGGTGGGGAGAAGGTTCCCTGGGTCACGTGCTTGCCACTCCCTCTGCAACCCTAGCACTCTAGAGAGAGGATCCCCGGGGCAAGCTGGCTAGCTAGACTAGCCCGGTTGGCAAGCACTAAGTTCAAGTGAGAGCGCCTCAGGAAAGTGGAGAATGACTGAGGAGCACAGCTGATGGCAATCTTTGGCCTCCACACGCACCCTCAGATGCTCACACACACATATAGACACACACACACAAACACACACCATACATATATCCCGAATCCGTTTGCTTTCTCTCTCTCTCTCTTTTTTTATTTTTGGCTCAGTGATTATAAGAACCCTAGCCTCGTCCATGGCCTAACTGGTGGATTTATAATGTGATGGCATTAGTGGGTGGTGGTAGGAAGTAGGAGGTAGAGCCTTGTTGGAGGAAACAGGTCACGGTGAGGAGCATCGCTGAGGGTGCGCTTACTCCTGGCCTGCTCTGTCTGTCTTCTTCCTGGCCACCATGACACAAGCGTCATGGAGCTATGCCTCACCACTGAGTCACAACAATGGAACAAGCTGAGGGCTGGCTGCATGTTTTGAAACCACAAGCCAAAATAAATCCTTCTTTTACAGAGCTGTTTCTCAAGTGTCTTGTCACGGCAGTGGAACAGGACTGATGCAGATGTACTCAGGAGGTTAACATTGCAAATATGCATCTGTTGGGATTACTGTGATAGATGGGGGTCAATGAGACCTCTGCTTAGTTCCACAAGAAACTACCTGGTAGGTCTCAATGGGGTTTTTGGTGGGCAGGGAGGGGTATATTTTATTTCTTTATTTGGAAGAGGAGAGAGAGAGAGAAAAATGCATGTGCCAGGACCATTGCCAATAAACTCCAAATCATGTACCACTTTTTGCATCTGCCTTCACATGGGTACTGGGGAAACGAACCTTGGTAGTTAGGCATCAAAGGCAAATTCCTTAACCACTAAGCAAACTCTCTCTCTTAAGCCCCCTAGCTATTTGCTTTTTTTATTATAAAGCTATCAAAGCAAAATAATTTGACTTTTGCCCATAGCTGTATATTGAACCATACCTTGCAATTTTCTGATTAGTATGTAATAACACATTTAATATTTCAATGCTTCCATAAAATAACAAATATAAACATGCCATTTCTACAGTCAGGGCCATGGAACAAAGAATGCAGATTAAATTCTATGGAGCAGCTAAGTGGTAAAGAGCATTGGCCCTTGGTAACAATTCCTATCTCCTTGGACAGAATAAATGATTGGTGTGGAAATCTAACCTTGGGTATCTGATTTCACAGAAGCACTCTTCACTAGCCTTGAGAATGCCAGAAGGGCTTCATATCTATAACTTCTTACTCTCCTAGTCACTGGAAAGGTTAGCTTTATTTATTTATTTATTTTTTTTTTTGTATTAGGAACCAGCACTGAGGACCTCGCAGTACAGAAAGGAAAGACATTATAGAAACACTCTGGTCTGTCCAAGCAAAGTCAATGTTTTGTTGACTAATTGAGTGAGAGCCACCTAACACCTTCAGAGAATAAAATGTGTCACAACAGGAAGGAAGTGAGACAGAGAAAACGAATAAAAAGAGAAAGCAGAGATGGTAATAAAGGAGAAAATTGACACATACCCTTATTATTCTTTGAGGTGGAGAGAGCTTATTGGATTTCTAGCAAAATCCACTTTATCTTCACACTTCAATCAGATTGATAAACCTTGTGAAGATTTATACCATGCTGTCATTGCTTCCCTGACCCATCTGGTGACTGTGCTCCTGCTCACACAAGTGGAAGGAAAATAAATGTGCATGCTTTCTGGAGTGGCACCCACATATGTCCTCGGCCTGACGCCTCACCCCGCACTACACAAGACACCCGGAAAACATGGGTGTGCTTAGATGGAAATGGGCTCCATTCCGTTCCCAAGCAGCTGCTTTATGTAATTCTAGATGGGATTAAATCTCCCTCTCTGATGAGGAGCCAGCCAAATGTTTCCTTGCTTCTAAGTTTGTCTTCTTACTGGATCCCAAAGAGGAACTAAAAGGGCCTTCCAAGACTCCAGTCTCTATTGAATATGTCAGACATGATTCCTCCTTGCCAGACCTTTAGTAATTGGAGAAAAATGTCTCTAGGTGAATTGAGAATAAATCACTCCAATCTGTGGAGAATGTCTTTCTTAATTTAGGTACTCTAGAGCTTCTGGGAAACCCTTTTTTAATTTTGTTTATACACAGGTGCTGATATTTATTGTGACTTTTGATAGTATACCAAAAAAGGATCTCTTTCTCTTAGAGGTAAATTCTCTTTTGAATAAGAGGATTAAAAATATTTTTGGAAGAACATAAATGTCTTAGACATACAAACACACACACACACAAAAAAAAAAAACATTTTGCAGGAATCAGTTCAATAATTTCATGTGACTTTCCTGTAAGTCACTTAGGGAATGCACATTTCATAGATAGGAGAGTAAACCAGAGTGGCATAAAAGGACTTTGTTGAGTGGTAAATCCCAGGTCCCTGATACTAAACCTGACTACTAGGCAGCAAGCTCTTAAGACTATATTTCCTTCCTTACAAATGTTTTTGTTTTACAACTCTTTAAAATGGTTAGTATTGCTTGGGCTGGAGAGATGGCTTAGCCGTTAAAGCACTTGCTTGTGAAGCCAAAGGACCCATGTTTGATTCCCCAGGACCCATGTAAGCCACATGCATAAGGTGGCACATGTGTCTGGAGTTTGTGTACAGCAACTGAACGCCCTGGTGTGCCCATTCTCTCTCTCTCTCCCTCCCTCCCTCCCTCTCTTTCTCTCCTTCCTCTGTCTCAAATAAATAAGTAAAAACAAAATATTTTTTTAAAGACTACTATTACCTAAATCCTCTCAGCAACATGCTTTGGAAAATGACCTGTGTTTAATTTTATTTTTTGTAATTTTTAAAGCTTTTTAAAAATATTCTTATTTAATCATTTTGAAGGGGAGAGAGGGAGGGAGAAAATGGGCATGCCAGAGTCCCAGCCACTGCATGTGCTACTTGTGCATCTGGCTTGACGTGAGTGCTGGGGAATGGAACTTGGGTCATTAGACTTTGCAGGCAAGCGTCTCAACCACTAAGCTATCTTTCCAGCCCCTGTGCTTGTGTTTGAATTCATGTGTTAAAAGTCAACTTTCTGCCTGTGATTTGGGGTTTGGGTCGGTGAAGTTTCTGAGTTTTTCTGCCCGTCCAACAGCTTGTGCTGCCTCATCATTGAGGCGCAGGCAGGTGGGCACTGACAGCCCAGGGCACCTGCTGTTGCCTTGGCAGGGCCGGGGACTCAGCGTGGGAGCCCGCTCCCCCTCATGCCCCTCGGCCCCTCGCATGTTGCGTTCTAATTGCCTGCACCGCCTTTGCAACTTGCAGGCTCTGCTCCAAGACAGTGTGCCAGAAGTTGAGGACAGTCAAATGGCAAGTTTTGGAAACTGATCATTCATCAAGTTAGAAAAAGAAAAAAACACGAAAATTTCATTAGCCCATCAGATACAGAGTTACTGTTCTGCATCTGAGGAAAAAGTATAGCAGTCCTTTGAAGTAGACCTCTTTTCTGTTTTCCAACAAGCCTGAAGTGCCTGTGTTCCAATCACTTGTCATGGAGGTAGAAATGGGAGGAAGAGGAGGAAACAGTAGAGTCAAAATACAGATTGTTTGGCCCCATCCCAGCCTTACTGATTCATAGTTTTGGGGCCAGCCATGGGAATCTATATTCTCCAAGGTGATTTTTACACATTTTAAAAGAAAAGGCTCCTACTCAAGAAAGCTTCATCATGGATTGAAAAATGAAAAGGTGGTGGGAGACAAAGGAGACATTATTGGGCTCCTATGACAATATTCGCTAAAGCACTGAAACATTGGACAATATCTCTGAACAGAGATGGATTTGTTTGTCTGTAAAGAAAACAAAATACATCCTGCCTTTGCTCCTGCGTCCTCCTTTGTTTTAGTACTGCTAGTCAACACATATCTTGCCTTGTAGGAGTATGGCTTGTTCACATATCGCAACATCTGGTGGTTTTTATATAGTTCCCTGTAGCCAAGACTTGCTTCTTCAAAACAGGTTGAGGGACAGGTAGCAGGTGTGCCTAGCACACACAAATCCCTGAGTTCAATCTGCAGCACCCCAGGTAGAACTGGGTGTAGTGGTACACATCGGTAACCCCAGGTAGAGACAGGAAGATTAGAAGTGCACAGTCATCTTTGACCACAGAAGACACTCTCAAGGCCATTCTAAGCCACGTAAGACCCACTCTCAAAAAGAGAGAGAGAGAGGGAGAGAGAGAAGGAAGGAAGGAAGGAAGGAAGGAAGGAAGGAAGGAAGGAAGGAAGGAAGGAAGGAAGAAAGGAGAAAGAAAGAGAGAAAGAGGGAGGGAGGAAGAAAAAAGAGGAAAAAAGCACAAGTTGACTGGATCTTTGTTGATTGATTGATTGATTGATTGATTTACAGATTATTAACATCCTTCTTCATTTACTTGACTATAGATGCTAGCAATGATTCATTATTGAATAGTGCCATGGTATTATTTCTCATACTCCTATGGTTTTGTTTGCTCACCAAGTGGAACTCATCAGTAGTAATCTCAATTAATTTAGCTGCAATGTATCATATAAATAAGCAGCTTCTTTTTAAGTCATGAGGACAGTCAAATGACAAGTTTTGGAAACCGATCATTCATCAAGTTAGAAAAATAATATGACAATTTCATTAGCCCATAAGATCACCTTTATGCATCCCCCTGCTTCCCTCTAGAATATGTCTTTATCAAGCACACAGTGGTCACCACTGTGCGACACTGACGCCAGTCCTCCCATCCTCCCCTAGCCTCCTCTTTTGGCTGAACCGCAGAATACACTTACTGACCGGGGCACATGGTTCTCCACGTGCAGTCCCACAGCAGCCACAGCAATGTCTCCAGCGACCTTGTTGGAAATGCAAATTAAGGGCCACCACAACCCCACTGAGTGAGAAACTCTGGAGGTGCAGCCGCATGGGTACCTGTTTTGGCAACTGCCCTAGGCTTACACATCAAGGTGTGTGCCCCATTAATGTGAAGATGAACTGACATTGTCAAGTTGTCAAGTTGACATTCCCATCGTGACGGACTGTTCGCTCTAAGTGTAAGGTAATTCACAGTCAGGAGCCACACGTGGTGAGCTGAATATTCCTATACATCTTTTTTTTCATTGCTCAACAAACTGTTAAATCCACTTCAATGCCTTTCTTTCCAATGTATTAGTCTAAAATATATATGTATTTGCTAACTTGGACAGGTAATTTTAGAACAGCTTTATGTTATCTAAATAAAGATCGAATGTTTCCTCCCTTGATTTTGCTTTTGTGTGTGGAGGTAAATTTGTCCTACCTGGAATTGTTGTAAGGTCCAAAATGTGACACCTGCTTGGAAGGGAAAGGCCTGCTTCTGGCTGGCTACAGAAACGGCTCACTGCTGAGCTCACAGGCACCAAGCCTCTAAGTACAGATGCTTCAGGTTAACCAGCTTCTGGCTATTGACCTTGTTTCAAAACTGGTACGTCGCCCCTTATTTGGTCCTGGGCAGACTCTAAGCAAAGTGTGCTGATAACATTTTCTGATGCCTTATGAGCAGTTATATTGTAAGAACTGAGGCCTTGGCAGCCCTGATAAATCCGAATGAACACAAGAAAAGGTTACGTTGCTCTATAAACAGTTTTTATATATAAATGTCACATGAAAGGCAGTGGGATTAAAGATTTATGCCGTAGGGCTGCCTGGAACACATCAGCGAAGCACTGCTGCTCTTTGGGCCGTGGGTGTAGTGGCATGCTCTGCTGGCTTCATCAGGGCCCTTGTTTCTTAGAACTCAGCTCTGTTAATATAGTTCTTTGTTCTTAGTTTATATGTGTAAAATTTTATTAAAAAGAACTGGGGACATTTTATTTCTTTTGTTAAAGAAAAAAGACTGGAGGCAAATATAAGAAAATGTTAACAAAATGTGCTCCTGCCCATTGGCAACACAAGTGGTTTTATATATAAAACTGTAGTGGGGCCTCCTATGGTTATATTAAATGATCAGCTATATGTAACAAGCCTCTAGGGGATTCATGAATGTGTTTTCTGTCTTCATAGTTGCATGTTAAGGGGAAAAAAGTTCTTGTCAAATGCCATGGTTTTAACACCAGAAGTGAAAAATAAACCATGTTGGAATGAATCTACTTGAGACTCGCTCAGATCGTGAAAGTTGCGAAGCTGTGACTCTGTCTCCGAACCTGTGTTCAAACGCTTTAGGTGAGAGCCGTTGGGTGAGTGAGGCAGACTAATCTACCACTGAGGAATGCTGTGGAAAACCAACACAGGGTTTTCTTTAGAAGAACTTGCTATGCACATAGAAACCACTGTGTTACTTTGAACATAATTGGACTTTCATTGTTTTAGCATTGTCATTTCTGTCATTACTTGACAATGCTAAATGGCAAAGAAATGGGTATTTTCACAGCATAAAAGGAATAGCTTTCTTCACATATGCCTATTGATTTAATTAACTCTTAATATGAGCACCGTGCTTACACTGGGAATGTAACAACTACCCCAGAGGGATTGTTCGGATGGACTTTCCTTTCATGTTATTTAGTGCATCAGTGATTGGAAAGTGCTAGTTACTCATGGAGAGTGCATGTTCCAGGAATAGCCTGCTCCTGATAGTGGTATTGGAATTCATATTTCCAAAGCTCTCAGGATTATTTGAAATAATCAAGGATGAAGGCTTTCCAGTAGAAGAAAATGTTAATAAGAATAGAAAAAAATAAAAAAATAAACAAACATTTAAATAAAATAAATTTTTAAAAATTTAAAAAAGTTTAAAAATGAATAAATAAAAATATAATATAATATAATATTTAAGGCTAGGGAGATGGCTTAGTGATTAAGGTACTTGCCTGCAAAGCTAAAGGACCTAGGTTCATTTCCTAAAAACCCACGTAAGCCAGATGCACAAGGTGGCACATACATCTGGAGTTAATTTGCAGCAGCTAGAGACCCTGGCACACCCATTCACTGTCTTCCTCTTTCCCTTCACCTCTCTTTCTCTCCCAAATAAATAAAAATTAAAACTATAGTATTTAAAGTAAATGCTATTTTTATGCTCCCCCAAATTAATTACCTATTTGGTTGTGGCAGCTAGCTTTGTGTTGCTGGCAGAAAACACCCAAGAGCAGCTTGTAGTAATAAAGGATTTACTTTGGCTTACAGACTCAAGGGGAAGCTTCATACTGGTGGGGGAAAGCAATGGCATGAGCACAGGGTGGACATCACTTCCTGGCCAACATACGGTAGACAACAGCAGCAGAAGAGTGTGCCAGACACCAGCAAGAAGAAGTTGTCGGTACCACCCATACACCCACCTCCAACAATACACAGCCTCAGCATTGATTCCTGAATTTCCACCACCTGGGGACCTAAGCATTCAGAACACGTAAGTTTAAGGGGGACACCTGAATCAAACCACCACATAGATCAAATGCATAAATTACCAAATGCAATACTTAGTACAGAAGGGACCTATAACATCATAAGTTATATCTATTGCTTTTCTATTTTTATAATCCACTTATAGAGAAATGGGTTAGAAGTTTAATTCCACTTATAGGACAGAAGTATTAAAACCCTATATAATGTCTAAGGAAGGCTAGAACTAAGAGAAGTCAACAATCAGGAGAGAAAACATGGCTGTTACTAGGGGAGGACTTATGCTTTCATATCTACACAGTGAAGGTGGGATTTAAAATTTTTATTTAAAGATACTTAAGCTATCGTTTAACTGAGTAAGTCAAAGAAGTCATACCTAAAACTGAGGACACACACAAAAAATGGTAGTGTAAAGAGGATGCATAGAATTGCATAGGTCATCACGAACTAAAAATAATTTATAAGAGATGTTTTAAAAAGTGAATATGAGGCTAATCCTTCACTTATAAAGAACAAAATTAATCCTGATATTACCTGAGGGAAAGAAAGAGATCATAAATATATTGCTGTGTGTTGCAGGGAAACTATCAGAAAAAGGAACCCAGAATGTTGCCAGCTTCCATTCCTCCTCGTGCTTGATCTATCAGCGGCATTGGACCACTGGATAACTCCTCCCTGCATGCCTTTCCTCACTTGAAGCAGGTTCAAGAACAAGGAGACTGTGCTCTTGGGGCTTCTCTCCAGTTCCACTCATTCCTCAGTGCTTTTTGCTACTTCTACCTCTCTAAACGTTTCAGATCAGGATACCCCAGGACCACCTCCTGATCTTCTCTTCTCTCTCTGCACTCATTCCCCTGGTGATGGCAGTCCCTTGGCATTGGGTCATCTGAGTATTTTACTAATGTTTTGGGGAAACAAAAAACACAATTGCCTGTGATCCTTCTAGTTGGTAAGTATCCACTAAGTACCTATGCTTTCCAAACTTTCAAATCAGCATTTCCCGGCAGACCTTCCTGGCATGGTAGATATTTTGCATGTCTGTATTTTCGCAGTGGCAGCCATAGCTACATGTGGCTTCTGAGTGCTTCAAAAATGGCTAGTATGTAACCAGAATGCTAATATTCTGTTTTATATCATTGTAATTTTAATAATCACACAGTCATGGCTACTATGCCAAGAAGTGTATTTCTCAAGGATCAATTTTCCTTTGTTTTCTAGAACCTTTCATTTCAACATAGAAAGAGGGCCCTTGAAAGAAAGAAAAAAAAAAAACAGTGAAAGGGGAGTGGAAAAGACATTTATCTTGACCCAAAAGGAGATATCATAATATTTCAATATCAATTTTTTTCTAAGAAAATGAATTGAAAGCAATAAAACCAAAGGTAATGTTTTATAGTACTAGGGACTGGCCCAAGGCCTCATAAATTCTAGTTAAATACACCATAACTGAGTTATATCCCCAACCTTCTTTTCACTTCTTGATTTTGAACAGGGTCTAACTAAGTTGCCCAAGGTGGCCTTGAATCAGTGTATAGTACAAGAAGTCCTTGATTTTGTAATCCTCCTGCCTCAGTAACCTGCAGAGCTATGAATACAAGCTTATGTCACGAAACCCAACAACGTGTGTTTGTGTGTGTGTGTGCATGTTCATGTGTGTATGAATGCACATGGGTATATATGTCTATGTGCATATGCATGTGCCCACATGCTTGTGGAAGCCAGAGGAAAACCTCAGGTGCCACTCCTCTCGGGTGCCATCCGCCAGGCCTTTTACTGACACGGGGTCTCTCATTGGCCTGAAGCCCAGCCATGGACTGGCTTCTACTTTCAGTTTCTGTCAGGGTCATTTGGGGGTTTGTGAACCTAAACAACTAATATCAGTCTTGTTAACTTATGATGGAGCTGTTTGTCGGAAGGGTTAGGAGAAACTTCTAGAAGCAAAGAAAAGTCTGCGCATGCAAGCAGAAAGGATAAGCTCTCCGGAGCTCATAGGATCCGGGCAGCAGAGACTCCTGGTGCCTGGGGGCCTGTGGCATGGGGCAGGGAGCGGGAACTGCTCTGGCCTCAAGGCTCTGGGCTGCGGATTGAACCTCCAGGCATAGGGATGAATTGGGGGGTTCTACTCAGCCCTACGACAGGAAGGAGGTGGGGCGCTGTCCTACCACACGCACCCCAGGCAGGAAAGAACTGCTCACAAGGGAAAAATCAATGTTCTGCCGTCAGAATGAGAGCACTGCCTGAGAAGGCAAAGCCAACAGGCCTGCGCGCCAGCTGCGGGGGAAGCCTGTCTGTTAAATTTTCAAGGACACTAAGAAGGTCAAAGGTAGTAGTACATTGTGTTGTCACAGTGCCCAAGAAAAACTTGTTTGAAGAAATAAACCTGAAAAAAGAAATACCCTTGAGCCAGGCATGGTGGTGCATAGGTTTAAATCGCAGCACTCGGGAGGCAGAGGTAGGAGGATCGCCATGAGTTTGAGGCCACCCTGAGACCACATAGTGAATTCCAGGTCAGCCTGGCTTACACTGAAACCTACCTCAATAAATAAATAAGCAAAAAAGAAAGAACGAAAGAAAAAAGAGGGAAAGAAAGAAACCTGGGTTCCTCTAGGAAACGCTGTTTGCATCAGAAGGCGTAGGCTACGGTTCCAGCTTCACCGCTTACTGCCTCCAGGACCTTGGGTAAGCCACTGCACCAGCCGTTTTACGTGGCGGGAAAAGGCCGCCTTGTCTAACTCACTACTTGGCTGTGAGTGAAGAATAAATAGATACATCTATAAACTTGCTTTAAAACCTAGGATGTGGGCTGGAGAGATGGCGTAGTGGTTAAGCACTTGCCTGTGAAGCCTAAGAACCCTGGTTCGAGGCTCAGTTCCCCAGGACCCAAGTTAGCCAGAGGCACAAGTGGCTGCATGTGTCTGGAGTTCACCTGCAGTGGCTGGAGGCCCCGGGGCACCCATTCTCTTTCTCTCTCTCTATCTGCCTCTTTCTCTGTGTCTGTCGCTGTCAAGTAAATAAATAAAAATAAACAAAAATAATTTTAAAAATGTGATTCTCATTGGACAGTAGTCCTTATGTATCTCAGGACATTGGTACCAGTTTAAAATTCCTTACAATGACTTCATCTCTTCATTCTCCAAACTATATGTCTCTTTGTTGTTTTACCTATAAATCATAGTATGCCAGAAAAGCACTGCCTATATGTTAATTATTTAGTATAAGAAGAACTCAGGGCTTCTGAGATATTTGTCAGTAAAGTGCATGTTTTATCTGATTTCAATCCCCAGAACCTATGTAAAAAGCCCAGGTGTGGTGGTGTGTGCTTGAAATCCCAGTGCTGGAGAGGCATAGACAGGAGAATCCCTGGGGTTCACTGGCTAGCTAGTCTAGCCTTCTTGGCAAGTTCCAGTCTTGAAATAAGTGGACAGTAAAAATAGACTGTGAATGTACTAGACAACACTTTGTCTAGATTCATACTTAAACCATTCAACCCTTGGCACAATTGTCAATAGAAGGAACCACTGAAGGAACAGAAAATAGTGTTGCCTTTGTTCCTTTCATGTTGCTATAACCAAAATACTGGATAGGATCAAGATAAAGGAGGAAGCATTTATTTTGGCTTCTGGTTGCAGAGCACTGCAGTCCACCAGGGCAGAGAAGGCATAGGAGATGGGCTTCATCTGTGAGCCTGGGGGAGGACATTTCAGTTTCAAACCACAATAAGCAAAATATCTGACCCACCTTCCTGTGGTCTGTTAAGGAGTGGAAGCCCTCAAGAGTGGCTCAGCCTTAGAAGGCTCCTCTGGTGTAGTCAGTGACGAGGTGAAGAATGAGAGGAGGGGACCTGCTTACCCCCTGGGTCCCACAAGAAGCACGAGAATCTTTCAGTGCCCCCTGGGAGCTGGTGGGGAGCCAGGCCAGCCCTGCCCACATTAACCCTGAGGACCACGCAGTGCTCATTGGCTCAAGGTGATGCCATGTGTGACTCTTCCATACAGCATGGCTTCATCACTCGTGGCTATTCCTTAGACCCGCTCACTCACATGCTCCGACACAGCCAGGCCCAAGTTTATGACTTGCCTTAAAACTCACTTCTATTTGGTGGTGGATTTTTTTTTTCATATTTTGTTTTGCCTCATGGCAATTTATCCATTTTCCCTAAGGCCCAGTATCCCTTGCCTCAGGAGACAGTTATGACAGACTCTCTTCAGTATTTGTAGCTCTAAGAACTTAAAGCTACTAAGAAATGGTGCTAGTACCTCAAAGGCAAACATCAGTGTAGAGGGTTGTCCCACAGAAAAATATGACAAACCAAGAGGATGAGAGAATTCCACAAGAAACAAAAACGGTTTCCTGACATATGAAAACACCAAGTGAGAGAGCAATGAGGGCATTGCTCTGAGGGAGTCATAGAAAGAACTCTCCACACACTCCCCCATAAAATACCCATGTGTAACTAACTACACAGAGAGACATGCATACACACGGGCACACCTGCACAAACACACAGACCCACGTGGACACACACATGCAGATGGACACGGCCATGCACAGTCACAGGCACCAACACACATACACACATGGCCGTACAAACACACACAGGTACTCACAGAAACAGATACATATCTATGCATTTGCACAGATACAAATGTACTTACACACATGAACATGCATATACAGACAGATGTATATAAATGTATACAAATGCACATGTGAACAGAAATATAGACACAGAGAGATCCACACAACACAGAGATACATAGCTGCATGTACACAGTAGATGTACACCCATGGGCATGGATATCCTGATAGACGGAGACTCACATGGGTACATACAGGGCACACACGCAGACATGCCTGGCTCACCTGTTCTGTTTCTTAGGCAGAGTCCAGGCCAGCTGGGCCCAGGAAGCCTCACTGAGGTCCTAATGGCTAGCACAGCATCCAGCTTCCAGATGCCACTAGTCACACTCCAAAATGCCAGGAAGGGAAAATAAGGCTACTGAATCTGCTGCCAACCAAAGACCACACTGCCTGGGGGAAGTCTCAGAGGATATGCCGAATGATAAAAGAATTAACGAATGAATCATCCCTCTATACATAAACTCCTATCTGTGCATGCCAAGGCTGGTGACCCAAGACCCACACTGGATGCCTGTGTACATTTTTTTCTTTATAAATATATTCTGAGCTCCTAAAAGACACCAAACAGATAGCTTTCCCTCACAGATTATTACAGATGTGAAGGTGTTCTTGAGGCCCCTGGATCTTATTAAACACACACACACACACAAACAGACTCTGACTCAGTGAGACTCAATATGCTGCTGGTTTATGGTGACTGGTACTTGCAGGAGATGTTCAGGTTAGGGAAGGAATACACAGAAAACAATGATCCTTGAGTCATTGAAACATCATGTTGACTCCACTCACCTTTACCATTAGAGCCAGAGTAGTAGAGATAAAAAGTCAGCATAAGTACAACACTAAACTGAATGATTTTATGGGGACATGTTAAAGCGATAATTACCTTCTGGTCGATAACACATATTCATTGAACCAATATTTATTGATTATGCTAGTGTGCATGCTAGTATTGTCAAAAATTGCACAGTCTTATAGTACTTACATTTTAATTAGGTTTGTTAACTCTGGCTCTAGACTAGGTAAGCATTGGGCCCATGATATCACATGTGATCTCTAAGAGTAAGTTGTACAAAAGAATGCTGACTGCTGTAGTGAGAAAGTAGTCAGCCTAAAGCCACACAGCCAGTGAGGATATGAATTTGAACCTGATTTTCTCCACTCTCTGACCTCTCTCTAGCATCACAATAAACAAAACTGACAAGAGGAAGCCATTGGCCTAAGTGCCTAATAAGCTTTGCAGTTAGGCCACAATATCAAATTATCAGATAGAAAATGGTGAAAAAGAGTCTTTCCTTTCTGGTCAAAAAGTTTTCTCTCATTATGAAAAAGATGTTCATTGGATGCTGCTTGCCTGGTAGGCATCTGATTTCCACTCGAAAAACAGGCAACCATGTCATGTACACATCCGATTAAATCTCCAACTTCATTTCAAATTCTCTGTGGATTCATTTCCTTTTATGAAAAATGAACTCAGTGTTTGCTATCACATGACGAGTCACATTGTTTGTCACGTGACTCTTCCTGGGGAGACATGAACAAATGTCTACTCCCCGACCCTAGCCCACACTAAAGTAAGGCTCTAACTTAGTCTCGTTTGGCAAAACAGTGAGTTATGGGGACTTTATAGGAAACAACTGATTACAGAGTCACTTTGTTTCTAACCAACTCTCTTTTCTGCACAAACTTTAAAACTCTGTCAATGTGCTGATTGTGGCAGAAACCTGACCACAAAGAAGAAAGAGTGATGAATATAGATTTGGGGAGGGGTGTCCTGTGATTATGGGAGTTGTGTGGTAAATCAATAGTCACAATAGAGACACATTGGATCTCTACCATGAATACCTGAGGACACTTATGGATTTTTTAAATTTTTTAATTAGATTCTTACACAGGGTAATGCTGTCATCATCACTGCATGAGAATGATGAAGCTGAAATTAAGCAAAGTTCGTTAAAAGGTGTTTAAATACCTATGTGATGATGAGTGTGATTGAGCATAAAAACACTTGAAAAGGAAATATCTTGTTCTCTCCTTGTTGTGTTTGGAATGTACTGTGGGAAAGCACAGGCTTATGGAAAAAACTAATAGTAAAGGACAGGTGCAGACTATTTTCCCTAAGTGCAGAATGAACTCTCCCAAGGTTACATAATAAATATGTGTCAGAGTGAAAAAAAATGGGAGTGGAAAGAAAATAAACATTTATTTAGCACATACCATAAACCAATAGGAAAAACCTGTAGGTCTTATCTCAAGTAACTCACTTCATACCTTAGCAAGGTAATGTTGATAGAATTTCTCTCATTTTCAGATAAAAGAATAATCACGAGGAGCCTCCCATCAGGTCCCCTCTGAGGTGACTTGGCGTCTACTCCAGATCAACTGGGATAAAAACTCATGCTCTCCCCACCCCCATGCTTTATGAATTAACTTAATTTCACATATTTCAGAGTAGGAATTAGCCAATATCATGAAACTATTTCCTCAATTCAGCAACAATGCATTCAACAATAGATTAATGTAATAAATAATAAATTTGAAGGATGTATTTCTAGATTTCAAGAAATGAAAGAAGACTGCTACTCCACAAACTCCTCATCCAACTTCAAAAGCAAATTTCCATGAAGTCATGTATGACTAAGGAGAGAAGAAAAAGAAGATTGTGGAAAAGAACCTCATGATTGTTGAATTTGAATCTGAACTGTTCCAAGAGGACTTGGTCCCCAGTTGGTGGTGCTGTTTGGGGAGGTTGTTAAAATCTTTGAGATGTAAGGGATCACTGACTGACTAGGCCACTAGGCATGCGCCTGTGTAGACCAGACCTGTTTCCTGTGCTCCCTCTGCATCTGATCAACCTAAATGTGACCAAGCCAGGCTGCAAGCTTCCACTGCCCTCCTGATGGCCCTCTGTTGAGTCCAAACAAGCCTCTCTTCTTTTGAGTTGTTTTTGTCTGGTATTTTGTCACAGCCACAAAAGAGTAACACAATGATCTAAACAAGCAGTTGTTACTTAATTAATCGTGCCAACTGCCCTACAAAGATTCCCTATAGAATGGTAAGTCTCTTCTTGCTAGTCTCCCTAATGCTGATTATAGCAAAATCCCCTATCGAGTGCAACTCCCGCTGAGGGGAAAGGAACCTAAGTGCTAGCTGTAGATCACAGCCCAAGTGCGGTCAGACACAAAAGAGTAACACAATGATCTAAACAAGCAGTTGTTACTTAATTAATCGTGCCAACTGCCCTACAAAGATTCCCTATAGAATGGTAAGTCTCTTCTTGCTAGTCTCCCTAATGCTGATTATAGCAAAATCCCCTATCGAGTGCAACTCCCGCTGAGGGGAAAGGAACGTAAGTGCTAGCTGTAGATCACAGCCCAAGTGCGGTCAGACATGTGCACTGCTGCCCCGGTACTAACTCGACCCTTCACACAATTTGTCAGATACTTTGCTATTACAAACCAGGGTGCTTATTGGGAGAACACAGCCTGCAAAGAGATAAGGCACAGTTTCTGGCCCTCGGTACAATATAGTACATTAGGAAAAGGGAACATGTGCCTTATCCAGTGACAAGTCACATTGTGTCAGGAGAAGTAACATGAAGGAACTCTAAAGACATTTGACTCTAGCATCTCCCTATCGCTCCCACAAATGAACTCTCTTGTCACTCTCGGGGCTCTCTGGGAAAGGTCTGTGAGAGAAGGAAAGGAGAGAGGATGGCCAATGGAGACAAGAGTGCAATGACAGGGGAGGAATAAGTTGTAACGCTCTGTGCACTGCAGGATAACTATGAGTGACAATAATTGAGTGAATAGTACAAAATAGCTAATAAATATATTTTTGAGGGCTGAGGTGATGGCTCAGCAGTTAAAGGTGCTTGCTTGAAAAGCTTGACAACCCAGGATCAATTCCCTAGTGCCCACGGAAAGCCAGATGCACAAAGTGGCACATGTTTCTGGACTCATTGCAGTGGCAAGAGGCCCTGCCATTACCATTTTCATTTTCTGTCTCTTACTGCTTGCAAATCAATATAAAAATTATCTATAAGACATTTAAAAGAAAAATACTCTTACATTTTCCCAACACAAAGAAATAATATAGCTATGTCTATTTTACGAATGAGTGGAAATTCCACACTATACCACATAAGCATGTGCAATTATTATGTATCAATTTAAAGTAGATTTTTTTTATTTATTTAAGAGAGAGAAATAGGCAGAGGGAGAGAGAAAAAGAAGGAGAGAGAGAATGGCGTGCCAGGGCCTCCAGCCACTGCAAACTAACTCCAGATGCATGTGCCACCTTGTGCATCTGGCTTACGTGAGTCCTGGGGAAATGAACCTAGGTCCTTTGGCTTTGCAGGCAAGCACCTTAACCACTAAGCCATTTATCCAGCCCTAAAGTAGATTTTAATAAAAAATAATGATAATGAACCAAGGAATGGTGGTAAATGCCTATAATCTAAGCACTCTGATTCCAAGAGAGAGCTAATGCCATCCTGAGTGACAGAGCAAGATCTAAACTCAGAAAATAAAAAGAACAGTTAATGAAAAGAGGCTTCATAAGACCTCCTTTAATAGGTGAAGAACATAATTTTCTTTAAAAACAAAATCTTTCATGACCCTATTTAACCATGCAAAAAGAAGGTAGAATATTTAAGAAAGAAAACAGCAAGGCCCTGTTTCACGGCTGGTCACAACCTCAGTGTCCATCAACGCTGTGGATCCAGCCCACGTGTGCCCATCTGCTGAGAACAGACTGCAAGTACGCTCTGGATCCTACGCTCCCTCGTCCACGTCCCTGCCTGGTCTCTGCCCAGTCTTCTCCCTTGGTCAGCCCAGGCCCACTTGCACACCCACCTGTCTTCTCAGATGATCTCATGCTCATCAGGGCTTTAGCACCCTGTTGACCCAAAATTACACCTCTAGCCAAGTGTCTCTGAACTCCACACTCATATATGTAAAGCTTATTCTTGATGGAAACCAATTGTCATTCACTAAACATAAGCATAACCTGGGCATCTCCTTGGTGTGACTCCATCCCACCCTACCTCCCTCCTTTATCCTTCACATTTCTTTTTGTTGTTATTGTTGTTGTGTGTGTGTGTGTTTGTGTGTGCGCGTGTGTGTGTGCCCACATGTGAGTGAGGAAACATACTTGCCACAATGAACATATGGAGGGCAGAGAGCGACTTCCCAGGGCTGGTCCTTGCCCTCCGCCTCATCTGAGGCAGGTCCTGTCTGTGTTTCCCCTCTCTCCATCCTCATGCTGGGACTGAAGGAGCTCACCATATGCTCTGGCTTTTACATGGGATGTGGGGATCAGAACTCGTGAATTCAGGCTTGCTGCAAGTGCTTTATCCACTAAGCCATCTCCGCAGCTCCCCGTCCTTCACGTTTCCTGCTTAGGCTGTAACCTGGAGGGGAACAGGATTGGAAGATAACGCTTCTCGGCACTTACTGGTAGCGCTCCCACATGGTTAAATGTTGCTCCATTCTCATTCTGCAACCTGCTATCTCGCATGCCTCTGTAAAGACAACAACACTAAAATTTACATAGGCAGCATTTTCCTAACTGCCATCCATAAAACGTTATTTCCAAGATTTCGATTGCAGTTGCTCCTTTATTTATTTTTTTTTTTCTAAAAACAGGTGGTGATTGTGAGGTTATGTAGAATTGTCTTCCTCACTTTTGCCCTGGCCCTGGCCCCAGGGTTTGGTCTTCTAGGCAAGTGATATCCTATAATTAGGTTTCACTCTGGCCTCAAGAAACGAGCTGGATGACTCCGGTGCTTTAGACCCAGGGGAAGTGTGAGCAGGTGTGGGATCTGAATAGGAGCACGCCGCGGCTCGTGCTGCTGGCCTCCTGAGCGGACGATGCGCTACCCGCCTCGTGTATTCCACCTGGGACCAAGTTAGCTGTTTCCTTGTGAGCCCCGACTCTACCCATCAACCCCACCACACAGATGATGTCTCTGTCCTGTCCTAGGGACAGCCTGAAGCAGTAAGACCAGACAGCAGCCTGACTCTTCTCGGCTGTTCTGCTGCTGGACCCTTGTATCTCAGTGGCTATCCCATCTGGCTCTGTTCCCCGCCGTGAAGTTCACTAAGTGCAGATGTGGGCCTGACCACAGACAGCACGGCCACCACCCTGCCTGCACTCAGAAAGCCGCAACACTTGCTTGGATTCTGTCTCTACAGCTTGTTGACCTACTCTCAATGCAGGCAGCATACTGGAGGTCACCAAAATTTGCTGTGGGGCTGGAGAAATGGCTTAGTGATTAAAGTACTTACCTGCAAAGCCAGTGGACCCAGGTTCAATTCTCCAGGACCCACATAAGCCAGATGCACAAGGGGGCACATGCATCAGGAATTCATTTGCAGGGGCTGGAGGCCCTGGCATGCGCATTCTCTCCCTCCCTCTCTCCCTCTCTCCCTCTCTCTCCCAAATAAATAAAGAAAAACACTTTTTTAAAAAAATGCTGTGGTTTTAGTACTGTGAATTCATTTTCCCTGACAAAGGCTTGGTCAGGTCGAAGAAAATCATCATTCTCCCATTAGAACTTAATAACTAGAAATTATTACTTAGGGCTGGAGAGATGGTTTAGCAGTTAAGGCACTAGCCTAAAAATCCTAAGGACCCAGATTTGATTCCCCAGTACCCATGTCAGCCAGATGAACAAGGTGCATCCTGAGTTCTTTTGCAGTGGTTCTGGTGTGCCCATTCTCTCTCTATCTGCCCCTCTGTCACTTTCTCAAATAAATCAACAAAATATTTTTAAAAGAAATTATTATTTCTCCAAATGAAAGCTATCAATGCTGCACACCTGACCCTCTTACTGACACACAGCCACATTTCTGGAAAGTCCTGTAGTAAGAGCGTGCTAACCTTCTTTTACTCCAGTTTCTCACCCTGTTTAGAGCTTGTAGCCCTTTTGGATAACTTGCCTTTGGTAGGTAGGCACTGTTAAAGACTAGCAAGATAGCCTGGAGGACTAGGGAGTAGCTCACCAGGCAGGATGTGCTTGGTGAACCCAAACTTGACTTAAGCTTTCTGTTAAGCCAGGAGAAGGGTGCTGGGTGGGGTCACCTGTCACCCGGCATGAGCTGCCCCATGGTGACCTACAGATCTGGAGGTAAAGAAGAGGCGCAGTGCTGGTGCAGAACTGCCCTAGGCCACAGGGAGCGCAGAGGTTGTGCTTCCTCCTGAGGCCCGAATCCTCCTGGGCACCTCCATTTTCGGACCTGAGGAGCAAAGGGAGAAAGAAAGAAGCCCAGAATGCCCCGGGAGGGAAGTCCCTGCGACGCCGTGACTCAGCGGCGGGGGCCGGAGCGCGGCGCGGACCAGCGCGACCCCGGGTCAAGGCGAAGAGCGCCCTTGCTCACTGCTTCCAGTCCCCGCCGTTCGGACCCAAACCAGCGGCACAGCACTGGCATCCGAGCCCAGATATATATATATATATATAAAGGGGAGGTGAGGCGCAGCCGAGGCATCAAAAGGAATGAAAAACAGAATCCAGGTTTCGTACTGAGTGCAAGAGAGCCACCACAGTTCATGCATCCCTGGAGCTCCCGTCACAGCCCTCACTGGGCCCGTAATTACACCCAGAGGCTGGACAGCCCCAGGCTTTCTGGCTGCATCCCCTTTATACATTTGCCTTCTGGCTTTCTCCTTCCCATGCCCCCAGGCCACACTTTCCCTGCCCCAAGCCCAGACTCTCCAGAGCAGTCAAAACCAAGGAGGTAGCCAGCAGGCAAGGCCTTTCATATTTCACCCGAGCAGGACTGCGTGGGTGGTGGTGTCAATCCCCCCACCCCCCGCCACGGGTTACTGGATGTGAAACAGGTCCATTAAACAAGTGGTCAGACTCCGGTCGGGGTTGTTGCTAGTAAAGCCTGTTTCTGGTGTCTTAAATCACCCCGGACTGTTTACTGCGGAAGGCAGCATTTCATCTGAAACACAGACAGAAATAACTACGGCCGAGCTCCTCTGCATGTCTTGGCTGAACCTGACTTTTGCATTCTAAGCACTGTAAGTACCAAGTGGCCAGGATGGCTGGGAGCCAAACAGTAATGTTTCCTTTTGCTGTTGTTGAAAAAGGCATTCAGGAAAATGATTGAGCACAATAAGGGCCTTCCTGTTCCGGCAGGCGGGGGGCCCTGTGAACCACCCCGCAGACTGGAGTGAGTCACAGCAGGGAACTGTAAGCTTCCTTCTCCTTTGCCAGTAAGCTCTCTGAGGCTGCCGTGGGGGTGATGCAAGGCCAGAGCCGGGCAGCATGTGACTCAGACTCCCTTTTTCAGCACCCGTTTCTACCACCTCTCCGGGTGCCACAAGACCACAGTTGGTCACGTCAAAGTTCTTACAGAGGCAACATCGGAACCATTTTGATTGACCAAGGCTCGGCTGACCATCGGTTGACCCACAGCCAGGAACTCAGTTCTGCAATGGAAGGCCCAGCGAGGCTTTCTGCAAGAAGCTCCTAAATGCCTGTCGTTCTGCAACTTTTCACGTGCGGGGCTCACGGTCTGCTGATGAACACGTGCTTGGCTAAGTGAGGCACAGCCAGGCAATTATCGCTACACCGAAGGGAAGCTGAGCCAGCAAGCTCCAAGGAGACCAGCATGTATAAAACTAATTAGGATGGCCAGAGAGAGACCAAACCCTAAAGTATGCTCTGACCTTGAACGTCTCAGGCCATGCAACTCACAAACTAAGATTGACATTGACCTGTCCGAGAACAGGGAAGAAGGCACCTAAGGGTGCAGAATGGACAGTGGCTAGCTGATAGTGGCCAAGCATGGCCAGTGGGACTCTCACCCCTCCTCTTGCTCCTTCTCCTTTCTCCTCTGCATTCACCTTCTCCTCCTAATCTTTCCTTTCTCCTCCTCTTCCCCATCCTTCTTCCTCTCATCCCCCCCCCCCCCACACCGCCTCGTACTTTTGCTCTTTTGAGACAGGTTCTTGCTATGTCGCCCAGACGCACCTGAAGTGTTATCCTCCTGCCTCAGCCTCTTTCCCAAATGACAGGTTACAGGAGGCCACTGCCTTGCCCAGCCGCACAGCCTCTTTCTTATCCCTCTGTCTTCTCCCGCATTCCTTCTTCCCATCTTTTAAGGCACCGTGAGGCATTCTGTCACAACTGGAATCTATAGGTTTTATTTCAAATGGTGACCCAGTAGAAATGGTAAATAAACCTGGCTTCATTCCCCAGACTCTGTTCCATTCAAAGCTGCTTGGCTGGGGGAGAGGAGGACCAATGTTGCTTCAAGAACTACTCTGTCTGCTTGAAGAGTTTGCACTAGTCATTTTCAAAATGTTTATAAAAGATAAGTTTTGCGACAAACACTACTTGGGCCTCACTTCATTCGATTTTCTAGCTATGTCTTGTGCACATCATCCAACTTCTCTGCTTCCTTATTTTAAGATGGAGATAGAAGCCAAGCTCGCCTCACAGAATTGTCATAAGGATTGAATGAGTCCCATGTAGCCAGTTTTACTTACTATCCCACCCAGCATGCTCTAACTGTAGTTACTGTTGCTTCTGGTAGGTAGGAAGGTAGGTAGGTATGCCAAGGTCTCATGCTGCTTCAAATGCATGCCCATCTGGCTTTATGTGTGTAGCTTGGGAATTGAACTCTGTCATGTAGGCTTTGTAAATAAGTGCCTTTTACTGCTGACCCATTCCCCAGACCCTGGGTATATTAATCATAGGTTTTGTTTGAGATTTTTATCCATGGTTTCTGGCTCAAAATTCCATCCTCAAGGCAAGTCATAGAAATGAGACCTTCTCTTCCCAAAGTAGATCTCAGAACATGTCATTTCTCCCACCTGCCTGTTTTGGAGACAGTCATAAGGTATATGCCCTGCTCTGGTACAATAGCAGACCAGAAGACCTTCTGTATTTCAGTAGGATGCTATGCCCTGAAGGAAAGAATACTACTGATATGCCAAAAAGACTCTAAATAGATAGGCCTTGCTGGGTTTCCCACAAAGTCTATCAGCAGTCATACCTATGCAATGAAGTCTCCATTAAAAAAAAAAAAAAAAAAAAAAAACAAGAGGATTGGAAGATGACTCCATAGGTGAAATATTGCCCTACAAGCATGAGGAGGACCACAGTGTGGATCCTCAAAACCCATGTGAAATGCCCAGCACAAGCATACTTTTCTATTCCGCAGCACAGGGAATCCCTGGGGTTCACTGGTCAAATTGTCTAGCCAAATTGGTGAGTTCTGGGTTCAGCAAGAGACACTGTCTCATAAAAAACAAGATGGAGAGAATATGGAACAAGACACCTGATGCGGACCTCTGGTCTTCACACGCACATGCACACAAGAACTCAGACCCACACAGAATGCACGCACATACATGTGAGTACACATACACACATGAATAGACACAAAATGAAGACGACAGGTTCTGGAAGCTTCTAGATGACTGAACACATGGCTTTTCCTGGAGGATGGTGTGCTAGAATAGGGCCTGGGAGCTCTCTTCCCCTCTCCACATGCCTCACCCTATGCATTTCCTCGTCCGTCTCCTTTATAACGTCCTTTATAATGCATCTGTAAGTCCAAGGAAGTGTTTCTTTCAGCCCTGTGAGCCCCTCAAGCAAATCAGTCATAGCTAGTGGATCAAAATTACAAATAATAATAAAAAATAAATAATAAAAAATAAATAATAAAATAATAAAAAAGTGTAAAGCCTGCAGCTGATATCTGCAAGAGGAGTGTGGTGGTTTGATTCAGGTGTCCCCCATAAACTTAGGTGTTCTGAATGCTAGGTTCTCAGCTGATGGAGATTTGGGAATTAATACCTCCTAGAGGCAGTGTGTTTGGGGGGTGTGGGCTCATGGGTGTTATAGCCAGTGTCCCCTTGGTAGTATTTGGCATACTCTCCTATTGCTATTGTCCACCTGTTGCTGGCCAGGGGGTGATATTCACCTTTGCTTATGCCAGCATTTTCTCTTGCCATCACAGAGCTTCCCCTAGAGTCTGTAAGCCAAAATAAACCTTTTTTTTCCCCACAAGCTGCTCTTGGTTGGGTGATTTCTGCCAGCAATGTGAACCTGACTACAACAGTAATGGACATTCTTAGGGACTGAACAAAACCTGTGAACTATACACTATCCCCAGGTAGACAATGTAGAACCAAACTGGATCCAAGGATACCCTGCCAGTGTCTGTTGCTGAGGAATTGATTGCTTGCTGTGTGGAGACAACCCAACCCCCATGTGGTACAGGAGTCTTCTGTGTTGCTGGTGTTGTAAGGAGAAAACATCCAGACTTTGATATCCTCAGACATATTGACTAGCCTTATAATTAGAGGAAATTCTGGGATACCCTTTCCTTTACTCTAAAAATAAAACCTGTCCAACAAAATCCATTCAAAATGTATGGACTAAGTGGTATTTATTTGTACTTCTCAATCAATCAGTCTGAAAACTCATTAACTAAAAGCTACTGTATAGAATTTTGGGAATGATTTAAATTAGAACAATCTCACTTTGGAGTAAAAAATCTACATCTCTTAAGACTGAGTCAGTTTTGATCTCAAAAATTCCATGGAAGGAAAATCTCCACATAGTCAAGAAAACCCAAACTTCAGCAAAATTTTGGCAGTGAACTCAGAATAATTTTGGCTAATATACCCAAATATTTTTACCAACAATCTTCTTGGTGGGCACAGTTCATTTTCAGCTCAGTCAGGACTTTGGGAAACCGAACCCCAGGAAAGCACAGATGCCGGGTAAATCAGATGCCTCCTGTGGTTGACACTTCAAAGGCAGCCACAAATTCCTCAGATATGATTCACAGCCATCAAAATCTATGCATGTCCTCTGAAATTGTTCCTTCACTTCCACCGAACAGCTCTGGAATTCTTCAAGTCTCTGACACCATAAGGGTCAAAGAAGTTCAGCAGCAGATTGTGGGTAGGGTAGGAAATGAGTGGAGCTGTCACCTGCTCAGGCCACTCAGCCGCTTAGAACCTGCATCTACTCAAACAAGAATTTCAAGAAAGCCTAGCCCTTCTTAAATCCTTTACAGGTCTAAGGAAAAACTTCATAAAGTATGTGACTTAGATCATCTTGGCTTCTATGCTAATTTCTCAAGATTGAACTAAATGACCAAACATCTATTCTGTTCACATATACTAATTTTGAGGACTTAAAAACTATGCTATATCAGAAAAACTCCAGGGAGTAATGACATTAATTTTGCTAGCAGAGACACCCTATTAATTCTTAACTGTAAAACTGAGTGGCACACACACATACACACACACAAAATAATTGTTTATGGAATCTGTATAAGGAATGTCACTCTAGGGTTGGAGAGATGGCTTAACAATTAAGGCACTTGCTTTCAAAGACAAAGGACCCAGGTTCAATTCCCCAGGACCCACATAAGCCAGATGCACCAGGTGGCCCATGCATCTGGAGTTCATCTGCAGTGGCTGGATACCCTGGCATGTCTATTCTCTCTCTTTCTCTCTACCCGCCTCTTCCCCCCATCTAATAAATAAATAAAAATAAAATATTTTTTAAAAAAGAATGTCATTCCTCCTTGCCAACTTCATGTATTGGGACTCAGTATCCTCCAGAATTACAAGAGCTAATTCTTTATGTTGAAATCTCTACACACACACACACATACACACACACACACACACACACACACACACACACACACACACGAGCTCTGTTGGCTCTATTTCCCTGAAGAACCTTAAGGACTTACTTAGATATTGTTCAAGGCTCAAGGGTAAAGGCATGTTTAATGCCTGTTAAAGACAAATCACTGTTCTGTACCTTGGTCAGCCACTGGAATTTGCAAGATTATAAAATAATTCTAGTCTTCAAGGGATAAATCTTCACAGCCTTGAATGGATAAAACCTTAGTGATATCATCTTAAACTCAACTCTGCAATATGCACACGTGGCCTCCAACATAAACCTTCCCACATGAAGCTTCTCTGAGAAACTTCTAGAAACCTAGTCTGTCCTGGGAACTTGATGCAGAAATGTTAACAGTGAACTCATACTGACCAGCCAGCTTCCCAGTTTGCTCACACATCTTCACAGTGACCATAAGGTTTGCATGGAGCTAAGAAATACATCACTAGAGAGACACATTTCAGACGGTTGCTTTGGCTTGTTATGGTGATGGCTTTGTGATCATTCAGTGTAGCTGAGTTGAACTACCATCCCCAGAATTTCCTTTCTAATATGTCTGTCCTTAGGGGAACTATAAAGGATTCTTCTAGAAAGTAGAGAAGGGAAGGGGCACAGCAGACACACAGTAACACAAGCAAATCCTTTCCTAGTAACTGGGATCTTTGGATCTAGGTGTGATGTAAAATGATCTTGCAAATACAAGTATGGCCCCTAATCATTTGACTTTTTAAAATTAAAACTTAACTTTAATTATTTTTATTTTAAAAATTTATTGAAAACATCGATACATAAATACAATATGCCGTGGTCATAGTACTCTCTTACTACCCTCCCTTTTCCCTCTCTCATGTGCCCCCTCTAGCGAGTCTCTTCTTTTCCATTAGTACCTCTTCTATTTTGTTTTATTGACAATTTTTATGTATGAAGAAACGTACTTAGATTATAGTCACCTCGCCTTCCTCTGTCTTTCCCCTACCTCTCGCACTACTCCTTTCTCTGCCTTCTTCCTCCCTCCAACAAGTCCCTCCACTATTTTTTTTAATTGACTATGAGTTTTATTGAATGACCCTATCAGGTCTGGTCATGTTGCCACTGGGCCATACTCATATCCTCTCACCCTCGACCCCAACCCACTGAGGGCCCTCCTCAGTGGGGTGATTGGTATTCACTGTAGGGTCGTGTATGCATCAGTCAGGCTCGGTGGGAGAGGAGGGAATGTCTCAGGACACTCCTTCCCACGTTGTGGCTCTTACAATTTTTCTACCCCTCTTTCAAAAGGCTCCCTGAGCCTTGGTGGGCGTCTTATTAGACTACTTTAGTGGTAAGCTCTCTGTAATCTCTGGATTTCTGCTTTGAGGTGATCTGAGTGTCCTCAGTGTCTCCTACATCTCATTATTCGGCACTCACACTGCTGGACCTGGCATAATCACGTGGAAACCCTTGAAAAGAAGGCCCAGACTCCACCTCCATCACCTCAGAGATCACACATCTCAGCTCATGCTCCTTGGGCTATTGCATTTTTGTGGTCTGAATGTTTCCATCAAAATCATATTGAGCCAGGCATGGTGGCACACATCTTTAATCCCAACACTCAGGAGGCAGAGGTAGGAGAATCGCCATGAGTTCAAGGCCACCCTGAGACTACATAGTTAATTACAGGTCAGCCTGGACCAGAGTGAAACCCTATCTCAAAAAAAAAAAAAAAAAAAACCATGTTGCAATGGAAATGGCCATTGTGCAGTATGAAGAGTCAGCACCATCGGGGATCTTTATGGTTCACATGCATGGATTTACCCATTCGTGGATTAGTAGGTTGAGCAATTACCTCAGAAGTGGCTTTGCTGTAAAATTGAGCTCTGTCTGACTCCAATGTACTGTCTGGGGCCATGGAACCCTTTACCAGCAGGAAGGCCCCAGCAGAGCCCACACAAGTTCTGACATTATGCTCTTGAGCATCCAGAACCATGATCTGGATAAATCTTTCTTTTTCTTTACAAGTGACCCAGTGTGTGGTATTCCCTTACAGTTACAGGAAATGAATATGCTTATGTCATCCCTTCCTGATCACCCCATAGCACCAGGGCTGTTTAGACAGTCTCCACAGTTGCCTTAGCCAATGACTGGTGATCAAGTTCATGTGTGTTCTGCTTCTCTAGTTAAACCTGACTGATACAGTGATCATTGGGAAGGATGAAGAATGTATGTAAACTGTCATGTGCATCTTCTGCAAAGAAATGGGCACCTCTAACATACGTGGGGCAAGCATGGACGTAGGAGGGCACGACCTGGGCCATCTCCTTCATCGGCCTAGGGGCTCTGAGAAACTAATTGCTATCACCTCTTCAGAGAGGTAATGATTATCTCTAATATTACCACTACTTGTTCATTTAGAAAATGCTACTAAATAACAAGTCCAAGCCCATCAACATCCCAGGGTTATTTTGAAAACTCAAGGGATTAAGTATATATGGAAGTTCATGGCAAGCAAAAGAGAGATGAGCCATTCTAGAACCACCCTACCTCACATTTCAAGACTGTGAAGAAATGCATGCTTCAGGTACGCAGGAACTGTCAGTGTATTCTTCCACGCAGTGCTAATGGTGCCGGCCTTATGATGTGGTGACATGATGCTGTCATCTCCAAATGTACTTGGTCACTTTCATAGCTATGCCGAGATGCATCAGCCAGGATGGACATGCCTGGTAGGTTTTCTCATGAACAGATAAGTTGTCTGCCATCAGAGCTGGGGACACTGATGTTCTGAGAAGTAGACCAGCTTGTGCAGATTACAGGAAACAATTCAGAGTCTTTTATAAAACCGGTTCCTAGGGTACTAAAACCTAGGCTCTGCGTAGTCCTCCTACAAAAAAGAAAGACTACAAAAGAGAAGAAAACGCAAAACTTGTCTTGGGTCCTGGGCCAATGGCTTGATGGGTAAAGCACTTGTGCAAGTGTGGGTTCAGATGGGCAGGAATGGCAGCATCTGCCTTCATCCCAGCACTCAGATGGCAGAGACAGGCAGACCCCTGGGGTAATCTGGCTAGCTAGTCTACCTAACTGGTGTGGATTTAATAAGAGACTCTATCTCATTAAATAAGGTACAAAGTGATTGAAGATGTCCAATGTCAACTTCTGGCCTTTACACACACATGTACACATGTGCTCATGCCACACACATACACGTTCCCACAACACATAGGCACACACACATACATGTACACACATAAATTTATTTTCATGTGATGCCACACAGTCCATGCTAACACCCAAAAGACTTATATGAAATACTTCCAGTATATCTTTGTTGTTCTGCCACTCACTACTGTGAGGAAAAAAGAAAAGCTATTTTCATTAGTACAGAAGTTATTTCTTCTCATTAGCTGAGTCCATAACACTAGAGAAATAAAAAAAAAAAATTGTTGTACCTCTTTTTAGCTGGCATATTTTTTTTAATCTATAATTGAACTATTCCTATAAAATAATGAAAGTGAAATATATTTACTTACTTTCATTACCTCAGTCTTTTAAAATACTTAGAAAGGACATTTTACTGAGTTGTACCCTCAGGGAAATGACTGTGGCGAGAGGTTAAAGTTATTCCACAAACAAAAATATTTTTAATGTGCTTTTTCCTCAAAAATTTAAAGCAGCCAGGATAATTTAGGGGTTAGGCATTTCCTGAGAGCTAAAGATTGGCAATCTGAGACATCCTTGTGACAGTTAGTATATAAAAGGCAATAAAGAAGTCTGGGTATACACTGGAGATCTGCAGACACTTGTTATGCGAAATTGGATCCTGAAATCATATACACACACACACATACACACATAGAAAATTGGGCTTTACTCAGACCAATATGTTACATATGAAGTTAATTCTATTCAAATTAAGCTTAAAAATAAAGAGGAAGACCCCAAAATTATTAATTACCTGATAACCATTAGTTTTGGCCTTTTAGATTGACTTTTTCTAAGTTCTTACAAGATTTCATATTTATTAGACCCATTTTAATGGCCAGGAAACTGACAGCCAAAGGGTTACATAACAGGGATTAGGTTCAAACCTAGTTCAGTTCAAAAGATTTACAATTCCCTACTTTTTGCAACTTCATAGTCTTTTGTTTCAATGAGAATTATTATTATTATAATTTAAGAAGTTTCTCTTAATAAATAATATGTCATCCTTAACACCTTGATTCAAAATCCAAACTGAATCCAACATGCCAAAATTTAATCAGTATGCATTAAATTTTGCTAAAGCTTGTTTACCTAAAGAGATTCAAGGCGCATTACATCTTCTAGAGGGGCCAAAGAATTTCATTCAGTTCCTGATAATTTCAACCCCAGAGGTCCTACAAAGACCCTGTTTCATCTCCTACATTCGAGCAGAGAACCAAATGGATGTTAGCACACAGGAGGCGCTTAATGACTATTTGAGACTGAATGTAACCTTACATGTTCCTGGTGCTTTGAAATTTACAAGGCACTTTCGCTCTCATTACTTGTGACTATCAAAACAACTACCCATATGAGTTATAGCAGATTATTAGCCCCACTTTATAAATAAAGAGACAAAATAAGTTGAATAATCTATTCCAAATCTCTTGGGTTTGCTTATGTATTGAGGTCACTTACATACAAAGAACGAAGGAGCTTTGCACTACAAACAACTCCCTCCTCTAAGGAACCAGCTTCTGGTGATGCTGGGTGAGCCCCTGTCTTCTACTTAATAGAAGACTGACGGGAACGGACACCAAGCTGCACAGTGTAAAGCACCAAGTTAACCCAGCGTGTCTGAGCTGGTAACACTGGCCCTCTTACAAACCGGCCTCTCTGACCTCAGCCACAGGGTTGTGTCACCATCATGCCAGATGCATCAGCGATCAATGCAGGAGGAAACAGAGGTTTCAGGGCTAGTAATTACCCATGCATCCCCTGAGGTGAGCTGCCATTACCAACAGGAAAGTTAACTCTAAATGGGCATGAGTCAGTGTCGGAGACCTCAACTGATTATCAAGACACCAGAACAAAGCATTATGCAAACGAAGGCCAAAATAGTAAAGATCCCATCTACTTACATAGCATGTTGACACAGCCCTTTTTTTGAGATTTCTTTTATAATTTAATTATGAGTTGGATAATTATTAAGAAAAACTTACGTTTTAAGAAAAACTATATAAACATTGGCTTTATAGAGAAAAAAAAACAAAAACAATGCAAACCAAAACATCAACGTGTCTGTCTCTATGCAACAACACCTATAACATGAACTGAACTGAAATGAAATACTTAAAGGGATTTGTTTTTCACTTGAGTTATGCCGATGTGTAAAAATCAACACACTGAATTCTCAATTACCCATGGTCTTATTTGCTTTCTGCAAAGACTTTCAGGGCATGACGAAGCGAAGGTATGCATGACTCGGCACTGCTTAACCCTCCGTCTCAACTTTTCTGCCTCAGTCTAATCCCCAGTCATAGCCTCGGGGAAATTCAACACTGCACAGAAAAGGCCTCTTGCTTTATGGTCTTAAATAAAAGAACCTAGCACCGAAAAGTCATGGGATACGCTGCTGACTCGACTTAGAGAAAGATTTCAGGTTGGGTCAGCATCATGTCCCGGGAGCCTCGGCCGCCAAGCTCCCTCTTAGGACTAGGTCACAGGGAGTCTACGCAGCAGGCTCCTCGGGCGCTGCAATGACTGCTGACGCTCAGTGCAAAACCAGCGTCTATGAAAGGAAGCTTCCCCCAGCCTTCCCCCCAGCCACAGCACCCACACACCTTCCTTGCAGGAATCAGGGAAGAAGTGACGTTTTCTCTTCCCTCTGGTCTCTCTTGTGAAACAGTCCAACTTCGGAAGATTGCGTAAAATGATGAGTCTCTTGGCTTTGTCTGTGAGTGGTCAAGTATCTTCATTTGGCAGCATAAACATCCTGTGTGAGCCAAGAGGTAGGAAAGGAGGCCAGAACGGTGCACTCCGTGAAGGGGACGCTCCTTCCTGGGCAGCTCGTGCTGCTTAGGAGTCAGTTATAAGCAGAAGGTCTGCTCCTGCCCCTATGCCATTTTGACCACCAGATACTTAAAAACCCAAACTGAGAGATGTCTCATCTTTCTACTTCCTTATTATCTTCTGTCCCAGCCTCAGAGACAGACTTCCACAAAGCAGCAGAGGCCCTGTTTCCCTGACCGTCCTCTGACATCTTCGCCAGCCTTCCCCAAGGTCCATCTGCCTATCGGCAGGAGTGGCCTCGGCGGCACTGGGATGAGCTTCTCTGGCCCTGGCTCACGGGAGCTATGTGCCCATGTTTCGTTGAGGCCTCTGTTCTCTGAGAGGCCCTCGTGGTTCCACCACAAAAAATGACCCTCCTTGCCAAAATGCATCTTTCCCAAGTGACTCCTGAGCCTGTGTGGCTCCAGACAGCCCTCGCTGGCATCTCTAGCACCAACAGCACCAAGCCCTGCCCGAGGAAATGTGCACCAGAAGATTTGGAGCCAAAGTGAGGAAACTGAAGAATGAACACTTGGAGAATGCACAATTCTCAATGAAAAAAAAAAAAAAAAAAAAAAAAAACGGGGTTGAGGGCAAGGGGAGAAAGATTGATTCAGAGAAACAAAATCAGTGGGATATGTTTATGTATAAACACACACGCACACGCACATGCACGCACGCACACACCAGTATTCCTTTTAGCGCCAAAATCCACAAGTGCATATTTCCTTTATATAAAATGGCTTAGTATCTGTCCAGGGTCGACACATATCCTCCCGTGCGGTCTAAATCCTCTCTATGTTGCTTAAAATACCTAACACAGTGGAAACATCATGACAATAGTTGATATGTTATATTACTTAGAGAAAATGGGAAAAAATAATAAACATTCCATCCATGTTTGCTACTGTTACATGCAGAGACAGGGAGAGAACCCAAGGGTAGTCTGTTGGCAAAACGTCTCTCTCTCCTCTTTTTTTTTTTTTTTTCAAGGTAGAGTCTCACTCTAGCTCAGGCTGACCTGGAATTTACCATGTAGTCTCGGGGTAGGGGGTGGGGTGGCCTCGAACTCACAGCTATCTCCTACCTCTGCCTCCAGAGTGCTGGGATCAAAGACGTGCACCACCACGCCCTGCTCTCCTTTGGTTTGATATACTGGGGTCCTTCCTCTGTGTCCAGCCTTCCTCTCAGCAAACATAGCTTCAAGAAATGGTTCTCAGCTCTCAGCAAGGTTTTGGCCATCACCTCTGGATGAACAACCGGCAGAGGCCAGGAGCACTGTAAACTCCCCACGATGCACAGACCAGCCCCAACAGCGGAGCCTTTTCCTTCCCCCATGCCGAGAGCAGCACTGTGGTTGAGCAACCTTGCTTCCAGTGGTGAGTTCGTTTCCCGTCTCTCTGACCCCATTTATTATTGCTTCATCTCTGGCCTCTTTTCAAGTCATAGAACAGGCCAGTTCCTTCCCTTCTGAGGGCCTTTGCAATTGTCATTCCCACTGCCTGAAAATACCCAGCACCTTGAATGGCTGGCTCCCTGTTACCAAGTTTCACCCAGAAACCGCACCTCCACCTGCCCTTAATCCCTCTCCATTTCATTAACCTGATTATTTCTTCATCGCCACCTGACATTTGCTGGTGTTACCTCATACATCAGAGGTCTTACACTCATTACATGTCAGGGAGGACGGATACCAGTCACTAAAACCCAGTGACAAGTGCAAGTCCTGACTCATGAGCAAGTCCTCAACAGATTCTTGTTTATGGAAGGAAGAAATTCTTTAGTTGCTTTTAGTGACTATAACTCTGCCCACGTGTTTGCCTTCAGACCGGACACTCGACCAACTCAGGTGTACAAACACCATGACAGTTGCTCCCATCTGCAGGCTCTGCCCCAGGACACTGTCTTCTGTGGAAGTTAAGCAAGGCTCGAAGCTGCCCCTCGAGGGCGTCCTTCTTCCAGCACACTCCTGGTCTTCCTTGACCGCCCATCTCAGTTAGGCCCTGTGGACCCTCCCAACATGCAGAAGTTTGTCGTGGACTCAAAGGGGGACCTTACACAGACAGCCAGTGACTAGTCAGTCTCAGAAAGGAACTTTCCCCAGGAATAAATAAATGAAACTGGAATGGAGAGATGGCATACTCGGTTAAGGTACTTGCCATCTGAAGTCTAAGGATCTAGGTTCGATTCCCCAGTACCTACAAAAGCCAAGGTGTGCAAGGTGACAAGGTGTGCATTAATCTGGAGTACATTTGAGACCCTGGTGCACATATTCTCTATCTATCTATCTGTCATCTATCTATCATGTATCTGTTTTTCTGTTTCTCTCTCTCAAATAAATAAAAATCTTTTTGAAAATAATAAGTAAATAAAACTAAACCATTCTCATCAAATAAATTTACTTTGCAAACACAGCCAACACACTATCTGCGCACACAGACCCCTCCTTACGTAGGGCTAACTACAGTCATCTAGCAGGGCATCTGCATCCCAGCCTGTCCGTTGTGATTCTCTTTCTCTCCTCCGATTCTCTTTCATGCATTTTGCCACATTGTTAGCATGACAGCTAAGGTCTGCCAGTGTCTCTGAAGTGACTCAGTGGGTGGTCATTACTGGTAATCATTAGTCCTTTTCATTTTCCCCTATAAATCCTTGTAAGTACCATTTCTTGCCACCATGTACCCCGCAGGTACCTGACATACTCCTTGACACATCCTTCCTGCTTCCAGCACTTTCTGAGGAGGTCCCTCTGCTCTGAGTGCTACCCACATGGCTATGCACATGGCAGCCCCTGGCAGAACTGACCTGCCTCTGCCCAACAGCCAAAACTCAAAGCCCTCTAGACGAGGTGGACCTCATGTGGGAAAGACAACCCATTTCCTTCACATCACCACTGTTTGGGAGGAAACACTACGATCCTTTCACCCCTCCTGTCTCATACTTCATTTTATAAATGACCCTCTTCCTGGTCCATGTGCTTTTGGTGGTAGCCTAGAGTCTCTTCCTCCTCCAACCTTCTTGCAACTCTGATTAGTCCAGTAGATGTTGGATGACTCACACTGAAATAACATTAATCCTGTTGGAAGTATGGAGGACACAGGGACCATAAGAGGTACAGAAGGGGGGACTAGTTACTGTAACAATCCCCAAACCATAGTGACTTAAGGTGTCCTTTCACATTGAGAATCAGGAAGCCAGGCTCCCTCCATCCCTAGAGCCATCAAGTCCTCACTTGATTCTCTGCAGACTAGAGGCAGCAGAGTAAAAAATGTAAGAGACGGTGGCATATGCCATCTCTACCCATTTCCCATTAGCTAGAGGTCATCGCACGGCGCGTGGAATTGCAGGAGTCTGATAATTCAGTCTGACCGTGTGCGCAGGAGGAAAGGAAGGCAAGGGGCACGTGGACTAGCAGGGCACACCAGGACCCTTCCTGCCGGCCACGTGGGAACGAGCCTGCGAGAGAATGAAGTCAAAGAATAGCGATGCTGGGCACAAGCAAAGAAAAAGGAAGATTTCAGGAACATTATCTGAAAGTTTAGCTGAGCCATGTCTGATGTTACACCAATTCCTGTACCACTCATGTCAAAGCAAGCATTCCTATATTTACCAAACATTATTTGGCAGACCGGTAATATTATGGGCTGGCAGGTAACAGGAAATACTTACACAGGGGTCTGACTGGAGCAATGCCTAGGTTCACCCTGGGTGTCTTCTGGGACTCTTCCTGTACCCATTGCTGGAGGAATCCAGCTCCAGGAGACTGTGACAAGGCTCACTCAGGAGACAGCCAGCAGTGCCTCACCGTGGCCCGGGGCCAGGAGCCTCTCCTTCCTACTGGCTGTTTCTTGGACACCACAGGACAGTTCTTCCACAGGAACGATCAGGCCATCATTGAGAAACAACCAGATGGGCAGGAGTCCATGCACACAGTAGTAACCCAGGACCGCAAGCTGTTCCTGAACTGAGAAACACTCCCTGAGTCCACCTTGGGGGCCAGTGCTGAGACATCTGCAAGGGTTAGGCAAGATGGTCCTCTGCTGAAGGAGAGAAGATTCGCCATGTGCATTAGTCACTCTCCCATCCTTTGACAAGGTACCTGAGCGTGTGGGGGTACAGTTTTGCCGGGTTTAATTCATGATCAGCTCTGGTAGCTAGGAGGCCAAAGACCTCCTCCTGAAGGTTTCACTGCTTCCCATAAGACCATGGCCTTTCAAAGCGGTTTCAGATCCAAACATGCAACATGCTCCCATGCACCTTGATGTTTGGAAGAGGTAGCAAGCACAGTTTCCCAGAGATGTTTCATTGGCCCATTCCCTCTTATTTTCTAGTTTGTATCTTTCCAGAAACCCGTAGAACTGAAAAAAACTGCCTGCCATCAATTTTGCTTCTCAATATAGAGTATCTAATTCTCACACCAGTTCAAAGTGAGACATGAGAGAAACATGCTAAATTCTTGCCATTAGCTGAAGGTTCACCCTTGCTGCTTAAAACAACACCCAGGCTCTTGAACTTTTCAAACGATGCTTTAAATAATCAGATTATTTTCAATTTATATTTTGCTTGAAACAAAATGAAAATGTTATACTTTTAACTTTAAACCTCTTTAAGGCACAATGAATTCCTCCCTCCTTTTGTTCTTTCTCCTCACTCTCTCATTCTTTCGTATCCTCTCTCTCTCTCTCTCTCTCTCTCTCTCTTCCTCTTTCTCTCTTTGGTTTAAAATTCAGAGGAAAATTCTCTCGGGACCATGAGTCAGTAAATGAAAACTGTGTTGACTCCCATGGTAGAGAAAGTATTGAGCTACTGGGAATTCCAAAATAGACACGTGTTTTACGGGAAAATTGCCACAGAGACTTCCGCTCCCATAGATCACGATGCTAATAAGCCTGGATCATTCTACCATGCTTACGATTGTCTGGGGAAAGTATTTAGTAATGGGGGGGTGTGTCTTTCCTACCTCCCCAGTTCCATACAATTCAGCAAAGCTTCAGCTAAAGTAAGGGACTGTCTCATGGTAACACGTGGTGATCAGTGCATCTTAAAGCTATCCCCAGGGAGGTGGGAGTAAGGGCAGAATCTTTGTAGGGTCTGCTGATCTTCCCATTTATTAGTGGTTAGCAAATAACCATCGTCAATTAAAATGAAGACGTGTGCCTTGTCTCCTCGAGCCCCGGGGTGTGGGAGGCTAGCGTGCTCTTGCCACCGCTGGTCACTGACTCGTGCAGATGAGGAGCGCCCACGTGTGCAGCATGTGAGGTCCGTGGTCACTGGGACCCACTGTCCACTGAGAAAATGGTCTTACACCTAGTCTCTTCCATACATGCCATTTAATTTTAGACTCACAAAGTTCCTATAAAACACAGATCCATATATTACAAGAAAGTGAAATTAATAGACCCACTAGCACACAGCCAGTAAGGTGGCCTGGGGGAACGAACACCCATACTAACCTGACCTCAAGACCAGCATGGTCTGCATGTATCGTCACATAAGAAGCAGAGATCTGGAAGGTTCAGTATTGTATGTACCTAACACTGTTAATAGCACACAATAAATGTCCCAAAATGATTGTTATTAAGATAATTATAGCCAGGTGTAGTGGCTCATGCCTATAATACCCATACTATTGAGGTAGGAGGATTGCCATGAGTTCAAGGCTAGCCTGGTCTACAGAGTGAGTTCCAGGTCAGACTGAGCTAGAGTGAGACCCTGACTGAAGAAATAAAAGTGTTTCTGGTAGGGTGGCACATGTCTTTAATCCCAGCATTCAGGAAGCAGAGGTAGGAGGACCACTGTGAGTTCAAGGCCTCCTGGACTAGAGTGAGACCCTAACTCAAAAAAATAAATAAATAAAATAAGATATAAAAGGCTGTACAGATGGCTTAGCAGTTAACACACTTGTTTGGGAAGACTAAGGACGTCGGTTCAATTCCCCAGTACCCATGTAAGCCAGATGTACAAGGTGATGTATGCATCTGGAGTTCATTTGCAGTGGCTAGAGGACCTGGCGCACCCATTCCTCTGTCTTTATCTTCCTCTCTGTCTCTCTCTGTGTGTAATAAATAAATAAATTTTAAAACATTTAAAAATAAAATAAAAGTAATATAAAAATGTAAATATAATCGTCACTATTGCTATCCAACTCTAAATAACTCTGAGCCTTTCTGAGACAGTTGTTATTGAAGTTCATTCATTTATTCTATGTTTACATAGTGAGTTTACTGGCTTGTTGGATTCTCCTATTTTCCCTCCTGTTATTGGCTTAAAGTATTTATTATTATGTTTCTTATAATTTTAACAACATAGCCAATTCTAAGCCTTGGAAATTAGGCCTGGAGAATTAGTCTTTGAATAATGAAAATAGTAGCACTAATGAAAGCAGTCATGAGAGATAGACGATGACAGCCGGGCATCGTGCCCGTGCCTTTAACTCCAGCACTCCAGAGGCTGAGGCAGGAGGACCTGTCCTGAGGAGGCAGACTCGAGCAGGGGCCCTTACCTTCTCTCCCCAGTGCCTTGTCCTCTTGCTCCTCTGCTCATCACACTCAGCAGAAAACAATGGGAGGAACCAAAAGAGAGATTCTAGCTATTATCAGTCAGGAGCAAGAGAAGGGACTGGGGAAAGGGCTCAGTGGGTAAAGTGCTTGCTGCACATGCATGTGGACCGGAGTTCAAATCATTCACAGCCGGGTCAAAGCCAGACTTCGAGGCTCATGTCTAGGATCTCAGCACCGGTGAGGCAGAAATAAAAGGATCTTGTGTTTAGAAAGACCCTGAGCACTGAGTCAAGGAACAAAAGCACAAGCTCTACAGAAAGGTAAATCCATGCTTAAATTCTGACACTTGGTCTGGACAGATGACCCTGTGGTTAAGGCACTAGCCTACACAGCCCCCGAACCACGTGAAGCCAGATGTGCAAAGTGGCACATGCATCTGGGGCTTGTTTGCAGTGGCTGGAAGCCCTGGTGCACTCACTTGTCCTCTCTTTCTCTCTCTCTCACTCACTCTCTCGCTCTCTTTTTCTCTCCTTAAGAAAATTTTTTTTTGCTTATTTTGATTTATTTGTTTAAGAGCAACAGGCAGAGAGAGAGAGAAAATGGGCACACCAGGTCCTCCAGCCACTGCAAAAGAACTCCAGATGTGTGCACCCCCTTGTGCATCTGGCTAACGTGGGTCCTGGAGAACCAAGCCTAGAACCTGGGTCCTTAGGCTTCACAGGCAAGTGTGTAACCACTAAGCCATCTCTCCAGATTTTGCTCTCTCCTTTTAAATAAATAATAATAACAATAATAAATTAAATTAATTCTGACACTTGCATTCAGGAACTATGCAAATATGAGGTCATTACTTAACTTTTTTTGTTTGTTTGTTTTGAGATAGGGTCAAACTCTAGGCCAGGTTGGCCTGGAACTTACTCTGTAACCTGTCTGGCCTTGAACTCACAGTAATCCTACTTTAGGCTCTGGAGTGCTGGGATTAAAAGCATGTGCCACCATGCCTGGCTCTCATTATCTAACTCTTATGCATCCTTTTATTCCTACCTGTCAAATGCAATCTTACCTTCTTCCCTGGATTACTGAAAGTATTAAGCATGATAATAAAGGTAAATACACTTGTATTGTGTACTGCTAAGTCCGGTACATATCACCATGGTTATTGTGTCTACAATACTCTTTGAAATTGGCAAGTGAAGATGATCTCTCTTTGCCTCAGCATTGCCAAATGCACAGAGATCTACAGCCTTAAGAGAAAAACATTGTAAATAGCATGAGACAGCAGCTCAGCTTGCCCATGTCCTCTGCCCTAACAGTGATTAGCTCGCATTATCCAGTCCTCCTCTAAGCTTCATTCGGCATTGGAAAAAGCCTGCACACATTGGAACTCTCCTATGTAAATGCAAACAAGGGTGATGAGGTCGGAATCATAAAGTCCAAAGGAAAGGAAAAGCAAACTAGCCCATAAAAGCCTATCCTTTCAGGAAGGCAAGTTGAGAATGATTGTGCAACTTAGAGCTTTGTTCCCATTACCAGCATCCCCTGGATCAATACTGCTCAACAGCCCTGAAATGTGCATACCATGGAGTCTGTTCTCTTGATCACTTCCTACTGCACAAATATGCACACCAACTGACAGTTCTCCACTTGAGCTTGGCAGACACCTTTCCATACTCACCACAATGCTATAATTCTACCATCATAAAGATATTCATCAATTATTCCCTTTGATTATCTTCTGCATATTAAAATTTAAGATTTTGTCAAATCCAGCTATTACTTTCTTAAATAAGTCTCACAGTTCTACTAGCAAGACTGTGAGATCGATCAGGACACTCGCCACTCCACGGTTTCTGTGCCCATGCCTGGATTCCAAGTACTGTCTTCATCCTGGAAGATAAGGATGAGCCCTTGGTTCCCTTCCAGAGTTCCTCTTTCTCATGCTCTAAATAACCAGGCTCCTGCCTGGATATAAAACGTACAGCATAAGTATATCTGAAATTTTCCCTATTATTTTCCTTGGGTATAGACATGGCAACACCCATATCTCCCTGGTCAGAGAATAAAAACCATAAGCTATCGAGGATGAAAGACTAGAACAAATAAGATTTCCAGTGCCATTTGGAACTTAATGGTCCCTAGTTGATAAGTACTAACCATGATCCAACTTTCACCTTAGTTAAATCAAAATATTTGTAAGACAGGATACAACAATCATCTGCCTCACAATGTTAGAGAAAGATTTTTGACAATGTAAAGTGTAAATGTACACTGGGACAAGTGACTAAAATAATATTTTGAGGTTGAGGAGGTGGCTCAGTGGTGTTTGCCATGCAAGCATGAGGACCTTTGGGTCCCCAGTACTAACTTATAAATGCTAGGGAGGCACTTGAGTTTGCTAGTTAACTCATCTAGCTGAATTGGTGAGTCCTGGGTTCAGTGAGAGAGCCTTTCTCAAAGAAAAAAAAATAATTAGGTGAAAGGAAATTATAAAATTAGTAAAGAAATGGATACGTCTGGAAAAAATTATACTAGGTGCACCAGGTTACCCCAGGCTCAGAAAGTCAAACACTGCATGTTCTCCCTGATTTGTGTATCCTAGATTAAAATGCTAAATTGGAATGTGGGTAGGAATAAAAGTCAGGATGCCATAAAGGGGCCATGATGGAGGGAAGAGAGGGAAGGGATTTAGAGAAGGGTGCAGTAGATATGTAAATACTGGGACAGAATACTGGGGGAAGGGGTGGAACTGAGGAAAGGGTGGATGAAGGGTAAGCAAAATGTAAGATTAATAAATAAGCTATACAGATAACTACGTCATCACTCGTTATATTTTATATGTTATAAAAAGAAAGACTTTGAGCAAAAGTGCTCTATGGAGGTGGATAATGCTATTCCCAGAAGCCATAAATGGTTATTAGAAAATTATCAGTGCCAGGTTGGGATACCTTCTAGAGAGTTGTTGGCCAGAGAGGACCCTGGTACACCCAAAACACTATAGGCTATCGTCAGGCTCATGGTTGCCCATCAGAACTATATGGTAAGATCCTACTGCTGAAGATACCACAGGCTTTGGCTGCAGGTAACTGAGAAATCAAGTTGGAGCTGAGCTGGAAGCCTCCTCCCTGTTGACTAAACCTATGCAGCTTACTGGGGGAGAAAAGTCATCAATGGTATCAACCAGAAGCAGACCCTGCAAGCTTTATGGCTGGCCATCCAGGCCAAATGTACCAATGGGTGTAATGGTGGCATGTTCATTATGCAAAAACCAACTGTCAGATTGGACTTGAGGACTGCTCCACAGGGATGGAATTTATTTATTTATTTATTTATTTAAGAACGACAGAGAGAGAGAGAGAGAGAGAGAGAATGGGCATACCAGGGCCTCCAGCCACTGAAAATGAACTCCAGATACATGCGCCACCTTGTGCATCTGGCTTACATAGGTACTGGAGAATTGAGTCTCTAACCAGTGTCCTTAGACTTCACAGGCAAGCACTTAACTGCTAAGCCATCTCTCCGGCACAGGGAGGGAATTTTTGCCTACTACTAAAAACCTAAACAAAAGCTAATGCCTCAGAAGGTCATAAATGCTAGGGAAGGGAACTACTAGTATTGTCTGGCTAACCTGATATATTTTGCTCACCAACATGCCCTCTCTATGTTTATACCCACATTCATGATACCAACACTTTCAATTAGAGATGGTTCTCTTCTCAGATAGCAGTGACCCCTGGAGTGGTTCACAACTCACAATGGAGTAACCAAAGTGCTAAGGAGAAGGGACAGTGGAATGTTTAGCACTAAATAAAACATATATATCGCATCCTTTAAGGCCCAGGGACCATTACGGAAGAAAGGGCAGAATGAATGTAAGAGCCCAAGGAAGGGATTGAGTGCCTACATTTTTGTCTTCCAAGCATGAATTAGCCTTGAAATTCATGACCTCGCAGTGGATGACACTACACAAGATCTGTATAATAGTGAAGGAGGAGAGGAGAAAGTTAGCTTTTGCTAGACAGTTTCAGTTAGAGACTAAGGCCTAGAGAGAACCAGGAGATGCCACCCCACATGCCACCTTGTCCTGGCACAAGAACAGAACTCTTGGCAGGAATGGAACTCAGTTCTGATTGAGACTGATCTACAACAACCTCTCCTGCCCACAGACTAGCATGCTATCTAAGTAAAATGGCCCAGCTGGGCTGGACCTGAGGTTCCCCCTCTAAATCTACAAACCAACAGGGTCTTCCCTTATATACCTGAGCCTGATACTACGAAGGCTGTAGCCTTCCAGTCTTTCCGCCTCTCTCTTGGCACAACCCTCAGTGTGTGTGTGTGTGTGTGTGTTGGGGTCTCTCTGCAGTCAAATGCTCTACCACTGAGCTATACCCTTGGATGGCCTCTCGTCTCTGCTAGGGCACATATGAGTCTGGCCTCTACCCCCACCCAGCCTAGCTAGGTTGGAGGTGGGAGAGTATAACATTGTTTCTTTTTTGTGTTTATTACTATTATTATTATTATAAACAAGATGTTTCATACGGACACATCATGTGTAGGCACCCTCTTTTCCTTCAGCCCTGCCCCCATTCCATTGGGGACGCTCCTCAGTGGGGTTGCAGGTATTCCCCATGGGGTTGTAGTTTCTGCATCATGGGAGCATTACTCAGTTTCTCACAGCATCGTTTCTTGAGCTGAACATTTCTGCTTCTCCCTGTGTTATATTTTGAAATAATTTCTCACTGTGATTATTTGTGAGATTGTCCTCTGATCTCCAAATCTGTCACAGGTGCACTTCTCTTCCAGATCTACCTCGCAGGCGCTCTCAGTAACTCCAGGCCTGCCGCCTGTGCAGCTCCCTTCAACTTGGGGTGACCACGAGTGTGACACTCTTCATTACTCGCTTCAACTTGGGGTAACCATGAGTGTAACGCTCTTCACTACTCGCTTCTCTGAGTTTCTTGGCCTCTGCTTTAATATTTCCCCCTTACCCTACCTTGGGCCTCACGGTTTGCCTTCTGAACTTTCCTCCATAGGAAAGCACGCGGCAAATGCTAGGTGTGCTCCTTCTAAGCCTCCGGACAGAAGCTCACAGACGCTGTCCTCCACGGGCTGCCCGCGTCACCCTAGTCCCTCCTTAAAGGCCTCGCTTTCTCTCAAGTGTGCGTGCCACAGTGGCGCAACTTTAATCTCTATTTAAAGGCCTCCGTGTCTCTTAAATCCCAATCTCCCTTAAGATCCATGATCTGTGATTTCCCTTTAAATAAACTTAATAATTCAAAATTATCCTTCTCAAATCTGTCTTTATTATTTTTAAAGGTAACATAGAAGCCAAAACTTGGGGTTCATAAATTTGGGAGACCTCTCCTGAACCCCCAGATCCTGCATTAATAGAAGGAAAAAAAAACCCTGATGATCCCAGGCATGGTGGCACACACTTTTAATCCCAGCATTCAGGAGGCAAATGTAGGATGGTTGCCATAAGTTTGAGGCCAGCGTGAGACTACAGAGTGAGATCCAGGTCAGCCTGGGTTGGAGTGCGACCTTACCTTGAAAAACTGAAAAACAATGACAAGAACACACACACACACACACACACACACACACACACACACACCACACACACACACACACACACACACCACACACACACACACACACACCACACACACACACACCACACACACACCACACCACACACACACACACACACACACACACACCACCACACACACACACACCACACCACACATACACACACATGCACACACACACCACACCACACACACACCACACCACACATACACATACACACACATCACACATCACACATACACATACACACACATCACACATCACACATACACATACACACACACCACACCACACCACACCACACATACACACACACCACACATACACACACACCACACATACACACATACACACACACCACACATACACACACACACACACACACTCACACACACATACAAACTGATGACATCAAGATAGAAGAGAGACTAGTTGGGAAGAAGAAGGGTTCAGTGGAGGGGCCATTTAAGAGGGGAAGGGAGGATGGTAGGAGGGAATTATGATAGTGGTATATTGTTTATATTTATGAAATTTGTCAATAAAAAAGTTTAATAAATAAGCTGGAGAGCAACTGAGTAAAACATCTGATGTTAAGCTCTGGCCTTCATACACAGGCAGACACACAGGCAGGCATGCGTGCACACTTGCATGCACACCACACACACACATGTACATGGGATAATTTCAAAGTAAAATTGGACGGGAGGAAATGGAAGCAAATGAACAGAAATGTCTTAGGGGTTCTCAACCTTTACTTCCTCTTGGAGCTCATAAGGGTTTGGGTGAGAAGGAAAAATGAACAACTATAGGAACTGATGACGACTATTTTGTAACTTCCCCTAAGTTCCATTCAAGAGGTTAAACAACTGTCGTAGGCATTGATAGCAGCCAAACCAGCTGGTCTGTGAGACACAGGTTACACTGATTGTATCCACCACCTCGTCAGCTGCTGGTTCAGTGTCCCCCACGCAACATTGCTCACCTGGGTCATTCCATGGTATGCAGGGACCTCAGGGAAAGAGCTGATAGTGTTTATCAATTGATGCCCAAATCTATTCAAAACTGAGAGAAAAACTTTAGAAATCACAACACTGTTCCAATTACCCTTGATTCCCAAGCTGTAGTCATTCCTCTCCCTCCCTCCGTCTTCTCCTTCCACTCCTTTGCTTATCTCTCACTCCTTCCCTTTCTCCCATGTTTGCGGTGAAACTTCAAAAGTCTCACAAGTGTTATTAAAAACCAAGGAGCTTATTTGCTCACTGCTCGTGTAATTTAGGATTATGGATTCTTGCTCTACAGTTTCATCACATTTCCTGGGAATTACTTAAGAAGTCATGATCCATTAAGTTCCCCATTGTACAGAATTCATTCACTGGAGTTTCCTTTGAATCAAACGCAGAAACTGACTCCAGTCTTCCACCCTTGACACTCATAACACAAAACCAACAGGAAGCCTAGCAAGTAATGAAGAGGAGGGGGTGGATAAGGAAGGAATTCAATGCCAAGAAAAAAAGCCCTTTTCATGGTGAGAGAAATCTTAAAAACCACAGCCCGATAAGGAGGCCCGGGGCTGCCTTCCCTAAGAGAAGCCTAGAGGGAAAAGTGATTGTGTACTTAGAGCACACTCCCAGCCAGGAAGGAGGGGGACTGTGAGGAGCAGGAGACAGGAGACGGGCAGCCTGCGAGTCTGAACTTAGATTTGTATTACAAGCTATGTGGCTCAGGCCATCCATTTCATCTCTGAGTTGCCGCATCTATACAATGTACATGCTAAGACTTTCCTCTGGAGAATTGTCCTAAGGCTCTGGTGGAGTTAGGCCTCTCATGGAGTGGGAAGTGATGTATAAACATTAATGACAGCTCTCCTTATTACTTGCTGGGCTTGGGGTCCAACCTTATGATCTTTGCCTGCAGACATAGAAGTTTCTGCACAGTCTAGTATGACTTGGAAGGCCCTGAGGAAAATTTCAAAGGAGGAGCTTTTATTCCTGATAAACAGGAAAAAATAATCCCAGCAAGGGTACACTTGGAGTGGGCTGACTCTCGGTCATACTTTGGGATAGGAAAGATCCATTTCTGGTGTTCTTAGCTTCCTTTCCCTGTGCCTTAGCCTTTCCAAACTTTCTCTGGGAAATCTTTCTCTTTTCCATTTTTCTTTGCTCTATGTATTCTCCTCTATTCAAAATCTGATTCCCCAAAAGGAAACCAATGAACACATTGTGTGGGCTCGGTGATAGAGGGCTTGCCTAGTAGGCAGGAGGCTCTGGGTTTGATCCCTGGTACTGAAAAAAAAGAAAAAAAGAAAAGAAATACAATAAGCCCAGTGTTTTACTTACTTTAGATTTTTCAGACCAAGGGATATAAATGGAATAGAATGTATGGGAGCCCACATAGGGTCAGATGACCTTGTGACTGGGCAATGTCATGCAACACTCAAGCTCATTCTATCTCTTGGTTGTCAAACACAAGGTCTGCTTCATCCTGAGGTATGTGATTATACAATGTCTATATGTATCACTTAGGGCCCTGTGCATGCTTGTCAAGAAGTGACAAGGGAATGGGGCCTGGGAAGGAAAGGATGACATGCCTTTCTCTGGCCATGGAATCGAAGCCTTCCCTCCTGTCTGGCTGGACTAACATCTGTCCTCTGTCCCCATGCTGCTGTACGTACAATATCTCCTGCTCCGATTCCTTCAACCATTTGGTAATAACCAGAAACTACTCATGATCCCTCTCTCCCAGGAACCAGGTCATTCTCCCAGGCCCCTTTGCTACCACCTACAGAACAGCAGAATAGGTGCTGTGAGTCAGCGACACCAGCCAACAGGGCTTTCCTAATGCTCACCCAAATGTGGACATTACCCGCAGGACATTTTATGTCATGTTTCCTGGAGAAATCTGACAGGGATATAAATCATTAAAATTTTATGATTTAGAAGTCTGTTTGGGAAAACTTCCTTAATTGACTATATCATAACCTAAAGATGTCTAGACTAGGTGGTTAGATAGGCTAGTCTGGGGAGTTGGGGAGACTTAGGTCAGTGAAAGGAAGGAAGAGCCCTGGAGTGCAGATCATTCCAAGAGGACTCATCCTTAAGAACTCTCATCAAGCAGACCCAGCCCAGGTGGAGAGATGAGAGGTTAGGTAAGGAAGACTTGGAGATCAGATGAAGGCAGAGAAATGCAAAATGATGACAAGATGAAGATATTGATGTTGACCAAGTATAGAGGCTGAGGATCAGCCAGTGAGATCAAAAAGTCTGGGAGTCAAACAGAAAGAACTGAGGCAAGCCTAATAGTAACAGAGTTCTTAGAAGAGCCGTGGAGCAAGGCCAGCCAACTCTGAGCTAGTATTTACAACTGCCAGGTGAGAAAGATGATCTTTTGCTTTGCTTCCAGTGAGCTTTGATTATTTGTTGTGCTGCTTTGTGGGTATGTGTAACTCTACAAACTAAATTAACAGTCACTGCCTGGGGGAAGCCCTAGATGAGTTTACAGTGTTTACCTGGGGCAGAAATCACTGGGGCAGAAATCACATGGAGACACAGTATAAGATTTTTTTTTTGGGAGTCTCTAATAACATTTTGGTCAATATTTTTGGTGAATTACCAGGACTGCCTTCATACTGTGTCTTCTACCTTAGTAAAAGAGACCCCCGTTGTTGGCAGGATTTGCAGGTACGATTACACTTAGACTTTCCAATGAGTCTGCCTGCTTTGGACGGTAATACAGAGGCGACCCTTTGCATTAACTGTCAGTATTTGGACTTCAGATGAGGGAAACTCAAGCCAGATCTTGAACAAAAGGCAGTCAATGTTGTTTATGGGAGGTCTAGCCTTATGACTAGCTTTAGAAATGACATGGATCAGGATGTAAACAAGGTCTTCAGAACTTCTCCTTCCTCTTCTCTTTACACCTGGAGTTCATACTTTTATTGATGTGCTGTCTTCAAGACTTCTGGGAACTGCCAACTGTGTACTCAATGTAGCCATTCCAGCAGAGAAAAACGGGTACCCTCAAGTGAAAACTTTAGGGAAGGCAAAGATAGACTCAAACTGACCCATGTAATTTCTTCTGCAGCCATGCAAAAGAGACACTTATAGTCGTGTGCGTCACACATGTGGTGGGAACATCTCACTGAGACTTCAGGTCCATGTGAAATGGGCAGGATCAGTACCAGAAAGAGAAGGGGCTGCTATCAGAGGGACCCTGAAAAACATGTGTGCTCTGGAAGGCCAAAGTCCCACCCACAGTACTGCCTACCCTCTGTGTCTTGTCTCCATTCTGTGTCCTCCTGACAGGTAATAGAAATATGCCCAGAGTCCCCCTTGGACCATGCTACGATAAAATGATGAGAAAGAATGACTAGAAAGAAGCCCCAGGCCAGCAGTTGTCAAGCTTCAAGTTCTTAACCTCATTAGCAAAGAACGGAAAACACATATGCAAGGAAGGGGCAAGTTATAAGATGTATTTAGGGAGAGCTAAGATAGAGAGAAAGCATGGGCTGGAGAGATGGCTCCGCAGTTAGAGGTACTTGCTTGTAAGGACTAATGGCCTGGGTTCGGTTCCCCAGTACCCATGTGAAACTAGATGCACAAAGTGGTCCATGCATGAGGAATTTGTTTCCAGTGGTAGAAGGCCCTAGCGTGCCCATACTGTCTCTCTGTCTGCTCTCCCTTTTATCTCTTTCTCTCTCTTTTTCTCTCTCTCTCCAAACAAAATAAATTTTTAAAAATTAAAAGATAAAAGGAAATCAAAGCATTCAAGGCCCAAGCATAGCTGGGAAGGCGGCGGTGACACTAAGAAGGCCCCTCGCATGGGAGGGAGAGAAGAGGAGGCTAAGAGGCAGAGAAGGGTAAGGGGCTCACACATGTGGTTCAGGTTCAGTTTATGAACCAGCCATCCAGTTAGAATGAGTCTCATTGCCAGGCTTAGGTGTGCAAGGAAGGACCTGATTGGTTAGTGAGTTCAAGAGACTAATTCAAAAAGGGCCAGCCCATAGGCACTAAGCCCAAGAGAAATTGAGAAAGAAGTTGATGCTGGAATTGTTGCTTGCATACATCTTGGATGAGACAGAATCAGATTCAAGTTCTAGAACAGCCAGAGCAGGCAAAGTGACATCCATGTTACCAAGGGCCAGTCCCCTAGCTAAGTACCTACCAGGAGAAAGCTACCTTGCTCCTAATTCATATCATGGTCATGGTAATTCCCATCTACTCACATTGGGGTAATATTCAGAAATCACCTAACAGATTAAGAGTTCAGCAAATTTAATATTAAAAATATGTTTAAGAATAAACATGACAGAGGAGACCAAGAATACGACTGTGATAAAAGTGTTTACTAACTGCCAGTGAAGTTTGACCCAATTAGATGGTAATCACGGGTAGCTGGTACACAGTGTTCGCGCAGGAGAAACAGGCATAAGATATACTTGATCTGAGCACTGATAACCCTGGCTGGGTTCTTGTAGACACAGTACATCTTCAAAGGAGGCAGTTTTTACCTGAAGACTTTTCTATGTGTTCTGCCCTTTTACAATTAGCTTTAGAGGATTTAAAAAAAAAAGGGCAAGAAATTCCCACCAAGTCATCCATAAGCAGAATAAGTAGAAATGCATTCCAGCATGCCTCAATGTCTTTTGAGTAATTATCCATTAAAATGCTGCTTGCAGCACTCTACCAGTGAGCAGAACTGGAGAGGCGGAACGATATTTGTTTTATTGACAGATTTTACTGCTGTCTGTTATCCTGCTGTGGGTTCTGTTTGTAGTTTATCACAGAGCAATTAAAGATATTGCTCCTTAGATACCTAGCGAGGTTGTTTATTTGAAAGTCATTTTGTTAATTAGGAATTACTACGTTAATATGCATAGCTCTGTGGAACTGCCCTACTCATCTAAAGACCAACTTCACTGTAGCATCTCAACCCCAAAATACCTTTGGATCAAAAGTCGTTAGAATGGTTCATATGTAATGAGTCCACATAGGGATGAACACCAGTTACATGACTCTCTTTAGTAAAGGAGGTGCTGACTTCTATATGACAGTGGCTTACATATTAAAAAATCTACTTCAGCCAAGGGTTCACGCCTCTAATCTCAGCACTCGGGAGACAGAGGTAGGAGGATCGCCATGAGTTTGAGGCTACCCTGAGACTGCTGAGTGAATTCCAGGTCAGCCTGGGTGAGAGCAAGACCCTGCCTCCAAAAAGAAAAAAAAAAAAAAACAGCCTACTTCATGAAGTAGATGCAAAACAAAAAGAAACCACTTGCCTTAAGGGACTATAAAATTCAGAAGGATTAATATTAATAAAATTATTGTATTTACAAAAAAATCAGCCCAAGCTTTTCTAACCACTTCAGCAAATGAATGCTACATTTTCCCCTGAACCACATTGGCCCCAAGCCCAAAAGAAAGCAAGAAGCAAATTGCAGACTATTTGTGGGCTCGCCATTGGTGTAATTGTCTGAGCTCCCAGGGACGCCTGACCTTGCTTATCTAAGCATGAGCTCCCTGCCGTGGTCAGTCTGGCCCTCTCCCTATCTGGATGAGCTGACTGGTAAACTAAGCAGGCCTTTCCCACACAGGTGGCCTGCCTTGCCCATACACTGCCTTTGTAGTGACGAATGTTTGGAGCTATCATGGGTGTCACACATCAACCTCCATGGAGATGCGGGGAGAGTCAATGGGCCTTAAGTAACAAGAGAAAAATAGGTGCATGTAGCGTGGACTCTTGTATTTCAGTTTGTTTTTTCCACCTCTGCTCTACACTAGTGTGTACCTGGTAGGGTGAAGTGTACGATCACCATTATTTATTTGAAGGAGGCAATGATCCAGTGGAACAAATGTGTCTGGTTCTTGTTTCATACATATTTGTTTTCACACACATGACCTAACCCTACTCCCTGAATGGCAAACATCACCATAGAAGCCATGCTTCATAAGTGAAGAGAAGACTCTGGATTTACAGGCAGCTTCTAGACTGTCTCTTGGGGGTGAGGGACTGTGTTTCCAGTGCCTAGACCATGCCTGGCACATAAATATTGGCTCCATGAGTGATCACACAGTGTTTCTCAGAAGGATTTGTGCCATAACAAGGCCTTGGTTCACGTTTAGCTCTGTCAAGCCTCTTCCTCCTACTTTAAGTCACAATCTTTTGTGGAAAGACGTTCTGACCTATGCATGTTGTAATAAATGAAGCCTGTGTGGCCCACCTACTCTCGGGCTATACCCTGCGTGCTGTGTGACTTCAAGAAGGACATGGTACTGCGCCTGAAAAGTTGTGTATCTCAGCAGTGGACGGCACAAGGAAAACGGGCTTCAGGGGGAAGCAAAGAGTCCTGCTAAAATACGGAGGTTCCCCATAGAGAAGAGATCAGGAAACAGATCCAAATTCTAGAGGTTCTTAAAAAGCCAAAATAATGATTCCTTGGTGTTCAGCTCTCTCAAGTTAGCTCAGCTGTCAGATCATTGGTGTGCATGAGATGACCTACCACAGTGCCAGGAAGCAATGCTACAACATGATCCCTGGGTTCAGTCTGTTTCCCCTAGCTGGGCTCAGAGGCTTGCTTCCCAGCCTGAGGAGGCGATGCACAGCTGGTAGGCACTTAGAGCCAGGTGCCTGCTGGTAATCCTGTTAGTGCCTCTGCTAAGCCAGTCCTCATTCTGTGCTTCTCCTAAGAGAACCAGGCAGCAATTCAAATGTGGCTCAAAGCTGAGATAATTAGGCTTGTAGGGATAGAGCACTGCGGTTTAAGAAATGTCATGGATGGGCTGGAGAGATGGCTTAGCGGTTAAGCGCTTGCCTGTGAAGCCTAAGGACCCCGGTTCGAGGCCCAGTTCCCCAGGACCCCACGTTAGCCAGATGCACAAGGGGGCACATGGAGTTTGTTTGTTTGCAGAGGCTGGAGGCCCTGGCACGCCCATTCTCTCTCTCTCTCTCCCTCTATCTGTCTTTCTCTCTGTGTCTGTCGCTCTCAAATAAATAAATTAAAAATTAAAAAAAACTATAAAAAACAAGAAATGTCATGGATGTCAAAGCAGGCTTGAATCCTGCCTCTTACACATCCAAAGAGCACAGACGCCAGGATCTTGTCCTGTCTCAGCATCTCCCATAAGTCACCAAATAATAAACAGAGAGAACCTTCCCGTTCATCAGACAACACCCACCTTGGTCCCTCAGCAAGATCCTGGATGTCCTTCCGGTTGGAGATGCCTAGGGAATAGGAATACTTGGGAGTGGAGGCAGTATCTAATTTAACAACTCTTATGAAACAACGAGGTTAAGTCACATGAGGTAAAATAACTGATATTTAACCATTTGAGGCCCAAAAATGATGGTCAGTTTCCTAGGCTTCTACCTAAAACCTCTCAATTTTAATACTTTGCTCAGCCACATCAGTGCATATATCCCTAAGAGGAGTCAATAATTATGCGTACTTGAAAACAGGCAAAGTTTTACTTCTGGTTACATGTGTCCAGCATAAACAAGTATGGTCTCTGCAGGGCCCGGCTTGCTCTATCGATCCGACCACCAGGCCTTTAGGCTCATCAGTAGACGTTGCGAGGGTTGGGCTCTCTCAGCAGCATTTCTTCTCGCCACATTTAATTCAAAAACGTAGTAGCTAATTTTACCAAGTGTGTTTTCAGGTTCTTAATATTTTTTCAAGAGCTTTCTAAGGATTATATTACTAACTTCTTACATCACCGCATACAGTATGTTCTATCATCCTGTCATTTTACGAATGGAAGAAACCCTAAACAAAGAAGCACAACTCTTCCAAAGTCCCAGGTAACCAAGAGGTAGCTTCCGCCAGCTTTGTACCCCATCTTCAGAGCCTCTTCAGGATGATGGTCCTCCATGGAGGAGAAAGTGCGGCAGCAGCAGCATGGAGCAGAGCTGGTCACACTGTGTTGTCAGGAAGCAGAGAGGAGCACACACTGGTGCATCGCTTCCAGGACCCCAGCCCATGGAATGGCGCTGCCCACAGTTAAGGTGGGTTCTCTTGCCCCAATTAACTTAATCAAGGTAATCCCTCACAGGCATGCTCAGAGGCTTATTTCCCAGGTGATTCTAAATCCTGTCAAACACAATTGGAGATTAACCATCACACCTGTTTGTCTAAAAATCATATTTAACTGGCTATCAGGCAGCCCTTCGTCACAGTCTTGATGACATGGAAAATGAGTCATCACAATAGTTCAGCCTGGACGTCAACAGAGGAGGCAATCCACACAAGACATTCAGATAGCAGTATGGCCACCTTATTACCATTATTTGTAACAAGAATCTGATCAGAGTGCATGATTTAGAACCATCCCAGAGAACTGCAAATATCCACTCCTGGAAGAAGTAGATTATCCCATTTAGTGACCACTGGGCAGTGCAGGCCCTCTGTCACCGCATGCTGCTCTGCCAGGTGGAGACTAGCAGGAAGGTGGACATTGCGCAGGTGGGCTTGATTGACAGGGGAGTCCACGAAGGCTGGCTGAGCTGAGTTTCTTTCCTAATGTCACCGTCAGAGACTGGAAAGAGTAGGGAAAGCATGGTCAAAAGATCTTAGCCTGAGATCCCTAGAGAACCTGGGGGAGAGGGGTTCTGTGACATTAGAGAGGAAAAAAAAATATTTCTTTATTGTCACTAACCTCTGTCTGACCTACTAACCTTGAGCTGAAATTTATATTCAGTGATGAAAAGAGGCAATAAGCCAGACTTCCCTGAGCGGGACTAGGGACTGTGAGCCGCAGATATTGTCACAGTGCCTTGCAACAGTGCAAAGATCTGGAGTCAACAGGGCACATCACTACCTCAGCGTTATAGAAACGCAGACCCACTGTGGGATTGTATTATTCAGTGCAAAAAGCAACACACAGACTACTCTACCATAAGCCTAGATGCTTTCAAAGTGTTTTGGCAATGGCACTTAAATATAAACAGTTTCTTCTATAATCCCACATGTTGTACTATATACATTTAGAAACAGGATCCTAAGAAGTAATTCATATGCTTCTCCAGAATTTTAAGGAAACTCTAAAAATATTTTTAAAAAACCCTATCCATTAAAGCAATAGAAATGAAGCCCTCACTCGGCTGTCTTGCCCTAAAAGAAGTATCTTTTGTACTAAATTACAGTGTTTCTTTAGGTTAGATGTCTCCCTCATATCCACCCCTCTGGTTGCATCTATCAGAACAATCAAAAATAACTTGGTGCTAACTGGAAACCCTCTGTAATCAATCATTAGATTTGGGTTTGTGTGACTGACTCTGTAGTTGGCATACCTTATTGTAAAGGTCTTGTGAAAATCAAAATGTCTTTTTCCTGAGTATAAAGGACCAAGCAGAGTTTATGATTCCTTCCCATTAACAATTCTTGTAGTTTGAAGAAGATGAAAATAAGAGAAAGAGTGGGGAGAGAAAAACTTGATGATTTAATATGGCCTACACTTAAATGTTCACATAGATATTATTAGTTTATCAGCTTATTTGGGAGGGATTTCTCTTTTCCTGTTTTTTTCATTTTTAGTTTTTCCATTTGAGCAAATATTTGTTCCTAAGATTCAAGTCTTTATCCTTATTGAATAATCATAACATCCAAGATACTTTGCTCATTTATATAGCTATTTTGCAACCTTTCTGGATCTTATTATTTCCCTTCTAAAGCACTGCTTTGAAGGGGGGTGGAAACGTGTATGTAAATGGGTTTCCTCTCTTTTCTCTGCCAAGCCTAAAAAAAGAGCATGTGACCAATGTCAAGTGTGTTCTGTGCTGGGGCAGCAGGGGACCACCTAGGCTGGAACAGCCTTACCCAGGCACACTCAGGGAGGGAGAATGTTTATCTGCTCGGCCTCCTTGTAGGATTAGAATCTCATATGAACTTATCAGTGGATTCCACCTAGTACAGATATGCATAGAAAAATCTCTGAACAGGGGGGTGGGGAGGGAGGGAATTACCATGGGATATATTTTATAATCATGGAAAATGTTAATAAAAATTAAAAAAAATAATAAAATAAAATAAAATAAAAAGTGGAAAAAAAAATCTCTGAACAGGTTATAAAGAATCCTTTGAAAGTGACAAAATCCATGCTATAAAATAAAAAGCTCAGGAAGGATTTTTGATTAATTAACATATACACACATACACACATCTCCCATTGCCACACCCAGGAAACACACTACATATACAGTGCAGTGAAGTTCTGGTGTTCACTGCACAATTTCTCTAGTCAGAAGTTGAAGAACTGGTTAAACTTCATAGCCAGGTGGGATACCTGCTGTCAGACACTAGTTCTGCCTTTTAGTGAGAGTTTCTTGAAGGCCCGTTTCTAAGAGTTCTACACCAGTTGGCACTCGTGGGCTATTCCTCTGTAGCAGCATATTTAATTTTAACTGCAGTGAGACCCGATCTGTATCTGCTTTGAGTGATGGTTCTATTTTTGTCCACCTCACAACTACGATGACAGCTATCGTTCAATACCTTCTGAGAAGCTGGACACTCGTCATTGGGGTCATGGTGGTTGTGGGGCAGGGCACTGTAGCTCCATCTTATGTGCCAGGCTCCTTGGGGGAGCCACAATGTTCGGATGAGGTTTTGAGGCAACTGTCTTTAACTCCCCGATTGTGCCTAACTCAGAGGTTTCCCAGATGTTGGTCTCATGGACCTCACAAGCTAAGCAGGTTCCCTCTGTCCTAGCTATCCCTCTAGTTCGCTCAGAGCTCTTAACGCTCCTTTAAATATGTTCCTTTAGGTTTGAGGCCCTCTGTCACTGTGGTTTTATAGGCAACACAAGGGATTTTCAACCATGGGAATGTTGTATATTATCCAGGAGCACACTGTATAAAAAATAATTCATTCCTGAAATTACAGAAATGATTGGCTTCTTTAACAAGTCTGACTGGATTCCAAATTATTCTCATGTCAGTGACTTCTGTACTCACTCTTCCTTTTGTGGGAAAGAAAGCTGTGGGGATCTGTATGGAAATAACATGTAGTTTAAGACCTAGTTTATCTATGCCAAAAGCTCTTAATTATCATGATAAAAATTGTTACTGATGTTCATCCCTCTCATTTGGGTATTCCAATAAAATCTGAGTATGGCCAGGAAGTACATAGTGTCAAAGATAAACAAGGCTGGGCACAGTGTGGGGAGGACAGATTTCAAACAGCAACACACTGAACACAACCTTGATTTGTACAGAGGCAGCTGGGCATTTTAACAGAAAAATGAGAGGTACAGGCAAGTTGGGGAAGTGAAGAATTCCTCAAAGCAGGAAGGCAAGGGTTGTTCCATGTGAAACCTGAGTTTTCTAACTGGCTCCAAATGGGGCCACTTTGAGGCACTGGCTAGAAAAAAAAAAAAAAATAGTCTATCCTTTTGACAGCCTTCAGATTTCCCAGGCCGGCACTTTAAGGAGGTCAGGGCTATCTATTGTAGGGATGTGGCCTTGGGGGTTAGCATTTGCTCTAGCCTTTTTATATATATACCATTTTTTTCTTTATTAGTTATGTATATACTCAGTATGTAAACTGCACATGTTGGTACCATCCTTACCCCAATCCCTGTCCTCCCCCCTCTATAGGGACCCTCCCCATTGGGGTAGCCAGTTATCCCCATGGGGATTGTGGGTTGTGCATTGTGGGGGTAGTCACCAGTTATGGGAAAGAAGCAATGTCCCTGTGCATAATGCCCCAACATGTGACTCTAATAATCTTTCTGCCCCCTCTTCAACAAATTTCCCTGAGCCAAGTTGGGTTCGTTTTTGGTCTACTTCAATGATGAGGTCTTGGGAGCCTCTGTGTCTCTGGATCTCTGGTTTGGTAGGAGCTGAGTGTTCTCTGTGTCCATCTCCTTCACCCCTGTGCTAGTACCAGGTTCACCAAGAAAGCAGCACTCTTGCTCATTTCCCTAATTCCTCTTGGTTTCAGGTGGGGCCCTGGTGAAGTGCAATGAGCTGATTCTCTCCACAGGTTCTGTGTCCATCTGAAAAGAGGGAAGCAAATTCCTAAATGGAGAGTGAAGTCAGCACCAGATAAATGGGATAACCATTATTAGTTTAGAGATAATTTAATAGGTGTAGGCCCTAGTTTTTAAAGGCCCAGGTTGAGGCCTAGTTGAAGTGAGGCCTTCAAGAGCCTGACTAGAGCTTGGGGAGGAAAAGAATGTTTGTCAGTCACACGTGTGAAAGTCCACAAATAATACTAAGCGATGGGGGAGGGGTGCACATGGAGCTAGCTTAAGTACCTGAGCCATTACTGACAGACCTAGAAATATCCACATCAAACATGGCCTTAAGAAATTACCAATATTTGCACAGGAGAGATGGTTTAGCAGTTCAGGTGCTTGCCTGCTAAGCCCAAAGACCCCAGCTCGATTCCCTAGTACCCACATAAGCCTAATTAAGAGGCAGTGCATGCATCTGGAGTTTGTTTGCAGTGGCTAGAGGCCCTGGCATATCCATTCTCTCTCTCTCCCTCTCTCTCTCTCAGAATTAAATAAATGAAATAAAATAAAATACTTTTTAAAACAAATTACCAACATTTGATCATTCTGACTCACAAAAGCAGCAATTTCACTTGCTACAACTTAATATGATTCACCTTGCATTAATATATCATGGGGAACTAACAACAAAAGTCACCCAGTACTACCTGGTGGGTCTACAGGCAAGGGAAGGAGACCACCCTCAGTGGTTTCATTATTTTGTTATCATTCTGCTTTTAACCAAAAAGAATCCCAAATATTCCAGTGTGATAAATGCTCCTTTGTTTTCACCCATCATTGGGTCTTTATATCTGAGACCATCCATGAAAAGTTAATCTCCTTCAACATTGCAGAAAGATTCATCCATGGTGCTTAAGAATGGTTTGTCTGGAGCTAAAGAGATTGCTCAGTGGTTAAAGGTGCCTGTTCCAAAAGCCTGCTAATAGAAATTCAACTATGAAGCTCCTACCTAAGTTTAGACACAAAGTGAGCATGTGTGTGTGGGCAGGTGTGTATCATCTCAACACACTAACAGCAATGTCAAAGGAAGAGGAGAAGCCCAAAGATCTTGATGCCAGGTAGACAGGCCTTCCCAGTAGCAAAAACGAGAGTCCCTTCCCCAAAGAAAGGTGGAGGACAGAACCAATACCCTGAGGTTTCCCTCTGACCTCCACATGTGTTCCATAGCATATACATACCCATACACACTCAACATGTGCATACCTACACATGTGCACAAGAAAATAAATACAAAATAAGAATAAGAAGAATAGTTGCTCTATGTACTCTAGACATGCAGAGTATGGTTTTAAAGCCTTGCAGGAAATCTCAACTGCAGAAGAATCAACTCTCCTTTTTCTTGACTCTGATTCTCTCCAGCAGGCTGCTACCACATCTACCATGACAGGCATTATCATTTGGGCCAAAAATTATGCATAAAACTGAGGTGACATATGTGAACTATTTCAGAGACCTATTGTTATTTTTCAAAATTTTTCCAGGCTGTTCTGAAATTCACTATATAGTCTCAGACTAGCCTCAAACTCACAGTAATCCTCCTACTTCAGCCTCCCTGGTGCTGGGATTATCAGTGTGCACCACCATGGCTGGCAGTTATTCCCTCCTTGAAATTTAGCTACACTTATATTTACAAGTTATCCTGACTGCTTATCCTTGTGAAGAAGTTATTGACTAAGTATGAAATGACTTTCCCAGCTAAATACGTCAGTGTGGGAAGTTGCCTTTTCTTCATGTATTTGACTGCATATACGGAGCCAGGTCACTTCCATTGCCACGATCATAACCATTCCTCTTTGGCTATAAGTAGTTCAAACACTGGCAGCCCTCATATCCTTCTTTTAGTACTAAACTGCCACACAGCAGAAATGCTCAGCACTTCAGGTCTTGCCTTTTAAATAAAATTTTAAATGTATGCACGGTAGAAATTCTTTAACCATTTTATCAAGCTGATTAGGATCAGAAAATGGATTGGGAGATGTCTTTACCTGTTTGCATTTTCAAAGGACTTGAGGCTTTGTAAGGACAGGACAAGAATATGTATATTCATTATCCAATGCTTGGAAGGCTGGGAGCAAAATTCCAAGGTGCTGAAGTAAATTCCTGCTCACTGTGATCTCCTATGGATGGGAAGAAGGGGAAGGAGGGATGTTAAATAAAAAATAGATGATGGGCTGGAGGAATGGCTTATCGGTTAAGGCACCTGCCTGTAGAGTCAAAAAAATCTAGGTTCAATTCCCCAGTAGTAACATAAAGCCAGATGCACAAGGTGGCACATGCATCTGGAGTTCACTTAAAGCAGCCAGAGGCCCTGACGTACCCATTCTCTCTCTCTCTCTCTCTCTATCTCTATCTCTCTTCCTCCTCAAATAAATAAAAATAAAATAAAATATTTAAAAAATAGATGATAGATAAATAAGATCATAGAAAGAAAGCCTCTAGAATATTTACTTACTTTTTCAGTGTGGTGGTGAGGCATCCAGAGCTTCTTCTATGGCAATCTCTCTACCACTCATACATCCCAGTCTTCGATATCTTACCTGAACTAATCATAAAATATAGCTATGAGTATTTTTTAATTTTTTGTTTATTTTTATTTATTTATTTGATAGTGACAGAGAGAGAGAAAGAGGCAGACAGGGAGAGAAGAGAGAGAATGGGCGCGCCAGGGCCTCCAGCCACTGCAAATGAACTCCAGACGCATGTGCCCCCTTGTGCATCTGGCTAACGTGGGTCCTGGGGAAATGAGCCTCGAACCGGGGTCCTTAGGCTTCACAGGCAAGTGCTTAACCATTAAGCCATCTCTCCAGCCCAGAGATGGGTATTTTTAAACAACTATGTGGAGGGCCCCTCTGGATATATCTTGCTTCATTAGTGACTATTGGTATACCCTAGGAAACATGTATCTTTTCCTTGGGCTTTTCTATTTCCTTTTCCCTTACTCCGTCCATTCTTGAGGATTGGTATTTTTATTAACAATATGCTTTAGTGTGCTAAAAATAGCCTATGTGCACTGTATTTCCTGTTGCCTCATTGTGGCACAGTGAGGCCTAATTTTCTTTGAGAATAAGAAATCTCAGGTGTTTGCAGTAAGCACGTTCAATTGACAAGTGCTGGAATCCTGTAACCTTAGACATGGTGCCCTGTTCCGATCACTGGTGCACTCCCACTCCAATCACATGCTCTTCTAGAATTTATTTCTGCCCTTGCAGAATCTGAGCATTAAATGATCTGAGTTGCTATAGTTAGATTGACTCTATTTTTAGTAACAAACTGTTTTTCTGAGGTACATACAGCTGCTCATTCACACTGAAGCCTTTTCTACAGAGCTCGCATTCACATTCTCCTTTCTCTTTAAGCCAACAGGCTTCTGAGGGAAAATACAAACATGGCTTATATTTAGTTTTCTATTCAGCTATAGCTAGCCCCTAAATCTAGAGGAAGCTATAAATACACTACAAAAACAATGTTCTCCTTTCCCTTCAGTGGTACTTTGATACTGGATAGTATTGTGGGAAGAGGAATAAAAGAGAGCACATATATTCAAATAAGAGCTTGACTGAATTGGAATTCCACCTTCTGAAGACATTACCGAGTATGTGGACTTGAGCTTCCCATTCAGCAGCATTGAGGAGTGTCCAAGACATAATGACACTATTCCAACATTTATAGAACATGCAAGGAATGGCTAAGGGTGGCAGGTGTCCCCCAAGCAGGGCACTGGGTGAATGAGTGATTACATTATTCTATGTCTCTACCCTGTAAGAACATCCTCTGAAGCAAATTGCTAGACAATAAGGCCTACAGATCTACAGACTGTCCTGCACATTCCCAGCAAGGTTAGGGTTAACCTTTGTACATCGTTTTAGCTGCTTCCGCTTTTGCTTGCAGAGTCAAGGAGAGGCATTCTGTGTGTTTGGACTCCTGCTAACACCAAGCTTGTTACAGCTCCGGTGCCTGCTGCCAGGCATTGCCCTGTAGCCCTGCCACCTTACTCTTCACCACCACCAGCTCTTCCAAAGCTTTCTAAGCCTGGAGAACCAGGACCTTCCAACTCCTCTCCAACATTTCTTTTTATCTTTCTCAAAAGATGCTGGAGCCAGGCATGGTGGTGCACACCTTTAAACACCTTTAGGCAGAGGCAGGAGGATCATTGTAAGTTCAAGGCCAGCCTAGGACTATATATCAAAATCCACATCAGACCGGGCTGGAGTGAGACCTCGCCTGGAAAATATATATATAAAGTTATTTATATATATAAATATATATATAAAGATGCTGGAAAGGGCTATACAAGCTGCTGGGTTGTAAAAGTCATTAACAATGTGAAAAACGTAGTGGATCCTACAAGCTACAAAATCAACCATCCAGGAAGGATGTACCCACAAGTGCAATCATGGCACATAATATCTGGGGGTAATCAGCTGCTATATGATTGGATAGGAAGGCCCTTCAGCGAGAAGGAATCTGTGCCTAGTACTAAGAACTAAGTCAAAAGCCTATAGCTTGGCAAGTCATAGATCCTACCAGGAAACATCTACTGTTTCTTGGCTAAATGAAGAAGTTATTCCCATCATAATTCCTTTTAAATGTATGTTTATCCCCTTTGATAATGCTGCTTTTTACAGGTGGTATTAAATACCAGTGAGACCTAAGACTCATCAAAATCCCAAGAAAAGAAATTTGAGTACCTAGCAGTAGACATGTAATCTCTGTCATACTCCCCAGGGCCCAGGAAACATTGCGGAAGCAGTGATGGGTTAAATGCATGCTGCTGCACAGATAGCCAGGGAAACTTCTCCATGGAGATGGTAGTAGACACTGAAGAGACTCAAAACTCATAAGAGCAGAAAACAAGAGGCTGTTGCGAGCTCAACACATCAAAGAGATATCCAACATATCCTACAAGACCCAGAGGACACTGCAGAACAGGAGAAAGAAAGAAAGAATATAAAAACCACAAATTGAGAAGGCGTACAGTGGGGCACTGACCTACTCATAGGAACCAACCCCAGTGACACCCCATGAGGAGGCACTCAGTGCAAAAGTGAGTGGAAAACAGGAATAAGAAAGGATAACCTGATTGGAATATGACCAGTTCACAGTATGTTCATATATTAAAGATTCTAAATAAATTTACATTTTTAAAAAGATGAAATCAATAATCCTGAGCATCCACCTCTCATTCTTATACTTAGCTTGGAAGAGTTTGGAGAGTGTCACAATGGGAGATATGGAGAGTGTCACAATGGGAGATATGGAGAGTGTCACATTGGAAGACATGGAGAGTGTCACAATGGAAGACATGGAGAGTGTCACAATGGAAGACATGGAGAGCGTCACAATGGAAGATATGGAGAGAGTCACAATGGAAGATATGGAGAATGTCACAATGGAAGACATGGAGAGTGTCACAATGGAAGACATGGAGAGAGTCACAATGGAAGATATGGAGAGAGTCACAATGGAAGATATGGAGAGTGTCACAATGGAAGATATGGAGAGAGTCACAATGGAAGATATGGAGAGTATCACAATGGAAGATATGGAGAGTGTCACAATGGAAGATATGGAGAGAGTCACAATGGAAGATATGGAGAGAGTCACAATGGAAGATATGGAGAGTGTCACAATGGAAGATATGGAGAATGTCACAATGGAAGATATGGAGAGAGTCACAATGGAAGATATGGAGAGAGTCACAAGGGAAGACATGGAGAGAGTCACAATGGAAGATATGGAGAGTGTCACAATGGAAGATAGGGAGAGTGTCACAATGGAAGATATGGAGAGAGTCACAATGGAAGATATGGAGAGAGTCACAATGTAAGACATGGAGAGTGTCACAATGGAAGATATGGAGAGTGTCACAATGGAAGATATGGAGAGTGTCACAATGGAAGATATGGAGAGTGTCACAATGGAAGATATGGAGAGAGTCACAATGGAAGATATGGAGAGAGTCACAATGGAAGATATGGAGAGTGTCACAATGGAAGATATGGAGAGAGTCACAATGGAAGATATGGAGAGTGTCACAATGGAAGATATGGAGAGAGTCACAATGGAAGATATGGAGACAGTCACAATGGAAGATATGGAGAGTGTCACAATGGAAGATATGGAGAATGTCACAATGGAAGATATGGAGAGAGTCACAATGGAAGATATGGAGAGAGTCACAAGGGAAGACATGGAGAGAGTCACAATGGAAGATATGGAGAGTGTCACAATGGAAGATAGGGAGAGTGTCACAATGGAAGATATGGAGAGAGTCACAATGGAAGATATGGAGAGAGTCACAATGTAAGACATGGAGAGTGTCACAATGGAAGATATGGAGAGTGTCACAATGGAAGATATGGAGAGTGTCACAATGGAAGATATGGAGAGTGTCACAATGGAAGATATGGAGAGAGTCACAATGGAAGATATGGAGAGTGTCACAATGGAAGATATGGAGAGTGTCACAATGGAAGACATGGAGAGTGTCACAATGGAAGACATGGAGAGAGTCACAATGGAAGATATGGAGAGAGTCACAATGGAAGAATATGGAGAATGTCACAATGGAAGATATGGAGAGTGTCACTATGGAAGATATGGAGAGAGTCACAATGGAAGATATGGAGAGTGTCACAATGGAAGATATGGAGAGTGTCACAATGGAAGATATGGAGAGTGTCACAATGGAAGACAAGGAGAATGTCACAATGGAAGATATGGAGAGTGTCACAATGGAAGAATATGGAGAATATCACAATGGAAGACATGGAGAGTGTCACAATGGAAGATATGGAGAGTGTCACAATGGAAGAATATGGAGAATGTCACAATGGAAGATATGGAGAGTGTCACAATGGAAGATATGGAGAGTGTCACAATGGAAGAATATGGAGAATGTCACAATGGAAGATATGGAGAGAGTCACAATTGAAGATATGGAGAGCGTCACAATGGAAGATATGGAGAGTGTCACAATGGAAGACATGGAGAGCGTCACAATGGAAGATATGGAGAATGTCACAATGGAAGATATGGAGAGAGTCACAATGGAAGACATGGAGAGCGTCACAATGGAAGATATGGAGAGCGTCACAATGGAAGAATATGGAGAATGTCACAATGGAAGAATATGGAGAATGTCACAATGGAAGATACGGAGAGTGTCACAATGGAAGATATGGAGAGTGTCACAATGGAAGATATGGAGAGTGTCACAATGGAAGATATGGAGAGTGTCACAATGGAAGATATGGAGAGTGTCACAATGGAAGACATGGAGAGTGTCACAGTGGAAGATATGGAGAGAGTCACAATGGAAGATATGGAGAGTGTCACAATGGAAGACATGGAGAGTGACACAATGGAAGATATGGAGAATGTCACAATGGAAGACATGGAGAGTGTCACAATGGAAGACATGGAGAGAGTCACTATGGAAGATATGGAGAGAGTCACAATGGAAGACATGGAGAGAGTCACAATGGAAGATATGGAGAGTGTCACAATGGAAGATATGGAGAGAGTCACAATGGAAGATATGGAGAGTGTCACAATGGAAGATATGGAGAGAGTCACAATGGAAGATACGGAGAGCGTCACAATGGAAGATATGGAGAGTGTCACAATGGAAGATATGGGGAGAGTCACAATGGAAGATATGGAGAGAGTCACAATGGAAGATATGGAGAGAGTCACAATGGAAGATATGGAGAGTGTCACAATGGAAGATATGGAGAGAGTCACAATGGAAGATATGGAGAGTGTCACAATGGAAGATATGGAGAGAGTCACAATGGAAGATATGGAGAGCGTCACAATGGAAGATATGGAGAGTGTCACAATGGAAGATATGGAGAGAGTCACAATGGAAGATATGGAGAGTGTCACAATGGAAGATATGGAGAGAGTCACAATGGAAGATATGGAGAGCGTCCCAATGGAAGATATGGAGAGTGTCACAATGGAAGATATGGAGAGAGTCACAATGGAAGATATGGAGAGTGTCACAATGGAAGATATGGAGGGTGTCACAATGGAAGATATGGAGAGTGTCACAATGGAAGATATGGAGAGTTTCACAATGGAAGATATGGAGAGTGTCACAATGGAAGACATGGAGAGCGTCATAATGGAAGATATGGAGAATGTCACAATGGAAGATATGGAGAGCGTCACAATGGATGATATGGAGAGCGTCACAATGGAAGATATGGAGAATGTCACAATGCAAGATATGGAGAGTGTCACAATGGAAGAATATGGAGAGTGTCACAATGGAAGATATGGAGAGAGTCACAATGGAAGATATGGAGAGTGTCACAATGTAAGACATGGAGAGTGTCACAATGGAAGACATGGAGAGTGTCACAATGGAAGACATGGAGAGTGTCACAATGGAAGATATGGAGAGAGTCACAATGGAAGATATGGAGAGAGTCACAATGGAAGATATGGAGAGTGTCACAATGGAAGACATGGAGAGTGTCACAATGGAAGATATGGAGAGAGTCACAATGGAAGATATGGAGAGAGTCACAATGGAAGATATGGAGAGAGTCACAATGGAAGATATGGAGAGTGTCACAATGGAAGACATGGAGAGTGTCACAATGGAAGATATGGAGAGAGTCACAATGGAAGATATGGAGAGAGTCACAATGGAAGATATGGAGAGCGTCACAATGGAAGACATGGAGAGTGTCACAATGGAAGACATGGAGAGCGTCACAATGGAAGATATGGAGAATGTCACAATGGAAGATATGGAGAGTGTCACAATGGAAGATATGGAGAGCGTCACAATGGAAGATATGGAGAGTGTCACAATGGAAGATATGGAGAGAGTCACAATGGAAGATATGGAGAGTGTCACAATGGAAGATATGGAGAGAGTCACAATGGAAGATATGGAGAGAGTCACAATGGAAGACGTGGAGAGAGTCACAATGGAAGACATGGAGAGTGTCACAATGGCAGATATGGAGAGAGTCACAATGGAAGATATGGAGAGTGTCACAATGGAAGATATGGAGAGAGTCACAATGGAAGATATGGAGAGAGTCACAATGGAAGATATGGAGAGAGTCACAATGGAAGATATGGAGAGTGTCACAATGGAAGACATGGAGAGTGTCACAATGGAAGACATGGAGAGAGTCACAATGGAAGATATGGAGAGAGTCACAATGGAAGATATGGAGAGTGTCACAATGGAAGATATGGAGAGAGTCACAATGGAAGATATGGAGAGTATCACAATGGAAGATATGGAGAGTGTCACAATGGAAGATATGGAGAGAGTCACAATGGAAGATATGGAGAGAGTCACAATGGAAGATATGGAGAGTGTCACAATGGAAGATATGGAGAATGTCACAATGGAAGATATGGAGAGAGTCACAATGGAAGATATGGAGAGAGTCACAAGGGAAGACATGGAGAGAGTCACAATGGAAGATATGGAGAGTGTCACAATGGAAGATATGGAGAGTGTCACAATGGAAGATATGGAGAGAGTCACAATGGAAGATATGGAGAGAGTCACAATGGAAGACATGGAGAGTGTCACAATGGAAGATATGGAGAGTGTCACAATGGAAGATATGGAGAGTGTCACAATGGAAGATATGGAGAGTGTCACAATGGAAGATATGGAGAGAGTCACAATGGAAGATATGGAGAGAGTCACAATGGAAGACATGGAGAGTGTCACAATGGAAGATATGGAGAGTGTCACAATGGAAGAATATGGAGAATGTCACAATGGAAGATATGGAGAGTGTCACAATGGAAGATATGGAGAGTGTCACAATGGAAGAATATGGAGAATGTCACAATGGAAGATATGGAGAGAGTCACAATGGAAGATATGGAGAGAGTCACAATGGAAGATATGGAGAGTGTCACAATGGAAGACATGGAGAGAGTCACAATGGAAGATATGGAGAGTGTCACAATGGAAGATATGGAGAGAGTCACAATGGAAGATATGGAGAGCGTCACAATGGAAGATATGGAGAGCGTCACAATGGAAGAATATGGAGAGTGTCACAATGGAAGAATATGGAGAATGTCACAATGGAAGATATGGAGAGTGTCACAATGGAAGATATGGAGAGTGTCACAATGGAAGATATGGAGAGTGTCACAATGGAAGATATGGAGAGTGTCACAATGGAAGATATGGAGAGTGTCACAATGGAAGACATGGAGAGTGTCACAGTGGAAGATATGGAGAGAGTCACAATGGAAGATATGGAGAGTGTCACAATGGAAGACATGGAGAGTGTCACAATGGAAGATATGGAGAATGTCACAATGGAAGACATGGAGAGTGTCACAATGGAAGACATGGAGAGAGTCACAATGGAAGATATGGAGAGAGTCACAATGGAAGACATGGAGAGAGTCACAATGGAAGATATGGAGAGTGTCACAATGGAAGATATGGAGAGAGTCACAATGGAAGATATGGAGAGCGTCACAATGGAAGATATGGAGAGTGTCACAATGGAAGATATGGGGAGAGTCACAATGGAAGATATGGAGAGAGTCACAATGGAAGATATGGAGAGAGTCACAATGGAAGATATGGAGAGTGTCACAATGGAAGATATGGAGAGAGTCACAATGGAAGATATGGAGAGTGTCACAATGGAAGATATGGAGAGAGTCACAATGGAAGATATGGAGAGAGTCACAATGGAAGATATGGAGAGTGTCACAATGGAAGATATGGAGAGAGTCACAATGGAAGATATGGAGAGTGTCACAATGGAAGATATGGAGAGAGTCACAATGGAAGATATGGAGAGCGTCACAATGGAAGATATGGAGAGTGTCACAATGGAAGATATGGAGAGAGTCACAATGGAAGATATGGAGAGTGTCACAATGGAAGATATGGAGAGTGTCACAATGGAAGATATGGAGAGTGTCACAATGGAAGATATGGAGAGTGTCACAATGGAAGATATGGAGAGTGTCACAATGGAAGATATGGAGAGTGTCACAATGGAAGACATGGAGAGCGTCACAATGGAAGATATGGAGAATGTCACAATGGAAGATATGGAGAGTGTCACAATGGAAGATATGGAGAGCGTCACAATGGAAGATATGGAGAATGTCACAATGCAAGATATGGAGAGTGTCACAATGGAAGATATGGAGAGTGTCACAATGGAAGATATGGAGAGAGTCACAATGGAAGATATGGAGAGTGTCACAATGTAAGACATGGAGAGTGTCACAATGGAAGACATGGAGAGTGTCACAATGGAAGACATGGAGAGTGTCACAATGGAAGATATGGAGAGAGTCACAATGGAAGATATGGAGAGAGTCACAATGGAAGATATGGAGAGTGTCACAATGGAAGACATGGAGAGTGTCACAATGGAAGATATGGAGAGAGTCACAATGGAAGATATGGAGAGAGTCACAATGGAAGATATGGAGAGAGTCACAATGGAAGATATGGAGAGTGTCACAATGGAAGACATGGAGAGTGTCACAATGGAAGATATGGAGAGAGTCACAATGGAAGATATGGAGAGAGTCACAATGGAAGATATGGAGAGCGTCACAATGGAAGACATGGAGAGTGTCACAATGGAAGACATGGAGAGCGTCACAATGGAAGATATGGAGAATGTCACAATGGAAGATATGGAGAGTGTCACAATGGAAGATATGGAGAGCGTCACAATGGAAGATATGGAGAGTGTCACAATGGAAGATATGGAGAGAGTCACAATGGAAGATATGGAGAGTGTCACAATGGAAGATATGGAGAGAGTCACAATGGAAGATATGGAGAGAGTCACAATGGAAGACGTGGAGAGAGTCACAATGGAAGACATGGAGAGTGTCACAATGGCAGATATGGAGAGAGTCACAATGGAAGATATGGAGAGTGTCACAATGGAAGATATGGAGAGAGTCACAATGGAAGATATGGAGAGAGTCACAATGGAAGATATGGAGAGAGTCACAATGGAAGATATGGAGAGTGTCACAATGGAAGACATGGAGAGTGTCACAATGGAAGACATGGAGAGAGTCACAATGGAAGATATGGAGAGAGTCACAATGGAAGATATGGAGAGTGTCACAATGGAAGATATGGAGAGAGTCACAATGGAAGATATGGAGAGTATCACAATGGAAGATATGGAGAGTGTCACAATGGAAGATATGGAGAGAGTCACAATGGAAGATATTGAGAGAGTCACAATGGAAGATATGGAGAGTGTCACAATGGAAGATATGGAGAATGTCACAATGGAAGATATGGAGAGAGTCACAATGGAAGATATGGAGAGAGTCACAAGGGAAGACATGGAGAGAGTCACAATGGAAGATATGGAGAGAGTCACAATGGAAGATATTGAGAGAGTCACAATGGAAGATATGGAGAGTGTCACAATGGAAGACATGGAGAGCGTCACAATGGAAGATATGGAGAATGTCACAATGGAAGACATGGAGAGTGTCACAATGGAAGATATGGAGAGCGTCACAATGGAAGATATGGAGAGTGTCACAATGGAAGATATGGAGAGAGTCACAATGGAAGATATGGAGAGTGTCACAATGGAAGATATGGAGAGAGTCACAATGGAAGATATGGAGAGAGTCCCAATGGAAGACGTGGAGAGAGTCACAATGGAAGACATGGAGAGTGTCACAATGGAAGATATGGAGAGAGTCACAATGGAAGATATGGAGATAGTCACAATGGAAGATATGGAGAGTGTCACAATGGAATATATGGAGAGTGTCACAATGGAAGATATGGAGAGTGTCACAATGGAAGACATGGAGAGTGTCACAATGGAAGACATGGAGAGTGTCACAATGGAAGATATGGAGAGAGTCACAATGGAAGATATGGAGAGAGTCACAATGGTAGATATGGAGAGAGTCACAATGGAAGATATGGAGAGTGTCACAATGGAAGATATGGAGAATGTCACAATGGAAGATATGGAGAGTGTCACAATGGAAGATATGGAGAGTGTCACAATGGAAGATATGGAGAGTGTCACAATGGAAGATATGGAGAGTGTCACAATGGAAGACATGGAGAGTGTCACAGTGGAAGATATGGAGAGAGTCACAATGGAAGATATGGAGAGTGTCACAATGGAAGACATGGAGAGTGTCACAATGGAAGATATGGAGAATGTCACAATGGAAGACATGGAGAGTGTCACAATGGAAGACATGGAGAGAGTCACTATGGAAGATATGGAGAGAATCACAATGGAAGACATGGAGAGAGTCACAATGGAAGATATGGAGAGTGTCACAATGGAAGATATGGAGAGTGTCACAATGGAAGATATGGAGATAGTCACAATGGAAGATATGGAGAGTGTCACAATGGAAGATATGGAGAGTGTCACAATGTAAGACATGGAGAGTGTCACAATGGAAGACATGGAGAGTGTCACAATGGAAGACATGGAGAGTGTCACAATGGAAGATATGGAGAGAGTCACAATGGAAGATATGGAGAGAGTCACAATGGAAGATATGGAGAGTGTCACAATGGAAGATATGGAGAGAGTCACAATGGAAGATATGGAGAGAGTCACAATGGAAGATATGGAGAGAGTCACAATGGAAGATATGGAGAGTGTCACAATGGAAGATATGGAGAGAGTCACAATGGAAGATATGGAGAGCGTCACAATGGAAGATATGGAGAGTGTCACAATGGAAGGTATGGAGAGAGTCACAATGGAAGATATGGAGAGAGTCACAATGGAAGATATGGAGAGAGTCACAATGGAAGATATGGAGAGTGTCACAATGGAAGATATGGAGAGAGTCACAATGGAAAATATGGAGAGCGTCACAATGGAAGATATGGAGAGTGTCACAATGGAAGATATGGAGAGAGTCACAATGGAAGATATGGAGAGTGTCACAATGGAAGATATGGAGAGTGTCACAATGGAAGATATGGAGAGTGTCACAATGGAAGATATGGAGAGTGTCACAATGGAAGATATGGAGAGTGTCACAATGGAAGATATGGAGAGTGTCACAATGGAAGACATGGAGAGCGTCACAATGGAAGATATGGAGAATGTCACAATGGAAGATATGGAGAGTGTCACAATGGAAGATATGGAGAGCGTCACAATGGAAGATATGGAGAATGTCACAATGCAAGATATGGAGAGTGTCACAATGGAAGATATGGAGAGTGTCACAATGGAAGATATGGAGAGTGTCACAATGGAAGATATGGAGAATGTCACAATGGAAAATATGGAGAGAGTCACAATGTAAGACATGGAGAGTGTCACAATGTAAGACATGGAGAGTGTCACAATGGAAGACATGGAGAGTGTCACAATGGAAGACATGGAGAGTGTCACAATGGAAGATATGGAGAGAGTCACAATTGAAGATATGGAGAGAGTCACAATGGAAGATATGGAGAGCGTCACAATGGAAGATATGGAGAGAGTCACAATGGAAGATATGGAGAGTGTCACAATGGAAGATATGGAGAGCGTCACAATGGAAGAATATGGAGAATGTCACAATGGAAGAATATGGAGAATGTCACGATGGAAGATATGGAGAGTGTCACAATGGAAGATATGGAGAGTGTCACAATGGAAGACATGGAGAGTGTCACAATGGAAGATATGGAGAGAGTCACAATGGAAGACATGGAGAGTGTCACAATGGAAGATATGGAGAGAGTCACAATGGAAGATATGGAGAGTGTCACAATGGAAGATATGGAGAGAGTCACAATGGAAGATATGGAGAGAGTCACAATGGAAGATATGGAGAGAGTCACAATGGAAGATATGGAGAGTGTCACAATGGAAGATATGGAGAATGTCACAATGGAAGATATGGAGAGTGTCACAATGGAAGATATGGAGAGTGTCACAATGGAAGATATGGAGAGTGTCACAATGGAAGACATGGAGAGTGTCACAGTGGAAGATATGGAGAGAGTCACAATGGAAGACATGGAGAGTGTCACAATGGAAGATATGGAGAATGTCACAATGGAAGACATGGAGAGTGTCACAATGGAAGACATGGAGAGAGTTACTATGGAAGATATGGAGAGAGTCACAATGGAAGACATGGAGAGAGTCACAATGGAAGATATGGAGAGTGTCACAATGGAAGATATGGAGAGTGTCACAATGGAAGACATGGAGAGTGTCACAATGGAAGACATGGAGAGTGTCACAATGGAAGACATGGAGAGTGTCACAATGGAAGATATGGAGAGTGTCACAATGGAAGATATGGAGAGTGTCACAATGGTAGATATGAAGAGTGTCACTATGGAAGATATGGAGAGTGTCACAATGGAAGATATGGAGTGCGTCACAATGGAAGATATGGAGAGTGTCACAATGGAAGAATATGGAGAATGTCACAATGGAAGATATGGAGAGAGTCACAATGGAAGATATGGAGAGTGTCACAATGGAAGACATGGAGAGCGTCACAATGGAAGATATGGAGAATGTCACAATGGAAGATATGGAGAGTGTCACAATGGAAGATATGGAGAGCGTCACAATGGAAGATATGGAGAATGTCACAATGCAAGATATGGAGAGTGTCACAATGGAAGATATGGAGAGTGTCACAATGGAAGATATGGAGAGAGTCACAATGGAAGATATGGAGAGTGTCACAATGGAAGATATGGAGAATGTCACAATGGAAAATATGGAGAGAGTCACAATGTAAGACATGGAGAGTGTCACAACGTAAGACATGGAGAGTGTCACAATGGAAGACATGGAGAGTGTCACAATGGAAGACATGGAGAGTGTCACAATGGAAGATATGGAGAGAGTCACAATGGAAGATATGGAGAGAGTCACAATGGAAGTTATGGAGAGCGTCACAATGGAAGATATGGAGAGAGTCACAATGGAAGATATGGAGAGTGTCACAATGGAAGATATGGAGAGCGTCACAATGGAAGAATATGGAGAATGTCACAATGGAAGAATATGGAGAATGTCACAATGGAAGATATGGAGAGTGTCACAATGGAAGATATGGAGAGTGTCACAATGGAAGACATGGAGAGTGTCACAATGGAAGATATGGAGAGAGTCACAATGGAAGACATGGAGAGTGTCACAATGGAAGATATGGAGAGAGTCACAATGGAAGATATGGAGAGTGTCACAATGGAAGATATGGAGAGAGTCACAATGGAAGATATGGAGAGAGTCACAATGGAAGATATGGAGAGAGTCACAATGGAAGATATGGAGAGTGTCACAATGGAAGATATGGAGAATGTCACAATGGAAGATATGGAGAGTGTCACAATGGAAGATATGGAGAGTGTCACAATGGAAGATATGGAGAGTGTCACAATGGAAGACATGGAGAGTGTCACAGTGGAAGATATGGAGAGAGTCACAATGGAAGACATGGAGAGTGTCACAATGGAAGATATGGAGAATGTCACAATGGAAGACATGGAGAGTGTCACAATGGAAGACATGGAGAGAGTTACTATGGAAGATATGGAGAGAGTCACAATGGAAGACATGGAGAGAGTCACAATGGAAGATATGGAGAGTGTCACAATGGAAGATATGGAGAGTGTCACAATGGAAGACATGGAGAGTGTCACAATGGAAGACATGGAGAGTGTCACAATGGAAGATATGGAGAGTGTCACAATGGAAGATATGGAGAGTGTCACAATGGAAGATATGGAGAGTGTCACTATGGAAGATATGGAGAGTGTCACAATGGAAGATATGGAGTGCGTCACAATGGAAGATATGGAGAGTGTCACAATGGAAGAATATGGAGAATGTCACAATGGAAGATATGGAGAGAGTCACAATGGAAGATATGGAGAGTGTCACAATGGAAGACATGGAGAGCGTCACAATGGAAGATATGGAGAATGTCACAATGGAAGATATGGAGAGTGTCACAATGGAAGATATGGAGAGCGTCACAATGGAAGATATGGAGAATGTCACAATGGAAGATATGGAGAGAGTCACAATGGAAGAATATGGAGAATGTCACAATGGAAGATATGGAGAGTGTCGCAATGGAAGATATGGAGAGCGTCACAATGGAAGATATGGAGAGTGTCACAATGGAAGAATATGGAGAATGTCACAATGGAAGAATATGGAGAATGTCACAATGGAAGATATGGAGAATGTCACAATGGAAGATATGGAGAGTGTCGCAATGGAAGATATGGAGAGTGTCACAATGGAAGAATATGGAGAATGGCAATTTTCATGATGGAAGTAGTAGAAGGTTTGTTGATCCTAGGCTTTAAATAAATTTAAGGGACTCTGCTTTCACCTGGATTGTAATTACACTTTGTGTTGTTTAGCCTTTATATTTTCACTTCGTATTGTGTGAAATTAATTACAAATCATTTTTAAAAATCTAGTCCAGCTCCAGATGGTAGCTGGAGATGCTCTGTGACTGGGGACATATTTTATTATTCATGAGTCTGAATTGCCCTTCCTTCAGTCATCCTAATCTTTGAATTCTTCCTTTCTTCTTTCTTTCACCTTCTGTCTGTTACTCATTAGTCCCTTTGAACACTCCATGTTTCTTTTTATCCTCATATCCACTCATAAATCAGAGCTACTCAGTGATTCTTGTGGCATCATTGATATTCCCATGGATAAGAGATGGCATCAACTCTTAAATGAAAAATTTGCAGTGAAATATTTAGGTCTGGGGTTAGGAAATGCAAGCATCTTTCAAAATAAACCAATAATACTCAAAATACTCAGAATGTCTCTCCAATATCGTCTTCTATTTCTAATCTTAATCTGATTTTATTTGAGAAATATACACTTAAAAACAAAATCAAGACCATCCTTATTCAATTTTTAAATTTCACATATACTTTTGGAGTGCATATATTGTGTTATTAATACTTTTGGGTTTTGATGTAGGTTTTGATTACCTAGTATTCCACAGAAATATTCTATAATATCTTTACTACAAATATACCACATACCACACATATTTCAGCTCCAAGAGGTAGACTTGGAAAGCTGAAAATGGTGAAGATGTTTTCAAATTCTAAATAAGTGGTTGGCAGTCACATATGACTGTTATGACAAGTTAGAACTGCTATCTCATATTTCATTCCCTCATTCTCTCCCTCCTTTCCTCCCAAATGTGCTTTAGAAAACAGTTAGATGGCCCTGCAACACTGATGAAAGTAAAAGGACCCAGTACCCAGAAGTGATTGGCAATAGGAAAACATTTAACTTACTGAGATATTTCTACTTTTTATCACAGCAAATATTTGGCCAAGCAGCAATCATCAGTCTTTCCCTAGGAACACTTACTGCATCAGATATTTTTTTCTATTACATAAGGACCCTATGTCATAGGAACATACCTTGCTTTTATGATTAGCACTGCTATTTCGTGAGAAAAGCAAATGGAAGCTCATGAACTTTGAAAGCCTTCTCTGAATGTTGGCTCCGTTTTAAGTTCTACATGAAACAGGTGTTCACATACCTGCAACTGTTCCTCTAGAACAATGGTGTCTGGCATAAAACCCCCTAGGCATGCATCACCACTTAAAATAAATTAGGAATAAGTAAAAGTAAATATTCAGTTTCTTGGCTTGTGACTTGTGGCTGCCATGTTGAACAGTGGAGATACTGAGCACGTTCTTCTAGAAATGGAGGTTGCTGTCCCAGATGCTGCCGCTCTGGGGTGTGGCTTCCTCATGGTGAAAGAAAGCCTCGGGATCTTCAGTACACCAGCTAATGGGTGTTTGGAGAGAATCAGTGTTCTGGAGCAGTGTTCCAATGAAGGCATCTTCATATTCACACATGACTCTTGAATGTTCCCATGGGAAGCTCAAGAAAGCAATTTCATGCTCCTCTAGCTTAGTGGTCTGATGTCTCATAAAGACTTCTCTCCACAAAGAGTCAGACTTCTCTCTACACAGGTCAGCAAGCAATGACCAGCCTGGGAGCCAACCTCTGTTCTAGCTCATGTGTGAGCAGACCATCGGGAAAGCACAACAACTTAATTAGCATGTTCTCCCTAAATGAAACAGGGATTAGGAATATAGCCAAGGTCATGCCACAGGGCTTGGAATGAAGCTTCCCTGGTTTCCTACATGGCATCTATGGCACTTGTCAAATAGTTCTTGACACCTACAAGGATTCCAATCCACGGACAACCTTCCCATAACAAGAAGGCAGAGAGCTGAACCCTATGTCCCCAGACAACAGGGCCTGTCTTCTACAGTAGTCATCGGAGCTCAAGCAACTGACATAGTCCTCTGACCTGCATCCCCTTACCATTTAGACAGTTTCCATCTTTTAAAATGCATATGTTAAAGTTTGTATCCCAATCAGTGTTTAATTAAATGTAAGTGGGACTGCCTTCCCTTTAACTTGGCCTTGAGTGTATAAAATTTTTCTTTTAATCATTAAGGAAATCAAAGTGCTTTCCCTTAATTCCTTTAGATCCTTTGGGGAAATCACTGTTTATCTCTGTAAAGTTCAAGTCTGCTTAAGGAAAAGTCAGCCAAACCTGACATCCATCCACTGAATCTTGTGGAGCCATGGTATCCTCCTTTCCCTGTCTTCAGGGCCCCATTTGCCACCCACACTACAGTTTGGAAATCCGTGAGTGAATTCCCAAGCACTACCCCATCTGCACTTTCACGCACTGCTAAGAGGTAGGAGAATCAGATCTCACAGAACTGCAAGGAAGTTGGCAACCACCTCAAAGCACTTCTGAGGCATCTGTTGCTTTATTAAGGCGAGGGTAATAATGGTCTTCAGTGCACCAACAACTCATGCTTTCCTGTTCTTCTGCATTTCCTTGTAGATCCTACAGTCTTTGTTTTCCTGTTGGAACACCAGTTAATGCATTGCCTTGAAAATTATAGCTCAGAGAACAGTCACAGACAGAAAGCTCAATCACACAGCTAGGTGACTGGCATTGCTGTGGGAATTCACAGAAATCGGCTGCAGAATCATCTGTCTCCTGTCACCTTTCCCGTTCCAGGATGCTCTTCATTTTCCCATGCTCTTCATTGTGCCCCCTCCACATTTCTACAGCTGCTGTGAAATCCAGTATTATCCCATTGTAAACGCTTAGTCCGTTTGCATAGCAATCCAGTGGACATTGAAGGAGTGCTTACCTTTCGTTCGTCACTTGCTAAGCCAAGTACACAAATTCTATCTCAAATTCAGGAACTACACAACCTACTGCTGAAGCATTATGCAACAATGATGAGTTTTACATTGATTGTGAATTTGGGAACACAAATTATCCTGCATGGTTTGCTGTCTAGTCTAGTGCCCAAGGCAGTATAATTAGAAGGTTCCATTATGCCTTGTAGGCTGTAAGACCTGTGCATGTTAAGTGCAGAGGTGATCATTGAACTCTCATTCCCAAAACTTGACCTTGTCACTCTTGACCAAGGCTCCTTCTTACCAAGTGATCCCTTAACTGAAGGCACGTTGGCTAGCAGCTAGGGAAACTCTGGCCTGGCTTGTATCCACCCTCACCTCTCTCTTCTCTGACAGCCCACATAGACCTGGAGTAATGGCTGTTACAGTCTCAGTAACCAAATGGGTCTCTGTAGCCACCCTTTAGTAATTGTGTCTTATACTTATCTTAATGTTTCTACCGCAATAATAAACTCCATAGGTTTATGTACAGCAGCAGCAGGCTTTACAGGTCTTTCCATCCATATGTAAGACAGAAAGATTTTAAGAGATTTTCTTCCTTATACCAGAAAAAAGAAGAAGAAGAAGAATATCTATAAAAATAGCCAGTTATCTGGGTTTTTAAGATCTCAGGCCAGATTCTATTGGAGAGTGTGACATACCACAACAAAATAGGAGGGATGGAAAGGGTCACCAATTGCCCCCAAATTTTCTTTTCATATGATGAAGCATTTCTCTGACTATTCAATTTGATTAAGGACAAAGTCAAAATTAAACATCACCTTCAACCACATGAATAAAGTTCATCTAATAATTAATGACTGGTAAAACTCCAGATACATTTCACCAAGAACAAGAGTGGAAGGCTAGAGAAATGACTTAGCAGTTAAGGCACTTGCCTGCCGTGGTGGTTGGATTTGGGCGTCCCCCATAAACATAGGTGTTCTGAATGCTAAATTCCCAGCTGATGGAGATTTGGGAATTAACGCCTCCTGCAGGCAGTGTATTGTTGGGGGTGGGCTTATGTGTAGTATAGCCAGTTTCCCCTTGCCAGTGTTTGGTACATTCTCCTGTCCCTGTTGTCCACCATATGTTGGCCAGGGGGTGATGTCCACCCTCTGCTCATGCCATCGTTGTTCCTGCCATCATGGAGCTTCCCCTCGAGCCTGTAAGCCAAAATAAGCCTCTTTTTTCCCACAAGCTGCTCTTCATTGGGTGATTTCTGTCAGCAATGCGAACTGATTGCAACAGTAAAGTGATACTGAGAGTGGGGTTGCTGCTACACACGACTGTGCGGCTTTGGTCTTTTGGAGCTGATTTTCAAGAGAAATGTGGAAGGATTTGAAACGTTTGCCTAAGCGATGTCTTGCCGTGCTGTAAGTACAGTTTGATAGACTATTCTGAGCACAGCTGCAAGACCTGAAGGCAGTAAGAACTATGGACTGTGAGGTTTGTCTTATGAGGATGCAAAAGAGCTTTGCCTGGACTGGGCTAGCAGTTTATGTGAGGCTTGCTGTTATGCCTGTGTCCTGAAAAGTTGTATAGGGTTGATTTGCACAGAAATGAACTGGTGTGAGCAGAGCGATATGGCACAGAAAGAAAAATCTTTGGGTGAACTGCTGCCCGTTCAGCTGCAACTGAGAGATTACAACCTTTGAGATTGGGCCAGCTGACCTGCTGAAGAATGTAGACTCTTTTGAAGGGGTCTAAATGCTCAAGGAATGTCCTGTTCTTCAATGTCTGCTTTATTCCCCCCTGGATTAACAAATTGGCACCCTACCTGGTATTGTGGAGTATAAGAAATGCAGGAAAGAGAGAGTCATTGAGTTTGCAACACAGTCTTGTGCTTTGGGAATGGCCATGGGCAGTGTGAAGCAGGTTTGTTAGATGCCTGCATGGAGACCCCATGAGGCCATGAGGATGAACCATGGCTTGCAGTGGAGACCCAGTGGAGAAGCTGGGACCACGACATGGCTGCCAAGGAGAGCTGCCAGCCCAGGATGAAGTTTTCCAGGACTGTGAGTAGCCTAGCTGGAGGGGCGGAATTGGAATGCCAGAGACTTGTTGCTGGTTAGAATTATCAGACTTGGAGATTTGTCACTGGCTAGAGTTGTTGCACTTGAAGCTACAGCGTTTGATGTTTGCCCTAGTTGTTTAAAATCATGTATTGGCTGAATGTTTCTTCGCTATACCCAATGCCATCTTCTGCACTGTGAATTTTATTCTGTGCCATTATGGGTTTTTTGAGGTTATTATTATTATTATTATTATTATTATTATTATTATTGGTATTATGGCTTGGTTAAAAGACCTTGGACTATGGGGATGTATGAAAATCATTGGAATTGATAAAAATTATGGGGACTTTAAAATTAGATGAATGCATTGCATTTTACATCATGTATAGTTATCAGTTTATGGGTCCAGGGGTGGAATGTGGTGGTTTGATTCAGGTGTACTCCATAAACTTAAGTGTTCTGAATGCTAGGTTCCCAGCTGAAGGAGATGTGGGAATTAACACTTTCTGGAGGCAGTGTATTGTTGGGGGTGGGCTTATGGGTATCATAGCCAGTTTCCCCTTGCCAGTGTTTGGCATACTCTCCTGTCCCTGTTGTCTACCATATGTTGGCCAGGGGGTGATGTCCATCCTCATGCCATCGTTTTCCCCTGCCATCATGGAGCTTCCCCTTGAGCTTGTAACCCCAAATAAACCTCTTTTTCCCACAAGCTGCTCTTCGTTGTGTGATTTCTACCAGCAATGCAAACCTGACTGCAGCACCTGCAAAGCCTAATGACCCACGTTCTACTCCCTAGATTCCATGTAAGCAAGATGCCCAAGATCACTCATGTGCAAGGCCACACATTACAATGGCTGGAAGCCCGAGAGTGCCAATTCTCTCTCACTGTCTCTCATTTAAAAAAAAAAAAAAAAAAAAAAGGCCAGTCTATTGGGCTTGCCTCAGAAAAAGAAAAATCAGAGTTGAAAAACTGAGTTTATCCTCTCTGTACCACATTGTTCATAAGCCACAGGAACCATTTCTCACTGTGACAACTCCCAAATCCAAAGGAGGAAATTCTCATAAATATAGAAACACAGAGGCTGGGAAGGGGGCTCAGCAGCTAAAGGCACTAGCTTGCAAATTCTGTAACCTGGGGTTCAGCTCCTCAGCCACCCATATAAATCAGATTCAAAAAGTGGTACTTGATTCTAGCTGGCCTGCATTTGCAGCTGCAAGTGGCCCTAGCATGACCCCCCCCCAACATAAACACATGTGCTAATAAATAATTTTTAGATAAACATAGAAACACAAAAAAAAATTCCATGTCAAAGGGTTTGGTGAGGATTTCACATTCATAATTAGGAAGAGTAAAGGGAACCCTGGCTGCTTTTAATGGAATTATCCACCCATGATCAACGACTTTCAAAACAACCACTAGTGAACTTAGGCAAAAGAGTTTGAAAGTGAAACAACCTGAAGGGAATTATGTCCTACCCAAATCTTCTAGTTCTTCTAGTTCCCATCGGAAAGCAAATTCCATGCATTCCAAATGTAACACGTGACTATTTGGCCTTCCATTTATATGTTAAATTGAAATGCTTTAAAACACCCTCCCAATTTGAAGTTACTTTTAGCTTAATGCATGAAACATAGAAAAATCCAACCCATTAGTTTAAAAGTCAGACTTCAGTGGAGTCCCACCCAAGATTGCATGGCTTAATCAATCACTGTATTAACTCAACTAGAAGCTGAACTACTTTTAAACTACCTATGCTCTTTAATGATAAAGGAAGCCAACAGAAAAGACCTCAGCATCTCTGAAGATCATTTGTAAATGGCCTTCTTCACATGGCTGGAGACTAGGCAATGGACTTGGAATTGCTTCCCAAGATAACGCTTTAAAATCTTTCTAGTAGGGCTGGAGGGATGGCTTAGCAGCTAAGGCATTTGCCTGAAAAGCCAAAGGAACCAGGTTCCATTTCCCAGGACCCACGTAAGCTAGATGCACAAGGGGCGCATGTATCTGGAGTTCGTTTGCAGTTGCTAGAGGCCCTGGCTTGCTCGCTCGCTCGCTCGCTCTCTCTCCTTGCCTATTTCTCTCCCTCTCATAAATAAATTAAATTAAATTAAATTTTAAAAAAGCTTTCTAGTAAATCCCTAAGGTCTATTTCATGCTACAGTGTCTCCCCCAGGGCCACAGCTTCCACGAGCACCCCCACCATTATCACCTCCTGAGAACACCTAGAGCTACTACTGGGGGGAAGGAGTAGGGCTCAAATCACTCTCCGACTCAAGGACAAACGAGGTTCCTTCCCCATCTCCTTGGAGCAACCATGGCACTGTGGATGGAACATTTTTCTGGTTTTAAGTTGCAGGAGAGAATGTGAGGAATGTCAGTTTCTTCTGATAATAATCTATACCTCATAGAAGAGAAGTCTCCATTTCTTTTAACTTACCTTTATTTTTCTCCCTCTGGAGAAAAGCCCAGCAGTGTCTCGGCCATCTCACCTGTTCAGAACGGCTGGAGAAAGGGTAGCCATCGAAGGTCCTTGAAGGCTGACCTCACTACCCTGTTGTTGAGTTCCCTGGCAACAAAGGCTTTTTTAAAGTCTTATGTTTGTCTACAAACACAAAGTTCTGCCTGAGAGAAGCAACAAACATTATGGGGTGGCCGGGAAATTACCTAGAAAACGAATCCATCCTCTGAAAGTTGGGCTTTGGAGACAGATTTTAAGTGTTCATTGTCCATTTTATGAATAAAAAACCCCATATCTTGAACAGTCAAGTGAAAACCTCTCAAGAATGTGGCTGAGATTTTTTCTTTCTTTTCTTTTAACTGAATCTACACAGACCTCTTACTCTATCCTTAACTGTGAGTTCATACATGGTTCACTTTAATCCTCATATCTCTCTAAATTCTATAGGTATTGCATTTTACTGCCCAAAGGGGGGGGGGGAACACTATGCATTTAGAAACTAGTGAGTTACGTGCAGTTTTGCCTAAGTTACTCAAAAACAAATGAACCCTAAGAGTTCGTTTCTAACTCAACTCCTGGTGGCGCTGCACCTTAGACCTAACTGTCCTTGACAGCCCTGCGAAAGTAGCGACGGTCCCATGAGTTTCCCAGGGCCTCACACATGACTCATGTGTAGTTTGAATGCATGTCCCCCAAAAGTCTCAGGTGTTAACTTGGATTTCCAGCAGCCTGGCTGGAGGAGATGTCACTGTGGATGGATCCTAGAGTCCAGCCATAAGGTGTCACTGGGGGATGATTGGAATTCTAGACCAAAGGTCTATTTAGAACAGTCTGAACTTTGCCTGGGTTCCTACTGGTTTGCTTGTTTTGTTTTGTTTTGTTTTGTTTTGTCCATTTGTGTTGCTTTTGGTGTGTGCTGGCTGGTGGTAGATGCTTTAACTGCGATCTGTAAAGGGGGCCAGTCTCTTCCACAATTATGGAACTTCCCCTGGATCCATAAACCTGAAATACATCCTTTCCTCCCATAAACTGTATCTGTAATCCCAGCATGCAGGAGACTTGGGCAAGAGGATCAGAAGTTCAAGGATAGCCTTGGCTACAGAGTGAGTCTGCCATCTCAAAGAGGAAGGAAAAGAAAAGATCATTGGCTAAATAAATAAATCCTCCTACTGTTAAATATAGGTGGTCTACATTTACATCTAGCAATTTAATTTTCCCTATCACCTCTGATTGGTAAACTATCTTGGTTCAATTATTTCAGCAAAGCAGTGGTTAGCATTGATCTGTCCATAGAGATTATTTTCCTTTGCAATCTCTACTAGCCTTCTTGAAGCTGAACATGTAACTGAAAAACAATTTGCATCAAAGAACATAAAAATATTTGAGTTATTAGACTTGGCAGTTATACTGTTAGGAAATCAATTTTTTAGAAAATAACTCCCAGAGCAAATGATTTATAAATGTGCTCAGAAGTGTTCACAGCAATGTAAGTTATAAAAGAAAAAATTACCCATTACTAAGGGGTGAATAAGTCAATTGAGGTACATCCTATGACGGATGTGCATTTGTGCAGCTCTGTAGACCACACGTTTCCAGTCCTGTCACAGCACTGCGGGAAGAAGCTGATAGGCATTGCACAGCAAAAGAAAAGTCTCTACCACATTGGAGCTCACACACACACACACACACACATACACACACACACACAAGGTTCTTGAGGATGTCAGTAACACGAAGAGATGCTAAACACATGAAAGTTTAAAAAAAAAACAAACCAGTTGTGCATATGCAAGGGTTTGGGAGATGGCTCACTGGGTAAAGTGCTTGGTGCATAAGCATGAAGACCTGAGTTCAGATCCTAAGCATCCGTTAAAAAGCTGGGGATAGGGCTGGAGAGATGGCTTAGCGGTTAAGCGCTTGCCTGTGAAGCCTAAGGACCCCAGTTCGAGGCTCGGTTCCCCAGGTCCCACGTTAGCCAGATGCACAAGGGGGCGCACGTGTCTGTGTCTGGAGTTTGTTTGCAGAGCCTGGAAGCCCTGGCGTGCCCATTCTCTCTCTCTCTCCCTCTATCTGTCTTTCTCTCTGTGTCTGTCGCTCTCAAAAAAATAAATAAATAATTAAAAAAAAAAAAAAGCTGGGGATAGTGGTGTGTATCTATAATCCCAGCTCTCGGGAGGTACAGACAGGGGAATCCTCAAGATGGACTGGCTGGCTAGTCTAGCCCAATCAGTGAGCTCTGGCTACGGTGAGAGACTCAAAAGCTACAGTGGGGAGCATTGATGGACAGCGCCTGATCTCAGCCTGTGGCCTCCAGGCTCATCCCATATACACATGCACTTGCCATACCTATGCCCAGACATATTTGAACACACTTAAAGACGCACATATCACATACAAAAAGTGTGTGTTTAGTATACCCTTCATATTCATATAGCTACAGAAAATTGCTAAAAGCCAAAACCTTCAAGTTGTTTCAGTATTGACCTAGAGCCCATTCTTCTTTGTGTGCCCCTCTGCTACAAGATCTTGGAAGTATGTTTAACCAACTGTGTGTGTGCATGCGTGCATGCTTGCAGTGTGCATATGTTGCAGTGTATGTGGTGTACGGTGCATGCACATGGCACGTACCTCATGCTCACGCATATGGAGCCAGGGGAGAGTGACAGGCACCCTTCTCTAGCACTCACCCACACACTTTCTCGAGATGGGATATCTCCGTCAGCCTGCAGCAGCATTTTCTATTGTCTGCCCTCATTCCCTCGCTCCTCATCCCTGCAGACTGGAGTTACAGACATGTGTGGCCATGTCCAGCTTTTAAAAAATATTTTAGTTGCTCATTTTCAAGCGGAAAAAGAGAAAGAGAGAGAGAGAGAATTATAAATGAATGAGCACACCAGAGCCTCCCACTTGTGCAAATGAACTGTAGGCCACTTTCATCCCCTTGGGCATCTAGCTTTATATGAGTACTGGGGAATTGAACCTGGGCAAACCCAGGCCAGCAAGCTTTGCAAGCAAATGCTTTTAACTGCTGAGCGATCTCCCCAGCCACATGTCTGTCTTCCTATGCGGGCTCTGAGAGTTGAATTTGGTGGTCTCCTGCATAAGTAAGTAGCAAGCACTCTTAACCGTTCAGTCATCTTTCCAACCCAAAACAATTTTTATAATCAGAAAAACAAAAGAATACTTAGAACAGCTAGTGACACATCTGCCTGGGACTATTGTTCTAAATCCTTCTCTCTGTGTTCCTTATAAGTCCTACCAGTCTTTGAAAGTATAGGCCTCTCAGGCTACAGAGCTCCTTTCAGCATTCTTTTAATCAGCAGCCAAGAATAGCAACCCAAACCTGCCTGAACAATCATTGTTCAGTGTTACATGTGTTTAGGGATGATAAGTTAATGAGCTGATGGCAAAGGTAAACTGCGTTTTGAGATATTACATATTCTAATATCCACGGAGTCATTTGCACACTGCTACTTGTATACAAAGAAGATCAAGCATTTGCAAACATAAAACATGCAATCACACACACCCCTTTGGGGTAGATAGCCAGATTCTAAAAAGTTTTTACAATGTTCTGAATATATTATTTATTATTATTAATACAGGTAAGATTTTAATTTTTATTCATCTTAAAGACTTTAACCAAACATACATTTAAACTCTAGAAAAAGAATTTCTATCATATCATGTATCCCGATTTTCATTGCAAAAGAAAGAATATCATATAAAAATGTAACATAGTCAGTATAAATGTAATATCATGTAATAAATGTAATATAATATATGTTACATTTTTAATCACAATTGATTATCAAGTGGACAGCCACGTCTAATTTCTCTGCTATCATTTGCCTATAGACCATGTATTTTAAACACATACACAGGAACACACGCGCGCGCGCACACACACACACACACACACACACACAATAACCGGAGAAACTGAGGAGGAGGTACCTTTAAGATATAATAAATTAAGTGACAGTGAATAATGGGGACAGGGAGCACTCACCAGAAAGCACAGCATCTCCACTCTGCTCAGAAGGTCCGGGCGGTAGGATACAGGGTAAGGGAAGAGTTGGGTGTTTGGCTCTGCTTTCTGAAGTATTTAGAATACATTAATCAACTTCTTTGAAGAGCAAACTAAATCTCAAAAACTTGATTATATGCAAAACAGAAACACTCCAGGTTATTTATCTAACCATAAGATGGGCTTCCGGAGCAAGGCTACTGCCTCCAGGACAGAACAGCAGCTCACAATTTAGTTCCATCAGTATAACCACTACGGCAGTGTCCGATGAGTGGTTGCGGCTTCTCGTTGCCCTCTCTTCTACGTACCTGAAGAAGGTCACTGTGGAAGGATAAGAAGGGGGAAAAAAATCTGTTCAGATCCTGCAGTAAATTGGAGGCTAAAGGGAGAGCAATCTTGTTCAGCCTCCTGGACTAACAAGGTTACTGGCATGAACAAGCCAGGCTTAGGGAAGCACTTGTGGGGTCAGAGAGTCTGCAGAGCAGATGCCAGGAAGGCCTTGATTCAGGGAAGATAGCTGGTCTGGTTCGGACGTGGCTGCCTCCTCTGGGAAGTGTGCGTACATTCCTCCCCACGAGCAGTGTGACCTGCACAGTGCCAGGAACCCGGCGCACTTGCATGACTTTTCCCCATTGCTGCGTTCATTTCTTATAGTGACAAATTACTCTGCTTAGTTTGGATAATATAGTAATGCAAGCTTGTTGTAGGAAATAGACGGGGATGGAAATACTATCAGAAATATTAAACTCTTAATATTGTGGTGTATGTCTAGCCAGCTGTTTTCATTATGCATAATTTTTCTTAAATTGGAGATCATTATAAGGATTCATTTATTAATCCCATTATCTTTTTAAAAATATTTTATTTATATTTATTTATTTGAAAGGCAGAAAGAAATAAAAAGAGATAATGGGCAGGCCACAACAAATAAACTCCAAACTCATGCGCCATCTTGCACATCTGGCTTAAGTGAGTCCTGGGGAATTAAACCAGGGTCCTTTGGCTTTGCAGGCAAGTGCCTTAACTGCTAAGTCATCTTGCCAGCTACCTGCTCCCCATTTTCTTGATATGCAATCAGTACCATACCTGATAATCAGGGCAACAAAGCCAAGTTGAAAATAGGCTTAGCCACTACTGCTTAGTTTCTTTGCTTTGATCCAACTCACTTGAATAAGAGCTTTGAGAAAACTGATCAAGATATTTGGGAAATATTATTTGGTCACATCACAGGCCCTTTGGATTTTCAGGCATCTCTGGTTGGTAAGCTGGTCTTAGAATTAGATGCACCCACCATTCACAGTTTACTTTCTGCCCTTGCTCATTGGTAAAAATCAAATTTGATGGTTATCCTTAAACAGGAATCAATTCATAGATTTTCTTGTCTGCACTGTCAAAATATTTAACCTTCATTGCTTAATATATCGCTTAAAGTGGTACTGCTTAAAAGAGCATAAATAGAATAAAGTTTAAATTTAAAAATATGTCTTTTATTTATTTATTTATTTTCAAGATGAGAGAAACAGAGTATGGGCTCACAAGGGCCTCCTGCCACTGCACAAAAAATCCAGGTGCTGTGCCACATTGTGTATCTGGCTTTACACTGGCATGGGGGAATTGAACCCAGGTCATCAGGCTTGGCAAACAAGGACTTTAACTGCTGAGCCATCTCTCCAGCCCCCAAATTATTTTTATTTACTTATTGGAAAGAGAGAGAGAGAATGGGCATGCCAGAGCCTCTAGCCTCTGCAAACAAACTCCAGATGTGTGTGCTACCATGTGCGTTTGCCAGCCCCCAAAATTAATTGTTGTTTTTGTTCTTGTTTTTGTTTCTCAAGGGTAGGGTCTTGTTCTAGCCAAGGCTGAACTGAAATTTACTATGTACTTTCAGGATGGTCTTGAACTCACAGCAACCCTCCTACCTCAGCCTCCTAAATGCTGGGATTAAAGGTATGAGTCACCACATCCTGCTAGTTTTTTAGATTAAAAAAAAAAAAGTGTAGAGAAAGCATCCTGTTAAGTGCTGAAGGTAACTTTTGTTATTTGTTTTTGAACAGGGTATTTTAAAAAGCAACCAGAATAATGTCAGCTGCTTCTCTAACTGTCACATTCATAATAGTCATGTCGTATGACATTTAAACAAATGTTTAGCCAAGGATGACCTTTGTTTTAAAGGCCCTCACTGCCCTTGATGCTCAGTAAAAATACGTCTCTGCTTTGTTAGGTCTTTTGTTGAAACTTAATGTATCACATAAACTTTAGAAGTTACTGCAACATACATTTGTCTTTCAGCACCTCCTGAAATAAACTGAGAAGATATGAGTTAGAGACACTCTGGATAAGAGCTGATCACTACCTGCTAAAGACACTAATGTATTCAGTCCCCCAGGAGCCATAGGTGAGAAAGTGCTTATCGGTGAATATTTTCCACAGTCCTTAACCTGTGAAGAAAATGTATTCACAGCCCGTCACTCTGTTGACTTTGTGTGAGATTCACTTTGCCAGGCTTCCTCTTTCTCTTTCACCTTTGTCAAGGAGATTTGCTGCAAGGCAGAGCTGGAGGGTTGGAAAGACCCTCTATGCACATGAACATTACCCCCCCCCCCACCCAGAACCTTGGAGATCAGAGCAGGTCTGAGTTTGGCTTTCCTTGCTGATCCCTTACCATACTGCCCTTCCTTCTCTGTAGCATTATCGCCCTGCTTTTCTTTCGACTGCTCTAAATTAACTGCTAGCAAGCACAAGTTCACCGCCTGCTGTGTCTGTGTCTCAGCCAAGGGCTCTAGAAAGATGTCCTAGGCAACCAGTTGTGAGACCTCAAATAGAATAAGCCCTGTTCCCCTGCACCTCGGAGGAAATCTCTCGAAGTGGGGCCTAGAGCGTCCATACTCTATCTTCCTGCCTACTGAACTTCTTGCCTCAGCAAAACCCAAGCAGGAGGGAGAGAGAGTAGGCAAGAAAAGTCCTCATGGGTTTAACGCCACTGAATAGTGGTTGTTCTCTGGGGTTAAGAGAGCCTCCAAACTGACCCTTTTTCTCCTCAGTGGTTTTGTGAGGTCTCTGAGGCCCACCACTTGCATGCCTGAAGGTGGCTTTGGCAGGAGCAGAGCCCTCTGAACCAGTAGCCCTGTGCGCAGAGGGCTCCAGCGCAGCTGGAATGGCCTGTTTGCTGAGATCTGGGCCTGCCTCCTGTCCTCTGTGCTCACCAGCTACTGGGACACAGATTCCTGTGAGATTAGACCCAGCTCACGCAGAAAAGGACCCCACAAACGCAACCCTTGCAGAAGTAGGGGCTTCAGGTAAAGCTTCCCACAACAATGCCCCTGCCAAGGCATCTCATAAATTCCATCCTTCACCCAAGTGAGACTTACTTGGGTAAATTACTCAAGAAATATAGAACCGGTTCTAGAATATACATAGACATGTGCATATTTTTTTCATTGTTTTTATTTTTGTTTTTTTTTTCTTTTCACAATTTTTATTAACATTTTCCATGATTATAAAATTATCCCCTTTGAAATTCCACTCTCCATCATTTCACCTCCCCATCTCAATCATTGTACTTACATATATAAAATACCAACCTATTAAGTACCCTCCTCCCTTCCTTTCTCTTCCCTTTATGTCTCCTTTTTAACTTACTGGTCTCTGCTACTAAGTATTTTCCTTCTCACAGAGAAGCCAAATCATCTATAGCTAGGATCCACATATGAGGGAGAATATGTGGTGCTTGGCTTTCTGGGCCTGGGTTACCTCACTTAGTATAATCCTTTCCAGATCCATCCATTTTTCTGCAAATTTCATAACTTCATTTTTCTTTACCGCTGAGTAGAACTCCATTGTATAAATGTGCCACATCTTCATTATCCACTCATCAGTTGAGGGACATCTAGGCTGGTTCCATTTCCCAGCTATTATAAATTGAGCAGCAATAAACATGGTTGAGCACGTACTTTTAAGGAAATGAGATGAGTCCTTACGATATATGCCTAGGAGTGCTATAGCTGGGTCATATGGTAGATCAATCTTTAGCTGTTTTAGGAACCTCCACACTGTTTTCCACAATGGCTGGACCAGATTGCATTCCCACCAGCAGTGTAGAAGTGTTCCTCTTTTTCCACATCCCTGCCAACATTTATGATCATTTGTTTTCATGATGGTAGCCAATCTGACAGGAGTGAGATAGAATCTCAATGTACTTTTAATCTTCATTTACCTGATAACTAGTGACATAGCACATTTTTTAGATGCTTATATGCCATTGGTATTTCTTCCTTTGAGAATGCTCTATTTAGCTCCATAACCCATTTTTTAATTTAATTTTTATTAACATTTTCCATGATTCTAAAAAAAAATCCCATGGTAGTACCCTCCCTCCCCCCCATAGCCCATTTTTTGATTGGCTTGTTTGATTCCTTATTATTTAACTTTCTGAGTTCTTTGTATATCCTAGATATTAATCCTCTATTAGATATATCGTTGGCAAAGACTTTTTCCCATTCTGTAGGTTGCTTCTTTGCTTTTTTGACTGTGTCCTTTGCAGTGCAAAATCTGTGTAATTTCATGAGGTCCCAGTGATTAATCTGTGATTTTATTTCCTGAGCAAATGGGGTTGTATTCAGAAAGTCTTTTCCAAGACCAATATGTTGAAGGGTTTCCCCTACTTTTTCCTCTAGCAGTTTAAGAGTTTCAGGTCTGATGTTAAGGTCTTTAATACATTTGGACTTAATTCTTGTGCATGGAGAGAGGGAAGAATCTATTTTCATCCTTCTATGATATATATCCAGTTTTCCCAACACCATTTGCTGAAGAGGCTGTCTTTTCTTCAATGGGTATTTTTGGCATTTTTATCAAATATCAGGTGGCTATAGCTACCTGGACATACATGTGGATCCTCTATTCTGTTCCACTGATCTGCTTGTCTGTTTTTGTGCCAGTACCATTCATTAATTTCTGCCCTAATCTTTGTTACTTCTTCCCGTCTACTGATTTATGGTTTGCCTTGTTCTTCTTTTTCCAAGGCTTTAAGGTGAAGCATTAGGTCGTTTACTTGCAACCTTTCCAATTTCTTAATATAGGCACTTAAGGCTATAAATTTACCTCTTAGAATTGCCTTCAATATGTCCCAGAGATTTTGGTATGTTGTTTTCTCATTATCATTTGACTCTATAAATTTATTGATTTCCCTCTTGATTTCTTCATTGACCCAGTCATCATTTAGTAATGTATTGTTTAGTTTCCATGATTTTGTATATGCTCTATAGCCTTTCTTGCTACTGATTTGTAGTTTAATTCCATTGTGGTCAGATAGAATGCAAGGAATTATTTCAATTTTCCTGATTTTGTTAAGATTTGCTTTGTGTCCTAATATATGATCTATTTTAGAGAATGTTCCATGTGCTGCTGAAAAGAATGTATATTCTGCAGCCTTTGGATGAAATGTCCTGTAGATAACTGTTAGGTCCATTCCTTCTGTGACCTCATTTAGCTCAGATGCCTCTCTGTTTATTTTTTCCCAGGATGACCTGTCAATTGATGACAATGGGATGTTAAAGTCACCCACCACCACTGTGTTTGGTGTCATCTGTGACCTTAGTCCTAATAGTTTTTGTTTGATGAATTTGGGAGTCCCCATGTTAGGTGCATATATTTTCAGGATTGTAATGTCCTCCTGTTGGAGTGTGCTCTTAATCAATATAAAGTGACCTTCCTTATCTTTCTTGACTAACATTGGACTGAAGTCTACCTTGTCAGATATTAGGATAGCAACCCCTGCTTGTTTTCTAGGCCCATTTGCTTGAAACACCATTTTCCAACCTTTCACCCTAAGATAATGTCCATCCTTTGTAGAAAGGTTAGTTTCTTGGAGACAACAAATGGTAGGATTCTGCTTTTTAACCCAGTCTGCAAACCTATGTCTTTTAGTTGGGGCATTGAGGCTGTTGATATTAAGAGATATTATTGAAAGGTGTGTATTTATGTTTGCCATTTTTTTCTTGTGGTTCCAATTCTACCTTTGCTCTCTTGTGTTAACTAGTATTTCAGTATTGCTTGTTTTTTCCAGGTTCCTTTTATGTGTGCTTTTCCTTTTCTTCAGCATGGAGGATTCTATCAAGTATTTTCTGTAGAGCTGGTTTTGTCTTCAAATATTGCTTTAGCCTGCTTTTCTCATGGAATGTCCTCATTTCTCCATCTATTTGAATGGATAGCTTTGCAGGAGAAAGTAACATTGGTTGACAGTTGCTATCTTTCAGGACTTGGAATATGTCACTCTAAGCCCTTCTGGCTTTTAAAGTTTGTGTTAAATAATCTGCTGTAATCCTGATGGGCTTGCCTTTGTAGGTAATTTGATTTTTCTCTAACTGCTTTCAATATTTTTTCTTTGGTTTGTGTGTTTGATAGTTTGATTATAATATGGCGAGGAGAGGTTCTTTCCAGGTTTTGTCTGGCTGGGGTTCTAAAGGCTTCCTGTTTCTGCATTGACACCTCTTTCCCAATTTGGGAGAAGTTTTCTTCTATGATTTTGTTGAAGATGCCTACTATGCCTTTGGAGTGGAATTCTTCTCCTTCTACTATGCCCTGAATTCTTATATTTGATCTTTGCATAGTGTCCCGAATATCTTGAAATTCCCACTCATACTTTTCTATAAGTTTGTCCCTCTCTTTGTGGGACTGTATTAGATCTTCCACCTGGTCTTCTAGCTTAGGTATTCTGTCCTCTCCTTCATCCATTCTATTGGTGAGATTTTTACTGAGTTTTTTATTTCATTAACTGTGTTCTTTATTGCTAGTAATTCTGACTGTTTTTTCTTTATTATTTCTATTTCCTTATTTATGTCTTGTCTTGCCTTCTTTATTTCATTAAATTGGTGTTCTGCATCTTCTTTGATTTCCTCTTTGGCTCCTTTGATTTCCTCTTTGATTTCTTCTTTGATTCCTTTGATTTGTTCTTTGAACATATTTGCAATCATTCTTTTGAAGTCTTTCTCAGGCATTTCCTCTAACTCGTTCTCACTGGAGGTCATTTCTGATGCATTAATACTTTTAGGTGGATTTATATTGTCTTGCATTTTAGTGTTTCTTGTGTTATAATGTATATATTTTTGCATCTTGGGTTAAGTTAATGCTTGGATTTTCTAGCTAGCTGGGTATTCTTAGCTGTATCAATTGATCTGATGTTATATATCTTCAGGGTAGGAGCTTAAGGTGTTAGGTGTGGCTCTTAAGACTCTCAGAGTATCTGTAAAGGTGTTCCTAGGGGTTGAGTTTCCCTGCTATGGGAGTATTCTAGTAGGCTGAGTGGAATAAAATATAGGTAGATTCTAAAATTTAACTAAACACTGTACACATTCAATAAAAATCAGCACCGAGTATTTATGCAAGAGTAGTTATTATAACAACCAGATCCTCTATCAACAAAGAGGTTAATATTTCTGGTATGTTGAGGGATCCAAGTCAGCTTGTGACCAAGTGAGACCCTTCCCTGGTGCAGTCCCAGTTACCTTGGCTGATTGTGTTCTTAGTCAAGTTGCTGGCTGGGTTGTTGGGCTACTGTTCTGATTTCTGGAGCTGAGCACTGGCTTTTCCTGCAGGGCAAACCGAGCCTGGAAACTGTGGCCCTGCAGAACGGCACCCTCGCTGCTGGAACTGCTACTGCAGCTGCAGAAGCTGCCACTGCTGGAACTGTCGCCACTGCTGCTGAAGCTGCTGCTGCTGCTGCTGCTGCTGCTGGATCTGCTGCTGCTGCTGCTACTAGATCCACCGCTGCCAGGGCCTGCTGTTGCTGGTGCCAGAGCCGCTGATGTTGCTGCCGGACTCTGGTCCTGCTTGGGTCCCGCTGTTGGCTCAAGTTGGTGTGGCCAGGTCCTGGGACGCTGCTCTGTTCACTGTGCTGGGCTCAGGCGGTGGGGGAGGGGAGGGAGCCGCAGCTGCTCTAGTTCTCTCGCTGTTCCACCTCTTCTTCTACCTCATGGTCTGGTTCTTTATTGCTCACTGATGCTCTCCCTTCATGTTTCTTGAGTTGCAGAGAGCTCCGGGGTGAGTGGAAGCTCCCGCACCTGGCTTTTCCTGCGGCTGGAGCCGAGTCTGGTGGCTTTCTGGTGCGCTGCGGCCGCAGCGGTTGGCCAAGCTGCCGGAGCCGCTTTTCCCGGCCTGTGCGGGCTCTGGATGCTCTGGATCTCTTCTACTTCTCCACTGCCATTTCAATTTCCTATACACCTCACTTTTTAGTAAAAGTGTGTATTTTGCTGAGTTTTTTTGTCTGTTTACCCCCGTAGGCTGCTTTGGCGTGGTACCTACGCTGCCATCCTAACTGGAAGTCACCGACACATGCATATTTTATGCCCTTCTTACAGAACATCTAACATTTAAACAACTTTTTAAATGAGATTTAAACTGTAAAATCTTAGCTATATAAAATATAGAGTTCAGTGGGTTTTTAGCACATCCATGAGGTTGTGCCATCCTCACCACTGTCTGATTTTACCTCGGACAAAAGATGACCACATCCATAGCAGACATTCCTCACTCCCTTGCCTTATCATCACAGATGCTTGGCAACTACTAATCTAGTCTCTGTCTCGATGGACTTGGCTATTCTAGATGTTTCATATGGGTGCACCATACTATATGTGATATACTGGGTTTATCATCTTTCATTTCACACAGTATATTCAAGGTTTATCCAGGACAGCATATACCATATGCCAGTCCATTTACAACCAAATGATACCATGGCACGGATCTGCCACATTTGGTTTGTCCTTTCATCAAATGATGGCTATTTAGATTGTTTTCATTTCAAGGTTAGTGAAAATAACAAGCAGAACTTTTTGTGTGAAAACTTTTTCAATTCCACTGGGCATATGTCTAAGAGTGAAATCGCTGGATGACATGATGAGTCTAAGTTGGGCTTCGTGAAGAACTTCCGGGTCACTTTCCTATAACTACATGATTTTACAAGCCCAATGTACCAGAGCTCAAATTTCTCTGCACCCGAGGGAACAGTTTTTACTGCCAGTGGTCCTTTGGTTGTTACAGCCATCCTAGTGTGAGAGGGCAGAGGGAGGAAAGGATGGAATCTTGTGATTTTGATTTATATTTCTCTAAGAGCTGATGATATTAATCACCTTAGCATATATGTTAAGTAGTTATCACATAATAAATACTGAGGAAGGACCATTCAATAAAAATAAGTATGTCAACCTAGCTAAAAGTGGGTTCTATCACTGACAAATCAGTAGGAAGATGGAAGATCCTTGGGGGCCCTGCCCCCCCTTTGAAAGTAGATCACACAAATATCTAAACTTCTCTGAATTTCACATTCATATTTACCAAATAAGATTTTTGGATTCTCTCAGATCAAAAGATTAAAGATTATTACAGATAAAAGTTATCTGGTCACTCATCCATAAATACTGTGAACATTTGTTTTCAATTTCATGAATACGGTACTGGAAAGCACTATTAAAAACATTATCACTGGGCTGGAGAGATGGTATAGTGGTTAAGCATTTGTCTGTGAAGCCTAAGGTCCCCAGTTTGAGGCTCAATTCCCCAGGACCCATGTTAGCCAGATGCACAAGGTAGCACATACATCTGGAGTTCTTTGCAGTGGCTAGAGGCACTAGTGCTCCCATTCTTTCTCTCTCTCTGCCTCTTTCTCTCTTTCTGTCTGTCGCTCTCAAATAAATAAATAAAAATAAGCAAAAAAAATATTAAAAAGACCATCACTTACAGTAATTAGTAGATGACCAAAGTCACATAGAATGTTTAACTTTTCAAGTTCTCTTCTTTTGAACAGTAATACATCTATGCAGTTCAAGCAAGGGAAAAGTAAAAAGTCATACTGTCCAGTTCCCATGCCCTCCTCTACCCTCCACAAGCCCCCACACCAGGACCATGGTTTCACGTTCTCATGACCCTTCTGGATTTGGTTTACAAATGTGCATACACAAGGCAGTCCTTGTCTTAAAGTTAAAGCAGTGCACGTGTTTTTAATTTATTAATCATCATATCCACAGTAAATTTTCAGGACTCTTTTTTTCTTTCATTAATAATAATAATTTTATTTATTATTTTTAAGTACAGCTCCAAGTATAAATTCTTCACGCTATACTTCAGAAGAGGTATTGAAATAGACATAAAGTCAGAAAACTAAGGCTTGACTCTAAGAGTCTATGTTTTTATAAATGCCTCTTAATAAGATTTATCTGGTTACCTCTGTTTCTTAGAGTTTAATTAAATTGATTTCACCTTTAAGATTAAGTATAGGGAAAAATTGCAAGGTTGTTTATTATGAAATTTTCAGGAAAATTGATGGACTTGGAAAAAATCATCACACAGGCCCAGAAAGACCAATGCCACATGTTCTCTCTCATATGCAGTACCTAGCTAGTATCAATGTGGAGATAAGTTTAAATAGTAATATGTGGGCTGGAGAGATGGCTTAGCGGTTAAGCACTTGCCTGTGAAGCCTAAGGATCCCGGTTCGAGGCTCAATTCCCCAGGACCCACGTTAGCCAGATGCACAAGGGGGCGCACACGTCTGGAGTTCGTTTGCAGTGGCTGGAGGCCCTGGCGCACCCATTCTCTCTCTATCTGCCTCTTTCTCTCTCTCTCTGTTTGTTGCTCTCAAATAAACAAAAAAAAAAAAATTAAATAGTAATATGCACCAGGAATATGGACACAGAACCTCAAGGACAAGAAAAGATTGAAGGAGAAGTGGAGGAAATACCTGACAGGATAGGTGAGGAATGGAACACCTGGGTGGGGGGGGGGGTTCTTGGAGGAATAGGGGGTAGGGAGGGAGGGTTGGGAAAGGAATTATACAAACTGAAGGCAATGTTAATCAAGCTATAGAAACCTTCCTTGTAGACAACAATCTATAAGATGCAATCATTGTTCAACTTAAATAAATTCATTTCTAAATCTAGAGAACTATTCTCTTCATAGTATATGGTTGTTTACATCTGTTGAAAGTCCATCTGTTTAATCATCTGATTTTTCTTCTTTGTTCTACTAATGTTACAAGTTATGTTTCTACTCTTTACAGAGGCAACCCATTCTCATGTTTCTGAGATAAAATCTCCTTGGTTGTATTTTAATTTGTTTTAAAATGCAGTGTTGGATTCAAGTGCTCCTGTTTCAATTGGGAGCTTTGCATTTATATTAGGTAATGAAATAGACCCATCATTTTCTTAGGCGTGTGAGTGATTTATTTTTATCTGGTTTTAGAACCAAGATGACTTTAGTAACAGAAAAAAAAAATGAATGGGGCAGACTACTCATAACCTTTTTTTCTTTCTCTATTGCCTTGAAAAAAATAACCTCTGTAAAATAAAAAAATTAACTGTTTTTTAAAACATTGATAAAGCATGGGTCTAAAACCATCTGTGTTAGGGCTTTTGAGAGAAGAGTGACATTTTCCACATCATCTTGATTTTGTCAGCATTTGCTGATCTAGTCATGTCAGTTATTATGTCTTCTGTCAGTTTTGACATTTTATATTTTTCCAAAAGTATTGCATCTAAATTTTTATCAACTACACATATATTATGCTTTTTAAATTTTTCCCTTTATCTTCAAAACTGATCTACTTTTTTCTTCTGAATTCTGTTTGTTTATATCTTCTCTTTATTTTTAAGTATTACTAGAGTATTTTTAAGTTTTATTAATATTTCTAAGAACAAGGTCTTGCTTTTGTAATCTTTCTCTAATTAATGTTTTTACTTATTATTTATTTTCAAGCAGAGAGAGAGAAAAAGAGAAAGAGAAGGCTTAACAGAACTTACCACCATTACAACTTAACTCCTGTTACATATGCCATTCTGTGCATCTGGCTTAATGCAGATGCTGGGGAATTGAACCAGGACCATCAGTCCTTGTAAGCAAGCATCTTTAACTGCTGAGCCTTCTCTCCAACCCCATTTTTATTAATCTTTAATATTGTTTTCTTAATTAATGTTGTTTCCCTCTTGTCTCTTTTGATTTATTTGATTGCTCTCTGAGTCTGAGTTAATTGGCATGATTTTTGCTTTTTGTTTCTAAATAAATGTATTTAAAGTGCTTAAATTCCTTCAAGGCACACCTTTTCTGCTACATAATTTTCAAAACAAATTTTTTATTATTTAAGAGAGAGACAGAATAGTGTATCAGGACCTCTTGCCACTGCAACTGGACTCCAGATACATGTGCCATGTTGTACCTCTGGTTCTGTGTGGCTACTGGGGAATTGAACCTTGCCTGGCAGCCTTTGCAAGCAAGCCCCTTTAATGCCTGAGCTTCCACAGGCTTTCTGCTACATAATTTTTCAAATTAACTTTATTTAGATATAATTTATAGAAAATAAACTATAGCCAAACCATAGCAAGAATATTGAACTTTCTCTCAAAATGTTTCCTCATGAAAACATTAATATTTTTTGTATTTTTTGTATTTTTGGCATATGTGTGTGGGTAGCATCTGTGGTATACTATTGTATGTGTGGTGTGTGTACAAAGCATGGACACCATGCGTAGGCCAGAGGGAAACTATAGAGTTTTTCTCAATAGTTCTTCCGTGTTATTTCCTTGAGACAGACTCTCTCACTGAACTCAGAGCTACAATTTTTGGTCAGACTGGCTGGCCAGTAAACCCAGCAATTCTCCTTCCTCTATCTCCTACAGAACTGGGGGCACTGCCATGCATAGTATATTCCAGCTTTGTACATGGGTGCTAAGAATCAAGCTGCTGAGCCATCTTCCCCACCCCTCCATGGCGTCTTTTAGGTCACACTTTCCTAACCCTCATCAAAGCAGCTTCTCATCTATTTGTTACTTTAGATTAATTTTGCCTTTCCTTAAATTCATCTAAATTGAATCATATAGATTCATTGTTATCCCATTATGAGAGCATTTCTCTATAGCACATACATTCCATTATGTGGATAAGCTATTATTCATGATTGGTAGTGCTCCTTTATGCCTATCCCATAATTTACTTAGCTGTCCACCTGTTGATGGGCATTTTGTTTGTCTATACTTTTGGGACTGGGATAAATGAATTTTCCATGAACACTTGAGTATAAGCATTAGTGTTTCCCATAATTTTTGGAATAGAGTGTTTTTATATTTTTACTGAATATTCTAAATTCTCTTTTTATACTTTAGTTATATAATAGGGTATTACATGGTTTCCAAATATGTGACTTTTAAACTGTTTAAAAATTGCTTTCTGATGTTTCTATTTTCTACCTATCCCAGGATCAAAAGTTTATGTAACTTGCATTTCAAAATGTTATCTAACACAACCAATTTCCTTTTTGTGGAGTTATGTAGGCTAGCTTCCTGCAGTATTTTAGTGATCACTATTTCTGTGATTATTTTCCACTATTAGTTTTCTGTATTTTTCTTGTGCTCTGGATTTGGTTAGCTAATGTGTTTTGTTTCCTTCCCCACTAAAACCAAAACCAAACAAAGTGAAAAAAAAAATCAGATTGCTTTGTTTTCTCCTTAATTAATATATGGTTTTATCTCTGTTAATTTATATCTGTGTTTTTATTTGGAATTTTTTTGTCAATTTGTTTTCATTTGCCTATATCTTAATGCATACCATTTATGATATTACAACATAGATTCCCATATGCAGTGCTTTCATATATTTATCAATTTGGAAAGTTTGGTGGTGGCAACTTCTTTCAATCAAATTTACACTAAAGACAGAAAAATTACATTTCCAGCTTAAGTGGTGCTTTCATCATTTCACTCTTTTTATGTTTTTACTTTTTTAAATTATGACCACAAGTGTGTATGGGGTGGGTAATATTTGGACTTGACTCATTTTCATTGTGACCAAATATGTGGTCATTTTTTATTATTATTACATGAATTCTTGGGGGTAAAATATATGTGCTCTGTCTTCATACAGTCATCTTTCAGTACACAAATAACATTTCCTTCAGAATTCTGTGAACACAAAAATCTATGAATAATCAAGTCTTTTATGTAGAATCACATAATATTTGCATATAACCTACACACATTCGTCCCTACAGTTTATTATTTATAATACCTAATACAGTGTAAAAATCATACAGATCGTCATTATATTGACAAGAAAATGGTTTATGCATATTCAGTCATGGGCCCGACTCTGTACTGCGTGAATGAAAGGCAAACAAGCAATATGCGAATGAGAGCCGGGGAGATGCTGATGAGCAGCGCAGGCTGGGGCTCCTGCGGCGGTCCACGCATTCCTGCAGGTGCACTCACCCTTGTCTTGCTTTCTGGAGTTGTTTTCACCAGCTTTCCATCTACAATAGGCTGAGTGCATGGACATGGAATATGGGAATAGGAGAGGGCTGACTGGAAGTGTTACTAGTTCCCTGGTCAGTTGTGTCATTTAGATATACAAGTTTGGCTTTTGTGTATGCGTGTGTTGTTGTTGTTGCTGTGATGTGTGGCGATCGGGTCTATTGTGGACCAGTTTAGCTGGCCCGCAAGCTTCCAGAGCCTCCTGGATCAGGAGACTCACACTGAGGTTGGAGATGCATATCCAGCTTTATATGAATGCTAGGGAATCCAACTCAGGTTAGCAGGCTCTTAAGCAAGTACCTTAAGTACCTTTAACTGCTGAGACATCTCAGCCTCTAGATTTTCTTTCTCAAAGATTTTTAAAATTTTGTATTAATTCATTTTTGTGGCCGGGGGGGGGGGTTGTGCACGTGTGTGCACATGTGATTGTGGATGCCAGGGTCGCTTGCCACTGCAAATTAATGCCTGCCTGGTTTTACATTTGTTACTGGGAGGATTGAACACAGCCAAAAGGCTTTGCAAGCAAACACCTTTAATAGATCAGGCAACTCCCAACCTCTAGATTTTCTACTCTTTAAATTATGTTTTATTCACTTGGTCTGTTGTGAACTAAGAAAATACATGAAAGTCTCTTCCTACGATGTAGTCCATCCTTATCCTGTTGTACTGAAACTTATTCTCGATGCATGCTGACACTTATATAAGCATGTGCTTCAAACCATTACACCCTCATTTGGAATTGCACCACTTGCGATGATAAATAGTAATGTAGAGACTAAGAGGACCAGTTGATCAGAATCATCATAGCTCTCTTTCCTTCCCCTTCACTTCTCTCCCACCATTCAGTTTTAGCTTATAATACCTGTCATACTTTGAATATACCTTTGGTTCTGCAGTTATAAATGATATAGTTCATCTCTTCAGCCAAGAGATCAAAGGAGTAGCATCCTTAGACTCCCTCCATTATATTACACCCCATTATGCTGATATTGTCATAGCTGGCAAGATTCATGTGCAGCTCTGAGGCATTGAACTACACAGATTCTGTTTTTTCCTGTGCCTTAGCGTCCAGTGCCAGCCTTCCTCCACAGAGCCTGCTGCTTCCTGAAGAGGAGGCCTCTGTCACTGTCCTATGAAGACCACTGTGTAGAGCTCCAATGCCACCAGAACTAGGAGGAATGTAACTGATTTGGAACCATGGGACTCTGGCTTTAGACCCACTGGCAGGAACTGGGATGAAGGTGGGACTTAGGAGTTTGGGTGACAGCAATGGCCAAGAGCTGAGCGAGAGTGCCCAGCATGGCAGCGGCAAAGCTGTTTGTGAGCATGTCTGTCGTTTGTTAAAATTCAAAAGTATCTGGGCATGGTGGCACACGCCTTTAATCCCAGCACTTGGGAGGCAGAGGAAGGTGGATCACTGTGAGTTCGAGGCCACCCTAAGACTACAAGTCAATTCCAGGTCAGCCTGGGCTCAGCAAAGCCTTTGAAGGAAGTTCTCCTTGAGTCATGGTAATATGGTCAATGTGACCCCCAGACTAGATGGATTTTGCAACATTTAGAGTACATCTGAAATTGAAATGTGACCTTATTGGAAAACTGCATATTTGAACAGGAATGTGGGAGAAGATATGTACATAAACCTCATCCTCTAATTGATGTGCATTTGTCTTTAAGAACTTAAGTTAGAGAGACCAGAGAGGAAACTACTTCTTTCTCCAACCTCTGCCTTTCTGAACCTCTCCTATGATGCACACTCACATAAGCACACGTTTGGGTGCACACACATGCACACACACACACACACACACACACACACACACGCACGCACTCACACACACTACAGTGGGATTCTCCCTGCCACAACATGCCGTGGGATTTCTTCTTCCACCTCCAACTGTCCAAATCCCATTATGTACCCCCATCGTGACCCAGAAAGACAGAGTAAGCTTGTCACAGCCTTTCCTGTTGCCACAGGCCAAGAGTTATTTCTTCCCCTTTTGAACTCCCCTGATGTTTTCTCTGCACCTCTGGGGAAGCATCTCTATGTCTGCCCTCTGTTGCCTGTGTGACTGTACGCTGAGCACAGGAGGAGCAAAGCCTGCTGTCTTCAGAGGCAGCCCTGTCTGCGGATGGAACCCAGGTCCATTCTTCACTAGGTGGGTGGCCTTGGGAAAACACCCATCCCTGGGAGCCTCTAGTTTTTGTTTGGGAAAACATCAAATTATATTCTTTCATAATTGGAGGACAGGATATCATGTACATAAAACATTGTTTGGCAAACTGCAAAAAGAAAGGAGCCAGTATCATGACTGCTGGTATCATTTTTGATGTTATTTTTGTTATATTTTTATGCTTTCTACTAAATTGCTGAGCTACTCATTCATCAGATATGTGCTAAAAACAAGCAAAGTATTAAGACGAGAACAGAGAGTTAAAAAAAAAATTGTTTATTTACTTGAGAGAGATAGAATTGGGGCCGGGAGACAGGATGGGCGTGCCAGGGCCTCCAGCCACTGCAAACAAACTCCAGGTGTATGCAGCCCCTGTGCATCTGGCTTACGTGGGTCCTGGAGAATCGAACCGGGGTCCTTTGGTTTTGCAGGCAAAGCCTTAACCTGTAAGCCATCTCTCCAGCCCAAAGATAGAGAGTTTTAGCAGAAAAGGGAGAGCAAGCAAACAGATAAGCAGATGAAGACAGATAACCAGATTAAGACAGTCATGTGGGGGAAAAAAAGCACCTACTAGGTCAAAATGTGCGATGGAGAGCGACAGGGGCTGGGCAGACAAGGAACGTCGTCTCTGGCCGGAGCGCTGGCCGAGAGCAGGACAAGACCCAGGCGCCGGTGCGGAGTCCTGAAGCAAGCCGGCGCCCTTCGCCGCCCTGGGCCCAGCCGGCCTGGGAAGCAGCATGGGTTGTACTCCCAGTGGCCGTCGAGGGTTCCCGGAAGGACTGGGCACGCTAACCTCTGCCCTTGTACCTCCTTCCTGGAGAGCTGTCACTCAGCAGCCAGCGCGGAAGTTTCTGTGTGCAGATGGGAGGAAGGAGAAGGAAGAATGTTGGAAGGATAGGGGTAGAGGGAGGGAGGGAGGAAATGCCGCAGCAGACATCCCGGCAGATGAATCTGATGACGCGCCCCTTGTCAGAAACTCAAGTCCATACTGAGACTGGCCGTGGTGGGTAGGGAAACTTTCCACTGTCCTGGGAACATTTGGTGTCACACTGGTCTCTTTCCCGGGGTGGTCCCAGATGGTCGGGGTGGGGGGCTGGGGAGCTGGGAGGTCTTGCGGAACAACTTGCGGCAGCCTCTGGCACACGTCGCTGGCAGGTCTGTGTCTCAGCTCTGGGTCGCAGATAACAACTGTCAGATGGTCTTACTGTGAGGCAATAAGCTTCCCCCAAGACAAGGAGACAAGCCAAGCTCCAGAGCAGCTGAAGTCTGGATAAGACACACCAGCCTGCCGAGCAGTAAAAGTTCCTGTGCAATTGAACAAAGCACCTCGGGGAAGTGCAAGGGGTTAAATCCAAGCACACGGCATTCCTGACACCCCCAGACCTGCGGGCAGGAAAATCAGTGCACATCCTTGGGAAGGAGAAAAAGAAATGAGATGAGAACTAGATCGCTCTTCCCATCTGAGAACAAAAAATTGTGCCCTGAAGACAGGACTGGCCCAGGCCAAAAATAGAGGCCAAGATTGCTGCCAGGCTGCAGGGGCAGGTGGGATGCGAAGGGCCGCGGGCAGGGCCAGGCCTCTGTGGCTGTGGCTTTGCTTCCTGTCTTCTGGATGGCACTCCCTTCGTCAGGTTAGGGAAGCCCAGTCTGCTTTGGCAAGACCCCCCAGACACGCTCTGCTTCCTCTTTTATTCATTTATTTATTTATTTTGGCACGTGTACTGTGGTGTGTATGGATGTGTGTGTGTTCATATATATTGTGGGCACATGTGTGTGGAACTGTGGAGGCCAGAAGTGAACACTGGGTGTTTTCTTCAATCTCTCTCCATCTTATTGTTTGGAACAAGGCCTCTCACTGAACCTGGAGCTCACTGGTTCAGCTGGACTAGCTATCCAGCGAGGCCTGGGGAGCCTGCTCTCTCCATCTCCCCAATTTGGGAATGGAGAAGCAGCCACCTATTCTTAAATATTTTTTTTTCTTTTACAATTTTGATATTAACTATAAAAAGTCTAGAGCTCAAGTCTGGCCCCAACGGCCAAATGGAGCAGAGAATATTGCTCTGGGCCGAGCTTCTTCAAATAGATGTCCATGCTTCTGAACAAAACAACTGCATTTGATTGAGCCAGAACACCAGTGTGTGAGACTTGGGGACCACTTGTGTACCCAGCTTAGGGGATAGCAAGCTGGATCCGCTGGGCATGTCTACTGACAGCTTGTGACTTGAGGAAGTGATGCAGCAGCTGGAAAGAGCTGGAGAACGAGCTGAATCTGGTCCTCCTCGTGGGGTTCCTCCTCGTGAGGGCCAGTTTTGTGTTCAGGACATCTCATGTGCATATTCTGAGAAACAGCGCCATAAGCACAAGATCCCTAAACTTTCTTTGAACACACAATTTATATCAAGGGAGAGAGAAAGACAGGATGAGGATTTTTAGGAAGAAAGGAATCTTCCTGTAAGGTTTTTGAAGCTTTCCCCTTATAAAAGTTTGATCAAACTATTTGTCCTGAAGGAAGGAAATTCTCCCAATCATAAACATGTTAAGACATTTGACTGTGAAGCCTAAGGACCCAAGTTCAAGTCCCGAAAATCCATATGCACATGTTGGCACATGTGTCTGGAATTCATTTGCAATGTCATGCCCAGTCTCTATCTCTCTCTTTCTCATAAATAAAATACTTTTTTGATCTGATGTCACATTTACAATGTGCTGGTGCAAGCCAGGATGAAGGCCTGTGAACAATGCTTTGCCCGTGGTAGGAGTGCCCAGTGCTTATCAAAGGGCACATGAGCATCATGATCCCCACATACAGATGATAGAAGTCATGATCCAAGAAGTTAATTCTCCCTGCCCTCAGCTAATTAATGGAACTTTCACGGTGGCCGAGAACTAGCAAATTCCAACAGCAAAGTGATTTCTATACTAAAAGCTCATCTAAAAAATAAAAAACAACAACAACAAAAAAAAAACTAAGCAGAAAATGTTGACTTCATTTGGTGAAAATCTTTGGTAGTTGGCTGTGCTTGCATGGGCACCCCAAAGAAGGAGAAACAGAAGAAAGACAGCTTTCTACACACAGCCAGGCATCAAAGCCCAAAGAGGGAGCAGGAGTTGCTATTCTGTCCTCCCTGGCAAAACTGGAACCTGAGTCTGGTCCAGCTCAGGCCAGCTAACATGTAACTTTGGTTCCCCCCACACAGCCTGGCTGGAAAGGATGGAGCCCTTCTCTCAGCCTGGGTGTTTCCCTGCCTGCCTTCTTTCTACCTGCGTCTCGCCCTGGGGTGACTTCTCCCTTCGCTTACTCACTTTCATTGTGTGTGATTTTTCTTTGCTCTTTAAGTCCTTCACTATTTCTTAATCATCTCTGCTCTTTCATTCAAAGGTGCTCTTTTGATTCTTACACTTGGCCTTCCACCTGTGGGTGGGCGTGCTTCCTCCAGAGCCGAATACTCCCCAAGATTTCTCCATGATGAAGATTCCCTCTGTCTCCCGCCCAGCTAGCCTCAACCCTGCACCTTAATTCCCCCTAAAATAAACCTCATGATTCACGATTTCTTCCTAAATACATTCAATAATTAATAATTTATTCTTTTCAGTGTGTTTTTTTTCAATTCTTTGTTAAAATAAACAAGGGCCCAAAAGTTATGGTTCATAGGCCTGGGGGGACCTCTTCTGAACCCCAAAATCTTACATCACTCACATTTAGATAGCACATGTATAGAGGACAGGTGTCACCTGAAATGCAGCAGAATATCTTCTTAGAGAAGAGATTTGGAATTCATACTCTTCAAAGTTGTGTATGTTTTAATTTTTCTTTTTTTTTTTTCAGGAGGGCATCTTTATATCATGAAAATCGACTCCATGGCTGGCATAGGAAGGAATAAAAATACATGTCCTGTTAGCAGTAACAAGTATAAGTTGTTTGTGAGCTATAGCAAGTTTGTTTGCCCTTTTCCTGGTTGAGTTCTTCTGCCAACATCAGTAAATCAAGACTATTCACAGTCCCTGACAGAGCCAAGACCACGTGCTGGTGGGAAACAGTCGTGTACAGAGGATGACTTCAGAGGCGCAAGAACAGGTCACAGCAGGCTGCACTTGAGACCACCAACCAAGCAGAGTCTCTCCCGCCCTTCCAAATCTAAGGAGACAGAACATTTATTTTTGATAGATTTATCTAGACATAAAACATTTCAAGAAAATCTAGAAAAATGACTATTTCACTTAGTGAATACAATAATGCGATGTAATGTTAAAGTTTCATTGTAAATTACAGGCAGGGGGAAAGGCTCACCTTGTCATAGTGGATCTCAAGGCTCAGACCTCGCAAGTGCCCAATGTGGGGTGCTCCTGTCACTCAAGGGAGGGTCCCAAAGTGCTATTAGCTATCAGTTCTCCTCACGAAAGTGTTGTCCTTCCTTAGGGGAGGATTTTACTGTTGAGACTAATGCCCTGGGAACTAGTTAGTATACTGATTTTGCATACCTCTAAGAAAACATAACGAGTTTATCCGATGTGTTTTCTTCATTCCAGAAAGTCTGAGTCCCAGGAAAACATCTGACAGGAGGGAGTGCAATGCCTTGTAAATCCGTAGCACTGGGGAGAAGCAGCATTAACTGAGTGCTTATTTTGCCCCGGGCAAATAACATTTGGTAGGAAATCATGAAAATAGAGTGATTTTTAAGGATCCATTTCTGTCATTCCAGTACCTGTAGAGAAGTCAACGGATGTTACTAAGAGAAGTCAACGGATGTTACTAAGAGAAGTCAACGGATGTTACTAACCCTTTCCCCAGCAAGAAGAGCTGCACAGCTGCTGCCCCCACGAGAAGGGGTGTGTGGGACTGGGGGTGTTAACAAACTTCTGAATCCCAAGTTAAGATCAGGTAACACTGCTCTCACAAACAAGGTGGAGGTCCAGAGAAGAGAACTTTGCTCCATCACAGGGTTTGCGGCCGGCAGGGATGACGATTTCACATGGTCATGGAGAGAAATGATGCCTCTCATCAGCTTCCTATCTGTCAAACATTTCTGCAAAGAAAAATAAGAGGGTTGAGTGACTCAGGAAGAAGTGTGTTTAGCTCAGCCAAACTGATTTTATTTTTCAACAGATGAAGTAAACCAGACTTGGAACATTTTCCCCCCCACATACAGGGCATGGGATTCTGCTGACTTAAGTAGCTGCTGTGTGGTAGGGATGATAGAAGAAGAATGTAAAATTAAATGAAGATTTTGGATTTAAACCAAAAAACTTCTGCTTATTTTTTTTAAATAGCTGATTTAGATGCATCATTATTTCTTACTTGAACTTTCTGTGTGGATATGTAATGCATGGGTGGTATGATACATGCATATGTGTGTAGGGGGTATGGGTGGAGTAAGATGGGGAGGGAGAATGGTTATATGTGTTTACGAATCAGTGAACTGAGGTGGGAGCATGTAGGAGCATGCACATGTTATATCAAATATGCATGCACATTTGATATGTGTATCTGACATGACATGTGTATACATATCTGACATGAAAAGCAAATGGAAAACTGCGTTTACCTTATGAGAAATAATCCTTAATTAAGAATTGAGCATGGTTAAACAGGAACGTTGGGGTTCTTGTACACCAATCTGGCAACACACCAACAAATTAAGAGTACCCCAGATTCTTGTCTTATGAATTTAGAGAATTGGAATCCATAGGCCAGAGGGTAAAGTTTAGAAAGATGTTCTGAGATTAAAGAGAAGGAATGAGAGAGCATGCCAAAGGGCACCTGCCATGTGGAGGGCAGGAGGGGTTCAGAGCCCACGGGGGAGGGAGGGGGTGATCCTCAGTGGGCTGAGACGAGGGAAACTTACCAGAACCCCAGGGTTCAGGAGCCAGCCAAGAGACAAGCTTGTGCCCTGGTAAGGGTCTATTTATAACCTTATTATGGTGGGTTCACCTTCTGGCTCAGGTGGGCCGCAGTGAGGGTTCCTTGTTCTGGGCTAGGGGCTGGCTCAGGAAGAGGCCAGCCATGCGGTCAAGTTCTCGGTGCTGAATCTGATCAGCCATGGTGTCAGAATCAGATTTAACTTCCAGGAAAGGGGACCTTTCTCCCAGTAGGGGCTCAGGTTATTTGTGGGGAAAAAAAAAAAAGAAAAACAGCATCAAGAAACTCCTATAAGCAAAAGAGAAGAAGTCAGATCATCCTTCGGTCTCTAGCAAAGTGGAGATATGGAGAGCAAACATTCCTGCCTTTGGTTTTGGGGCCCAGTCACCCTAAACTACCTAAAAAATCTACCAGACTCCCTCTCAATGCGCTAGTGAAATAGCTCAGTGGTTAGAAGCACATGCTTGCAAATCCTGCTGGGTTTGATTCCCTAGTACCCACATAAAGCCAAATGCGCAAAGCGATGTAGGTATCTAGAGTTCATTTGCAGAGGTAAGAAGTACTTTATTCACATGCTCATTCTCTCAGTCAAATAAATATATAAAAGTTAAAAAGAATTGAGCATGGCTGAGGAGGTGGTCCAGTAGGTACAGTGCTTGCCTCACAAGCATGAGGACTCAGGTTCAATTCCTACTACCCACCTAAAACTTCTAGGTATGGTGGCACACTCTTAAATTTTCAGTGATGAGGAAGTGGAGACAGGAGGATTCCTTGGCTGTCATCGGCAAGTCAATATAGCCAAAGTGGTAAGGTCTTGGAAATGAGAGACCCAGGCTCAAAAAAGTGGTCGGCATTCCTAAAGAATGACACCAGAAGTTGTCCTCTGGCTTACACAGGCACACACACACATGCGCACACACACACACCACACAGAATTGTGGTTAATAACACACACACGGCATTGTGGTTAATAAGAGGCAGCAAGGATCACTTCCATTCTGATATAGCCTGACACCTATGTAAGCACCACAGAAGGAAGCTGGACTTGAGGATAAGGCTGGCGAGAGGGTGCAGGCTGTGACTAGAGTGGGACACATATATTCTGATAACCTTGTGTCAGGGTGATCAAAGCAAGTGGAGTTTTATTTCAGTTCCCATGTTTTCCAACTATTAAAGGATCTGAGCTGAAATTGCAATGGAGGGACCACGAACTAGTGGGCTATGTGGGGGTCCAACGAGCTGGCTGGTTCACAATGAACAACAGGAACATGGCAAATACCCAATAAACGTAAACTGTGGGTGCTTCCTGGGTCTCCATGACACCTGAGCCAGAAGAAACTTGGGAGCATGTGCACAAGACAGTGACATCATCGCTTTCTCGGCTTTGCATGAGACTGAGAAATTGAATCAGATGGCACATGAGAGGGTCTGCCCATGGTAAGCATCTGTGGTTTTACTACAGCACCTAGCCTCTTGGGAATCCCCCACAGGAGGATTTTCTCCTTCCTGCATCCCAAGCTTCCTTTTTCCGGCCTTCAGGTCCTGTTAGGTAATCCCATTTAATGTTCCTGTCTACCTAGCTAGCTAGCTAGCTAAGTCAACTCTGGCAACATTCCAAGACATGACTTCCCAAATCTGTACATCAGCTTCTCATACTGCAAACTGGAACTAAGTGGGTACCCCAAAATGAGCTTGAGGGAAGGGGACAGTAAAGCCCTTTTGGAATCCATTTTTATCAATGGGTCATCAATATGATCATAAAATAAATAAATAAAATTAAAACGGAGGTTGAAATGAAATCCAATTTTCTTATCTCTTAAAAAAGTCCAGACAAGTCAAATTCTGAGATCATTTCCAGAACTAATACAGGAACTTCAAAGAGCAACAACCTTGCTGTAGGCCAGATCTCACGCTTAATGTATAACAGCTCCTTGATGATACAGGGGGTATACCCAGGAATACTGAGATTTGATGATAAAAGGACCAAGGAATCAACTTCCCTTTTGTCCTAAGGATCCACATAGTGCAATCATTCATATTCTTAAGATCCAATAATCCACTATATTATCTTTATCCCATAGACTACCAATACTGTCTTTCTGGGTAGAATGGAAATGCCCCTGTCCTGAGCACTGTGATTGCATGTCATCAAACAAGAATGGAAGAGGTATGTCTGTTTCCTGTCCCCAATGTTCACCGAGGTGCTCCTAGGTGTGCCTATTCTTTTCTGTTGTGGTTGTTGCTGTTTTTTATTTTTATTTATTTTCAAGCTAAAGTTTCACTCTAGCTCAGGCTGACCTGGAATTCACTATGTAGTCTCAGGGTGGCCTCGAATTTGTGGTGATCTCCCACCTCTGCCTCCTGAGTGCTGGGATTAAAGGCATGTGCCACCACGCCCTGAGAGGTGCTCCTGTTCTAGAGACTACTCTGAACTTCCTCTAGCCTTTGAGGAAACTTAATCTCTGTTTGAACAAGACAACCCTTAACTGATATCTGCCTTGTGGTTTTGTGTTTTTTAATCTGTAAATGCCGAGGCACCAAGACGACCATCCTCTACTTAATTCAGTTCTACGTACCTACCTGTAAAGCAGCATTTTAGTGTTTGCAGATAAAACCATCTTAACAAAGTTCTGTTGGACCTTCAACAGAGAAAGGAATCAATGTCCTGAAGTCTGCCCAACAGCATGATAACTGGAGCAGTAGAAAGTTGGCATCTACCACAACAGCTTTTCTAGAAGGTCCTAGAGAGTTTCAGGAGTCCAGGACAAGGGGTGTTGTCTCAAAGCCCAATTCCCTCTGCAAACAAACATTTATGGCAGGAGCCACAGTTACTACAAACATCCAAACAGTGCGTTACCTCATAGGCTGTTGTGTCTCTGTGACAGCCACTCGTGCTGTGCTTTGGATAGTGTGGCGGTCTATCTAGATTGTTAAATTGACTGTATCTAGGATCACCTAGGAGACAAATCTCTGGCTCTGTCTAGGAGGGAGTTAAGGTACATGCCTGCAAAGCCTAAGGACCCAGGTTCAAATCCCCAGGATTCACATAAAGCCAGATGGATTAATTAGAGGGTGGTTGGTTTCCCCCATAACAGACATGCCGCTATTGCACCCATTGGCTCATTTGGCCTGGATGGCCAAATTTAAGGCTTGTGGTGTCCACTGTTGAGTATCTTCACTGGTGATTTCTCTCTCTCCCACTGAGCTGCATGCAATGTGCCTTTTTTTGTTTTTGTTTTTGTTTTTTTTGTGTTTCAAGGTAGGGTTTCATTCTAGTCTAGGCTGACCTGGAATTCACTCTATATTCTCAGTGTGACCTCAAACTCATGGCGATCCTTCTACCTCTAGAGGCCTCCCAAGTGCTGGGATTAAAGGCGTGCACCACCATGCCTGGTGCAATGTGGCTTTTTCCAACTTTCTGTCAGCTGGTCTACATAGAGGAGGTTTTCACTTCAGTTCCATCAGGATTTCTCAATGACTTTGCAGCCAAAGTATGGGGAGACTACAGCAATAGGGCCTTACCACCTATTCCTGGTGAGAAACCAAGGGCCTTGGCAATGGCCTGTAATGTTTGGGGGAATCAGGGACCCTGCCTGGCCAACAACTCCCTACAAGGTATCCCATCCTTGGCACTAAAAAAGTTTTAGTAACAATCTACGGCTTCTTAGTGTCCGTTGTCCAAAAATGTAGGTTTCCATGTGACTTATTTATATCTGCTTAGATTTTGATTAGCCCTCCCTCCACCTTTCCTTTACTCAATCTCTTCCTTTGGCCTCACTTAGGCCTTTTCACCACTTACATACAATACCATCCTCCCTCCCTTTCTCTTCCCTTTGTATCTCCTTTCTAGCTTACTGACCTCTGCTACTGAGTTCTATTCCTACTCACATAGAAGTCCAGTCATTTGTAGCTCGGATCCACATATGAGAGAAAACATGTTATATTTGGCTTTCTGGGCCTAGGTTACCTCACTAAGTATACTTTCCAGATCTATCCATTTTCCTGCAACTTTCATAACTTCATTTTTCTTTACCACTGAGTAGAACTGCATTGTGTAAATGTACCACATCTTAATTATCCACTCATCAGTTGAGAGACATCCTGACTGATTCCATTTCCTAGCTATTGTGAATAGAGCAGCAATAAACATGGTTGAGCAAGTATCTCTAAGGTAGTGAGACAAGTCCTTAGGATATATGCATAGGAGTGGTATACCTATATCATATGGTAGATCTATTTTTAGCTGTCTCAAGAACCTCCACACTGATTTCCACAATGGTTGGACCAGATTGCATTCCCACCAACCGTGTAGAAGGGTTCTTCCTTATCTGTATCCTCACCAGCATTTATGGTCATTTGTTTTCTTGATGGTACCAATCTTACAGGAGTGAGATGGAATCTCAAGATAGTTTTAATATCATTTCTCTGATGACTAGGGATGAAGAACATTTTTTAAGATGTATACACACCAACTGTATTTCTTCTTTTGGGAGCTCTCTATTTAGTTCCATAGCCGCCCTTTTTTTTTAAGTTGGTTGTTTGATTTCTTATTTAATTTTTTGAGTTCTTTGTATATTCTAGATATTAATCCTCTACCAGATGTATAGCTGGTGAAGATTTTCTCCCGTTCTGTAGGTTGCCTCTTTGCTCTATTCATAGTGTCCTTTGCTGTACAAAAGCTTTGTAATTTCATGAGAAACCAGCGGTTGATCTGTGGTTTTATGTCCTGAGCAATTGGGTGTTATATTCAGAAAGTCTTTGCCAATAGCAATATGTTGAAGGGTTTCCTCTACTTTTTCCTCTAGAAGTTTCAGAGTTTTGGGTCTTAAATTAAGGTCTTTGATCCATTTGGACTTAATTCTTGTGCATGGAGAGAGATGAGGATCTATTTTCATCCTTCTACAGGTACATTTCCAGTTTTCCCAGCACCATTTGCTGTAAAAGTGATATGACCACTGGAAAAACTTACCAAAAAAGGTAATTCAAAATACTACCAGATGTATTAGTTCTTACTTTTTGAGACACAGTATGACATTTGTGTGTGCAGTTATTGTATAGAATCATGATAATTCTATGTAATAATACATCTGGAAATTTACCTGATATCCTTATTTTCACACTCTTTCTTTATAAACTTACACCTATTTTACTGATTTCTACATTGAAATTGTTTTTCCTTTTTTCAGCTACACCCAAAATCTCCCAAGTATGTCATTTCTTCCCTCACATTTATGACTGGGAGAAATTGGCCCTTGTCATTTGAAACTCTGAAGCAACTTACATTCGTTGCACAAATATGGACTAGTAGACTCCAATAACATGTTCCTACAAGTCATCCTGGATGTGTGTGTGTGTGCACACACATGTGAATGTGTCTGCATATGTGGGACCACACATTGGAGAACCAATATATTAGCTTGGCTCTCTATGCCCCTTGCTAAATCCATATTTTATTAGTATGTCCTTTAGTGATCTTTGGCCCAGGCCTTGAGATACACGATCTATCAGAGAAGAGATTAATACTGCAAGGAGCACAATCCAGCCAGCCTTTCCCTTCTTATGAGGACTCATTCCCCAGTGCAGGTTATACTTGGGCATCCACCTGTCCATCTTTCCTGTTAACCTTAGTTTTCTCCCAGACAAGTACTAAATCTACTTAGTTTCCAAGAGCAGATGAGATCTGGCATATTCAAGGTGGCATGCCTGTAGACTAATCCTAGATTTTCAATCCTTATTCTTCTTCATAGTATACTAGGAGCTCTGGTCAAAGAAGGTTCCCTAGAAGTGATTATGCAAAAAATCTAATGCCCCAATACAGCTTGCATGAAATCATGTGGTTTTCATGCTGAACCTACTATGCATAGTCTTCCTAAAAGGAAGCCGGACGTTTTCATTCTTGTTGCTGAAAAGAGGCACACTTAGTGAGAAAAACAGAAGCAGGAAGCTACTAATGACATATATAAGTAGAATTAGACATAGCCATGAAGTATAAAACCCTGCATGCCTTTAATCACAACCTTTGGGAGGCTGAGATAGGAGGATTACCATAAACTCAAGGCCAGCCTGAGAATACAAAATGAGTTCCAGATTAGCCAGGGCTAAAGTGAGAAACTGCCTTGAAAATAGAAAACAGCCCCTTTTATCCTGTATAGGTGTGAGAGTTATAACCTGGACCAAGCCATATTCCCACATTCTCAGACTCATATAACTTCATGTTTGTAAAATCATATGTGGTGGTTTATATTGTTAATTTGACAGGACCTATGAATGTCCATGAGGGATTATTGAGATTAGGTTAGTTCCTGAGCATGGCTGTGAGGGATTATCTTGATTAGGTTAATTGGGGTGGCACCCTTTCATAGGTTGGCTCCTGGGCTCTATTGAAAAAAGGAGAAGGGAGCTGATCACCAGTATGCGTTGATCTCTGCTTCATCAATGTGGAGTGGATGTGACCAGCTCTGCTTCAAGATCCTGCTGCCACACCTTTCCTGTCAGGTTGGACTGTAACCTCAAAATATAAGCTGAAATAAACCCTTTCTTAACTTGCTTCTTGTGAGGCATTTCTGTCCCAGTGATGGAGCAGGGACAGCAGGTTTTCATTTTTTGTATGTTTGTTGCATCAGGGGTTAAACCTACGGTCTCTTGCACACTAAGCAAGCACTCTGCCATGGATGGGACTATATCCCCATCTTAGCAGTGTTTGTAATGTATATAAAATAATAATTTAAGTATGTGGCAACCAGATATTTCTAATGGTATCAGCAAGAAATGTTGTCAACACACAGTTCTCAGTGTGAAAAGCTATTCAGCCTCTCAGGAACCAGTGACCAGACACCCCTACCTCAGGGCTGATGGAAGGACAAAACTTGATAATTGATGTAAATCTTGATGACTAACCTAGAGTACCGAAAAAAAAAAAACAAAAACACATTGATATTGTTTATAATGATATCAATGAGCTAATTACAAATTCTCCTTGGCTATTAATTCTCACAGGTCCTTTATTGACAACATCTTACTTGCTAGTTTGTTTCTGTATGTATGTGAAGGTAATAAGACAATTATGCTACAAATTGCACCATTAATTCATTCCAACTAGACTTTCCTCAAATTAATACTAATTAGTGATGTTCAGATGTGATTTCAATAGGGGATAGACTGATGTTTGCTTTGCAGTACCAGTAGATGGGAAGAAATTGTTGTGTTTTGTTTAATATAAATGGAGGAAGGCAATATAAAGCAGAGATCAAGTAATAACTTCAAGGCTTTATTAAGTCATGTCGCATGCTGCCTCTAAACAGTGAAAATACCAATTACCCTGCCAGGCACACAATCTCTCCAGCCTGTGCACCAAATAAGGATGGAAAAATCAGCCCTTTGTGCTTCACCAGAGCATTGTGCTGTGCTCACAAAAAAAAAAAAAAAATCATTTCAAAAATTAACCTTGAGTTTGTTTCCAAAATGCCCAATACTTTGTGTTAGCTCAAAGAATCCTTATCAGTTGTGTTCTCTCATAAAGTGTTTAAGCAAGAACACTCAAAGAGACAGGGGGAAGGCCTTGCCTGCTTTTGCATGACAGTATATCTAAGTAATTCCAAAAGTTGTTGATCTGGGGGCTGGGGACATTTCTGAGATGTGAAAAGCACCTACTATGCAAGCCTGAGGAGCTGAGATGGTTCGAGTTTGACTGGAGAGCACCCATGTGAACAGCTGGGTGTGGCCATGCATGTGTGTAACCCCAGTCCAGGGGCAGGGGGCAGAGACCAGAGGACGGTTGGGGCTTGTTAGTCATCAGCCTAGTGAAAACAATAGCTTTGGGTTCAGGGAGAGACTCCACCTCAAGGAAATGAGCACACGAGTAAAAAGAGGACCCTGTCCGCACATTTTCTGGCCTCTGCATGGATGCAGGCATCTGCACACACATGCATGCGCTACTCACAGTTTGCAAAAAAGAAAAACAGGCACAAATCCGGGGTCCTAAACCTTCTAGTGGTAAAACAATTCAGCTATCTTCATCTGAGAAATCAGAATCTCCCAAACTCACCTATCAGAAGAAGCACTTGCTAAAAAGGATGCACTCCTAAGCCACTCTGGAAGGTATTTCTTTTCTTTTTTAAAAATTCTGTTGGGCTGGAGAGATGGCTTAGCGGTTAAACGCTTGCCTGTGAAGCCTAAGGACCCCGGTTCGAGGCTCGGTTCCCCAGGTCCCACGTTAGCCAGATGCACAAGGGGGCGCACGCGTCTGGAGTTCGTTTGCAGAGGCTGGAAGCCCTGGTGCGCCCATTCTCTCTCTCTCCCTCTATCTGTCCTTCTCTCTGTGTCTGTCACTCTCAAATAAATAAATAAATAAAAAATTCTATTTATTTATTTGCAAGCAGAGAGAGAGAGGGAGAGAGAGAAAGAGGAGATAGACAGAGAATGGGTGTGCCAGGGCCTTCAGCCATTTCAAAGGGACTCCAAATGCATGCACCCCCTGTGCATCTGGCTTACTTGGATACTGGGGAATTGAACCTGGGTGCTTTGGCTTTGCAAGCAAGTGCCCTAACTGCTAAGCCACCTCTCCAGCCCCTCTTGGAGGTCTTCCTAATAAGCAGCTCTAGTGATCGGACAAATCTGGGCAACACCTCCCAGCCGTGGTTCTCACTCTTGACCTCCTGCTAGAACCTCTCAGGGAGCATCAAAAGCAACAGCAATTAATGTCCAGTTTGTTCTGGAAACCACATTGTTACTCTGATTGCAAAACTCAACCCCAGTCTAGTGATGCCAACATTCCCAAAGTTGTCTCAACCATGAATACATTTTAAAATCTGTCCAATGGATACTAATATGTAACCACGGCTGAGGAACATCACACCTTTGTTTCACTAGCTGGGGGCCATCAGCTGACCAGGCTGGGCAATACTGGCCTCAGATCCCACCTTGGAAGAGATCTGCATGCAGTTGACAAGGCTGTGCTTAGCGCAGGGTGGTGGAACCCAAAGCTTTCTGCCTACTGGGCAGTTTCCTTCCCCACTCCCTTCTCCCATGGCACTACCACCAATAAAAGCACCTTAAAATATTCTCGCGGCTCTTTTTCTCTGTACACTTGGCCATGGAATACCAACTGAAAAGAGACAGGATGGAGCAAATCCACCTGCTCCAAAAATCACTTATGCAAGCCCATTATGTGCAAAAATGCCCTGACCCAACCAAGTGCCCCATTTTTGTTCTATGTCCCATAATCAACGTCAGTAAGAATCACTCATACTCACACCTGTGAACTCATTTTGACAGTTTTCTTTAATTAATGATGAATGACACTACAGTTCTAAGTACCAGACAGAATCAAGGGGTGGGGGTGGCGGGAAGTTTAAAACAAGCATAACACTACAAAGGAAATTTGGAAAAGTGAAACACTTCTAAATGAGAAATATAAACCTGGCCTGGCGCCCGTTACATATATACATGATACCTATGTTGTCCACATATATACAGTAGATGTTTTGGCAGCAATCCAGACCACGCACTGGTCTTCTGGACACAGACGAAGTAGCACCACGAACAGCACCGCCATCGTAGGATGATAAACCAAACGGCACGCATGGCCGACGGAAAGACAGATGGCATCCATTTGGCCCACCCTGTAGCCAAGAGACGTACGCAAAGTACCGCAAGAGAAATTGTTCTGGAAACTACATTCTTCGATGGCAAAGTTCTACAACGGGCAGGGGTCGTGGGGAGAAACAGCCAATGCTAATGACGTGTATGCAAATACACTTTCCTGGGTATCAAATGCGAGCCATTACATGGCACACCAGTTAACAAGGGACATGGGAGAGAGACTTTTAAATAGCTGGCTAATGGCAAAATCTCTTGTTGATGATATCACAAATACTGAGTCACTGACAACCTGGGGAAGAAAGACAGCTCCTTATCCAAGTCTTATATATATTTTTTCTAATCACATTTGTTCATTACAAGCTCTTTGCTAAGGATTAATTCTCAGGAGTAGGGCCAAACACTTCCAGTATCACTCAACTACCTCCCCGCATCAAGTTCGGTGCTGCAGTTGCCAACAGTGGGCAATGGTCATCCCACACACCAGCTGAGCCACACGTTCTAAAACTACTTAGTAAATTGATTTACACAGCGATCAAATGATCTACTTGATCTCGGGCTTGGCTCAGAGCTGACCAAAAGCCCAGTGTCTAACCTTTGGTATCGTCCTAACTACAGGAAGGCTGTGTTGCTTTCCAAGACTAAGCCCATATATCAGGATGGAGGCCGCTCTCTCAGTATGAACAAGGCTGTATTTCCTCATTTTTCCAGAAGAACACAGTTCTTCCTTCAAGTTTCTCACAGCCCCTAGGAGTACAGCATTAACTCCTATTAACATTCATGCTGTCTTGGTAACACGAACCCCATCATCTCATTGCTGCGATCTCTCATATAGAGTTTCCACCTCATCGCCTTCACATGCCTTCAAAAAGTCCCTCTTTCCACCATGGAGGTCTTAATTCCCAGGGTCTTGTTTCAGAGACTTGTGTGATGGTCTGGCCTACAGTGCTCTTCCAGAGCAGCATGAGGCAAACACGGGATCGCTGTCACCCACGGCAGAGACCTTCACGTCCACCCGTGCCATTTCCCTTCACTCTCACCTGTCACTGTGAGGAGCCCCTTCCTCTATTTCTAAACCAACTGCTGTCAAGGAGTTTCCAGCTACATGGTATATTGCATCCAGGATAGAAGATTGAATGAAAAGGGGCTTCAGTACTGTAAAATTCACTTCTCACAGTATAATAAAACTGTTTATCAACTCTGTCTCACATTTAGAAGACGGCTAAGAAACATGAGCCTAGGAAAACAGTTTTTTTTTTTAAAAAAAAGTCTCTACTTCTAGGTAGATTTTGAGTAGAACCATTTTTGGCAGTCACTAGATTAGCAAAGAGAGTCCCTGACCTTTGAAGACACAAACCTGGAAAAGAGTTTTAAAATCTCTACTTCTACCTAGATTTTGAGTAGATCCATATTTGCAGTCACTAGATTAGTTAAAAGAGTCCCTGACCTTTGAAGTTAGCATGAAACAGCCACACATGTAACATCACTACTGATTTGTCATTATTGACCCAGGTAGTTGATTATTAATGTATCCTCCTCATCTTTGGCTGGTTATAAGGCTGTGCTCTGGCCCAAAACAAAGAAACCATCAAAGCCAGGGGAACATACTTATACTTCGACAAAGAAGAATTTTAAAACTCTGCTCAAGTCTCCAAGAAAGAATGCTATGAAAGGTTGGCCTCATGAAGGAAAAAGCTACCAATTTCTAGGTTAACCAGAGGCCACTAGAACCCCATTAGCATAAGCCCTTGGCTGGCTGGCAAATACTTTTAAATGGATAAAAGCCAGCTCTCTCCAATGGGAACTGAACACAAGGACTTTAGCAGCAGCTGTGGTCAAAGTAAAGCCTTTGAGCAGCCAGCCAGAGCACACGGTTTCAGCCTGAGTACCAGCAACTTCCAGTCTTAACTCAGCAGAGATTGATACTGTAGTCAAATCCCACTCAAGAAACCCCAGATTAGGATTTCTACCTTTGTGCTATTTGACCCAACAAAAAGTCAGAGGTATAGAGATCAAGAGACAGATCTGCCAATCTGTTCTCACCCAAAATAATAATCCTACATGCAGAAGTATCTTGGCAAAGCATATTCAAGAGAAACTCATGAGGTTATAACCAGCTTTATAGGAGAATAGTTAGCAATGCTGATTTCTCTGTAATTATTTATATTCTCAAGGGAAGAGAGCAAGGTAGCGTTTGCTTTCTTCTTACACTAGCAAGAGTATGAATCAGAATGTTGGAAAAATGAAAAATTATCTTTGAAAGTCTTTTTCTTCACATTTGTAAAAAGACAACTTTCATATCAGATTTTCAAAATTGACAGAGTATTTTACTAACGCAAATGATGACATTTAGCAAGTCCCTTTAAAACAATGGGTTCTTATGTCTTGAGACGTATTTGTCTTAGAAATTGATGAACATGCCATGATTAAGATCCATTAACAATGCACGCTGCACTCTGGTCTGTGAGGTACATGCCTTCTGATTGAGTTAACAGGAACACGGCCTCAGCAGGTGAGGGGTCTATTTATCTCCACTCTCACTTAAGTAGACCGAGGGGCCCTGACCCATGCCCAGGGCAGCAGCCATTGCAGTGCTCTCTAAGCCTGGCCTTTTCCTTGTGGCCACACCCGGGGAGCTCAACCCTTCCCAGAAATAAAATGCTGCTCCTCTCGACAGCGTGGCTGGCGACGCCTCATACCGAGTTCGTTTTGGCTCAGAGGGAGCCTGACCACGGCAGCAATTCATTGCACCCAGCAAAACAAACTTCACATTCTGCACGCAATGTCTTCAGGCACATTTACAGCCATTTCTACTTCACAAGGAAAACAGTCCAGGACGTACAAATTTTCCTAACAAGAAAGAGATGAGCATGTTCTCTGCGGGCTGGATGCCGCAGTAGCAGGTCATCTTGCTTCCACGTGCTTTCTGTGCACTGTGTTTTCACTAATCACTACTAGGCCAGCACCCATCAGGGAAAAAGGGGCCGATTATATTCAGCTAAATAATGTAACACTGGAAGTCCTCAGAATACATAAGAGTCTAAAGGAAAGTGACATGTAGCCCTGGTCATGACTCAAAATAATAATAATAATAATAATAATAATAATAATAGAAAAAAAGAAAGAAAGAAAAAAACAAAAGTACATAAAGAAAGAAAGATAAGAAAACCTGGAATTTTAATTTCTGGTTAGCAAAAACTCACTTATCTTAACATCTTTCTCACAATAATGCAGGAAATGATATATGATATATGATTTATGCACAGGAAAAAAAAGGTTGGGATGGAGCAGGAAGCTAACAGAAATGGGGGTGGGGAGAAGAAAGGATCAACAGTATCTAGTTTATTATGAACAGAAAGACATTTCCAGAATTTATAAACACCCACATTATGCATTCCAAAGAGAGCTTAGAGTTGCAGGGATCGCCCAGCTCTCCTCCTCTTTACAGTATATACAATGGAAGATAGTGATTTCCTTTTCCTGCAGTTCAGCTTCCATTCAATTACCCATTTTAAGCTGACACTTGAAATATCCCAGTAGAATATACCCTTCTTCACTTTCATTAATGTGGTCTATTGTCTTACAGGAAAAAAAAAATAACAAAATTAAGATTAATTCTTAAAAGGAACTCAGCGCAACATCGAGTTTATATTACAGGAGATAGTATCAGCAAATATAACTATACAATTGAGAATCATCTATGGCACTATGATTCTGATTATATTATTTTTTCTGAATAACAACCTTAAAACAAGGATCATACCCTAATCTACTCTTTTAAGCCTTGTTTTAAGCGTTTGCTCCACTCTTTACAACAGAACACTGTATACCTCAGTTCCACATCCAAAAAAAGATGTGCTGTAAGAAAAGTTACATTTTCATTAAAAAAGTACACATATAAATCAAAACCTATGTTAAATATTTCATACTCTCTCCACCCAACGTGAACAGTTCCATACGAAATAATTTACAATGGTGCTTTGTAGAACACAGTTTCAGCAGCAGATGAAACATTTTGTAAATGCAGTGAGAGTAACCCATTCTCTCGTGGCGTGGTGGTGGGCGCAACCAGCTCATTGCGGCCAGCGAAGTCCTTAAGGTTCACGATGAAGTTTATGCAGACTCGTTGTCCTGGCGTCACAGTGCTTTTTGTGCTTGGCACAATATAGAACGTGCAGTTCAGTCAACGAACTCCTGAGGATTGTAGAAAGTAAACAAACTGAAATGGATGCATCGTACCATCTACTGAGGAGGAAGATGTGAGGTCCTGGTTGTGAATCATGAAATAGTTTGAGTCTGGGTACCCATGAGTTAAAGGAGGATTTGCTGAGGTCATTTAGGTCTTCATTCTGGGAAGAAAAAAGAAAGAATTTGTTACCACGAGTATCTGGAAATATGTATTCAATTGCATTTTGGGAGTACTCATTTTGGTTTTAAAAAAAAAACCACCTTATTTGTATGTGTATGTATATGTATGTCAGAGGACAACCATGGGATGTTGGTCCTTTCTTTCCACCTTGTTTAAGACAGGAACTGTCATTGTAGTTTGCTGCCAGAAAGTCCAGACTAGCTGCCCTGTGAGCTTTGGGAATTTCCTGATTCCATTTCCCACTGCCACAGGCACATTGGGATTGTGGATCCCTGTGCCACTTTGCATCACAATTCTGTGCGCTGGTGAGCCAAGCCCCGTAAGCAGGCTTGCAGAACAGGCACTTTTAACCACCAAGCCATCTCCCCAGCCCCCAAGCATGCCTTTTAAAAGGGTGGCTATATCAGATCAACTGCTTCCAGGCACAAGCAGTGCTGTGTAACTAAACAAAATCAACATGCTGTGTTTAACTTTTCTTTTTCCTTTGAAAATGTAAGCATCTAAAGCAATCACAAAATGAAAATAGTCACTATCAAATCAGTAAACAAAATCAATGTGATCTGAATGTTTCAGAGGTTTGGCAACAAGTAAATAAAAATTTTCTTTGAAGAAAAGTAGAGGTTCTAGCTATCATGTAAAGACACTATAAAGTACAATGAGGAAGTTACAATCAGTCAATGCGCGACCTTCTTTTGATTAAAAGTCACTGCAGACATTAGCGTTTGAAGTTACACAGCTTAACATTACAGGATCTGAAATCAATTTTTAATGTGACATTGTTTGACATGAGAATTTTAGATGCAAAAAGCGACCCAAGCAAAACAGACTTGGTTAATCATTAAATAACAAAAGAAAGGGATTCTGATTTAGGTCTTAGAAATAAGTTATTTAGGCAGAAGCACAGCATGACTTCTGTGCAATTCAAGAAAACATATTTCAACAGGGCTATCTCTAAGTCTCATTCAGAGAGACGACCTTTTGTTAACCTCCTGAATCACACTTTGCTCTCAGGCATTACATCAGAGGGTCCTTCAGAAGTCCTTATTTTTCATGCACTCAAAAGTCAATCTATACATATCAATATTTATAGAGTGTCCTGACCAGTCTGCAGCATAGAGTAGATTATCATAAATACTTGTTGAATACATAAATGGGTGTGTTAAGGACCACAGAGGATTCAAGCCTGAATTATGCTGTAAGCATTGCCTTCTAACAATTCGAGGGACTTAGGCAAGCTTTGTTCACATATAGACAGACTGCAAAGCAAACAGGTGAATGTCCTGATAGACAGATGCATGGGGGGGGGGGGGGAGAATTCTGAGGAACAGACAAGAGAAAGAATATTAGGGAAGTACCTTGCTGACACACTTGGCTAGATCTGGAAGACAAGGAATAATGTGGGGAAGTAAAAACAGGGATTTCCTTTTCCTTTTTTAGTGTTAGCACGAGGCCTGCCACGGAGTAGGTATTTAATAAAGGTAAGCTGAAAACACGACAGACATAAGCATCCTTGCCAGTGAAGATATGTGTTAAAACAAGCTGCAGGCGTGAGGAGAGATCAGCCACACAGAGGCCATGGCAAGGATGTGGCTGGCTTCACAGGACTGCCAGGGATTGCGCACAGGAACTAAGTCTACACACCTACGGCAGGGTGATGGTGAAAACCTCGAGCCACTGCCCAAGAGTCTAAGTATAGGACAGCAAGAAGTTGCTTTGAGACCCTCAGCAAGACCTGTGCCAGCTACAAGTAAAGTAATGGTTTCTAAGACTCACAAGCAGAAATCCCTCTATTCCTTTCCCTCCCTGGTTTTCCTTTTTTAAAAATTTTTTGTTTATTTTTAATTATTTACTTGAGAGCAACAGACAGAGAGAGAAAGAGGCAGAAAGAGAGAGAGAGAATGTGTGCACCAGGGCTTCCAGCCACTGCAAACAAACTCCAGATGTGTGCACCCCCTTGTGCATCTGGCTAACGTGGGTCCTGGGGAATTGAGCCTCGAATCGGGGTCCTTAGGCTTCACAGGCAAGCGCTTAACCGCTAAGCCATCTCTCCAGCCCCTGGTTTTCCTTTTTAAGACAAGGTCTCACTAGGTCGCACACAGTGGTTTTGAACTCACCATCTTCTTACCTCAGCTCTTCTAGTGCTGGGATTATAGGTATGCATCACCAAGGTTGGTCTGTCCTTTTAAAGGGTAAACAGCTGTCAGTATTTACATAACAGCTTTCAAAGAAGTCAAAGGACCAAAGTGGAGGATCAACGTTTATGAGGGAATTTCTGTTTACTTTAAAATATTAACTCTATGTCTAAAAGGTAAAGAAGCTTTTTTAAAATTAAAAAAAAAAAAAACTTACTATAAAAACATGGCTGGGCGTGGTGGTAGCACGCCTTTGATCCCAGCACTTGGGAGGCAGGTAGGAGAATCACTGTGAGTTCGAGGCCAGCCTGAGACTACATAGTGAATTCTAGGTCAGCCTGGGCTACAATGAGACCCTACCTTGAAAAACCAAAAACATGGCATGGAGATGCCAAAGCAAAACCAACAAGAGTATCCCAGGCCTCTCCCTTTAACTGACAGAGAGACAGGGCTTCTGCTCGTGGTGACAGGCCAGCCATTCTCCCAAGGGTCCTCAGGGTGCTAACACCCCAGACCAGGACTCCAAGGCTTTTGTTGACTTTTGAGACTTTTTCTGGAACTCATATCAATAGGTTTCTACCAGAATATCTACAGCTGGGCACAGCTTCATAGCTCCAGGCCTAAAATTAGGCGAGAGGGCCACACTGTGTTAAAGGACTTGTGACAAGTAGGACAACTGCCAAATATACAATAGGGGAAGCAGAGGGTACGCGGCATGTTTTTCATTTCATATCTGGCTGTCCTCCAGGAGGGCTGAACGAACAACGTAGGACAGGAACACCGTGTACCCAGGTTTATCATCACACATGCCAACCTTCACAGATCCACAGGGCAGAGGCTAGGGCCCGTGAGAGGAGAAATAAAAGCCTGGCCTCAATATGTGCTTACGTCTATGGCTTTGGGCCATGAGAATCCACCCTTACAAGCACATTCAAAGTGCCGGAAATAAAAAGATAGAGCACTCTCATCATGTATTTCTTTGCAAAGTCTCCGCATGCTTCTTTTAAAAGCCCTTTATTGTAAATCTGGATTGTCACACATCTTTGACACACGTTCCTATTGGTGCCATGAACTAAGGGGCCTAGAAAGAAGTGGCAGCACAGGCGACTGAGGGCATGAGGCAATGCTGCCACGGCGGTGAGAACAGACGGCTACCAAGAGTCCACACTTCACACCTGCTGCCTTTGTACAATGGTGTGTTCATGTAACTGGACGTCAGTGTAATGACATGGATTTTTTTTTTTAATTTTTATTTATTTATTTGAGAGCGACAGACACAGAGAGAAAGACAGATAGAGGGAGAGAGAGAGAATGGGTGCGCCAGGGCTTCCAGCCTCTGCAAACGAACTCCAGACGCGTGCGCCCCCTTGTGCATCTGGCTAACGTGGGACCTGGGGAACCGAGCCTCGAACCGGGTCCTTAGGCTTCACAGGCAAGCGCTTAACCGCTAAGCCATCTCTCCAGCCCCATGACATGGATTTTTAACAAACATCCCATGTGAGAACTGTCCTTCACCAGGGCCACGGTGCAGACTGCACGCTTATTCCAATCATGCAGCCACTGTTTGCAGCAGCTATAGAATGGCTGCTCAAGTTCCCATGCACTCTGCAAAGGCCTTCTCAACTGTGGGCATATTCTTTTCCGTGGTCTCTAGAGCAGCAAGTTTTAGCCCTTAGAGAGCACATTTGATCTTTGGTGACAGCCAAAAAGCTTTCAGAACCCAATGTGGAGAACAAAGGAGCCCACTGAACATGGTAACGTTCCCAGCAAGGTAGTGCCTGAAGCCAAAGGGCTCCAAACCTGCAGTCACAAAAACACAGTTACTTTGATGTGTGAGATGTCTAAAGGCTTTATAGACAGACGCTGCTCAGCTTTACAGAACTTATGGTCACCTCTCCACTGCCTTATTGCTCCATGTTTGCACCCAGGAAAGGCTAAGCTGGAATAAATCAATGCACACAAGAAAAGGCTTAGATCTATAGGCACATGTTTTGTTTTTAATTTAGGGATATGTTTTTTTTGTAAAAAAAAATGCAAAACCTGGGCTGGAGAGATGGCTTTAGTGGTTAAGCACTTGCCTGTGAAGCCTAAGGGTCCCAGTTCGAGGCTCCATTCCCCAGGACAGTCAGATGCACAAGGGGGCGCACGCACCTGGAGTTCGTTTGCAGGGGCTGGAGGCCCTGGCGCGCCCATTCTCTCTCTCTGCCCCTTTCTCCTTCTGTCTGTCACTCTCAAATAAATATATAAAATATATTTATATATAATATAATATATAATATATAATATATAAATATATAAAAATAAACAAAAATTTTTAAAGTTTTAAAAAATGCAGAACTACGCACACTAGGTTCTCCTAGTCCTTCAATTCAATAAATGCCTATGAGTGATGACTACAAATGCACTGAGAAAAACTGGGATCAACACCAATGAAGCTGGTAGGCACACATACATTTAGTGCACTGCGCATGCACAACCTCACTGGACGGACACCAAGCGTGGAATAGCCACTGCCACTGTGCTTCTTTACACACACAGAAGCTCACCAGTCACATGTTCACATCGGAACCCAAAGCAACACATTTCCTTAACAGAAGATGCTGTACAAATATCCAGTGACGCTATCTGAGATACAGTCTCTCTAGTTACAACATCAGGGAAATAACCTCTGAGCCCAGAAATATGAGGCACCTGTCATGAGATTTAGTAGCAGGAAATTACATTCTGACAAAATTTCATCACCACATCAGTGTCTATGGTACCCTTCTTTGAACATCTTCTTGTAAGATTAAACCCACCTAACTCTGCTGCCAGAAATTTGAAAAAATGTAATCTTTAAAGTAAATATCAATTAATCCAACATTTAAGTGAAGCTACTTAAGACCTATGGATTTTTGCATGATTACATTCAGAATCTACCCATTAAAACGATGCCTACTAGAGCCTAAAGGTAAATAAAGCTTTTTACCCTCCTTCCACACTGTTTTGGTACCGTGATCACTTTTAACTGTGAAAGCTAAAAGCAGCACAAAGCTAGACAGAAATCACACAGAAGGGTCCACAGCCTTTCGGCAGGGCACTTGTAATCAAAGTCACTGACAAGGCGTCTAGGCCTGTATCATGTTTTGAAATTTACTGTGATTTTTCTAATAAGGTAAAACATAGTAATAAATATCTGATTGGGGTGTTAAGTACTTTTTACTTTGACTACTGAAATAGGATTTGAATATTGCAAATTGCTTGGCTGTTGTCACATACTAAAATGTAGCCAGAAAGTAATACTAGAAAAAAAGACGGAAAGTTATGTGTTTTCATCACAAAGATCTTACACTATAGATTCAGATATAAAAATTCATATAAATAAAATTCCCCCACAAGGTGTAAAGGTCTGGAAATGTAGCTGAGTAGTCTCAGCACAGTTAGTCGTCCAAGGTTCAATCTCCAAGACCGCACACACAAAAAAGGTGTCAAAATAACATATTTCTCTTTCACTTAACATAATTTATATATTTGTATAATCCAGGAAACTGTAAGCAAGAAGTATTTAGAATTCCAGGCACTCAAGGGCAGCTGCTATTCAGTTGTTCTGATTTCAAGACTGACATGAGCACTTCAAACTTCTATAATTCTGTATTCAATGTCAAGAGAAGTTTTAAAAAAATATTTTATTTTTATTTATTTATTTCATTAACAGAGAAAGAGGGACAGAGAGAGATTGATAGAGAGAGAAAGAGATAATGGGTGGGCCAATGCCTCCAGCCACTGCAAACGAACTCCAGACATGTGTGCCCCTTTGTGCATCTGGCTAACATGGGTCCTGGGGAATCGAACCAGGATCCTTTGGCTTTGCAGGCAAACAGCTTAACTGCTAAGACATCCCTCCAGCCCAAAAGAAGTTTTTAAAAGAAAGAAAAAGAAAAACCTCCAAAGAATACCTTAAAGTGTTCTCATTCTGAAAAACATGGCAGTGAGAAGCTATGTGAAATGTTAACCCGTTTTTGAACTCTTTTTTTTCTCCTTTACCCATCCACCCTCCCAATTTGCTGTATATTGTTGGAAAGCAGGGAGAGCCCCTGGCTTCCTGGTTTAAGTTTCCAAAATCTTGCATAGTAAAGGGAATGACACAGACAAAACGCGTGGAAAAGCCAAGATGGGACAAGAATTATACCGGGGAGGAGAAAAAGGCTCCCTTTGCCAGGGTGGGGCAAGGCGGGAGGACATGAATGCAGACATGTCTGTTGGTGGCATCTCTGAGCCTTGTAGGATGGTGGCCTTGACACCTGTGGCAGCATTCTGTTCAGTCTCCTCGGGTCCATTAGCTTTTTATTTTACAAAATCACATCTAACTACATGCCAGTACCCCCACACTTCCTCCTCCAGCTTTCTCCCTGGTATTGCCATAATTGGTTCATGGTACCACTGATTTAAAGATCATATCATTTAGAGCGTGTGCCCATTACTAGTGCTGATAACACACTACCAGAAAATTCACGTGTGTGTGCACACACATGTGTGTGCGCATGCACAACACTGGGTGTCCAGTCTCATTTTCTACCTTGCTCGAGGTGGGGGGGGGTCTCTCATTCTTCACTGCTGCATGTGTCAGGCAGGCTAACTGGCCTACAAGTTCCCAGGCTGCTCTCCTGTCTCTGCCTCCTTTCTCACCCAGGCACACTGAGGTTACAGGCGCTAGTTCAACAGCCTTGGGCTTTTATGTGGGTGCTGAGGATCTGAACTCAGGCTTGTACAGCAAATACTTTATCCACGGAGCCATCTCCCAGTCCCAAACTCTGTTTCTAAGCATCGCTAAATCTAACAAATGAGTGCAATACATCAAAAATATTATTAAACATCAATATTCACAAGCACCTTCATACTTCTGGTAGAAAATGGGTATTACGTGTTTTAACACTCGCACTATAAACTGCTAGGTGAATAAATGAGACCATTGATCTACTTGTCAGGAAAGGAATTTTGTGGCTGAGAGCTTGGGTTTTACCATCTGAGACAGTTTGGGAGTTGAAGTAGGACTATCACGGTCAGTTCCATTAGACACAACAACCATCCACTTAAAGAAAAGCTGAATTCAGAGAGAATCTGTTCACTCCCTACAAGGTACCCTTTGGGAAGTGTGGAAGTGAGCTGAAGCTTTGGACTAAGACAAGCCAAAGCAGTGGTGGCAGGGTGGCCTCCATTCTGAAGCCGTTTGACTCTCACCACCAAAGCAAAGAAGTCCAGTTAGGACTGCAGGAGAGCTCAAGCAAGACTGTGATGTCTGCTGCTTTCTGTCAGAAGTGGAGAGCCATCTTAGTGAGCGAAAGAAAGCCAAGTTCTTCTCAAGTCAGCCAGGATCACAGTGGCAAGATTGTTTTTGTGGTTGTAAACGGCAAAGGGTGATGAACCAGCCCAAACCAGTGCCTTAGTGGAGCTCTTTAAAGAGCACTCTTGCCTCTGCCAGTCAAATGGGAGAGGGCTGGTGAAAATAGCAAGGTTGCTGGCCAGGCCTTCATGTGCACAAGGTTGCCAAGAAGAAAATCCAGGGACAGTTGCCAACGTGTGAGAAGCCATCTCGCTCCAGTTCCCCTTTTGTCATAGCAAAAGACCTTCTGGCAGGGCTGGTGACTTTGGGAGACCACCAGTGAAGAAAGGCACACTTCATTAGAAGGAACGAAGACCAAGATTGACCTAGAAGGAAGCCATCAAGCCTGTGTGCTCTGCTGCGGCCTGAGGTGAATACTGTCCGTTCTAGGGGTAAAAAGCAGAAAAAGATTCTGGAAATTTTTAAGATGTTTAAGGATGATAAGATTGGTTCACACAATGAAGTCTAGTTCTTAATAAGTAAATAAATGGGTCCCGTCAATAATTTAGAACTCTAAAGAAAAGTTCAAAAGTTTTAAACCCCCCAAACTCTCCACATCAGTTATTTTGCCTTTTTGGGGGGCTGCATATGTGTGAGTGTTGTGCTTGTGTGTATGCATGATTGTGTGTGCTTCTGGAAGCTAGAAGTCAACATCAGAGATCTTCTCAATTGCTCTCCACCTCCCAAGTGATGGGATTAAAGGCGTGTGCCACCATGCCCAGCCACCTTATTTTTTAAAATATTTTTTGAATGTATATATTTATTTATGTACGCGAGAGCGAGAGAGAGTAAGATAGAGGGAAAATGGCACGCCACGAACTCCAGCCACTGCAAACAAACTCCAGACACATGCGCCGTCTTGTACATCATCTTGTTTACGTGGGTCCTGGAGAATCGAACCATGGTCCTTAGACTTCGTAGGCAAACACCTTAACCACTAAGCCATTTCCCCAGCCTTCTACCTTATTTTTAAAGACAGGGTCTCTCAATGAACTGGCTGCTCCCTGATTTGGCTACATTAGCAAGATAGCGAGTCTAGGGGATTCTGTTGTCTCCGCCTCCATAGCACTGGGATCACAGGGGCGTGCCATACCCGCTTTTAAATGGATGTTGAGGACTTAAACTCGGGCCTCATGCTATGCAGCAAGCCATTTACCACTGAAATAGTTCCCTAGCTTCACTCTTTTTTCCAGTTGATGAGAAGCATGCTAATAAAGAGAATGGGGTTAATGTCACCCCAGTTCCCTTCCAAAATGCGAAGCACAATATTGCAGTGTTTCTTCCATCAATATCATGATATGCCCACATACATGATGGACCAGAGTAGGGCTCAGAAGAACACTCTGTCTACAGTTCACTCCTGATCAAATGTATGGGGGCAGGAAGCCTTTTGTGTCCATGGGGATTGTATCAACAGCACGTCTTACCTGACAGACATTACATTCCAGTTTTGAAGCCTGTACCACAACACTTAGTGGTTTATGACTTTGTTTGGTTGAAATGGTCAGAACTCAGGACATAGGTTCCATAAGTCTGGCCTGGATACAAACTGGTAGGCTTAAATTATCCCATAACTTTCTTTACAATGTGGTATAGAGAAAGTAAAAAGGGTCTGTAATACTGTTTCTTAATTAGACAAAAGGGAGTGAGACAGACCTATTCCTACAAGGTTTGTTTTTCTCTTAAACACTAGATTTCTCACACATACTCTCAGCCAGGAGTCAGATTGCTTCGAGAAAGCAAGTTCCTAATTGGTTATCTGAGTCACTGTCCGGATACCCCAATTGTTTCCCAACTCTCATCATTTTTTCCATAACAGCTTACAAACAGGGCCCTGAGCAGACATTCACACAGCCCTGGGTCTGCAGAGAACTGAGGTAACTATCATTAGCACCCCTGACATCACTTTTGGCAGCTGGAGAGATGGGGAAACCTGTGTTTAATCTATTTCCTACACACCACAAATGTTAACCAGAGTCCCAATAATATGGTTGTGGTTGGCTTTATGGAAAAACCTGGTAATACAAGAAACATCTATGGAACCGAACAAGCATCTTTCAAGAAACCATGGATTACCTCAGCAGTGTGACCCTGACTCCCTTTCCATAGGTTGTTTACATCATTAAACAGGCCTACTGGAGGACAATGCCACTCCCAACAGTTCCTGAGAAGACCAAGTTCAGTGTCAGGAAAAGATTTTCCTCTCAACACACATCTAACTTATACCTCTAGAAAATCATGTAAAATCTCTCTCTCACACACACACAGAACAACAACAACAACAACAACAACAACAACTGTCCTCTGTCCAGTTTCTTGCTTTGAGGAAAATATCAGGGGGGAAATTTTGAGGAGGATTTGACCTGTGATTATTTGGAATGAAATGTTCTTTTCAAAAAGGAGGGGTGGGTCTGGGCAATGGCTCAGTTAGTAAAGAGCTTGCCACACTAACACAGGACCTGAATTTGGCCCCATGGCAACCACATAAAACGTTAGGCAAGCAGTGACACACTTGTTGCCCCAGCTCGAGAGGTGGAGACAGAAGGATTTCCAGGGCTTGCTGACCAGCGTGCCTATCCGAATCAGAAGGTTGCAGGCTCAGTGAGAGATCCACCTCTGACATAAGGTAGAGAGCAGTAAGAAAGACACCCGACATCAACCTCTGGCCCATACACACATACGTGCACACACATGCACCCAGCACATACATGTACCCACATGCATACGAACATGCACACCACACATAAACTCAAAAAGGTAAAAAAAAGGAAAAATATTTAAGAGAAAAAAATGAACATGAAAAAGTATATTTAGTGAAAGTACACTCTCTGTGAAACTAACTTGAAATACATAAGTAATAGCATTGTGTTCAAATGTCCGCCAGCCCATAATGCTCACTCAATTCACTTTAAGAATTCTTAAGGAAATACAAGTTACAAAGGTTTCCAGGTTATAAGAGTAATTCACAAACAAAAGGTAGAAAACCTTCCCAAACACATTAAATTATACAAACTCCAAGACAAGATCCATACGAAGCTTTTCATGTTAAAGATAAGCTGCCACTGGTCTTTGCAATAAAGTCCTTGTGTGTGCTTTCCCTGAAGGGCCACTACTGGAGGAATGAGTGAGTAAACTGTATGCAAATGAATTCTAAGATGTATTTTATAAAATTCAACACCCAAAAGGTTACTTTGACAATCAAGATGGGACTACTACATGGCTGTCGCGCCTTTTCATGACTGCTAATTTTGTTTAACTCAAAACATTTTTGCAGATTAGAAATGGGACAGAAAGTAAAGCAGCTTCCACTCTTGTCTTGTCCTTTGTGCTGTGGTTTCATGCAAATCATTCTCTCTCCTAAATTCAAATGTATACACCAGCAACAATGGTCAGTAATGTGCACTGCAACACTGAGATTGGATGAGGTAATACAGGACCATTCCTACCATCTACCTGGTATGTAAGTCCTCCTCTGGGAGCTCTGAGATTAGACAAGGTAATACAGGAACCACTCCTACCATCTACCTGGTATGTAAATCCTCCTCTGGGAGCTCTGGGATTAGACAAGGTAATACAGAACCACTCCTACCATCTACCTGGTATGTAAATCCTCCTCTGGGAGCTCTGGGATTAGACAAGGTAATACAGGACCATTCCTACCATCTGCCTGGTATGTAAGTCCTCCTCTGGGAGCTCTGGGATTAGACAAGGTAATACAAGACCATTCCTACCATCTACATGGCATAGAAATCTCCACTGGTAGCTCTTCTGTAACTGTGGTCATTAAAAACTAACCCTCCCCAGCATTCAGATACTCTCCTGACACCTGAAAATATGCCAGTGGAGAGTGCCCTGGATGGATAAGCCCACATCTGAACCCACAGACCAAATGCCAGCCAAGGACAGGAGCTGAAGCTGGAACTGGGACTCATCTTGGGAAGAGAGAAAAAGTTATTCTGGAAAGGAAGTGGCACCAGGAATTCCAGAATGAAAAGGAAAGAGATAGGTACTTGGGAATCTAACGGTATGCCTATGATATGATTTTATACAAAGGCTTGCCTGTATGGTTAGGGGACGGTGGAAGATAAAGATTAAGACAGAAACACTCACATACCTTTGAGAAGATCTTAAGTTATTTCCAAGTACAGAAATGTCATTAAAAGGTTAGTTTTGCTGGGCGTGGTAGTGCACACCTTTAATCCCAGCATTTGGGAGGCAGAGGTAGGAGGATCACTGTGAGTTAGAGGCCACTCTGAGACTACATAGTGAATTCCAGGTCAGCCTGAGCTAGAGAGAGCCCTTACCTCAAAAAAAAAGTCCAAAAAGTAAAAAAAGAAAAAGGCTACTTCTCTGCTTGAAGAAATGAGAAACTTGAAGTCCCTTGCCTTTTCACAGTCAACTAATGAAAGCCATAGAAAACTCCATGGAGGTATTTAGAAAGAAACTGCACAAATAGCGTTCATGGATGCTCACTGTTTTTATTTTTATTTATTTATTTGTTGGTTTTTCGAGGTAGGGTCTCACTGTAGCCTAAGCTAGCCTGGAATTCACTAAGTAGTCTCAGGGTGGCCTCGAACACATTTATCATTGGTCGGGGAGGACTGGGGTGGCTTTGGTGTCCACATTCTAATCCCTAGTCTCTTATCAAAGGGACTTGAGCACCAGGGTGATCCTAAGTAACCTGACAAACTAAAATTATTGCCAGATCCAGGTCTGATTGTTGGAAGCTGGGGTGGGGGTGGGGGTGGGGGGGTGTCACAAAGATAACCAATAGAATCGATAATGCATCCGTTGCTGCTGTCAACCGTTTAAGGACACAATGCTCTGGATTTCTGAATGACTGCAAACACTTCATTGTCTTTCAAAAAAGAAGGCATGGCTCCTCCAGTTGGCAAAACGGCGACCTTTCACCTGCCGACCCCGAAGCCTTGTGATTTTGCTTGCATTCAGGTCTTCTTCCATTTGGCCCGAGGGCTTCTCTATTTTCTCCATTCTCTGACATTTCCATCTTTTTCTTGCTAACTTGGAAAATGGACTTGACTTAGAAGTTCCTTGACACCAATCTGAGTTAAGCTGCATCAAGTTGTGGTACTGGGCCAGCTGCCTGGCTAAACTAAAAGACCCCTGGGCACAGTTGTGGTGACTTTTTAACTGGGAGATAATGACAACTCTTAACGGAGTCATCCTCGTTGGGGCAGATTCATCTGCATCTTTGGGGCTGAAGTGCACCTCCACCATATGCCGAAACCCTGCAATGTGGTGGTAAATCAGGAAAGGAAGCCTCGGGCCAGTAATGAGGCCATGAAGTTAGAGAGGAAAGGGGAGCTATACAGGACACAAGAACTTGACGTCCCTTGCCCACCATAAGAAATTCCAGACAGACAGCTACCAGGAAACGACAAAGAAGGCCTCATGTGGCCTCCAGCACTGTGAGAAGGGTGCACTGTGCAGTCGTGGTGGTGTTCAAATGATAATCGTCCCCACAGACTCGTGTATTTAAACACTTGATCACAAACCCATAGAATGGTTTTGGGAAGTTGTGTAATCTTTAGGAGGTAAGGCCTAGCTGGAGGACGTGGGAAACAGGGGTGACAGCCTGACCCACAGCCCTGCAGGAGCCCCTCTGCTTCGTGACTGCTGAGGTGATGCTACGTCGCACTGCCCACTGCCCATGCTGCCGAACGCTCTCTACCACGATGGACGATCTCCTCTGAACCTTGAGTCGCACTAAATCCTGCCTCCCTTAAGTTGCTTCTGTCAGGTATTCTGTCATAGCCACCTACTCTCTTTTGTGTCTGTGCTGGGGCTTTGAGGAGAGAGAACTGAGGTCATCCCCAGGTCCACTGGAGTCCATGCATGAGACATCTTCACTTCAGCTCAAGCACGTTTCTGAGTCTGACCCTATGGTTCTCTGCAGCACCTTTCACTCAATCTCTAGGGTAATGTTTTCAATTAGAGTGCATGGGAACAAAAATTGTTCCACAGGGGACACTTGGCCATATCTGGAGACCTTTGTGGTTGTCTCAACTGTAGTAAGGTGGCTGGGGAAAGCGTTACCAGCCTCTAGTAGGTAGAGGCCAGGAGTACTGTTAAGCATCCTACAGTAGGAAGCCAGAATTACCTGGCTTCAAAATGTCAACAGAGCCAAGGCTGGAGAAGGCCGCCTGGGGCTGTAGCTCTAGCTGAGGAAGTGGAAGAGCCCAAGCCGGGCTGATCTTCTCTGCTGAGACTCATGCAGCCTGGGGTACTTCGGGTTTTTAGTTCCTGCTCCGGAGTCTTCCTGCATCTATGGAACAACGTCACTCTGAGATCCGCCCCCGCCACATCTATGGCCTTTGCAAAATTATTACTGCTGCTTATATCTCAACCTTTGCTGTGTCCTCAGTAACCTTTTTATTGCTAGAAGATGACTAATAACCAGTCGAAACCCATGCTTTCCAGTACTTATCCAGAGGAAGTCAGGAACCTTCTAGATATTGTGCTATGGCAAAGCATTGACTCCACAGGGGGAAGGCACTGGGCATTAGAGAGGCCCACACCAGGGAGTCCAGGGAAAGAGGCAGGATGTAGCATGGCTCCCCCTACTCTGGCCAAGCAGAATAAGCCAACACCTGAGGGAGGCCGTAACTACTTCCAGGTCTGTGTCTTCTCCGAGCAGAGCCAGTGCTGGCCTGCCAACCTTTGACGAGTTGGTTTTCTTTTGTTTCCACAACTTAATAAAATGGAGAAAATACCTAGTCCTCATGATCAGTTGCAAAACTCGGGGAGATAACAAGAGATATCCATGGAGAACAAAGAGACATTTTCCTTAGGCCACTTGTGACTATTAGTCATGTGTTTTGTCCTCAAATGTCTGGGAGTGGAAATGAAATTAAGGACTGGGCTCCTACAGTTCCAGAATTAGCTTACCTTTTAAAATCAATCTGATCACTATCCTTGCTCTCTGAGCAGGTACACATGACTAAATTGGCATATTGTTATTCTCTGAGAGGGTATGCCTAAATCAGAATGCTGTTCCCTAAAAGTCTCTTTTTCCTATGTTACAAAACAAATACCCACCTTGGAAGATGATCTATTACCAAAAAACAAAAACAAAGAACAACAGTCAAAAATCAACACTTAGACACAAATTCCAGTCGCCTTTTCTATGTATTGGATATCTGCCTAGGAAGGTCTGTTTTCCAAAAATTTAATCTCAAAGGAAAATAACAAAGGGGATGACTGGGTAGAGTTCATATACCATCAGAGGAAAAATGTCAAAATTCTAAAAATTATACAATAGGACTAGAGAGAGGGATCAACAGTTAAAGTGCTTGCTTACGAAACCTGATGGCCTAGGTTCAATTCCCTAGTACCCATGTAAAAGCCAGATGTACTAAGTGCCACATGTGTCTGGAGTTTGTTTACAGTGGCAGGAGGCTGTGGTGCACCCATATATTCTCTCTTTGCAAATAAATAAATAAAATCTTAAAAATTATGCAATACAGAAAGAACAAGTTGAATTTCAGGTAATAATTAAATGTCAAGCTTTTCAGAATGATCCCTAAAGTAATAACAGTAATAACAAATCCTTCTATAATACAGTCACAGGAATTGCTATGGTCCCAGAGAGCACCAAGAAAACAATACCTTTTATTTTTTTTTCCAGACTGTAGCCCAGGACACAAACAAAACGCCTTCATAGTAAGATCAGCCACATGATTTTTGCCTTGTTATTAAACATTGACAGGCTATAATTAACACTTCATTATCAACCCCATGATGGGATCTGCCTATTTCTGCTCAAAAATCACCTGCAGGTTTTGCCATAACCCCATGCTACCAGTAGATGCTGGCCTCGCTGTCTACACAGTTTCTCCCCACTTTCCTTCCACAGTGACAGGGAAGTGTGGTCACTGGATTGATCTCCATGGCAAGCCTGGTCCTTTGGAGATGATCCTCATCTTCTCCAGATCTTCTCACTCCCCACCATTAGCAATGCCCCATAGGACCCATTATTCAGGCTACTGAGACCTGCTGAGGAGAATTTCTAGTAGAATCAGGAACACCTTCCCTGAGTCTTCCAAGCAAAGGAACCAGGATTGGTCCAACCTTGCTAATTTCCCACCTCTAATGAAAACATGGACAAAGTTGATAGGAAAGTAACTTGGAGAACAATCTGACCTATATGCACAAGCTAGGACCCATTCTCATACTTCCTTACTCTCTGTCAATGATCATTAACTAACACTTCTCCCATAGAGAGAGCCAAGAGATACAAAGCACACTCAAAAAGATTCAACCATGATATTCATGACTTCACAGTGGCTGATGGAAGGAAAAAAAAAATCATGACATCAAAACATAGAAGAAGCTAGTTAGAAAAAAAAGAAGAGATACCAGTAGAAGGGGGACTTGGGAGGGAGAGGGGACTATGATCAGGGTATATTGTCTCTCTCTCTCTCCATATACATATATGGAAATTATCAATAAAAAGTTTTTAAAAAAGATTCAACTGTGTATTTTTCCCACCTATGAGCTCTGTAAATAAAAAGTGGTAAGAAAGGTGGTATAGAGCCCATCACTGAAATAGACTTAAAATACACCCAACATGGGTCAGGAAATTTTGCCGAAGAGGGGGAAGAAAGATTGTCAGAATCACAAGTTGGGACATTATGCTCAGAAGCATTGCCTCTTCCCCATAACTAACTATTGCTCCCACAATGCACAACCCACAATCCCCATGGGGATAACCCACAACCCCATTGAGGAAGGCACCTTCAGAATGGGAGCAGGGATGAGGGAAGGGATGGTAACATGTGTATGTCCATAAATAATAAAAAAATGGATGACATTACTCTATTTTTTTCTTATATATCCCATTCTCATTTCTACAAGTGACTTCCACTGCATGACCAAGTTACCACATTGAGGATTCACAGTTTAATATGAAAGGAATGGTCAAGGCAGTCCCAGACTTGGCATTACAGGGTCTTTCATGATTGTGTCAGATTGTAAAGTGTTGCAATCACTAAGCGAGTTGAGTTCATGAAACTGCTTAGTAGGGATGCTGGGTGAGCCTAGGAGGCCCCTTGTTCCCAAAGCAGCTTTTTCCAGCCACCCCTAAATAACTGAAATCTTGCCAGTACAACCTAAAATAATTAGCAAAGCAAAATAATCTTAATCAAAGAGGATAAAACAAAGTCAAATTCCAAGCAGCAAAATCAACCAACTACAAGATTCCTTACTTCAATGCAATCAGTAAACTCACAGTAGGGGGAGGGGAACCCAGCAAGTCTTAAGAATACAAATCAATGTAGGTCAAAATGTTTTAATGTCAGTGGTATTAAATTAACAGAAATTTAAGATACAGAAATGCTTGTTAAAACTATGCTCAGAGCCTGGAGAGATGGCTTAGTGGTTAAGGCACATGCCTGCAAAGCCTAAGGACCCTGGTTCAATTCTTCAGGTCCCACGTAAGCCAGAAGCACATGGTGGCGCATGTGTCTGGAGTTTGTTTGCAGTGGCTAGATGCCCTGCCCCACTCATTCTCTCTCCCTCTTTCTATCTCTAATAAATAAATAAATAAAAATAATTAAAAAAAACTATCCTCGGTACATTCTAAGCTATTATTACAGTATCATGACTAGATTTGTTCTCCACTTTTTGGACATACTTACAAAAATCACACTCTAGAGAAATAAATTATGGAAACATATAATAAGACAGTTCTCACACATTTGTGTACTTAAGATCCCCTGAGGACTTGGTTTTTGTTGGTTGGTTGGTTTTGCAGTGCTGGTTTTGAACTCAAGTCCTCAAGCATGGGAGCGAGTGTTCCACCCACGTTCCTGAGATAATTAAGTAGCTGTAACCATCTACAAACTTCGACTCTGAAACCTTCAAAGTGTTGATATCAAAATAGGTTTCCATTTCCACTGAGTGTTACACCTCATTCTCCACGATCTTTCTAAGGACAAAGCTATTTCCTCACACACACACAGATAGCTCAGCCCAGAACCTCGGCTCTTGAGGCATCTAGAGTTTGTATGGGGGCGGGGGAATGGGAAGCAACAAACCTATACAGATGCAAAAACACCAAAGACTAAAAACCAAGCAAGTGAAATGGCGCTGTGTCTGCAAATCTGCTTCGATCAGGCCAGCAGACTGTAACAAACCGGTCCCAATTTATCTGGGAAGGAAGGCAGGTCTATTTGTTCAGAAGTCAGTCATAAGACTTGGTCTTCCAACCAATGACATTTACAGTGATGGGCCAGCAGTTCAGGGCCTAATGATCATTTCACTTGTCAGGCCCGCCTCAGCGCTCTAGTTCTGATGTGCAGCTCTGCTGCTCTGGAAGACAAGCCGGGGCAAGGCAACCATAGGCTGCTAATGACTTTAGGAAATGGTAAGAAAATGATAATGTGGGTAGAGATACTCCCCAAGAGCTAATTCCAACAACCACTGCGAGGCTGTGCAATCCACATGCCTGGGAATTTGCAGTAGTTGTGCGTTGTTTCCCTAACCAGGTAGGGCAAGTGAGAATGCTTTTTACCCAGGCTGGGAGACACAACAGCATTGGAAACCTCCTGCCAAGTACCTGTTGGAGCCACAGTTCCACCAGGCAGCAGGAAGGCCCCAGCTTCACCTCCTAGTGGAACCTCAGGGACCTGACTAGCCTCAGGAAACTATGATTTCTTCCTATGTCAGAGATCAAAGCATGCACTGAATGACATGGAGACAGAAAAGCAGGAAACAATTAGCAAGGAAGCAATTGCAGAGCAATTACTGTATTAACATGAAGCCACTGAACACCATCTTGGAAGGTAGGATGGTAGAAAGGGGAACTGAGAGGGAAAGAAAGGTTACTTGACATCAAACTTAGGCCTCTTTGTAATTTCATGTGTTTGCTGAGGGGAGAGACTCAAAGAATCAAGTCAGTGAAATAGGCTTTAAATAATTCACCACTATTTTCTCACCAGGCATGAAGGTGCTTCCTACCTTGCTTTGAGCTTCTCACATTAATCCCTGAATCATTATTTGAAATTGATTGCCCTGATATCAAAGGGAAATTCCAAAGCACTCTAAACTCTGTAATCTACATTTTTTCACTAGCTAATGACTTAGAAGATGAGATTGTGTCTAGACATGGTAGAATCATGTACCCCATCTATGGCATGAAATGGGATTTCTTTTGAGGCTGTGAATAAACATACAATTGATTAACATCCTTTATTAAGCTGTTCCTGAGATTCACATTTTCTAACTTAAAAAAAAAAAGTGTATGCTCAATAACAGGATCTATAGGAAATCACAGGTACTTATCCCCTTGTTCAAAGGTCTGTGCACCTTGACTAAGGGTAAGTAATTCCAGCCAAGCAGAAAGAATCAACTGTAGGCTTTTATGAAGAGCTCCTCATGTCCTGCAGTGATGACCAGAAGAGCTGCTAACTTCTTAAAGCATCATCTCATGGGTAGCTAGGGGAAGAGGACTGCCCCAAAAGCACATTATCTCTACTTAGTAATACATTTCCTTTGTGTGTGTATATATATATATGCGTGCATGTGGTATGTATGCATGTTCATATATGTGTTGGTGCCCATGTGTGTGCATGTGTTTGGAGGTCAGAATTCAACATCGAATGCTTGCCTTCCACCTTATCTCTCTCTCTCTCTCTCTCTCTCTCTCTCTCTCTCTCTCTCTCTGTGTGTGTGTGTGTGTGTGTGAAGTGTGGTGTGGTATGTAGATGTATGTGCGCTATGTACACATGTGCAGAGGCCAGAGAACATCAGTGTCCTCTGAGTGTGTTTCCTTGTGTCTCTCACTGAACCCAGAACTGCATTTATTCTGGTAGATTAGCTGGCTAGTGAGCCCCAAGAGTCTTCCATGTCCTGTCTTCACAGGACTTGAGTTACAAACATGCATGGTCACACCTAGCTGTTAACATGGGTTGTTAGGGATCAAACTCAGTGTGAGTCGGGTCCTCTCAAGCCCTCAGGCCGGTGCAGCAAGGACTCTTCTGAGCCACCTCCCCACCCTGCCACCTTGTTTCCTAAGACAGTGTCTCTTGCTGGACCAGGAGCTCACAAGTGGCTAGACTTGCTAGCCACTGAGCCCCAGAGATTCTCCTATCTCTGCATCCTCAGCACATGACTCCACGCTTGGCTTTTATTTTGGTAGTTGGATTCCAAACTCAGGTCCTTATGTTTGGGCAACAAGCACTTTACTGATTGTGCCATCTTCACAGCCTATTTAATAATATATGTTTAGGGGTGGGCTGAAGTGATGGCTCCGTGATAAAGGCACTTACCAACACAGCTAGTGACCTGGGTTCGATTCCCCAGTTCCCATGTAAAGCCAGATGCACAAAATGGTGCATGCATCTGGAGTTTCTTTGCCACAGCTGGGGCCCTAGCATGTCTATTATCACTGTCTGTCTCTCTTCTCCCTGTCTCTATCTCTGCTTGTAAATAAATGAATAAATAAATATATTTTTAAAATACCATATATATAAATATATATATTTAAAAACTTAATCTGCCTTTTAATGCAACAAATGGAATATCATACCTAAGAAAATAAAACAATTTTAGTATTGATAATAATTGTTTTCAAAATACACTTGTAACCTTCTCCTTCCGTAAGGAGATACATACAATTTAGTGTGTTCACTGACATGACAGCCAATATTGGTTACATATCAAGCTATGTTAAAAGTTGATATCTATTGATCCTCATGACGATACTGAGACTGCATTACTAGTGCTGTTTTATTTATTTTTTTAAATTTATTTGCAAGGGAAGAGAGAGAGAATGGGTGTGCCAGGGCCTCTAGCCATTACAAACATACCCCAGATACATGTGCCACTTAATGCATCTGGCTTTATATGGGTACTGGGGAATCAGATCTGGGCCATTAGGCTTTGCAGGTAAGCACCTTAACATCTAAGCCATCTCTTCAGCCCCCACTATTCCTGTCTTTCAAACAAGAAAACTGAAGTTTGGAAAGGATAAGTAAGTTCCGCAAGCTCTCACAGCTAGCAGGTAGAGCAACCGGAGTTCAACGTCCATGCTTCTAGCCACAAATTCATAGAGAATGCTATAAGAAGCATGGGTGCACGTGCCGTTAAAGCTTACACCTAAATAGCACCCACCACAGTATGCAGTTATTTTTATAAAAGGAAATGGGATAAGCTTTGTGTTTACAAAGGGTAATGAGAAATGACAAGCCGGAATGCCGTGCACACAAACATAAGGAACAGCAAGCCAAACAACACTCCACTGACTGGGCTTGGGCACCTGCCTGTCAGAAGTCACCTTCCCTCCTGGGACACAGTCTGTGACAGCCACCACCCCAGCCCCACTTTTACCCCTTACTACGCATTCTCCTTTAAAATAAAGAAACATGAAATCCTTCACTTCTAGAAGAGTCTAGACAGTGGGAGACACAAGCAACTGGGTATGACAAATAGACTCTGACAAACACACAGAGCCAATAAGATGGATGGGAGGGCGGGGAGGGAATCAAAGGGTGGAAAACAGTAATCCGGACCCAAACGGCAATGGTACCATAAAATTCTACTTCCTAAAAGACAGACCAAATGACTGAACCTTCACTAGTCCCTTACAGGAAACACCTGAACCACAAGACACTGGAGAGGGTAGGATCAAGACTGACCTAAATCTCCTACATCTTCCCTCCCTCCCTCTCCCCCTCTCCCCTCTATCTCTCTTCTCTCTAACTCTTGTATATTAGTTATCTTTTTCCTCAATTTCTTAGTGGACACTGACCTGTAACCCCCACTTCCAGCTTGGGCCTACAATCCACAATGAGCTTTTGATCAAAGAAACCTACAAGGTTTCCCAAAACAATGACAGACTTCTGTCAGAGTAATTGATGACCCACCAAAGGCCAGTGGTAAGACCCTATTACTGAAGACTCCATACGCAGCTGACACGTAAAATGGAATGACATGGCTGGAAGCCAGGAGAGAGTCAGTCCCCAGACAGTCAGCATGTCTAGTGCCAGAAGGCGCTACATAGGCGACTGGGGGAAGTGACCAAGATCTGTCCAAGCAACACATTGTTTAACCTAAGTAGCAACAATTAACCGGATGTGATACCCATACAAGTGCAATAGTGGCACACAGCCATGGTGAGGAATCAATTGCTCTTGATTTGGCTAACTGATCCACTCAGTGGTACTAGACCCTTAGCTGGAGCTGGGAAACAAGTCAGAACCATACCCAAACACAAGCCCACTCTACAATATCAAGCTACCATCAATCACGGGGTATAAGAGGGCCTACACCTATCAAACTGTCTATCAAAAAAGTAAGTGTTATCTCAATTTTCTGGGTGCTAACTCACTCTCCGTTGGAGAATCTGCTTCTCTTTTCCAGATAGATGCAGATCCTAAGAAGAGAGCTGCCCCAACATACCTCAGAAGGGGCCCAACCGAAACTAAGGACAACTGGCGAAATAAGCAAGGGTGATGTTTTCCTGTGAACTGGATACCAGCACAAAGGGGAAGGAGATCAATTCAGAGAAAAATCAACTCCTACCAAATCAGAGAGCCAGAGCCTCAGAGGCCCCCAACACCTCAGCACTGAAGCAGACCAAAAATGAACCCAACATGGCTCAGGGAAATCTTGCGGAAGAGGGGGCGGAAAGAATGTCAGAGTTACATGTTGGGTCATGATTTTCAGAGACATTTATCATACTAATAACTGGGGGCTAACTCCACAATGCACGACCCATTTTCAATAATAAGGAGGGTCTAACGGGAGGGGGTAGATCACAGATGAGCCTTAATAATGGTACCAAACTGCCTGTATTTACTGAAAAGAAAACTAATAAATTAAATTTAAAAAAAAAAAAAACAACAAAAAAAAAAAAAACACAGAGCCAAAGCTAAAGTGGGAGGCTCGACATTTATTGAACCTGTAAAATAGAACCCTTCTTCATTGTAAGGGCCACAGCTCTGTTGCACCGTTGCTTCTGGTACAGACCTGGTGGACACAGGGATATTTTTATCTGACAATGTTCCTTTAGCCTGTCTATGCTTTATTTAGAAAGCCAAAATAAAAACAACCAAAAAGCTACTTATAAAGTCATAAGCCATACACCATAATAGGTAAATAAAGTCCTTTGACATCAGAAGCCACAAAAGAACAGAAGATTAAAAAGTAAATCATAGACAGCTGTGTCTCCTTGCCAGTTGTTTACATTCTCAGACATCCAGTTTTCAAAAATATTCTCTATGTAGATCAAAGCATGCTGTACCTTGAGAAGGGGAAAACAGTGACGCTAGCTTGAAAATATTACACAGCTCACATATAAACAGAGCTAGGTTTCTGCACATTATTCTAGTTGGCAGCTACTGAATTGAATGGCTCAAGTAGAGACCTATAATTGAGAGTGTTAATTATCTCAGTATACAGAAAAATCAAAATACGTATGTCATGGTTAAAATGGCATCAAGCATGAGAGTTAAGTTCCTTGTTTTAGAGTACAGAACACAAATGGCTTAACAAATCAAAATGCTACAAAACTTTTTTAAGTCAAACTCAGGTGTTCTAAATTCTGGGTGGCGGGTAGGGATGTAGCTCAGTTGGAAGAACGTTTGCTGAGCACATATGAAACTCTAGGTTCAGTCCCCAGTGGCACATGAACTGGGTGTGCTGTTACACACTTACAATCCCAGCACTTAGGTGGTGGAAGCAAGTAGATCAAAAACTCAAGGCCAGGGCTAGAGAGCGGGCTTAGCAGCTAAAAGTGCTTGCCAGCAAATGCAAAGGACCCATGGTTTGATTCCCCTGTACCCACGTAATGCTGGATGCACAAGGTGACATGCATCTGGAGTTTGCAATGGCTAGAGGCCTTGGTGCACCCATTCTCTCTCTATCTGCCTCTAAATAAATAAATAAATCATTAAGAAAAATTCAAGGTCATCCTGGCATGGTGCCATATGCCTTTAGTTCCAGCATTTGGAAGGCTGAGTTAGGAGGATCGCTGTAAATTCAAGGCCACCTTGGGACTTCAGAGTGAGCTCCAGGTCAGCCTGTGCTGGAGTAGACTCTGCCTGAGGCAAACAAAATCAAGGTCATCCTCAGCTACACAGGGAATCTCCACATGAGACCCTGCATAAAAAATAATAATAATAAAATAAAATAAAAGCCTGGTGAAACTAGTTACAGTTATTGAGGGCAGTGACACTTTACCCCGCACTTCCTTTCCATCTCCTCCCTTCCCTCAACTCCCTCAGCTCTTTTTTTCTTTTCCTATAATACCTTCATCCTTTCAACCAGTGCCATGCATAAAGACTTCTGTTTGATCATCAGGCTTAGAAAACTGGGTAGCTGCATACCAGCAGCCCGCACACCCCTTTTAGTTCTTGCCTTCAAGTATCAAAACAGGAATCCAACAAAAGGCTTCCTTAAGAGCATGTATCACCCTCCATCAAGTCCTTGTAAAAGAAGAAAGTTCTACATTTACAGTCAAATACTCAAGAGACCAACATGTACTTATTTTTCACTTGTCCTTTTAAAGGGCCACACTCCCTGGTTTGGCCTAAGGCTTGTTTTGTGGTAAGAGGGGATCAAGCCAAGGCCCAGGGCTTGCTAGGCAAGCTCTACCACCGAGCTCCATGCCCAGTCCCGGGTCTAATGCACTAACACATGATAATCCAATCTCCCTCAAGAGCAGCAGTGGTTAGAGAGTAAAGAAGGTTCAGACTGATAAACGATTTGGCCACCCTGAACTGTCATTAGGAAAGTATTTATCTTAGATCCACGTGTCTCAAGGTTAAGGCCAACATGAGTCACCAACTCATCTCACAGAGAAAAGTTCTGAAGTTAAAATCGGGTATCACTGACCTCACTCAATCAAAACACATGCTCCTTCAAGGTGAGGAAACATTCCCTGCCAGTGAATCACTGCTTCTCAAAATCCCCCGAGGATGCTGTGTAAACATGAGCCTTGTAACTCCCAGTCCAGGTCTTGACGTCCAATCAAGTGCCTCCGGGGTGAATGCCTGACCAAGAAATAACTGAGGATGGAGAAAAGGAAACAACCATTTCCCCTTTAGGATACAGGTAAGAAAGACAGATTTTTTTTTTTTTTAAATCAGGTGACATATTGGTCAACTATAAGATGCTGATGGTTGAAGTTACAATGTGAACTCAATGTTCCAATCCAAAATGGGGACAAACCTGTCTCCTTTAAAATAGAATGGCTCCTTTGTTGAACAGGCCGTATATATGGCCACAGAAAAGTCTCGGACCCTGGGCGCTTGCCCTCAGTGATGAAGTTCGTGCATAGGGAGCAAACACGTTTGCCTATTCATAAGGCACCGCAGTTCGTGGGGACTGTGAGTCATGCCCTTGGCACTCCCTCCAACACACACAGCAGGGAGCTGCTACTGCGAGATGATGGCGAAAGCCACTGAGGCCGGGTGTGTGGAAAGCCAGCAGGTCCACATCAGGGACACAATTCTGTGGCTAAACACGCTTAGGAGCTATCTCCCTTGACATCTGCCACCTTGTCATTGTGTTTAATCACGTGTTCCCTATAGCCGTGATCAGAAGACAGCTTTTTCAATTTATTCCCTAAAACATACTTTGGAAAATAACTGTATTAAATTTCAAACCTCCCCTCCAAAAGGCACTCTAATTAAAAAAAAAAAAAAAAACCCTCTAGACTACAGACAGCATGTGCATAAGCAAAAGAAATGTACTTTAGGAGAGAAAATTTGATTTAAGCCTAACTAGGCAGAAAAAGCTATGCTTTAATTGAAAATATACTTGTATTTTTTTTTAAATCCCTAAGCCTCTAATGTGATTTAATCAATAAGAAAAATATTAAAACATCAATAATTTAAAGTATGACAGAATATTTATATGTCAAAAGGATACTTTGCTGATATGAGTTTGCAAAAAAATAAAAATGAGGGCTGGAGAGATGGCTTAGTGGTTAAGCACTTGCCTGCAAAGCCTAAGGACCCCGGTTCAAAGCTCGGTTCCCCAGGACACCACATAAGCCAGGTGCACAAGGTGGCATGGTTCATTTGCAATGGCTGGAGGCCCTTGTGCACCTCTTCTCTCTCTCTCTCTCTGTCTTTGCCTCTTTCTCTGTCTGTTGTTCCCAAATAAAAATAAAAACAAAAAATTATAAAAAAAATAAAAATGAGGGGAAAAATGAAAAGTAGAGATAGAAGTAGTTAGTACCCACAGACTCAATTTGAAGACAGAAAAAAAAATTATCTGTGTTTCAAGATTCAAACATGAAAATTACGTTACTTTTACCTTTATGGTACTGGTAAGCAGTGTCATATAAATAAAATGGTTTATCATTGTAGAAATAATGTTAATGTTTTAAGAACTAGAAAGAAAAGTAAATATCTTTAACATAGTTAGAAAACCAGTTCTACTACTAAATCCAACACATGAGGATTACTTATAAAATCATAAATGGAGATTTACTCAATATCCTGTTTTGAAGTTTTGAATAAAATATTATATTACCTTTTAACCTAAGTACTTTCCCAGCTTATAGTTGTGCTTATTGGGAAACTGTGAAGTGTAAGTACGTAAAGATGAAAACTTAGGCTTGGTTGGAATTTTACCCATATTAAAGGGTTAGATTTTGACATCACACAAATCAACTAGATTATTACTGACTCCTTCCTTTGTTTCAAGAGTCTGTGATGATATATAATGTTTTCTAAGACATCTTCACATGCATAATTCATATACTACCAGAGATGTGGGAAGGAAACAGAGAGGCCTGACAGAGAAGGCCTGAGATTAAACAACCGCATACCAACAGTTACAGTGTTATAATCAGCCAAGGACACATCCAACCTGAGGGTCATGACATGTATGAAGAAGTGGGAATTTCAAGGCTCTCCAGATAAAATCCTGAGATTACCTTTGAGAGGAAGGTTTTTTATATTTATTTTTATGAAATAATTATTTAGGAAGTAAAAAACATATGGTGGTACCATCCTTTCCCTCCTCCCTGCCCCTCTTCTGAAAAGGCCTAGAGGAAGATATTTTTGAAGAGTTTTATTGAATCTTCTAGTAAAAGATGCTTGCTTCACCTTACTAATTATTTTATCCAGTACTTATGGAATAAAACATGTTGTACAATTATAGGTCTCCTTCTGCTTGTGCCAAAGTGTGACTTGCCCACAGTGTGCAATGAGAAGAATCAACACCACTGTACAAAACGAACATTGGGGGGGGGTAGCTGTGCAAGGCTCAGAGCGTGAGTTCACATCACAACACAACCAACAAGTAATATTCATTAGGCACCCATGCGGTTTTGAAAGGCAACTCCAAATACCTATTTAGATAACTGAGATGCGGCGGCTAGGTGTTTGCAGTGCCTGTTGGTCAATGGAAACGTTCTTTCTACAAAACAAAACATTTTGTCCAAAGCAAACTTCTACAGAGGTTTACAGCAAACAAAGTTCTAAATATGGGACTTGCATTTCAGAAAGGGGCAAATAAGCACTGGGTTCTGCCACCTAAGATTTCAAGGGCTTTGACTGAGTCCCAATGAACCATGGCAGCTGGCAAATATCCTGAGCCATCAGGCACCCAACAGCTGTTGAAGCAAGTCACGTCCCGACACTGTAGCACTCTGTGCAGCATGGGAAAGCTGGTATGCAAGACACGCATTTCTTTACTAAAGCCGAATGAAGCCGGCTTTTAGGAGCTTTTAGATCAAAGCAGATGTAACTTTTTTTTTTTTTAATGAATGAGAAACTACATAGAAACATTTATTTTTCCAAAATTCATGCAAAGACAGATTTTTCTTGGAAACAATTTAAAACATGGTGTATCCTTCATGTGAACTTCAAGGACATCAAAAGTCACAATAAAACACAAATATGCTGTGAATAACATAGCCATGAAAATGCTTTAGAGTCTCCTAAAACTTGACTGGAACAGACACAGGGGTTTGATAAAGCAGGCCATGCTACCCTCTGAATAAGACCTTTGATTTATATGCTCAAATTAATTTAAAAGTTTTTTTTTGTTGTTTGTTTGTTTGTTTTTCAAGGTAGGATCTTACTCTAGCCCAGGCTGACCTGGAATTCACTATGTAGTCTCAGAGTGGCCTCAGATTTACAGAGATCCTCCTACCTCTGCCTCCCAACGGCTGGGATTAAAGGCACGTTCTACCATGCACGGCTCCCAAATTAATTATTGTTTGAGTTGTTTTTATGCTATATGACAAGATTGAAAAATAATTCTAAAACTGATATTCAATAAGTGCCTTTAAAAAAAACAGATATTCAATAAACTAAATGGCTGTCTGAAATAATATTTCAATAAAAGCTAGCACTAGGAAAAATCCTATTTCTTGGAGAGAACTGCAAGACCCAATTAGTTTGAAAATATCAACTAATTAAGTAGAATCTCATAGATAGATAACAAATCTCATCCAGAATCCAATCCTTCCTTGCATATATATGTATATACATATACATGTATGTGTGTGTGTATGTGTGTATGTATACATATATATGCAGGCATATTCTCTCTCTCTCTCTCTCCTTCCTTCTCTGTCTGTCTTTCTCTCTCTTCTCTTCTTATCTGGTATGTGTCCATTAGTAAGCCCCTAAAAATGTAAACTGGCATTTATACTCTTGTCCTTGTGGAATGTTCCATGTCAGAGGAAAACCCTCACTCCTCCGCCCTCACAAAAGTACACAGCTGTTAAAAATCTGAGGGAGATCACTTTTGAACGTGCATGCACACAGCTCAAACCTGTAATTCCTTCATTACCCTCTTCAATATGAGCTTTTTATATATATAAAAACATTGAATTCTGTGCCATTATCCAACACCAAATGACTTATTGAAAAGATATTGCAAAATCAAAGCTTGATAACGTGCCATCAAAGCCGTTTGAAGCCCAGGGTGACGTCTTTTCCGGCACCAGAAGCCTTGGAACCAAATATGCATAACGCGAAGGCCGACTTGTGAAAGTGAGCTTGTGAAACCCAGGCCCACGCCTCGGTCCTCCTCAGAGCGGCAGCTCCATACGTGCACTGCAACAGAGGCAGGAATTGCTGAGTTGTCTACAAGGCTTCCATGAAAACCAATCCTGCCAGGTTTCACTGCTGGCTCAGGATGTGAAGCTAAACTTAGCCGGCAAGCTGGAGTCTGCATCCAGCTCCACCTCACGCAGTGTGCAGGAATGTGGCTGTATAGACAATTCCAATTCTTAACTCATGCCTTTAAGGAGCAAAGGAGACCAATAAAACTCAACCCTCCAGGTATTTAACAACAATATAACTGCTTTGGAATGCATGGTGGTATTAAATCTGGCTATTGCTATCACTGAGACGTGGGCCACACAGCTGCAGGGGGTACTATTGACATGGTGTGCGTGAACACCCACCACACCACAGAGTTGTACCTTAGACAGCCTGAGAGAATGCAGGTTGTATTTTGTCATTCCAAACCAGTCTGCAAGAGCTCTACCTCAAAGGCCCCTGGCTGCTGGTTACCTCTTCCCAGACACGGTCTCCATGTTGGTCGCCTATCACTAGTTCTAACAAAGTTTTGCGTCTTATCAAACCTTAAACAGAATAAACCCTAAAGGAATTTTCAAAACTCACTCTTATTCTGAAAAATAGTCTCACACTGGATTAGATTCAGGTTCTGAATTTAGACAGAACTAGGTTTTTATAAGTACCTCCATGAAACAGAAATTCCCCAAATCCACTTTCTTTGTTAAGGTACAAATTATGTACCTTGCTGTTGAAATAACTAGGTCATAAATACTGTCTAGAAATCATGACAGAGCCCTCAGTATCTTCTTGAACAACAGAAGTTGCCAAGTGTTATTAATTTCTGTGATAAGCTATATGAAAACTGAGGCTTCAGGCTGGAGGGATGGCTTAGTGTTTAAGGTGCTTGCCTGCAAAGCTAAAGGACCCAGGTTCAATTCCCCAGGACCCACATAAGCCAGATGCACAAGGGGACACATGCATCTGGAGTTCGTTTGCAGTACCTTGAGGCCCTGGCATACCCATTCTCTCTCTCGCCCTTTCCCTTCCTATTTCTCTCTCTCTCAAATAAATAAAGAAAAATAAAATATGTATATAAAAAATAACTTTGGGGGCTGGAGAGATGGCTTAGCAGTTAAGCGCTTGCCTGTGAAGCCTAAGGACCCCGGTTCAAGGCTCGATTCCCCAGGACCCACGTAAGCCAGATGCACAAGGGGGCGCACACATTTGGAGTTCGTTTGTAGTGGCTGGAGGCCCTGGCGCGCCCATTCTCTCTCTTTCTCTCTGCTTGCCTCTCTGTCTGTCACTCTCAAATAAATAAAAATATTAAAAAAAAAACTTTTAAAAATCTTAGTATTCTTGGGCATGAGAGATGGCTCAATGGTTAAGGTGCTTACCTGCAAAGCCTAACCTCTCTCTCTCTCTGCTTGTAAATAAATAAATAAAAATATTGTTTAAAAAAATAAAATTGAGGCTTCTCATTCATCCTTGCAAAGACCTCTGGTTACTGGGCGGTCTAGGCATTTTATTCTGGTTACTGGAAAGGCAAAAATACATTAATGAGTAATGAACACAAAGAGCTCAGCCGCCCCTCCATCAACACCGTCCCTGTTTGGTACACAGAACTCTATAAACACAAGAAGAAGGTACCTTAAGGTTCAGTCTTCCAACAACTGGCATTTGCTGTTCCCTAGAATATACCAATATAAATTTGGTTTGATTTGTGAAAATTGCTCTCAATGAATATGTATTAGTCAGCTTTTTACGACTATGACAAAAATAGCCAAGGAAAAGTTCGTTTGTGCTCATGGTTTTGGCAGTTTCAGTCCATAGCTGCTTTGGCCTGTGGTGAGGCAGCCTACCATGGCGGGGGCGAGGGACTGAGGGACCTTCTCTCCTCATAACAGACAGGGAGCAAAATGAGGGGAAGAGGAGAGGCAGGGTCCCAGTATTCTTGTTAGAGGCACAATGGTCTAACTTCTTTCGGCAAGGCCCCACCTCATGAAGTTTTATCACTTCCCAGTAGCCGGAAGCCAACCGTGTAACGTGTGAAGCTTTAGGGCTCAGTTATCCAAACAACGGCAATGAATATGCTCTGCCAGTATTAAAGTGCGGAAGCCAGGTCCAGAACCATCGCCAAGAATCCTTTGCGATTTCAAAAGATACACCTAATTCCTGCCACACAGCTCATGAATCCTCAACTATTACTATTTAAAATGCCACAAGAATATAAAAATACTACTACTAATTAAAAAAAAAAAAGATAAAGCGGAGTCACATCTTCTGCGTGTAATCTTTATCTACCACAGGTGACACTGGTGAAGGGCTGGCCCATTCTCGTGGTCCCTTCATCACCATGACCATATTCATCCAATGTGAAGTGACAGAGCCATGGATGGTGGCCAGCCATCCCCACTTCCTTCCGTCAGGTGTTACTGAAACACCCATGTATGTGCGGACTGTGGCTGCTTTTGATCTAATAGGTGAGGTTGAGTTGTTGCATCTGAGATCCTTTGTACTCCACAAAGCCCAAAATATTTACCATCTGATCCTACATGATGAGAATGTGCCAACCTTTCCCCAATGTCACTAGAGTTCTTGTTTTTTTCATTCACCATTCCCTGAACATGTCCTATACCATTCTATTTTTGCTTCTTTTATTTAAATTACTTCATTTGGTTTCTTCATCCCTTTTGTACTATGGTGTGGTTTCTATAACCTGCAAACTCTGGAAGCCTCCGAGAGCCTTGTATGAGAGGCTCTCTGGGAAGCCTCCTTTCCGCGCTCCACGTCACGCTCAAACGTGACGAGCAACATGGACGTTGAGGCTCCGGACGCACCTCCACCGCCAGCTCTGTGGTTCCGCCTTTCAAATGCCAGCATTAACACAAAGTGAGCACTCTTGGGAGCTTGAATTTCAAGGGTATCTTTAGAAAGATGCCATCTGCCTTCTAAAAGGAAAACAGACGCAGAAATAATCTCCATTTTCTAGAACCAGCAACCCAAAACATTATGACATCACAGTAGGTGTGATCCCAGGGGCCCAGGTGCCAGCAATTCTGCGGTCTCTCTCCTTAGTTTCCATGCTACTGGTCGAATTTTGTTCCATCTGGAATCACTGACTCTCCAAGTCAACTTTAAATACCATCAAAAAAGATCCTACATACATCCTCCATACACAGAAACTTTGACTTTGCTGAACTGGAACTCACTATGGAGTCTTAAGGTGGCCTCGAACTCACGGCGATCCTCCTACCTCTGCCTCCCGAGTGCTGGGATTAAAGGTGTGCGCCACCACACCCAGCTAACTTTGACCTTTGAATGAAATTTCTCTTCAATCACACTTATACTACCTTTATCATCATTATGAATACCCACAATGCATCTGAGGGTATTATCATATCCTACATAGTAGGTAACCTTTAGGCCAATCACCGAGTAAGCAAAGTTTCTGAATTCATTTGTACTATTGTTGTACAGCAAATGAACTTCAAATTCTAATAAAATAAAATAAAATAAATCCTTTCTATAGCTGCAGTTCACGCCAAATGACCA